>NC_090305.1:68755972-70005972 GCF_039906515.1 Pseudorca crassidens
TAGTTGTGGCTCATGGGCTGTAGAGCATAGGCTCAGTAGTTGTGGCACACGGGCTTAGTTGCTCCGTGGCATGTGGGATCTTCCTGAATGAGGGCTTGAACCCGTGTCCCCTACATTGGCGGGCGGATTCTTAACTACTGCGCCACCAGGGAAGCCCCTGTGCTGTTGCTTCTTAAGCCCCCATCTTTCTCTGCTTTTCCTGTGTTGACACTTCAGTTCTGGAGTAAGGTGATGGTGGTTTTGAATATACCACTGATTGATCTGGTCATTTCCCAGTAGGTCTTTGTGTGCGCATGCCTCTGGGTATTGATTTAAAGCAGTCTTCCTGTGAGTTGCATAACCTGCTTTGCCTTTTGACAGTCCCTCTTCACTCTGATCATTAGTCAGTAATACTGCTCAGATAGCAATTTCTATAAATAGGATTTTAGAGTAGTTTACAAAATTACACCAGCTAGAGTGCTTAATTTAGCCTTAATGAATAGGGTTTCCTATTTTCCTGTTTCTTAGGTTTGATAGCTAAGCATTTTCTTAGCCTTGCTCTGGGTCCAGGGTGGAAGGATGGATGGGATGCTCTGGTACAATATCATGAACAGAGCGTGTCTAAATTGGTGAAACTGTTGTGTGTTCTCTGTTGGAGTGAAGTAAATCTGAATGAAACTTTTGCAGTATGTTGACTTAATTTATATTTTAAAAATAGGATTCTAGTGGGAATATCAACTGAATATAAAAAATCAGTTTTTAAAAAAAATTTTGGGGCTTCCCTGGTGGCGCAGTGGTTGAGAGTCCTCCTGCCGATGGAGGGGACACGGGTTCGTGCCGCAGTCCGGGAAGATCCCACATGCCACGGAGAGGCTGGGCCCGTGAGCCACGGCTGCTGAGCCTGCGCGTCCGTAGCCTGTGCTCCACAACGGGAGAGGCCACAACAGTGAGAGGCCCGCGTACCGCAAAAAAAAAAAAAAAAAAAGAAATTTTGGCGGTGCCAGGTCTTAGTTGCAGCATGCGGACTTCTTACTTGCGGCATGCGGGCTTCCTAGTTGCGGAATGTGGACTCTTGGTTGCGGCACGCATGCGGGATCTAGTTCCCTGACCAGGGATTACACCCGGGCCCCCTGCATTGGGAGCACAGAGTCTTACCCACTGGACCACCAGAGAAGTCCCTAAAAAAATCACTTTTATGACAATGCCTTTATCCTATACATCATGGGGTGCGTTTACTAGTGTTGAGGTTTTGCTTCTCAGTTATACCTTCTTGAGCTAATTGATTTTGAAAATACCACTGTCTAAATTTTAGACATTGGAATTAATTTTATATTTTTGAAGCTGTTTATAATTTTTGGTCCTGAATTGACTCTACAGAATACATTTCATTTTCATTATTACCCTTTGACAATAAAGGGTGACTGATTGGTGGTGTGGGCGGGAGACTGAGTGGCATTCCCCACTTCCTTTGGAGGTGGTCATTGTGGTGTATGTAATTCTATTTCGGTTGTGGGCTTTCACCAATATTGGTTCCTTCTTTTCCTGTAGGGCCTCTGTTCTCCAGGAAGATAAGGCTTTTTTTTTTTTTTTTTTTTTTTCGGCTGTGCTGCACAGCATGCAGGATCTTAGGTTCCCCAACCAGGGATCAAACCTGTGTCCCCTGCAGTGGAAGCACAGAGTCTAAACCACTGGACCGCCAGGGAAGTCCCCCCAAGATAAGGCTTTTATAGCACTAGAAGGTGAGATAAGTTACTCGAAAAGGGAGATTTCTGTGAAAGAAAGATGGTGGATAATCACGTACTTGGCAAAATGATCACGGAATTTTAAGACACTATAGTGGGGGAAAAGCTGTATTAAATAATAGATATATTTAAAATAAATGTGGAAGAAAAAAGTAGAAAGGAAGGGAAAAATCCCTTGTCCCCCAACTGTATTCTTTCTTTAAATAGGAAATGCTAACACATGGTTCAAACTCAAAAAGTTCAAAAGGATTGGACAGAGGAAAGAAATCTTTCTTCCACCCACCCCCTAAGTCCCTGCTTCCCCTCCCTAGGAGCAGCCGATATCCCCTGATTCCTGGGTGTCCTCCAGAGATGGCCCTTGGGCAACGCTTTTACTGAGTTTAGGTTAGAGTATAAATTTAATTTTTAATCTTGTTTTTGCCCTCCCAGCATTATAGCATGATCATTGTTCTATAAATATAACTTTTTTTTTTTTTTTTTTTTTTTTTGGTGGTACACGGGCCTCTCACTGCTTTGGCCTCTCCCGTTGCAGAGCACAGGCTCCGGACGCGCAGGCTCAGCGGCCATGGCTCACAGGCCTAGCCGCTCCACGGCACGTGGGATCTTCCCGGACCGGGGCACGAACCCGTGTCGCCTGCATCGGCAGGCAGACTCTCAACCACTGTGCCACAAGGGAAGCCCAATATAACATTTTTGATGGTTAACCTGTCCTCAGTTCTTACATGGTTGTTAATCTTACTTTGGTTATAATAGATAATGTTGCAGTTAACATCTTTGTGCATAAAGTTTTTTTAGAATCTTTTTATTACTGCAATATTAAATATAAAACTTTTGAAAAAAGTGCAGTGTGACTTACAGTTTTGGAGGAGCACATCTATAACATCAAGTAAGGCAGGTTTTTATTGATTTTCATTTTTAAGCACTGTGTACATTTTCCCCAGTTCCTTTTCTATGACTTGCATGGGTATGCAATTTTTATAGTCACGTAGAGGCCTAGACTCGATATTCTCTGCCATTGGGGGTATGTGTAGCCACAGATTCATTCTTCCTGAGGCAGTCACAGCCCTTGGACACCCTAAGTATAGGGGAGTGTGCCAGTTGAGGGGAGTTTAAGGATGAGTGAAACATTTGGAAGGATGTGTCATACTCAGGGAAAGAGAGGCCAGTGCCCAGCTTGGTCTGTTTTGGCATTTGCTCTTCATTTCTATGAATGTTAAGTTTTTATGTATGCAATATGGGAATCGACAGACAAGAAGCACTGCTTACAAAGTTCTTTCTAATATGTATTGAAACAGATTCGTGGAATTGGTAGATGCTTGTTTTGGCAAATGTTATGGTTGTCTCTGTTTTACCTCTCACTGTACTGGGAACATTTACTCTAGGAATTCCAGGGGTTGATATGGGATTACTTAAGAAGATTCCCAAGGCTGTCTATGACAGAAGTGAACCAGCTCTGCCTTGGCTTTCATAAATGCCTCTTTTAATTAGCTTAGTTGTTCTCCAGGGCTGGGTTGATTCTCTAACCAGTTTTTGCCAAGAAAAATGATAAAGTTAATAATGGAATTGCAAATACTGGTTCCTTTTTATTTGGCTGTTAATCAGCACCCGGTATACCATCCATTTTCTGGGCCCTTATTATACTATGAAATGCTTTTATAAAACATGCATCTCTCGTCACTGTAAATGTCTTGTGTATACTCCTGCTTGGGCTGGTAGATTGTCTTTGCATCAGATCTGCCCTGACCTCAGGGAGCCTTGCTTACTGGATTTTTTTGGCTTTGCCGTGCGGCATGTGGGATCTTAGTTCCCTGACCAGGGATCGAACCCCTGCCCCCTGCATTGGAAGCATGGTGTCTTAACCACTGGACTGCCAGAGAAGTCTCTTGCTTACTGGATTTTTTAATGGTGGAGACCAGCCTGATGAGTAGCCCTTGAACAGGGGTGGATTCTGAGTCTTGTGGAAAACGAGGAAGTGTAGTGAACTTTGCTTTATCTGTTATGTTAAGCATACCTGAATAAGCGTCTTATATTTTTAGACTTTTGAGCAATATTGTGAAGATTGAATTGCCTGAGGAGAGAAATTTGGTAAGAGGAGACTAGAAGAGAAGCTCTTTAATAAAGATCTAAAAATAGAATTCACTAAAGTCACAAATAGATAACAGTAGGATTCCTGTCTCCTTTCCTTCTCTGGATTGTGCTACCAGCTGTTGCTTCTGCTTACCTGGAAGAGATCACAATATTTTGTCAGAAGGGTCAATAGTATAGACTTAAAAAATATATATATATATATATATTTTTTGTTTATTTGGCTGCATTGGGTCTTCATTGTGGCATGTGGGGGTCTTTTGTTATGGTGAGCGGGCTTCTCTCTAGTTGTGGCACTCGGGCACCAGAGTGCACAGGCTTAGTTGTCCCACAGCACGTGGGATCTTAGTTCCCCGACCAGGGTTCGAACCGGGTCCCCTACATTAGAAAGCAGATTCTTTTTTCTTTTTTTCTTTTTTTTTTGCGGTACGCGGGTCTCTCACTGTTGTGGCCTCTCCTGTTGCGGAGCACAGGCTCCGGATGTGCAGGCTCAGCGGCCATGGCTCACGGGCCCAGCCGCTCCGCGGCATGTGGGATCCTCCTGGACCGGGGCACGAACCCGCGTCCCCTGCATCGGCAGGCAGACTCTCAACCACTGTGCCACCAGGGAAGCCCAGAAGGCGGATTCTTAACCACCGGACCACCAGGGAAGTCCCAATAGTATAGACTTAACATACTGTGTTTGCCAGTCTGAACATGTGCTTTTTCCAGTTTTAAAAGTAGTTTAAAAAGTGACTGGATTCCTTGGCACTGGGAAGAAATCTTTAGTAGGAAAAGTTGATTGTTCTGCTTGTAGTACCAGCCCTGGGCTGACGGGGGATGTGGGGTCCCTTGTCACCTCAACGCCCTGAGTGGTGGTGGTGTTTTTTTTTTCCTTCTGGTTGGGCACTGCTGCCCAGAGAGAGGACTCCTGTGTAGGTCATCTAATCCGCATGACTTAATCAGTTGGCACCTCAGGACTCCCTTCTGCTTTTTTAGGAGGGGCCCTTTTTGATTTGTGCAGCTGGATAGAAAAATGGCTGCTCAGGCTTTCTTCTTATGCAGGCCTCTGATACCCTGGGCTGCCTGTGCCCTTTCCCTCCATGTGAGGGGGTGAAGGAATGTCCTGGCCTCCCCTCTGCCCTCCTGCCATGAGCTTCCAGGGAGAATGGGGCCCATTGTGGGCTGTGCACAGCCCTCCGCTTAAGTGTCAGGCCTGCCATGGCCTCTCTGTTGGTCTGCTCTGGTTACAGGGTGCTGAGGGGCAAGAAGCCCAGCAAGCAGTCATTTCCTCACATGCTGCCCTGCTGTTCAGGAGTGTTCTGAGGGATGGTGCTTGTGCTTTCTTTGCTCCTGGGGCTGCCCTCTAAGTTTGTCAGTCTTGGTAAACATTCTTGTGGACCCTTTTGCAGGCCTGAGCTCACTCTTACTGCAGATCTCAGGCCATATTTGGAGAGGCAGGCCTGCTGCTCCCAAGGGTGACTGAGTGCCAGGTCACAGGAGGCTGGGCAGTTCCTCCAGGCCACTGGGGAGGCCCAGTATTCTGAATCCACTGGGAGGCATAGGATTAATCTATTTGTGAATGAAATTGGACTTCAAACTCTTGTTTTTCAAATTTATTTTGGCCTTCAATTATATCTCAGTAAAGCCAAGGAAAAACTTATTTTGGCCTTAATCAACTGTAGAACTTGTTGAAGATGTGAAATGCCAGAATATGGCGTAGGGGAAGCCAGAGAGACTCAACTTTTTAAAAAACAGGTTTGTTCCGGATATGGGAGCTCACTCCTGATATCAGACTGCCTTACCCATCAGACAGTTCTTCTCCTGACCCCAGGCAAGTGTGTCCCTGGAAAAAAAATGTATGAGATATTTTTGGTTTTGATGAGTGAACAGATAGAGGTCACTGGCTGTTTGTCTTTCGGGGGTGTTGACTTCAGATAAGGAGCCAGAGTTGTGATCAGCTGTTGTTTAGCAGGTTCCATGAAGGGTAGGTGAGTGAGTTGGTGGTGGTGGTAGCGGGGATGGAGGAGGCCTAGTCAGACCTTTCTGGAATTGGCGAAGGGCTTTTCTACTTGAGGTCTATATTGATTGCATGGAAGGCTGCTGAGAAATTTGCTCCTCTAAAACTCAGGTAGGTTGACTTCGGAATGGTCCTGGAAATTGTTCCTGATCATAGTAAAAAAAAATTCCATTCTTTCCATGATGCTTCAACATGTACAATTTCTTTGTCTTCTGTGGAAGTGTCTTGTGAAAGGAGCAGCTGGCACTGGCACTGCCCTGGATGTTTGCCTTCCTCCTACCTTTTTTCTTTCTTTTATTACAGGAAAAAAAAATTCTAGCCTATTTTAACCTGCTATCTGATCAGAGTGATACGTTTCCTTCTCTGTTTTAAGATGGGAGTGGCACTTGTTTTTATCAAATAAAGGAATAAAACATATTTGCCATGCTGAGATCACACTGCAAATGCCAGCACTTGTTATAAAATGGTATTGAGTTTTCTAAAGAAGAACTGTTCTTTCAGATAGTGCCTGGTCATGCTATGGTCTTTTGGGTCATGACTTCCCAAGAGGTGAGGTCTACCCACTGAACCCTTGCTTTTTGGCAAGACAGGCAAGATTTTTGGTACAAGTGTGACGAGGTTGGACAATGAAAACACTGACTACCCTCAGCAGTAGAAACTCGAGCCTGAGGAAGGAACGTACCAGAGGTACTGAGTCCCTTGGAACCCTCCCATCCTGATGTGGCCTTAAGTAAGGCCCTTGACCTCTCTGCCTCAGCAAAATTGGGATAGAATATCCTCCCCATAGGCTGCTGAGGAGGAAATAAAAGCTTCCTAGTAATATGCCCTACACCTCTCCATAATTGCTACTATTATTACACTTATCCTTTTTCTAGTGTAAACTGAGAGTCCGATATTTAATAAAGGCTGGACATATTTCTTAGGTTAAGTGATTGGTTCAGGGGTGTTTTTTTATTGTGGTTTATAATTACATACATAATAGATCATATTTTATATGTACCAAGTAGAATCTTATTAAAAAAAAAAAGCCTTAGACGTGAGCCCATTGATACCTCTCAGAAAGCAGCTCTAGCTTGACTGCTTGCTCACCTGTGGAGCTTTTTTTTTTAATAAAATTTATTTATTTTTGGCTGCATTGGGTCTTCGTTGCTGCATGGTTTTTCTCTAGTTGCAGCGAGCAGGGGCTACTCTTCGCTGTGGTGCGCGGGCTCCTTCTCATTTTGGTGACTTCTCTTGTTGCGGAGCACCGGCTCTAGGCGCGCACGCAGGCTCAGTAGTTGTGGTGCATGGGCTCAGTTGCTCTGTGGCATGTGTGATCTTCCCGGACCAGGGCTCGAACCCCTGTCCCCTGCATTGACAGGCGGATTCTTAACCACTGCGCCACCAGGGAAGCTGCCCACCTGTGGAGCTTTGAGTGCTGTGGTGTCTTATTGGGGTGCATCGTCCTGGAGGCACTGGCCCCATCGAGACGAATAAAGGACAAAAATAGTTTGAGGACCAAGGATTCTGTTAACTTTACAGTACTGTTTATATTTTTAAGGAGTTTCTTTGGAAATTCTTTGTGTGCCCAGGTTTGTTTTCTTGAACCTCACTAGTGCAGTAGAAGGAGCATGGACTGGCAAGGTTGCTGCATGAGTTGAGTGCCTGGAAGTGCTTTGTTTCCTTTTTTAGTATAATGTTTATTTCTGTTTGAGTTATCAACAGCAGTGCATGTCTGGTGTGAAAAGCCCTTGGTTTTCAAAGAGCTATACCTCTACTTATTTTTTCCCCATGTGACCATATGACTTCTTGCCTAGGTAGTTTATAATAGGTAACTTTGACTTTTCAGTCAACAGATGCATTTTAAGAGACTTGGAGCAAGTGAGTGCTCCTGGTTGAACGTTGGGCAGCAGCAG
This sequence comes from Pseudorca crassidens, assembly GCF_039906515.1. NCBI lineage: Eukaryota > Metazoa > Chordata > Mammalia > Artiodactyla > Delphinidae > Pseudorca > Pseudorca crassidens. The sequence goes on from NC_090305.1 coordinate 68,763,673, forward strand.
ATTCTGTACCTGGAGCATGTAATTCAGCTGAGCTGTAGTGTTGGAGCTCTTTAGAACAGAAATTTTAAGACTTTTTTGTTTGTTGTATAGGAGGATGAGCTCAGTCTGGAATGTCAGAACCTTACTCTGTAAAGTCAGCATCCTCCCTGGAAACCTAAAGTATTTTGGGTTTCCTTGACTCCTTGAGGGACAAATTGAGCATAGAGCTCCGGGGTGGGAGGAAGATGAGGGTACAGGCACCGGTGCCCAACTTCTGAGCAGAGGATGATTATCCTAAAGACAAAAATGGGGTTTCAGCCTCCAGATGATGAAGACGCCGAGTTTTATGAATCTGTGTTCAGGGGGAGCTGCCTGTGGGTTCCCACTGGAGAGGGCTCCAGGTGATTTCCAGATAGTGAAGGCATTTGGTCTCTGATCTTTGTTTTAGAGGCAGGTGAGGGTAAAGCTATTGGCTGTTATCAGATAAGAAAATGACATGATACCACCAGCGGGGAGCTGAAAATCTCTAAATACTCACTCTAAATCCTCTGATAGGATAGAGGGGAAGCAGAGCCCACAGGCCTTCTCCCAGCCTGGGAGTAGTCCTGGGGCAGTGCAGGGCAGTGCAGAGGAGGCCACTGTGCCAGAGCTGATTCTCAGTACAAGAGAAGAAACCCTGCTGTGAAAGTAAGTCCATTTCTACTGCAGTCACTGCAGACTCCTTGTCATTGTGGGGGGATTATTGACCTTGGCAGTTTTATTTCAAATTTGGATCTGGGGTGGAGAAAGCAGGATGCCCAGTGGTATACATAGTGATGTCCATGTTCCTTAGCTAGTCTGCTCTTGTAGGTTGTCTGAAGCACGGAAATATTACACCCATCAGAGATTATGGGTGGCTGGATTAAGATTGTTTGTATTTTGTATATATATTTTAAGTAGTGTATTTTGTGTCAGGTCCTTTACATGCATTAGCTTACCTAATGAATATATGTTTATAATTGGAAAAAGTTAAAGAAAAAAGGAATTTGATCTAGGAAGTGTTTAAGATGAAATATTGGCTGTTAAGCAGCCTTGCAAGACAGGCTAGCCCATGAACTATGGAGGGGACTGTCTTTTGGCACCCAGCAGGCCCTGTTGTCGCTGGGTTTCAGTTATTTGTTCATTCATTCAGTAGGTGGTTTTTCTTTTTTCTTTTTTTTTTTTCCGGTACGTGGGCCTCTCCCGTTGCGGAGCACAGGCTCCGGACACACAGGCTCAGCGGCCATGGCTCACGGGCCCAGCCGCTCCGTGGCATGTGGGATCTTCCCGGACCGGGGCACGAACCCGTGTGCCCTGCATCGGCAGGCGGACTCTCAACCACTGCGCCACCAGGGAAGCCCTGGCAGGTGGTTTTTGAGTCACTGTCATGTCCTGGGCACCATGCTAGGCCCTGGGAATGGATCTGGCAATGGATGAGAGAGGTATGGGCCCTATCGTTGCCCTGACCAGAAAAAAAAGGGAGAAGTGATGAAGTTATTTCCCTTCAGTTGAAGGAAAAAATTTTTTTCCTTTTTTCAGGAAAAGTGATTTGGAGAGGCTGAGGGTCACGCCCCTGGCAAGTGACTGCAGTCAGTGTGCCTCTGATTCATCATAAAGGGGAGTTGGGGGGCCAGGCCCATCTTAGAGAGTGATGTGAGGGATCAGGGAGAGGACCTTAGAGAGCTGCCGGGCAGTAATAGATTATTTTGAAAGCCAAGCTGACATTTGGGTATACAGTGATATGTCTCTGACCTGTTGAGCCATTTCCTAACCCTGATGCCATGGGAACCAGTTGAGAAGGATAAAGGAGTCATGCAGGTAGCTACAATATCAGCTTAATAACCAGCAGAGCTATTGGAGAGTGTGGGACCTGGGTGAGCAGCCAGTGGTGGTTCCTAAGGCCAAACCTCTGAATTAGAGAGAGGTCTCCACCCAGTTGCCTATGAGGCCACCCTCTCTGTTCCATGCTTCCTGGTGGGGTTCTCTTTCTGCATATGCTGCTTTGCAAAGTCCTCAAGCTCTTCCAGGACTGGTTTTCTGTTTACTTCATCCATTTATTTATTTATATATTCATTCATGTGTGCATGCATGCATGCCGCATGGCACAGCATGCAGGATTTTAGTTCCCCGACCAGCGATTGAACCCATGCCCCTGCAGTGGAAGCGTGGAGTTTTAACCACTAGACTGCTAGGGAAGTCCCAACTTAATCTTGTCTTTTTAAATCTATTTTTTAACTTTTTTTTTTTTTTTTTTTTTTTTGCGGTATGCGGGCCTCTTACTGTTGTGGCCTCTCCCGTTGCGGAGCAACAGGCTCCGGACGCGCAGGCTCAGCGGCCATGGCTCACGGGCCCAGCCGCTCCGCGGCATGTGGGATCTTCCCGGACCGGGGCACGAACCCGTGTCCCCTGCATCGGCAGGCGGACTCTCAACCACTGCGCCACCAGGGAAGCCCTATTTTTTAACTTTTAAAAAACTTTACTAGTGTAAAATTAAACAAAAATGGAGAAAACAAGACCACCCTCCCCCCAAAAAAAGTAGAGCTTAGTGAATTATAAGGTCATGAAATAGAACTTTATTGGTTCCACCAGAGGCTTCTCTGTGAGCCCCAACCCTGCCACAGCCCCCTCTCCCTTTCCTTCCCAAGGTGACCCCATCCTGTCTTTTTGTAGCCATTTTCTTACTTTTTTTTTTTAATGGTTTTATCTCCCAAATGTGTATCCTTAGGCACTGCAGTTTAATTTTGTCCATTTTTTTTAAAGTTGTCATATCTTGTAAGTTTCTTTATCTGCATTTTCTCCCCTCTGTCCCTTTTCCTTGCAATTATCTGCTGAAGAACCTGGGCCCTTAGACCTGTGGAATCTCTCACAGTCCAGATTTAGCAGATTGTGTCCCAGGGTGCAGTTGAGCATGCTCTTCTCTGTATTTCCTGTGAATCAGCAGCTGGATCCAAAGGCTTGATCAGCCTCAGGTTTGGTCCCTTTGGCAAGGCTGAGGTGGTTTGGGTCTTTCCTCCGGAGTGCTGCTTTCCTTTTGTTCCGTATTTTGCTCATAGCAGGTACCCAGAGCACCACTTCTGTGGCAGGACAGTGGGGCCTGAGGAGAGGCTAGGCCCAGCTCAGCCTCTAAGTGGCTCTGTGGTCCTTGTCAAACCAGTTTCCCCAGCACAGTGTGACAGGTGTTGGAAGAGGAAAAGCCTGGATGTGTTCTCTGGCCTAATTCACTGAGATGGGTTCACAGTGCTGTCCCCCTCTCAGGCCCTCCCTTCTTCCTTCACATTGCTCTTCTCCCCACATTCTCAGCTCCTCTGCCTTTCATTGTCTGTCCCTCATCTTGTCCCCTCTTCAGCTTTCCTCTCTTCCTTTCCTCTTTTGTTGATAGGGTATTGTGATGGGGAAAAGGTTGTTTGAGACTTAGGGGAGGAATGCTCATCCTGCGTGATTGCTCACCATCTGGGAGACTGTAGAAGCCTTGGTTTACCCATCTGTAAAATGAAGGTGTAGCTCCTGATGACTTAAATGGTCTCCTCAAACTCTGTCTTATGAGCATTGTGTTTTACAAATTTTCTTTGTGTTTGAAAGCTATTTTAGAGGATTTTCCTGCTTCTCCATGTAGGCCACACAGCTCCAGTGGTAAGGAAATGGAGAAATGGATAGAGCTTAGAGAGCAGCCAGAATCTAGTCTTTCCCCATATCTGCACCATCAGACCAGGTAGGTTGGGTGGATAGTAGAAAGCTTTGTGGGCTGTGGTCATGGCCTCACCTGCTGGTCTCAAGCAGTCTCTGGGTACAGAGACTTGCCTTACAGAATGGAGAGGTATGTCAGCTACCAGTGTTGTCGCCTTGCTGGCTGGTAGCTGAAGATGTGAGCATGTGGAGGTCCAAGAGTGAGTGTTGAGAGTAGGCTCAGGCTCCAGGCCCAGGAACTCATCAGCTAGTTCTGGCTTTCTTGTCTGGAAGCCCCACCCCAGCTTACCCCAGAATTTGTTGGGCAGCGTAAGCCGGTATCTGGTGTGAGGGCAACTATGTGCTCACATCAGAGAGCTGCTGCCTGGTCAACTATTGCCGTGAAGATCTGGAGGAAAAGGGCTCTGCTCATGGCTGGCCTATACCTTTGTATATAGTAAGCTCGTTGCCCTTCAGATGGGAGCTGCCCCTGAGAAGAGATGTCCTGTGATGTACCAGGATTTTTCTGGGCTTTTCCCAGTGCTGTGACACTTACCATGTGCCTGTGGAGTTTTTGTTGTGCTATTATTTCACACATTTAAAATTCCATTTATTTTTATACTTAAATAATTTTGAAGCCATGTAAATTCAGATTTTTGCATCCTGTATGTCCGTCAAGGTTGCTTAGGCCTAAGGAAGTAGACCAGGTTTTGTTTTCTTGTTTTGAATCCAAGTTTTCTGAGGGTTGTCCTTTAGGGAGGAGAATGTAAGGAATTCCAGAGTTAGCGAGGTGTGGATTGTGCTAGTGGAAGGGCTGGAGAGGCTGCTGGGCACTGCTCAGGAGTTGCCTGAAGGAGTGGGTGTCAGCAGCGGGCATGGCGGTGAGGAAAGCGCTGAATCTCCTGTGTGAGAGATCTGTATCACTACCTTTAAAAATTGCATTACTTGGAATTTGGTGAGGTCAAGACCACAACCAGAGCTAGTTGCTTAGGTGGTGAAGCAGGAGTTAAAGCTATGTTTTCTGATGTTGGCTGCTCTGGTATTCTATGGTGTTTGTGATCAGCTAAGAGTGAAGGTCCTTAGAGGGAGTCCTTGCTTTCATCTCAGGTGTGGGCAGGTGGCAGGCAGGTAGCAGGCTCCAATCAAAATTGTCCCAGGCCAGAGCTGAATTATCTCATTCTTTAGGCTTTGAAAATCTATTCTGTTATAGATGAAGTTGTTTCACTGAATCTCCTGATAACTAGCAGTATTTGATTTTTTTTGGTTACTATTAAAAACAATTGAAGCAAGATTTACTTGTAGCAAAATGCATAAATCATAAATGTACAGCTTGACAGTTTTAGATATTGTATATATCACTCAGATCAAGATACAGAACATTTCCAGTAGGTTCTATTGTGCCTTTACCCAATCAGCATCTCCCTAAAGGTAACCATTTTTCTGACCTCTGTTCTTGAGCTTAGTTTTGCTACTCTTGACCTTTATGTAAGTGGAATGATGGAGAGTATGATATGTACTTTCATGTGCCTGTCTTTTCTTGCTGAATGTTAGGTTTGTGACATCTTTGTGGTTCTGTACAGCAGTTTGTTCTCTTTTGTTGTATAGTATTTCACATATGAATATACCACAATTTACTGCTTTTCCTCTTGGTGGACATTTGAGTTGTTTTTAATTTTTGACTATCATGAATAATACTGATATGAATCATTCTTGTCCATGGCTTCTGAGTATATATCTAAGAGTGAATTGCTGGATATACTTGATGTTTTAATTACTGGGGATTTTGTCTGTATGTCTCTGTTGTATTTTATTTTTGATCTTCTTGTTGTGGAGAATTTCAAGTACACTCAAAGACAGAATAATACAACGAATCCCATGTACTTATCACCAGCCCCAACATCCATCACCTACTGGCAAGTCTTGCCCATTCACACTCCCAACTATTGTCCCTACCCCACCCCTCTGTTATTTTGAAGCAAATCTCAGACATCCTGTCATTTCATCCATCGGTAGTTTAGTGTGTATCTATAGAAGGTAATGTAACCACAGCAGCTGCTGAAGGGCTTCATGCTCCTATCTGGTCCTGGTGTTCTTCACTAGGGGTTTGTATCATGGTCCTCATGGTAGGATGTGGTTCCCAGTTCCTGTTACTCCTCATCTTGCTGGAGTTGCCTATGTCCCTGGTTTTTCCAGGAAGTTTTTGAACCAGGAACCAGCATGGTATAGAGTTGGAGGGTCATCTTAGGACTTTGGAATGTCAGTCACTGTTGTGGGCACCACTTTCTGTTGGATTAATCATTCATGTGTACAAGTTAGGCTGATCTGAGTGAAAGATGAGAGTGGATTGGTGAGTACTTTTGTGCTCAGACACACAACTGCTTGTCCCAGGTGGCTGCACTGGCCAGGGACAGATGGTTCTTCCCCCACTGCCCCAAGAGTCTGGAGGGTGTGACCTCCAGGATAGCCGGGCTCCAGCGTTCCTCTCAGACTCTGCCCCTCAGTTGAAAAACAATAGGCCTCAAACTTAGGTTTGGCAATATGATTTAGAAAAGGTTAATGTTTTTCAGAACAGTGAAGCTACAGTATGAAGATTAGACTTGGGAGCTCCAAAATACTCTCTAGCTTCCCTCTCCTGTTCTCCTTGGGCTCAGCACTTGTATTTGTGTTCCCACTGCCCTGAGCCCAGAGTTGTTTAGGGTGGGCCCGGAAGGTACCCTGGTCCACAGGGCTGGTCCACAATAGGAGCAAAGAGCACCACAGATAACTTATTATTTGGAGTAATTAACCCATAAATTTTCCATAGCAATTTTCCTCTGAGGCAGTCAAGTTTGACTAGAAAAATATAGTGCCATGTTTTGATTCATTAGTCATCTGGATGCTCACCCTCCCATATTTTCATGCTGGCTAACTATGAAGTACCATTACTCCCAGCTTGAATTTATGATATCTGCTGCCCACTATGCCCATTAATCCAACAATATGAGAGGGACAAACTGTCTCATGCTCTTTCAACCTGTCCCACACTCCTTTCTCTTCCATCTCATGTTATTAATGAAGGAGTTTAACAATAACAGTAACTCAATTTTAGTGAAAGTAAGAGAAAAGTCACTCATATCTTTAGGTCGGAATGTAAATTGAAGGATATTTTGCCAATATCTAGCAATTCTAATATACATAACCTTTGGCCCAGCAATTCCACATCTAGGATTTTATCCTCAGATTTCTTACCAGAAGAATGCAAGGCTGAGAGGGAGAGAGCACCCTTCAGAGCAAAATATGCAGGATACTTAGACAGGTATGTGCCACAAGCAGCAGGGGGTGGTGAGGAAGTGGATCCACCCACTGGGGCTGAGGTCTTCCAGTTCTAGTAAACTTTAAAAAGTAACAGTTATGAAGTATGTGATACCATTTGAACTTTGAGTGAAATAAAAAGAGATGTACTAGTTTATGTGTTTAGAGATACATTAAATGTGTCATTTGTGGAGAACTACTGAAGAAACCCAGCCTGCTTACCTGAAGGCCTGGGAGGGAAACCACCTTTTCACTTATGGCTTAGTGTATTATTGAAATTTGTTTTACCTCCATGTGAATTATTTTTATTGCATTAAGTTCAAAGGACCAGACAGCTGATGGCATCATTGTGAGGCTTACTGTGTATCTTCTGAATCATGCCCGGGGATTGTTAATGGGGAATCTGATACTGGGAAACACTGATTTCAGCCTGCCCATATTTTGTGTTTAGCTCTGGGACCTCTGAACTTGGTGATGGTCTGGTTGGGGGTTTTTTCCTCCAGGAGGGAAGGCTCCTGGGAAGGAAAGATGAAACTATTTTTAATCTTGAGCAAACATAGCCCAATGTAGTAATTTCAGGCCCTAGTGTGACATTTTCTTCCATTATAATCCGAGTCACTTTTAAAGCAAAGTCCTTTTTTGTACATTTTGTGCTTGTAGTGTTTCTAGAGGGAAAAGCTTTTAAGATACCCCCTCCTTATAAAGGAGGGCTTGGGGTCCTGGTGGGCTATGTTTTGAATCACGAAGTCAGGGGCCTTGGTGCCTGGAATCTGGAACGCTAGTGGACAAAGTGTGAGGGTGTGAGGTAAGTGGTAGGATTAGGGTTACTTAGGCCATCACCGTTTACAGAACTCATCTGCTGACTTTGCCTCACAGCTGTTGATGAATATTGCTGCTTCGTCAGGGAAGAACTGACGTTCTGAGACGAGAGGCCGACCATGCCCCACGTTCCTTTTTCTTAACACTTATTTTCTTTTCATTTCACACAGTTTATATTTTTGTAACTTAAAATTTTGTTATAACTTCAAACTGCAGAAAAATTGCAAAAGTAGTACAAGAAACTCCTAAATACGCTTTACCTTGAGTTACCATTTGTTTACATTTTGCCTCATTTTCGCTTTGTCATTCTGTTTCTTTTCACTCTGTACATTTTTTCCCTGAACCATCTATGAGTGATTGGCAAACATCATGCCCCTTTACTCCTAAATACCTAATTGTGTATTTCCTAAGAATAAGAATATTCTCTTACATAATGACAATACATCTGTCAATATGAGGGAAATTTAATATTGGTTTAATATCTAATCTACATTCCATACTCAGATTCCTCAGTTGTCCTAATAACACCTTTGATAGCCCCATGTGAGTAGGCACAAGTTGCTGGTTTGTCTTGATGATCAGTTCTGGTTGAGGAGGTACCTGACAGTTTTTTCCTCCTTAAAGTTGCTATTTTTCCCTTTGCAATTAATAAGTAATTTATGGTAGGACACTATGTAAATATCCTGTTCCTTATCAAACTTTGACCCTCTACTTTCAGCATGCAGTGATGCTTCTAAGACCATCATTCCTTCTGAATTAGTTGTCATCTTACTCAAAGAAGAGCTTTCTCACCTCCTTCACTTGTTTATTCAGTTTTGTTTATATTAGTTCACATTGATAACTTATTCAATGTGATATAGCCCATTCTTGTCATTATTCATTTTGATGCCCAGATTGTCCCAGGTTTGGCCAGTGGGAGCCCCTTTAGGCTGGCTCCTGTTCTTTTGACATGTCTCCATCATTGTTTGAGCACTTCCTGACTTTCTAGTGCAAGAAGATGTTCCAGGTTCCTTTCCCCAGCCTGGCATCAGCCCTTTCCACAAGGAGCCTTGGTTTCTTTTAGTTGAAGTGGCATTTAGTAACCAGGATATGGATGCATGGTACACATTTTTATTTACTAAAGTCTTTTAAAATAAATCTAATTTTGTATTCAGTTACTTAATCATGTTGCAGTTGAATAAAGGAGTTTCATGACTTAAATAAAGGAGATCCAGTTCTTGACTTTTGTTATAAGTTGAACAAGTAAACACGATATAAGCAGACTAAGGTGGACTTTAGCAACAAAATAAAAGAAGGTCTTGCCTGCTCAAAAAGAATTTATTTCTGCTTAACTGTTACAGAAATTACCAAAACCACTGAGCTAAGTTCTGAAGAGGAAGGATATGCCTGAATATTGATGCCAGGGACCCTTATTCCAGGCTGTGGACTGCCTGAAGTCCAGCTCCATGAGGCAGTGCCCTTGACTCTGTTGTCAGAGCTTTGGAGTAATGGCAGTGTCTTTCGAGGCAATGAAGCAGAGCTTCCCTGGTGTTTCAGGTGGTCTTTGACATAGTTCTTCCCTAGGTGGGTTCCAGTGTCATGGGAAGACCTGGGTCTGACCTGTGTTCTCTCTGTGCCATCGTTATACTATGTGAGCAAATCAGATATGGCCCCTGCTGTCACTATTCTGAGAATTGAATGAAGAAGGAAAGGTATAGTGGGAGGTTAACTGGATAATGGAGGACTGAGTTGGGTGGGTTTCCCAAGGAAGCAGCATTTAGCGGGCTGGGAACTGAAGGGCGAGAGGGAGTTGGAAAAAACTCTACTTAAAAATGCTCATGAGTAATTTTTTTGTGTGTGCCAGGCAGAGAGGGTGGACCTGATTCATGGGCAACTGTCATGAGCTGCCTAGAACACAAGAGCCATGTGATGGCAGTTGTGGCTCAGGCAAGTTAATCTAGTGAACCAGGCTTCAAGTCCTGGCTCTGCCCCTTACTTGGTATGGACTTAAGTTTTTGCATGTCGTAAAGGGGACATTAGCTATTCAGCAGGGTTGCTGTGACGTAGGGTCACTTACCATCCTTAACGTGTTGCAGCATCCAGAACCTGATTACTCCTTGTTATGGCAGTTTAGTGTAGGGTAAACCATAATAATTGAAGGGCAGTCTTTGTGGAATGCTTAGTCTGTGCATACATTGGGCTGAGTGGCTGATGCATCACTTTCAGTTCATCCTGACAGTAGCCCTTTGAGGTCAGTGACACATGGTCCCCATTTCATTGATGAGAAAACAAGCTTAGGCAGCACCTGGAGGCCAACTTGAGCTCATGTCACAGAATCAGAGTGGAGCCAGCGACTGCCACAGCCACTACGACTCTGAGAAGGACTGGGGCTTGGAAGGCAGGAGGGAGAACAACTCCAGTAACACTCCTGGGTATTCCATGTGGTGCCAGTGCTGCTGAGTAGCATTGATGTGTTTTGTGAGGGGGCCAGGACATATGGGAGAAACTTTCTAGAGGATCCAGAATTGTGGGTCTGGGGCTCTGATGAGAATTTCAACACAGGAGTCCTTGTCCTGGTGAGGATTGATCAGATATACTGGGTTGAGGGTAAGTTTCTGCATTTCCAAGCCCTTTTTCTCAGCTGTGCACCAGTTTTTAATTCCTTCAGTACCTGCTGTCCGTGTGGTCTGGGCCCCAAACTATACTGTCTACCTCCTGTTCTGTTTCAGAGCTGTTGTATCTTTAGAGCAGGGTTTACTATTGGTTGAAATCTGCACCCCAGTCAGTGACATCAGAATTTTGGGGGTGGGACTCAGGCATCAGCTCCGTTCCCTGCCCAGGTGATTCTAATGTGCAGCCAGGGTCTAGAGCCACCGCTCCAGAGCTTAGGAGAGCTTGTATCCTTGGTTGAAGTAAGAAACTTAGCCTGCTCACGAAGGCAGAACTGGGTATTCAAAAGGTGCTGATGTCAAAAAGAGTCATGTACCACAATGTTCATTCCAGCTCTATTTACAATAGCCAGGACTCGGAAGCAACCTAAGTGTCCATCAACAGATGAATGGCACATATATACAATGGAATATTACTCAGCCATAAAAAGGAACGAAATTGAGTTATTTATAGTGAGGTGGATGGACCTAGAGACTGTCATACAGAGTGAAGTAAGTCAGAAAGAGAAAAATACCATATACTAATACATATATATGGAATCTAAAAAAAAAATGGTTCTGAAGAACCTAGGGGCAGGACAGGAATAAAGACACAGACCTTCTAGAGAATGGACTTGAGGACACGGGGAGGGGGAAGGGTAAGCTGGGACGAAGTGAGAGAGTGGCATGGACATATATACACTACCAAATGTAAAATAGACAGCTAGTGGGAAGCAGCCACATAGCACAGGGAAATCAGCTAGGTGCTTTGTGACTACCTAGAGGGTTGGGGTAGGGAGGGTGGGAGGGAGACGCAAGAGGGAAGAGATATGGGGATATATGTATATGTATAGCTGATTTACTTTGTTATAAAGCAGAAACTAACACACCATTGTAAAGCTATTATACTCCAATAAAGATGTTAAAAAAAAACAACAAAAGGTGCTGATGAACCTGCCCATTAGATCAAAGTTCATCTGAGGAAGATGGTCAACCAGGAAACAAGCTTTAGGTGGCCTTGATGGCCAGTGCATCAGAAAGGGGGTGCCTTCTGTTTCCCTCTTCCTGGGAATTCTCATGCCTGATGCTGTAAATGTCTAGCTGTTTTTGAAGTGGAAAGGAATGGACTTTGGTATAGTGCCATATTGCGGAAAAACAGTGATTTGTGTTTAACTCTCCAACTAAATGTTTATTGAGCACCTGTTCCATTGAGGGGCTGGGCCGGATGTGGGAGTAAGCATTCCAAGTTAATTGGAGCATGATCGCGCTGTAGCAACACCTGCGGCTCTGTGGCTCTGTGTGGAGGAGAACGTGCTGTGCGCATAACCCGTTAAATGAGTGGCAGGGATTGGGCATGCTTGGATAGAAGAGAAAGCACTCTTGGAGTGGTAAAGGAAGGGCAGTCTCTCAGGAGAGGAGGAGAGGAGGACTTGGAGCCTAGTTCTGAAGATAAGCAGAGAACCTGAGGGTTCAGTAGACATCTCTGCTCTGGGCAGTGATGCAATGTCCTAACTTATGGAGGAGTAGAGCCCTCCTATCCCTTCCTATCCCAGTGGTCTTGGATGAACAGACCGGTCTGGAAAGTAGAGGTCACACTCTGAGGACTCAGCTTTCCCTGATGATGTTTCACTCTTCTCCACCCTGGCCAGGCCCTGCTGTCTAGTCCCCACTGCATCAGCCTGAGCTCAGGACCTAGGTGAATTAGACCCTATTCCAGCTCTCAGGAGACACCCAGTCTAGTGGGGAAAGTTTTTACTGAGAAACAAGAGAAGCTCCTATTATTATTATTTTTGGCTATGCTGCGAGGCATGTGGGATCTTAGTTCCCAGACCAGGGATTGAACCTGGGCCACAGCAGTGAAAGTGCCTAATTCCTAACCACTGGACTACCAGGGAATTCCCACATATCATTTTTCTTGAGACTAGTGCTCTAAATAAGAGGAAGCATTTTCATTTTTATGGTGTTCTTCATTTGTGAAGAGATTGAAACACAAATGGAATGGAGTTGGAGTTAAAGAGCAGATGGTGGAAGGTAGGATGATATGTGATATTGAGTAGATGGCCAAAAATTTGTTTTTTAATTTTTATTTATTTATTTTTGGCTGCATTGGGTCTTCGTTGTCGCGCGCGGGCTTTCTCTAGTTGCGGCGAGCGGGGGCTACTCTTTGTTGTGGTGTGCAAGCTTCTCATTGCAGTGGCTTCACTTGTTGTGGAGCACGGGCTCTAGGCACATGGGCTTCAGTAGTTGTGGCTCTTGGGCTGTAGAGCGCAGGCTCAGTAGTTGTGGTGCATGGGCTTAGTTGCTCCATTGCATATGGGATCTTCCCAGCCCAGGGCTCGAACCCGCATCCCCTGCAATGGCAGGCAGATTTTTAATCACTGCGCCACCAGGGAAGCCCTGGATGGTCAAAATTTTTTGAATACAAATCATCAAGGAAATATAATTCCTATTGTGTGTTTCTTTGTTAGAGCAAGGTGCTTATGGAAAAAGAAAAGGAATAATTGCAGAAGTATTATTTAATTTGCCATTTGCCTAAATTATCTCTGTTCATGCTGTTGATTATAATTATAGCTGGTGTTATTTCATTCCGTATTTGCCTAGAAAACAAGGCTTCTAAGAACATAGATTTATAAAATTATTTTTTAAAAATTCTGTCGGCCAAAAAATTGCTTTTGGTCCATTGCACCTGGTGTTGCTCTGCTCTGTCGAGTGCTGCGACCTCTGATAGTCACTGACCTCTTTCCTGTTCCATCCCCAGAGGACAGCCACACCTGAAGTTCTGTTGGGCAGGACCACTGCTTTCCTGTTGAGGTGTAGATGAAGTTAGAATATGTTCATTCTCCTTGAGAATGATTTGGACGTGGGACTTCCCTGGTGGTCCAATGGTTAAGAATCTGCTTTCCCAATGCGGGGGGCCTGCGGTTCGATCCCTGGTCAGGGAACTAGTTCCTGCATGGTGCAACTAAGAGCCTGCATGCCTCAACTAAAAGAACCCACGTGCCACAACTAAAGGTCCTGCATGCCGCAATGAAGATCCCGTGTGCCACAACTAAGACCCGGCGCAGCCAAATAAATAAGTAAATAAATATTTTTTAAAAAAGAGAGAGAATGTTTTGGACATGATTCCTTTAAAGCCTTTTGTGTCACGGCCCATAATAAGTGCTGTGCACTAACCATGTACAGGCCTTGGTGCCCAGTTGCTACACTCGTTGCTGTGGGTCATCCAGCAGGATATGAGCTACAAAGAAGTAACCAGTACCAGACAGGTGCACACCAGTCCTGTTTGAGGTGCTCACTGAAGCTTAGATTCCTGTTGAGGTTGAGGCCTTGTCACTTTCTTGCTCCGTGGTCAGTGTCAAATTCAAGTACTTAATAGTTAGTCTGTAAAAGCAAAAGATAGCTGAGATCCCTGGATGCATTGCAAGTAGTCCAAAAAACATATGCAAGCTTTAAGTTAGTCTTCTTTGAACTAACTGCAGTTGTTTACAGGGTGGACTTTTTCAGAAACTGCTGCTCAAGTTTGCAGCTGCACTAATGCTTGGGGTACGAGAGGTGGAAACTCTGGTGTCAAGAGCCTGCTGGGTGACTTCCTGCTTCTTAGCCTTTCTGCAAGTAGAGAGCTGGAGTAACTTTTTGAGGCGTCTGTAGATTATGAGTTTATAAAGAGAGCTTGACTTGAAAACAAAACAAAAAACTCCAGCTCTCTAGATAAATGCTACTGATAATTTACTTATTTTTAGTTCTTTGTCACAGAGAATTCTGGATTTTCTTCTAATCATTTGCTGAATATAGCAGGTAATGATCTAAGGCTGGCAAAGGACTGGAGGGCTGCTCTCTCCCTTGGGATGAGAAGCATCTCTGAGGAGCTCATGGCTCCATTTGCTCCCCCTCCAGTTCTGAGTCAGGTTGATGGGTGAGACATCTACTTGGGTGGTAATAGTGAGCGAAATCCCGAAAAGGATCTGACTGCTGTTTTTGTGGCCATTTCCTTAATCCAGTAAGAAATATCTCCAGCCTAGCATGTCTTGCTGCCTTAGGATGAACAGCTTGACAAGAGTGTGGAGGGCACTCTCTCCAGTCCCTGTTGGTTGTTGCCCTGTCTTGTCTCTGCATCTCCCACTCCCCCATACAGAAATCTACGTAGGGACAGAGACCAAATCCTGTTTTATCAGTCAGGCTTTACAGGGCAGCTTGGTCTGACCTTTCTGCCTTCCTATCCCTTTACTGACCAAGGAAGCTCTGAGGGGTAAGCAGCAGCTATCCCTATGGTTCTGTGAGGGGCCAGCCTGTTAGGAGGACTGTTGCCATGAATCCCTCACAGTGTCATCTTTATCCCTGTGTGAGATAAATGCAGAGGTTCCTGACTCTTGATTAGATCTGTTATTAAGACCACAGAACTTAACAAGATTCATTGGATTGGTATACAATGAGAAGACATAACATAAACTTATCATTTGCAAAAGAGGTCTTTTAAGTAGTTAGCTCCCAGCACAAATGATTTACGTAGAGCCTGGGAAGGGCAGGGTGCCTCTGTGCTCTCATTAGAAGCCAGTTGAAGATTCCTGTGAAAAGAAGATAGAGTATCTGAAGAATTAAGCTGTGGGCTGGTGGGAATCTTTGTTCATTTGGGCTATGGGAGTCTATTTGTGCCTGACGGGCCCAGCTTGGAAATTCAGACGATCTTGGCTCTGTTAGGAAGAAGAAAACAACACCTTCGAGCATCAGGAGATGCTGGCCACTACTGAAAAGTACTTGGTAGCTGCTACTTTCTCCCCAGTACTTGGGAGTATGTAAATTGTAGCTGTACCCATTTGATAAGACAGACGATCCTCTGCATTTGTCCTTCCCTTATCTGTATTTGCTTTTAATTTTTAATCCTTGGGTTCTAAAAGTCAGGAACTAATTTCCAAATAATTACTACTGAGTGGAAACACACTTTTTCCTTTGTGCTAAGGGAGTGATCAAAGCCTGCAGGAAGAGAAGGTAGAAGCAGTGGGAGGTGAGGACAAGGGCATCTTCAAGGATTTCTTCAGTTGTGTTATACCTGGGTTTAAATCTGTTGTGGCAGACAGTGACTGGATCTCCTGGAGCTTTGAGGAGGGGGAAAGCACTTGGGAGTAATACATTTCCTCCATCTTACTTGGTGTAGAGGTACCTGAACTGGATATATTGTATTTCTCTGAATCAGTGCTGTGATCCTTGAAGAGCAGCCCCATATCCTCTACTGGGGAAGGCCAGCAATGCAGAAGTTGTTGGGATTGGCCCAGGAGCTTTGCCTTCACCAGTTCACTGGGAGCTGGTACTTTCAGGTGCCACTCTAGGCCTGATTCCGAGGTCACGCATGGCATGACCTTCTTCTGCTCAGCATTGGCCTTGTTCACTGCTTCACTGCCTGGTCATAGAGTGGCTGTGGCTTTGCAGAGCAGGGGTTCCAAGAGTCTGCAAGGCCATCTTTTGGCCCTTTTGCTCCAGCCTTTGGAAACACAGCCCTAAAACCTACCAGAGAAGTTTACGATTATTTAGATTTTGCAGCTGTAGCAAGGCTGAGGTAGGTAGAAGGGCGAATCAGAGCCATATGTGGGAGGGAAGGAATTCTGCTAGCAAGAAAGTCTGAGCAAAGGGAGTGGGTGCTAGTTGTGTCTTGTCCTTCTATAAACAAGGTTTGTTGATCTGGCAATTTCTGGCATGGTTGAAATGTTCTTGATGGTTGGGCCTTAAGAATGTGGCCCCCAAAAGAATGTGGCCAAAAGCAGGTCACAGCTTTAAACACCGAAGGCTAGTATTTGCCTAGATAAACACTCAGAACAATGGCACCTTACAGTGAAAGTGCAAGAGCTCCCAGTCACCGTGAGACAGGATACCCCTGTCTGGCTCCTGAGGCCTGTATTGTGAGGTTGCTGGCAGGATCAAGGGCTGCAGTAATGGGGGGCCTGAGTAGGGAGCTGGGAGTGGCTGTGGCCACCCCAGTATTTCATCTCATTCCTCTTTTCTGGAGTCTGATTAGCCAGTTAGGTCAGGAAGGCCAGCAGTCAACAATCTTTTTCTAACCTCAATTCATTCAAGTCAGATTAGCATATTAGTTTTGAGCTGTGGTACTTATTTTTAGTCTTTTGTAGTATAATGGAAAAAATATCAGAAAGCTCAGCTTTTAACTTCAAAGTGTGAAATCAGATGATTATTTGCTTTGTGCTTGGTGAATCATTTTGGGGATTTAGGGGAAACCCTGTTGCTATTCCCTGATATCTGAGTGCCTGCTTGGTGCTAGGCATCAGTTGGGGAAGAGGGCAGCAGAGCATAAGTGGCGTCAGACCCCTGCAGTGGACCTTTTCTCTCTCCTTTCCTCTCTGGGCAACCCTTGGTGTCCAGCCTTGACCCGACAGATAATTGACCATTCTGCCCTCACAGTGTAGTCCCAACTCTACCTTCGTACTGAGATGAAGAAGGGGTTGGATAGCCAGAGGAAGTTTGGGGAGTCAGAACGCAACTTTTATTTTCTAGTAAGCACGTACTTGGAAAACACTTATATAAGTATTTAGTTTATTACCTCTTGTGTTTTATGATTTAGTAATGTATGTAAATCTTAATTGACTATTTTTGTATGAAATTTGGGAAGACTACATGCATAGCAAATGAAGCTTCACACCTAGTACAGGGTAGGTAGTCGGTAAATATACACTGAAGTGTTAACTGTTGTTGGGCTCTCTTGAGATAATTGTAATTTACTTTAATTGGGTTCTTGGATGCCACAAGGGTATGCAAATGTAGTAACTCATTCCCACTTGTATTCTGCTGAGTCTGGCCACCCACCTCTCACACTTACTCCCCTACTTCCACCCCACCTCCAAGTCCAGCTGCTGCAGCCAAATGGACAGTTAGGCCTGGTCCTTGTCTTTGGGCTCAGTTTATCCTTTTCCAGCCTCAGTGCCCTACCTGGGCATCGATGATTAGAAGACTGGACTTAAGCCTTATAAGTTTTTTCTGAAGTCTAATTGGTGTGACACTTGAGTAATGTGGGTTTTAAAAAAATATTTATAATTGTAGTAAAATATACATAACGTAAAATATGCCTCCTTAACCATTACATTTTTTAAAAATTGTGGTAAACAAAACAACATAAAACATAACCATCTTAACTGTTTTAAGTGTGCAGTTGAGTACTGAGTAATGTTTAACAGCAGCATATGGAGTTCAGTGGAGTGTAGAAGGAACTGTTTTTCAGTGAGCTTTATCACATAAGATGTTAAAAATCTACTCAGGCTAAAAACTACGGTCCAGTGGAGAAATGGCCTTTCAGCCCTGGCTTCTGAACCTTGTCTTTCTTCCCTTCCTCTAGGATGTGTTTGCACCTGAGTGAGTTTGTACCCAGGTAAAGCCTTAACTTCCTTCCTGCCTTTGTTGAGAAAACCAAACCACCGTCAGCAGAAATCATTGCTCTTCTGGGACCTCTGCTTTTCGTATCTGTGATAACTGAGAGTTTCCAAGAGTTTTCCAAGTGAGAAAAGCATTCAAATAGCTTTTGTGTTTGATAGACTGTTGAGTAGTACTTGTTTCTCACAGGTGGTAATTTTTTTCTTCCACATATTTTTACTTTTAAATATCTTGCTGTGTATGTGGCCCTGGTCTCTTGGTGGGTTCCCAAGCTCCCTGATGGTGTCTTCGCCAGGCTGCCCCCACACCTCTGATGATACTCCCACAGAACACAGGCCAGAGAGGAACTTGCTTTGTGTCAGGGAAACCTCATCTGCCTCCTGAGCAGTGAACGATTTTAGGGTGACACCTTGCATCTTCACCAGTGACTTGGCTCAACACCTTCCTCATCTGACCCCAAGGTGTGAAAAAGTCCTGTTTTAAACTCAAAGCAGAGCAATCTGCCTGTCTTTTTGGTGTTTGAAGCCCAAGTAAACAATGACTTCACACTATTGTTTTCCATTGTGTTGAGTACATCCTGTTGGCCATCAGATTGAGCAGTTTTAAACCGGTTAACCCTCTAGAATTTTTAGATTAATATTAGACTGACATTTAACATTTACTTTTAACTTCTGAGTGTCTGGACAAAAGCCTTTTTGCTAGATGGAACCTAAAGTGATTGTTTCAGTTAAGATTATTCCTTTTGACCATTTAAAACAAGGTCATGGAATTTTATTAGTTTTGTTTTAAGAAGAAAATCCCATTTTCCTTAAGTGTTTTAATTACATCGTGAATTGTAGCAGTTTGACAGTTTAAATACTATTTTTAGGTAATATAGCTATTAGAGATTTAGGGGTTCCTGTGAGTGGTGGGCTGGGCTGCCTCTCCTTCGTTTTGTATGGTTAATAATGGGTTGAATCCCACAACTTTTCCTTCATTCTTAGAGAATAAAAACTAGTAGGGAGCCGTTCTTTCAGAGTTTTTAGTTAAGATACTTTAAAGTTTCAGTCTCTGTAGGTTTTTCTGCACCTGAGGAAGTGTTAAGTTTACTATAAATTGAGTTAGTGTCGTGTATGCATTTGTTCCATGTGTTTTTTGAGTGGAAAGTTTTATTGACTGAGCCTCCTCCATGCATGCGGCACTCATTAGCTCTGGGAGGTAGCCAGTGCTGGAACAGAGCTACTTCTCTCCTGGGGCTGGAATTCCAGAGGGAATCTTCTAGTTCCCAGGGATCCAAGTCTGTCTGGACAGGGTAGAGTCACAAGGCGCTCGCATGCCTCTCCTCTCCCCGCCCCAACCCCAAACGTGCTTCATTTGCATATAGATAGGGATTAGTGACAGGAAGGAGCCCGGAAGGATTCTTTACTCAGATGTCTGGGGTCCTCACCTACCACTGTATAACGCTTTTGAGTCTCTGGTTGTGTCCCTGCCGATTGATCTGGTAAACTTTATTTATTTTTTATAAACTTATTTATTTGTTTATTTTTGGCTGCGTTGGGTCTTCGTTCAAGCGGGGGCTACTCTTTGTTGCAGTGTGCGGGCTTCTCATTGTGGTGGCTTCTTTTGTTGCAGAGCGTGGACTGCAGGCGCTTGGGCTTCAGTAGTTGTGGCTCGGGGCTCTGGAACGCAGGCTCAGTAGTTGTGGCGCATGGGCTTAGGTGCTTTGCGGCATGTGGGATCTTCCCGGACCAGGGCTCAAACCCAAGTCCCTTGCATTTGCAGGCGGCTTCTCAACCACTGGGCCACCAGGGAAGCCCTGATCTGGTAAACTTTAAATACACCTGCCTCCAGGGCAGATTTTATGTATTTTGTTTTACAAAGAGCACCACCTTTTAGGCACTGCTGAAAACTTGGCTTTTTATTTCTGCCCATCACTGAAGAGTCCCCAGTATCACAGTTGGAGAAAGGAAGTATGCCCATTTTTCACATTGTATGCCATGGCTTGTTGAGCAGGTGTTCAGAACGCCAGGGGCTTCACCAAGGCTCTGGGAAGGTCCCTCTTCACAGAGTTGGCTTTTGCTGGGGTCTGGAGCAGTGCCGAGCTCAGACTTAGTGGCGGACATTGCCCTGGGGACTGGCACAGAGGAATGAGTTACCCATTCCCACTACCCATTTCTCAGCAGGAGAGCTTCAGCAGTGTCAATCAGCCAAACAGTGGTGAGTTCAGCTGAGACATATTCTTGGGCTACCCTTAGCACTTGCTGGTATTCCAGAGGGTATAATGTGAGTGTGCATGTGCAGTGTTGAAATGAATGGCTGTGTCAGGAAGACTTTTGACATAGTCTTTTCTCTGGTTCCTCAGCACCTTCTCCTCCCACCATCTTCTGGCCACAGGCTCTGTGTGACCATGGTTGAGTGTTACCTCTCTTTAGGCCTTGATTCTGAAAACTGAGGAGGAGGATCTCTGTAGTGCCTCCATCTCTGCATGACCAAGTGTGTGAGTATGAGACTATGTGGAAAGCCTTCCAAAGGGACGTCCTAATAGTGGTGTTTGGATGCAGCCTGACAAGTTCCTAGCATAGGGAGATGTGACCATTGTTTATAGGAAGCCAGTATTAGAAAGACACAAGGCTGCTTTTTGCCAGTTTGCAAAAAGATCTTTTCTTCCCAGAACATGGAAAACCAACACATAGCAGCAGTTGGAGTTGTGCCCTGGACAATGCCTGCTTGCTAAATGCAGAGCACTTAGTCATGCCTGTGAAACAGATACCCCGTGTCGTCATATGTCCACAGATAGCACACTGAGCTTATGTTCCTGGTAGGACAGGGTGTGTCTCATACTGTTGCTGTTTTCAAATAAGCTGAGAATTTTTAAATGGAGAATCAGATTAGAAAAGCAAAAGATCAACTGGATCTAATAAGTAGAAAAGTAAGTACACAGAAGAGTAAGGGTATCAGAAGAAGATTAAAAAAAAGAAAAAATGGGGCTTCCCTGGTGGCGCAGTGGTTGAGAGTCCGCCTGCCGATGCAGGGTACACGGGTTCGTGCCCCGGTCCGGGAGGATCCTGTGTGCCGCGGAGCGGCTGGGCCTGTGAGCCATGGCCGCTGGGCCTGCGTGTCCGGAGCCTGTGCTCTGCAGCGGGAGAGGCCACAGCAATGAGAGGCCTGCGTACTGAAAAAAAAAAAAAAAAAAAAAAAAAAAAAAAAAATCCTGTATCCTCTCCATTCATTTATTACGTGTGTGCTTGGCATACATCAGTGATTGCAACAGGTGCTTTCCTGCCCTTCCCTTCTACAACTTACAGTCTTGTGGAGTGTTGGTTGAGCTGAGCCATTCACTAAATAATAGTCAATATGTATAAGAAAGGAAAAGTTATAGAAAGTACTATTGCAACAGTAAAGAAAACAATAAAGTTATAATTTAAGATAGTATAAAACAAAAGACCTAGAATATTTAAAAAATTAAGTGATAAACTATAAAAGGGGTACAAAAGCACAGACAATTAAAAAAATGGGAGATATTAAAAAAAAAACAAAACAGAAAAGGGCTTGAAGAAAAAACTTAAATTTGGGGGCAGTTTATAAGGATCTGAGGAGAAGACCTCCACCCAGGATACAGAGAACACCAGGTGTTGAAGAGCTGGGTGTTTCCTTCCTTGCCTTTCCTGGTAGAGGACCTCACAAAGGTCACTGGGAGTTAAGTGGAACTGTTGCCTGCAGGACCTCAGCTTCTAAGTCCGTGATCATTTGGTGTCCCGCTTGAGAAGTGTGGCACTTAACACTGCTGGCAAGTCTGGTGGGAAAAAGTGTTTTTCATGTTGCTTTAATTTTCTTTCCTTGGAGGTTGAGCATCTTTTTGTATGTTTATTGCTTTCAGGTTTTCTTTTCTGTGAATTACTTGTTTGTTATCTCTTCAACCCATTTTTACTGTTTTAGGGCACTTGATATATTTTGATAGGGATCCTTTAGCTATCATATGCACTGAAAAAGCTCTCTCCCAGGCTGTGGTTGGTCCTTTTTATTTTCTTTATGGTATCCTTTATTGTACAGAAATTTAAAATTCTAATTCAAATTTATCTTTCTTTTTAGGTTAAAACATTTTTTTGGAAATAATTACGGATTCACATGCAGTTGTTAAAAATAATACTGAGAGATCCTGTATGCCCTTTACCCAGTTTCCCCCCGTGATAACATCTTAAATAATAGTACAATATCACAACCAGGATATTGACATTGATACTATCAAAATACAGAACATTTTCATCACCACAAGGGTCTGTCACGTTGCCCTTTCATAGCCACATCTTCCCCTCATGTCCTAACTTCCTCTTTAATTCCTGGCAACCACTAATCTGTTCTCTGTTTCTATAATTTTGTCACTTCAAGAGTGTTATATAAATGGGGACTTCCCTGGTGTTCCAGTGGTTAAGGATCCGAGCTTCCACTGCAGGGGACACGAGTTCAATCCCTGGTCAGGGAAGTAAGATCCTGCATGCTGTGCAGTGTGGCCAAAAAAAATTTTTTTAAATAAATTTATTTATTTTTGGCCACGTTGGGTCTTTGTTGCTGTGCGCGGGCTTTCTCTAGTTGAGGCAAGCAGGGGCTACTCTTCGTTGTGGTGCGCGGGCTTCTCGTTGCAGAGCGCGGGCTCTAGGCATGTGGGCTTCAGTAGTTGTGGTGCATGGGCTCAGCAGTTTTGGCTTGCAGGCTCTAGAGCGCAGGCTCAGTAGTTGTGGCACACAGGCTTAGTTGCTCTGCGGCATGTGGGATCTTCCTGGACCAGGGCTTGAACCCGAGACCCCTGCATAGGCAGGCGGATTCTTTTTTTTTTTTTTTTTTTGCGGTACGTGGGCCTCTCACTGTTGTGGCCTCTCCCATTGTGGAGCACAGGCTCCGGACACGCAGCCTCAGCGGCCATGGCTCACGGGCCCAGCCGCTCCACGGTATGTGGGATCTTCCCGGACCGGGGCACGAACCCATGTCCCCTGTATCGGCAGGCGGACTCTCAACCACTGTGCCACCAGGGAAGCCCGGCAGGCGGATTCTTAACCACTGTGCCAGCAGGGAAGCCCTGCGGTGAAAATTTTAAAATAATTAATTAATTTAAAAATTAATGTTATATAAATGAAATCATATACTGTGTAACCATTTGGGATTAACATTTTTCACACCACATAATTCCCTTGAGGTTCGTCCAAATTGTTGAGTGTGTCAATTCAAAAGTTCATTCCTTTTTATTGCTCACTAGTATTCCATGGTATGGATGTACCATAGTTTAACCATTCATCTGTTGAAGGGACATCTGGTTTGTAGCATTTGTTGAAAATGGTTGTACCATTTGTTGTACCATTTGTTTCTCCCCCATTTAATTGCTTTGTACCTTTATCAAAAATCAGTTGAGCATTCTTGTTTAGGTCTATTTCTGGATTCTGTATTCTGTGCCATTGATTTATGTGTTTGTCCCTCCACCAATACAGTCTCTTTTTTTAAAATATTTATTTTCCTTATTTTTTTTTTTGGCTGCGTCGGGTCTTAGTTGCAGCACACAGGATCTTTGTTGAGGCATGCAGGATCTTTTTGTTACAGCACATGGTCTCAGGTTTCTCTAGTTGTGGCACTTGGCCTTCTCTCTAGTTGTGGCATGGGGGCTCCAGGGCACATGGGCTGCAGAGCGCGTGGGATCTGTAGTTTGCGGCATGTGGGCTCTCCCGTTGAGGTGTAAGAGCTCAATAGTTGTGGCACGTGGGCTTAGTTGCCCCACGGCATGTGGGATCTTAGTTCCCAAACCAGGGATTGAACGAATATCCCCCACATTGGAAGGTGGATTCTTTAGCACTGGACCACCAGGGAAGTCCCCACCAATACAGTCTTGATTACTTAGCTCTCTAAGTCGATATTAGGTAGAATAATTCCTCTTTATTCTTCTTTTATTTTTTAAAATTTATTTATTTGGTTGTGCCAGGTCTTAGTTGTGGCAGGCGGGCTCCTTAGTTGCGGCTTATGGGCTCCTTAGTTGCGGCTTGCCAGCTCCTTAGTTGTGGCATGCAAACTCTTAGTTGTGGCATGCGTGGGATCTAGTTCCCTGACCAGGGCTTGAACCCAGGCCCCCTGCACTGGGAGCATGGAGTCTTAACCACCGTGCCACCAGGGAAGTCCCTAATTCCTCTTTATTCTTCTTGTTCAAAATTGTTATTGTGTTGAGAAGCTGGAGCTGGTGTATTAAATTTAAGAATATGCAGATTATGACCTGCTGAAGGAGGGGGCACAAGCCATCCACATGAGATCAGCAGGTAGCTCCCTCAGCATTTGAGTTCCCAGTTTGGGGAAGTGAAGACCATAGGGTCGTTTTGATTGAAGGTGCAGTTCCAATCCACCCACACAAAGGAACTAAACTCACAAGGTCTATTACTTACAGATCCCAGAAATAGGGGGGTGGGCAGTGAGCCAGGGGAAGGGCAGTCATCTGTCTCAGGTCACAAGCGAGCAGGAGATAGAGAGCACCTATTACTTACATGGTGGTCGGGGCAGAGGTCCCTTATTTTTCAGGGGCTCAACTCTAAGTGGATATTTTAAAAGATGCCCCAGGAAAAGCAAAGTGGGAATTTATGGTGGGAATCTTAAGCTCAGATCCTTATTGCAATGTCCAGACTCTGGGAAATGCCTAGGCAGCAAATTAAAATAGTTGTTTTCTCATCACAGCTATTTTATTTTATTTTATTTTTAACATCTTTATTGGAGCATAATTGCTTCACAATGCTGCATTAGCCTCTGCAGCACAACAAAGTGAATCAGCTACATGCATACACACATCCCCATATCCCCTCCCACCCTCCCTATCCCACCCCTCTAGGTGGTCACAAAGTACTGAGCTGATCTCCCTGTGCTATGCAGCTGCTTCCCACTAGCTATTTTACATTTGGTAGTCATTACAACTATTTTAGTTCCTTTGCCTTTCCATATAAATTTTTCTAAATTAATTAGTTAATTATTTTGGTTACATTGGGTCTTCATTGCTACACGTGGACTTTCTTTAGTTGCGGCAAGTGGGGGCTACTCTTCGTTGTGGTGTGCCGGCTTCTCATTGTGGTGGCTTCTCTTGTTGCAGAGCACGGGCTCTAGGTGCGCGGGCTTCAGTAGTTGTGGCATGCGGGCTCAGTAGTTGTGGCTCACGGGCTTAGCTGCTCCGCGGCATGTGGGGTCTTCCTGGACAGGGATCAAACCTGTGTCCCCTGCACTGGCAGGCAGATTCTTAACCACTGTGCCACCAGGGAAGTCCTAATATAAATTTTAGAATAATCTTGTCTATATATACAAAAATTCTTACTGGGATTTTGATAGGAATTACGTTAAACCTTGAATTAGTTTTCTAGGGCTGCTGTAAAAAATTACTACAACTTTAGTGGCTTAGAATAACACACACAATTATTCTCTCATAGTTCTGGAGATCAGAAGTCTAAAATTAAGGTGTTGGCAAGAGCTGTGCTCCTTTTGTGGACTCTGGAGAAGAATCTATTCCTTGTCTGCTCTAGCTCTGGTGGGTGCCACTATTCTTTGGCATTCCTTGGCTTATGGCCACATCACTCCAATCTGTGCCTCAGGCTTCACATCCCCTTCTCCATCTGTGTGTGTGTATAATCTCTCTCTGCATCTCTCTTATAATGAGAATTGTGATTGGATTTATAATCATCTCCCCAGGTCAAGATTCTTAATTTAATCACACCTGCAAAGACTTTCCTTGTAAAGTACATTTGCACATTTTAGGGATTATGACCTGATATCTTTGGGCGGCCATTATTTAGCCTATTACAAACCTGTATATCAATTTGGGGAGAATTGACATCTTTACTGTGTTGAGCTTTCCAGTCCATTAACACAGTATGTCTTTCCATTTGTTTAGATCTTTGATTTCTTTCACCAGTGTTGTATGGTTTTCAGCATACAAATTCTGTACATGTTTTGTTAGATCTACACCTAGATATTCCATTTTTAAAGCAATTTAAATGGTATTATCTTTTAAATTTGGTGTCTGCATGTTCATTTCTAGCATACAGAAATACAGTTGAGGGGCTTCCCTGGTGGCGCAGTGGTTGAGAGTCTGCCTGCCGATGCAGGGGACACGGGTTCGTGTCCCGGTCCGGGAAGATCCCACATGCCGCGGAGCGGCTAGGCCTGTGAGCCATGGCCGCTGAGCCTGCGCGTCTGGAGCCTGTGCTCTGCAACGGGAGAGGCCACAGCAGTGAGAGGCCCGGGTACCGCAAAAAAAAAAAAAAAGAAAGAAATACAGTTGATTTAAAAAAAATAATAAATTTATTTATTATTTATTTATTGGCTGAGTTTGGTCCTTCTTGCTGCACGTGGGCTTTCTCTAGTTGTGGCGAGTGGGGGCTACTCTTTGTTGCGGTGCGTGGGCTTCTCATTGTGGTGGCTTCTCTTGTTGCTGAGCACGGGCTCTAGGCGTGCGGGCTTTAGCAGTTGTGGCTTGTGGGCTCTAGAGCGCAGGCTCAGTAGTTGTGGCGC
Organism: Pseudorca crassidens; assembly: GCF_039906515.1. Classification (NCBI taxonomy): domain Eukaryota; kingdom Metazoa; phylum Chordata; class Mammalia; order Artiodactyla; family Delphinidae; genus Pseudorca; species Pseudorca crassidens. Next base: position 68,789,934 of record NC_090305.1, read on the forward strand.
ACGGGCTTAGTTGTTCCGCGGCATGTGGCATCTTCCTGGACCAGGGCTTGAACCCGTGTCCCCTGCATTGGCAGGCGGATTCTTAACCACTGCACCACCAGGGAAGCCCTACAACTGATTTTTGTATGTTTGTTTTATATCCTGTGGCCTTGCCAAACTTATTAGTCCTAGGAGTTTGTTTTGTGGATTCCTTGGGATTTTCTACATAGACAATTATGTTATCTGCAAGTAGGGAGAGTTTTATTTTTTTAACTTTATTTATTTTTGGCTGTGTTGGGTCTTTGTTGCTGTGTGCGGGCTTTTTCTAGTTGTGGAGAGCAGGGGCTACTCTTTGTTGCGGTACACGGGCTTCTTATTGCGGTGGCTTCTCTTGTCGCGGAGCATGGGCTTTAGGTGCGTGGGCTTTGGTAGTTGCAGCACACAGGCTCAATAGTTGTGTCATGAGGGCCCCAGAGCACATGGGCTTCAGTAGTTGCAGCATGTGGGCCCAGTAGTTGCGGCTCGCGGGCTCTGGAGCGTAGGCTTAGTAGTTGTGACACATGGTTTTATTTTTAAGTCCCTACAGTTTTATTTTTTCCTTTACTATCTACATGCCTTTTGTTTCCTTTTCTTGCCTTATTACACTGACTAGAACTTCCAGCACTATGTCAAATAAGAGTGGTAGGGGACTTCCCTGGTGGTGCACTGGTTGAGAATCCACCAGCCAATGCAGGGGACACGGGTTAGATCCCTGGTCCAGGAAGATCCCACATGCTGCAGAGCAGCTAAGCCTGTGTGTCACAACTACTGAGCCCGCTCTCTAGAGCCCGCAAGCCACAACTGTGCTGCAGTTACTGAGCTTGCATGCTGCAATTACTGAAGCCTATAGCCAGCGCTCCACAGCAAGAGAAGCCACCGCAATGAGAAGCCTGTGCACTGCAACAAAGAGCAGCCCCCCCCCCCGCCCCGCCACCGCAACTAGAGAAAGCCCATGGACAGCCACAAAGACCCAACGCAGCCAAAAAAAAAAAAAAACCAAAAACAACCAGTGGTGAGAGCAGACATCCTTGCCTTGTTTCTGATCTTAAGGAGAAAGCATTCAGTCTATCACCATTAGATGCTCTTTATCAAATTGAGAAAGTTGTCCTCTGTTCCTGTGTTTCTGAGAGTGTTTATCGTGACTGGGTGTTGAATTTTGTTAGGTACTTTTTCTGCATTAATTAATATGATCATGTGATTTTTGTTCTTTAGTCTGTTAATATGGTGGATTACGTTGATTGATTTTAAAATATTGAACTGGCCTTGCACCCTGAAATAAGTGCTACGTAGTTATGGTATATAATTCTTTTTATATATTGCTAAATTCTGTTTCTTAATGTTTTGTTAAAATTTTTGTGTCTGTTCATCTGCATTTTCTTTTCTGTTTTTTTTTTGGTATTGTCTTTGATGTTGGTGTCAGGGTAATGTTAGCTTCATAAAATGAATAGGCAAGTGTTTCTTCTACTTTCTGGAAAAGACTGTGTAGAATTGGTGTTAATTCTTTAAATATTTGGTAGAATTTATTAGTGAAGCTGTCTGGGCCTAGAGATTTCTTTTTGTGGGAGTTTTTAAATTATAAATTTTTTAAATTACAAATTTTGAGGAATTGGTCTGTTTCATTTGAATTATCAAAATCTGTGAGTTATTTGGTAGTATTTCCTTACTATCCTTTTTGACGTCTGCAGGATCTGTAGTGATATCCCGTCTCAGTCCTGGTACTGGTAATTTGTTTATAGAGATTTGTCAATTTTATTAATCTTTTCAAAGAACCAGTTTTTTGTTTTATTGAGTTTTTTCTGTTGTTTTCAGTTTTATTGATTTCTGTGCTTTACTATTTCCTTCCTTCTGCTTGCTTTTGGTTTATTTTGCTCTTTTTTTTTTTTGAGATTCTTGATGTGGGAGCATAGATTATTGGTTTGAGACTTTTCCTTCTTTTTCTAGTGGTTTCAGTGCTGTAAATTCACTCCTAAGAGCTGCTTAGCTGTGTTCCACAAATTTTACTATAACCCCACAAATGTATATTTAGTTCAGTGTAACATTTTATTTCCCTTGAGGCTTCCTCTCTGACACAGGAATTATTTAGAAGTACATTGTATAGTTTTCAAGCCTTTGGAGATTTTCTTACTATGCTTGTGTTACTGATTTCTAATTTGATTCCATTGGGGTTGGAGAACATTTCAGTATTATTTCAGTTCCTTTAAATTTGTTGAGATTTTTTTCATGGCCCTAGATGTGATCTCTCAGGGTATATGTTCTGTGGACATTTGAAAAGAATGTATGTTCTGTTGTTAGGTGGAGTGCTCCATAAATGTTGATTAAATCATATTGATTGTTAGCATGTTTTAGTTCTTTTGTACCCTTGGTGATTTTCTTTCTAGTTGTTCTATCATTTGTTGAGAGAGTGATGTTGACATTTCCAACTAGAATTGTTGATTTGTTTATTTTTCCTTTCAGTTCTATCAGTTTTTGCTTCTCATGGTTCTGCAACTCTGTTGTTTGGTGCATATACATTTAGGATTAGTATTCTTCTTGATGGATTGACCCTTTTATCATTATATAATGTACCGCTCTTTGATAATTTTCTTTGTTCTTCAGTCTACTTTATCTGATATAAATACAGCTCCTCTTGCTTTCTTTTAATTATTGTTTGCATGATATATCTTTTCCCATCCTTTTCCTTTCTACCTATCTTTTTCATCTTGGAGTTGTCATCTGATGATTGTCTTTTTTTCATTCAGTTTGGGATCTTCTTGGTTCTTGGCATGATGAGTGATTTTTCAGCATTTTTTCAGGGGCGGGGGAGCTGTACCACATGGCTTGCAGGATCTTAATTCCCTGACCCAGGGATTGAACCCGGGCCTATGGCAGTGAAAGCACCAAGTCCTAACCACTGGACTGCCAGGGAATTCCCATGATGAGTGATTTTTGATTGAAACTTGAACAATTTTGTATTTTGTTCTGAAACTCTAGATTCTGTTTTAGCTGGCTTTTGTTTGACACTTGTCTGGCAGAGGAAGGGTAGAGGAGGCACTGCCTGATTACTGGGAAGTCTAGGTAGAAGCCCAGGTTCCCCACTCAGCCTTTGTTGACACCTGAAGGCAGGTGAAGCCCCTGTTACTGCTGGTTGAGGGTGGGAATTCTAGTTCCCTAGGCCTCGCGACTGCTGAGCAATGGTTAAAGTTCTGACTCTCCACCAGTCTTCCTCTGACACCATCCCAGTAGGGATGGGGAGAGACTCCTTCTTATTGCTTGGGTGGGAATATAGAAATCCAGGTTCCCCATGTGGTTTCCACTGACACCAAGGGGCTGGAGGTAGAGGGTGGTGCATTGTTACTAGCCAGTGAGGATGAAAGTCCCAGCTCCCTCCCCAGTGGCGATATTAGGGTGCCTTGTTACAGCCTCATGAGGGTGGAAGTCTTGGCTCCCCACTTGGCCTTTGTTGGCATGAGTGGGAGTGGGGCCACAGTTTTTTCTGTGGTGTTTTGCTAGAATAGAGCTGTTACTGTCTAAATGTTTTATGTCTTGCTAGGTTACCCCCTTCTTGCTCCTTTGGATAAAGAGAGCAGACTTTTGTTAGGACGTTTTTTGTTTCATTTGTTGGCATTACTGGGTTGCCAGCTTCTTCAGCTCCCACTTCTGGTATACATGAGGCAAAAGAAAACCCAGGGAACTCACTGCTGTGTCATTCCTTGAATCCTGGGGTCCCTAGCTGCTCTGCCTTCTTCTCTTGACTGTTTAAGAGTCTCATGTTTATTATATATATATAATATCTAGGATTTTCCCTTGTATTTAGTGGGAAACTAAGGAGAAGTACATCTGTTTCATCTTCCTAGAAGTGAAAGTCCAATGGTCTTTTTCCTTTATGTTTTGTGTTTTTTGATATCTTTTAAAAATGAAATCCTTCCTTATTCTGACATTCTGCTATATTCTAAACATTTTAAAGTTCTGCTTTTTACATTTATGTATCTAATCCACTTGGGATTTATCTTGTTTTTTGTTTTTTGTTTTTTTGCGGTACGCGGGCCTCTCACTGTTGTGCCCTCTCCCGTTGCGGAGCACAGGCTCCGGACGCGCAGGCTCAGCGGCCATGGCTCACGGGCCCAGCTGCTCCGCAGCACATGGGATCCTCCCGGACCGGGGCACGAACCCGTGTCCCCTGCATCGGCAGGCGGACTCTCAACAACTGTGCCACCAGGGAAGCCCCTTATCTTGTTTTTGATGGAGAAGTGACAGAAGAACCTAATTGTTTTTTTCTACATAGATAGCCACTTGTCCTGGTATCTTTGAACAGCTTCTTTGCAAGCAGATTTTGGGCTCTCCCTCTTGTTCCACAGTCCAGTGTCTACTCTGCCCCATGTGACACTGCCTTAAATACAGTAGCTTTGTGATAAGTCTTGGTTTGGTAGGATAGGACTTCCAGCCCTCAAAATTGTGTTACTTTCTTGGGTTTTGTCTCTGTCTCATGACTTTTAGTTCAAAAACAAAATAAGAACAGCAATAACGAAGTCAATAGCAAAAAAAACCTTTTGGCATTGGCTTGGATTTGCATTGACTTCAGAGTACGCTGTCTGTTTCAGTGGCCTTGTTTTCTTCAGCAATTTTATTTACTTTGTATTACCCAGGTCAAAAAATATCACGTGGCTCCTCAACAGCTTGGCTCAGGGCAGGGCTTCATCATTTTCCAGAATGGGAAATTGCTTGTGATGGCTGTGGCCACTTGTGGGCACCCAGAAAGTCCCACAGTGCATCTGTGTGGCTGCCAGCCTTAGAGCAGGGTCATGAGCTGCTTGAAGCTGGTGTGGGGGAGAGGGGACAATGTGCAGGGTTTTAGTCACTGTTGGGGGTTGGGGGGCAAGAGAGTTCAAATAAGTTTTGTTCACTAGCACTGAGTTTGCAAATATATGCAATATGTGGGGTGTGAGAAGTGGGTGGTTGCCACACTTCTCTGTGCAAATACTTGGCTTTTCAATTTTTTTCAAAAGTATTTTTTTAAGACTTACTAATTGTAATATTTGGCACATTGTTTTATCTCTATATATGCATGCACATGGGTTTTTTTCCCCCCTCGGACCATTTCAAAGTGAGTTGCAGAGATTTTTGATACTTCATCCCTAAATACTTCAAAATTGAGGACAATCTGTTATCGAGCCACACCACCATCATCTCACCTAAGAAAATTAACAATAAATATAATCTCCAGCCCACATGCACAATTCCTCAGCTATCCCTTTGAGAGCTGGTCTTGTGTGTTTTTTGGTTTTTTTTTTTTTTAAGTAAATCCGACACAAATGAACCTATATATGAAACAGAAATAGAATCAGGGACATAGAGAATAGACTGGTTACCAAGGGGGTGGGGGGTAAGAGAGGGTTGGATTAGGAGTTTGGAATTAGCAGATGCAAACTGGTACATATTGAATGGATAAACAAGGCCCTACTGTATAGCACAGGTAACTATATTCAGTATCCTGTGATAAACCATAATGGAAAAGAATATGAAAAAGAATGTACATATATGTATAACTGAGTTACTTTGCTGTACAACAGTAATTAGCACAACATTGTAATTCAACTATACTTCAATAAAAAATAAATTAAAAAAAAAAGTAAATCCAGGGTCCAATCAAGATGTACACACTGCATCTGGTTGCAGTCTTTAAATCTAGAATAGTCCCCTTGTATTTAGAGGCGTCAGATTTGGAAAGACCAGACCAGTTATCTTGTAGAAGGTCCCACATTCTAGATTTGTCTGATCGTGTCTTCATGGCCCTGTGTTTCCTATGAACTGGAAGTTAGTTCTAGAGCAGCACTACCCAACAGAAATATAATGTGATCCACATATGTCATTTAATATTTTCCAGTAGTCACATGAAATAAAAATAAGCAGGTGGAATTAATTTTAATAATATATTTAATATTTTTATTATGTACTATTAATATTTATTTACTTAACTATACTTAATATTTTCATATCCAAAATATTATTTCAATATGTAATCAATATTTTTAAAGTATTAATGAGCTATTTTACATTCTTTTTTTAAAAATTAATTTATTTATTTAGGCTGTGCCAGGTCTTAGTTGCAGCCTACAGACTTCTTAGTTGCGGCATGCGGACTCTTAGTTATGGCATGCATGCAGGATCTAGTTCGCCGGCCAGGGATTGAACCCTGGCCCCCTGCATTGGGAGCACAGAGTCTTACCCACTGGACCACTAGGGAAGTCCCCAACATTCCTTTTTTATACTTAGTTTTCAGAATCCATGGTGTGCTTTATACTTAATGGACCAGCCACATTTCCAGTGTTCAGTAGCCACATGTAGCTGGTGGCTCTGTACTGGACAGTGCAGGGTGAGACTTGATCCAACTCAGAGTAGATATTTTTGGCAGAAACACTTAGGGGGTAATAACTGCCTGTGCTCAACTTTGAAACCATGGAAGTTGCTGAAGTCTGAGTCTACTCTTCTTCTTTTTCAGGCTTTGGGTGCTCTGGGATGGAGCAGGTGTGGAGAGGCTGAGGACCCAGTTCTGGGACCACGTCACTTGCTTCCTTTCTTAGACTATCTGCTTGAGCAGACTTGAGCCCGGGATGAGGATGTCTGTGGCCCTCTCGCTGCTGCTCCCCCTCTGGGGGAGGACCTTTCTCCTTCTGCTATCTGTGGCTGTGACTCAGTCCCGCTGGCCCAGTGAGCCTTCGGAGGCCGTCAGGGACTGGGAGAACCAGCTCGAGGCGTCCATGCACTCAGTACTCTCAGACCTCCATGAGGCTGTTCCCACGGTGGTTGGCATTCCTGATGGCACCGCTGTCGTCGGACGCTCATTTCGAGTGACCATTCCAACAGATTTAATTGCCTCCAATGGAGAAGTCATCAAGGTGAGACTGGATATAAACTGTAAATGAGGAATAATTCTCATCTTCCATTTTAGTTTTGATTTTAGTGTTAATTTTAGGTTTTTTTAGTTTTTCAGTTTAGGTTTAGTGTGTCAGTTTTCCAGGAATTCTGAGCTCAGTTCTTCCAGGACCTGCTAAATGTTCCTTAAGAGAGGGACAGCCACTGACGTTCACTAGAGGGTCCCCATATATCTCAGAATAGCATCCTAAACCTTTATTCTTGCTCCCATTTTGAGGGTGTCACCATTAAAAAGCTTTTACATATGTACTCTGGAAGATCTTTTGGTCATCAAGTTAGGGATTTGATGGAAGGGCCTGTGTATAGGAAATGGTCTGCTTTCTTTAACCATGGGATTAAACCCAAGAAATATGGAACTGTTAAATGCTTTGAACCTATTTTTAAAAAATAAGGTATAAGTAAATATTGGAGTTTTGCTTTGCTTTGGTGTTCTATGTTTACTAATGTATTTGGTCACTTAAGAACCAAAATTAGTACTTAAATTTCAGCCTCGCCTCATCTCCTTTTGGGGAGGCAACCCAGAAAACAAGGAGATCTGAGATTTTTGTAACTGAAGAGTGTCTTGTCCAACCCAGGGTGGAAATTAGTTGAAACAGGAAGCTTTTGTGTGAAGAAGTACCATCCATTTGTCTGGGGTTGTGGGACCTTGGAATTTCCCCTACTTCCTGATTGAGTTTGCATGGGAGACATGTGGGTGGGTGGGGTGTACTCCTCAAGCTATGAACATCTCCTAGAGCAGATGTCAGCACACTTTTTCTTAAAAAAGCCAGATATTGGCTTTGCTGGCCATATGGTTTCTGTTGCAACTCCTCAACTTTGCCAGTGTAGTATGAAAGTAGCCATAGACAATATGCAAGCGAATGGACATGGCTCTGTTCCAATAAAACTTTTTTTTTAATAAATTTATTTATTTATTTAATTTATTTTTGGCTGCATTGGGTCTTTGTTGCTGCACACGGGCTTTTCTCTATTTGCGGCGAGCAGGGCTACTCGTCATTGTGGTGCGTGGGCTTATTGCTGTGGCTTCTCTTGTTTAGATGCATGGGCTTCGGTAGTTGTGGCACGCGGGCTCAGTAGTTGTGGCTTATGGGCTCTAGAGCGCAGTAGCACGGGCTTAGTTGTTCCATAGCATGTGGTATCTTCCCGGGCCAGGGCTGGAACCTGTGTCTCCTGCATTGGCAGGCGGATTCTTAACTACTGTGCCGCCAGGGAAGCCCCCAATAAAACTTTACTTTTAAAAACTTTACTGAAACTGAAATTTTAATTTCATGTGATTTTCACGTGTCAAGAAATACTATATCTTTTGATTTTTTTTCCCCCTCATTTAAAAATCTCAAAAAACATGTTTAGCTCATGGGCTGTACAAAGACAGGTGGCAGCCCGGATCGAACCCGCGTCCCCTGCATTGGAAGACAGATTCTTTACCACTGGACCACTGGGGAAGTCCCATGGCCACAGTTTTCTTTTTTTTTTTTTTTAGTAAATTTATTTATTTTATTTTATTTATTTATTTTTGGCTGCATTGGGTCTTCGTTGCTGAGCGCAGGCTTTCTCTAGTTGCGGCGAGCGGGGGCTACTTGTCGTTGTGGTGCGTGGGCTTCTTGTTGCGGAGCACGGGCTCTAGGCGCTCGGGCTTCAGTAGTTGTGGTGCGTGGGCTGTAGAGCACAGGCTCAGTAGTTGTGGTGCACAGGCTTAGTTGCTCTACAGCATGTGGGATCTTCCCGGACCAGGGCTCGAACCCGTGTCCCCTGCATTGGCAGGCGGATTCTCAACCACTGTGCCACCAGGGAAGTCCTCATGGCCATAGTTTTCTAACCCTTGGCCTACAGCATTCTTTCCCCAGAGATGTGGCTTGAATATGAATTAAAAATATTCCAAGGTCTATACTTTGTTATGGTAGTTTTTTTCTTTTTTTTGACATCTTTATTGGAGTATAATTGCTTTACAATGGTGTGTTAGTTTCTGCTTTACAACAAAATGAATCAGTTATATATATACATATGTTCCCATATCTCTTCCCTCTTGCGTCTCCCTCCCTCCCACCCTCCCTATCCCACCCCTCCCGGCGATCACAAAGCACTGAGCTGATCTCCCTGTGCTATGCGGCTGCTTCCCACTAGCTATCTACCTTACGTTTGGTAGTGTATATATGTCCATGCCTCTCTCTCGCTTTGTCACAGCTTACCCTTCCCCCTCCCCATATCCTCAAGTCCATTCTCTAGTAGCTCTGTGTCTTTATTCCTGTCTTACCCCTAGGTTCTTCATGACATTTTTTTTTTCTTAAATTCCATATATATGTGATGGCATACGGTATTTGTCTCTCTCTTTCTGACTTACTTCACTCTGTATGACAGATTCTAGGTCCATCCACCTCATTACAAATAGCTCAATTTCGTTTCTTTTTATGGCTAAGTAATATTCCATTGTATATATGTGCCACATCTTCTTTATCCATTCATCCGATGATGGACACTTAGGTTGTTTCCATCTCCGGGCTATTGTAAATAGAGCTGCAATGAACATTTTGGTACATGACTCTTTTTGAATTATGGTTTTCTCAGGGTATATGCCCAGTAGTGGGATTGCTGTGTCATATGGTAGTTCTGTTTGTAGTTTTTTAAGGAACCTCCATACTGTTCTCCACAGTGGCTGTATCAATTTACATTCCCACCAACAGTGCAAGAGGGTTCCCTTTTCTCCACACCCTCTCCAGCATTTATTGTTTCTAGATTTTGTGTGTGTGTGTGTGTGGTATGCGGGCCTCTCACTGCTGTGGCCTCTCCCGTTGCGGAGCACAGGCTCAACGTTGAGCACAGGCTCAACGGCCATGGCTCACGGGCCTAGCCGCTCTGTGACATGTGGGATCTTCCCGGACCGGGGCACAAACCTGTGTCCCCTGCATCGGCAGGCGGACTCTCAACCACTGCGCCACCAGGGAAGCCCTGTTATGGTAGTTTTTAATATCTGTTTTGCACTTAGATTTCTACATACACATAGTGTTCTGGCTGTTTATTGGTTTAAAGCATAAGAACATAGTGGTTTGAAACGGCCAGTTGGTTTTGCTCACAATTTTGTGGCCAAGAATTCAGGGATTTAGAGCTCATCTGGGAATCTCATCTCTGCTGCACATGGTACTAGTTAGAGTGGCTCACCTGGGCCTGGAGGATCTACTTCCAAGGTGGCTCATTCATGGCTGGCAAGTTGGTTCTGCCTGTTGGCAGGGAGCTTACCTGGGACTGCTGATCAAGGTCCTTGGTTTCTCTCCATGTAGACCTTTCCACAGATACCTGGATTTCCTCACAGTACAGTAGCTGGGTTCCAAGATTGAGTATTCCAAGATACAGGAAGTGGAAGCTGCCAGTCTCTTAAGGCCTGAGCTTGGAAACTTGCACAGTGACACTTCCTTTGTACTCCATTGGTCAAAGCACACCCGGGCTCCAGTGAGTCTTTACCAACTTGCCTCTCTCTGACCCACAAGCCCCAGGCATCTAGATTAGAAATGGTCACTCTTCCATGCCACTTCCATTCCATGCCACTCTTCTCATTGAGAGGTGTGTCTATGCCCCTTTCCCTTGAATCTGGGCAGACCCACTCCTCACCTGACCCTCCTTGTGTTCTCTTCCTTTTCCTTTTTGACCCCCTCTCTTTAGCTCTTGGCTTGTTCTTAGGGTGGCCTTGTGTTCTCAGAGGTGGTCATACTTCCGAAGATCCTGTCTCAGTTCCATGGAGCTCTTTCTAGTTTGTAGAGTCTTTGAGAAAGATTTCCATGTAATCTTCAAAACACCCCAGTAAGCCAGTTTCTAGTTTATTAGATGAAAAATGGCGTTTTTGGAGGTACATTTCTTACCCAGCATCAAATTTCATCTTCTGAATATCCAAACCCTGTAGCGATGACCCTTGTTCCAGTGGCCACTGGAATGTTGTACATGGATTAGTCTTGACCAAAGGTGCCTTGAGTCGATACTGTGAGCTGAGTATTTGCTGTATCTGGCAGAGGGACATTTAACAGGCTTATTCACTGGGGGAGCAAAGAGATTTTACTAGGAAAACAGGATTTTATCTGAGCATATCTATCTGTGGAAAGCACACCATTTAGTAGATGATTAGCCTGTAGAAAAACAGGTGAAAATGTGTGACTCTTCATCCTGAACCGTCTTGACATCAGGGTTGTGTGGGGTGGGAATCAGATCAGAAAGCCTGACTTCCTTCCTGGAGCTTTGTTTTCCCTGTGTGTAAAACAGGATTGAAAAGTCTTTACACTAAAGGAGTTGTTTTTTTTCCCCCCTATTATAATAATGATGTATAAATGTACATTGTAGAAAAAGGGAGAAAGAAAATCTCCTGTGGTTCCTACCACTAGCATACTCCTCTATCATTTTCTGTGTTCATCAAGAGGTGTCTGTGTCACATACACACACAGACATTTTAGACAGACCTGAAATCATGCTGAATCTATATTTTAACCTTTTTTTCATTCACTGTAGTTTGAGTTTTTTTTCCTTGGTTATTAAGTATTCTTTGGGAATGTAACTTTTAAAGGCTGCCCAATATTCTTGTGTATGTGAGGAATATTTCAGATCTTGGTCCCAAGGAGCCTTGTTGGGGTGACCTCCAAATCATATCTATCACTATTACTGTCATCCAAACTACCACTCGCTCACCTCTTCCCAGGCGCCCTGCCTCTGTTCTTAACCCCTTAGTCTGTTCTCCATACTGAGTCAAGAGACATCTTTATCTTTGTAAAGCTTACATCTGCTAAAAACAGGCCTCCCCTACCACCCTGCCCTTAAGATTAAGCCCTGTTTGATCTGGCCTCTGGCCTCTTCTCTCTCCCCTTTCCCTTTGCATACCTTGTCCCAGCCACACCAGCCTCTTTCTGCCCCACAGATATGCCAAGCTTAGGGCCCACCCCAGGCTGCTGGCTCTTTTTTTCTTCTGTCAGCATGGGTACAGCCACCTCTTTCAGGCTTAGTTTCAGCATTGGAGCCCTTTCCCTCCACCCTGATGAAGGCAGATTTCTCACAAAACCCTGTGTTATCTTCTTAGCAAATTTTTGTACTTGAAATTCTTTTTAGTCTGCATGTTTGATTCCAGTCCCATAGTAGGCCTTCAAATGTTTTTGGGCTGGCAGAGGGAAGGAGAACCCCCTCAGTACCTGCAAACCTGCTTTGGATTGTCAAAGCCTACTTGCCAGGGACTTCCCTGGTGGTGCAGTGGTTAAGAATCCACCTGCCAATGCAGGGGATACGGGTTCGATCCCTGGTCTGGGAAGATCCCACATGCCGTGGAGCAACTAAGCCCATGTGCTGCAACTACTGAGCCTGTGCTCTAGAGCCCACGAGCCACAACTACTGAGCCCTCATGCCACAACTACTGAAGCCTGTGCGCCTAGAGCCTGTGCTCTGCAACAAGAGAAGCCACCTCAATGAGAAGCCCGTGTGCCACAACAAAGAGTAGCCCCCACTCCCCACCACTACAGAAAGCCCGCACACAGCAACGAAGACCCAACACAGCCAAAAATAGATAAATAAAATAAACTTATTAAAAAAAGAAAAAAAGCCTACCTGCCTGTTTGTAGGAAGAAATGCCAGCCTATGTCAGGGCAGTAAGAGACTAAGCTTGCCTAAGCCTCATGTGGGGTTCCCAGGTAAGGGTTGGCCTTCCAGTCAATTAGCTGAATTGCCTAATGAGGACTCATAGGCAGAACATGGTCTGTCCTGAGACCTGATGAGATTAGATGGTGTGGTTGTCATACTTGCTGACTGGTCAGGAGATGTGCATGGGGGTTGGTGATAGAATAATTCAGTGTTTGTAACAGACCATGTAACAATCTATAGAAGGGGTAGAAAATCAAGTCTTATGCTAAGTGAGCTGCCCTGGCTACCTGCCAAGCCTTGTTGGACCTGTGTGGGCTGATGGTTGTGGTATTTCAGGAGATTGTGGCAACTTTGGGAATCACAGTGACAGGGGAAGTGCTGCTTGGCATCAGCCAGGTATGCGCATCGGGTAATATCAACTCCTAAAACAAGCACTTCCCTATATTTTATACACCAGACTTCAAGGAAACAGGTCAGGAGAAAGAAGAAGGGGACATGCCTGCCTGGAGGATTAACCCTGAGGTCCTGGATCCTTTGCTCTGCCCCACATCTGAGACTCTTTTCATGTCCAAACAGCCCTTATCCAGTCTCATCCCAGCCAGCACCTATTACTTCCCTGCTGTTCTCTAGCTCTACCTCAAGAATCAGTTTGCTATTACTGACCCCATTTTAACTCCCAAATGGACTCCATTGATCTGATGTAAGAAGGGTCTATGGGCTACCTCCAGACCTTTGTGGCCAGCATGACCTTCCTGAAAGACCTGTGCCTTGGGTCTCTCTTCTTTTCTCCTGTGGCCTCAGGGCGCCCTAAAGGAGATGGTCCTGGTGTGTGCTCCCTTGGACCAGACTAGATGCCTGTATGCAAAGCTCATCCCAGGTCTCGACTGTTCTTTGCTCTCACAGCAGTCTTAGGTCTTAGAACACCCTCTCTCTTCATCAGGGTCTGTAGGTATAGGTCCCACAGAAGCCAGCTTTGCCTTTGCTGGGCAGATCCTAAGCTGTCCCAAGTTGGCCATAGTATAAGTTACCCCCTGACTTCCCTCAGGATTGGCGCTGGCTCCCTAAGGGTGCCTCTCCTCTGACTTGAGTTGAGTGTAGGACTGGCTGAGGAAGGTGATGATATGGCTGGAGATGTTCTAACTCCTCCTCTCTGGGTTGGTCAGGAGAGAAGTCTTTGCATCTCATGAAATGATTGGGCTGCCCCTCTAGATCCCCCTCAGATGTCTCATTTTGGTAGTGCCCATGAGGATGGCTTTTCATCCCTGCTTCCCTTTAACCTCCTTGTCTGGAGACAATGTGGAATTTCTCTCAGCCCAAGATGTTGGCAGACTGGGAGCAGCCCTTCCTGGGACTGTGCTCTCATCTGCTGGCATAGGCCCCCAATTGTTCCCATGAGAACAATGGGTACTCTTTTTGGCCAGGAAGGGGAGCTCATGAAAGGAGTATTTCTTTGGATGCTTGCGAGCTTTGTGGCAACCCCGCCTGCGTGAGATGAACTGCAGTTTCTTCCTGCCTCAAGTGGGTGTTCCCTGGCTCTGAATTGATCCCTTGTGAACAGAGCACACTGGGAAATGTGGGTTGGCGAAGGAAGGCATCCTTGGGGGTGGGTTGTCAGAATGGCATTTGCCCAGACATATCAGCTCAAATACTTATTATTGAATATATAGGCTTCTATGTTTTAGAAAAAAAATTACTGACAAGGACTGAAAACATGATGAAGTAAAAATAGTTGATGTCAGGGCTTGGGATTGAGGGACTGATTCTGAGAATTTTATTAGTGGCTATAACCATCCTAAGCTGTCCCTTACTTTGGGGGGAAAATGATTAATTTTTGTTTTCAGATGAGAACAGTTAACAGCAGATAAAATGCTTCATAATTCAGACCAGAGGGGCACTGATTGGGCTGGACAAGTTGTATTCAACAACATGTGATCCTGTGGCCTTGGCCTTTGTGGCAACAGCCATATTCTGGCTTGAGGTTTGAATGTCAAGCAGCAGAACCAATTATTGTCTCTCATGGGTGTGGCTCTCCTCTACTCGGTAAAGCAAAGTATGTCTACCCTGGTTCTACCCTGGTTCCTCACCTTCTGTGGGGGCAAAGGCTTGGCCTTTGACCTCAAGCCAGAGGCTCTTTGTGTTGACATGTGCCATCTCCCCACAGCCCAGCCATGTGACTGCCTATGTGCATCATTTGTGGAAGTTGAGCTTGGCCACAGATTAGTCTCATTGTCATAGTCCATGGCACAGACACAGGATCACCCTGAATGTGAGTCAGCACCGTGGGGGCCTCTGAAACGTGACTGGAAGCTGACTCCATCAGAGGGACTATTTCCTACCCCCCTGAGCAAAGGAGCCCACCACACAGTTGGCCTGCCCCCAGGAGGCCTTGATCACCTCATGTGTGAGTGCCTCCAGGGTGTTGCCTATGGTATCCAGCCATAGACGGCTGTGGGTTGTCTCAGCTCCGCAGCTTGGGTGAGGGGTGAGGGGCTGAAGGGTCCAGGAGCCAGTGACCAGGTCTGAGGGAAGGCAGGGACTTTGCCAGGGCAGGCTGCTAAGAGGCCTAAGCAGTGGGGTGTCACAGGGCAGCAGTTTGTGCCACTGTGAAATGGACCAGTGAGAAGACCCTCTGACACATCTGTTAGGGATTCAGGGAAGGGCCCAGCCTGAACCCCTGGGGCTGTCCTGTCTTGAGGTGTTGGTTGGAAGGTGCCACCACTGAGGCTCAAAGGACCCTCCAAAAGGTTTGTAGTGTGGGGGAATTCTCACCAAATGCAGTTTCTTTTTTTTTTTTTCTTTGTGGTACGCGGGCCTCTCACCGCTGTGGCCTCTCCCACCGCGGAGCACAGGCTCCGGACGCGCAGGCTCAGCGGCCATGGCTCATGGGCCCAGCCGCTCCACGGCACGTGGGATCCCCCTGGACCGGGGCACGAACCCATGTCCCCTGCATCGGCAGGCGAACTCCCAACCACTGCACCACCAGGGAAGCCCCAAATGCAGTTTCTTGATTATACTTTATTCCTAAGATCCCTCTTTGCTGGCCAGCATCAGCTCACCCAAGTGACAAGGATATGAAAGTGCTCATCCATCTTTCTGGAACTTTTGCTTGCCATTTCTAAGTCCCATAACTCCTGCATGGGTAAGATACCACCTTGTGGGTTCTGAATGATAAAGCTTAGGTTTTCTTGGTTTTAGAAACCAGTGGTCATATAGTTAATTAAGCCCTAGTGAGAGTCCAGCTCCTCAGTTTTGATGGGCAGAAATCTGCTCTTTGATGAGGGACTAAGTAATACAAGCTCCTCTGCCGATTTGTTCTTTCTCCAGGTATATTATGCTGATTTGGGGTGAGAGACTCTACTTACGTTGCATGGTGTTTAGCACAGGTGCTGTATCTTTATCAGACCAAGTGTTTGACAGTCTACTGTGCCAGAGAAGGCTCCAGCGGAGAAGTTGAAGAGAATGTCTGAGAACTGAATAGCCAGTTACTAGTCATCTGCTAGTATAGACTGAGGAGTGACCAAAACCTTCACGTTTGGCAGTTCCCCAATCATTGGTCATGGTGATATTTTGTGGGCAATGCTGGGCAGGTAGTCTTCAGAACTCCTTATGTGTCTTCCCAGGTTTTGTGGTTTTGATTCTTAATGTTTTTGGATGTACTTTATGGATCAGGATTTCTAAAATTGGGTATGTGGCTGTTCAAGATCTTATTTTCCTCAGTGCTGGGCTTGCCTTCTATCTCAGAAGCATGTTCTCTCTGAGGGTTGCTGAAACTGGAAAGATTTCTGGCTCTTTGTGAGTGGCCTGTGATCTAGAGCCCATGATCTCAAATCAGGCTTCCTCCTGCAGTTTCTGCCTCCTGCAGGTGTTCCCATTGCCTGAAGTCTTCTTTCCAAGATGGCTGCTTTATAAGGTCAGCAAGGGAGTATTGGTATTTAATGATGGAGGGTGACTTGAAAACCTAGGGGTGACTTGAAACCCTGGGGGAGTTCCATGGCCGGGGACAGCCTGTCACCCCAAATACATGTGCTGGTGTTATGAGCACTTCACACAGAGTTCTGATTCCTGCTTCTTGCATGCCATTCCTAGCCTGGCAGCCCTTAGAGGGTCAGTTGTGGGTGGTTACAGTACAGCTAGGACAGAAATTTCTATATGAGTAAACTAAGGATTCCAAGGATAGTCGGAATCTCATGTGCAAATATGCCAGGATCAAGCACATCTCTTTTAGACTTAGAGGATGTGAGTGCTGGCTTTGGGCTGTCACCTGCAGCAAGTTCTCCCTGCCCTCTCTGCCCCTCAACGTTTTCATCCACTCTTAGCAAACAGGTCTTAACAGGTAAGCAAGTCCCTGAGGGTCCCCAGCCTTGGCCGTGTTCCCCTCTAGGGTCCTGGCTTCCTCTTCCTGTGGCCTCTCCACTTCCCTTTGATGCTTTGAGTTTCTGCTTTGGAGTATGAACAGGGAGACAAAGCCTCAGTGTGTGCTGGGTCCAAGGCCATTTGGGAAAGAGGATGAGGGAGTGGAGCCTGGACACGCCCTGGATCCATTCCTGCAGCAGCCTCACAATGTGTACTGTGTCCTCTCTCAGCCCATAGGGGCGGGTGAGGAACCAGCACTGACAGAGTCCAGCGTGTGCCTGCCCCTGTGATCATACAAGGCTGGCATCTTTTCCCCCTTCTTACATGTGAGAAAACAGGCTGAGGTTAGATGAAGCCTCAGACTGCCTGGAGATGGGGCTTCCCTTCGGATACGGTGTTTTTATAGAGATGAGTCCTGGTTTGTCATGGGGGCTGTGTCTCTGAGAAGGAACTTTCATATCCCACTTCACCCTTAGGTCCTGAGAGGAAAAGTGGTCTAGATCCTGGAAGTTTTGCAAGCTGGGGAGGATGTCCAGAGTTCCCATGGACTGAGGGGCTCCTGCTTTGTCACAGTAGAGCAGGTGTTGCATCCCAGAGCGTTCCCTCAACTGAGTGCCCTTGAGAGGGAGGGGGGCTGCTAGTGGAATCCTTTGGGGACTGTGGACACTGCCAGACCTTCAGGCATGTTCAAACTTCCCAGTTCAGGGGCTTTCCCTAAATGGCCTTGAAAATGCAGAGATGTCAGCTTCCCTGTGACTTGGGTAGGTTCCTTGTGGAACTCAGATTTGTTTTGCTTCCTGTGGCCTTTATATTAAAATGAATCATTGCCAACCAAAGTGCTGCCTGGATCTGATGTTTGCAGTACCAAGATGTTCAGAGATGCATGGATTTTAGAACGTTCAGGTTAGAATCTCTCCTTGTCTGAGGAGTACCCAAGACACCAGGGACTGTTTGCTTCCGGGTGTAGATCCAGGTTGAACACCTATCCTGTGGCCAGGGCTCTAGTACCTTGAGGAGCCAGAATTTGCAGAAGGGAGGGCAGGTGCAGGGTGGAGTGGCTTGGCTCTGTTTTTCTGACATGGCTTATCCCAAATGTTGTCTCTAAAGCTGTGGGTAGACCATAGTGAAAGAATTTGTTTCTGTAACCAAAATGAAGGTACACAGTTCTGCTCTTCCATCGCCCAGTTTGAGATTGAGCATTATAACTTACTTTGGTGAAACCTGGGGTTTTCTTTAATGTTTGTTATTTATATTACACGTTATTAACATGTTAAAATGTGACTTGGCATAGTTCAAATAAGTGTATATTTTCTAAGTCTGGCTGTGTGGGAGCCTTGACCAACCTGGGTTTATGCCTTAGGGCATGTCTGACAACAGAACTGTGGCTGTTGGGGGTCAGCAGAATGGGAAGCTGAGCCAGCCAGGGGAGCTTGAGGAGATGAGGGCCCTTCTCTGTTCTCTCTGTTATAAAGTGCCCTTACGTAATTGAGACAGACTTGAAAAAGCACTGGCGCTGCTTACTCATCTGTGCTGATGGAACACACGGCGCTGGGCACAGGCCTAACTGCCTGGCCACTGAGGCATATCCCATGGGCCTGGCCAGCCACTTGGCACCCATCTGGAGCCTCTCCTGGTCTCTCTTGGCCCTGTTCAGTCTTCTCTACAAGTGGCTTCTCCTTGGCTGACTTCATCCAGAGCTCCATTCTTGGCCCTCCCTTTCTCCTTTCTCTGCCTGATCTCTTGCAGATGTGCTCTCATTCCAGTGGTAGTCATTGGGATGGAGTGGGCTTAGGAGAAATACCTTTGGGTGGCCGGAAACCTGGGTCTGCGCCCTGGCTCACCTACTCTCTTCCTCTCAGGAAGTTCTTACCCCACCCCTGTAAAAGATCTCATGGTTCCCTTGACTACTCCATTTGGCCTTAACATCTTTGCTTCACATTTTTTGCAAAACTAGATCATTCAACCTTTGCTTTATATGTTTGTATGTGGATGTGGCAGTTTTTGTATTTAACATAATTGAACTGAAAAAATTTAAAGCATAGGTTTTTCAGTCAAAGCAGTTGTGATAAGTATTTTTGTGGCTAAAAAAGATTGTAAAGGAAGAATATATTTAGTGTTTTTCATGGATTTGAAGACACCCATGTTTACAGTTATTTTACCATTTCTGATGTTGGTTCTGTTTGCAGTGGATGGTGAGTGATGGGATGGGAGATTCTTAGTGGTTCATTAATTAGATGACTGTGCACCCTAGTGTTGATGGAATGTGGTCACAAAAGAAACTCTGTGAACTCAGTAGTTCAGAGAGCAGTCAATAAAGGACAACTCCTAATAATGTCATATGTCTTCTCATGGCTTTTTGCTGGAGGTAAGAAATCTCTTTACAGGCAGGGTAAATATCTGGTCTCTGATAAGGTTGATGGAATGGCATGCTCATTGACACCCGGGTCCTAGCTGGGAAGAGCAGGTATGAGTTCAGGGTCTCTTCCCCAATCACTCAGGCACCCGGCTCTTGGAAGGAGGAAGCCTGACGAACCAGAGCCCCTGGGGAACCCAGAAGCTATAGCTGTGGCCTTCCTGCCACAGGGAGGGAAGCGTTTTAGTTTCCCTCTCCTGACAAGCAGTGACCATGAAGGGCAATCCCTGGGCCGAGGCTGGCAGTAAGACATGCCATCTGTTGGCCATTGTGTTTCTGGACTTGACGGACAGGGCAGTGGAGCTGACTGAGAGTGCCTTTAGGCAGACCAGAGAGTGGGTCCCACCTTTCTTGCATTGGGGGCAGGAGTAGGTGTTTCCCGAAGGTGAGAGAAGTCATAGATGGGGCCTGGGCAAGAGGCGAGTCTTGTTTCCCTCTTGTCAGCTGATGGTGGAAGTTTTTATGGTGGCATTCCCTTGGGGGCTTTACGTATTACCAGTCATGTTGCTGTGGAGAAGGACTTCCACCCTGAAATAAGTCTGGGAGGTGCTGTTGGGTGGAAAAGGGGATGAGCTCCTGAGGCCTGCTCTGTGCTTCGGCTTTCCAAGGACAGAGGTGAGCTCTGTCCATTTCCCAAACTTAGTTGACTATAGAATTCTCTTTTAGAGAGACTGGAGGTCCTTGGAATGCCTTTCATAAACGCTCTTCTTAGGATAATTGTTTACATTCCCCTACCCTGGACATTGCAGTTTTTCTTGAGATTTGAAAAGCACTGTTAAGACATTAGATACAGCTAACCAAATGTGCCCCACTACACTTGAATGTAACATGGTGGTTGTAAAATGAGGCATTTGGGGGTATTGAGTTGTCCCTGCACCCAGACCTGTGTGCATTTCCACTTCTGGGCAGGAGAGGCACTCTAGGCCAGGCATATACCTTGAGCAAAGTTGTGGTGTCTGTGGAGGGTAGGGTAGAAGTCTGAGGCAAGGCTGGAAAGTAGTGCTGAGGGGTGAGACACCCAGGCTTGATTCTGCAGGCAGAGTGGACGAGTAGGTGGCAGGGCACTTCGTTGGTATAAAAACCTGCAACGTTCTTGAGCTCCCTGGCATCAGTTCTCTGGGATGAGACATGTGTTTTGAGTGCCAGAACTGCTGTCTCCCCACCGTGTGGCCTTGGGCGAACCATTTGCCTTCCATGCTAGCCCATCTGGCAGCCCCAGTCTTTCGTGATAGGTAAATGAGCTCCAGGAGAGAGGCGTTGGTTCCTCCACCAGGAATTCTGAATGTACCTCAGGCCTGTCACACAGGCTAGGCCATTGGTTCACTGTTGTGATCATTTTCGGGTTATGCAGTGATGGTGGCAATTAACTCATGCTGACATCTCTTCTAGGTATCAGCAGCAGGGAAGGAGACCTTACCATCCTGGCTGCAGTGGGACCCACAGAGCCACACCCTGGAGGGTCTCCCCCTTGACACTGATAAGGGCGTGCATTACATTTCAGTGAGCACTGCACGGCTGGGGGCCAATGGAAGCCACGTCCCGCAGACTTCCAGTGTGTTCTCTGTTGAGGTCTACCCTGAAGACCACAGTGAGCCACAGTCTGTGCGGGCGGCGTCACCAGACCCTGGTGAGGTGGTATCATCTGTCTGTGCTGCCGAT
Source organism: Pseudorca crassidens (assembly GCF_039906515.1). NCBI lineage: Eukaryota > Metazoa > Chordata > Mammalia > Artiodactyla > Delphinidae > Pseudorca > Pseudorca crassidens. The sequence continues at coordinate 68,810,884 of NC_090305.1, forward strand.
GAGCCTGTGACTGTCCTGACGGTAATTCTGGATGCTGACCTCACCAAGATGACCCCAAAGCAAAGGATTGACCTTCTGCACAGGATGCGGAGCTTCTCAGAAGTGGAGCTTCACAACATGAAGTTGGTGCCAGTAGTGAATAACAGACTGTTTGACATGTCGGCTTTCATGGCTGGCCCAGGAAATGCAAAAAAGGTGGTAGAGAATGGGGCCCTGCTCTCCTGGAAGCTGGGCTGCTCCCTGAACCAGAACAGTGTGCCTGACATTCGTGGTGTGGAGGTCCCTGCCAGGGAAGGTGCTATGTCTGCCCAGCTTGGCTACCCTGTGGTGGGTTGGCACATCGCCAACAAGAAACCCCCTCTCCCCAAACGTATCCGGAGGCAGATCCATGCCACACCCACACCTGTCACTGCCATTGGGCCCCCAACCACAGCCATCCAGGAGCCACCATCCAGAATTGTGCCCACCCCCACATCTCCAGCCATTGCTCCTCCAACCGAGACCATGACTCCTCCAGTCAGGGATCCTGTTCCTGGGAAGCCCACAGTCACCATTCGGACTCGAGGTGCCATTATTCAGACCCCAACCCTCGGCCCCATCCAGCCCACTCGGGTGTCAGAAGCTGGCACCACAGTTCCTGGCCAGATCCGCCCAACAATGACCATTCCTGGCTATGTGGAGCCCACGGCAGTTGCTACCCCTCCCACAATTACCACCAAGAAGCCACGAGTATCCACGCCAAAACCAGCCACACCTTCTACTGATTCCTCAACCACCACAACTAGAAGGCCGACCAAGAAGCCACGGACACCCCGACCAGTGCCCCGGGTCACCACCAAAGCTCCCGTCACCAGATTGGAAACCGCCTCCCCGCCTACTCGCATCCGCACCACCACCAGTGGGATGCCCCGCGGAGGAGAACCCAACCAGCGCCCAGAGCTCAAGAACCATATCGACAGGGTGGATGCCTGGGTTGGCACCTATTTTGAGGTGAAGATCCCGTCAGACACCTTCTATGACAACGAGGACACCACCACTGATAAGCTGAAGCTGACCCTGAAGCTTCGGGAGCAGCAGTTGGTAGGCGAGAAGTCTTGGGTGCAGTTCAACAGCAACAGCCAGCTCATGTATGGCCTGCCTGACAGCAGCCACGTGGGCAAGCACGAATATTTCATGCACGCCACAGACAAAGGGGGCCTATCAGCTGTGGATGCCTTCGAGATCCATGTCCACAGGCGCCCTCAAGGGGATAGGGCTCCTGCTAGGTTCAAGGCCAAGTTTGTGGGTGACCCAGCAGCTGTGGTGAATGACATTCACAAGAAGATTGCCCTGGTGAAGAAGCTGGCCTTCGCCTTTGGGGACCGCAACTGCAGCACCATCACTCTGCAGAATATCACCCGGGGCTCCATTGTGGTGGAATGGACCAACAATACACTGCCCCTGGAGCCCTGCCCCAAGGAGCAGATCACGGGGCTGAGCCGGAGGATCGCTGAGGATGATGGCAGACCTCGAGCTGCCTTCACCAACGCCTTGGAGCCCGACTTCAAGGCCATGAGCATTTCTGTGACAGGCTCTGGCAGCTGTCGGCATCTACAGTTTGTCCCAGTGGCGCCACCCAGGAGGGTGCCCTCAGAGGCACCACCTACGGAGGTGCCAGATCGGGACCCTGAGAAGAGCAGCGAGGATGATGTCTACCTGCACACGGTCATTCCGGCCGTGGTGGTTGCAGCCATCCTGCTTATCGCTGGCATCATTGCCATGATCTGCTATCGCAAGAAGAGGAAGGGCAAACTCACCCTCGAGGACCAGGCCACCTTCATCAAGAAGGGGGTGCCTATCATCTTTGCAGACGAACTGGACGACTCCAAGCCCCCACCCTCCTCCAGCATGCCACTTATCCTGCAGGAGGAAAAAGCCCCCCTCCCCCCTCCTGAGTACCCCAACCAGAATGTGCCCGAGACCACTCCTCTGAACCAGGACACCGTGGGAGAGTACACACCCCTGCGGGATGAGGATCCCAATGCGCCTCCCTACCAGCCCCCGCCGCCCTTCACAGCCCCCATGGAGGGCAAGGGCTCCCGTCCCAAGAACATGACCCCATACCGGTCGCCCCCTCCCTATGTCCCCCCTTAACCCACAAGCGCCTGGGTGGAGGCAGGGGTAGGGCAGGGCCCTGGAGACAACACGGTGTTGTCTGTGGAGACCAGTGGCCTGCAGACCATCGCCCACTGGGAGCCGACACCTGACCTAGCACACGCTGACACACACGGGGCCTGGACAAGCCCGCCCACTTGGTCCTCCTAAACCCCAAAGCAGCTGGAGAGACTTTGGGGACATTTTTACTTTTAATTTTTGCCTAACAGCTTTTTGTTTGTTCATAGAAAATTCTTCGCTGCGTTTTTGAAGGCTGGCTCTGAAAGCACCGTTTGGAGTAGAGGTAGATGGAGGGAGCGAGGAACCGTGAATGAACTCGCAGGCAGTGCTGGGCGGCCTCCCGGCTCTCTGCGTTTTGCCTTTAACACTAACTGTACTGTTTTTTCTATTCACGTGTGTCTAGCTGCAGGATGTAACATGGAAAACAGTAGCTAAAGATTAAATTCAAAGGACTTTCAGAAGTTAAGGTTAAGTTTTTACATTTAATCTGCTGTTTACCTAAACTTGTATGTGTAATTTTTGGGTGGGTATGGGAAATTGCTTTGCTAAAAATAAGCTCCCAGGGTGTTTCAAACTTAGAGAAGACCAAGGGACAGTATTTTTTATCAAAGGAATCCTATTTTTTCACACTACGTAAACTTTGTTGCTCTGATACCCCAGAGAGCCTGACTGGGGGCCTCCTGGCCCTGGCTCAGGGGCCAGGGCCCTGGTGCTGGGTTTGCTGTCCCACTGTTGCCAGGGGCTGGAAGCTGGAGGGGCCTCTTAGGCCATGGACATCCACACCCCCACCCCATGCACGCTAGCGGCCCACAACCAAGGGGTCTTCATTTCCATAGAAAAGGGACTCCAAGAGGCAGTGGTGGCCGTGGCCCCCAACCTAGGTGCTCCAGGTGGGCCAGCTGCTCGTGGGGATGCCTGGGGAGGTCGAGAGACTCGACCACATCAGCCTGTTTTCTTTTACCCTTTTTCTGTGTGTTTTTTTTTCCCCCTCCTAAAAGGAATATCACGGAGTTTTGAAACACTCAGTGGGGGACATTTTGGTGAAGATGCAATATTTTTATGTCATGTGATGCTCTTTCCTCACTTGACCTTGGCCACTTTGTCCCAACAGTCCACAGCCCAACCCTGACCCACCCCACCCCTTTTCTCTGGCGCTCCAGTCCCAGGCCTTGGGCTTGAACAGCTGGGAAAGGTCTGGTGGCTGGGGAGGAGTGCCAGCAATAGTTCATAGTAAAAATAGGGGGGCTCTCAAAGCTAATTTTTTACTAAAGTTTTTATACAGCCTCAAATTGTTTTATTAAAAAAAACGATTAAAAATGGTGATGCTTACAGCAGTTTGTACAAGCTCCTAGTGTTGATTCCATGGGACTGACGGCTTTGCTCATTTTGATTTTTTTCCCCCCTTCTTTTCCTAATGGTTTAAATTCTGGAATTACACTGGGGCTTCTTTTGCCTTTTTTAGCAGAACATCCGTCCATCCATCTGCATCTCTGTCCCGTGACTCAGGGGCACCCACTCAGCTTTGATTCTCCTCCTTTGGAAGAAACCATTTTGAGCATGACTTCTTGATGTCTGAGAGTTATTTTGGGTACCTTTTAGGGAGGAATGCCTTTTGCAATAACGTATCCCTTCCGTGATCGAGGGCGGGTGGGTGGGTGGACCCAGGCTCCCTTTGCACACCAAGCAGCCACTTCTAAGCCATACTGACCATTTTGCAGAGGATTCATGTGTGCTGCCTCAGGAGGGGAGGAACGGTCAGAGTGGAGGGGTCTCCACCCTGCCCTTCTCTGGAGGGTATTCCCGCTTGCGCCTTCTCCCCCAGGGCCTAGCCTCTCTCTCCTGCCTGGTCCCCTGGTGGGGTGAGCAGTGCCACTGTGGGGGAAGCCTGTAGATGAGGGCTCAGTGGACCTGTGATGACTGGGCCTTGTGCCTCCAAGCCCTGATCCAAGCCGGAGTTTCCCCAGTGCCCCGGAGTCAGGAGCGCAAGCTGAGTCTGACCTGGTGAGATTATTTTTGATGACCTTGCCAAAAGATAAACAATTTCCAGTGTTCCAGGTGAGGGCTTTGAAAGGCCTTCCAAATAGCTCCGTTGCCCCTAGCAACCCCACCATCGGGCATTGCCACGCAGAGACGTGGCTGGCCCAGAATGGCCTGTTACCATAGCAACAGGAGGCGATGGGGCAGTGAACAGAATAACAACAGCAACAATGCCCTTGCGGGCCGCCTCCTCCCCTGAGTGCCCGGCTGGCAGTGGTCTTTGGACTCTGTGAGACAGAGAGCCAATCTCACATTCAAGTGTTCACCAACCACTGACGTGTTTTTATTTCCTTCTATATGATTTTAAGATGTGTTTTCTGCATTCTGTATAGAAACATATCGAACTAAATAAAAGTGTCTTTATTACAATACCATTGCCTCCAAGCATCTTTTTCCCTAGCCCCTACACAACATGAGTGTAGGGTGGAACTAGAGTCCATGTAACAGAGGGAAGAGGGGACCCAGCTAGGCCCACTCGGAGGTGGCCTTTGAGCAGCTGACCAAATAGCCTTCACATCCTTACCATTTCTGTTCCTCTGGGAGGGGTGGGTGTGTGCACCAGAAGCTCTGTCAACCAGTGAGCCCTCCTTAGCACCTCTTCTGCCTGAGCCAGCTGAGATAAATCTCCTTGAGCCTCAATTTCCTCATCTGTAGTGCGGGGTGGGGAGAGGAACGGGCAGAAAACCCAGTGAGACTGGGCGGGAGAGGAGGATGGTGGGAGAGGTCTTGTTACAAGCTGTCTGCCCCAGAGTGGGTCAGCTTCTGCAGGTTCCAGACAGGGGTCCCTCAGGCTGGGCCCCCTGCCTACTACCTTGTGGGGTTGAGGCTGGCCAGTCTCCCAGGTAGTCTCAGGCAGGTTTGGCCTTGGCCTTGGCCTTGGGGTGGGGAGAAGGGGAGAATGGTTTCTGGCCAGGATGTTCTGCCTTCATTGGGCCTGTAGTTTCTGGGGGCCTGCCCCTAAGTGCCCTGCCTGGGATGGACAGGCCAGCTGGGTAGCCTTAGCATGACTTAGTGCCCAGGAAGGGGCAGGTTGTCCTGGGACACTGCCAGGGCGTGGGAGGCAGGGCATGCAGCAGCTGTGTCTTCAGAGGCAGGATCAGGGCCATTGGTCACAGAACAACTGGTGCCTCTTTTGGGCTCACTCCCACCACCACAGGGTCCTCACCATCTCCACCTACAGCACCCAGGCTGCTGCTCTGCTCACAGCTTTCAAGACCCAGAGCTGAGACTGGTCCTGTATTGCAGATAGAACTGAGTCCCAGAGTGGGGAGTTGGGGGTGAATTACTTGTAGGATACCACACTGATAAATACCAGGAAAAGCTGTCCCCAGTGCAGAGTTCAGGGACACATACCTCACCCCAAGACCTAGCAGCAGGAGCCCAGGAAATGACCCTGCCTTTGCTCTCTTGGCCTCAGGAAGTTCTGCTTCATGTTTAACCTGAAGCCACTGATGGAGGTGACCCTAGAGTCTCAGCTGGGGTGGGGCTAAGTTGGTCTGTTTGTGTCCCTGTGAAGGCTCCTTGTGTCCAGGAGGTGCCCCTGGGTGGTTTCCGGGCGGTAGCAGGGGCAGCTCTCAGCCTTGGTAGTGGTTCAGGGGCGCCCCATGTCAGCCCGGCGGAGAGCCAATTGCCAGGGGCTCTGGGCCAAAGAGGGGGGACAGTGTCCATGGACTCCCAGGAGGTGGCGCCTCAGGCTGGAGTAAGCCTGACAGCAATGGGCGAGTCAGGCTGTGGGCGGGGTTAAGTAACAGCGGAGGCTGGCTGTAGGAGGGTGGAACCCGGCCTAGAGCAGAGCAGAGACGGCCGGGCACTGGACCAACCCTGGAGGGGGGCGGGGCCGAGCGGGGCTGTAGGCAGGGCTAAGGCGGTAGGGCCTGCTGCCGAGAGCCGCTCCGAGTTAGGCCGCGGACTGGCGCTTTAACTGGGCGGGTCTTTTCTCGCTCAGACATCTAGGCAGAGACCCTGAGGGCGTTAGGGTGCGAGTTGCTGGGGTTTGGAGCCTGCCTTTCGCCGCGGCCGTTCTCCTTCAGAAAGGGAAGCTAGCAGAAAATAAATGCGAGGGGCGAGTCTGGGGCCCAGGCTTCCAGATGCCTTCTGTTACTGGGGCCCTGCTGGCAAACCTTGAATTCGGACGTACTTAGGCAGGAAGGAATAAGGACCTTTCCTTTGCACCTTAGCTTTTGTAAACCTCCAGGATTCCTGCGGTGGAGGCCAGCATGGGGCCTGCACACAGTAGGGCTCAGCGCTTGTTAGATGCTCCCTGAGTCTCCTCTTCCTCCAGCCTGAGAGCTGAGAACACGGCCTAAAGTGCTGCGGATCTGGGAGGGTCCTGGATGGAAGCCAGGCGGCTCCAGTTGCTGTGCCCCTAGGAGAAGACACTTGGCAGTAGAAACAGACAGGGATGCGGTAGCAGATGACACTTTCTCTGAGTCGACCCTGGAGTGGGGGCACCCTGAAGCCCCAGGGAACACCCTGCCCAAAGCTCTCTCCACAGCCCTGGGCACTCACTAGGACAGCAGGGAACATCCATTTGGCAGCTGGCTAGAGCTCCCAAAGGCAGGGCTGAGTGTATTCTTGCCTTGTGTCCTCATGGTGTTGCAGCCTCAGGCTGTAGAGGGCAAAGCCCAGGTTTGGGACTTGCTAAAATGGCTGGGAGTTCAGGTTAGGCCAGCTCCTTTTCCAGGGATCATGCCCCATTTCCCTCAGCATCTCTGTTGCAAAAGGTCTTGGGAGAGAAAGGTGAAGAATGGGGCTGGCTCCAGCCCACGATGGTAGGGGATGGGGAGGTCCTGATGGGAGGTGGCAGCAGCTTTCCTCTGGGTGTGCCTGTGGGAGAGGACCAGCTTTGTCCTGGGTGAACTCACCCTCAGGGAACATGTGCCTAGTTGGGCTGGACAAGAAGCAGGGCCTGGGGGATCCGCTGAAAGGGATGGAGTCCTCCTCTTGTTTGAGGAGCACATGGTGCATATGTGTGTAGGGGGGAGGCCAGCGTTTCTGTGTCCAGTACCGTGATTAGAGGGCAAATGAGAGGCTAAGGAGGCATCCAGTGTGACCCCAATGGCTCTGACTCAGCAGCCACTGTGCCTCCCAAGGCTCACCCTGTGTCCCAGGCAGTACAATCAGCTTACTCCTCTCCTCAGAGACACCCTAGGCCAGGCAGGGCTAGGAGAGGGACACAGCCACCCTCTGAGCCCCAAGAAGATCCCTGGAGCAGATCCGGGGATGAGGGAGGGCTTGGTTGAAATGAGCAGACTGGGGGAGGGAGGGCTCAGGGGAACACATGACCTTTCTGTTCTCTGAAGGCAAGAGGAAGATGTACTTTGTTCAGCCTTACTAGGAATTCCTCAGTCTGTACTGTTAGCTTATGGTCAGAAAGGCCACCTTCTCAGAAAGCTGATGCCCATGCCAGGCCTGCCAGCTGGGGGAGTTATTAATACATAACTAGCAGTGCTAACCCAGCTGCTGCTGTGCAACTGATACCTGCTGCTACCCACCCCAGAACCCCAGGGAAACCTGAGTGTGACTTCAGCCCTTACAGCCTGGCCTGGCCTGGTGGTGCTTTGGCCACACCCACGGATGCAGGGGATGGTAGTGGTCCTGCATGGAGGGCCAGCAGTCAAGCCCTACAGATTCAGGGCCTGGTTTGCGCAGCAGGCAGACAAAGGCCAGACTTGGAGATTGCAAGTTCAGTGAGGGTGGAGTAAGCTCAACAGCCTTGATTTCTGCTGCATCCTTGGGCCCTAGCATGATGCTGTCTTTAATCTAGGGCTCAAAAGTGCCAAATTGAACTGAAATTATTTAACTAAATTGAATTTAACTGAACTGAAATCATCCATCCTAGAAGAGGCCTAAGGGACTGTGGACCTTTCTACTTGCCATAAGCGTTTTGTTTCACCGACCTGCCCTATTCTGTCCATCTTTCCTGGAAGGCAGGAATTCTTCCAGTGGCTCCTGGAAGCTCCCTGGACAAAAAAAAAACCTTATCATAATCCACTCTGATCAGGACAAAGATAAAGCTCAGTGCAGAGAGTAGCTATGTCCCATGGCCTGAAATACCTGGTGGTAAAGGTTAATTCCCAGTAATGGGCTTGGGTTTGCAGTAGTGGAGCCACAGAGGGTCAGGAGGTAGGGTTCCCTTTAATAGACTTCCCTGAAGACATGTGGAACTGAGTCTGATGAAGGGGTTGAACTAGCTTTCCCTTCCCGTGAACTGTCCAAGTCATGTATGATCCTCTGTTGCCTGGAGTAGGATACATGGGCTGGTTAAGAGAGGGCATAGGGGCATGACTTGCCACCTGACCTGTTCCCCCCGCTCCCCATCCATGGAACAGAGGTAGGTGGAAGCAACTCCATGGAAACTGGGATCCTAGTGGGAAGGACTGCAATAGTAACTGAGGTAGCATTTTCTTTTTTTTTTTTCTCATTATTTATTTATTTTATTTTTGGCTGTGTTGGGTCTTCGTTGCAACACGTGGGATTTTTGTTTTGGTGTGCAGGCTTTTCATTGCGGCAGGCAGGTTTTCTCTCTCTATTAGTGGCGTGCGGGCCTAGTAGTTGTGGCGTGCGGGCTTAGTTGCCCCGCGGCATGTGGGATCTTAGTTCCCTGACCAGGGATCCAACCTGCTTCCCCTGCATTGGAAGGCAGATTCTTTACCACTGGACCACCAGGGAAGTCCCGAGGTAGCATTTTCTATAGTTTACAGGAAACCATTTGTGTGCTTGTCTCTCCCCTTCTGCAAACTGAACTTCTTGAGTGAAGTTCCCACAGTCTTCACTGGGCCTGGCGCCGAGTAAGAGTTAGGTATGCACTGGCTGAAGGAGGATGAGTGTGCGTGCACGCACGAATGAGATCTGCAAAGCCAGCCTGGAGGCCTGTTTGGGGGAAGGCAGAGGGGCAAGGAAAGCAGCATGTTTTGACTTGGACAATTACAACTTGGAGAAGCCATGTCTTCATTATGTCACAACAAGCCTTTGGAAGCACATAACTCTAATAGCAATGGGCTTAATTAGCTTTCTTGGGAGCAATGCATGGGCGGTGGGGCTAGGCTAGTGATAAACATTTCCGATAATTTTTTTACTGGCTTTTTTCACATAATTCAAGTAAAGATTTGCACATTGCAACAGTAAAGGAAGTATGCAGACAAGGCATCAAGCAAATTCTATACTTTTCAGTTTTGCTCCCTTTTCCTACTCTACAAAGGGCATGGGTCATCTGAAGATCCTAGTACACAAGCAAAATTGTCCTAGCCAGCCCAGATGAGCTGCTGAGCAGGACAAAGATCAATCAGGTTTCTTGTTTGTAGCCTCATACCAGCCTTAGGCTTGCTTGAGAGCTGCCTTATTCCCCATGTTAGTGGGTATTGCTGACAAACCTCAGCCAGGAGGGAAACCTTCTGTTTCTTTGGGCTTCCTTCCTTCCTCTTCAGTCCTGTTTTTCCATCCCAGAGGAGGAATGCACACAGGGATCCAATTTCCCGAGTTGCTTCTCACTGGGAGGTGAGATAAGCCTCAGCATCACTACAAAAAAAAGAAGAGTGCAGAAGTCAGGGGGCCCTGTAGATGGGAGCCAGCTCTCCCAGCCTCTCTGGAATAGTCCAAAGCCCGTAGCAACACGTCATCCAGAACTGTCCTCAGTCATCCTTCGTCATTCTCTCCCATCTCCACACTCTCTACCTCCTCTTCTTGCCTGCAAAATTTGTCATTCCTCTTCACCACCGTCGGCATCTTCATCTTTGGCTCCTGAGCCTCCCTGTGGAGGTCACCATGCTGAAAGTAGCAGCCCAGGGTAAACTGGATTGTGTGGGGAAGCAGGACAGCCTCAGAGTCTGCACCCTGACCCCTGTGCATGGGCTTGCATGCCTGTTGCCTTGCCCATGGCCCAGCTGGCATCCAAGTGCAGCTCCTGAGGCCCTGCATCTCTTCATTCTTCCAAGATTTGCCTTCCAATGACTAATAATTTCTACAAATCCCAGCAGCAAGCTGGCTCTGACTAGGCCTTTTCCTACCTGGATAGATTTTTTTCCCCCGATTTCATTTTCCCTCTGGTCTTCTATAAGTGTTTGAGAGCACAGACTGGAGAAGTAAGTGGACATGTGTCCATCCATCAGTTCTATTTTGGCATGTGGACTGATTCTCCTCCCATCTGGTCTTTCTCCAAAATGACTGCTATGTGTCATATGTCACACTGAAGTGGGAAGAAAATGCGTTTGGCAAGTGAAGTTTAGGGGGCTGGGGAGCTTCTGTAGGGTCTCCAGGTCCATCCCGTCCCTGGCCAGGCAGCAGCTGGACGAAGGAGGGAGTGGTACCAGACATACCACACAGCTGGTTTGCACAAACCGAGAGATTTGTGCATTCACTTGTCATGAAGTCAAGCCTAGTGAATTCTCCTAGGTCAGTATAGGCAGCTTGTCTATGACCCCTCCACCAGGAGACACTCTGGACACAACCTCAGCACCCTCCTTTTACTCATTAAGTCAACAACCCAAATGCAGTGTTGCAGGAGCTACAGCCAAAGGTCCCTCTGGTGTGCTTTTAGCCTGGTGGTTGGTGAAGCCCTTGGAAGTGCAAGTAAGGGAAATGCTCAGAGCTGCAAAGAGAACTCAGCCCAATCATTAGCCCCTGAGGTCCTGCTGAAAGCAGCCCAGGGGATAGGACAAGCCAGACAATGTCCTGCTCTTGAGGAATGCCCACTGTAGGTCAAGAGGAAGGAAACAACCCCTGGAACAATGAATAAAAACTGAATCAGAGCCCCAGACAACCAGAGGCCAGCACCATCCCATGGTTGGCAGGAGTCCCTAGGCTGAATGCCAGGGGTGGATGTGGACAGGGCAGGCATGTTCCTGGCAATGTTTCTCAGAGGAAGTGGGACTGAGAGTTTGAAAGGAAGGTAGGGGAACCGCTAACCCACACTTCCAGGTCTCTACTGTACTGTGTCCTTTGTCACCAAGGCAGCAAAGACCTTGGAGTTCTGCTAACAGCCAGCAATCCACTCTGAGGCAGGCAACTCCCCAGGCCTGCTGCCTGGGTAGGGCTAATTACCCCCATTGGTACCAGGGACATGTTGATTTAAATCTGTGGAAAGCCACAGCTCCTATGACTTCTACAAAAACAGAAAACAAACATCCTTCTCTCCCCCACTATCAAGTGGCCCAGCCCACACTGACTGGTGTCTGTGAAGCCAGAAGGGCCTGGGTCGGGCCAAGGTCAGGTCATTGGCCTGCCCATAGTGCCTTTGTACACGTTCTTCCGCAGGAGAAAAGGTGTGGCACAAAACCCCCAAATCCCAGACCACCCACCAGAGGGACAACTAATAATAAAGTTAGTTATGTGTATGCTGGGCACTTGTTGTTTTATTTGTATCAGCCACTCCACTCTCATAATCCCCCATGTTAGAAGGGCTAGTATTATTATAACTTTGCAGGCTAGGAAATGGAGGCTTGGTGAGCCTAAGTCAGTTGCCAAGGCCCCATTTGGAAAGTGGCAAGACTGAGGTGTGGATCCTTGTGGAGCCTATATGTGCACACCTAGTCACCAGACACAAAGATGATTGAAACACAGGAGGAAACACAGTGAAGACCATCATAACATAGGCAGAGAGGCTCTCATCATCCCGGGCAGTCAGAGTCAGGTAGTCAAGTCAGCGATCCAGGCTTCATGGAAACTCCATCCCAGAGGTTGGGGGGCAGCAGATCAGAGTGTATGGGAAGGCCCAGCCAAGGTCTGTCCATCAGCCTGGTTATCAGTGTTCATTGGGATCCCTGGAATTGTCCAGGTCAGGTTAGAACTGCTGACATCCCTTTTGATATATTCATCATCAGGAGAATTAAATGGGTTTGTAAAATGGGTCCAAATTTACTCAAGTTCTTCTACACAGCCATGATTTATGAAGCCAGGAATAGTTTGGAATATAGTCTGGATCTTCTAAGAAATATTCTCCCTCAGGAAAGCACAGGTTTGTGTGAGAAGCCAGGAGGCAGAGTAGTATGCAAACACTGAAGTCTGTAAAAGTGAGGTAATGGTTAATGCAGAGGCAGCCTGCAGCCCCTCATCTGGGAACAGTCCCTGGGAACCGCAGCTCAAAGCCTCTAAGAAATATCAATTCCTCTTCCCAATCTCCAAGGTCACTGTCCCAGGGCCTGCTGAGGCATCCTTCCATCTGGCTTCAGGCCAGCCCTGACACACCCTTTACCTTTCCCAGGGACACTTCCTGAGACTCCTGTCCTGCGGGACCAGGCCTCAGAGTGAATCCCAGATGGTTCGTTCCCATTGCACCATCTGAATAAAATCTTCACCCCCCAGCTAGCCTTTGAGACCCTCATAACCAGCCCCATCACCCAGCATCCTTTATCTCCGTCCTCCCATGACATCGTGCCTCTTAACACTCTTGTTTATTTGCGTTTCCAACTCCTAAACATCCTTTAATGCCACACTCGGTGTCCCCTCTCTGAGGCCTGTTCCCACAAAGTCTGCCAGGTGGGACACTGAAGTTACCCAAATGAGAGCTCCCACTCCCAAGTTCTCCGAGTCAGAAAGCGCCACTGACTCCAGGGCAGGGCACGGCGCGACGCCCCCACGGCCCCTTCTCGTGATCCGTGTCCCTCCAATCCTGGTTGGGTGGGAAGCTCCCACCAACCGCCGCTGGGCTCCTGGTAGCACTCGCCGTTCGCGTCGGCCTCAGACGGCGCATGCGCTGCCGCCGGTGGCTGTTTCCCTGCGACCCCGCTTCTGGCTCGTGTACTAGAGTCCTCACGGGCTGGCGGGAGCGCGCGCACGCGTGGGGGGCGTCGTGAGCAGGGAAGGGGCACCCGAGCCGCGCATGCGCAGCGGCAGGCGGCGGCGCGAGCAGAGCTGGGAGATGATGGCGGCGGCGGCGGCGGCGGCGGCGGCGGCGGCTGCGGCGGCGGCACGGAGTGTGTGAGCAGCAGCTCGGGAACCGCCGGCCCGGGCCCAGTGCGACCCCGACCCCGCCCGCCCGCCCGCCATGGGCAACGAGGCCAGCCTGGAGGGCGGCGCTGGCGACGGGCCGCTGCCGCCCGGCGGCTCCGGCCCCGGCCCCGGCGCAGGGAAGCCGCCTTCAGCACCGGCTGGTGGAGGACAGCTCCCGGCGTCAGGCGGGGCGCGGGCAACCGCCGGACCACCGGGTCCAGGCCCCGGGCCCGGTGCCGGCCCGGGCACGTAAGTGCGGGACACGGCGGCGCCCGGGGGGCGGGAATCTGTAGCTTGAGGCCGAGGCCGGGGCCGGGGCCCACGACCCTGCGGTCTAGTCTGGACAGCGAGGTCGGACGTCCGGCCACACTTAGAACCCAGCTGGTTTGGCATGAGCGGGTGGTCGCGGGAAGCGGCCCTCCCTTTACAGCCGCCCTGCCTTAGTAAAGCAGAATGGTGAGCGCAGGGTCAGTCCGGGCCTGCAGACCGTGACTCCGTCACGAACCCCAAATTCGCTCCCTCCCCAATGCCGGGCTAAGGAGGGGCTTATGTAACCTCTGCTGGGTCCCTCTGCACTGGGGAGCAATGGGACGGAAAGCGTCCTCCCTGTCTGCTGGAGTCTGCATGTGTCCATTGTGTTGGGCCAAGGAAAGAGCACAATGGGAGTGGCTGTCAGGGAAGATAAGTGTCACTGCGAGGAACAGAAAGATGTGGAAATAGTTGAACCATGAACTTGGTCATGTGCTTTCCTCAGGCATTTAGTGGCTAAAATCATCTTTGGAGGAAGGGAAAATGCCACTGGACACCAAAAGGTACTTATTTAGGCTCATAAATACTAACAGGGTCATGTGCTTTCACAATGGTTTAGTGAAAAACACTTTGGGGTGAAGCAAAAATGCAGTTGAATCATCTAGAACCAAATATGTTCTCTTATGATTTAGATTACCACCTCAGATCAGTGGAATGTTTTAAACAGAACATATCTGATCAAATACTGTGAAACCAGCTTGTTTAAAATGCATCCCGAGGTCCTATAAACAATCAAGTGGCAGTAAATGCAGTGGAAGGAAATGCCAATATATAATAAACCAGTAGACTGAAAACTCAGGAAAGCTACCAAGAGACAACAAGATAAAATGGAAGGCATTATCTTTACACCAAACAGACCTGGGGAGTAGCAAAACTGGGGAGTGCTTCTGGATCCATGTGAGTCTGCTGATAATGTTGCCTTGGCTTCTCTGTGTGGGAGCGCATAAACTGTGAGGGAGCATAATTTTTGATTCTTTAGCTGCCCAACTGTGCCTCTCATGTGGTTATTTTCTCAGAAGTTGTTTCTTAGACAATTAACAGTAATGAAAGGCTCTTAGTAGCCTGAAACCTGCCACAGACAGGCCAGCCTGTGACCATCCCTTTTAGAGTAGGGATTTGCCCGTTTTACATTAGCTATTATGGTAATGCAGTTGGATAGCACACAGTTCTTAGCACTGCAAATACTGTCCATTTTGCTGCGTGTTGAGCTGCTGTTTGAGTTTTAGCTTGGGGGAGGCTCACTCAGGCTTTAGAGCTCTCCTTCCAAAGGAAAGCATCTACGGCTGAGTGGAAAAACACATTGTTGTTAGGAGTTCTCTATATGGGAAATTTGTCATTTCTCTTCTGATAACCAAATAGGCTAGTCTGCTTGTAGTTTATCTAATGTTGCAGAGCCAAGCATATGAAAATTTGGAAAGACTAGGGCAGCCCAAAGACACAGGAAGAGGCTAGTGTCTATTCATATTCCTTTTCAGTATTTCATTTCTACCGTGTCTATGTGTTCTGCTACAGGGCAGACCCATGAACTACTGTGGGTTAGGGAACCATGGGCTCCTGCTGGATTTAGCAGTCACATAATCTCACTCCTGGCTGTGGGCAGGAGTGGACCTGTGGAGCTAAGGTCCTACAGCTGTCAGGCTCAGGGGGTGAGCTGGCTATTTGTCACCAAAGCTCTGAATTGGGGGCCCTTAGGAGATGGGATTTACTCTTCCAGCTGATATTTGCTTGTCAGAGCATCTCAGCTGAGCTGCATCTCCATGATACGTCTCTCCTTCAGCATCAGAATGGCTTCTACTTCCTCTCACCAGAGCGTCTCAGGTACCTGATGCCAAATTTAGCATGTTCTGTTCCGAGATGCTGCTGAACAGATTGGCCCATTGATGGAGAAAAAGCCCTGTGGCATGTGCTTCTGGGCATTCGGGAAAGGCATTGGCATAGTTTCAAGCCAGCTTGTGAATTTGGGGGAATTATATTGTGAATAGAGGTAGGTGGAGGGCCAGGTAAGGGGGAGGTAATTTTACTGACCCCAAAGGGGAATGGAACTGAGGTCCTGGGGGAGTTGATTCCTGTCTCTTTCCTGTTGCTGTATTACCCCTTGTCACCCCAGGTTGAATTAGTCTTTTCATCCTCATACTGAGCTGACTTGGGTTCTGTGAGGGGGCAGCTCCAGCATCTGTGGCTGAAGAGCTTGACTAGAATCCTGTGAGTAGCAGTGCCACCACACCCATAGTGCCGCCTCTTAACCTGTTTGGATGATATGGCACTTTGGGCATCAAAGAGTCTCTCAAGGCAGGGCTCTCTGCTTCTGGTCTCAGGGTCACATGTGCAGTTATATACGTTGTGCCTTTCCCAAGGACTGCCAGGTCAGGGAAGGCTGAACTCTATCTCAGGCTCCAAGCTATATGCCTTGGTATGGGCTGCATCTTCCTACAGGAAGGGGCACCTTTCACTTATTCATTCATTCACTTATTTTTATGGTGGAATGCCTGATGTACAGTGAAGGTCCCAAGTTGATGGGATTTTACTTGTACACACATCACCAGTTCAAGAGAAATTTTATGAGTACTCCAGAAAGCACCTTTTAAAAAAATTGCACAAAGAAGCCACGTAGACCAGTGGCGGCCTGTTTAATCTACACCAGCTCTGCGGACTTGCAGAACTTTGACATTTGCAAATTGATCTTTAGTCAATCAACCAAGGTATATTTACTGGTATCAAGAGCAAGCACTGTGCTGGGCTTTGTGGAGGGTCTGGAAGAATATATGATGCTCCCCTGTCCTATAGCACCTCACAGTCTGGTTGGTCAGATAGCTCTTGAAGAGCTCTCAGAGAACAAAGTCATGGAAGGTTCCTAGGAGTGACACTGTAGGCAGCTCAGTGTCTGAGAAGTGTCAAATAGGTAGTGCTTATAGAAGGGTTGTCAAGTGAGAAGAGTGGAGAGGCAGAGCCAGGCTTCAAAAGAAGGAGAATCCCAAGACTCTTGGGAGAGTGATGGGGATCTAAGAGGTGGAGAGAGATAGAAATGACATGAGGAGCGTGGTTTACACAGGCAGGGACAGTGAGCAGAGATTGGGGCTGAGTGCAGGGGTGTGGAAAGCTGGGGCAAACCAGGTAAGGCGCCTCCCGCTCGTTACCCCATTGAAATTGGTGATCAGTGCTGAGCTCTCACTCACTTTCAGTCCAGGGAGACATCTTGAGCCAAAGGCAGCTGGGCACAGAGAGCCTGGGCATTTGCTGGAAGGTGGTTGAAGCTGCTCTGAGAACCATACCCAGAGTTCCTTTCTCAAGATGGGTTTGCCATAATTATATCTCAAAAATGAATGAATGAATGAATGAATGGATTTGTCAGGCATAGTATCTCTGGTTTGGGATTAGCCAGACTTGTTATACTATGTCAGCTATCAGTCAGGCTCTAGAAAAATCTGGGATTAATTTGTAAGGCTAAAATGAAAGGATACAATTGTTAGGTTTGGAAATAATGATCCTTTATTATTTAGAGATCCTGTGAGGCCATTGGATTCTCATGGAGGGCATGTCATGGAGTTTGCGCTTAAGTGACCTAACATCTGAATGGTGATGATGTCAAAAGCTCACCCAAAGGGGGCAACCATTTTTGCATTTCTTGCCAGGGAGAGAGGGACAGTTTTGATAATATAGCTGTTCCTAGCATTAGTAAGACTGATAAGATGCTGCAGATACAAAAAAAAAAAAAGTTATGGATGCATTAAGGGGAGGAAGTCTATTTTATTTTAAAAAAACTTTTTATTATGGAAAATTTCAAACATACATACATAAAAGTAGAGAGAATAAGTTAATAAGCTCCCATGTTCCCATTGCCCAGCCACCACCATCATCAGCTCATGGCTGATTAAGTTTATCTATCTCCCTCACTTCCACCCCCATCTTCAAGATATCCCAACATTTCATCATCAATATTTTAGTGTCTATTTCTAAGAAATAAGGGATTTGTAAAAACATTACCATAGCACCATGATCATATCTAAACAGCTAACATTCTCTTCTTAATCTCAGCAAATATCCTGTCAGGGTTCAGTTTTTTTGATTATCTTATTAATTTATTTTTTACAATTGGTTTGTTGGAACTGTGAACTAAACAGGATCTACACATTGCATTTGATACATCTCTTCAGTTTCTTTAAATCTGTATGTTCCTTCTCCTTTTTTCCCCGTTGCGATTTATGATTGGCTGTGTTATTTGTCCTGTGGTTTCTCATATTCTGGATTATGCTGATTGTATCCTTGTGGTGTTATTTAAGATGTTCTTCTGTCCCGTATTTTTCCTGAAAACTGGGAATTACATCTAGAAGCCACTCAGAATCACATTTCTCTTTTTGGCCAATAAATTCTAGCTTTTTAAGAAAGAGTTCGTTGAGGGCTTCAGATGTGAAGGGACTGAGAGTTTGTTGAAAGTAGATCTAGACTTTGGACTAGTTTGGGAACCAAAGAACAATACAGTGGGCCACTTTTCTGTTCTTTTTCTAAATTTCTCCTTCCACTGAGTAGGTTTGGTTCTGAGTTTAAGAAGTCAAAGCTTTCAGAGCCCCTGGATCACACCTTTTCACTCCAGCATAACAGGGGGAGCCTTCCCTGTATATGTAAGTAGCAGGCTGCTAGGAGAGAGGATTTGGGGCTTCAGTAAATCCTCCCCCTTTTCATAGGTCCTGCACATTTGAATGGGGCCCTTTCCCCTAATCTGTGTTGGATGTGGGGAGGGGCAGACCTTGCTATGTGTGGGCTGCTTGGGGAGAATCTGTACCTGGAGCCTGTGGCCCATACGCAATCAGTTGGTGCTGACTGTGGAGACAGGTTGGCAAAGCTGTCGTAATAGTTATAACTACCATTGCTGGGTGCCTGTTCCACCATAGTCATTCCTCTAGGTGTTTTACACACACTTATTCCTCACTCCACCTGCCTGGCCATACAGCTCCTGCAGGCTCCATCTGTCCTGGCCTTATTCGTCCTTCCTTCCCAGGGACTCACTTTTTAAAATGGTGAAATGGTGGCTGAGACCTACCTGCCAGCAGCAAGGGCCAAGTGTCACTTTAGGACTTGAGGCCCTCCTAGTAAGCTGGGACTTGGTGGACAATCCAGCTCTGGGGACTCCTATCTCAATTGGTGCCAGGGGCATGTCATGCTGGTGTTGGTACTGCATTCGTAGGACTTGCGCAGGTTCCTTTCCTGTAGGGCCTTCTGCCATCTCCTTTCACCATTGTAGTGGTGGAAGCTGATTGTAGCTGGGGAATGAATTAGGACCCTGGCCTATGGTAAGGGAGATGAATTCTGGTGTCCCACCCCCACCGTGGATTGGGCCTCTGGTGGGGACCTGTCCCTTTCTGGGATTCTCTCAGTGCATGTGTCTTATACTTTAGGTTCTGGCCAGCTGTGCCTGTAGGATGGAGAAGAGGAGCATGCTCCCTGATTGATCTGTGCTAAACCTTGGGTGCCCAGGCTGGTCTCAGGGCTGCTTTGATCTCTCCTTCCCGTACTTTGCTCTTAGGGGCATCTAGGGTTAAGAGAGCCTTGCTCTAGCAGAGCCCTCTTACGTGGTATCTCCACTTCTTTCTAACAGGAGGGTCACACGGAGGCATATTGGGAGGCTCCAGAGAACTTTAGGTCACCCTTGAGATCAAATCCAGATTTCTTTGGAGAGGCCTGGCTGCTTCTGAAGTGGTGGGACTGCTGTCAGGGCCAAAGGTGAGGAAGAGATTTTCCCTAAGGAGTAGTGTAAGGACTTGGTCCCAACCACTGAGGAGATCAAAGAGCCTCAGCAGCTTGTCTAGGAGCTCACACAAGGATCACCCAACCTGGTCCTATCTGGGACTGCCCCTATACCCAGAGGAGCCCAAGCTCTCCAGTGCCCCAGGCTCAGGGAGGGGGATGTGCCTGCCCCCCCGCCAGGGATGCTGGAAGAACCAGTAAGACACTTGGGTGCTTAGGAGGAAAGGAGAGGTAAGGAAATTTCCTGGTAGTCACATCCATACATTGGATACGTTCACGTGTGCTGGTAGGTAATAAGGATCGTCTGCGCTTTTTGTATACGGGAGCAGTTATGAGGGATTTCTACAGTTAAATTCTACTTAGAAGTAGGAGGACTTTAAAGTGATGTTCAGCCACGTATTCAGGAAACCCTTTGCTGAGCACCTACTGGATGCCTATCCCTGGGTGAAATGTGAGGAACAAAGGAAGGCGCAGGATATGGGCTCTGCCCTCAAAAGGGCTCACAGCGTGATGGGAGAGAAAGAGAGACAAGTTCAAATCTTTACCCTCAACTTCCTTAAATTAGAGTTTGCTCCTGCCTTCTCTTTGTCTCACAGAGGTAAGAGAAATGAGCACACGATTAAAAGGGTTTGTATTATTTCATCTTCTAAAATAGTAGAGCACATATTTGTATGGTGTTCAACAGCTTACAAAACACATTCACAGCACTAACTTACTCTGTTGGGAGCTCCAAAGGTCTAACATGAGAGATTCAGAAGAACAGCCAGCTAGCTGACTTTAGCAAACCCAAATGCCATACACTGAGCACAGCTGGAGAACCACGTCACTTCCCTGCCTCCTGTTCTCAGAAGATGGAAAATTTAGCAAGAGGATGGGAGGGCCTTGAGGACAGGAAAAGGATCTGGAAGTAGGACATTTGAGCAAAGGATGGGGTAGGGTGGGGTGGGGGATGAAGAATGGTGGAAGCATCCTGGGTGGGGGTCAGAAACTCAGGTTTTAATCAGTCCTGATGTTGCCTGAAACTGGCTGTACGTGTTGGGTAGGTCCTCAGTTTTTTTCCATCTGTAAAATGAGAAATTTAACTAAATAATCCCCAAAGTCTCCTCCACCTCTGACAGCTTATTTCTGTGAGATGATTGAAAAGGAAGGGGGATGCTTCCCACTGTTCAGCTTCACAGAGGAGAGAAAACAAGTACAATGTGCAGCCTTTAGGTTAATTAGAAGAGCTTTAAATGAAGAGGATTGCTCTTCCATTGTGCCCCAGAGATCTTCCGGAGTGGACAAAATGACCTCACAATCAAGCCTGGAGCCAGGAGAGGGACTGGCTGCTGCCTTGCCAATTGGTTGCTCCTGGTAAACACGGGCTTTTGAAAAGCTCTTGGCATCCTTCTACTGGCTTGGCTGGCCAGCCAGCAAGGCTCCCACCTGGACCTGCAGAGCCTGCTGCAGGATCCCTTTTCCCAGCCGTGCTCGACTGCTTATCTCCTGAGTGTTGTCCCATCCATATCCCACAGGTGCTCTGGCAGCAGCCAGTGTGCTCACGTTTTCCAGGGGAGCCAGAGTTAGCAAACACTTTGTGGTGGTGGAGGTGGGGCATGGATAGGGCTGGCCTGAAAGAGACTTTAGTTCTGCCCCCTCCAGTTGGCAGTTGTACAGCTTCCTTCCCTTGTAGAGTGAGGAGATGGATGTGGTACTCACTGCAGTTTCTCCTGTAGCTCCGTGGGTTTTGTGGGCTCAGGCCAGGTCTCCTCCAATGTCAAGGTCTGGCATGTGAGGCCACATCCTTCAGGAGCATGGTTTAGCTTCAGCACGTGATATGTTTGCTCTGTCCTCCTTTTATTTTGAGCATCTAATCCAACACCTAATGGATACCGGAATGGCTGCTTCCATATTCCCTGAAGGCAGGAGCTCTGCCTTGGTGCGAATACCCCAGTGGTCCGTGGCCTCTGGTCCCTCCCAGGCAGATGATTCCACTGTTGGAAAGTTCTTCTTTCCCTTTGTGTGTCTCCTTATACCTCCTGTCTCTGGGTGCTGGCTCTGCCCTCTGGGCCAGCTGACTTATCCGCTCACAGGTTTGGCAGGAGCTCACTGTGCTCTCACCTCCTCAACCCTGGTCTTGTCTCTAGGCTTCTCCAACTCCTGTGGCTGGAATGTGACTCTGGGACCCTTGCTGACCTGGGCTGTCCTGCCCAAGACTGTCAGATCCTGAGGACAGGAAGGCTCAAAGAACAGGGCTCAGGGCTCAGCATGTCACATGGACTGTGAGTGACAGTCTGAAGGATGAGGGGCCTTGGCTTATGTAGCCTGAGAACACCATCCTACACCTTTCTGAGCACTCTCTGTCACTGCACCACACAGTTGTCCAGCCTCATGCTGGGCATCTCAGCATGAAGGCTGGATTCCCTCCATCCTGGGCTTGTGCGACCTGAGTGTGAATCTTTGGGGGTTCTGCATGGGTCCCTGCCATGACATCTCTGGTTGTACTTAGAGATCCCTTCCAACCTAGTGAGACCCTTTTGGATCCTGACTCTGTCCTCTGAACTGGGGTAATAACTAAGGCAGTGTGATTGTTTCAGTAATCATGCTATGTGAACTTCTCCCTTTCCTATGGCCTTGTGAGCCCACTTTCCAAACCCCTTTATCTGATCTTGAGTGGCCAGTGTTGGGTTGTAGAGGCCACAGCCTTGCTAGCTTGGGTTTGGAGTGGTGCCAGCTGAGGACAGTGGCAGAGACAGGGCTGGATTGGAGAGGCAGCCACTGCTTGCATCTTAGCCATGGCAGCCCCGGTGCAGGCTTGTCCTTCCCAGGTTGGCCAGGTCATGCTGGCCTCTCTTTGGGGTGCGTTGGCCTTTGGCTCTGTAGGTTAGATGTCCCCAGGGGCAGCACGTACTCTGCAGATGAAAGTTTCAAACACACATAAAAGGAGAGAAGATGGTATGGTGAACTCCCTCCTGTGACCCCATCACCCAGCTTCAACAACGATCAGTGTTTTGCCAACTTGTTTCATCTATATTCCTCCAATTTTTTTTTTTTTGGCTGGATTATTTTCAGTCAAAATCCTAACATATCATTTCACTCATAAATACTTTAGGATGTACCTCTCATAGTTAAAAGATATTTTAATTTTAATCCAATGACATTATCACAGCCAACAAAAGTTAACTGTAATTTTTTTTCAACTTTATTTATTTACGTATTTATTTATGGCTGCGTTGGGTCTTTGTTGCTGCGCGCGGGCTTTCTCTAGTTGCGGTGAGTGGGGGCTACTTGTTGCGGTGCGTGGGCTTCTCATTGCAGTGGCTTCTCTTGTTGTGGAGCACAGGCTCTGGGTGTGCGGGCTTCAGTAGTTGTGACTCGCGGGCTCTAGAGCGCAGGCTCAGTAGCTGTGGTGCACGGGCTTAGTTGCTCCACAGCATGTGGGATCTTCCCTCTAATTTCTTAATATAACCTAATACCTAGTCCATGTTCAATTTTCCTTGATTATCTCAAAAATGACTTTTTATTTAAAAGATTTTTTTATTAAAAAAAATTTTTTTTAGCAAGAGAAAACACAGATTTTTATTTATGTATGTATGGGGGAGTTCAGAGAAAAATGTGATTTCCAAAAATGACTTTTGAGAGTTTGTTTGTTCAAATCAGAATCCAAACAAACCTTGCATATATATAGACTATTATATATATGTAATGTATATATGTGTGCTTATTTCAAAATAATGATAGATATTTTTACTAACAATACTACTGAATGTAGTTTAAAATTCGCTTGTAGTTTCTTTTGTCCTTAGTTTATATATTTTCAGGAATATGTAGTCAAAGTTCTGTGTTTTATTTATTTATTTTAAAATATTTATTTATTTATTTATTTGGCTGCACCAGGTCTTAGTTGCAGCACGCAGGATCTTCGTTTCTGAGTGCGGGATCTTTTAGTTGCAGCATGCGGGATCTAGTTCCCTGACCAGGGATTGAACCCGGACTCCCTGCATTGGGAGCGTGGAGTCTCAATCACTGGACCACCAGGGAAGTCCCAAAGTTCTGTGTTTTAGAGCTATTAGAAATGATTCTTCTCTGTGTGGTTATGCTACTAAGAGGCTATACAATTAAGGTTTGGTTTTTTTTTTTTCCAGTTTGTGTTCAGTTTGTAAGGATTGCCTTTTGATCTCTTACCTGTTGCCACTGTCATACTGCACAGTAAGTCAACCAAAACTCAGTGGCTTCAAATAGCAATTTTTAATTCTCACTCATGCATCTGCATGCTGGCTAGAATTCATTGATCTAGGCTGGGCTCCAGGCTGTAGGTGAGTCCAGGTCTGCTCCACGTGTCTCTCATCCTCCTCAGACAGCAGGCTAGCCAGGGCATGTTCTTCCGATGGTGATGACAGATGCACAAGAGGGCATACTTAACCACACACAATTTCAAGCCTCTGCTTGAAATGACACATCTGCAAACATTTCTTTAGTCAAAGCAATTTTTAGTTAAGCCCAAAATCAAGGTGTGGTACTGTAGTTATTATGACTACCTAACAAATTACCCCAAAACTCAGTGGTATAAAACATCCATTACTTTGCTTATTAGATTCTGTAGGTCAGGAATTCAGGCAGGGCACAGTGGGATGGCTTATTTCTGCTTCACAATGTCTGGAGCTTCAGCTGGAAGAGTTGAAAGCTGGGGACTGGAATCATTTGACATGTCTTCATCATTTACATGTCTTACAGCTGATGCTGGCTATTAGCTGGGAGGGCCTCAGTGCTTCTCCATGTGGACTAGATTGAGCTTCCTCACAACATGGTTACTGGGTTCCAAGGGTGTCCTGAGAAAGGAAGTCAGGTGGAGACTGTGCTGCCTTTATTACCTAATCTCAAAAGATGTGCATTGTTACTTCTGCCACACTCCATTCATTGGGGCAGTCACAAAGTCCTGCCCAGGTTTGAGAGGAGGAGGCAGACTCCATCTCTTGATTGCGAGTGTCCAGGTTCTATAAGAGCATATGAGGGCTTCCCTGGTGGCGCAGTAGTTAAGAATCCGCCTGCCAATGCAGGGGACGTGGGTTTGAGCCCTGGTCTGGGAAGATTCCACATGCTGCGGAGCAACTAAGCCTGTGTGCCACAACTACTGAGCCTGCACTCTATAGCCCACAAGCCACAACTACTGAGCCCACATGCCGCAACTACTGAAGCCCACGTGCCTAGAGCCCGTGCTCCACAGCAAGAGAAACCACTGCAATGAGAAGTCTGCGCACTGCAACGAAGAGTAGCTCCCCCTTGCTGCAACTAGAGGAAACCCGTGCACAGCAATGAAAACCCAACACAGCCAAAAAATAAAAATAAATAAATTTTTAAAAAAAGTTCATACGAGGGAATTTGCTGGTGGTCCAGTGGTTAGAACTGCAGGGGGCGCGGGTTCAATCCCTGGTTGG
Organism: Pseudorca crassidens; assembly: GCF_039906515.1. Classification (NCBI taxonomy): domain Eukaryota; kingdom Metazoa; phylum Chordata; class Mammalia; order Artiodactyla; family Delphinidae; genus Pseudorca; species Pseudorca crassidens. The sequence goes on from NC_090305.1 coordinate 68,835,462, forward strand.
GGAACTAAGATCCTGCATTCCGTGTAGCTTGGCCAAAAAAAAAAAAAAAGAGCGTATGAGACTGGAAATTTCGCTGAGGTTATTTTCAAAAATAGAGTCTGCTGCAGCTGGGAAAATATACTGCACCTCTAGTGGGAGGAATTGCAAAGTCACATGGTAAAGGGCAGAAATCCACAGAAGGTAAAGAATGGAGAACAATGCCATCTACCATATTTTTTCTTTACCATTTAATTTTCTTAAAATTATTTAAAACTTTCATGTGATTCCAAATAAAACAAGGTGTATTGAGAGAAGTCTAGTTCCATCTTGTTGCCTTCCACTTTGTTCTCTGCCTTCCCTGATGAGAAACCATTTTTATCAGATTTTTCCATTGTTTCTTTTTGAAAATATGAGGAGAAATATACATTTATTTACCTTTCTTTTGTATATAAAAGGTAACAGATTCTAAACACTATTCTATACTTTGCCTTTTTTTCACTTAATATATCCTGAAGATCTCCTCATAGCAGAATATAGAAATTCTCCTGATTTCTTTTTGCATCTGGGCACTGCTCTATCATATGCACATGCTATGGTTTTCCCTTGGCATCAACCTGTGTCCAGTCTTTTGCTCTTACAAATAGCACCACAGTGAGGAACCTGGTATCTGTGTCATTTTGTATTTTTACCAGTGTATCTATGGGATATTTTGTGTTTTTTCCACTGTATCTGTAGGATAGTTTCCTGTTGGATGCGGAAACAAAATGGTGAATGCACATTTTGCTATGTGTTGCCAAGCCTGAGGGGCAAGGGCAGAAGCTGGGAGCTAGTGAGGGGCTTGAAAGGTATTCAGGTGTGAGAGGATGGTCACTGGACGAGAATGAGGAGGGGGTGATGGGGAGTGGGGAGAGGGTGAGAGTGCTGAAAAGTGCTCAACTTCTGAATATATTGTGCAGGATGGCTAAAGGGTTGGCTGTGAAGGGTTAGAAAAAGAAAGGAGTCAGGAGGACTCCTGAGTTTTGACCTGAACATCTGGTGCACACTGAGGGCAACAAGGATGGGGTCTAAGATCAGGAGTTTTTTCCTGGACAACTTGTGTTTTAGAGGCATCCAAGTGAGATGTTAGGTAGGCGGCTGGGTATTCTAGTCCCGGCTAAAAACATAAAGTAGCACTTCACCTGCAAATGCTTTAATATTGATGCCACCTGGTTCCTACAAGCACTCTGAGAAAGAAATAAGGAAGAGGAATAAATTGAGGCCATACTGGAGTTCCAAGAGGGCAAGTCAAGTATGCTCAACTCAACAAGCATTTATTTTATCAAATGAAGTGCTAGAAATGAAAGCATTCACAAGAGGCCTGGCATTAAATGCCAACTGGTGCCTGGTTCCTGCCCAGGGCTGAGGATATAAAGGTGAACAGGTAGATTAGCATCCCTGTTTCCTACTACAGAGAACCTTTGAGTTAAACTTGATTGAAGGTATGGACTCTGCCCTCTGGGAACTCTGACTCACTCATTGGGAGATGCTCAGAAAGCCCACTGTGGTCCATCCTTCTCATCTTCACACACAGCTGCTAAAATAGATACAGAATTTGAGCCTCAGACCAGAGAGTTTACTTGAAAGTTCCGGCCCATCCCACAGGCTCTCAGAATTCATTGCTGGTTGGATCTGAAGCCCAGACCACCAGAGCCACAGAGAACACCCTCTCACTGTAGGAAGAGTATCACTGTTTCTTCTTAACCCTCACTTATATTCATGAAACTCCAGGAAGGCTGGACTGTGGTGTGGGAGAGGGTTCCCTTGGCAGATTTTGGGGATTAGGAAGAGGGCAGGAGGGAGGGAGCTCCAAGTCTGTGGTTGCTGCTCTGGGGTAGTGATCTGCTCATGGGCATCTGGGGTAGAGATAACATAATTTGACTCTGTGATGTACATTTCTCTGGGCCCTGGGGCCTGGGTGCAGGCTGTGGCACACGGAGCTGGCTCCAAAGCCGGTGGACTGGAGTAGGTCTTTCCCAGTGGCCAAGCATTCTTCTCTGCTCCCCTCCTGTACTGAAGCACTTTTGCAAATGATAGTGCTTAGTGCTAACTGCCAGGGTGAGAGAGGCTTCCTGCCAGGGTGCTTTCAGGGAGCTGTGATGCAGGCTGAACCTGTGGAAGAAAGGAAGGAAGGGAAGAGACAGAACAGGGAAGCTTGCTCTAGATTCTCCCAACAGACCAGGTCTGCCCCCACCCTACCCTTTACTCCCCAGCTTTGTCAGGGTGTATGGTGGAGCCCCTCCAAGGATCCCTGCTCTCACTGGTACTTGGCACCTCCCTGGCCAGCATGGTGTACCCCTTAGATTGCCTGAGCTGAAACACAGACTGAGGGGCAGCAGGTACATGGCCTCTGCTGTCCCTACCCAGGTATCCAGTCAGGTATGAGGAACCCTGGGGAACACATCCAGGGCTCCAGAGACAGTTGTCACACTACCAGCTCCTTTTATTTTTAAAAAATATTTTTAAAATATATTCTTTTTCATATTCTTTTCCATTATGGTTTGTCACAGAATATTGAATATAGTTCCCTGGGCTATACAGTAGGACCTTGTTGTTTATCCATCCTATATATAATAATTTGCCTCTGCTAATCCCAAACTCCCAATCCTTCCCTCCCTTACCCTCCCTCCCCCTTGACCAGGTCCTTTTCTAAATGGTAAGAACCTCCACACCCCTGAGTGTGGTGTGAGAAAGAAAAATGTCCTCCCTGTCCTCAATTCATAGAGCCTGGTGGGGACCCCTGGGGGCAACACTGCCCCTTTCAGTTGCCAAGACCTTGACTCCTGCTCGAGGAGTACCACTCCTGGCGGTACTGAAAACCTGTTTTAAGTGGCATGAAAAAAGAGGAAACGAGAAGCTTTGCCTTTTTGGAAACCATCCTGTGTTCCCTGTACTCCCATATGAGCCCTTATTCTGGGATTCTCAGGCTGGTGTGATGCAGGGGCAGTGACCCCAGGAGTAAAGGCTGAGTCTCCTGGCAAGGTTTTCAGGGAACATGGGCCTTGGTCAGGCTCCCTCAGCTTCCTTTTCCTTAGTCCCTGCTGGTGGCTCAGGAGAAACAAGACATTCAGATAAAGATGTACATAGCTTTTGAAAAGATAGTAACAATACTTAGTAATAATTGAGTGATTTTGCTTATACAGTATTTTTTCCTCTGTGTAGCTCTGGCCAATAGAGGGTCAGAATCACTGTTGAAGGGTGGAAAGACTGAAGCCAGAGAGGTAATGGGCGTTTCGAAGAACCCATAGCAAGGTGGGGCAGGACCAGGAGGAGGAGCCTGGACTGCCCACCCTGGCCTCTGTTCAGTGAATCTCCCTCGCTACTTTGGGATGAGGAAACTTCCATGTGTCCAGTAAAGGGATCAGACATCGGTGTGCAGGACTGGCCTGCTTGGTATACTCTCTGCCCCTGGGTAGAGTGGGCTAGGGGTGGGGAGCAGGTGACAATCTCAGGGTGGCCTTGGGGATATAAGGCTCCAGGGCCAGAAGAGAAGAGCCCAGTCCCCACTAGATGGAGTTTAGGAGCAAGGCCTCTGCTGCAGTCTCTTCCAAACAACTCACTCTTGTAGAGCACTCACTCTGTGTCAGGCCCCAGAGGCCTCAGGGTTCAGTTGGGAATGAGGACAGAAATCATTCAGTCTTTTTTTATGTGCTGGCATGGATGCAGGGAGTACCTTCTGAACAAGCACGCAAGCTCCAGGACCTTGTGGAGTGTACAGCCTTCAGGAATAAGACCCATGGCCACTTTATCAGAATCGGTATAAGCGATTCTGATAAAGGGTGCTGGTTGTTATTCCATGACCTGCCTTGGGGGGTGGGTTTAGATACCTAGGATCTATACAGCACCACTGACACCCTCCCCCGAAAAATTAATTTCTCCAGAGGCCCTGCTTTATCCCCAGGAAAGGCTTTGCTCCCAAACGGTTCTCATTCTGAGAATGCTGTTTCTTTGTCCAACATTTTTGTTCATTATTTATTTGTGTTCAGTGTTTGTTCATTCAACAAGCATTTATTAATCCTGCTGTGTATCTGGGTCTGTGCAGGCTCTGAGTTCACAGAGGAAATGCAATAGTCAGCCTACTTGGATCCCACAGTCTGGGTCAGCATGAGGGACTCAGCCAAAGCCACACAGTTCAGAGAAAGGAGCAGCAAAACTTCTTCACACACACACACACACACACACACACACACACACACACACACACACACCCTGACCCTGTTACCTCCCGGTGCTCCAGGGACAGCCTAATGGCCAGGTTCCTGTCCTTATCTGCTTAGACCTCCCTGTGGGCTCAGACCCTCCTGACCATGCTTCCTTCTTGGTTTTGTAGCATGTCCTTGTTTACTTGTCGGTCTCCTTTGTGGCACTGCTTGCCCTGTCTGATGAGGTTCCCAGGACTCAGCCCTCAGCCAAATCTCTTCTTCTCACTAGGCCTGCCCAAGGCTTCTACACAAAAGGTGCTGCATGCTGACGGCTCCCCAAACTCTCCAGCTCTGGTCCTCCCACTCCCAGTGGACAGCTCCATATGGACCATCACTATGCCATCACTTGCCCTCTCACCTCTCCCCTTTGGCTGAAATAGTGTTTAATGTTGGGTTAGCAGGACCCCTTTTCTTGGAAAACTTGAGTCTGTACCACAATGAACTTAATCTGACATAAGACTTTTTTGAGGACAGGAATGTCGATGATTTTGTTTGGTATCCATAAGAGATCTTAAACAGTCTTTTTTTTTTTTAATATTTATTTATTTGGCTGCACCGGTCTTAGATGTGGCATGCGGGAACTTTAGTTGTGGCATGTGGGATCTTTTTTTAGTTGCAGCATGCGAACTCTTAGTTGTGGCTTGTGAGATCTAGTTCCCTGACCAGGGATCAAACCCGGGCCCCCTGTATTGTGAGCGTGGAGTCTTAGCCACTGGACCACCAGGGAAGTCCCTTAAACAGTCTTTTGTTTGGGAATGGAACCTCTTCTCAGGCCCAGGCCTGGGCTCCCCAGGTCAGTAGGAGCAGGTGAGCAGAGTGCGGATGGTCAAAGAACACTTCTGGTGGGAAATATCATAATCCAACTTGGACAGCCTTAAGTCAAAATGAGGGGGCCATATTATAAGATCAGAGTTGTGTCTTTCAGAACTCAAAAGTAGTTTATAGTCAGCTCTCAGATAGGGATGAGGACCTGGGAGATCATCTTCTCCTCCCAAATCTGCTTCTCTTCTTCTCCTCCCTGCTGCTTCTTTCTGCAGCCTGGTGAGTCTGGCTTCTCACCAGACGGGCTGGTGGGAATCTTGGCAACTCACAGCTCACCCATCCCTCTCCCTGTTTTCCTTTCCCTCCCCCATTTCAGTTCTCCGGGGAGAGACTCTGAGAGGCTCAGTGTGGGCCAGGGGCCAGCATCAGCTCTGATCCACAGTGCAGGTGGAGCCACATTGTACAGTCTGCACAGAACTCTTCTGTAGGGTCATTCCACCAGATTCCCCCACTAAGTGGAAAGCTTATGGTCCACCCACAAGGATAATCTATAGGATCCCTGCTGCTGGCCAGCGTGTCAGAGTGCCCATTTAAAACCTCTTCCATGTGCAGCCCTTTTGACTCTATCTTACACCCTGGAGAACCTGGTATCCAGGTGAGACAGAAGGCCAGGTGGACCAGAGTGATTGCCAGGGCATGTTCCCCAGAGAGTGGTGGTTGGCTTCTGGACCTGATTCTTTGCTTGTCCAGGAAGAGGAGAACATATTCCAGCAACCTTGGGCTGACTCCACCCCATCCCCTCAGACTCCAATGGGCAGCTGCCTTTCACAACAGCAGGCTTTCCTCCCAGAAGCCTGCTTCTGGGGTCCCATTTTTTGCTTTGGGACCGTAAGTGTTTTTCTTCTTTTCTACCCAACTGCTTCTGCTCTCCAGCCAGGTCCTGGCCTCTGGTCCCATTCTCTCTTCCATGAGCGTACCATCACCGTGGCATTGGAGCCTTTCCTGTGACTGTTGCCTTAGTCTAAAGGCTTGGTACTGGGGGTAGGAGCAGAAAGGGGCTTGCTCCCTCCTTTTCTCATGGTATAACAGTGCTGAGCAGCTGTGAACAGCTACTGGGGCTCACCCACCAGGCTTCCCAAGGGCAGGAACTCTGTCTAACCCTATGAGAAACATTAGGGACGGATGGGGCTCAGGGTCAGCCATGGTGAATTGCGGCCTCCCTGTGGAGAAGCCTTGCTTCTGGGTGGGCCCAGGTCGGTGGGCCCAGGTGTTTCTCCTGGAGTTGGAAGTTTGGTCTATCCTATTGGGATCTCCTGTAAGGATGCAGCCAATTTCCCTTTTCTAAGCAGGTATACAGCAAGGGCACCCTGGAGCAAGACCATTAGCTCTCATCAGCGTATCAGCTTGTGACAGGGCTCGTAGGGAGTTCTTCCTTGCAACTTTGGCTTCAAGGTGAGCCTCTTAAAACCCTAGCAGCACAAGCCACACCTTTGGAAGCCAAGGTCAGGCCTCCAGACAGATGTAACAGAGACTCTGCTTCCCCCTTGCCCCCCACCCCTCCCCAGGACTGACCCCATTGTCCCGCTGATCTGGCTATGTTCCCTAAGGGAGGAGAGACATGGAGAGGAGTGGGCGGGGGCAGGAAAGCCTGCATGGGGTGGCTTCCCTCCGGTGACCGTGATACCACTGATCAAGGTGCTAACTGTGTGGTTGCTTAGCATGACTGGGACAGGGGGAGCAAGTTTACTATATTTTCATCCCTGACTAGTGCACAGGTGGGCCCTGGGCTTGTGAGTACTCAGTAGGGTGGGGCATAGTGGGGGCTCCAAGAATAGGATGGACACTCAGTAGGGATTTCAGGAAGGGATCTTGCTGAGAGGTAGCTCTCAGCCCTCTTTGGGTCCTGCTACCCCCATGCTTCTCAGAGATCTTGCCTGAGCAGCAGTCTTGTTGCCAGTGAGGCTTGTTCTTTGTATTTGTTCCCATGCTCTTTTCTTGGCTTCCCTTTTTTTTTATGTTACTCTCCCGACTCCTGATATATCCAGGTAATTTTGAGTTTTAACTTTGCTGATGAGACTGTTCTGGAATTAATAAAAATTATATAAGTAAGACATGAATATATTCTTGATGTAAATATTCAAACAATTCAATCATATATTGAGTAAAACTTCTATTTTCCTTTCCTTTTCTAGCATTATTACTTTTCTGTGTATATTTCTAAGATCTTTCTCCAAGCATTTATATTCATGACTCTTTTGTGTACATATACACACACTTTTTAAAAATAGATCAGTTTCGTTTTCTTTAGTAGCAAACATTTAATCACCAAACAAAACTTGTGGACCTTGAGCACCCAAGGGCCATCACAGGCAAAATGTTAGGCTGCAATAATAAAGTAGCACCTAGTCCAGAAATCAATGCCCTAGGGAAGGATGCACTGCCTAGGAGGGGCACAGAGTTAGACTTAGCCCCCTTTTCCCTGCTAAGGGTTAACAAAAAATGGGGCACAAAGCTCTGCAAGGTCTGCACCACCAGAGAAAGCTGGTCGAGACAGGAGGGGATGGAAATTTGGAGTTGGCCAGGGTCTTCAGCCATTCACATTGAGCTACTTCTGAACTGTCCCTGAGAGTTCAGCATTTGGGATCAGGAATTGGTGGGCGATCTCCACCTCCATAGGTAACAGCAAAGGCAAGGGAAGGTGAACTGGAGCAGTGGGTTACCTGGACCTCTAGCCACCAGGCCCTGGTGTATGGGGTGCCCACTGTGTATGGGAAATGCCACCGGCTGTGGCATCTTCCTCTCCTGTGATGCCAGGGCCTTAGGATTGCCTCGGCTCCCCAGGGCCACCTGAGCCACCAGGACTTCCAGGACTACCTGGCCTGCCTTGGCTGTCAGTGCTACCTGCTGCACCCACTGCACTGGCCATGGCTTCTGCACCTTCCTCCACTGTGCTTGTGGCTCCTTCACCATCTGACATCTTGAATCCGCCCACCCTCTCCACTGGCCGCTAAAAGATCAACACATACTTTCTTAAAGAAATGGGATCACACTGAATATGTTGCTTTGCAGCCAGCTTTTTTTCACAGAAAAGTATGGGGAGACATTTCTCCCTATCCCCCTCACTTCTCAAAGAATCAGCAGTTTGGGCCCTAGATAACTTTTTGTCACCTTGTCCCTTCCTGAATTGGAGCAATCCTTGTGCCTTTTGGAGTCTCTTGGCCAGTACTGTGTCCCAGGCATATCTCCAAGCAAGCTACCAGACCTTTGTGTAGCTGGACACCTACTTGCTCAGCCTTTGAGGGTAACATGAGCTTGAGCAGCTCTGTGCAGGGGTAAGACAGTGCCCTTGTTCCTGAGGACTTGTTCCTGAGTTCTGCCTGTGAACTTCAGAGGGTTTCCAGGTTCTAATCTGTTTTTCCAGCTAGGGTTGTCTCCTGGATGCAGGGTTCCCTGCAAAATTCCTTTTTCTTCCCTGACATGGGGTGTGAATTCCCTTTCTCTATTCATACCTTCTGCAGGTTGCATTGCTCAGATTCACAATCATCTGAGTAGAAGACTGCTCGCAGGGCAGGGCCACTTACAGCATAAGGAATCATCTGTGCTGGCATCTTGCCTTTCTTTTTGGTCCCCATGGTGACCTGTATTAGTACACACTGTCTATGCCCCTTCAGAGACCCAACCCTGAATCTGAAGGAGGGTGGACTCCAACTTTCTAACCTCTTCCCGCTAAAGGTTTTGGTGTTTGAAATTTGAAGATTTTTTTTAGTGCAGCCCAGCTCCATGTTGGACCAGACCTCTACTCCAGGGCAGAATAGTGCTTGGGATCATTTATTCATTTAATAAATATTTATTGAGCACATACTACATGCTAAGCACTGTTCTAGGCAGTCCTTACTGTTGCCTATTAATCATGTCCTCCTCCCAGATTTCTTTGTTTTGCTGGTTTCCTCGCTGCTTGTGGGAAGCTTTTGCCTCAGGAACATGAATTTCAAATTTCCAACCAAATAAATCACAAGAATTTTTCCCTGAGTTTTTACTCAAATTCTATCCTACCAGGAGCATTTTATTCTCCTATGAAATGCCGAAGGAACAGGAGGTGTGTTTCCCTGAAACTGGCCTTGGTGTGTTTCTGATGAGGCACTTAGTTTTAAGGAGTTGGGAGTGTTAGAGTAGGTTCGGGGGGACCTAAGTTCCCAGGCCAGGTCCCAGCCTCACACTGCCTGTTTTTCTGGTGCCCTTACGCTGCTTAGTTTCTTTAATCTTTAGTCTTCTCATTGGAAAAAAAATGGAAATGATAAGAGTACACACCCTGCGTGGTTGTTAGGAGGTTGATTATGTAAAGGGTGAGTCTGGCACATGGAGTGAGCTGAGAGCCTGATGGTGCTAGGGGTGATGGTGTTAGTGGTCTGACTCCCACGAACGAAAGACATTGAAACCATTATGTATTTCATCAGTCAAGATTTTTTTTTAAATATCACTTTTTATTTTATAACTTTGTGAATGCTTAATACATTAGCACCATAGCACATGCTTACAGTTTAGAAATGAATATTGCATATTTGGGGGTATAGGCTCAGGTAGCATTTTTTAAAAAAATTATTTATTTTGGCTGTGCCTGGTCTTATTTGCGGCATGCGAGCTCTTAATTGCAGCATGCATGTGGGAGGGCTCCCTGACCAGGGATCGAATGCGGGCTGCCTGCATTAGAAGCGTGGAATCTTACCCACTGGACCACCAGGGAAATCCCTCAGGTAGTATTTTGAAATTCTTTTTTGAGATATAATTCACATAACATAAAATTCACCCAATTTTAAGTGTACCATTCAATGTTTTTTAGAACAGAATTGTACAACAAAAACTACAATCTAAATTTAAAACATTTTTATCACCCCCAAAAGAAACCTTATATCCATTAACAGTCACTTCTTATTCTTCCCCACCCCCAGGCTTAGGCAGCCACTAATCTATCTGTCTCTTAGATTTGCCTATTCTGGACATTTCATGATTAAATAGAATCATGCAGTATGTGGTTTTTTGTGTCTGACTTCTTTCACTTAGCATGTGTTCAAGGCTCATCCATGATGTAGCATGTGTCAGTACTTCATCCTTTTTATTGCCCAATAATATTCCATTGTATGGATATACCAAATTTTATTCCCTCATAGGCTCATGAACATTTGGGTTGTTTCCACTTTTTGGCTTTGACTATTATGAGTAATTCTGTTATGAACATTTGAGTACAAGTTTTTCTGTAGACATATGTTTTAAATTCTTTTGGATGTATTCCTAGGAGTAAAATTGCTGCGTCATTTGGTAACTCTACATTTAACATTTGGAGAACTATTGGACTTTTTTCTAAAGTGACTGTACCATTTTACATTCCAAACAGCAGTTAATGATGGTTCCTTTTTTTTCCACATCCTTGTGAACATTTGTCATTATCTTTCTTTTTGATTTTAGCCATTCTAACGGGTGTGAAGTGGTATACATTGTGGTTTTGATTTGCATTTGCCTAATGACTAATGATTTAAACATATTTCATGTTACTGTTGTCTATATCTTATTTAGAGAAATATCTATTCAAATCCTTTGCCCATTTTTAAATTGGATTGTCTTTTCATTGTTGAGTTGTAGAAGTTATTTGTATGTTCTGGATAATAGACTCTTGTCAGAGATTTGATTTGCAAGTATTTTCTCCCATTTTGTGATTTGTCTTTTTACTCTCTTAATGATACATTTACAGTTAAAAAAAGTTTTTAATTTTGATATAGTCCTATTTACCTATTTTTTTGTCACTTGTGCTTTTGGTTTTGTATCTAAGAAACTATTGCCCAACCTAAGGTCATGAAGATTTTCTCCTATGTTTTCTTCTGAGTTTCACTTACATTTAGGTCTATGATCCATCAGAGTTAATTTCTATGTATGGTGTGAGGTAGGAGTCCAACTCCATTCTTTTGCATATAGCTATCCCAGCACCATTTGTTGAAAAAACTGTTTTTTCTCTATTGTAATTTCTTGGCGTCCTTATCAAAGATCAATTGACCATACACATATAAGTTTATTTCTGGACTCTCAATTCTATTCCATTAATCTATATGCTTATCCTTATGCCACTACCACACTGTCTTGATTACTGTTGTATTGTAGTAAGTTTTGAAATTGGGAAGTGTGAGTCCTCCAACTTTGTTTTTTCTCAAGACTCTTTTGACTATTCTGGATCCCTTACATTTCCATATGAATTTTGGAAATTCCATGTGAATTTTGGAAAGGAGAGGCTTGTCAATTTCTGCGAAGGAGCCAGCTAGGATTTTGACACATGGCATTGAATCTGTAGATCAATTGGGGAATATTGTCATCTTTACAATATTAAGTTTGATGCATAAACATGGATGTCTTTCTATTTATTTAGATCTTTAATCAATTTCAACATTTTGCAGTTTTCAGTGTATAAGTCACATTTTTTTGTTTGTGTAGCTTATTCCTAAGTATTTTATTCTTTTTGATGGTATTGTAAATGGAATTGTTTTCTTAATTTCAGTTTTGTATTGTTCATTGCTAGTGTATGAAAATAAAATTGACTTTTGTATGTTGAGCCAGAATCCTGCAACCTTGCTAAACTAATTTATTGGTTTAAATAGTTTTTTAGTGGATTCCTTAGGACTTTACTATATTCAAGATCATGTCATATGCAAATAGAGATAGTTTACTTCTTTCCTTTTTTTTTTTTTTTTTTTGGCCGTGCTGTGCAGCATGCGGGATCTTAGTTCCCTGACCAGGGATTGAACCTGTGCCCTTGCATTGGGAGCATGGAATCTTAACCACTAGACCACCAGGGAAGTGCCTACTTCTTTCTTTATAATATGACTGCCTTTTATTTATTTTCCTTGCCTAATTGCTCTGGTTAGGACTTCCAGTACTATGTTAAATAAAAGTGGTGAAAGTGGACATCTTTGTCTTGTTCCTGATCTTAGATGGAAAGTTTTAGTCTTTCACCATCGAGTATGATGTTAGCTGTGTTTTTTTCATATATGGCTTTTATCATGTTGAGGATGATTCCTTCTGTGCTTAGTCTATTCCTAAATCAGCTTTTATCATGAAAAGATACTGAATTTTGTAAAATGCTTTTTCTGTATCCGTTGATGTGATCATGTGGTTTTTTTCCTTCATTCTATTAATGTGGTATATTACATTGATTGATTTTCAGATGTTCAACCATGCTTGTATTCCAGAAATAAATCCCATTTGGTCATGATGTATAGTCCTTCTAATAGGCTGCTGAATTCGGTTTGCTGGTATTTTCTTGAGGATTTTTGCAACTATATTCATAAGGAGATTGACTTGTAGTTCTTTTTCCTTGTAGTGTATTTGTTGATATGAATTCTTTTTCGGTGTTAGAGTTTACCAGTGAAGCCATCTGGACCCGGACTCTTCTTTGTTGGAAGTTTTAAAATTACCAATTCAGTCTCTTTACTTGTTATAGGTCTATTCAAATTTGTTTCCTCTTGAGTCTGTTTTGGTAGTTTGCATCTTTCTTGGAATTTGTCCATTACATCTAAATTACCAAGAGCGGGCTTCCCTGGTGGCGTAGTGGTTAAGAATCCGCCTGCCAATGCAGGGCACATGGGTTCAAGCCCTGGCCCGGGAAGATCCCACATGCCGCGGAGTACCAAAGCCGTGCACCACAACTACTGAGCCTGTGCTCTAGAGCTCACGAGCCACAACTACTGAGCCTACATGCTGCAACTACTGAAGGCAGCACCCCTAGAGCCTGTGCTCCGCAACAAAAGAAGCCATCGCAATGAGAAGCCCGCGCACTGCAATGAAGAGTAGCCCCCGCTAGCTACAGCTACAGAGAGCCTGTGCGCAGCAATGAAGTCACAACACAGCCAAAAATAAATTAACTAATTTAAAAAAATAATTAATTAAAAAAATTTAAAGTAATAAAATAAATTACCAAGAGCATATGATGTTCATAGTATTCTCTTGTAATTCTGTTTATTTATTTAAGATCAGTAGTGGTGTCCCTCTTTCATTTCTGGTTTTAGTCATTTGATCTTTTTTCTTTTTTCTTTTTTTTTTTTTGCGGTACGCAGGCCTCTCACTGTTGTGGCCTCTCCCGTTGCGGAGCACAGGCTCCGGACGCGCAGGTTCAGCGGCCATGGCTCACGGACCTAGCCGCTCTGCAGCATGTGGGATCTTCCCGGACCCGGGCACGAACTCGTGTCCCCTGCATTGGCAGGCGGACTCTCAATCACTGCGCCACCAGGGAAGCCCTTCTCTTTTTTCTTTATCAAAAGAATGTTTTTTTTGGTTTTGTTGATCTTTTCAAAGAAAGAGAATTTTATTTCCTTGATTTTCTCCATTGTTTTTCTATTTTCTGTTCATTTACTTATGTTCTAATTTGTATTGTTTCTTTCATTGTACTTGTGTTTACTTTGCTCTTTTTCTGCCTATTAAGGTGGAAGTTTAGATTACTGATTTGAGGTCTTCTTCTTTTGAATATAGGTGTTTACAGCTATAAACTTCTCTCTGACCATTGCTTTTGCTGCATCCTATATATTTTGACATGCTGTGTTTTCATTTTCATTTCTCTCAAAGTATTTTCTAATTTCCCTTCTTTGACCCATTGGCTATTTAGGAGTGTGTTGTTTAATTTACACCTATTTGTGAATTCCCTAAATGTCTTTCTGTTATTGATTTCTCTTTTTTTTTGGCTGCGTTGGGTCTTCGTTGCTGCATGTGGGCTTTCTCTAGTTGCGGCGAGCGGGGGCTACTCTTCGTTGCGGTGCACTGGCTTCTCATTGCGGTGGCTTCTCTTGTTGAGGAGCCAAAAAATTTTTAAAAAAAGGGTATTGAAGTCTCCAATTATTGTTGTTCAATTTTCTGTTTCTCCCTTTAATTCTGTTAGTTTTTGCTTCATGTATTTTGGCAGTCTGTTTCTAGGTGTATTTATGTTTATGTATATATGTTTATAATTGTATATAATTAGATATTGTATATTAATTGTATATAATTATAATAATTATATATAATTTAAATCTTTCTAATGAATTGAGTTTTTAAAATCAATCTTTATCTTCAGTAACATTTTTCTGTTCTACAGTCTATTTTGTCTAATATCAGTATAGCCACTCCAGCTCTCTTATGGTTGCTGTTTGTGTAATAATATTTTCCCATTAAAAATTTTAAGCTATTTATGTCTTTGACTCTAAAATGTGTCTCTTATAGATAGCATATAGTTGGATTTTAAAAATCAAGTCTAATAATCTCTGTCTTTGATTCGATTGTTTAATTGATTTTTATTTAAATGATGTTATTGGTATAGTTTGATTTACATCTGCCAATTTGCTTTTTGTTTTCTATATGTCTCATTGCTTTTTTATTCCTCTTTTCCTCCTTTACTTCTTTCTTTTGTATTAAGTGGACACTTTTGGTTTAACATTTTAGTTCCTCCGATGGTTTTTAAATTATATAGGTTTAGATTATTTGTCTAGTAGTTGCTGTAAGACTTACACAGTATACATCTTTGTTTGTCAGAATCTGCTTCAGATTTATGCTTACTTAATTCCATTGAAATATAGAAACGTTACTCCTATACAGTTCTATTACTTTTCCCCCTTTTTGTGCTATTAGTGTTATACATACTGTATCTATATATATTACAAACCTAACAGTATGTCATTATAATTATTACTTTATATAATATTATGTAATGTTATATACAATCTTATATAGACCTTTTAAAGAAGCTGAGAGAAAAAGGGGAGAAAGTATATATTTGTGGAATTTGTTATATTAACTTTCTTATTTACTACTTCTTATTCTCCTCATTTTTTCCTGTATTCTAGTTACTAGGTGATGTCATTTCCCTACTTCAATACAGCTTTGTTCCCACCCACCTCTTTTGTGCTCTTTTTGTCAGACATATTACATTTCTATACATTATAAGCTCAACAACACATACAGTTTTATGCAATTGCCTTTTTATCAGTTAAGAGAAGAAATATGCAATTATACTTTCTTTTATGCTTACTTACATAATTACCTTCGCCAGCACTCTGTTTTTTTGTGTGTTTGAATTTGAATTACTGTGTGGTATCACTTGTTATCTGCCTGAGGAATTTATTTTTTCTTTATCCCCTTAGTTTTACAGAGGTATAATTGACCTTTATTATTTCTTGTAAGGTAATTTGCTATCAACAGTTTTTTTCTGCTTTTGTTTATCTGAGAATGCTTTATTTTGCTTTCATTTAAAAAATATCTATTTTTCCAGAGATTTTTAAGCTCACTTTATATTTGTTATTAAAGATTGTTGACTCTGATAAGGTTGAGAACCAAAGGCACAGAGTAATATTATGAAATGATGAAATATCAACATATTTCTTATTCACAGTTTTTAAAAACTGTTAAAAATGTTTAAAAATTTTTTTAAATAGCAAGCCAATGGAGTAGGGTAATTTGAGACATATTTTTTAAATTGAAATTATTGTAGATTCACATGTGGTTTTAAGAAACAATACAGAGACATTCCTCTTACATTTTGCCCAGTTTCTCCCAGTGGTGAAACTGTAGTATATCATAACCAAGATATTGACATTGATACAATCCACCAATCTTATTCAGATTTCCCTAGTTTTACTTGTACTCACTTTATGTGTGCTTATTAATTAAGGTATACAATTTTATCACTTGAACAGATTTGTGTACCCACTACCACAGTCAAGATTCTGATCGGTTCCAACCACAAGGATCTCTTGTGTTGTCCTTTTGTAACTACATCCAGCCTCCCTCCTGCCCCTTCCCCCTATTCCATCCCTAATCCCTGGCAACACCAATCTGTCCTCCATTTTAAATGTTTTGTCATTTCAAAAATGTTGCACAAGTAGAATCATACATAACCTTTTGGGGTTGGCTTTTTTCACTTTTTTTCACCTATAATTCCATAGAGATTTGTCCAAGTTGATGTGTCAACCAATAGCTCATTCCTTTTTATTGCTGCATAGTACTTCATGGTATGTATGTACCACAGTGTGTTCAGCCATTCATTGTTGAAGGACATCTGAGCTGACTCCAGTTTTGGTCTATTAAAATAAAGCTTTTATGAACATTCATGTACAGGTTTTTTTAAAAAATTAATTAATTTATTTGTTTATTTTTGGCTGTGTTGGGTCTTCGTTGCTATGCACGGGCTTTTCTATAGTTGTGGCAAGCGAGGGCTCCTTTTCGTTGCGGTGCGCAGGCTTCTCATTGCAGTGGCTTCTCTTGTTGCGGAGCATGAGCTCTAGGCATGTGGGCTTCAATAGTTGTGGCTCATGGGCTCCAGAGCGCAGGCCCAGTAGTTGTGGTGCACAGGCTTAGTTGCTCTGCTGCATGTGGGATCCTCCCAGACCAGGGATCGAACCCGTGTCCCGTGTATTGGCAGGTGGATTCTTAACCACTGCGCCACCAGGGAAGCCCCCATGCACAGGTTTTTATGTGAACATAAGTTTTCATTTCTCAGGGATAAATGCCAGGAATACAGTGGCTGGGTCGTTTGACAGTTGCATACTTAATTTTTAAAGAAACTGCCAAACTGTTTTCCAGAGTGGCTATACCATTTACATTTCTACCAGCAGTACGTGAGTGATCCAGTTTCTTTGCATCTTTTCCAGCCTATGGTATTGTCATCATTTTTAGTTTAGTTATGCTGATCGTCATTGTGGTTTCAATTTGCATTTCCCTAATGGCTAATGATGTTGAACATCTTTTCATATGCTTATTTGCCATTTGGTCTGTTCGTGTCTTTTGCCCACTTTCTAATTAATTTTTTTCTATTGAGTTTTGAGGGTTCTTTATATGTTCTGGATACTAGTCCTTTATTGGATATGTATTTTCAAATACTTTCTCTTACTCTGTAGCTTTTCTTTTCATTCTCTTTACGTAGGCTTTTACAAAGCAAAACTTTTAAAATTTAGTGAAGTCCAGTTTATCAATTTTTCTGTAATGGATCATACTTAAAGTATCAAATTTAAGAACTCTTTGCCTAGCTAGATCTTGAAAATTTTCCTGACATTTAAGTTTATTGCCCATTGTGAATTAGTTTTATATGAAGTCTGAGGCTTAGGCCAAGGTGTTGTTGTTGTTGTTGTTTTCCTGTCTTCAATACCATTTGTTGAAAAGGCTATCCTTCCTCAATTGGTTGGTTTTGCACCTTTGTAAAAAGTCAGTTGAGCAAAAAAAAAAAAAAAAAGTCAGTTGAGCATATTTGTGTAGATCTATTTCTGAATCCTTTATTCTTTCCATTAATTTATGTGTCTATCCTTCTACTAATACCACACTGTCTTAATTAATATAGTTATATAGTAAGCCTTAATATTGGATAGAGTAATTCCTCCCACTTTACTCTCCTTTGACAAGATTATTTTCGTGTTCTAGGTCCCATGCTTTTCCATATAAATTTTAGAGTAAGTTTGTCTATGTCTATAAAAACTATTGGAATTTTGATAGGAATTGCATTAAACCTATAGATCAATTTGGGGAGAATTGACATCTTTTCTATGTTGAGTATTCTATTTCATGAGCATAGTATGCTCTTCCGTTTATTTAGGTCTTTGATTTCCTTCCTCAGCATTTTGAAATTTTCAGGTACAGATTCTATAAATGTTTTTAAGTGTATACCTAAGTGTGTTATTTTCTTTGGAGTGATTGTACGTGGTATTGTGTTTTTACTTTTGATTTCTTCATGTTTATTGTTAGTATATAGAAATGGAATTGATTTTTATATATATTTTTTAGTGTCTTGCAACCTTGCTGAACTTATTTAATAGTTCTATGACTTTTTTGTAGATTCCTTGGGGTTTTTAATGTAGATAATCATGTCACCTGCAAACACATACAGTTTTATTTCTTCCTTTCCAATCTGTATGTTTTTTATTCCTTTTACTTGCCTTATTACAGCAGCTAGAACTTGCAGTACTATGTTAACTAAGAGTGATGAGGGAGTGGCTGGAAGGGAGGGCTGGACTGAGGGACGTCCAGACATCAGGTTGAGTGGGGTGGTGAGACCAGAGGTCAGAGGGCTTGGAATGGCAGGCAGGATTTGGACTTGAGTTTGTTAGGAAAATTCTTCTGGCTACTGTATGTGGCATTCGTGGAGGAGGCGAGCCTGGAGCCCAGTAATGAGTGGAGGCTATAGTCACCGCCCAAAGCCCCATCTTGGAGCCAGTGACAGAGATTGTTGAACATGGGTTTGAGACAGAATAATGGCCCACGGAGAGTGAGGAAAGAGTAGGTGAGGAGCCATCTTTAAGTCTAGGTCAAGGCAGGACAAGAAGCCCCAGTTCATTTTCCTCACCCCTGTGATGTAGTCAGTGACCAATGGCAGAAACCAACTCTGTATCAGAAAAGCTCCTCTGGGAGAGCAGAGAGGAGAGTAAGTTCTCCAAGAGGAAGGAAAGTAGGGAGGTTCCTAGGCTCCAGAAAAAGGAAACCATGGTGGGGGTGGGTAGCCTGGAAGTATGGCCAGGAAAATTGGAGGGACTGAGGAAGTGGTCTGCAGTGCAGGTGGCAACCATCCGAGCTGCCTGAACATCACACATGAGACTTTCTCCCTGAAGGTTCTTCAGAAGTTAAGGAGGTCCTTACTTGTACTCCTGGTCATGGCAGTGTCCAATGGGCTCAGCTCTGCTTTCCTTTCTGAGGCCTCGTGAGATATGTGAGTGACCAGAAGCCTAGAAAGATCTTAGTAAGAGCATGGTTTCTTGGAGGTTGGTCTTCTGAGTGTAACACTTGTTCCAGTGCTATCTTGGGGCTCTGTGTCTTGGCCAAAAAATTTGCAGGTGAAGTAAGTCTAGAGCTGCAAACAGAGGCCAAGGCTCTGATGGTAGTCCCTGGGGCAGAGTCTCCTGGATGTCATTTTCCTCACTGAAGTCACTCCATGATGTCTCAGAGTGAAGGCTGAGTCTCAGTCTAGCCTGGTTTATATCCAGTCTCAGAAAGATACCAGACAGTTTTCCAATTATCAATCACTAGCATTGTTTGTTTCTGAAGAATTTATACTTTTATTTCTCAATAGGAGGTAATTATTAGATTTCTGAAAAATGTGGGATTTGTTTAAATGAGTCACAGCATTTGGCTGAAACAGAGAGGACTCCATCTGTTGCTTTTGCGTGGTCTCCAGTTCTGTTCTCTGTGACTAAGCTATAAGGGAAGCAGGAGAACTTGGTGTTCTGTGAGCTAACCATGACTGACTGTCAGACACAAGCCTCACCAAGTAAAGATATGGGAAAGAGGACCCTGTTTCCTGAGAGCTTCTCAACTTGAGATCTCTGCAATTAGTCACTGTGTTTGGGTGAGACGGGGTTGGGGGCAGGAGCCAAGGGCTCTTTGTCCACTGACCTCTGGCTCTTTCATTAGTGACAGGTCTTTCTCATGTGCAGAGTGAAAGAAGAGGTATCCTGTGAGTCAGGGGCACAGCACATGGGATTCTCACACCCCTGCAGCTCCTGTGAGGGATAGCTGCTCTGTGGGTGGGGCAAGTTGCTCCCAGAGCTTTGTGCTCAATCAGCAGATTGGCCTGCCCTGCTTAGCTGCTCATATACCTGCCTCTCACTGGGCAGCTGGGGCCTGGCCTTCCACACCCACTGGAGGGGCTGGGCCCATAGAGTCGTGCCCCACCTCTGCTGGCTCCTCCAGAACCAACAGCCTGGGAACTCTTGAGCGGCACAGGTGCTACTCCACTGCTCTCTTCTTCTGCTCTAGCCCTGGAGACCTTGTTCTGAGCTGTCACAGGAAGTGCCCTTTCCTCTGTAACTCAGCCTCATCTCTGCCTGTAGGTGGTGTGCTGCCTGGCTTGTGTGTAACCTCAGTGGATTCCTCCTCCTGTGGGGCCAGTTGTAGTGGCTGTGTGGTCCTGTAAGCAGATGCCACCAGCTTAGCCTGATTCCTTCTTCCCAACTGCACAGGGTGTATCACAGGAGTTGCCTGTCTGTTTGTTTGTTTATGTATTTATTTGTTTATTTATTTATTGGCTGGATCGGGTCTTAGTTGCGGCACGTGGGATGTTTTGCTGCGGCGTGTGGGCTCTTCGTCACGGTGCACAGGCTCTTCATTGCGGTGTGCAGGCTTTTCTTTAGTTGTGGCGCGCGGGCTCAGTAGTTGTGGTGCACGGGCTCTCTAGTTGTGGTACGTGGGCTCCAGAGCATGTGGGCTCTGTAGTTGTGGCGCACGGGCTTAATTGCCCCACGGCATGTGGGATCTTAATTCCCTGACCAGGGATCGGACCAGCGTCCCCTGCATTGCACAACGGATTCCTCACCCCTGGACCACCAGGGAAGTCCCAGGAGTTACCTGTCTAGATTGGCACCCTAGGCAACACAGGCCTGCCAGGATGCATCGTGATTACCGAATTAGCAAGTGACCAGAGCCTCTTCCAGGAGTGAGCCTTGTGTGAGGAGTGCTGAGTGGACCCCGCTCCACTGCTGGAGACAGCCCAGAAGCCATTCGCTACAGTGATACCAGTAGATCTGAAGGCCCAGGGAGATAGATTTCTGTTGGCCATTCTTTTAGCAGGTTTTTGGTGAGCCATACTGTCACTCTGTGCTGAAACTCAAGATCTGACTCAGCCCAAAAAAGTGCTCAGCTGACCTTGCCAGCTCCCAGCGAGTGCAGAGGCCCCCACCCCCAACAACCCCTTCATTTTGGGTTAGGTGCTTCCCTTTCCTGGTACATCCATGAAACAGCTTCTCCTTCCCAGCAACAAGCACCAGTTTGCTTTGACCCTGTGAGGGGTCTGTGCAACACCCTGTGGCTGGTGTTCGGACCACTAGCCTCTGACTGGGCCTACACTGGCCTCCCTGGTTTGCTCTAGCTTCCTTAACTGTAGCACAATAAGATATCCTAGGCTTAACAATTCTGCCCCTGACAATGATCCTGAGGATCATCCTACAGCAGTCCTCAGAGACCTTCCTCATCCCTTTTCACAGCTGTGGAGAATTCCATTATGTTGTTGGACCACAGTGTTATTCAGCCAACTCCTACTGAGGACTTTGGGGTTGTTTCCTGAGCTTTGCTGTCACAAATCGTTCCAAGATGAATTTCCAAGTGCATGTTTCTATTTTATTTATGTGTGTAACCATTATCTCCATCTAGTTCTAAAACATTCTCTTCACCCCAAAAGAAAACCCCATACCCATGAAGCAGTTGCTCCCCATTTCTTCCTCCCCCAGCCTCTAGCAACTAGTAGTCTGCTTTCCCTCTCTATTGATTTACTTATTCTAAATATTTCATGCAAATGAAATCATAAAATATGTAGCCTTTTGTGTCTGGCTTCTTTTTTTCTTTTATAAATTTATTTATTTATTTTTGGCTGCGTTGGATCTTTGCTGCTGCGTGCAGGCTTTCTCTAGTTGTGGTGAGCGGGGGCTACTCTTCCTTGCGGTGTGTGGGCTTCTCATTGCGGTGGCTTCTCTTATTGCGGAACATGGGCTCTAGGCACGTGGGCTTCAGTAGCTGTGGCATGCGGGCTTAGTAGTTGTGGCTCACAGGCTCTAGAGCACAGGCTCAGTAGTTGTGGCACACAGGCTTAGTTGCTCCGCGGCACGTGGGATCTTCCTGGACCAGGGCTCGAACCTGTGTCCCCTGCATTGGCAGGCGGATTCTTAACCACCGAGCCACCAGAGAAGTCCCTCCATTCCTTTTTAAGTCTGAATAACATTCCATTGTATGTATATACCACATTTTGTGTATCCATTTACCCATCCATCATGGGCTTTTGGGTTGTTTTCACCTTTTGGCTGTTATGAATAATGCAGGGATCCTTGAGTCTTAGCAGCCTGGTGGACAGGTAGAGCAAAGACATGTAGACAGGCACTGGGATGAGGTGCGGAGGCTCGGGAAGGAGTCCAGAAGCAGGGTCTGCTCCCATGCCCCAGGGTGTTTGCGTGGCTTTGTTCAGGTGTCCCCTCTTCTGAGGGTCATCCCCCTCCTTCCTCATTTGTATTGTTCTGAACGAGTCAGGTTTATCCATTTGTCTTCTTGGTCTTTGCCTGTCTCTGCACCATAAGGCAAGTTCCATGAGACGAGTGGCCTTGTTTGCCTTGCTCACTGCTAGGTAACCAACATCTGCAGTGCAGCCCAGTGCCAGGCACCCTGGGGCTCTTGATAAAAAGGATCTAATGTTCGGTGAAGCCTCACACTTGTGCTGCCATGACTGCCATCGTAGCCTTAACCCCTTTCGTCTCCCCAGCTTGCATTTGGATCTGCACTCACTACGTGCTCTGTCCACGTCATCCCAAACTATCCTGGGTCCCCAGCACCTTCTCAGACATTGCCCCCACCTTCTGCCAGGTGAGAGCCTGGCTATGCCTGAGGTTGCAGCAGTCCCCTCAGCCCCTTGGCAGGGCTCTGCAGACCCACACTCACTCGCATGTCCCTCCTGGCCAGGGGGCCTTTGGGGCTGCATGAGCCTGGCCCTCAGACCCTGGTCCTTCCTCTCTTGTCAGCCACAGGCCATATGGTTCTACCACTTTCTCTCCCTCGGCCTTGCTGGCTGGACCTCTCATTACTTCCCACTTCCCTGAAGATTTTGGCATCAGAATCCTAGGCTTCCTGCCCACTCCCCTTGCTGTAAGCCAGGGAAGGAAGGAAGGGAGGAAGGAAAGAGCTAATGTTTTTCTCAGTGCCTACTGTGCACCTGGCATTGCTCTTCCTCAGACTGGGATGACCCTCGTCGCTCTGTTGGCTTAGGCTGGCCTGGGCACTCTTGGCGGGGACGCAGGGCTGGGCTAGTCCCTCAGGGCATTTGCCCTTCCCCTTGGGAGCAGACCTCCTGGACAGGGTCTTACTCATTACTCAGGGCTGTAACTCCATGTGCCATGAAAAGTGTGGTCATACATGTGCTGATGTGCTCACACACGTGTGTGTGCAATGCACTGCACACACAGGAGCACACACTAGTGCCCCACACTCACACATGTGCATGCACAGTCACACAGCGTCTCATGAGGCTTTTTTCTTGGATCTTAATCACCACCCTCAGACTCACATTTTCCTTTTGAGTGCATCTGTCTTAATGGATTTTAAGCACAGGTAGCTGAGTTTAACACTCTGGACATGTGAACATGTTTCAGGTAGGAACATGGGCATCCCTGAGCCTCTGCTGGTCAGATGCTGAGCCCTGGGAAGGGGAAGAGAGTAGGGAAGGGAGCTCCTGGTGGTCAGCCCGAGGAAGGACCTCTCCTGGTCAAGGGTCCCACCTGAAAGGGACTTTTCCTCCTTGGATGGAAGGTTCTGGCCTTAGGCCAGGCCCAGGGGGCCTTGCAAGAGAGTTAGCTACCCCATGGCAGTCTGGGCACTGGGGTGTGTGAGGGTCAGCTCCTCAAGCAGGAGGAAGGAATAGGCACATGGGGTGAAGAGGGGTAGGGTGAGGGAGCACTTCCTGCAGGAGGCCTCCCTAGCCTCTCATGTTACTGGGAAATCTCTACCAGTGGCAGGCAAAGCTCCCTGAGGGACTCATAGGTGAAACTCCAACAGGAGGGATCTAGGAAGGAACCCACAGCACATTCATGGCCCTCACAGTCTAAGGGAGAGGGAGGCTCAGGAACCAAAGTGCCACAGGTAGATATTAGATTTCTCGTTCTGAGTTAGATCCCTCAGAAGTGAAGGGCAAGAGAACCACAGAGGAAAGACTGCGGAGTTGGCAAAAAAGGAAAAAGAGCCTCCATCCATGTACATTTTAGGCTGACAGGGAAGGTGGAACAGTGGGCACAGTGCTGTTGAAGGCTGGAAGGGTGGTGGGTGGCTTTCCTTTTACAGTTTCCTTTAATGAAGAGGGCATGTTTTTCCTGCTGGAATCTTGAGTCTCATTTACCATCTTGAGATGTCGTTTTTTGTCATTCTGGTTTTTTTCACAAGCCCTGTAAAGAACTGCATTCACTAGATCAACACTTCCTTAGCACAGACCCCATTTGGGCTTGGGTGTTTAGTCCTGTGCTGCATGCAGATAGGGCAGGGAGAGAGGCCAAAGAGCTGCCCTCAGGCACCTCAGGCAGCTGCCCTGTGTGAGGCTGTGGGAGTCTGCAGGAAGGTCTACAGCAGGTTTCTGGGGACAGGGGACTCTGGGGAAGGTCCCAGAGAGGGCAGGATGCTTGAGCTGGGTTTTGAAGTTGACTTGGAGTTTAAGGAAAGGGCCTTCTAGAAAGAGAGCAGAGCATAAGCTGGGAGGAGTGAGGGTCAGCTGAGGAGCCTCAGGACTCCCTGCCTGAAGGCAGTGCAAAAAGAGGAGACTGCGGGCGGGAGGACCCCATTGTAGAGTGCTTTGAAGGCAGAGGCCGAGTGTATCCAGGGTGGGGTGGCAACATGGGTGGGGCTGGTGGCATTTCCCTTGCACCTGTTTCGGAGGTGGGAAGAGTGAGCACTTGGCGCAGTGTGGCTTGTGCGATTGTGGCAGCTGCCTCATGGGCTTTTTTTTTTCTTTTTTTTTTGGCCACACCGCAGGTGGCATCCTAGTTCCTAGGATTGAACCCGTGCACCCTGCAGTGGAAACACGGAGTCTTAACACTGGGGACCACCAGGGAAGTCCCCAAATGGGCTTTCTGAGTGAAACTCCTGAACAGGGCCTACCCTGGTATCTCTGTCCTGGACTTCAGAGTCCTTTCTGCCCCCAGACTGTCTCTCATCAGCCTCAGAAGTCTTGTGGCCCCAGGATTGTTGCAACACATTTACTCTCTTCCAAGCCTGGTTGTGTCCGTCACCACCACACAGGACCGCCGATTCCCTAATCATTCACCCCAGGCCATCGGCCATTCAGTCCACAACTACTGAGTCCCCCTGTATGCCAGGCCCTGTGCCAGGCTCTGAGGACCAAGTGGTGACCCAGTGTGGAGGAAAGGCAGACTGCCCCCACTGCTCTCTGGAAGCCTGTCCCCTTCCCCGCATCTTCCTCCAGAGTTTTCTCTACCTGTGCCAGCCCACATCCATTTCTCCTTCTGGGAGTCCCCGAATCCCCCACCCCTCCCCACCACACAAACATGTCTGCACATTTAAGTTCTAATTATTTTGTGTATGGTAAAGTTTTGTGTGTGAGAACACTTGCTTTGAGTTCTCTTGATTGTAATAAATTTGAAATTGCAAGGCAGAGGTATTGTTCAGAGGCTTTCCTCCTCATTTCATTACCTGTTACTTCCGGTGCTGCAGGCCCTTTGTCCAAAGGCAGCATTCTTTAGCGGTTGGAATAGCCCTGCACAAGAACCAGCACTGTGCCCTGGGCTGTGGGAGCAAGTGACAGAAGGGCAAGCGCCGACAGGGTGACTTTGGGAGATGAGTAGGGATGGAACCCCTTCTATTTTTTCACTCAGCTGAAACCAAGGACCATGGATGATCCTCGGTCACAATTTTCTTTTACCATTTTTGGGTCACAGATAAGTTTTTCCTTATTGTATAGAAACATAAAAAGCAAGCAAGCTCTTACTAGTTAAAAAAAAAAAGTTAAAAAAATTTTAAATTAAAAAAAAGAGCAGGGCTGATTTCTGGACAGAGAGGTTTTTAACATGGAGTGGGCAGACGTTACTTTGGTGTTTCTTTCTCCCCCCAAATACACAATAGACATAGTTTTTGGATCCCCTTGGCTTTCCATGAGAAGGGAGTTAAGGGGTCCTCAGGCTAGGTGGGGTTTCCCTGCAAGTCTGGAAGGGCAAGCTCTGGGAAGCCTCATACACTTGAGGTTTTTTCAGGTCCAGCCCAGTACCCTGTGCACGGCAGGTGTTCAGCCAGTTCACGTATTAATGATGCAGGCACTGGCTTATCTTACTAACTGCATTGTTGGCCCCCATCTTCCTTTCAGTGCTTGGATCGGGGCGGGCATGGAGCAGGTCCTCAGCCATCTTTGTGGCTGAGGGTGTGTCCCGGCAGTCCCTGAGGACAGGCTGACGGCTGAATCCACTGCACTGGGTCTGAAGACAGGGCAGAAGCTTGTCAAGCTTTCTGAGCCAGAGTCCTGGCTTCTGCCATGTTGGGGTTGGAGTGGAGAGAGTGGGGCCTGCTGCCTCCATTGTCACAAAGACTTGCAGTTTTCTCTTATCTCCTGGTTTCAGCAGAATTTGGAAGAGAGCTGACAAGCATAGTGCTTTCCCCTTGGTAAAAGGCTGTAGTAGTAGAATTTGCTGGAGTGAGAAGCAGGGGAAAAGCTGGCTCAGCTTTATGTAATGACTCCTGACTCCTGATTAGAGCTTCCTAGCTTTAAGAGTCCTCTCCCTGAGCCAGAAAACTGGGACACTTCGCAGCTCAAAGTTGTCCCTATGTGGGGTTCCCATGCAGATGTCTGCAAGCCTGGGGCTGGGTGGGGGTAGGAACCTCGGTGGCTTGGGCTGAATTCCTGGGCCACACCTGGGAACCATGGCACTCCTGGAAGACAGGGTTGGTAAATGAGAATCAAGGGCCGGCCTGGGGCCAAAGATCTTGAGAAGGCTGTAGAGAGGGGGCTAAGAATTTGCCTGTCCACGATGTGTGCCCTCAGAAAGCTGAGCCTGGGAGGGGAGTTCAT
Organism: Pseudorca crassidens; assembly: GCF_039906515.1. Taxonomy (NCBI): domain Eukaryota; kingdom Metazoa; phylum Chordata; class Mammalia; order Artiodactyla; family Delphinidae; genus Pseudorca; species Pseudorca crassidens. The sequence continues at coordinate 68,861,958 of NC_090305.1, forward strand.
GGGGGTATGTGGCGGGCCTGGAGGTGCCATTGAAGGGTACCCTGGTCACCACAGGCTGGAAAAGGCCAGGGGGTGCCTTAAAATTCAAATGCTATATATGCTGTAGGTCTTAGTACAGGGATGTGTTGGGATTTGCCCAGATGAATGTCAGCATCCTGGGTTCAGTCCTCATGGTGCCCAAAGGGAAGAAGGGTGCCCAAAGGGAAGAAGAGTCCCTAAGGTTGGGGCCTTGTTTCCTCTGGTGTCCCAGGTCAGGCCAGCTGGAAAGCCTAGGAGGTGACGGGGAGAGCCTTTGAGGAGCTGCTGACCTGGGTCTCATCTCTGGGCGGTGACTCTGGGCTTGCCACCTGCCTGCCTCCTCTTCCTTCCTTTGGCCCTCTTGGCTCCCAGCGTGGGCCCTCACCTCTCCTGGCTCCCTCAAGAATCTCCTACTGATGAGCTTTACCCAAGTCTGATGAATAAGTGGGAAAAAGGCATTAGGGCCCTAAAAGCAGTAATGCTCCCCTCCTACTAAGTTCTAGCTAAAGAAGCCAGCTCCTCTATGCACTGTAGTAAAACCCAGTCTTTGAATCCTTTCCCCTTGGAATTTGTGGTAATTGGCTGAACCAGACGTTTGTAAAAGATGATTGATATAAATATGACTGTTTAATTCACCTAAAATAAGAAGTTGCTTTCGAGCCCTACCAGAGTCATTTCCTATAAATCTTGCCTAATTACAAATTATCTTTCGTCAGTTGTTTATAACAACCTGTGTGAACTTCTGCTTCCTTTGACTGGCAAACAGGGATTGCACCCACATTAGATTCTGGGAATCTCTGCCCTTATAGGGTGCTCAGTCTGACCTAAGGGACACTGTAAACAGATAGTGCCTTGCAGGAGCAGCACTGGGACCAGGCCAGAGGGGGACGCATAGGGAGGGAGACCCCAGGAGGCTCCACACCAGAAGTCAGGTTGGAATGGTGCTGTGGAAGTGTTCAGCCAGCCCTCTGGAGAGCCTGTGGGCGTGGATGCAGGAAAGCCCCTGGCCTGTTGGGGAGCTCCCAGGCCTCAGGCAGGGCTTGTGTTAGGGGACGTGTGGGTGATGCTTGAGAGACAGGCTGGTGTGGTAGGCCCAGACCAGCCATTGAGGAGTTTGGACTCCATGGGCTTCAGGAGGTCCAATGCCTTCTGAGAGCAAACAGAAATGTTTATGAACGTGTACTTTTCTTCTTCTTAAGGATAAGATCTAAAGTTTTAAATCAGATTTATAAAGGGACCATGCTTTAGAAAACTTAGAACTTGCACAGGTGAAAAGCCAGAAAATGGCATTTGTTTTGTGTTGTAAAATGTCTTTCTGGTTAAATACGATAAATTAAAAGCATCTCTTTGCTCAGTCTCCTTACTGAACTAACCAAAAACTGCAAGAAGCATAAGAAACAGAAAACGGGCTTCCCTGGTGGCGCAGTGGTTGAGAGTCCGCCTGCCGATGCAGGGGACATGGGTTCGTGCCCTGGTCTGGGAGGATTCCACATGCCGCAGAGCGGCTAGGCCTGTGAGCCATGGCCACTGAGCCTGCGCATCCGGAGGCTGTGCTCCGCAATGGGAGAGGCCACGACAGTGAGAGGCCCACGTACCGCAAAAAAAAAAAAAAAAAAAAAAAGAAAGAAACAGAAAACTCTCTTCAACAAAACTAAGGAACACCTATATGTAGGAATGCAATGAACAAAGAATGGTTTCCAAACACAGGGAAAATTAGTTCTGATGAGGGAGGGCTACAGAAAGGGAAATTTGCCTCTGTGGAGCTAGGGCAGGGAGGTCAGAGTCCAGAGGGCCAAACCCAAGAACCACCTCCTTGGACTGGTTAGCAAAGCCACTATATGTGGGGATGTTTAGGAGTGTCCCTGAACCCTGTGTGATGCCAAGAAGTTACTAGGGAGGTGGAGTTGCTCAAGGAGTTGAGCAGATTCGGGGTGGGGGAGTGGAGGGGAACCATGGGCTGCCAGCAGCCTGAACAATGGAAAGACAAAGGAAAGTTAAAGTAGGTGTAATTGGTATCTCTGGAGAGGAGAACAAAACAAATGGAACAGAGAAATATTCAAAGGTGTAATTAATAGAAAACGTTTCCCCCCTGCAGTAAAGGAACACATAAATCTTTAGTTTGAGAGAACATACTGAATTTCAGGAAAAATAGATATGGAATATTAAGTTACTAAACTTCAAAGAGAAAAGAAAAAAGAGTTCTAGAGCACCTAGAGGAAAATGTTAGTATACCTATAAGGGGAACTAATTGGGCTGGCCCAGAGCTCTCCACAGTCATAGTTAGAAAACACAGGGGCTGTACCTGCAAAGTCCTCAGGGAAAGGAACTGTCAACTGAGAATTTTACATCCAGCCAAGCTGTTGTTCAGATAATGACCACAAAGGTATGTTCGGACTTTCAAGAACTAGGGAACATGGTTCCTATGAGCTCTTTTAACATGAATGAATGAATAAAAATTTCTAGAGATACACTCCATAAGACATGAATGGGCAAGCTATGACTAGAGGACTAGTAACCCCTCAACAGAGTCCTAAGGGGGATGGCATCTACCACTCGCTTGCCCTCAGGTGAGCCATGGTTCACACAAGCACCACAGTGCAAGAGACATTCAGCCTTCAGAGTTACACCGAGCTTATGGCATTTGATGGTTCAGCTGACTGATGCCCACACACAGCTCTTGTGACTCTGGGAAGACCACAGATTGGAGGTGAAAATAGGACCAAGGGAAAGGTCAGAAGTAAACACTACATGCATCCTCTGGTCTCTTTCGGGGGATGAATTTGACTCGAGGTGGGTCTGGCCCAGTTCTGAATGAGACAATCCTGGAAGCTGGGTATCACTTGAGGCAGGTCTGAGGGTCTGGTTTGGTTCTGCATCATGGATGACAAGTTCATGGCCTTTGCGCTTATGTGCCCTACTCCTGGGTTCATGACAGACCTTTCTAATTGGTGGCAACAATCTTTCCCACTGATCTTTCTCAAACCCAGCCCTCCAGGCAGTCTCTACCAATTAATGGGGTTGGAGGAAAGTTACCTTTATTTCCCATCCTTGTTCTGGATTCTGGAGACTGACTGGACCTAAAGGGAACCAAGGCCAAATCAGATTGTCCTGAGAAATGCTCTCAACCTAGTGGACCCAGATAGGCCTCAAGGCTGGGGAATGAGGTAGCCAGGACTTGCTTTCCTTACAGTTACGGCCTGGGTCCCATCTTGCTCTCAGCCTCCTGCTGGTGTCTCCCCTTATGCTTCCAGCTTCCCTGGGGCTGTGTCTGATGGCAGCAACTCTTATCCCTACCAGGGACCCATGATCAAAAAGGCAGGAGGCCACTGGCCTGAAAGCTAAGCAGGTCAAGAAATGTTTTCTTGTGTGAAAACTGGCATTTTTTTTAAACTCAAACTTTCTGAATTCTCCCATCCATTCCTGAGAGAGTTGCTCCAGGACCCAGGACCTAGATCCTGGTGCCCACCGTTCTGCAGCCCCTGCTTCTCTGCCTGGATACTTGGGGGCCGCTGGGCTGGCCTAGAGGTCCTTCCTGGCCTGGACCTTAAAGGAGAAATCCTCCCATAGCATCTTCCTGGCCATAATTGCCTGTTATAGAAAGGTCAGCCAAGAATTTATCAAAACCTTGTTTGAAGCTGTGGGAACTCTTCCGGCTGCTCTTAGAAAAACAGTTTCTTTAAATTCACTCCCCTCCTGGTGAGCAAAGGCAGCCATTTATTTGTGTGAAATATTTCTCTTTCAAATATTCAACTGGAGGTGGCGGGGGGCATGCTCTAGAATGCTGCCATGTGGACCCCGGCCTAGTTTTCCCTTGGGAGCTCACACGGTCTCTTCCTGCTTTTCCTGCCAGTCTGCCCAGCCTGAGCAGGCCCTCCCTGACTGCAGCCGCCAGAGGGCCTCCAGGCTCCTTCCCACGTGGACTAAGGCAGCCACGGCTCTCCCTGGTGGCCCTGCCCTTATGGACAAACCTGGTGTCTGAGCATCTTTGGTCACTGGAGCTTGTCGGCCTCATGCCTCTCTTGGGAGTTTCTGACAGAGGGGAGTCCAGCTTTTGACTGGATTATTCCTCCCAGCAGTGATCATGGTATGGGACAGAAGGCCACAGGGGTACTGAGGAGAGCTGGTGGGGAGGCCGACGGGATTGGTCTTGTGGCGGGGGCTCCTTCCTGCCCTGCTAGCTAGCTTTAAGACTTGTTTCTGATTAGTCAGTAGCCTTAAATGCTGAAAGGGAGGAAACCTGGTAGAAATAGAGCAATTTTTACACCCTCTACCTTTCTTGGCCATCTTTTTAAAATATCTATCCTGGATAAGGCATTTTTAGTCTTCCGCTGCTTGTCTTCCAGCCACTCCTTCGTAGCTCTGCCCTCTCCCTCCTTCTTCACCTGCCTGTCCTCCTGTGTCTTTTCCACTTTACGGCAGTGTCCCTCTCCCCTCCTGCTCACCTGTCCTCATCCCAGCCCTCCTCAAGGAGCAGGACTCCTGGAGGCTGCTGAGAGGAGCACTGGCCTCCAGGGCTCTCACTACTGATGAGCCATATCCATGAAGCCAGGTCTTCCCTGGGGCTGGGCTGGGTCCCGATTGTGGACACCTCCCTCCCTCCCTCCCTCCCTTCTGTGCCCAGTGGAGACCTTTGTTAAGGAGGGCCTCCTGGGGAGGGCATTCCTCTGCCCTCCCCAGGAGGCCCTAAGCTACTCCAACCCTGGCCCCCTTGGGACTTGTGTCCAGTAGAGTGTCACACACAAATCTGGATCTCTGGCCATGGATGGGCCCTTGTGGTCAGAAGGATAGAGAGCTGGCCTGTCCTGAGGATAGGGGACTGAGTGGGAGAGGGCTCATGGCCCTCGTGGGTGTGGCCTTTTCCTTCAGAGCTTCTGAGGCTTCTCAGCCCTCAGGGACGTAGACTCAGGAGCATGTTGTTGAATGCTCCTCCTTATGGGAACTTCTCTGACCCTGGGGGTTGTGTTCTTGTTGTTCTCCTTTCTCTGACCTCTCTGTTTCTGATACCCCTTCTGCTCCCGTTAACGTTGATGCTCCCCACAAATCTTTTCTGGACCACTGCTCTCCATGTGATCTTTATCCCCTGAGGCTCGCCTGTGAACTGAACCCTTAACTCTCTCAGATAAAAATATCTAGACTTGTCTGAATTGACCGCAAGCTCCAACCCATTTCCTGATGTTCCTTGGATGCCCCCCGAAGACCACCAACTCAGCGAAACCAAACTCAACCTAGTGATTTTGCCATTTCACTCCCCAGCCTCCACCCACCAATTGGCTTCTCTCCCTGGATCCTCTGTCTCAATCAAAAGAACCACTCCTCCCTAGACCCCAGGTCAGAATACCCCTGCTGAGCCTTCCCTCCCTCTTGGTCCCTGGACTATCTTTTGGGCTGTTGCCTTATTCTCACTGTCTCCCTACCTCCACCATCTCCCTGACGCAGAGCTGGAGCACTCCCTTGTTTGAAAAGCTCGGAGGCCCTGCTCCCCTGGCCCTTCCTATTTTAGCTCTGAGCTTCCCAGGTAGTTCTGGTAGTTGGGTGCACACTGTTGCCAGGAGCTGTTCTAGGTGCTGAGAATAGCACTGACTTACGCCTTGTCAGGCCTCTGGGCCGTTGCAAGTGCTTTCCCCTCTGCTTCGATTGCCCTTTACCTTGGGGAGAACAGCCCATCCATTAAGACCTGGTTTAGATGTCTCCTAGTCCTCAAAGCCTTGTCAGACTTCTGCCTTCCCTGGACTGTGTGGAGGTGTCTTACAGTGATTTGTTTGCACATCTGTCTCCTCTCTGGACTGGAGGCTCCCAGAAGACTGGATCCCTGTCTGAGTCACTTTTTTAAAAAATTTATTTTAGTTAAATATTGAATAGGTATTTATAGAGGATATAAGAACACTGATAAAATATGTGTAAGATGTAAAGGTTAGCAATACAACGAACACCTGTGGGCCCACCTTCCTTTGTAAGAGATGTAATCCATTCTTGCCATCAGTACCTATCACGGGGCCTGGAACTATCATTCCAGGGGTCAGTGAATCTTTGCTAATGACTGAATGCTCGAATGAATGAGTGAATGAACGTGGTTTTCTCTATGTGTCTCTCAGCGTTGCTGGCCAAACTCCAGGGGAAGTGGTCATAACTAAGTAACATCACTGCCCTAGCTCAGCCCCACTCCGTGAGCTCACTGCACTGCCATATGACTTCCTGTTTACTTTGCATCTACACTTATTGAGTGTCCACTCAGTGCCCAGCATGGTGCTGGGCCTGGGCTACAGTGAGAAGCAAAATGTCAGGCCGCTTCTGAGGGAGTTTCCACTTAAACAGCTCTTCAGAAGAAAGAAAAAATCCAAAGAATCCAAATTGCAGTGCTTCCCACCCCTCCATAGCCTCACCATGCTCTCCCAGAGGTGGTGTGGGACATGGTTAGGGACATGGACTGGTGGCCTTGATATTGGAATCCCAGTGCCACCACTTACAGGTCATAATAGCTTTGCAAGTTCCATAACTTCTATGTGTGGCAGTTTCCTTGTCTATAAAATAGGCAAATTGGATCCTACCGCATGGATTTGCTATGAGGCTTAAAGGAGTTAATATGTGACAGGTGCTTGGCACATGTGGTGCTCATGGTGAGGGCCCGATTAGTATCACCATCGCCGTGGTCAAGCGGAGTGTTCTATGTGGTGGGACTGGGGGTGCAGCCCCTGGCCAGAGAGGACTCCGGGTGTTGTTCCTGTCATTCTGTCCTGCATGAGGTCAGATCCAGCAGAGGGCTGAGTGCATACCTGTCACATGCCATGTCTCCTCAGCTCGAACACATTTTGGGGCCACATTTTAATGTTCTGAGTCGTGATGTGACTGCAGTCCATCCATCCAGGAAACATGTCTTGAGCATCCAGCACGTGCCGGGCACTGTGCTAGGCTCCGGGGTGCAGCTGTGGAGAAAGCACAGAGGCCCTGCCCGCATAGCGCTGGCAGGCTAATGCAGGGACCACAGAGGGTGCACAGAAGCAACATACATAGTATATGATGAGTCGGAAGGCGCTCAGTGCCATGGGGAACAAAGAGGCAGGAGGGATGGAAGCTGCATTTTAAATAGGGTGGTCCAGGAAGTGTCTCCAAAACGATGCCACCAGAGCAAAGACTCGAGAGAGCGCAAGTGCCAGCAGACGTAAATGCCCAGAGGCAGGAGTGGGCCTGGCGTAAGGGAAGTGGACACAGGGAGAGAGAGATAGTAGGAGATGAGGCTGGAGGGAAAGGGCCCAAATCTCATGGGGCCTCACAGACCATTGTAAAGCCTTTGGCTTTTCCTGTGGGAGGGAAAGGAAGGTTTAAGCAGACAAGGGAAGTGGTTTGATTTATGTACGTAAAGGATTATCCCAGCTGCCGCATGGTGAAGACTGCCACATAGAGGGGCAAGTGGGAGCAACCCAGCTTGTGCAAAAAAAAAAAGAGGGCACAGTGATTGACAGGTGGAGCGAGGAGGCAGAGGAAGTGGCCAGACGCTGAAGCCCACAAGATTTACTGATGATTGACATGGGCTGAGAGAAGGGGGTCAGAGACTCCAAGGGGAAGATGAGGAGGGGTACATTTGTGGGAAGATCAGGGGCTCAGCTTGGACACAGCAAGTTTGAGGTGCCTGTAAGACATCTCAGTGAAGATGTAGAGTTGGCAGTGAGCCAAGGGAGGAGCTCAGGGGAGGGGTCTGGGCCAGATACACATTTGTAGTTATCAGTGGGGAGTGAGAGTTAAAGCCTTGAGTCTGGGTGGGTCTTGAACCTCAGGGGTTTGTGTACATTTGTGAAATGCTTGTGTGGACAGAAGCTAAGTCCCTGCAGTGTAGGAAGTGGGGTCCCTGGTTTGGGACACGAGGAAGAACCTGCAGAAGAGCTTGGAAAGGTATGGCCAGGAGAGAGGAGGTCGCCCAGGAGAGGGTGGTGTTCTGGGAGGCCAGTGGAGAGCTTATTTCAGGAAGGATGGAATGCTCAGCGCTTTCAAGTTCCACTGCTGGTCAGGGGATGATCAGGTGGGAGGAGGAACTGAGAAGCGACTGTCAGATTTGATGATGTGGAGGCCACCGGTGACTGTCACCTGAGCGATTTCTGTGGAAGGATGGGCAAAAGCCAGGCTGTATTGGTTGAGAGGAAGGGAAGAGAGGAGCTGGAGGCCGTGAGTAGAGACCACTCTTTCAAGCAGTGTTGCTGTAAAGAGCAGCAGAGAAATGAGGCATAGCTGAGGGGGAAAGTGGGCCAAAGTTCTTTTTTCTTTTTCAAGATGGGAGACACATGTTTGTATGGCCATTGAAATCATCCAAGTAGAGAGGTAAACATGGACGATGAAGGAGAGGGGAGAATTTGTGAAGGTGAGAAGTGGGCCTTGGGAACAGGAGACAGGCAAACACAGTGGGACAGACGCCGAGAGGCCTTAAATGTACAAATTCCCCTCCAGTGGCTCCCGCTTTCCCTGCGAGATGGTGAGCAAGTCGTCAGTTACAGCAAGGAGAGGGAGGGACATGCTGGCGGCTTGCAGATCAAGGAGAGGTGTGAGGAATCATCCAGGAGACAGGAGAGTGAAGGGCTCATGGGCGTGTATTGTGATTGCCAGGTGTCAACTACAGTCACCGTATGATGTGTGAACACACATCAGGCCTCTGTGCAGGGAGCGTTGCCCTTCCAAGTGCAGACTTTGCTGGGTGCAGTGGGCATTGTTTGTTTATTCACTGTCACCACAGCTGAGTTGAAAGTTAACTTGAATTTGGATCCCTAAGTGTCACATAAAATGTCCCCAGAAAGACTACATTGTGATGCAACACTGAATTTAAAAAGTCACTGTGTACACGGAAGATTGCCTGTCACACCTCACGCAAAACAAACACAGTAGAAATTGCTAAGTTTCTCAGGAGAAACCACTGACCTTGCACAGCCTGAGAAGTCTCTTCACATATTATAAAGGGCTCTTCGTAGCTTCTGATTAGCTTTTTTAAAAAATTTTTATTTATTTATTTGGCTGTGCCATGTCTTAGTTGCGGCACACAGGATCTTTGTTGCTACATGCGGGATCTAGTTCCCTGACCAGGGATCGAATCCAGGCCCCCTGCATTGGGAGTGTGGAGTCTTAACCACTGGACCACCAGGGAAGCCCGTTTCTGATTGGCTTTCAAGGGCTGCTTTTAAATTCTAGCCCCAAATAATTTAAGTAAAAAATGAAATTATGAAGTTAGCCGTGTGGGATTATTTCTTTACAATACCTAGAAATTAGTCTACTGAAAGGCCCTAGAGCCCAGGTTCCAAGTGTGGGCCAGACATGGCTGCAGCCACCACCACACTGGGCCTCACAGCTGGTGGCAAAGGTGGCTCAGAGGGGCGAGACTCAGACTCTGGTTATCCCACTGAAGAAGAAAGTGGCAGGTCTGTGAGACTGGATGGATGGGTGTATTCTGTTGTTGGTTGATGGACATTCAACAGTGTTTCTTTTTCCTGGAAGAGTCTTTATTAGACCAAGGGTGTGTCTCTTCCCCAGCAGTTCCTCGGAAGGGAAGAAGGACTGCAGAGTGTCTTGAAGTGGGCCTCGCCAGGGAAGCTCTTCGTCTCCCCTCTGAAATAGCTTGTCCTAAGGCATCCTACAGCTGGCTCCTGAATTTTTTTGGCAAGCAGATGGTCTTCATATAAAGGCAGCAAACTTAGAATCCCCTCCTATTAGTCAGACCCTACAAGGACCAGGAACACTGGGGCTGAAGGGGCCAGGCCAGGATGCTCCACAGGCGGCTGTGGCCGGGCCTCTGCAGTGGCTCTCAGCCAGGCTGCCCTGTCGCCTGGGTGCCAGTATCCACCCAAATGAATACAGACTGAAGCAAGTATTGAATTTCAGGGAAGCAATATGAAGCATTGCTTTTGGCTTTTTGTGCTTGGCTTTTTTCAAATTGGAAAACTGGCAGAAATGAACTGAAATTGGGTCAAATGAGAAGGAATATAGGGCATTGAGTTTAGCCTGATGGTTTGCCAGTTAATGGAGATGGCATTAACTGGGCATTGGAGTGCCTCCCCACCCTCACCTCCAACTGCCCGGGGTCGGCCTCTGAAGTGGACAAGCCAGAATGTAACAGACCTGCCAGGGAAGTAGCTCTAAACTAGCTGCATGTTGAAATCACTTAGGGAGGAACAAAATAGTAATGCCAGGGTCCTGTCCCCACAGATTTTGATGTAATTTGTCTGGGGTGCAGTCTGAGAGTCAGAAATTTTAAAATCAGCTTAGGTGTTACTAATGTATAGGTTTAGAGCCTTGGTTTTCAAAGTGTAGTCTGCAGACTATAGTAAAGGCATCACCTTAGAGATTCTTTTTTTTTTTTTTTTAACAGCTTTATTGGAGTACCTTAGAGATTCTTAAAAGTGCAAACTCCACCCCAGACCTACTGAATCAGACTCTGCACTTTAGTGGGATGTAAGAGGGGACACTCATGAGCTGATCACATGGCCCGGTGCTGATGGTTCAAGTCGGGGGACACTTGTCAGTCAGCACTCGGCCAGTGGGGGCTGTGATATGCCACTGGGCAGCAGAGGAGGGTGGCAACGGGGCTTGGCAGAGTCACCTAGGTTGGTGGAGACCTCTGCAGGGGACTTCTCTAAGGTATATCTCTAACATCGTCATTTTCAATGTCATTTCAGCGTTTCCAGGAGACTGGACCCCAAGGAGCCCCTGGGTAGCCAGAGAGCAGCTTCCCCAACCCCGAAGCAGCCTTCTGCTCCTGCTCCCAGCCGTGAGAGCCCCCAGGAGACAAGGGCACAGGGCCCAGCTGGCCAGGAGGCTGATGGCCCCCGCAGGACGCTGCAGGTAGACAGCAGGACGCAGAGATCAGGGCGGTCCCCCTCTGTGTCACCGGACAGAGGCAGCACCCCCACATCACCCTACTCCGTCCCCCAGATCGCCCCCCTTCCCAGCAGCACGCTGTGTCCCATATGTAAGACCTCGGATCTCACGTCAACCCCCAGCCAGCCAAACTTCAACACCTGCACCCAGTGTCACAACAAGGTCTGCAACCAGTGTGGGTTCAACCCCAACCCTCATCTCACCCAGGTAATCAGCTCTGTGCCGTCTTCCTCCATCCCACCTGCCTTCCCAGGCCTCCCCGGTTCCCCTTTTTACCAGCTCTCTTTTCCTGGTCATTTCCCTTGGCCATCAGCTTCTGTGTCTTCCCAGGGCTTGTATTCTGGCTCCCAGATGTGGTAGCAGAGAAAAAGTCTTGGCCCCAGATGTCCTGAGGGAAAGGACTGAAAGCTTGGGCTCAGTCCTGAGTAGAAGGCGCTTTCTTACCTGGTCCAAGTTTGACCTGGAAAAATGGCCTTAGGGAGGGTCAACGACAGTCTTACGGACTTTTCCCAGTGGATGCTCATTTGGAGAGGGCCACGAGCAGCTGCAGGGCCCAAAGGGAGGCAAGTCTCCCTGGCCGTTGGCCAGCCTCTCTCCCTGACAGTGGGTCTTGGAGAGGGATGCCAGTGAGGGGAGCAAGGTTTTAAGGGAGATAGGAAACTGCCTCCCACCTGGGCTTCAGGAACCGCCTCCCCTGGGCTTCCGTTCCAGTAAGCTGGGGCCTGATGGAGTGGAGGAGCTACCCATCCCAAGAAACAACCTTGGAGTAGAGACCCAGACTGGGGGCCAAGCATCCACATGGAGGCAGTGTCCTACACTCATCAAGAGGCCACTGCAAGGCCATTTCCATGAGATTGGCCTGCGTTCTCCCCCAGAGGACCCTGGGTTCCCAGCCCCACCCTTGCTGTGTTGGGATGCTTTGAGTTGCTGTGGGATGCTCAGCCAAGCCCCTGAGCCTCTCTCTGGTGCCATGGAGGCTGGGTGCCCCAATATACTAGCTGGGCTGGGGCCGTGCCTTTGAAATAAGTGGGGTTGTCAGCTTCCTCCCTCTCCTCCGCGGTAACCCACAGAAGTCTCTGGTAGACCCCCAGGGCTCTGCCCTTGGGCCGGGTGGAGAGTGGTGACTGCATGCCCGCAGCTGGGATTATCAGCAGCAGGAGCCGTTTGGACCACATGGGCGGGGGGATGAGTGAGAATAATTGTTCACAGGTCGGGGTCTATTTGTGATATGAGGTGCTGTGGGTGTGGGACGTGTGCTTTGCGAGAGGTAAGTGTGAGATTCCAAGGAAGGAGCTGCCGGTGTGGGGAGATGATTCAGTGCGTTTGCAGTCGCTCCTGGAGTGTGGGGGCTTTCTGAGGAGGCGTGTACACTCGTGATTATTACATCCGTGATTAGAAACAACCCATCCCTGCACTGATCAGTTAGGTAAGTGTTGCTCCTCAGTATTTAGAACAGTGTGGTTAAGGCCAGGGAAGCTCACCTGGCTGTTTCTGCTAGCGAGAAGCAGGGAGGCTTGGCAGGCAGGGATGAGAGAGGCTGCTGTGGGGATCCCCCTCTTGTGCTGGCCCTGTCTCCCAGGTTTCAGCTTCCAGAGACGCTCACTAGAGCAGCAGGACCCGAACGACTCTGGGTGGGGTAGGCGGAGATCAAGGGAGAGCTGCACACGGTGGCACCAGTTTCCTGGTGGGCATCTCAGTCCTTCCCACACAACAAACTCCCCCAGCCTAGGACCTTTGGTGAGGTGGGAGGGGAACCAGCCTTTGGCTGTGCCTGGAAAAACAGCAGAGTGGGAGGACCTTGGCGACACTCGGTCCATCTGCCTCATTGTGCTGGGAGGAAGCCGGGGCTCAGGGCCAGGAGGAAAGGGGCCTCCAGCTTACTGCAGATTCACAGTGTTTGGTGAAGAGCGGGCCTCCGGACCAGGTCCTTCAAGGCATATACATGCAGGAGCTCCAAGACAGGGCTGTTGCTGGTGGCCTTTCCCAGACTTGCTTTCACTGAACATTAGGGGCTGCTGTTCCATGGCATTCAGTTTGGGAAGTGCTGACCATTCTCCAGCTTTTCGCCTGGTGGATGCCCTTTTCTGCCATGGTCTCCAAGCAGAACCTTTTCTTCTTCATGGTTGGCTTTCAGTGGTGTTCCTGTCAAGGAAGAGAACCCTCGGCCCATTTTCCTGAGGGGCTGGCAGAGCCTAGTTCTTGAGTCAGAGCAGTTGCCCTTCGTCACTTCACTAAAAGCAGGTTCACTTCCCTGGTCATGCTTCCACATAACGAGAAAGCACATCTGCAAGTTTTGCCCACATACCTGCTGATAGATCCACCTTGGTCAAACCACATATGTTCTGGCCCTTCTAACATGATGTTCATCAGCCAACAAGGCTATCTGTGGGGTTGCCCTGGTGTCCTGGGCTGGGCTCCTGCCTGGCCTGAGGTTCTGGGCAGCGCAAGGGGTGGGTTCTGAAGTCAGGCTGGTGTAGGTGGCAGGGGCTCAGGCAGAGTGACCTTTTCCAGGAATTCCAGCTCCAGCACTCACTTCCTTTTTTGATTACTCACTTCCTTTTTTGATTTCTCACTTCCTAGGAGTAGCCCAGCTAGAGTGGAAAGGGGTGGGGGGACTGCCAGTCCCAGCACAGATGCACTACAGACACTGGCCACTGGGCAGCTTAATTGGGGTCCTGTCTGGGGGTGCGAACTTGTGCCTGAAACTGCTAGTGTGGTAATGCCGAGGTAGCCTGGGTCCTGCATCCTGCCTTGAAGGTCACCGAAGCCTCATCAGGGCATGTGAGCAGGATGCATTGTTCCTCAGCTTTCCACCACACAAGTGACTTGGAGGGTTTCATGCCTCTCAGACCACTAATGAATCTGCTCTTGGATCTTTGGAAATGAGACCATGGAAAACGAACCTTTTATCGTGCGTGTCACAAGGAGAGAATCAGGGGCTGGTTGGTAACTCAAGTTGCAGCACAGATTAGGAATGTGATAGAACTGTTGTGCTGAATGGCTATGTGAGGACAAAGGAGTAGAAAGGAAGGAAAAGACTGGCACTGCTGGGCCAATGGTCACTGGAACTCAGAGTTTTGGTTTTTCTGTCTCATGGCATCTGTCAGCATCTTATTACTTTAGCTGGGTCCTGTGGAAACAGCACACCAGGTCTGGAGATGAGAATCACATACAGGTCAGCCCCATGTGGCCAGAATAGTGTCTGAGATCTGGAACCACTGCTTTCTGGCCAGTGTGCCCAGGGGCTGCTGGATGGGTACCACACTCACACAGATGTGGCACTTGCTGTCCTGCCCGTGCCCAGGTTGGCTGGCTCTCAAGGCTGTGATGCCTTGAGAGGAAGATGCCTGCGCATGCACTTTGCTGGGGGTCTGAGTGCCTGGAGCACATTAAGACTTCATGGAAGTCAGGGAGCAGCTCAGAGCACCCTCTGTTTACAGTTGAGGAGACCAAGTCTTCGTTTATTCTGATTCATTGGAGCAAGGGAGCTGGGGACCCAGAACCAGTAGCTAGGTCTCCAGTTTTACCCCAAGGATTCCCATCCCCATTCTCCTTATTCATAGTCCATTTTTGCTTGGGCTGAGGATGGTTCGTAGCAAGCAGGGCTATCCTGGCCACTCTTCGTGGTGGAGGCTGTTTTTTCCTGGAGATCTCCAGCCCTGGTTGCTCAGGGCAGGTAAATAATTTAACCTGTTTGAAACCATGGCAAAAGACTGGGGGTTTCCTTGTGGGGTCAGAACATTTCTCACCACCCACAAAAGACCCTCCCTGTGAGGACACAGGGAGGAAGCCAGAGGTGTTAGCATTTAAGCCAAGTCACTGCCCAGTGATGGGGAAAAGACAGGAAGACTGTTCTCTTCTCTGCCTGGATGTGGGTTCTTACACAAGTACCTTAAACCTCCCGAATGTTTAAGGAGAAGCAGGGTCCAGGGACCAGTCTCAGTGGCTTTGCCGATGCCCCAAGCCTGCTCCGTGCCACGTTAGCCCACCTGTCTGCTCTTCGGTAACTCAGCATTCATGCCTGCCACCCCTTTCTCCTCTGGGACAGAGCCACCTGTTCTGATAGCTGTGGGAAGGAAATGGGTGTGGCCATGAGCCAGCTGGGTGGAGGGGGAAGGTAAGGTCGGGGTGGACAGCGGGGTGGGAGTGAGCTCCTGGAGAGGACAAGCCGTGGCTGGGGGCAGGCATGACCTGTCTCTGTCAGCCCCCTCAGGGGCCTCCTTGCCCTGTTCAGAGCAGCCCCAGCAGCACATCCTGGCCTGGAACTCCTTCAGTGGAGTCTGTCCTTGCGCTAGCAACAGCATCACAGGAATGAGTGCTCTGCAGAGGCAGGGCTGACTGCACGCCTGTGCTTCCCGGTCGGATCAGCAGAATCCTCTCAGAGCAGCACCTAAAGTGAGGCTGTAGCCTGCATGTGGGAGGCCCACCCTCTACCCCTGTGGGTAGCAGCAGAGCTGCCACCTTATCCCCAGCCTTCCAGGTCCAGACAGCCCATGTGCCTTCAACCTCCCTTGCTCTAGTCAGAATTGCTTATAAGCCCCTCTAAGAAAACTACAGAAGAGTGATCATGGTCTTTCTTCACCCGTTCCAAGGTCTAGACTTTGCTGAGATGAAGCCAAGACCAAGCTACTGCGCCCTCCCCCATTCCCACCCCATTGGCAAGCCTTGGGCTTAGGCACTTACCCGGGTGGGTGGTGTGGAGAAGGGAGGGAGAGACGCAGTGGCCACAAGCCTCTTCCTCTCCTGCCTGCATCCCACTCTTTTCCGGCGAGGGCTGGGCCACCATCTGGCTCGGGGGTGGTGCTGTGAGTGCAGCACAGATCCCTCTGCTGCAGCCACCAGCCTTGCCCCCTTCCCTCTGCTCCCTCCTGGCCACACTGCTGCCTGGGCCACTGAGGAAAGAGGAGCAGGTGTTAGAAGGACATGGATCAGCGGTGAGCTGAGGAGAGGCAGAGGTGTCCTACTCCTTCCTGGGCCCAGCCTTCCCCTCTCCACCTCCAAACAAAGAGGAAATGGATCTCCAGGTGGCGGGCCCTTTGGGAGGCCTTCTCCCCTCTGTACGTCTAGTCCTTGGGTGGTTTGCCTGGCAGTAGCCACTTTGACCCAAACAATCTCTTGAGTCAGTAGGGAAATGCCCCCCAAGATTCAGCCAGCCTTGGGCAGCCAGCCGTGCTGTCAGTCCCTGCTCCCAGGAACTAGGCCCCTTGGCCGCCTTGCTTGGGCCACTACGGGGTGGAGGCCAGAGCCACTGCGGGCAGGCAGAAGAGGTGGCTGTTCAGGAGTGGGAGTTTTTTATAGCTGTGGCCGTCAGGCATGGCACTTAACTTTTAGCTATGGAAGGGGGCTGTAAAGTTATCTAAGAATGAATGTAAAATTAAATCAGAACAGAAAATACGAAATTTTATTCCTAAAACACCTGATTTTGTATGTGAGGGCAAAAGAAAACAGCATGAAAAAGAATGGAGTGAAAAGGGTAGAAAGAGAGAAATAAAGTAGGAGCAGGGAGAAGGGACAAGAAGGGGAGAGGCAGGGGTCCAGAGGCAGGAAGAGGCAGAGGAGGAAAGCTCCATAAAGTAGCCAGTTGCTGGCTGGTCACCTGTTGGTTCTGCCGTTTCTGCTGTCTGTTAGCTCAAACTTTGGCCTGAGCAGGCCCGCTTGTATCTACTCAGTCAGAGGGTGGCCCTCTCCCTTTCTCTCATCCTTTCTTCCCTCCACAAATGCTTTTTGAGTCCATATATAAGCCAGGAACTGTCCTCAACACTGGAGATTCAGGCAGAGCTGCAGCAGATGTGTTGCTCAGACTTGGGGAGCCTCCGGGCCAGAGGGAGAGGCAGCTCGTTCACCAGTAACCACGCCCGCAAACACACAGCCACACCTGGGGGTCAGGGTTGTGGAGGACCAGGAGGAGGGCTGGTGGGACTTGCTGTAATGCTGTGACAAGACTCTTGGGGACTTCTACAGGGAGGGGAGGTTAGACTGCAGATGTTAGACTGATGCTGGACCAGAGACAGGTGGAGGCAGGGGAGGCCTGAGGGGAAGTACGTGGCCCATGTGAGGGCCGGGGTGCAAGCCAGGTCCAGAGGGCAGGCAGGTCCTGCTGGGGGCTCCAGATGTGATGTCAAGGGTTTTGGATGATGGCAGTGGGAAGGTAAGGTATGCATTTAAAAACATCTTTTTGGAAATAGATAATGGTGATGGTTGCACAACATCATATATGTAATTAATGCCACTGAATCTACACTTAAAAATGACTAAAATGGCACATTTTATGTTATGTTTGTTTTACTCCCCTTCCTAGATGTATATGTATACAACAATAGCACACAGACACACACACCCCACACTCTGGCCGCTGTGTGGAGAATAGCCTATAGAGGCAGGCTGGGGCTGGGGTAGAGATGGTCATGGGGTGGAGGGGAACCGTGACAGATTCCTGGTGTATTTTGGAGGCTAAACAGACAGGTTATGGAAATGTAGTGGACATGGGGGTAGGAGATGGAGATGGAGAATTCTTCTGTTTGGGTCGTGTCAAGTTGGAGTTGTCTGTGAGCACCCAAGTGGAGTGCAATAGGGTGACAAATCTAAGACCCTGGCGTGCAGGCAGGTCAGGAATGGAGACCTTGGAGATTCACAGCCATATACTGACATCAGTATACTTCCCACTAAACACTTCAGTAAGCCTCTCATTAGTTAGAGATCAGTATTTAAGGGTTTTTTTTTTAAGGTAAAATTTATATAGAATGAAATGTACAAAGCTTAAATGTACCATTCAGTGAGCTTTGACAAAAGCATGCACCTGTGTCACCCAAAGCCCTCCAGTCAAGACAGACAACATCCCCGTCACCACAGAAAGTCCCTTCAGGCCCCATCCCTGTCCATCCTCATCCCTCCTCCAGGGCCAACTGCTGCTGTGATTTTTTTATCTACCGTAGATGAGTTTTGCCTATTCCAGAACTTCATATAAATGGAATCATACAGAATGCACTCTTTTGTGTAAGTCCTTTCTCAGCACAGTGTTTTTTGAGCTTCATCCGTGTGGTCAACTCTCGAGAAGCTTGGCTGAGAAGGAGAGGAGAGAGCCTGGACAGTAACTAGGGAAGGTGTGCAGGCAGGAGAGGGTTTCTGAAAAGCAGGAGACAGTGGTGCTGTCTGAGCTCCGAGAGGAAAGCCATGCCTAGGCATGTGGGAGATGGGGCATGATTGAAAGAGTGGGGCCCCCGAAAAGGCAGGTCTAGATCCTGAGTGTGGA
The DNA here is from genome assembly GCF_039906515.1 of Pseudorca crassidens. Taxonomy (NCBI): domain Eukaryota; kingdom Metazoa; phylum Chordata; class Mammalia; order Artiodactyla; family Delphinidae; genus Pseudorca; species Pseudorca crassidens. The sequence continues at coordinate 68,880,073 of NC_090305.1, forward strand.
GGAGGCATCCTATTATGTGGCTCCTTTTTGAGACACTGGAAGCAGGGCCATCATTTGATCCAGAAGGCAGGGGAAGATGACAGGCAGGGATGGGGATGGAGAAATTGAACCAGCCTTTGTGGAGAAGAGCTAACTGGAGAGATGGAGTGAGTTAACAAGGCAGCTGGGGGGCCCGGGAGAAGCTAGGACATAAGTTAGTTTACAGTGGAGCCCCTTTGCCTGGTACCCATTCAGCTGTTCAGGTGTAGGCCCGGAGAAAAAGGTATGCAGTTGGATCTAATTCTGGAGCAGACACAGGTCAAGAGAGCACAGACATTGAGCAGAGTGTGACAGGATCGGCAGACCATAGATTTAGCTGGGTAGGAAGGGATGCGAAAGCAGAGGGCCCATGGACGGACAGAAAGCAGAGGCTCGGTGGGGGAGGTCTCCACAAGGCCCCAGGCCCGCTGCAGTGGGGAGGCCTAGGAGATGATCTGGAGGCTGGAGGAGGACAGACACAGGGGTAGTTTGGGAGGAGAGACAGTCTTGGGCGAGGGTAAGCTTGAGGGTGAGGCTGAGGGATAGAGGTGTCAGGTGGGTTAGCGAGTGGCTGCCATCTGCAGTGACTGTGGGTGTCAGTGCAGTGGAAGCCTGGGAGACCAGGGCCAAGGACTTCTGAGACTAGAGGCCTGATGAGGGGGCCTGGAAGACAGCAGGAGCCAGGAGGGGAACAGGGTGGGGAAGCCAAAGGCTGAGCTCCAAGGGCCCTAGGGAGTTTGAAGAGAAGGTGAGGCATTGCCACATTCTGAAATCCAGGGAGTGCAGCTTCTCCTAGAGAGATCATCTGGGGTCCAAGAGGGGTATGGGGATGGGGTGTAGGGGAGTTGGCTCGGTCCTGGACAGGAGGTTTTATAGGACACAGTGGACAGGCCTGGGAGGGAGGGGAGGCCGTCTGGGGTAGGATCGGTGGGGAGTTGAGGGATATCGGGAGGAGGATCAGCAAGGGGATGGATTCTCTCCCTTTCATGGAGCTCCAGGCTAGTGAGGCCTTCCAGCCCCAAGCAGCAATTGGGTTCAGCCTCCACCACCCAAATCCTGGCCTCAGTTGCTGGGCAGATTCCCAGGGTCCTGACCTGATGAGATTGGCACAGGCTTCCCCAGTGGGCCAGGCCTGGCTGATCCAGCTCTGGATCAATGTGCCCTGCTCTATGGGACCCTGTGGTACCTGCCCCTAAACCTGAGGTCAACCAGCTGACAGGCCAAGCAGGTTGGTGGCAGACTTGGGGCAGCTAGATACTGGATGAGGCAGGTGATGTGTCCAATGCTAGGGGCAGTGCGAGGGCACAGGCCCACCCTTCTTCCAAGCACACAGTGGGCTATGTGCCTCCTGTCGAGGCCTGGCGAGTGACTCACAGCCTGGAAGAGCATGAGGTCACACTGGACGGAGGGGCCCTCCCAGGAATCTCTAGACTTGGCACCAGCAGGGAAGGCTCATTTATAAGCTGCTCCTGTGATGTTTCAACTTGTACCAAAATGGAAAAAAGAATGAATGCAGCATCAGGCATGATGTCAGTGCAGTGATCTGACACCCTGCATGCCCGCTCTCCCAGGCGGGGCTGGGCTCGGAGGCAAGCCACTGCTCTCTGCAGGAAGGCAGGCTAAGTGACGTCTGCCACCCTCCTTCCTTGCTGGTGGGGACGTGGGAGGGGATGGTGGAAAGAGAACCTGTTACTGCTGGGGGCCCTCAGAGCTTCCTGGTAGCCACGGAGGTGACAGTGCGGCAGGCCCCACCCAGGAGCAGAAGCAAGTTCCCTGGGCAGCATCCTTTGGGGCCAAATATGACATGCAAGGCTGGATCCCACCCTTTGGGACTGAGATGCAGGGTGGCAGGTGCAGTGCCACCAGTGCCCCTGTGGGAAAGATGTAGAAACCCCTCCCCCAAAGTTTCCCCACTCCCCTTCCTGCCCCAGAGCCCAGTGGAGGGAGCCGCAGGGAGAGGCCACGCAGACGTGTGGTTCACAGAGCCCCCAGCCTGGTCCCAGGCCTCTGGATCCTTGGTGGGCTGCACTGCCTTACTGCCCTTCTGTGATTGACCAGTGCAAGTAAGGGAGCAGCTGAGAAAGGCTCTTCTCGGGGAGAAAGTCCCTTCAGAGCCAGGAACCCACAAGGCCTGCTTTTTTGAATCTCTGGCCGGCTCCTGGCAGAGCAGGCACTGGCTCCCTATGGGAAACCATGTTCCTGTAGCTTCTCCTTCCCGCATCTGCGGACCAGCTCTTGACTGCACACCATGCTGAGCCTTCCCATCCCCACTGCTGCTCAGACCCCCACTGGGCTGGGTGCAGGGGCATCTATGCCTCTGAGATGGCACAATGGGTCCCCTTGCTGGCAAGAAGGATCAGCTTGACCAAAGCTGATGTCAGGTGGAACCATCTACCTCAGAGTAGCCCTGGGAAGTCCCCTTAGCTCCATCTTTGGGTCTTGGGACATGAAGTCTGTGACCTGCCCATCTCCTGGCCATGGGCCAAGGGCTTATGGAGATATTTGATAACAAGACGCTAAGAGAGGTTCCCTGTCACACTGGTAGAAGGCCATGCCCTCTGATTCTGGTGGGCAGCCAGCTAGGAGGGTACCCAGGAGCCACAGACACTGTGTCCAGCCGAGGAAGACTCTCGCTGTTGTTGGTTCCAGAGCCAGGGGAGCTGCCCGAGGCCTGGTCATGTATACCCAGCCTAGGTGGGCAGGTGGGCTGGTGGTGCACAGCCATCTCCCTCCCTACCCAGTGGACAGCCTCCATCCCCCTAACACAGGGTAAGGACCTTGGAGGAGGGAGGAAGAGGCTGAGGATGAGCCCCTCCCAGCAAGCTTCTGAAGTTCCACGGGGGAGGCAGAGAGGGAAGTCTTGCTGGGTTCAGAGAGATCCCCCAGCCAGCTTTCTCCTTGGATGGCCTTGTGTGCTGGCCCTATCTGCCTGGGCCTGAGCCTGGGAGGGGTTGGGGGAGGGCACGGTCACGGCTCCTGCCGTCTGGAAGAGGCTGGATAGAAATAGCTACGCCCATCTGGGATATGAGTCACTGAGGGGCGTTTTAGCTGTTTCTTGGAGAGGTTCTATTTTAGGTGAGACGCCTGTGACAGCCTGGATGATGGAGGCTGGGTAAGTGAAGGTTCTGGTGGTGAGTGCAGGAGTTTTAGCACAGGCCCTTGTTCAACCCTGTCCAGAACCCAAAGGAGGGTCACCCTGAAGTCCCAGGAGAAAGAGCCTCACCTCTCAGGTTCCTCTTCTTGGGAAGTCCCACCTCAGGGCATGCTGCAGAGATGGGACCTCCAGTGTGGGCTGCGCACCCACCACAGGAACTGAGTTTGTGGCTGCCGTCCTGGGCCAGGACCTAGGCCTCCCCTCAAGAGGGTAATCATCTCCCAGGGTCCCTCTGAGGGTGAGCCAAAACAGCTTGCCCCTGGGAGCTCCCGCTTTTGATGGGAGTGAACCCCCATCACCCTCGCCAAAAATGACTTTTCTAAAGGAGTCTTTGGGCTGAGTCCCCGGGACACAGATTGTTTCCTCTGTAGCTTTCTTTGTCCAAAGGCAGACAAAACTGCCTTGGGTCTTCAAAGCATCTAGATGAGTTAACAGTTCCCGGCTTGGGGGATGGCTTCACTCCCCAGTGCTGCGGCATCACTGTTCTTATGGTTTCTAGAGCCAGGCTTGGTCTTTGAGTTCCACAGGGGCAACTTCTAGACCCATGACTTGACTTGGGTGAGGCTAAGCGGTCTGCAGAAGAGGCAGACATGCAAAAGGCCACAGGCTGCAACCTGCAGCTCAGGAGCTGGGCAGGGCTGGCAGGGCCAGTCTTGCCAGTAGTGCCACTTCCAAGCTGGGCTACTGTGAGAGCTGGTGGCTAAATCACACTAGACCTTGTTTTTCTCTACCGTGAAGATAAAATGCAAGAATGCCTGCGAACATGCCCTGTGTGGTGCAGGGTGCCAGGGGGTACTCATCAAAGTGCAGTCTTCTCCCCACTCCTTGGATGCTGCTCTTGGGCTGCTGGGCAAGGCAACCAAGCCCAGGCTTCCAAACTGTGGCAAGTCAGCCACAGCGGCAGCAGCACAGCCCTGTGACCTCAAGGCAGAGAGCAGGGCTGGAGGCACCCCTGAGGGTGGGCAGAAGGAACTTTCTGCCCCAGGGACCAGACTGGACCTTTCCCTGGCAACTGGGCCACTGTGGTGCTTTCAAAGACTCTGGCTGCTCAACCATAGATGAGCAGACTTGGCCTCTGCCTTTCTGGTTGAGAAGGAGAAGCCTCTTCATGGGATGCTGAATCTCCATTCTCATGGCTGCAGCCTTGCAAGAGCTATGCCCCTATTAATAGGTTGTCAGGATTAATCCTACAGCAAGTATTTCTGGAGTGATCCCTGCTCTGTGCCACACACTGTGCATTGTCCCAAGACCGCCTAAACAAGAGCGCATGGTTGGGGCAAGGATACAGGAGATACCCAAAGGGACAAAGTAGCAGAAGCTTTGGGAAAGAATAAGTGAAGAGGATAAACTGGGTGATTACCTACAGAGTGCTTCGGAGGTATTTTCTTTCTTTCTTTTTTAAAAAAGTATTTATTTATGTATTTATTTATTTGGCTGTGCTGGGTCTTAGTTGCAGCATGCGGGATCTTCGTTGCCACGTGCGGGATCTTTAGTTGCAGCATGTGGGCTCTTTAGTTGCAGCATGCAGGATCTAGTTCCCTGACCAGGGATTGAACCCGGGCGTCCTGCACTGGGACCGTGGAGTCTTTACCACTGGACCACTAGAGAAGTCCCAGGTATTTTCGATTGTGTGGCCAGGGAGGGCCCTGTTGGTGAAGTGATACTCGGTTGAGACCTGCATAGCTAGCAACACCCGGGGGCAGAGGGAAGAGTGAGTGCAAAGGCCCTGGTTACAGAAGAGAGCTCAGAGGACCACTTGGCAGAACAGGAGGTCCGGCGTGTCTGGGGTGAGACAGCAAAGGGGAGAGGGCAGGAAAGGAGGCCAGAGAGAGGCATAGGCTGGGGTAGATAGGGGGCCTCATGGGTCACAGTAAAGAGTTCCCATGGTTAAGTGTGGTGGGAATTCACTAGAGGGGTTTGAGCCTGTAAATGACATTCTCTGATTTGTATGTGGATTTTTGGAGGAAGATGATATTGGCTCATGTAACTGGAAGTCCGAGGGTAGACTTAAGGCAGAGCTGGATCCAGGGAATTGAATAAAGTCATCAGTTCTGCTCGTTCCTCTTTGTCTCACCTCCGCTTCCAACTGTCTCTTGACTTCATCCTTAGTGCCTCTCTGCATGTTGGGCAAGAAGGCTACTGACCACTCCAAGGCTACGTCCTTCTGATGAGTGAGCCTATCTCCTGTTGTTCACTCACCCAGTAACATGGAAGGACTCTTGATTGGCCCTGTTTGCAAGGTCACATGCCCATCCCTGCACCCCTAGCTGCAACCAGTGATTGGCCCAACCTGAGTCATGAGCCTGCTGTCCTAGGGAGGAGTTAATGACAGAGAGAAACTACACGTCCATCGTGGGAACAGCAACACATGCCTTGTTTATTCTGGAGGCACAGATTATCCCATTTTCTTTAAAAAAATTTCTCTTCCTTAAGAAAGCAAAAGGTATTTTTATTCTACTTACGTCACTTACATTGCATTACTTTGCCCTCACTTACTTTGCTCTCAAGATTTCTCATTTATATCTTGTCTCCTCAGCTAGACTCTAAGCTCCTCTAGGACAGGAATCATGGTTTCTTTTTATTTTCTATGCCTCCCTCTCGTACCTATTACTCTTCACTTCTTTATTCATTCTGCAAGTTTTTATTGAGTACCTATCGCATACCAGGCACTGTTCTAGGGCCATGCTTTTCCTCCTGGTTTATATTTCAAAAGGTCACTCTGGCGGCTGTGTGGAAACAGCCTGAAGGGGGCAGCAGGGGAAAGAAAGTGACCAGTTGGAGGCTTTTGGGGTCATCCAACCAGGAGGATGGGAGCATGGATTGGTGAGGCGGGATGTGGACATGGATGATGTACGCAGGTCTGAGGTACAGCCAGTGGCATGCATGGGGAGGACCCTGGCAGGCAGTCTGGCAGGCAGTGTGTTGGTAGTTGGGGGTAGGGAGTGTGTGACTGCCTCTGCTCGGCTCCACGCACCTGGCAGCTCCTAGAGGGCAGGGCAGTGCTATCTGTCCCTCAGCCCACCTCCTGGCAGCCCAGAAACACCGGAGCCGGGCTTGGTTCCCCTGCCTGTGCTAGGAGCTGGCCCTGGCTGCTGTGGGCTGCAATGACCTGGACCATGGGCACCCCCAGTCCTGACCACCCTGATGACCATGATGCTTCCTCCTCAGGTGAAGGAGTGGCTCTGTCTGAACTGCCAGATGCAGAGGGCTCTAGGGATGGACATGACCACTGCGCCTCGCTCCAAGAGCCAGCAGCAGCTGCACTCCCCAGCCCTGTCTCCAGTCCACTCCCCAGCCAAACAGCCCCTGGGGAAGCCGGAGCAAGAGAGATCATGGGGCCCAGGGGGACCACAGCCTGGCCCCCACCAGGCTGAGACAGCCAGAGCCACCTCAGTGCCGGGGCCTGCCCAAGCAGCTGCCCCTCTGGAGGTGGGGAGCGTGTCTCCTCAGCCCCCTCTCCCCATCAAGCGTTCCACAGCTGAGCCCAGGCCACCTGCAGGAGAGGCCCCGGCCAAAAGTGCCACCACAGCGCCCTCTGGGCCTGGTGCTGCTGAGCCGACCCAGGAGGGCCTCACTGGGAAGCTCTTTGGCCTTGGTGCATCGCTGCTGACCCAGGCGAGCACCCTCATGTCTGTGCAGCCTGAGGCCGACCCCCAAGGCCAGGCTGCCCCCAGCAAGGGGCCGCCCAAGATCGTCTTCAGCGATGCCAGCAAGCAGGCTGGCCCAAGACCTCCAGGCTCAGGGCCCGGGTCTGGGCCAGCACCTGGAGCCAAAACTGAGCCTGGAGCTAAAACAGGTCCTGGATCAGGGCCTGGAGCCCTGGCAAGAACTGGGGGAACAACCAGTCCAAAGCATGGCAGAGCAGAACACCAGGCAGTGGCCAAGGCTGCTGCCAAGCCAAAGACCATGCCTAAGGAAAGGGCCACCTGCCCACTGTGCCAAGCTGAGCTCAACGTGGACAGCAAGGGCCCCGCCAACTATAACACCTGCACCACATGCAAACTGCAGGTGTGCAACCTGTGTGGCTTCAACCCGACGCCCCACCTGGTGGAGGTAAGAGAGCTGGACCAAGCATGTTCCCTTGGGCATTGGTGAGGGGCCAAGGCCTGGGGTGATGGGGGGGCATGGGAACCAGAAAGGACTGTAGAAATCGGGGTCTGTAGCAATCACAGGGCTGCCCCTACACAGCTGCAGAGAGTCTGTGCTCCCTTACCTGTCCCTGCCCCGGGCCTGTCATTCCACTCAGAGAATTAACTGGCACAGTGGACAGAATAATGGTGCCCGCTGCCTCTGATCGGCTGACCAGTGCCCTGAGGCTGGTCCCAGAGGTAGCCAGGTTCAGGAGGCCCTGAACCGGCCTCCCCATTCCTGGCTATCATGGGCATGGCCCTCATGGATGATGCCAACCCCCGCTGCGCAGGCAGGAAGAACCTGAAGTCGTACCCTGCCCTCAGTCTGTGACCCTCACAAGGGTTGAAAGGCTGTTAGGCAGAGGGCTGTGCCCCCATGCCCAGGGCAGGGCAGAAGGCTTTCTTACAGCGGGGCAGCCCAGCCAGGCAGTGTCCTCCCTTCATCCCCTCGTCTGAGGTCGTGGATATTGATATCTGCTTGTCAAAGCCACAGTCCTTGGTCCACATACTTTCCTGTGGCAGGGCCTAGCCCTCCTTGGGGCTGTTTGTGGGGATGCTCAGAGATGCTCTTCTTACCCAGAGGGAAGTTTGAGGGAGTGCTGGGGTTGGGGCCTGTCTCTCTGCAGTCCCTCTTCCACAGGAGGGTTCTGGGCCCCGTGCAGAGCTGGGTGGAAGGGAGCAGGAGGCCTGGTGCTCTCTTGAAGCTTGGAGCCCAGCCTGGGAGGTTCAGAAGGTGCGGAGGCACCCTGGCAGAGCAGGACAAGCCTGGGCCGGAAGGCTGCTCCTGCCCCTGCCCTCATCTACTCCGCCCTGCTCAGGGCCATCCATGTGACCCCTACCTTGGCTGCCTTGCCCATAGCTGGGTGTGTCCCCTTCCGTGTGTGCCCTTGAGGTCTATGATTGGCTCATCTTGGCAGGTGGATGTGTCCCCAGCTGTGTCATATCAGGAGATGTCAAGCCAAGCCCACTCCTCCTGTACACGGTAGCCACCTGAGTCTTGGGGCCCCTGGGCTAAGCCATATGTGACTGATGGTTGGGCAGAGTGTGGAGTGCAGACCACCGCTGGCCCAGAGACAACAGAGGAGTGTGTGGTTGTAGTCATGGTCTCTGTGGCGCCTTGTTGTGACTTGCCTTGGGCCAGGCCTCCATGGGAGCAGCCCACTGTGATAAGGAAGACTACTTTGGCCGCCACAGGCCATATTTTCCAACATATAGGGAGGAGCAGCCTGAGCAAGATGAGTGACCTCCTCGTGTGATGCCTCATGTGATGCCCTCCAGGTCCTCACTGCCACCTCCCCAAGCCCTAGGTCCAGTGGCTCACTGGAGGATGGCTGGCCTGGCTGCCCAGAGAGGTGAGGGGGCACCAAGGGGTCACCACAGGGCCAGAGGAGCTCCAGTCCGGAGCCAGGCACACACCCACTGCCGGGTGGGGCAGCCTGACACTGAACCCTGTTGGACTGTTGAGCTGGCCCAGCCTGGAGGACCCTTGTCCCCGAGGGACCTCTGGGCCCACATTTCCTCATTAAGCAGGATGTGCAGAGAGGAGGGGAAAACTGTCTCTGTCCAGGAGTATAAATGTTCCTGACAGTTCCTTTCAGCGCCCTCTGGGCCAGGCCAGGGGAAGTGCTGATTCTGCCCAAACAGGAGTGTCTCAGTCACATGCTGACTCTGGGTGAGCGGTCTGGATTCTGATCTCAGCCCCTCATTAGAGGCTTGGTTGTTGCCTCCCTGGCCCCTGGAGCTTCTGCCCTTCGGTAGCTAGCGTTGCCCCTTGCCCCAATCCCTCCATGTCCTGCTGTCTCCATGTCCTGCCCCACTGCCACCTCCTTGGCCAGGGCCACCCTTGCCTCCACAGGATCTGTGGGTTCCATGGGCCTGATGGCAAAGCTGCTGGGCGTCCTGGTCCTAGATCTTCCCTACCCGCAGCTTCTGCTTCCCTGCCTCCTGTTCCTAACAGCAGTCAGAAGATGGCCCAGCTTCTCTGACTCCTTTCTCCTCATGGCTCTGCTTGTTAATGCTGCTATCCCCAGAGGGCCTGTGGCTGCTCCTGGGGAAAGTGTGGATGGGCAGCCATCATGCCCCCTCCCGTGGTTCCCACCATGAGACTGTGCCACCATCATCCATCAGAGGTGCAAGCTGGCAGCCTGGGGAGGCTGGTGGGGAAGGGCTGGTGCTTGGTGTGTCCCCCTCCCCTGCCCTTCCCAGCTGAGGCTCTTAACCAGGCCTTGGGCCATCTTTGGTCCCATCTCAGTGAATGGCCACTTGGCATTTAGAGCAATTTTGTGTTTCCCTGTGTGTTCTTGGTAAGAGGCTCCTGATTTTTCAGCAGGTGGCCCAGACACATCCTGCCTTGGGAGGGAGGTGGAGGGGTAGGTCTGCCTTGGCTGTCTCTCTCCATCTGGCTGTCTCTGTGCACAGCATGAGGCATGTCTGCATGCAGGCTGGGGGCCTGAGGGAGGGCCAGCTCCCCCCTAGACCTGTTAGACCTGCTGTGGCTCCACCTGTGGCTGGAGCCACCTGTCTGGGCTGCCAGGGTGGGAATTACCCCAACTCTCTGAGCTGTAAAACCCTTTTTACCTTCTTTCTCAAGAGGAAGTCCAGAGCATACGATGGAGGAGGCAATAAGACTAGATCCCTTTTCCCTTTGAAATTTTCTCTGAAAAATTAACCATAGTGCTATAAAATGTGAGTCATTTCATGATTAACAGTTGTTGATTCCAAATTTTTTACCTATTTATCTTTTTGAAAGATAATAGTACCCTCTGGCTTAATTTTTAATTGGCTTTCGGTTCAAAATAGAGTTTGTGAAGAAATTAGTGGAGTTGGAGTTGTTACAGTAACACTGCCCGTTTCTTATCTTATTATAATTGCCAAAATACCAGCCGTGGCCTTGAGAAGTCAGGCCTCCCTGGGCAAAGGGCCTGGCACCTGTGATGTGTGGGACGGGCTGGGCCTATTTGGGGTGGGGGCTGCCTCTGCTCTAGACCTGCTTCAGTCTGCCTGTGGGGTAGTGATCTCAGGGAGGCCTGTTTCCTCCCTTGTGGAATTGGGGGCCATAGATCTCCCTTTTAGGTTTCTGTGAGAACCAGGTGAGATGCCATACTTCAGATACTTGTGCAAGGTCCAACACACAGTCAGCCCTTGAGCCAGGAGACTGGAACCAGAGTGTCCTAAAAGAGGGTCTCTGTACAGGAAAGAAAGAGTCCCCACCAGCCCCTACTACCTGGGTATGAATTGACCCCGTGGCCAGTGCAAGATCCTCTTCTCATGAGGGATGGCCACAGGGAATGGACACATTTGGTGCTGGAGCATGAGGAGAGCACAGCCCAACCATAAAGGCAAACGTTGGGGATATCAGGGACGATTCTTCTTATTCGGAGGCAGAGGTCCCAAAAAGGGGAGCCTACGCATGTCTGGGGACAGGGAAGAGCAGAGCAAGGGTCCGTAGAGGAACAGCAGCACCAGCGATGGCCATGCCTGTGGTCCAGTGTGCAAGTCTTGGGCTCTTTTATTTTTAACCTCTGGGCATCCTTTTCTCAGGAGTTCTCATCCACTGCCCCTGGTCTGGCAGTGGGGCTGGGGGTATGTTGGGCTAGGCAGCCAGTCCGGCATTGCTGTAACCTAGGCCAGCTCCACATGCAGAGAGACTGTGTTCTGCAGGGTCATTCAGGCTGTGTCAGACAGTGCAGGGAGGATGCCCAGCTTCCAATGCAGCCTCGCTGGGCTCTCTTGGCCCATGAGGTACAGCAGCCAGTGATTCCGGAAGGTAGCAGGTCTCACCCGCCTGTGGGGTACCCTACCAACTCTCTCAGATAACTCACTTCCCCTGCCTCGCCCCGAACCCACCTAGCTCCATCTGAAGGTATGCACATCTACGCCTCCCACCGTTATTAGGTGGCGATAGCCCTTGGGGGATTCCTACCTTCCTGCCCCCAGAAAGGAACTGGACAGAGGGAGGCAAGGCAGAAATGGTCATCAGAGCCTCTCATGTCCATCCCCATGTCCCAGATCGTCCCCTGCCCACTTGTCAAAGGGGTAGGAAAAGGGGCCAGTGAGCAGCAGCTCCCCAAGGGCTGGGGCTGGATGAGGGAGAGTATGAGAGAGAATGTGCAAGTGAATGATTGAATGAGGGGGGTAAACACTAAAGGGGGAGAGGGAATGCATGAACAGGGAATGAAGGAGCGGGGTGGGGGTGGGGGCATGAAGTGAGGGGCAGAGATGAGAGCAACGTGAATAAAGGAGGCAGGGCCTCAGTTTGCAGCTGCTTTCCAGCCCCCAGGCACAGCCTGCCTCCCATCCCATCCCCAGCCTTGGCCAGGTCTCCCCTGGCTCCACCTCTAGTGTCCCCAATGCCCTGTACCCTTCTCCCACCAACCCCAGAGGGCTGGGGAAGGGCCTCCAGCAGCTAGTTCAGTGGTTTATTTTTAGCTCTTACCTCACATGCCTCCTCCTGCCTGCCCTCCCTCCCTCCCTCCTTCCCTCACTGCCTGCTATAGCAGAGCCGGGAGCAAGAGGGCCAGCTGGGCAGCCCCTTCTGCAGCCTGGCTGCCTCTGTGAATAAGCGTGGGAAGGAACGAAACCCCGGGGAGCATGTGACCACAGTTGACATGCTCTGCTGAGGGCTGGGCCTCTGGGCTCAGGTAAGCAGGCCACTGCAGGGGCTGCCTCTGAGCTCTTGGCATTAGGTCTGTCGCCTCCATCCAGGCCACCCTTCCAAGGTGCCCTTGCTTCATTTGGACTGTTACTTCTGGGGTGGGATCTGCAGGCCAGAGGTGGAGGTCGGAGGTTTGCCAAGCCAGCAAGGTGAGCCAAAGTAGATGACAGAACCTTCAGAGGCCTAACCTGGATGGCTGTGTGCATGGACCCAAGGTGGAGTCAGGGCAGTGTTGCCTTGGGCCAGCCCACTGTCTAGGCCCAGTTCCTAACCCCATCACGTTGATCCTGGGGCTAGGGAAGGGGCTGTTCGCTCATTTCCAGAACTCTCTCTGGGCCTTTACTAACACCCCTCCCACTTCTCTAGGATCATTTTGCCACCTTACAGTCCTCTCTGACATGGAGGGAGTTCCACTGTGACCTCAGGTGATGCTGGGGGAACGTGGATGGGATTCCTGGCTCAGCCCATCCAGCACTCTCCCTAGGCACCAAGTGAGCCCAAGGCCCAGCAAGTGGCCAGCACCCATTGCTTCATAGGAGTTTGTATGGGGGATACACAGAGCATCAGATAAGGTCCAGGGGAGTCAGCAGTGGTGCTAGAGCCAGGCCCTACAAGGAACAGGGTGAGTACCTGCAGGACCTCTGAAGGGTCCCACTCCATAGCTGAGCCCCTCTGCTCAGGACCTGTGTGTGGAATTGGACCTCCAGGCAGAGTTGGAGCTCCAGTCTCAGGGAAGCAGTCTCAAGGCCCTGAGTAACAAGTTTGTGGAGCAGACCTGTCACTCAATCAACACCAAGGCCCTGCCACCCGCCTGACCTGGCCTCTGCTGGGGCCCAGGGCAGAGATGTGGTGTGTAGCTTTGTGGGCAGGAAATGAGGGCAGAATCATTGATACGGTACTTGCCATGGTGGCCTGTGGATGCCAGGCTGAGGGCAGGCATCCTGGAGGTGCCATGCTTCCAAGGCTCTGCCAGGTGGGCTAGGGTCTGACTTGGGCCTAGGGGCAGTGTGCGTGGTAAGGGTGCTGAGGATGCTGGCCCACTCTGGGCTGGTGAGGGCCAAGGGCCACCTCTTTGCCCTGTCCCTGGCTCTTTGACCTTGTAGTTCTGTGTCCTCTGGTTCCCCTGATGCCCCATCCTAGTGGTCAAGCTGCTGGTGGGAGCCTGAGTGTCTTGGCACCCCGATGTGCAACAGTAGGACAGTAGGGGTGCCGAGGCTCTGCATCCCTGGGATGAGAGCAGGCACAGGTGTGTGCTGTTACTCTCATTCCCCGCCCAACCCTCCCTCGTGGGCCAGGACAGGGCCTCAAGTCTTGCCAAGGAGGAGCCCTCACCCTGGAGGAGGCTCCTGGGAGACATGCTCCTGCCAGCTTCTGACCTGCTACAGAAATCACCTGCTCAGGGCTTGGGATGCTTGACCCTCTCCCTGTGCAGACAGTGGGACCTGGGGAGTTAGACTTGGTTTCTGGTGTTCTGGGAAATTCACCATTGATGCCCATGTCATACTCAGAATGACCTCTTTGGGGCTCTGGGTTCCAAGAAGGCTGCATGCCAGCCTGTGTGTCCGTCTTAATCATGGCTATGTCTCCAGTCCCCAGCACTTAGACTGACACAGAGAGGGTAATCCTGAAACTGGTGGACTGATGGTTGAGGATTTGATCCCAGCCCAACTCTGGAGGAAGCAGGGCCTCTGGCTCAAGGGCTGGCACACACAGGTCCCGTCGGAAGAACAGCCCAGAGGCCGGGGGAGCAGGAGGAGGCTTTCGCCTGGGCGTCTTTGCTGGCCTAAGACAAGGTGACTTGGGCTGGGGGGTGTGAACAGAGGGGACTGCTTAGCTCCATCCCCCACCCCCCAGCAAGGCTTCCCCCAGACAGCCTCCCCTGGCCCCATGAGCCTGCACCCTCCCAGCACAGCCCTTACTTGGGGGTGGAGAAGGATGGTATCTGAGGCCTGAGAGCGCGGAGGCTGGGGCGGGGCAGTGCCTCTGGGAGGTGCTTCTTGCCGGTTGCTGTTCCTGGTCTGCGGGAGCTCTCACCTGGGGGACTCTGCACCCCTCCCAGAAGCTGTTCACGCCCTGGGGGTGAGTCCCCAGTGCCCCCTCTTCTCCAGACACTGTGCTACTTTTGTAGCCTCCCGTCTCATACAGGTTCTCCTCCTTTTCAGGCCAAGTGAAAAGCTCTCTATGGGGTAAGGAAGCGACCCTTCCTTTGGGTTTGTCTTTTTAACTCTACATATGCCTCTGAAGGATGGGGCATCTGTCATTTGGGGGCAACAAACCTATCAGTCTTTTTCTCCTCGTGCCTTTAGTGTCATGCTTTGGGAGATTTTCTCCTCCTTAAGGTTACAGAAATAGTCACAGGAATAATCTTTGAGTACTTCAGTGTCTTTGTGATTTTCATCAAATTCCTCCTCTCTCGTTTCCGTACAGAAAACCGAGTGGCTCTGTCTGAACTGCCAAACTAAGCGGCTGCTGGAGGGCAGCCTGGGAGAGCCGACCCCACTGACCCTGCCCACCTCACAGCAGCCCCCTGTAGGGGCCCCTCACCGTGCAGCTGGAACAGCCCCTCCGAAGCAGAAAGGGCCACCGGGGCTGGGCCAGCCATCAGGCTCCCCGCCTGCCAAGGCCAGTCCCCTGCCCACCAAGGCCAGTCCCCTTCCTACCAAGGCTAGTCCCCAAGCCAAGCCCCTCAGGGCTTCTGAACCCATCAGGACCCCGAGCAGTGCCCAGGAAAAGAAGACAGGAGTCCCAGCTAAAGCTGAGCCGGTGCTGAAGCCACCTCCAGAGACTACCCTGCCCCCTGGGATTCCTAAAGCAAAGGCTGGGGTGCGGAGGACTGAACCTGCCACCCCCGTCGTCAAGGCAGGGGTTCCAGAAGCCCCCAAGGGTGGGGAGGCGGAGGTCAGTCTCATTTACTTCCCAGGGATCCTAGCTTTCAGGCAGGGCAATCTAGAGAAGGGCTTAGCTCCCTGCGGGACTGGGATGTAGACCTGGGACAGGCCCTTTGGGGCCACAGAGGACAGCAGGGACGCCTAGATGAGGCCCTAGAGGGCCTAGAGCCTGTGAGTTCTAGGCCGATCCTGTGTCTGACACCTTATCGGATGTTTTGCTGGGTTCTGCTACCAGCAGATTTAGTAAAATTTCTCTTTGAGAACCTAGGGCTGCTTGGGGTTTGACATGGAACCTGCAGGTTATTCAAGACCAGAGCAATGGAGTGGGTGGTGGGCCCTGATCCCCCGGGAGGTGGAGGTACCCTTCCCCAGGGCCCTGGGTTGATGGAGAGGGCTGGACTCCCCCCACGAGCCGTCTGCCATGGGGAGTCAGTGTCTGCTTCTCACCCTGCTGCAGGAGCCGGTGGGCAAGCCTTACTCTCAGGACCTGTCTCGGAGCCCGCAGAGCCTCAGTGACACAGGCTATTCCTCCGATGGTGTCTCCAGCTCCCAGAGTGAGATCACAGGCATTGTGCAGCAGGAGGTGGAACAGCTGGACAGTGCAGGGGCGACAGGGCCATGCCCGCCCAGCCCCTCTGAGCTCCACAAGGTGGGGAGCAGCATGAGGCCTTCGCTGGAGGCCCAGGGCCCGGCCCCCAGTGGTGAGCGGAGAAAGCCCCGCTACGGCAGTGGTGAGGAGCAGAAGCGGCGGCCCCACTCCTTGTCCATCATGCCCGAGGCCTTCAACTCGGATGAGGAGCTGGAGGATATCCTGGAGGAAGAAGACTCTCTGGAGTGGGGGCGCCGGAGGGAGCAGCAGGACACAGCTGAGTCCTCAGATGACTTCGGCAGCCAGCTGAGGCATGACTATGTGGAGGACAGCAGTGAGGGTGGCCTGTCCCCTCTTCCGCCCCAGCCCCCATCCCGGGCAGCAGAACTGACTGATGAGGAGTTCATGAGGCGGCAGATCCTGGAGATGAGTGCCGAAGAAGACAACCTGGAGGAGGATGACGCTGCCCACCCCAGGCACGGCCCCGTCAAACATGGCTCGCAGAAGGGCAGCCCCCGGCCCAGGCCCGAGCCCAGCCAAGAGCAGGGAGCGCTGCCCAAGAGGCGCCTGCCCCACAACGCCACCACGGGCTATGAGGAGCTGCTTTCCGAGGGAGGCCCAGCAGAGGCTGCAGACGGCAGTGGGGCTCTGCAGGGCGGGCTCCGCCGCTTCAAGACCATCGAGCTCAATAGCACGGGCAGCTACGGCCATGAGCTGGACCTGGGACAAGGCCCTGACCCCAGCCTGGACCGGGAGCCCGAGCTGGAGATGGAGAGCCTGACGGGCTCGCCTGAGGACCGCTCCCGCGGGGAGCACTCCTCCACACTGCCGGCCTCCACACCCAGCTACACCTCGGGCACCTCGCCCACCTCCCTGTCCTCGCTGGAGGAGGACAGTGACAGCAGCCCCAGCCGCCGGCAGCGGCTGGAAGAAGCCAAGCAGCAGCGCAAGGCCCGGCACCGCTCGCATGGGCCCCTGCTGCCCACCATCGAGGACTCCTCAGAGGAGGAGGAGCTGCGGGAAGAGGAGGAGCTGCTGCGCGAGCAGGAGAAGATGCGGGAGGTGGAGCAGCAGCGCATCCGCAGCACGGCCCGCAAGACCCGGCGTGACAAGGAGGAGCTGCGGGCCCAGCGGCGGCGTGAGCGCTCCAAGACCCCCCCCAGCAACCTGTCGCCCATTGAGGATGCCTCCCCCACAGAGGAGCTGAGGCAGGCGGCCGAGATGGAGGAGCTACATCGCTCCTCCTGCTCCGAGTACTCGCCCTCGCCCTCCCTTGACTCGGAGGCTGAAGCCCTGGATGGGGGCCCCCCTCGGCTCTACAAGTCAGGCAGTGAGTACAACCTGCCCACCTTCATGTCCCTCTACTCTCCAACCGAGACACCCTTGGGCAGCACCACCACTCCCAGTTCCGGCCGGCCCCTCAAGAGCGCTGAGGAGGCCTATGAGGAGATGATGCGGAAGGCCGAGCTGCTCCAGCGGCAACAAGGCCAGGCAGCAGGGGGCCGTGGGCCCCATGGTGGCCCCTCTCAGCCCGTAGGCCCCCGGGGCCAGGGTTCCTTCGAATACCAGGACACCCCAGACCATGACTATGGTGGGGCTGCTCAGCCGGCCTCGGAGGGCACGCCAGCCAGCCTGGGAGCAGCCGTGTACCAGGAGATCCTTCAGACGTCACAAAGCATTGCCCGCATGCATCAGGCCTCCTCACGGGACCTGGCCTTTGCTGAGGACAAGAAGAAGGAGAAGCAGTTTCTAAATGCCGAGAGTGCGTACATGGACCCAATGAAACAAAATGGCGGCCCACTTACCCCTGGTACCAGTCCCACCCAGCTCGCCGCCCCTGTGTCCTTCTCCACCTCCACCTCCTCTGACAGCAGTGGGGGCCGAGTCATTCCCGATGTCCGTGTTACTCAGCATTTTGCAAAGGAGCCTCAGGACCCCCTCAAGCTACACAGCTCTCCTGCCTCCCCCAGCTCTGCCTCCAAGGAAGTAGGCATAACCTTTGCCCAGGGCCCTGGGACCCCAGCCTCCACAGCTGCGGCTCCTTGTCCAGCTGGCCTGCCACGAGGGTACATGACTCCGACTTCCCCGGCAGGCTCTGAGCGCAGCCCTTTGCTCTCTTCCACTGGCCACAGCTATGGACAGAGCCCAACCACTGCAAACTATGGGTCTCAAACTGAGGAGCTACCCCAGGCCCCCCGTGGCCCTGCTGTCAGTGGACGGGCTGCCAGAGAGAAGCCCCTGAGTGTGAGTGATGGCGAGAGTGGCACCCCGCAGACCTCCCGGGGATATTCCTACTTTGCAGGCTCCAGCCCCCCTCTCTCTCCATCTTCTCCCTCAGAGAGTCCCACATTCTCCCCTGGCAAGCTGGGCCCAAGGGCCACAGCAGAGTTCTCTACACAGACGCCAAGCCCGACCCCTGCCTTGGACATGCCACGGAGCCCTGGTGCCCCCAGCCCGGCACCCACGGTGGCTCAGGGCACACAGACGCCACACCGACCCAGCACGCCTCACCTGGTACGGCAGCAGTCCCCTCAGGATGCCCCCTTTATGGTCATCACACTGGGGTCAGATGCCTCCAGCCAGACCAAGATGGTTCATGCCAGTGCCTCCACCTCCCCAGTGTGCTCACCCATTGAAACCCAGCCCACCAACCACAGCTACAGCCAGACAACACCTCAGCTGCCCCCAGAGCCACCTGGGCCACCTGGCTTCCCGCGGGTAGCCAGTGCTGGTGCAGATGGGCCCCTGGCACTATACAGCTGGGGCGCCCTCCCTGCTGAGAACATCTCCCTGTGCCGGATCTCCTCTGTCCCTGGAACGTCTAGGGTCGAGCCCGGCCCCAGGCCCCCTGGCAGTGCCGTGGTAGACCTTCGCACAGCCATCAAGCCCACGCCCATCATCCTCACTGACCAGGGCATGGACCTGACCTCTCTTGCTGTGGAAGCGAGGAAGTACGGCCTTGCTCTGGATCCAATCCCAGGACGGCAGTCGACCGCTGTACAGCCTTTGGTTATCAACCTCAATGCCCAGGAGCAGACCCATGCCTTCCTCAGCACCGCCACCACCGTGAGCATCACCATGGCCTCATCTGTGCTCATGGCTCAGCAGAAGCAGCCTGTGGTCTATGGAGACCCCTTCCAGAGCCGACTGGACTTTGGCCAGGGTGCGGGTAGCCCCGTGTGCCTGGCCCAGGTCAAGCAGGTAGAGCAGGCAGTCCAGACAGCCCCTTACCGTGGTGGGCCCCGAGGAAGACCCAGGGAGGCCAAGTTTGCCAGGTATAACCTGCCCAACCAGGTGGCACCTCTGGCCAGAAGGGATGTTTTGATCACTCAGGTGGGCACTGCCCAGAGCGTTGGCCTCAAGTCAGGCCCAGTGCCAGAGCCTGGTTCCGAACCCCATCGGGCCACCCCCGCAGAGCTGCGGTCACACGCCTTGCCAGGTGCCAGGAAGCCACATACAGTGGTGGTGCAGATGGGAGAAGGCACAGCAGGCACTGTGACTACACTGCTCCCAGAGGAGCCGGCAGGTGCCCTGGACCTCACTGGGATGAGGCCCGAGAGCCAGCTGGCGTGCTGTGATATGGTCTACAAGTTCCCCTTTGGCAGTAGCTGTACAGGTACCTTTCACCCCACCCCCAGCGCACCTGAGAAGAGTGTGGCAGATGTTGCCCCACCCGGCCAAAGCAGCGGCCCCTTCTACAGTCCCCGGGACCCTGAGCCTCCCGAGGCCTCCACCTACCGGGCACAGGTGGTCGGGGGGCCTGGGCCCCATGAGGAGCAGAGGCCCTACCCACAGGGCCTCCCTGGCAGGCTGTACTCCTCTATGTCCGACACCAATTTGGCTGAGGCTGGCCTCAACTACCACACCCACAGGATTGGTCACCTCTTCCAGGGCCCTGGACGAGACTCGGCCATGGACCTCAGCTCACTGAAGCACTCCTACAGCCTGGGCTTTGCAGATGGACGCTACCTTGGGCAGGGCTTGCAGTATGGTTCATTCACGGACCTACGTCATCCCACAGACCTTTTGACTCACCCGCTTCCCATGCGGCGCTACAGCTCAGTGTCAAACATCTACTCAGACCACAGGTATGGCCCACGGGGAGATGCAGCTGGATTCCAGGAGGCCAGCCTGGCCCAGTACAGCGCCACCACGGCCCGTGAGATCAGCCGTATGTGTGCTGCCCTCAACTCCATGGACCAGTACGGAGGGCGGCGTGGCAGCGGTGGTGGTGGCCCCGACCTCATGCAGTATCAGCCCCAGCCAGGGCTCAGTGCCCCGCAAGGTCTGGCTCCCCTCAGACCTGGCCTCCTTGGGAACCCCACCTTCCCGGAGGGCCACCCGAGTCCTGGGAACCTGGTCCAGTACAGGCCTACAGCAGGCCAGGGAACAGCAATCAGACAGCTGCTGCCATCCACAGCCACTGTGCGTGCAGCCGACGGCATGATCTACTCGACTATCAACACTCCAATTGCTGCAACACTGCCCATCACCACCCAGCCTGCCTCAGTACTGCGGCCCATGGTGCGTGGTGGCATGTACAGGCCTTATGCATCCGGAGGAGTCACAGCCGTGCCACTCGCCAGCCTGACACGCATGCCCATGATTGCCCCCCGGGTACCTCTTGGGCCCACAGGGCTATACCGATATCCTGTACCAAGTAGATTCCCCACTGCTTCCAGCGTTCCACCTGCTGAGGGTCCTGTCTACCTGGGGAAGCCTGCTGCTGCCAAGGCCCCAGGGGCTGGGGGCCCACCAAGGCCAGAGCTGCCAGCAGGGGCTGCTCGGGAAGAGCCTCTTTCCACAGCCACCCCTGCTGCTGTCAAGGAGGCTGTAGCAGCCCCAGCCCCAGCCCCAGCCCCAGCGGCTGGCCAGAAGCCGCCGGTAGATGCTGCTCCTGGGGGCGGCAGTGGGGCCCTCAGCCGGCCAGGGCTCGAGAAGGAGGAAGCATCACAGGAGGAGAGGCAGCGGAAGCAGCAGGAGCAGCTGCTACAGCTGGAGCGAGAGCGGGTGGAGTTAGAAAAGCTGCGGCAGCTGCGGCTGCAGGAGGAGCTGGAGCGGGAGCGTGTGGAACTGCAGAGGCACCGCGAGGAAGAGCAGCTGCTGGTGCAGCGGGAGTTGCAGGAGCTGCAGACCATCAAGCACCATGTGCTGCAGCAGCAGCAGGAGGAACGGCAGGCTCAGTTCGCACTGCAGCGGGAGCAGCTAGCACAGCAGCGTCTGCAGCTGGAGCAGATCCAGCAGCTGCAGCAGCAGCTGCAGCAGCAACTGGAGGAACAGAAGCAGCGGCAGAAGGCTCCCTTCCCTGTGGCCTGTGAGGCACCCGGTCGAGGGCCTCCCCCAGCTGCCACAGAGCTGGCTCAGAATGGCCAGTACTGGCCACCCCTGACCCACGCAGCCTTCATTGCCGTGCCTGGGCCTGAGGGGCCTGGGCAGCCTCGTGAGCCCGTGCTGCACCGAGGTCTCCCCAGCTCCGCCTCAGACATGTCACTGCAGACTGAGGAGCAGTGGGAGGCAGGCCGTAGTGGTATCAAGAAGCGGCACTCCATGCCACGCCTGCGGGATGTGTGCGAGCCAGAGTCAGGGCCTGAGCCCTGTGTGGTCAGGAGGATTGCAGACAGCAGCGTGCAGACGGATGATGAGGATGGAGAGGGCCGCTATCTCCTGACCCGGCGGCGCCGGGCACGGCGGAGTGCTGACTGCAGCGTGCAGACGGACGACGAGGACAGTGCCGAGTGGGAGCAGCCAGTGCGCCGCCGCAGGTCCCGTCTTTCTCGCCACTCAGACTCTGGCTCCGACAGCAAGCACGATGCTACTGCCTCATCATCCACTGCCGCCCCCGCCGTGAGGGCCATGAGCAGCGTGGGCATCCAGACCATCAGCGACTGCTCTGTGCAGACAGAGCCTGACCAGCTGCCCAGAGTCTCTCCAGCCATCCACATCACAGCTGCCACCGACCCCAAGGTGGAGATCGTCAGGTACATATCGGCGCCAGAGAAGACTGGGCGTGGGGAGAGCCTGGCCTGCCAGACGGAGCCGGATGGGCAGGCCCAGGGTGTGGCCGGGCCGCAGCTTGTAGGGCCAACTGCCATCAGCCCCTACCTGCCTGGCATCCAGATTGTCACCCCAGGGCCCCTGGGCAGATTCGAAAAAAAGAAGCCGGATCCCTTGGAGATTGGATACCAGGCCCACCTGCCCCCGGAGTCTCTCTCACAGCTTGTGAGCCGCCAGCCTCCCAAGTCCCCCCAGGTCCTCTACTCACCAGTCTCACCCCTCTCCCCACACCGGCTCCTGGACACCTCCTTTGCTTCCAGTGAGAGGCTGAACAAGGCTCACGTGAGTCCCCAGAAGCACTTCACGGCTGACAGCGCTCTCCGCCAGCAGACACTGCCGCGCCCCATGAAGACCCTGCAGCGGTCCCTGTCTGACCCTAAGCCCCTCAGCCCCACCGCCGAGGAGTCTGCCAAAGAGAGGTTCTCCCTCTACCAGCACCAGGGGGGACTGGGTAGCCAGGTATGGGCACAGGGGCTGGTCCAGGGTGGGACAGGGGTCTCTGCCTAGCCTGGGGGGCCCCACAGGGAGGGGCGTCTCCTGGGGTGGGGGTGGAGTCACCTCCAGCTCCAGAGGCCCAGAGCTAGGAGTCGAGGAACGGATGCACATCTCGATGCACATCCGGTGGAGCCCGCAGCCCAGCAAGGACATCCTGGGCAAAACACACACACTTGGGCCACCACAGCCATCTAGACCCTGCTAGAAACTTCAGCCTCACCCTAGCACTGCCTCTTCACAGCCCGTGTCTAGTCCAGTCCCTGCCACCTCCCCCGTCAGGCCTCCTCAGCTCTCCCCTCCAGCCTGGGCCCCTCGCACTCCAAATCTCTTCTTTGGATGTTTCCTGAGAAAACCATAGCACCGACCTGGCTGGGCTGCTCCCCACTCCCCAGCCCCGGTCTGGCTCCCTTGCCCCACAGGAAGCCAAAGTCCTTTGGACTACCATTCAAGGCCCATTTCAGTGGGCTGCAGGGTGCTCTCTGCCTCATCTTGTCCCATGCCCCTATCTGGCCCTCAGCAAATCTGTTTACACACCTGTCTGCTGCCCTAGATAGGGGCTCCTGGAGTCTAAACTTACCCTCGTCTGTGGCTTTAGTTGCCAATGATGTCCCAGGACTGTGAGAGGTGGCCGGCATGTTAGGAAGATGGAGGTTGCAAGGGACTGACACCAAGGACTTTGAGTGCCAGGCCAAGAGGGGGTTGGGATTTTCTCAAAGGCCCTTGGAGCTCCTGGGTGTTTCAGGCAGGTGAGACAGGACAAGATGGGTATCTTAGAAAGTTTCCTAGGCAGAATATGGGCAGATGGACTCAAGGAAGTGACTGCACGGTGGCCCTGGGGAGACCGCCTAGGAGCCAGAGGCACTGGGAGGTATATTTACCCGTTTTCTGAGTGTGATGCAGAGAGGAGAGAGGTGAGGCGTCGGGGTGGGGTTGTGGAGGTGAGTCTGGGTTGTGGAGAGCCCTGGGGTATGCAGGCCAGAGGGGTGGGGGTGGGATCAGGAGTCTGGGCTGGCAGGGAAGGTACGTCAGAGAGGCAGGTGGTTTTGGCTCCGTGCTAGGGTCGGCACGGAGGTCCTATGGGCTGGCCATGGGGGTGCCACGCCATGATGGGCACTCATGGTGTGAGACCAAATGACAAAAGACAGACAACAGAGTGAGGAGTTCAAGGAGGGAAATTTATTCCATTCCATCAAAGGCCACCCTTCGTCCTGAGGTTTGGGGACACATTATCATTTCCTTTATGACATATGGTGAAAGTAGGTGGGAGGCTTTTATGTAGTTTCTTGGCAAGGTAAAAGGTAAGAAGCCTGATGTCAGTCCCCAGTGTGTTTAGGGGATTTGGGTGGCCCTTAAAACCCAGAGGCCTGGGAGCTAGAGACGATGGGAGGACCCAGGACAAAGCTTCTGGCAATGTGGACCTTTAGGCAATGTGGAGCCTCGGGCAGGTGAGGAGGACCCCATGGAGAACATGTTAGGGAGCCCTGACTGGGAAGCCAGGTAGCCAGAGATAGGGCTGGAGAGGCCCTAGAGGAGCCTGGCAGCCTCAGAGAGCGGTGGGCTGACAGGGATGTGGAGGGAGCTGGGGCCAGACCGAGGGCACAGTTTGACAGAGGGTGGTACAGGGCCACGGGAGGAGGAGAGCGGACAGGTGGCTGAATTGCATTTCACTTTAGAGAGGAGAAGGGCAGGAGGCAGAAAAGACTCGGAGCCTGCAGCACCTGACATCCAGTCAGCATGCGCCCCCTGTCATGATCCTCTAGGGAACCTGGTGGGCCCAGGACCCACTCCACTCCTGTCCATGGCCCTCCACTGCCCTTGGCTCCTGCCAGCTGCTAGGACCCAAACCCAGAGCCAGACCTGTACTCTCCTCACCTCAGTACCCTCAGTGGGAGGCGGAGGGTGGCAAGCCTGTTGGAGACGTGCTGTGTGCCAGGCCAGTATTAGACATCAGCACAGAGGGGCATCTGCTGCTTCCTCCCGTCCCACTGCCCCGAGGTCTGGGAAGGAGAAGGCCTGTAAGATGATCACAGGCCCTCCCTCCAAGGCCAGTGGGTGGGCAGGGCAGGCCTCAAGGCTGCCTGGTGAATCGGGGCACTGACGGCGTGGAGCCCAGCCCCTACCCGAGCCCAGGCCAGGGCTCTTCTACCTTGTGCCTGCCAGGCCACCCACACCTTGGGTCTCAGTGCTGCCCGCCCTTCCCTCTGTCTCAGGTGTCGGCGCTGCCACCCAACGGCCTGGTCCGCAAGGTGAAGCGGACACTGCCTAGCCCCCCTCCAGAGGAGGCTCACCTGCCCCTGGCTGGCCAGGCTCCCCCACAACTGTATGCGGCCAGCCTGCTGCAGCGTGGGCTGGTGGGGCCCGCCGCTGTCCCTGCCACCAAGGCCAGCCTGCTCCGGGAGCTGGACCGGGACCTGCGGCTGGTGGAGCACGAGTCCACCAAGCTGCGCAAGAAGCAGGCAGAGCTGGATGAGGAGGAGAAGGAGATCGATGCCAAGCTCAAGTACCTGGAGCTGGGCATCACCCAGCGCAAAGAGTCTTTGGCCAGAGACCGGGGTGGCCGTGACTACCCGCCCTTGCGTGGTCTCAGTGAGCATCGCGACTACCTGTCAGACAGTGAGCTCAACCAGCTGCGGCTCCAGGGCTGTGCCACTCCGGCTGGCCAGTATGCAGACTTCCCTGTCACTGCCGCTGCTCCTGCCACTCCCTCCGGCCCCACTGCTTTCCAGCAATCCCGGTTCCCACCTCCAGCGCCACAGTATGCTGCAGGCAGCGGTGGGCCAACACAGAATGGATTCCCAGCCCACCAGGCACCCACCTACCCTGGCCCCAGCACGTACCCAGCACCTGCCTTTCTTCCCGGCACCAGTTACCCTGCTGAGCCTGGCCTGCCAAGCCAGCAGGCTTTCCGTCCCACAGGCCATTATACAGCCCAAACACCCATGCCAACCACACAGAGCACCCTTTACCCAGTCCCGACTGACAGCCGTACCCCCCACCAGAAGCCACGCCAGACATCACTAGCCGACTTGGAGCAGAAGGTGCCCACCAACTATGAGGTGATCGCCAGCCCTGTCGTGACCATGTCTGCAGCCTCGTCTGAAACCAGCTATAGTGGCCCAGCAGTAAGCAGCAGCTATGAACAAGGAAAGGCCCCTGAGCTGCCGCGGGCCAGTGACCGTAGTGGTGTGAGCCTGAGCCCAGCCCCCACCTACCCCTCTGACTCACACTACACCAGCCTGGAGCAGAATGTCCCTCGGAACTATGTGATGATTGACGACATCAGTGAGCTGACCAAGGACAGTGCTTCCACTGCCCCTGACAGCCAGAAGCTGGAGCCCCTGGGGCCGAGCAGCAGTGGGCATCCAGGGAAAGAGCCAGGAGAACCAGGTGTCCTTGAGGGGCCCACACTGCCCTGCTGCTATACCAGAGGGGAGGAAGAATCCGAGGAGGACTCCTACGACCCCCGTGGGAAGAGCGGCCATCACAGGAGTGTGGAGAGCAATGGCCGACTAGCTAGCACCCACTATTACAGTGACAGTGACTACAGACACGGGGCTCGAGCAGAGAAGTATATCCCAGGCCCCGTGGGGCCCAAGCATCCCTCCAAGAGCCTGGCCCCGGCTGCCGTCTCCTCAAAGCGCAGCAAGCACCGGAAGCAGGGCATGGAGCAAAAGATCTCCAAGTTCTCACCTATCGAAGAGGCCAAGGATGTAGAGTCAGACCTGGCCTCCTACCCGTCCTCTGCAGTCAGCAGCAGCCTGGCCTCTCGGGGCAGGAAGTTCCAGGACGAAATCACCTATGGGCTCAAGAAGAATGTGTATGAGCAGCAGAGGTACTATGGGGTGTCCAGCCGGGACCCAGTGGAAGAGGATGACCGCGTGTACAGTGGGAGCAGCCGGTCCCGGGTGGCATCTGCATACAGCGGGGAGAAGCTCTCCAGCCATGACGTCAGTGGCCGGGCCAAGGGATACGAGCGGGAACGGGAGGCTGTGGAGCGACTTCAAAAAGCGGGCCCCAAGCCCTCATCTCTGAGCATGGCCCATGGCCGGCCCCGGCCCCCCATGCGGAGCCAGGCCTCTGAAGAGGAGAGCCCCGTCAGCCCTTTGGGGCGGCCTCACCCTGCTGGGGGCACCCTCCCCCCGGGGGACACCTGCCCACAGTTCTGCTCCAGCCACTCCATGCCTGACGTCCAGGAGCATGTCAAGGATGGACCGCGAGCCCACGCGCATAAGTGTGAGGAGGGCTACATCCTGGATGATTCCCACTGCGTAGTTTCCGACAGCGAAGGTAATGGCAGCTGGGGGTGATTTCTGCAGATGCTCAGCACCTGGGGGGCCTGCCCGCCCGTGGGGCCCTGAGCCCTAAGATGTCTCAGTGGGGCTGGCCTGGCGCCTCACCCAGTGGGCCCTGCTGCAGGCTGCCCTTCCTGCCTGCTGCACCCGCGCCCTGGCCCGGTTGTGGGAGGGGGCTGGGGCCTGGCATTACGCTTGTGGCTGTGGCGCCCACCCTCTGTTTTCCTTGCATGGCTTCAGCTGGGCCTCCCACTGCGGCCAGCCCGGGGGTTGATGGTGTTCTGTTTTTGGTCCCTGAAGCGTATCACCTGGGCCAGGAGGAGACAGACTGGTTTGATAAGCCCCGGGATGCCCGCTCTGACCGGTTCAGGCACCACGGGGGCCACGCAGTCTCCTCCTCCTCCCAGAAGCGAGGCCCTGCCAGGCACGGCTACCACGACTACGATGAGCCCCCCGAGGAGGGCCTGTGGCCACACGATGAGGGTGGCCCAGGCCGCCATGCCTCAGCCAAGGAACACCGACACCATGGTGACCACGGGCGGCACTCAGGCCGCCACACTGGCGAGGAGCCGGGACGGCGTGCTGCCAAACCACACGTTCGAGACCTGAGTCGCCATGAGGCCCGGCCTCACCCTCAGCCCAGCCCTGCCCTGACCATGCAGAAGAAGGGTCAGCCTGGGTACCCCAGCTCCGGTGAATATTCACAGCCATCCCGTGTTCCATCAGCGTACCATCATGCCTCTGAGAGCAAGAAGGGCTCCCGGCAGGCCCACTCAGGGCCCGCTGCACTGCAGCCAAAGCCAGAACCCCAGCTGCAGCCGCAAGGTCGGCAGGCAGCTCCAGGTCCACAGCAGTCTCAGCCTCCTCCATCCAGGCAGACGCCCTCAGCAACAGCATCACGCCAGCCGCAGACACAGCAGCAGCAGCAGCAGCAGCAGGGTCTCGGGCTACAGCCTCTGCAGCAGGCCCCTTCGCAGGCCCGCCTGCAGGAGCAGGGCCAGCCAGCTGCTCGGGGTCCGGCCCCCGCTGCCAGCCAGCCAGCAGGGAAGCCTCAGCCAGGGCCCTCGACAGCCACAGGCCCGCAGCCATCAGGGCCAGTAAGTAAGGCTCCAGTACGTGGATCCTCCCCAGGGTGGATGCTGGGACTGCAGCTTGGACAGCCCCTTGGTTCCAGGCTGGGCAGAGTTGACGCGTGGTAGCTCAGCTATGGGTTCTGTGTTGCAGCCGCGGGCAGAGCAGGCGAACGGCTCTAAAGGGACTGCCAAAGCACCCCAGCAGGGGAGACTTCCTCAGGCCCAGCCACCACCAGGACCTGGACCTGCAGGTGAGCCTGCCTTTGGATGCCCTTGGCTATGACCAAGAGTACCTGGGCTGCCCTCTTCCTGTGCTGACTGGCACCCTGAGCTCCCCTGCACTGCATGCCTTCACTGCTCTCTGAGAAGGTGCCCAGTGCACTGCAGGCCTCCCCAGCAGAAACGAGCCTGGGGTTAGAATGAGCCAATGGGATCACCAGCACTGGGGCCTTAGGGCCCAGGCAGCTCTGGGCAGGGAGCCTCGAAGGTGCTGGTGATCACAGGGCCAGGACCATGGATTCCTACTGTCTCCTTCCTTCCCCTTCCCTTCTCTCCTCTGCCTTCTCATCTTCCTCTGCCTATTCCTCCCTTTCTCCCTCTTTATCTTCCTCAGTCTCCTTTTTGCTGCTTCCTCCCACCCCTTTTCTTCCCACTCTTACCTTCCTCTCTTTATTTCTCTATCCTCCTCCTCACCCTCCACCTCACAGGGTACCCGTGGTCAGATTCCCTCTTAGCTGCTCTCCCACTCAGACGCTGAAGAGCCAGGCCAAGCACAGCTTATGATGGTGGTTTCTTTACCCCTAGGCATGAAGGCTGGAGCCAAGCCTGGAGGGACCCCAGGGGCTCCTGCCGGCCAGCCAGGTGCCGACGGGGAGAGTGTGCTCTCCAAGATCCTCCCTGGTGGGGCAGCAGAGCAGGCCGGCAAGCTGACGGAAGGTACGCACTGCCTACAGCCAGGTCCAGGGTGGACGGCTGCTCCAGGGCCCTACTCTGGCAGAGGTCGGGTCTGGGGACTGGTTCCGGGCTCAGTCACCCAGGCACAGGCCAGCCCGAGGGCCCACCTGCTGCGGCCTAGTGGTTCTCTGGGTAGTCCCTGCCCCTTAGGCTGAGCTTGGCTTCACTGTGCCAAACGGCCTTGACTAGGAGGGAGCCTAGCCCGACTTTCTGACACCTCTCTCCTTTTTCTGTCACAGCTGTGTCTGCTTTTGGCAAAAAATTCTCCTCCTTCTGGTGACCATGCCCTGCAGGGTGAGTATGAGCTGCCTGTACCCACCCTCTCCTGGTGCTCGAGTCAGGGCTCTTAAGTCCTGCGGGGTCTTCTGGGAGGAATGTGGTCTTCAGTAGTGGGTGATGTGGCCAGAGCTGCAGTGTCCTTCCCCTATGAGAGTGGGAGGAGGAAGAGGAAGAGGGACCCTGTGCACAGAGGTCCCAACATGTGGCCAACACAGTAGAGGTCCCCAGCAAAGG
Organism: Pseudorca crassidens; assembly: GCF_039906515.1. Taxonomy (NCBI): domain Eukaryota; kingdom Metazoa; phylum Chordata; class Mammalia; order Artiodactyla; family Delphinidae; genus Pseudorca; species Pseudorca crassidens. Next base: position 68,908,887 of record NC_090305.1, read on the forward strand.
GAAGCCAAGGCCAACATCCCTTTGTCCTTTTCTACCACCCCTTAGCCCCCAACAGGGTTCCTAAAGCTATGAGTTGACATTAGGTTGTAGGTGGGTCCCCCTGGGATACAGCTCCTCCCAGCCCTCCTCTGTAAATGCTCCACAGGCTCTTGAAGAAATGAAGGGAGATGATATCATTGCTGTGGAAAAATCTCTGGAGTCAGAGGCCTGGGCGCAGCTCTGGACTCTGCGTATAACAGTGAGTATCAGGACTAGGGTTGGGTGAGGCAGAGGAAGGAGTGAAGGGCCAAGGCCTAGCTGACCAGACTGACCCAGTTCCTGTAAGTGTGAGCCAGGAGGGACCTGGTGGGCTTCCTTCAGCTAGGATGGGCCCAGCTGCTACCTGGGAGGCAGAGACAACTGAGCTGGCTGAGGTGAGTCAGGTAAGTAACCTTGGGAAAGGGGCCCGGCAGAGCAAACCGTGCCCCACAACTTGGGGTCTGTACACTAGGCACTGATTCCAAAGCCCCGTCCTTGAGGCCTAGTGCTGGGACCTTTGCTCCAGACATTCAGATGAGGCTGGAGTCCTCAAACCCTGCAGAGCTTAGCACTCCTTGGTGTGACGTCAAGATACAATTGGCTTCACAGGCTGAGTTCAAGACCTGCAAGGTGGAAAAGCAGAATGAGTGGAGAGGCAGACAGGAAAGGGATGGAGTGGAAAGGGAGGTCACCCAGACAGGAGTCTCAGCTCCAGACCAGGTCAGCCCAGGGAGAGAGTGGAAGGGCCTCAGGATGGGAGCCCTGGCTCTCTCTGGGCTGCAATGGCCAAAGCAGGATCTGAAGCCTCTGCCTAGAGCCTCCTCTGGACCTGGCCTTGCCTCTGGGCGGGAAGGAGGAAGCGGTACATCATGCAGGATGGCAGGGAGGGTAGGCTGGCTGTTGGTGCTGCTCTGCGCACAGCCAGGGACCACCTCCTCCCATTCCATAGCCTTGGGACCCTCTTCCTACCGCGCCTTTGCGAATTCTACTGTTAAAGAGTATGGAGGTGTGGGTGCTTCTCATAGTGAGCAGGTGTGTGTTTGGCAGGGCCAGGCACTCAACAAGCAAATCACGAGGGAGCGCTGGGGCCAGCAAGGGCCTTTGCCCAGGCCTGGCCTGCTTGTGGGAGGGAGCTAGGTGTAGTGCCAAAAGGGCCACCTATCTCTGGAGGACTAGCAGGGAAACTGGAAAGGTCCAGTTTCCCATCCATTTATTCATTTATTCAATAAATGTTTGTCAGGCCCTAGGTAGGTGCTGGGCCCTGTTCTGAGTTCTGGGGATCCAGCAGGGAACAAGACCAAGTCCCTGCCCTCTCAAGCTGACAGCCCGTTAAGAGGGGCAGAGAATAAATAAGTTTTTAAAAAATGAGATTAAAAGATAATTTCTGAAGGTTATAAGTGTTCTGAAGCCAGGGACGCAGGGTTATGGCATGGAGGGGCCACTCTAGAGAAAGTGGTCAGTGATGGGTAAGGCTCAAGGGAGGAGAAGAGGCTGCTGTGGGATGTGCCCAGTGAGGGAACAGCACCCGCAGAGGCTCTGATGAGACAGATAGGCCTCAGGGACAGACAAAAGGCCAGCACAGCTAGATCCACAGTGGAGGGGAGAGATGGTCGGGGTGACGTCAGAGGGGGCAGGAGCCAGCTGGGGTGGGCTTTGTAGGCGAAAGTAAAGAGCCCGGAACTTATTCTAATTAGAGTAGCCACAGTGCAGCACCTCAGTGTTCTTCCTGCCTTCACCCCACGACAGCGGGCTCCCTGACACTTTCCCACCCAGCTGGATGTTTCCTCTGAGTTGCCCTGAAACAGGTATGAAATCAGAAGTTGTGCTGAAGGGAGGGGAAAGAGGGGCAGCCCATGGACCAGGTCTATGGCAGGACCCACCTTGGGTGTAGGGCACTGTTACCAGGGAGGGAAAGGAACCACTTGCGTCGTTCCTTTTGTTCTGTGTCCTGTCACACGATGTGCGTGGGCTACTGAGACCACTAACTTTGTAATTAAAAGAATCACCCTCAAGTTCTGGCATTTGGCTGAGTGGGCCAAGTGGTCAGTGCTTCTGTGAGTGTCTATCTCCTGGTGTCTTCTGTGGAAATTTCAGAAGTGGGCTGGGAGAGGCTTGTTGTTTTAAACAAAATCCCATCTCCCTCACTCTTAAGAAACAAAAAGCAACTTGTGTTAAAGAAATGGCCCTTCCTGGCCAACCTGATTCTTTCTTCCTGATCTTCTCTTTATGACCTCAAACCTGCCCAAGCACCCCTCTCCCCCAGCCTCAGTGGGGTGGGATCCCGTGGGTGAGGAGGAGCCAGGCCGTCAGCTTGTGGCAGACAGCTGGAAGGAGTGCGGGCGGGAAGCAGCTGTCCACAGTTCTTGACAAAATTCTTCTGTCTTTCCTGTTTCCTTTCCCCCTCCCCCCTTTTCTCCTCCAAGCATCTACAATCTGGCAAACCTTGGCCCAAAGACTCACACCAGGTGGGACGTGGCAGGCGGGCCTCAGTTGAGGACGGGATGTTTTCTAACAGCAGCTGCCGGGGTGAAACATCTGTTGGTCAAGTGGGACCATTGGCCCAGGGGGACCTGTGATTGTCTTTCCAGAGACCCTGCTCTCCTCAGGGCACCACCTTCAAGGCGTAGCCGTCGTTGGGAGGGAGGAACCCTCTCTTCAGGCCCTGTCACGCGGCAGTCTTGCTGCTCTTCCCACAGCCGCCTTCCGCGGCCTGGCCAGCCAGGCTACCAATGCGTTATACACAGAGTTTGGGCGCGCACAGCCTGTTTTTGACGGACGCTGCCCTCCCTCCACAATGCCAGAAGTTTTTCCACAGCCTTGGAGAGGGGCTTTGACTGAGGGCTGGGGGCCCTGGGCTCCGTTTCCTTCACATTCCAGCTGGCCCAGATCCCTCTGTGGCCACAGGGCCCTGCCCCCTTCACCCTGCCCCCTGGGTGACACCGGAGCAGACTTCCATGTGGCTAGCGTGGGATTGGGAGAACTTTACAAACATTAGGACCTAACACTGTCTCATCGCTGAAATAAGAGGCCATAGCACCGAAAAGCAGCGTGGGCGCTGGCTGAGGCTTCTCCCAGCCCGTGGGTGGCCGCGTGCTAGCACGCCCGCCACCATCTTCAAAGCCATCACCCCCAGTCATCGTGAGCATCCCAGCGGCACCACCATTGTCTCGACCAGCCGGCTCCTCGTTCGTACACCTGGGGATTTCTTTTGATTTCAAGAACAGCCTTAATTATTTCAGTTTGATTTAAGTGTATACCTCATAAACATTGTTCTTTTATTTCTCCCCCCACCCTTTCTCTCTTCGCTCTCTCGGCTCACCTCCTTGCCTCTCCCCTCCACCACCACCTTGTGACTGATGGTTTGGTTCCCTCTCTGCTCTGCCCCTGCTCAGCATGGGGAGAATATTGACTTAGAAGCAATAGTGGGCAGCAGGCCACCAAGAGCACAACCCCAGGGCGGGGTCTAGGGAGGCCCCTCAGCCCGCCTCTGTTTACCGTGCAACTCCAGTCCTTCTTAAGCCATCACCAGTGAACATGCTCAGAGCAGAGGGGCCAGGGCTTCTGCCAGCCAAGGGAAGGGCCCAGGGCCCTGTGCTGGGGAGTGTGGCACCGTCCATCCACCTGGTGGACTGGGCAGTGTTCCTCCCTGAGGCCCTTCCCTTAGGGGCCTCCCTTCACCTTGGGCACAGCCACAAGTCTCATCTCTAACGTTCTATGCAATGAAATATAAACCCTCAAAGACAACTGTTAATATTTATTAAATTCTGTGTTATGTATAAGGAGTTAATTGCAAACCTGCAATTGAGAAACTGGATAGATATGCTCATATCAAACCCCTCGCTCCCTTCCCCCTCCCCTGCTCCCACTGTGTGTGTGAAATTCTCAGTCTGTGGCATGTTCGACCTGTGGCAGGACTCGCTGCTGCCAGGCGAGTCACCGCCTGTCCCGCAGTGGAGCATGCACAGCTCGCAGCTTCTTTGCACGATTTCATCCATTTTCAATGCTCGACCCTCTTGCTTGGAGTTCTTTTTGTCTCAGAACCTCTCCTTCAGGAGTGCTTCTAGCTAACTTCTGCACGAGCTAGTGAGGACCCGCCGGAATTGCTGCCTGAGCATGCCAGGCTGTGGGCCCGGCAGTACAAGGCCCCACACCCTCTGCAGGTTTCTCTGACCAAGATGTCTCTGAGGAGACATGTGGTGGGAGCCCGCACAGGATGTGTGCGTGTGAACATTCGGAAGGTTTGCTGTAGGATTTCCATCTGTAAGTCACTCCCCCACTTATCCCAGCCCTGAGCCAGAGACATCTGGTCGCCCCTTCCCAGCAGGGCACTGCTGAAGAGCAGAGCTGGGCTGCGTCTGTAGCCAGAGGGACAGAGGCCAAGGGTAGGGCCCAGCTCCTGACTGCACTTCTCCTTTGTGGCTGGGAGGCTCAAAGGTCTGTGAGCCAGGAGATCTGGCCAGGGGGCCAGAGAATGCTCAGGAAGAGCTGGAGTTTTGGCATTTGTGGTGAGGACAGCTGACAGTGTCATCTTTGATCAGAGTGCATATTCACATAGACAGTGGCTTCAAGCTGAGTTTCTTGGGAAGCTTCTCAATAACAAAACTTACAGAAGGTTCTGTTGTGACACTCTCTGCATCTGTCTCCAGGACCTAAACTCCCTGCCAGCCCCTATCTCTGAAGCCTAAGTATCCCACTGCTCATCAGCTTCTCTAAGACTGAGCCAAGAGTGTGGCAGGTGGTAGCTGCCCGACCCCTCCAGGCCTGGCCTTCCTCCAGAGTGCTCTGGTTTGCACCATGCATTTCTCAGGGGTCCACATTTCTCATTCTTTCCCATAAGGTCTACAAACCCCTTCAGAGAGGGATCCTGGCCCACCTCTGGCAGCTGTGGATGAGATAGGAGGCTGTCAACCCTTGTGTTGGGCCTAAGACCCTGCCCTTCTGGATTTGGGCTTCACCCATCCAACGGGACACCTGCCTCATCCCAGAGCTCAGGCCTGGGCTGTATGAGGCCATCTGTGCAAGGGCTGAAGGAGGCCACCATCTGGCACCTCTGACCACCCAGGGCCAGGTCTTTGTGGGGATGTGCCTAGTGGCTGGATACATGAGGGACTAATGCAGCGATCCTCCCGATAAAAGGCCAAGGGATGGGACCAGGAGCAGGGAACAGGCAGGGAGATGACAGCAGGTCAGCCTCCATCAAAGCTAGTTTCACGCTCTCCAATGTTGACGCTTCAGCAAATCTCCTTTCTGGCCAAGCTTTCTGAGTTTGAAATTTCTGACATCTGCCACTCCCTAACCCCCAGTGTATCCACAGGACACATCTGTGCCTATCACCCCTTGTGAAGGTGGCTGGAGCAGGCCTCTGGGCCACAGGTGTCCTGGCCCTTGTGTGGATACAGCTGTGGCTCTGGGGGCCAGAGGCTGAGGGACCAGCATTCGATGCCTTGGGCAGTGGGGAGCACCAAGCACATTTCCACATGGGCAAGGGGTTCTCTGGGATGCAATCCAGGCCTTCTCTACACCCTCTCCCGACCCAGTGTCATGAACAAGGGCACTGCCGCCTCTGTCTACTTCAGGGCCTAATGCATTCACAGTGACACCCCGCTTCCCCACCATCCACTTAGTCCTTGGGAAGAGAGGGTGGTCTCAGGGCCCATGATGACTGGGCAGCAGTGGCAGCAACCATGGCCTGTCTTCTGGAGCCTGTGGGGAGTTTTCCAGGCAGATTCTTTACCATGACAACAAGGTCCTGGCCTGTTGGCCCCTCCCTTGCCCTCGTGCCCCCTCCCCCCATTCTGTAAATACTTGTCATTGTGGACTCCGACAGGGTCAGAGGGACAGGCCTGACCAACTGAAACTCCTCAGAGATATCACTTCTGTCTCCCTGGGTACCAGCAGCCCTGCTGCCATGTGCACTGGGGTGGCACTGGAGAGCCATGGAAGTCATGAGATATTGTGTGTGTGTGCATGTGAACAAGTGTGTGAGTGTGTATGTGTGTGTGTGTCTGCCTCATTTGGCCTCTGGGATCAAATCAGCTCCTTCTCTCTAAGTGCAATGCCCTGGAGAGTGGTGGCCGCCCAATGCCTTTCCTCTGCTAGCTTCCATGTCTTGTTTTTGCTTCCCCCTCACTCCTTCCCTGCCTCCCTTCTTTCCTCTCTCCCTTTCTTTCCTTCTCTCCTTCTTTATTTGAGGGGGGAAGAGTGCTGTACAAAGTCAAACAAACAAGTTTACAGTTGTAAGTGCAATGAATGACCCGAGTCCTCCACATGACCTTGTGAATCGTGTGCCGTCCTCCTGTGCTCTGTGAGAACTCGTGGTACTTCAGTGTCCCTCCCCCTGTATTGTAACAAGGTAATTCTGTGGTATCAGAATAAAAGGACTTGATATAAACAACCTACAGACTGTCTCTGGGATGGTTTCTGAAACGGGAAGGCGTAGGCAGAGGAACAAATCCCCAAACTGTGACAGTCCTATCTTTTCACAGTTAAAGGGAAAAGAGTGAAAAGGCAAAGTTGCAGAAGTACTGGCAAGGCCAGGGCTGAGTTCATACCAATCTGTCCAAAGACAGTGGGCCTCTCCACAAAGGCGCCCCAAGGCAGGTTTAATGCTTGGACCTGGAGGGAGCGGTTAGCTCACTGGGCAGACTGCTGAGGGACTGTGCCTCCACAGCCTTTGAGTGTCGGGGCTGCACAAACAGCTTTCTAGGGCCTGGTTCCCTGGGGAAGCAGGTGAGCAGGTGCTGCCCCCTGGTGTTGCCAACAAGCCCTACACCTGTCTGCCTTGCTGTGTCCACTCCAACCCCCAAACTCTTGGGGGCTGCTAGATCTTAGTCCTTCCCCAGGATGGGAGAGCCTCCTTATCAAAGTAACCCAGAGTTGCTAGAAATTTTTTAAAACACAGATAAATGAAACGAGTATCAGCCTCACCTCTGGCCTTCCCTAAAGTTAGTATCTTGATGCATGTCTTTCCTTCCTGTTTGTGTTTTTCTTTTTCATTTTAAACAGAAGCCAGAAGGCACAGTACTTACTGTTTTCTAGCCTCCTGCTTACTTCTACACATTCATTCCAAGTATTTAGATGTTCATCCTCCAGTGCCCGGCCTCCAGAGAGCTGCACCATGAGTTTACAGCCAGTCTACTGCACATGCCCTCAAGGACAGGCACCATGTTCCCAGTTTTCCTGTTATAAACAATGCTGTAATGAACATCCTAGTTTCCAACTTTCCACCCAGATTGGTGGCTGGGGCCACTCTTTCTGCTCCCAGTTCTGGCCTTAACAGTCCTGCACACACTGGATGCTCACAAGTTAAGTGGCCTCAGAAAGTGGAAACTGTTTTTAGTTAACTAATCCAATGGAAGGAGAAGCTGCAGGCCAGTCAAGTGGGATCTCAGTCAAAGGCAAGGCAGGGTGCAGGGAGCCAGGGCCCTGAGGTGTGGAAGACCAGCCAGGCTCAGGGTATATGGAGGAGGGGACATCCGTTGCTGCTGGCCTGACCGCTGCCCAGCCTCTCCTGCCTTCTTCTGCCATTGTAACCTGCCCAGTCCAGTGCCACTGTCCTGAGGGAGCCTGCCTGCCCAGGTTTTTCTTTCCACAGGAAGCTCTCTGGTTCTGGGTGGAGCCTGACCCCCCAGGCCCTCTACACCCAAGAACTTGGGCTGAGGCCTGGGAAGGCAGACAGAGGCCCACACGCTCATGATCCCCAGCAAGGTGCCACTGAGCGGGGCGGGTGAGGGCTGCAGGGGCAGATAGCTTCTGGGGTAGGCCTGGTGGCCGATAAGACCAGGCGACACCCTGCTACCTTTGCACCCGCCCTTCTTTGCCCCACGCCCCGGAGCTCCAGGGCTCGAGCTCTGTGCCCCCTGCCAGGAGCGCACCTCTGCCCTTCTTTTCTCGTCGGCCTGAGGGCCCCTCCAGAGCAGGGCCTGGCACCGTCTGGTGAATGCTTGCCCCGTAATGGACCAGAAGGACCCGACAGTTAGCCTCCGGGCTGCGGAAGACCCCAGCTGGGGCTGACTTCGGCTTGCACCCTGCCTCTCACGCCCCCGCCCCTCATCTCTCTTTTCCTCGACTTTACCCTCGCAGGGCTCAGCCCCGCCCTCCCACCCCACCCCCGTGTCTTCGGAGTCCTCGGTCCGCAGCCTCTCAGGACCTGCCCCCGGATGCTTAGGGCCCACCCCCGTCCGGCCTCATCTGCCCTCCTCCCGTGGGCCCTGTCGTTCTTCACACACCTCGCCCCTCCCTACAGACCCGCTCCTTTATTCCGTTTCGACAGCGCCACCCCTTCTCCTCGGAAACCCCATTCCCTCCCCTCCCAGTAATAGGCCGGGCCTTGGCCCACAGAGCTAGCCTCTCTCCAGCCTAGCCCACCCCGAAAGGCCTGCTCCTTTCCCCGAGGTCCCTGCTCTTCCCCTCCAGGACTCCTGGGGCCGCAGCTCCAACTTGTTCCTCGCAGGCCACACCTCCTTACCATCGAGGCCCTGCCCCTCGTCTAATCGTCCTCGCTCATTCGTCGAAAGTCCCGCCCCTCTCACTGTGCGGCAAGGCCGCGGCGGAGACTGGCCGGGCCTCTCATTTCCGGGCGCCTGAACGCCCCGCCTCACCCCGGCGGCCCAGAGCCACCATGGAGCGGCAGGTGAGGGAGCGGCCCGCGGTTCCCGTGGTCTTTGCAGCCCGGGCCGGGCCTGACCCTGCTGTGTCCCCTGCGCAGGTGCTGCTGAACGAGCCCGAAGAGGCGGCGGCGCTGTACCGGGACCTTAGCCGCCAGCCCGCGCTGAGCGCCGCCTGCCTGGGCCCGGAGGTCACCACGCAGTACGGGGGTTGTTACCGGACGGTGCACACTGGTGTGTGTATGGAGGGGAGTCGGTGGAGAGGAGGGGGGCGTGGAGGGCTAGCTGCCTGACAGTGCACACGGGTGTGTGGAGAAGGCCGGGCTTGGAGAGTGTGGGTGTGGAACAGTGCATCCGTAAGAGGTCTGTGCACACAGGTGTATGGGGGGGCGGCCTATTTGGGGTATTATGGGATGGTGCCCATGAGTGCAGAGTGTGGGCCTTGTAAGGGTCACCCCCGTCATCGTATCCCACACCTGCTCTCAAGATTCTAGGGTGGATGCTAGGAGCAGTAATCGTTTCTCTCCAAGACGTTGTCAGCCTAGGCTCTGGAGGCCTAGACTTGAGAGTTGTGGCCAAGTGTTGCCCATCCTGCCCCCCAGAATATCTGGAGATAGACTGAGAGAGGTGGGGTAGGGGAGGGGGTAGCCTGTGCTGGGACTGGTCAAGTTGAGCAGCCTCATGCCTCTTCTCGCAGAGTGGACCCAGAGGGACCTGGAACGCATGGAGAACATCCGATTCTGCCGCCAGTACCTGGTGTTCCATGATGCGGACTCAGTGGTGTTTGCAGGGCCTGCGGGCAACAGTGTGGAGACCCGGGGCGAGTAAGTTTGAAGGAGGAAGCTTGTAGGCAAGGCCATGGCCATCTGCAAGCCTTTTATGAATGCCCACCCTGTGCCTTGGTGTGGGTAGGGCCCAGAAGGGAAGCCAGGAGCCAGATCCCTGACCCTTGGGAGTTCAGGTAGTAGTGACATGGTCACAAGCATTGGAGGCTTGCTCCAAACTTGGGCTGGGACTAGAGTCCCTGCCCCAGGGAAGGGAGGCAAGGCAGCTGCCGTGGTAGGGCTAGAAGGGCTGCAGGGGCGGTTGTGGGCCAGAGCCTCAAGAATCTTGTCTAAGAGGTTGTGGCCAATAAGGGGACAGGATGGGTTATCACTGGGTGGGAGGTAATACTGACCTGCTCCCCTACATCCTCCTCAGGCTGCTGAGCAGAGAATCTCCTTCAGGCACCATGAAAGCTGTGCTGCGCAAGGCTGGAGGGCCGGGCGCTGGGGAGGAGAAGCAGTTTTTGGAGGTAAGTCTGCATAGGACCACGTGGTGGGTAACTGGGGGCTCAGTCCCACGGATAAGGCTCTGTTGGAGGATAGGCAACCTGACTCCCAGATGTCCTTAGGTTTGGGAGAAGAACCGGAAGCTCAAGAGCTTCAACCTGTCAGCGCTGGAGAAACATGGGCTGGTTTATGAGGATGGTGAGGCATCTGGCTGGTGAGCAGGCAGGGCGGACAGGAGGGGCAGCCATAGCCCAGGGCTCCCCCTGATCGGCCTTCCTTGCACCCAGACTGCTTTGGCTGCCTGTCCTGGTCGCACTCGGAGACACACTTATTATACGTGGCAGAGAAGAAGCGCCCCAAGGCTGAGTCCTTCTTTCAGACCAAAGCCTTGGACGTCAGTGGCAGCGATGACGAGGTGGCCAGGCTGAAGAAACCAGACCAGGCCATTAAGGTGCTTATGGCCATGGCCAGTCCATGAAGGCCCCTCAGGGCAGTGCTGGGGTCCACTATGCTCTCTGCCCACACTGTGCCTATCAGAACCAGGGAGGTACTGGCTTCTAGGGGGCAGGGCCATCTCCTGCAGGACAGCCTGGGCAATGAGTGTCTTGTGTTCTCAGGGGGATCAATTTTTATTTTACGAAGATTGGGGAGAAAACTTGGTTTCCAAAAGCACTCCTGTACTCTGTGTGCTGGATGTCGAGAGTGGCAACATCTCTGTGCTTGAGGGAGTCCCTGAGAGTGTGTCCCCTGGACAGGTTAGTGCTGACTTGGCCTACATGACTCCGAAAGTCTGGGGCCCCTGCCTGAGCTACTGTCCCTTGTTCACACCTGCCCTGTGGTCTTGTTTACAGGCATTCTGGGCCCCTGGAGACACAGGTGTTGTGTTTGTGGGCTGGTGGCATGAGCCCTTCCGGCTGGGCATCCGCTTCTGCACCAATCGAAGGTGGGGACAGTCGAAGGGGCAGGGCAGGGGGCCTTGCAGCTCAGACTGGCCTTGAAGCTGAGTGTCTCTCTGGTGGTTCCAGGTCAGCCCTGTACTATGTAGACCTCATCGGGGGGAAGTGTGGTAAGTGCTGGCACCTACCTGTGCTTCACTGACACACACTGGCCCTGGCAGCCTGCATGATGCTTGCATTTCTGTCTGTTCCAGAGCTCCTCTCGGATGACTCTCTGGCTGTCTCTTCTCCCCGGCTGAGCCCAGACCAATGTCGCATCGTCTACCTGAGGTTCCCATCTCTGGTCCCGCATCAGCAGTGTGGGCAGTTGTGCCTGGTGAGCTGGGGTGGGGGTGGGGGGAGGTCAGCAAGAGGAGGGGATGGCAGATGAGAGCTGAAGGGTCAGCTTCATCTCCCCATGGCCTCCTCAGTGGACCTCCTGTCCTGGGTACAGTGATGGTGTGAGTTCTGCCTTTCCTTCTCTCCAGGCAAGGGCTGGAGGCTGAGAGTGCTGTCATGGGGGCTCTGCACAATCAAAACTCACCACCTTGAGAGCATCCTCTGTCTACGAGAATGCTCCTCCCTTTGCTTCTCATCTGCACGTGGCCAGGCTCTGCAAGGGGCTGGGATATAATGGGCAGTTACAGAGTCTCAGTCCTTGTAAAAGGGCCCCTCCAGACATCTGCTCCAGGTCACCAGAAAGGAAATACATCAGGCCTCTCTCAGGTCCTCCCCTCCCTGCCCTGAGGGCACTGCCAGTCCCCTGGTGAGCCTGACCATTGTGTTCTGTTGCAGTATGACTGGTATACCAGGGTCACCTCCGTGGTGGTGGACGTTGTGCCTCGGCAGCTGGGAGGTAAGGGGTGTCGGCTGGGTGGGTGCCAAGGAACATGCAGTTCTGTTTTCCTGCCATCTGTTATCCCTGCTCAGGGCCAGCCTCCTCAGCTCTTCCTGCCTGGGTTCCTTCTGAAGTCTCCCCGCTGCTGGGCCAGCCCCAGGTTCAGCCTCTGCAGGGGGTGGGGCCATTACTATAGGGAATGGTTCTCATAGAAGGTCAGCTGGACCAAAGCTGAGATCCGAGTGGCCCAAGCTGGCTGAGGCTTGAGATTATTTCACTTGTGCTGCAGCCCATAGATTTATCTTGTTTTTCCAGTGGCTGCTTAAAGCCACTGCTCCTTCAAGGGGTCTCGGAAAGTACACTAGATTGGCAGGTCCTGCCCCAAGGGTGCTCATTCTCCCACTCCCAGCCCCCACCCCAGCGTTTGTCTAGTCCAAGCCCTTGAGGCAGCAGGGTCTCTGGGAGGGTGGCTCTTGGCTGACAAGCTCCAGTCACAGTCTTGGGTGCTCACAACTCTGCTTGGGATCCCAGACTATCCCAAGGACGTGAGGGGTGAGTCTCTTGTTTTCTTAGGCCGCCTGGTCAGTTCCAGGAGTCAAGGACAAGGGATGGCCTCCTTTTCCTATCTTTGGGTTACAGGGATGCAGCAGTGGGGACCTGGTCTGAATCCGAACTCTGCCCCTTATTAGCTGTGTGTTCTTGGACAGTATCCTGACCCCCTGATCTTCCATTTATTTATGTGAGGAGAGGGTGGTTGTTCCTGCCTTCTTTGTAGGATTGTAGTGAGCGGTAAATGAGTGATGATGTTAGAGGGTAGGATTTATTCAGGCCCGAGTGCCAGGTACTCTGCTAAGTACGGTTAGAGACAGACAGGTGTCTTGGTTACAGCATCCGCTGCCTCCTAGCGGCCCTTAAGAGCAGCTCAGAGGAATGCCAGTGCATTCAGTTTCTATCAGAAGCTCTTCAGCTCCGCCTCTCTTGGGCCCTCAGAGGCCTCTGCCCCTCAGCCCCCTCTTCAAGCAGTTCCTCATTGCCTAGGGTACCCCCGTGTATGTGGCTGTTGTTCTGTCACAGTTCTGGGGCCCCAGGTGAATTCCCCAGCGACCCGGTCTGTCTCATAGTCTGGACACACACACACACACGCACGCACACACGCACGCACGCACCCACATACACACACACTCATAGTCTGGACACACACACACACACACACACACAGACACACACACACACACACAGACACACACACACACACACACACACACACACACACACACACCCCCTCCACTCTTGGACGTGGCCCCCAGCTCTCTGCCTTTGCAGAGAACTTCTCTGGGATCTACTGCAGCCTTCTGCCTCCGGGATGCTGGTCAGCTGACAGCCAGAGAGTGGTTTTTGACTCAGCTCAGCGCAGCCGGCAGGTGAGGAGCCCTGACTGTGTTGAGAGGCAGCCCTCAACCAACCCCCAGGAGCTGTGGGCCTGGGACATAGCACACACACACTGCCAGGTGGACCGCCCAGCTCACAGGTCTCCCTGGCCCCTTAAGGCCCTGCCTGCCCCTGTCCTGGACTCATTTTTCCTTGAGGGGGCTGGCTGCCCTGGTACCCCACAACAGAGCCCTTGGCCCTTTCTCCTGAGGCAGAGATGCAAAGCCCCCACCCTCAGCATTTCCATGTGGTGGGCAAGGGGGCTGCCACTGGGGCGGGCCCCTGAACACCATACGGGGAGCTGATGGAGATGGGACAGCAGCTTTCTCCCAGGGACTGTGTGGGGACACCACAGTGTGCCAGACTCCTTTGGGGTTAGATATCGTTTGGTCCTCAGGGTAGCTCTAAGGGGCTCAAAGGCATTCCTTATCTTGCCCAGGGTCACTTAGCAAGTTGTGATGGAACTGGGATTTGAACCCAGGCCCTCAGGCCACTCCCTACTGCACTGAGTAGCTATCACCATACTCACAGCTCTGGCCTTGGCCCAAGGGTCCCCAAGAGGGTAGAGAGGAGGTGGGGGCAGGACCCATAGGGCTGTTGGATGTGGTACCACACATGGCCTCCTCTCTGCTTCAGGACCTGTTTGCTGTGGACACCCAGATGGGCAGTGTGACCTCTCTGACGGCTGGTGAGCAGGGCTGGCGAGTGGGCCAGCCAGGCCAGGGGAGGGACTGGAGCTCAAGCATGTGGGGCAGCACTCTCGGCCACTCTGCACCACTGACTGTCCCACAGCCTTTACTGACAGTCTTGCGAGGACCCTGCCTATGCAGGACCCTTACCCAGCCAGCAGACTGCCTCCTGGCTCTGCTCTGCTCCCTGTGTCCTGGCATTGCCTCAGCACGGCCCCCACCCTACTTCTCAAACCCACAAAATTCTCTCTTGCCAAGATCTGCCAGAGTCATCCTTCCCTCTCCCCAAACCTCAGGCAGAGGCACCTCTGCCAACCCAGGGCGCAGAAGCCCTGGGTTGGCTCCCTGATCTTCCTCTTACCCAGGCCTGATGATTCTGCACCTAAAGTGTTTTTGAGTCCTCCACCTGCCCTGGCTGTACTCACTCCTCCACAAAGCTACCAAAGGATTGTTCCCAAACTGCATCTCATTGTATAGTATCTGCTTAAGAATCTGAATCTCCTTGGACCCCACTGCCTAGAATTAGCACCTCCCCCCCAGCCTTCTGGGCCTAGCTGCCACCCCTGCAGACGGCAGTCATCAGGTGGTGGGTGGTTGTGCCATGTGGTCTGGTGTGTCCCCAGATCTGGCAGTCCCAGGGGACAACCAGCGCCTGCTGGATGAATGGACTGAGAAGGCGGCTCACCCAGAGCTGTGTGCGGTTGTCTGTGACAGTCCCTCTGTGGGCATCCCTTTGCTTCCCAGGGAATAAGGGGCACCTCACTATAAAGCCTCCAGCCTGGGACTCTGGCTCTGCAGGGACTGGGTGGGAATAGTGGTGGCATCTGCCTTGTCCAGGGGGGTCAGGTGGAAGCTGGAAGCTGCTCACAATTGACCGGGACCTCATGGTGGCACAGTTCTCCACGCCCAGCCGACCCCCATGCCTGGTGAGTGTTGGTGGGCCCCAGGCCAGGAGGCAGGGATTCGGTGCAGGCAGAGTTCCCCAGGTCAGGGAACTGGCCCGAGTCTGACTGTGGCTGGTCAGCATGTGAGAGGCCAAGGTGTGGACCCAGCCCAGTATAGTCCACGAGGGTCTGGCACTATGGGGAGAAACTACTGGGTTAAGGTTTGCTCTGTTCAGAACAGGGTGCCTGGGAAAGTGCTCAGTCCTCTAGCATAACAGCCTAGAAGCTGAGGAGGGAGGGGTACATATGTGTGGTTGTGTGAGTACCTGTGTATATACCAGCTCATGACAGGAGTCCATGCTGGGCCCTCTGGAGGTGGGCAGATGGCCCAGTATAATGAGAGCTGCCCACTCGCACACTGGTGGAAAGGCAGGGAGGCAGCCAGGCCACCTGTGACACACTCTTTCCCTTTGGCAGAAAGTTGGGTTCCTGCCTCCTGAGGGGAAGGAGCAGGCGGTATCATGGGTGTCCCTGGAGGAGGCCGAGCCCATTCCTGAAATCTCCTGGAGCATCCGGGTACTACAGCCGCCCCCAGAGCAAGAGCATGTGCAGTATGGTGAGCTGGGCAGGGGCAGAGGGGCACCTTCTCCAAGTTCCCCAGCACAGTGTCTGTGGTCACCTTTCCCGTCTCCTGTCTCACATTTTGGGATTTTTTGAGATTACCTCTAAGAGGTATTTTTTTTCCTCTTGTGGACGGTCATGGGGAGTAGTGTCCAGGCATCTGAGCACCTACTCTGGGTATCAGAGCTGGGCATCACCAGGCCAGATCGTCTGCAGTGGGATAACGGAGCCCAAAGAAGACAGGCCTGTGTGAGGCCTCTGTGACCACACCTCCTCCAGAATGTTGTCCTTGCAGAGACTGGGACTCCCTGACTAGGGCAGAAGGAGCATGAGCGTCCTGGGGTCCATGTGTCACAGTGTGGGCTACCTTGGCCAGGTCTCTTGTTTCAGAGGTCAGCTGCAGACCTGCAGCTACAGCTGAGGCCTTGGCTGGGGAAGCCCCTCGGCAGTAGACCTGGCTCTGCTGATTGCTGCTTTTCCCCTGCAGCTGGCCTTGACTTTGAAGCAATCCTTCTGCAGCCCAGCGACCCTCCAGATAAGACCCAGGTGCCCATGGTGGTCATGCCCCACGGTAGGCAACTGGCCTAAGGGTCCCTGCCCTTCCACAATCCCTCCTAGCTAGCTCTTTCACCTTCTCTCTGTTCCCTATCTGCAGGGGGACCCCATTCATCCTTTGTCACTGCCTGGATGCTGCTCCCAGCCATGCTTTGCAAGATGGGCTTTGCAGTACTACTAGGTGAGGGAGCAGGGTGCTGCAGCTCTGGTAGAGCTGTGGGGTGGTGGTGATGGTGTGGGCCTGGTCTGTACAAGCACTGCGGGTACCACCCTAGTCTCCAGGCCTCTGGTAATCACTATCAGAAACTGCCCTGGCCAGTCTCTGGCTCCATGGCATGGTGATAACATGAAGTAACTTGCAACTGCCACGGAAAGGGTGTGTGGTCACTGGGCAGTCTCAAATCTCTTGGCCCCTTCCCCTTGAGTCTGGTGCAGCTAGCCTCAAGGCCTACTTCACATATAGGTGAAAGGGCGCTGGGAAGGTCACTTGACCACCCTGTCTGGTCCCTCCCTGGCCTCCAGTGAATTATCGTGGCTCCACGGGCTTTGGCCAGGACAGCATCCTCTCCCTCCCCGGCAATGTGGGCCACCAGGATGTGAAGGACGTCCAGGTAGCAGGGGCTGGGGCTTCTGGACGGGCTGGGGGTGTGGCTCCATTCAGCTGGGCAGGCAGCTGGCTGCAGCATGATCTGCCCACCCTGTAGTTTGCAGTAGAGCAGGTGCTCCAGGAGGAACACTTTGATGCAGGCCGTGTGGCCCTTATGGGTGGTTCCCATGGTGGCTTCCTGTCCTGCCACCTGATTGGTCAGTACCCGGAGACCTACGGTGCCTGCGTGGTGCGGAACCCTGTGATCAACATTGCCTCCATGATGGGCTCCACTGACATCCCTGACTGGTGGGTGTGCCCAGAGGTCCCCGCCCTTCTCCCCCCTCACTACGTACCCTCATGGAGCTCCGGCAGGCCCCAGAGCTCCTGGGCCTGCATCATCTCAGTGTCTTGTAGGTGCGTGGTGGAGGCTGGCTTCCCCTACAGCAGCAACTGCCTGCCAGACCTCAACATGTGGGGTGAGATGCTGCACAAGTCGCCCATCAAGTACACCCCTCAGGTACGCAGCCCTCCCCCTGCCCAGTGCACCACCAATCTGTCCAGGGCCCCGGGCCCTGCTCACCTCCACTCCCCACATACCTAGGTGAAGACACCAGTGTTACTGATGCTGGGCCAGGAGGACCGGCGTGTGCCCTTCAAGCAGGGCATGGAGTATTACCGTGCCCTCAAGGCCCGAAACGTGCCCGTTCGGTGAGTACAGCAAGACAGCCCTGGCAGCTGGTGGGCAGGTGAGCAGGGAAGGATCCTCAATCCTCAAACATTGCTGCCCAACCCTTACAGGCTCCTGCTCTATCCCAAAAGCACCCATGCACTATCAGAGGTGGAGGTGGAATCAGACAGCTTCATGAATGCTGCGCTCTGGCTGTGCACGCACTTGGGCAACTGAAGCCCTACCACTCTGTATGAGCTGGGTGACATATGCCACACTTGGCTCTTGGAGAGCCCCAGGGTCTGGCAGAGCGGCAAGAGGCTTCCTGGGCTCTGGACTTCATGGATGGGTGAGCCGAGGAATGTGGGCTATATACTCATAATAAATGAGGACACAGAGTCTAGTTCCTGCTGGTACTTTGTACCAAGCCACCCGTAACCCCAGCCCCACCCTTGGGGTTCAGAGACCATAGGCCCTGGGTATGGTAGCCATAAGGACGGCAACTACTTGCAGCGTGAGAGGGGAGGGGACAGCGAGAGGCTCAGCTGCTGCCTGTCCTGGCCAAGTAGGACTCCACCAGGCTAGCTCCCTCTACTGCAGCCCCTTCTGTTAGAAACTGCCCTACACCACCCTTCTCCTCCCAACAGTTTATTTAGGGGACTAGTGAGGCCCTGCCCTTCACAGCACCCACAGGCTAAGGTAGGGCTAGGGTCAGATCGCCCAGCCCAAGTTGTGTTGGACTCTGCCACTCAGGCCCTAATGAGGAGTTGCCAATTCATTCCCTAGAAGTAAAGGCTAAGAAGCACCCTGCACAGGCATAAAGAGGAAAGGTGGCTTTATGTCTGACAGAAAGCTTCGTCCTCCCCAAGGCCCACAGGATTGAGGCTGGGACTAGCCCAGCCTCATGACCTTGTGAATCCAGTCCACAAACACAGAGACACGCATGAAGATGGATGGCCAGCGGGGCCGTGCGCACACTCGGTTGGGGATTATAATTCCCTCCAGGACCCAGCAGTCGTGAGTAAAGCAGGCAAGTGGGCCCCCGTAGTCACCCTGGTAGGTGCAAGAACTGGTGAGGGCCTGGACCATGGTAGAGACTAGCCCCCTTCGGGGTGAAGCAGTACATTTTCAGCTTGCCAGGGGCCCTGCCACTGACCTCACAGGCTCCAGCAGGGGCCAACAGTCCTTCAGTGCACATCTCACTCTCGCGTACGCGACCTCGGTGCTTGATGTTACATTCCCGGTTGGAGATGACATTGAGGGAGGCTATGTTCAGGACCGTGTTGTCCCCTGTACCTACAGTGAAGAGAATGGGAAGAAGGATAGGGTCTGTGGGTAGTACACAAGGCTGGGCCTCTTGGCCTGGAACAGTCCATGCCCCTGCAGTGTACTCTTACCTTTGGTCTCGCCCCAGCCTGCGATCTCACACTTGGTGCCTGGAGGCACCACATACCACTCAGGGGGCAGGCAGATCAGGGCCACACGCTGGTTCAGGGTCGCAGGTCTTCAGCAAGAATGACGGCATTCAGGGTCTGAGGCCACAAGGCCCAGCCCCACCTCACACCCTCTTGACTTGTCACACACCTCTCCAGCTTGAGCAGAACAAGCTGGGAGCCAGAGGGCCCGCAGACCATCTTGGCCATTGAGATGCGCTGCAGGCCTGGCTGCCCGGGCTGTGGGTCCTGGAACAGGGTGCCTAGCCACACCTCATAGCCAGTGAGAGGCCCATGGCTGAGAGAGAAGCTCTGCTACATCAGTCGAGACTCAATAGTCTGCTGCCCAACACTCACCCATTGGCTTGCCTAGGGAAGGTGGCTAAGGGGGAGAGGAAGGCATGGGGTTGGGAGTCCCCAAACCCAAGGAAGGCTCACCAAGAGGAGAAGCACTGCCGAGCAGTCAGAACCCACTGCTCCTTCACTAGGGAGCCTCCGCAGAAGTGCTGGCCCTGCCTGGAGGAGTGCAGGTTAGGAAACGGTCCTGAGACACAGACACAGGCTGGACCTGCCATGTCTTGGCTAGGATCTGTGAGGCTGGGGCAGGTTCCCGCCCCCCCTACTGGCACAAGCACAGAGGATGTAGCATCAGCCCCTGTCTTGGAGAATCAGGCAGTTGTGCCTCACCGGTTGCGCAAGCTGACTGTCCAGGGTGAGTTCCCAGGCTGGCCGCCCACCACACGCAGCTTGGAGCGCCGTGGGTCCAGGCGGGTCACTCTCTTGCCACACTTCTCAAACAGCACCTGGTCTGGGGGATAGAATGTGCTGTTTGAAACCCCGGACTGGATGGAGATGGGGGGTAAAGGGACCACGACGCATAACTGGCCCAAGTCCGTACCTGGGGGCTCCAGGATGGACGGCGGTTGGTCATCATCTGAAAGACCCAAGTTCAACCGCGTTAAGGGAGCCAGCCTTTGGCGGTGGAGGCTAGGGGCGGGGCCCCGGGGCTGTGTCGCCCGTGCTCACCGCAGCGCCGCAGTGCACAGTAGTCGAACGTAGTCCCCGGATCTGTGGTGTAGCACCAGGGCCCGTGACTATCCCCGTCTGGGTTCCTGCAGAAGTTCTCCTCCAGTGGTGCGTGTGGGGCGGAGGTGGGGGTGAACCTAGGCGGGAGGGGGAGCAAAATCAAAGGGTAATCCCAAGCCCTCGCAAGCCTCCAGTTGCAGAGCCGAGGCATGCCGCCCTAGGGTTAGTCCCGGGCGGGGCCTGTGGCCTCGGTCTGGGAGGCACCAGGCGCGCTGGCGGACTTACTGCGGCTTGTGCGGCGTCCCCGCGGACCAGCGCTGACACCGGACGCCCTTTCGGGTCTTGCTGACTGAGCCGCGGTACAGTTCCCCCGCGCCATGGTAGCAGTCTGCGGCGGGCGGACGGACGGGGGCGACCGTCAGCCGGTTGTCGCCCCAGCCCTCCGGCCCCGTGCGTCCATCCCCAGCTCAGGCCTTACCCTCGGGCCGCACGTCGTCGGTGCAGCGCCGGATCTGGTAGCAGAAGGCCACGCGCATGCCAGGCCGCGATGTGAAGCACCAGGGCGCCTCCGATCCGTCGGGGTTCCGACAGAAGTTCTCCCGAAGGTCCCTGAGCAAGCACGCAGCTCAGCCCGGGTGGGTCCCAGGTCATGGGCTGGCCAGCCCGCCTGGTCGGGAGCCCAGCCTCCAGCTCCTCCCCAAGCCCCGCCTCCTTTCAAGCCCCGCCCGGGGCCCCCCTCAGGTCCCACCCGCAGGAGTAGCAGGCTCCCAGCGGCGGCCAGCCAACTCACTTGCACGCATACTTTTCCGGCGCAAAGCGATGCTGATGCGGATGCTGCGCGTCCCAACGCTGGCAGGGCACGCCCGCAGCGGTGGTGTTGACCGTGCCCCGGTAGCCCTCGCCTTTCCCGCGGAAGCAATTGAGCGTCGTGGCCTCCCGGCGCGGCTGTGCCTCGGACCCTTGGATGGATCGAGGCCGGTCGGAGCCCGAGTGGGAGGTGAGACTGGGGCTGGGGCGGAGCCCCACTGTTGTTGGGCCACCACCGGGTCACGCCCAGCCCCTCCTCTAGTCCCAGCCAGGCCACGCCCCCACGTGTCCCAGGTGCCCTCCCAGGCCCCGCCCTCACGCTCTACCGCAGCGGGGGAGGTCGCAGAACTCTCGCTTCATCTGCGGGTCCGCGGTATAGCACCAGGGCCGCTCCGAGCCGTCCGGATTCCGGCAATAGTTGTCGTCCAGACTTTTGTCCAGGAACCTAGAGGCGGTAGCCGGGCGTGAACAAGAGCCTGGGACTCAGGCCTTGTCTGGCCCCAACCAACTATGTGCTGCCTTACATCGCCCCGCCTCTGGAGTGCTGGGCCCTCCCCTTGCCCGCCCTCCTCCTGCCGAGCCCGCCCACGCGTACTTGCGGGGCTCGAAGGGGTGAGGGTGCGGGTGCTGCAGGTCCCAGCGCTGACACTCGCGTCCTGACTCCGTGCGGTCCACTGAGCCGCGGTAGTCCTCGCCATTGCACCAAAGGCAAGCGGCTGGAGACACAGGGCCGATGGGTTCGTGGACGGGCGTGGGCATGCTCCTCCCGCCCCAGGCTTGACCCGGAGCTGCTTACCCTCCCGGCAAGACTTAATGCCGCAGCTCTGGAAGCGCACGGCAGGGTCTGTTGTGTAGCACCAGGGACCTCTGGGGTCCCTATCCGGGTTGCGGCAGAAGTTGTCGTCCAAGCCATTTCGAAGTGTGGGTGTGTACCTGTGAGAGTAGCAATACAGTGCGTACTGGGGGCAGGCGCCAGGCCGGCAGGGACAGAGGGGAGCTGCAGTCTGTCTCACTTGTGGTCATTGGGGAACCTGTGGCTCCAGTGCTGGCAGGGTAGGCCACCCATGGTGATGGCCACGGTGCCCCGGTACTCGACCCCGTTGTCCATGATGCAAGTCCGAACATAGACTGGGAGCAAAAGACCCAGGATCAACAAGGCCTGAGACCCCAGCAGCCCTCTCCCCAGCCCGCCCTTCTCTGCAGCCACTCACTTTTCTTTTGGAAGAGATCACAGCGCCTGGAACGCTGCAGCCGTGTATGAGGTGAGTGCTGGGTCCATGGCAGCAACTGGCAACCATGGCTGCTCACATTGTAGTGGAAGGCCCTGGGAGGAGGAGCCACAGGGTAACTCAGTGCCCAGGTTCCCCTACCTCCAGTGTTATCTAGGTCCTTTGGCCACTCACCTGCAGTCCAGTAGGGGCCCACAAAGCCCTGCACATTCCTCAGCATTTGCCACATCTTCTTGCCAAGGCCTGGGCCCCACTGTGTGTAGCAGGTGTTGCAGCTCCGTACCCCAGAGCACCTGGAAGTCATTCAAGGGCGAGCGCTGCCCTGCAGGGTGGGCATGCGTGTCAGCACATGTATATCAGCACGTGCACACTTTATTCATTCAGGGGATCAAACTACAAGGCCTCTGGAGTGGACCCTGTCAGCCCATTCAAGGGTCAGACCCCTGTACTGGGTGGGAGAAGCAGGCCCAGGCATGATAGTTATCACTAGTGCACCTGTTTAGTGGGCAAGGCACTAGGCTCAGCTGTAAAACATATACTCTGAGAGCAGTGGGTGATGGTGCTTGCCCCATGGAGCTTATCCCATCTAATTTCTCAGATGAGACTGAGAAGGCTCAGAGGTATCTTATTAACCATGCAGAGGCCCAACCCAAGCATTCTGACTCCAAGTCTAGGCTCTCACTAGCATAAGGGCATATGCTAAATTAGAGAATTAGATCTGGCTCATAAGGGGTAATTGCCTGCACGTGTGCCTGCGTCTGTGTGGCCCTAATACTGCCTCAATGCTACAGCAGACTTTTTAACGCAGGCCTGAATAGGCAATGTGTTTATGTGTTCCTGGGGCTGCCCAGCTCTGTGAAAGAAGCCAAGGTCACTCGCTGCTCCATGCCCAATAGGAAAGTAAGTTCCTGGCTCAAAGAGCCGGATGGGCCTGGGGCCAACCCCTTTCTGAACGCAGATGGGGATCAGGGTTGAGGGGAAGGGCACTCACCAGGGGCCCCTAAGAACCCCGTCAGAAGCAGCAGGAGTGGGAGCCACCCCATCCTCCTGGCTGGAGGCTGCACTGTGACCCACCACAGCCCCATCCGGGAAGTTGTGAAACCTGTCCCTACGGGATTGGGTGGCTCTGTCTCCACACCCCCACTGTAGACTTGCTGGGGCCTGACCTGAGACCCAGTGGCAGGAATGCGGGTGGTGCCAGGCCTTAGGCCCTATAGGTGAGGTACAAGTGTCCTCACTCTGGCACATTTAGCCCCCCGAGAGGCCTCCCTATGTAGTGGGCAGTGTTGGAAAGGTTCAGTGGGGACACTTGAGGGCCCCACTGCCCCCCTCCCTTAGCCCCACCCCCTCCCCCTCCCCGCACCCTAGGCTGCTTTGAAGGGAAGGGCAGTGTGGACATGGTTGCTGCCAGAGGCCTAGGTTCCAGCCCGAAGGTGGTGATATTAAACTTTTCTGAGCTTCAGCTTTCCCCCGTAAAGTGGAGAATATTCCCTGCCCCAGCCTCAAGGAGCCTGCCCCTTTTGCTGTCTTATCGGCCCCAGCTGGAGGCAGGTCTGCCCACGCCCCTGTCAGCAGAGCCCAGAGAGGCTCCCCTCGCCCCGCCAGAGGTGCCATCCCAGGGAAGATGAGCGAGGCCACCCTTCTGGCCTGAATGGAGGTGAGGGTGACAGGTGGCAGGGACCCTGGGAGGCACGGCCTTTCAGACGTCCTAGGGGACCTGTGGGCCGGACCTCCAAGTACGGGTAGGAGTTGAGATAGGTGGCCAAGGTCTCTCCCAGGACACAGCGTTACGACATGGCTGGGCCAGGAGCTCCTCCTGCGTAGGCGGGGGTCGGAGGCGTCTGGGCAGTGGGGCAGTGGGGCGAGGCGGGGGCCGGGAACGTCCCAGCTGTAGGCCGCGGAGGGAGCCCGCCCGCTGGAGGCTGTGGAGGGGGCCCTCTGGCGGAGGTCGGGCGCGGGTCGGTGCGCGTGCGCGGCGGCCGCGCGGTTTGGCCCTGGACAGGCGCCGTAGCTGAGAGCTGGGCGGATGTTGTGAGCCCGGACGCGGCGGCCGAGGTTGGGGGTGAGTGTGAGGGGCGGCCGGGCTCCGAGGGGGGCGGGTGTCCGCGGCTCCCCTTGCGGCCCCAGCCCGTCTAGTGTGAGGGCGCTCGCCGCGCGAGGGGTCGCAGCCTGTGGTGCCAGACTCCGGGCCGGAGCTGGCCTGGAGGATCCTCCGGAGCTTGGGGCCGGGCAGAGGCGACTCGGGGAAACAAGCGCTGCCCTCGCGTCCTTGGGATCCGAGATGGGGTCGGTTCGGTTACAAGCCTTGAACTCTCGGCGGGGCTGAACAGGATCGACGTGGCAGGGAGCCCCCGAGCAAAGTCAAGCACCGCCTCTCACCTGGGTCCTCAGCACCTGACACCCGGAGTGGATGTCTGGAAGGTTTGCTCATCAGTTGAGTGACAGCGTCTAATCTGTCCTGCACCTGCTCTGGTGTGAGAGGGCTGGTGGTGGGCGGCAGGGCGGGGAGTCACCTTTCTGAGGGGCAGGAGTGGTGCCGCCTGGGAGTGGGCAAGAGTGTGTGGCGGGAGCAGAGGACCTGTTTGGGGTGAGATAAGAGAAGTTCTGTCTAAGGCAGTGCTGGAGGGCCAGCCTCTAGACCAGCACTGACTAATAGAACTTTATGTGAGGATGGGAATGTTCTTTATTTTCGGAGTCTAGTCCAGTAACCATTAACCACATAGGGCCACTGAATCCTTGAAATGTGACTAATATAATTGAGAAATTGACTTTTTAATTTTAATTGAAATTTAAATACCCGTGTGTGGCTAGTAGCTGCTGTGTTGGACAGCACAGCCCTAGATCAGTGAACCAGGCACCAGGGACTTAGTGCAGCTTCTGAAGCAGCTGTAGCAACACCATGGTATGTGAGGGATGGACAGCAGTGGGGACAGTGGCGCCTGTGAGGAGGGCAAGGGTGGTGCTCTGATGGGGTAGGAGGCTGTGTGTTTGATTGGGGGCAAGAAAGCTAGCAGGCCTTTGAAATAGAGAAGGGAGGATTCTGGAACTGAGGAAGGGGATCCTGGCTTTGGATGTAAGCAGGACTTGTAGCTGGAGATGGCACCAAGGCCTTGGATGGTGGACTCTACTTGATGTAGGGTTCTCTCTTCCAGATGTGGACCCACAGTGGCTTACAACCGAGAAGGATACAGGGGCTCTGCTCCTGGGCCACCTCACTTTGGACCCTTGGGTCTGATTTCACACTCGGCAGAAGCATTTGGTTTAGTTTAACAAACATATATCTGGCACCTGCTCTCTGTTGGGCCCTGTGTGAGCACTGGGACATGGTGGGGCCCTGTCACATGGCCCCAGACCCCCTCCCCCCCACCCCCCGTGTAGGAAGCTGGAAGCCCCTGCTTTCCTTTGCCCTGGGTTGATGTGTGCGTGAGTGTGCATGCAGTGGCTTCACCTGCTCCCAAGCCTTCCTGACACCACAGGATTGAGGTCAATATGGGGGCCCTTGGCTGGCTTCGAATAGCCAGGCTCTGCCTCTGCTTCAGCCCCCAGGACCACTGGCTGCCCACGAGAGATGAAAGATGGCATCCAAGGGGGCCGGCATGGCTTTCTCCCGAAAGAGCCACAGGCTGACCTCAGATGCTGAGAAATCTAGGGTCACAGGTAAGGGTTGGAAGGGCTGGGATGAGGCTCCTAGTGCTGAGGGAAGAAGGAGAGAGGCAGCAAAGTCCCAGGTGCATTGAGCCTCAGGCCTTCCTGCACCCCCTGTACCTGTGAGTCAGCTCTTCTCCACTAGCAGCCATGGAGCAGGGCACCCACCGTGACTGCTCCGCTGACTCCTGTGGCTGGCCTAGGACCAGGAGCCTCTGTGGCCAGTAGGGGCTGGGAGCCCCACTGACCATGTGTCCCTTCTCTCCCTTCTGACCTGTGGCGCAGGCATCGTGCACGAGAAGCTACTGGACGACTACCTGCACCGCATCTTTTCCTCTACTGATCGTGCACCCACGGCAGCCACCAGCAGGTATGGCCAGGTGGATCTCCCTTCCTCACTCTGTGGGACCAGACCAGAGGCTGGAGACTGCATTGTGGGGAAGGAGGCCGGGGCTCTGGGTAGGCTGGCTTGGGTTCCGTTCTTGCTCTGCCACTCCTGGCTGTGAGACCTGTGGCCAGAGAGTCCGCCTTCTGGACTCCACCTCTTCCTTTCCCCTGGCAGTGCTAGTACCTTCCTTCTGAGAGTATAGTGGAGGTCAGGGGCATGATGTGCACTCAGCATGGCACTTCGCACCTATTTTACACTCAGCATCTGGTCCATGTGCACCTGCCCTCACCACTGTCGCACCCTGGCCCTCTGAAGCCTCTGCTTGATCTGTACAGCACAGATGCCACCAGCCCTTTATTCCTTGCAAATTTAATGTATTTAAGTTTAGCTCATATCAAAACTACAAGTGGGGAATTCCCTGGTGGTCCAGTGGTTAGGACTCTGCACTCTCACTGCCGAGGGCCTGGGTTCGATCCCTGGTCGGGGAACTAAAATCCCGTAAGCCACTTGACACGGCAAAAAAAAAAAAAAAAAAAAAAAGTTATGAGTGCCCTTTAGCAGAAACTTACATAGAAAAAGAAAAAGCAACTGTCATCTTCTTATTCTAATATAACCATTTGAGTGTGATTCCTTTTTGTTTTCTTTACCTCATGATGTATGTAGTTTGGGTTATGCTGTGTGGAAAATTTTTTTTAGATTTTTGTCACTGTCAGCTTTTTTGAAGTTATTGAGGAATAATTAACATACAGTAAACTACATGTATTTAAAACATACAATCTAGTAAATTTTAACATGGATAACCTGTGAAACCAGCAGTGCCATGAACATATCCCACACCTCCAAAAGTGTATAGTTTAAATCCTATTTTTGTCATCAGACGTTATTCCTGAATGTTTTTCTACACTACAGATTGATCTCGGTGGGCATCTTTTAGGTCCAGGAATCTGCCTGATCACTGCCCTAGTTTAGAGGGGCTTTTGTTTTTGTAAACAGTGCTGCATAGACGCCCAGGGTTGGAATCACAAGGCTAGAGTATTTGAATTGCAATCACTTTTAGGACTGTTGCTGAATTTCTTCTTCAAAGGGTTCTGTACATTCTTTTTTTAAAAAATAAATTTTTATTTTTATTTTTATTTATTTATTTATACTTGGCTGCATTGGGTCTTTGTTGCTGTGCGCGGGCTTTCTCTAGTTGTGGCGAGTGGGGGCTACTCTGTTGTGGTGCATGGGTTTCTCATTGCGGTGGCTTCTCTTGTTGCGGAGCATGGGCTCTAGGCATGCAGGCTTCAGTAGTTGTGGCTCGCGGGCTCAGTAGTTGTGGCTCGATGGTTCTAGAGTGCAGGCTCAGTAGTTGTGGCGCACGGGCTTAGTTGCTCCGCGGCATGTGGGATCTTCCCAGACCAGGGCTCGAACCCATGTCCCCTGCATTGGCAGGTGGATTCTTAACCACTGCGCCACCTGGGAAGTCCCGGCCTGTACATTCTTTCTCCCTGCAGTGAGGCATGTGTGTCCCCATGTCTCAGCCCCCTTGCCAGCCAGGGCTATTCTGTCTTTCACAGTCTCTGCTCGCTGGGCAGACCCAAAGGGCAGCATCGTTGCCTGTTCCATTTAAGCAGCTGTGGTGACCAAAGGGTTTCTACTTGTGGAGGGCTGCTGCCCACCTCCACCCCAACCCCAGCCCTGGCCTGTTCCCAGGGCCATCTGATCCCTACCTCATGTGATACCAGAAATGATCCTGCTGCCACTGGTGCCGTGGCTGCCAGGAGGGAGAGCAGGTGGCAGAGCCGTTAGTCAGTGGTTGTGTGGATGCAGAACTCTGGGCTGGAACCTGAGCAATCCAGAAAGGGTAGGCAAGTGCTGGGGTTGGCCAAATGGGCAATGTTGCAGGCGTTCACTGAGGCTGAGTGTCAGGTTGGCCACCCGAAGCTGCTCTTAAGAGCAGGCACAAGACTAGAGCAGCCCTCCCAGGTGTGGGCCTGTCAGAAATTCTGTTGCAGAAGCCTGCTTGATCTCTGGGCGCATTGGGGTGTTGAGAGACAGGGTTGGCTACAGCCTTCCATGTTACTGGCGAGGCACCCCATTGCACGGCTGCCTGCTCGCCTTGGCCTGGGGCTCAGTAGGAGTAGGGAGGAGGCTTCATGGATCTCCACCTCCTGTAGCTCAAGGTCAGTTGTAGCTCACAGTGTGGGAACATGTGGCCCCTGGGCCTGGGTTGAAGCTACCTTGCCAGAGAGTCAGTGCTTTGGCCCATCTACGTGCCCTTCCAGAGCCTACTCTCTAGCGGGATGAGTGGGGTGGGAACTGGGATTAGAGTTAGAAGAGCAGGTGCCAGCAGTCTGTGGGCTGGATCCAGATGGGCGTCAGGCCTCTGCTCTTTGAGCCCTGCTAGTCAGCACCACCTCATTCCCTGCTATTCTTAGCAACTGAACTCAGGACTTAGCTGGCCAGTGTTAGAGCTCTTTCTCCTCTGGGCATGTGTGCTGGGAGGATGAGGGGGCCACTCAGGCAGATTTTCCTAGGCCCTTTGGCTGGGGCAGCTGACAGATAGGCAGGCTGTGTGCTCTACTCTCCTCTACAGGTGGGTCCAGGACAGAGCCAGCCAGAAGCTAAGAGGGCTGAGCCCTTTATCCTCCCAGGACATGTCTCATTCAACACACAGGCTTCCCTGGCTGGGACCACAGACCTGGGGTCAAGGACTGGACTAGCTGATCTTGGTACTGACCATCTTGGGGATCAGCACTGCTCCCAGCCTTCCCTGCCCAGGCATAATCAACAAGCCACCTCCAAGAGTGGGGAGGTTATGGGCTACGGAGGGCGCATTATTCCTAGGAATCTTCACAGCATCTCTGAGCTACAGCTCTTGTTCCATTTATACAGATGAGAGGATTAAGGTTTAGAAAGAGTTCTTCCTTCTTTTTTTTTTTTTTTTTTAAACAGTCTTGAGGTGCACCAAATTTAGTGGATAATCCAGTCTTCTGACCCCCAGCATGCCAGAATCTGGGACTGGTACAGCCCTTTTTCTGGAGTCTGGGCAGCCACCCTCCTAAGCTCAGGAGAAAGGGACTGGGAGAGGGATTTAACGTCATCTGGCTGGTTTCAAGGACTTTTGGGACCCTCGCAGCCTCTCGCTCTCCCCAGGAAACTCCTGAACTTCCAGAACCTGCCAGAGCACCTGGACCAGTTGTTACATGTGGACGAGGAGGCGGAGGAGGAGGAGGAGAGCCAGGGTCGGTGACAGCCTCAGGAATGGGACTGGGGAGCCAGGGCTGGGCCTGGGGGGCTCAGTACCCTCTCTGCATCTGTCAGGCCCTGTGCCTGGCCCAACCCCACACCCTCTTCTCTCCTTTCCAGGAAAGGTTGAAGGGCGGCTTGGCCCGTCCACTGTGGTCCTGGACCACACGGGTGGCTTCGAAGGGCTTCTTCTGGTGGATGATGACCTCTTGGGGGTGAGCGAGGGCAAGGCGTGGGGTCCCAGATCTAAGCCCCTCCTGACACAGCCCCAAGCTCCTCCTGATGTGGCCCTGGTCTCGACCTTTCTTGATGGGGCTGCAGCCACAGACCCCTCCTGATGTGGACTATTGAGTCCCCAGCTCCCAAACC
Source organism: Pseudorca crassidens (assembly GCF_039906515.1). NCBI lineage: Eukaryota > Metazoa > Chordata > Mammalia > Artiodactyla > Delphinidae > Pseudorca > Pseudorca crassidens. The sequence goes on from NC_090305.1 coordinate 68,938,116, forward strand.
CTCCTGACATAGCCCCGAAACCCTCTTGGTGTGACCCCAGCCCCAAGGCTTTCCCAGCATAGCCATGAGCCCCTCCTATCATGCTCCCGGCCCAAAATCCCTGCTGACCTGGGTCTAGCCCCTTCCACCCTGTTCAGGCACAGGACAGTGTTGGCCACGACAGGCGTCGCCACCAAGGCGAGCCGAGTTGGAGTGGGGTCGTTCTCCCTTGGGGTGGCACCCCGTATGCCCGGGAGGAGGTTCACCACCCCTGCTCTCCACCCAGGTGATTGGACACAGCAACTTTGGTACTATCCGCTCTACCACATGCGTGTACAAAGGTGAGACCACGCTCTGCTGTGGCCCAGGGAGTTGGGAGGAAGTTTGAGGGCCCGGGCCAGAGGCAGGAGGCAGTCTTTGTTTCCCTGCTGGGTTTGACGTGACTTTTTCCAGGGAAATGGGTCTACGAGGTGCTCATCTCCTCCCAGGGGCTCATGCAGATTGGCTGGTGCACGATCAACTGCCGCTTCAATCAGGAGGTACATGTGGGAGAGGGACCCCTCCCAGGGAGACCTTCTCTTGGCAGCAGGCCTCATCAGGGCTCAGGCAATCCCCCAACCCACATAGGGTCTGCTCAGCACCCTCATCTGGACTTCCCTCTGGAGGAGACATAATGTGTCCCACCCCATCCCAGGGCAATCCAGCCCCGAAACAGCCCTCACTCCTTCCCTCAGAGCATCAGCCCCATTCTGTAGAGCCACGTGGGTCCAAGGCTGGTGGCTGGTGGGCTCTGGCCCTGCCCCTCCCCACCTCCCCCAGACCTCACAGACAGTTCCTCCCTAGGAGGGGGTTGGAGATACACACAACTCCTATGCCTACGATGGCAACCGGGTGCGCAAGTGGAACGTGACCACGACGAACTACGGGAAGGTGAGGCCCGGGCCCCCTGCAGCCCAACTGGCCCATGTCCATCCCCACAGCTTGGTGGGGGCCACTGGGCAGCGCTGAGGGAATGTAGGGCACCAGGGGGAGGGCAGGGACTGAGGTCCTCTGTCCTTGTGGCCAGTCTCCCCTGGGTGGCAGTGGAGACACAGCTGGAGGGGGGCAGAGTGGGCAGGCTGCTGGGCTTCTGCACATCTATAAGTCTTCCTCCCCTGGCAGGCGTGGGCAGCGGGGGACATTGTGAGCTGCCTGATCGACCTGGATGAAGGCACGCTGTCCTTCTGCCTGTGAGTCTCCTGCCTCTATTCACAGGCCTGGCCTCTGGGGCATCCCCAGTCTGCCCTCGTGTTCCAGGCCCTGTAAGGGGCCAGGCTGGCTTCGGTAGCCTGAGGGTGGGCAGCCCCCACAGAGGCCTGCTCACTGGTCCATTTCAGCCACATCCTTCTTAGCACTGGCTCATGGACCCTCCCTTCTGCTCCAGGAATGGTGTGTCTCTGGGCACTGCCTTTGAGAACTTATCCAGGGGCCTGGGCATGGCCTACTTCCCAGCCATCAGCCTCTCCTTCAAGGAGTCTGTGGCCTTCAACTTCGGCAGCCGTCCCCTGCGATATCCTTTTGTGAAGAAGGCTGTGGGCTGCTTGGATGCTCTTGAGGAAGCCAGGATGGGGGTCTCCCTGCTCCAGGAGCTCTGCGGGCTGGTGGCAGGCCCTGCTGCCGGGAAGAGTGAGTAGGGTACAGCTGAGGTGGGTGCTGAGGACAATGCTTGCAGCAACCTTGTTAGGTGGGTACCATTGCTGTCTCCACTGAACAGGTGAAGAGCATAAAGTGGCAAGAGAAGTTTTGCTTCACAGAGAAACGGGAGGGTTGTGATGCAAACCAGGCAATCTGACCTCTCAGCCCTGCCCTGGAGCCCAGGCCCTTCTGCAGGGGTCTCAGTGGGAGGGGGTAGGTATTCTGAGCCACAGATCAGGTGTTGCTGGCTTAACTCTGTGGCACCTACCCAGTGGTGGGCTACCGGCCCCTGCAGGACCCACCAAGCGCCGACCTGGTTCGGGCACAGGAGTTGCTGGGCTGCTTCCAGGCAGTGCTGAGCGTGGAGCTGGACCCCGTGGTGAGCCAGCGTCTGGGCCGGGTATGCTGGGGGCTTTCTACAGCCCTCTGCCTCTCACAGTCCCTTCCTCCCCGCCCACACAGCAAGGGCGGCTGGTGGAGAAGGAAAGCTCTGAGTGGCAGTTGCAGGGCCAGCCCACCGTCCTCCTCACACTGGCTCACATCTTCCATCGCTTCGCACCGCTCCTGGTGAGGGGACATTAGGGAGGGGAGAGGCGGGCCATGATAGAAACACCCCTGCTGAGGGCTGGGATGCTGAGGTGCATGAGGTCCAGCAGCATCACCTGTCAGGGGCCCCTGTGACCAGAGCCCTTAAACCCCAAGGATGTCACTGGGTGAGGAGGAGACACTTCCAGCTGAGGGTATCAGGGGGCTTCCTAGAAAGAAGATCGAGGGGTGGTGACATCACAGTCCAAGGGAATGGCATGTGCAGAGCCCCAGAGGCGTTGTTGGGTAGCAGCATTTCCTGTGTCTCCATCAGACCCCAGAAGGGCTCATCCATGACTTGGGGTTGCTTGACGGGGACCAAGAGTCCATCTGTGGCCTTGGCCACGTGCCAGGGCAGGGGGGCCCTGAGTGGGGCAGGAGGCTGCCACCTCACTGGCACCCGCCCTTGGTGCAGCGCAAGGTGTACCTGGTGGAGGCCGTGCTCATGAGCTTCCTGCTGGGCGTCGTGGAGGCGGGCACCCCCGCACAGGCGCAGTCTGTGGTGCACCAGGTCCTGGATCTCCTGTGGCTCTTCATGGAGGTGAGGCGCCGGATATCAGCCCTCAGGCCAGGATGTCAGGCTCCACTGAGTACAGGGAGGGTGTTGGAGAAGGCCGCATAGATGGCTGTCCCGGGGCCTGCCCTCAGCGGGTAGCTGTGCAACCTCACCTCCCTCTTCCAGGACTATGAGATGCAAGATTGCCTCAAGCAGTTGATGATGTCCCTGTTGCGGCTGTACCGGTTCTCGCCCATCGTCCCTGACCTGGGCCTGCAGGTAGGAGCTCCTGCCCTGGCCCTGAGCCCCCTGGGCCTCACCTGCCCACTCTGAGCACCCTCTCCCCACAGATCCGCTACCTGCGGCTCACCATTGCCATCCTCAGTCATGAGAAGTCCCGCAAGTTTCTGCTTAGCCACGTCCTGTATCCTCTCCTTGCTACTAGGCAGGCCAGACATGCGGTGCCCTCTGGGGTCAGCAGAAACCAGGGAGGGTGGTGTGCCTCTGCCCAGGGTTCCCCACGGAGGCTCAGGAAGACCAGAGCCACCCAGCGTGTGAGTCCTTGTTCCAGGACCCAGCCTTCCCAGCACTTTCTCTACAGAGCAGGGAGGGTAGAGCAAAGGATCCAGGCTGGCTGGCTGGCTGGCCTGAGCAGGGATTTCCAGATGCCTGCAGGCTCTTGGGCCACCCAGAGGTGGAGGGTGGGGGGCAGGGGGGAGCCATCAGCGCCTGCCCTCTTCAGCCAAAGCACTGCACTTCTATCTGTGCTCCATGGCGGGGGTTCCTATGAAATCTTCTCGAAGGAGTCAGCTCCTCCTGTTTCCCTATAACGTTGAGAACTGCAGGTGCAGGAGAGAGAGCATAGCTTCGGGCCCCTGGCTGGGAAACCTGTGCTAGTAGCTGTCTTCTCTCTGTGGGGTCCTCAGCCTCTAGGAGGCAGAAACAAATAGAGAGGCTGCCAGGCCCTCTCTCCAGCTGTCCCACCGTCATCTGTTCCTGTGACAAGTCTTCATCGTGCCCTTGCTTGGAATTGGGCTTGGTGGGTTTGACAGCCACAGCTGTTTCTCTGGGCTCACAGTCAGTGGTGACAGGCACACAGCAGCGATGGCACCCTGAGGACTGGGAGAGCTGTGGTGGGCATATCCAGAGGTGGGTAAGTTTCGGGAGGGCTCATGAGGGTGTACGGGGCACCTTGTGGTGAGCGGAGCTCTGCCTTAACGACCACCAGCTTCGACGTGCTCCGGTCCGTTGTCTTCTTTTACATCAAGAGCCCCCTGCGTGTGGAGGAGGCTGGCCTACAGGAGCTCATCCCCACCACCTGGTGGCCCCACCGCTCCAGCAGGGAGGTGGGCAGCCCTGACTTGGGTGGGCGGTGGTCACAGTGAGGGCTGACCCGGGGTGTCTGAACCACCTGTACATGACACGCGAGGCCCCTTCCTGGGCTGGGGGTGGGAGTAGGGGGTCTTTTGTCTGAAGTAGACCAGGGTGAGCCTTGCCATCTTTCACCCCCCTCCCCTGCCCCGCCCCTGCCCAGGGCAAAGACAGTAAGGAGATGAAGGACGAAACCTCCGAGGAGCGGCTCCGGCGGCGTGCCTATGAACGGGGCTGCCAAAGGCTCAAGAAGCGCATCGAAGGTCAGCCCCGTTCCTCAGGCACTGGGTAGGGGGTGGAGGATTTCTGTGCCTGTGTACTTGGGGGCACTTGGTAGTGACCATGCTTAGGTTGGACTTGGGGATCCCTGGTGGTGGAGCCTCAGTCCAAACCTGCTCCCCCTGCCGGTCCCCGGGAGCCTGAGGGCAAGGCCCTGCCTGAGGAAAGCTGTCCTGTTCCCCACCCCACCCCCAGTGGTGGAAGAACTACAGGTCCAGATCCTGAAGCTGCTGTTGAACAATCAAGATGACAACGGGGTAAGTGATTCCCAGACCCCTGTGTGGGTCCCTGGCCAGGAGGGGTATCAGACCGGGCCTGGAGACCCAGAGGGCAGGGCTGGGTCAGGCTCTTGTGGCAGGGTGCAGGCTAAGTTGAGTCCGGTTCGGGGCCAGGATCCTCAGCTCATCACAGCCTTGGCTTTCCTTCCCCCGAAGGGCGAAGCTTCTAGGTACATCTTCCTGACCAAGTTCCGAAAGTTTCTGCAGGAGAATGCCAGCAGCCGGGGGGTAGGTATCCCCAGGCCAGCCCACCAGGGCCCCCTGGCTTTGTCGCAGCATTTGCACCTGTAATTCTGGCACTTCTGCATTTCCTCCCCGCCTGCCGCCCTACCCTCTCTGCTCAGCCCAGGGTCCTGGGGCAGGGCCTTGGATGAGGAGTGGGCTGGCCTCCGGGCTGCACAAATGCATGTCTTACACCTGTGCCTGCAGAACATGCCCATGCTCTGCCCCCCCGAGTACATGGTCTGCTTCTTACACCGCTTGATCTCAGCCCTGCGTTACTACTGGGACGAATACAAGGCTTCGAATCCATGCGCTACCTTCAGTGACGGTGAGTGTGGCCAGGGCCTCGAGTTGTAGACGCTGGGCAGAGCCAGCCCCAGGGCAGCCCCTAATGTTGGTGTGGAGTGATAGCTGAGGGCAGGGCTGGGGGGAGCTGTCCCAGGCCTCCTGCCTAATTGAGTCCTACCCACTGGGCGCGGAGGCCTTGCACTTGGACGGTGAGCCCGTGTTTGCTCTGATGGTCCCCTGGGTTCCTGTCCTCTATGGGCCCTGTTCCTCAGTCCTTGCCCACTAGCCCTCTGTGCAGTCCTTTGTCGGGGACGCCTTGGGTGGGCTCTGAGGTGCTGGGGGCCCTGTGTTTGTGTGGGACGGAGTCCCCAGGGGTCAGTGGAAGCAGCCTGCATTGGGCAATCTCCCATAGGGCTGGGTCAGGGCCCTCTCTGATTCTCACCTGGGTGACCAGCAGCCAAGAATGCCCCCTTCATCCCAAGTTGTGCCGTTGCTGGAACTGACCTGAAATGGTAGAGGGCGGGGTGGTAGGGGAAGCCTGGTCAGGTAGGTGGCCTAGGCCAGGGGTCCTGCTGGGCTCTGACTGCTGGCCCGGCCTCCCAACTCCTCGCAGAGGCCTACATCCCGCCCCAGGTCTTCTATAATGGCAAGGTGGACTACTTCGACCTGCAGCGCCTTGGAGGCCTCCTCTCGCACCTTCGGAAGACCCTCAAAGGTGCGCGCAGGCTTGGGCAGTTAGCAGGGCAGGATGGGGGGTGGTTCCTGAGCCAGCTCGGCCTTGAGTGCTGAGCTGCGCTGTGCCCACCAGAGGGCGCCCAAGTCACTCCACCTGCTCTGCAGGGAGATGCTGATGGGCCTCCTCTGCCCCGATCTTGTGTCCAACTATTCCTTCCTTCCCTTGCACATCCACCCCAGAGGAGGTCTGGGAGCCCTGTGATGGAATAGGGGGCAGTGTGCTGATGGAGGAGGGAACCATGGGATCTTGGTGAGGGAGTTGTTGGGGGGGCGGGGGCCGGGGGGGGCGGGCTCGCATTTGCTGCCTGAACTACTTTCAAGGATGAGCACAAATGTCTCCAGTGCAAAGGGCTGAGAGCACAGTGTGAGCGGTGGCAGGGATGCCAGCAACGGCCCAGCATGGCCTGGAGAGAGAAAGCAGCTGGCGTGCTAGAGAGGAAAATGAGAGGCAGGGAGTGATGGGAAATGAGGCCAGGGAGTCTGAAGGGCAGAGTCTGAGGGCCTTGTGGGCCACAAAGCGGCTGTAGGCTCCTTCCAGGGACAGTGGTAGCTTTGGAAGGTCCTGAAGCAAGGGTGCGAGGTTGGGGGGTCTGCGTTGTAAGAAGCTCCCTCTGGCTGCTACAGTGTGGAGGGTAGAGTGCAAGGGCCAAGAAAGGAGACAAGAAGCCAGTTGTCCAGGCAACAGAGGAGGCGGGGAGGGTAAAGGGGAGGGGACAAGGATGACCCCAGGCTTCTTGCCAGAGGCTGTGGGGAGGAGGCACCATCAGGAAGAGGAGCTGCAGGAGAGGACAGTTTAGTATGTTTGAGGTGCCCAATGATGCAGCCAGGATGAAGGCCTGGGCTGGAGGAAGCGGTGGTGTGTCCAGCTGTCAGCGTAGAGGTGGGGACAAGCCTGCGGTGAGGACCGGACCCCCTGGGGAGTGTGCAGAGTGAGGCAAGGAGAGCCCTGGGCAGCTCTGGATTTCCCTTTGTGGGGCAGGACAAGGAAGAAAGCAACGGAGCAGTCAGAGAAGTAGGGCCCTGGAGAGAGTGAGGTCATGCAGATAAAGACAGGGAGTGATGGGGTCGTGGTGGGGAGAGCCTTCTGCCTCACTCAGCATGACTCGCCCTACAAGACACAGGGCCTTGGGATGCAGAGTGAAGGCTGGGTTGGAGCAGGTGGAGGGTGAAGCACAGGCGCAGTGGTGAATGGGGCCCTGCAGGGCCTCCTGCCCTCTCACTGTCCTCAGTGGTGCCACCTATGACCCCTCTGCCCTCCACTGGTCTGAGAGCCCTCTTGTCATTCCTCCTAGATGACCTTGCCTCTAAGGCCAATATCCTGATCGACCCACTGGAGCTCCAGGCGGCCACCATGGATGACCTGGATGAGGATGAGGAGCCAGCCCCGGCTGCGGCCCAGGTGCCGCGGTAGGGGCAGGCAGGGGGCTTTGTGTTGGGCTGTCCCTCTATCATAAGGGCAGGGGTGTCACACGGGGCCATCTCCCCCTCCATGCAAGCAAGGAGCTTGTCCCCAGGCAGGTTCCCTTGCTGTAGGTGGAGGCATGAACTGACGGGTGTGGTGGGGCATGCCTCCTGCTGCTGAGCCCCTACGAGACACAGGGCCTTGGGATGCAGAGTGAAGGCTGGGTTGGAGCAGGTGGAGGGTGAGGCGCAGGCGCAGTGGTGAATGGGGCCCTGCGGGGCCTCCTGCCCAGCCAGCCGGTACCCTCTCGCTGTCCCGTTCCCCAGCCTCACATATCAAGGGAGCCATAAGTGGGCCCGGGTCCTGGGATTGCTGAGTGGCGTCTGGCCTCCTCTCTCCACCACAGCGACCCATGCAGGCCCTGGCCATGGGGGGTGCGCTGCCCCTGCCTCGGCCCAGCTGGCTCAGTTCTCCAACCCTGGGCCGAGCCAACCGCTTCCTCAGCACAGCAGCTGTGAGCCTGATGACCCCACGGCGGCCTCTGAGCACCTCAGAGAAAGTGAAGGTCCGCACACTGAGCGCGGAGCAGAGGACCCGTGAGGACAGTAGGTGCCAGACAGGGCCAGGCGTGGCGCGCTGAAGGATCCTTCTCTCCTATACAACACTCCCCCTGGGCAAAGCCAAATACACCCCATTCCCTCCTGGTCCTGTGGCCTGGCAGTATGTCAGGGGTGTGGGAAGTGCACTCTGAGGGCAGGAAATTGATGCTACAGAAATAGGTCCTGGAATGCAGCACCTTCCCTGCCCCGGCCCACACGTTCTCCCTGCAGGTCCCTCCTTGGGCCCAGGCAGGGGGAGAGGGCCTCCTTCTCCTCCTATAAGGCCCATCCTGGCTCCATAGGCTTAGAAGAGAACTGGAATGGCTCCGACCCTGACCCTGACCCTGTCCTTCCCTACTCCCTAGTCGAGGGTAGCCAGTGGAATGAGGGCCTGCTGGTGGGGCGGCCCCCCGAGGAGCCTGAGCAGCCCCTCACCGAGAACTCCCTGCTGGAAGTCCTGGACGGTGCCATCATGATGTATAATCTCAGCGTTCACCAGCAGCTGGGCAAGGTCTCACACCACTGGTCCATGCGCATGTTATGTGGTTCTGGGTGTTTGGATGCATGTGTGTGTGCACCCACACGTGCCCACGTGTCTCCAGGGGTGCCTGGGCGTGACTGTGCACGTTAGCATATGCCACAGCAAGACTGGTTTCTGCCAGTGCCGTTTGGGCCTGACCTCGTTGACTTCTGTGGGAGGGGGCTGTCCTGGGCCTAAGGTTAAGGGTTTGGCAGGGCTGGGGTCCAGACTGGGTGTGGAGAAACCTGTGCGAAGTGCCCAAGGGTCACCCTGGATGTGGTGTCTGGTGCTCTAGATGGTGGGAGTGTCCGATGATGTCAATGAGTATGCGATGGCTCTGAGGGACACAGAGGACAAGCTCCGCCGGTGCCCCAAGCGGGTAAGGTGGATGGGCAGGTGGGTCTTTGGGAGGGCAGGGCATTAAAGAGGGCAGCTTGCTCGCTGGGGTTCCCCAGGGAAGCCCATGAGGGAAAGCTGCTATCCTGCCCCTGCCTCTGGGGTTGCCCAGCAGTTCTCCTCTTCCCCACCCCCGCCCCGGGCAGACCACATCAGTGAGAGTGGGGCTGGCACCAGGGCTAGGCACGGCCTGAGCCCCGTCAGCCAGCCATGGCCTGTGCCAGGGTGCCCCCACCCTGGCCACTAAGTGCTGACGCACACCCACTCTCCTCATCAATTATGGATTCGACCCTGAGTACTTCCTCGGCCACTTGCAGAGTCAGCAGGAAGCAGGGCCTCCCTCCCTCCCTCCTTCCCTCCCCTGGAGCCCCTCTGCCGTAGCTCTCTGGCCTGGGGAACAGAGCCAAGAATGCCCAGTCTGGGCTTTCCTGGCAGCCCCTGGCTCCCACCTGTCTACAGAACCCTGCGCTTGTCCAGGGCAAAAGCAGCTGCCGGAGCTGCAGTTCTAGCGTGGAGTCCCTGGGATGTCCCAGCCAGGGGCTCATCTCACATGCCCTCAGCTGCGTCTCACTTCCACATTCTGAGGGGCACCTGTGGCCCTGTCTTGCTCAGGCTCACCAGCAGGTCAGAGGCTGAGGAGGGTTTTGAAGAGTGGAGCTGGGTCCGCCCAACCCTTTGCCTGCCCCGGGCACCAGTGGGGCCCCTGCTAGGCTGCGTGGGTCTGGGCACGGGGCCATGTCCTGATTGTCCTCTCCTCCCTTCTCCTTGGGTGGCAGAGGAAGGACATCCTTGCAGAGTTGACGAAGAGCCAGAAGGTTTTCTCAGAAAAGCTGGATCACCTAAGTCGCCGTCTTGCCTGGGTCCATGCCACCGTTTACTCCCAGGTGAGCGGTGTGGCCTAGGCCAGCAGCAGCTGCCCTCCCCAAGCCCCCGGACTAGTCACTGATTGGGCAGGGTTGTGCCAGCCCCTCAGTGCTCCCTGCCTTCCTGGGCCTCTGGCACACACGTGCCCCCTCCCCGCTCCTCATCCTCCCTCCCCACCTAGTGCCACATCCCCTGAACTTTTCATGCCCCATGAACTTAAGTAGATGCCATTTGTAGACCCCACTTCCCCATGCAGCTCATAACCCTCCATTCAAGGAACAGCCTGTCTCTACCTGCCTCCCACTGTCCGCTGCCCCTGCTCCTCTCCCAGCGCATCAGGGGCTCTGTGACCTCTCCCAAGCCTCACCCTGCATCTGCATCTGCTTCTCTCTGACTCCCCTCCCACTCGAGGCCACTGGCTTGTTCTCTTCTCACTCATTCACTCACTCGTTCATTTATTAACATGCCCAGAGCCTGGAGGATGCCAGGTGCCATCCTGACACTGGGGACACTCAGTAGTGAACCAGAAAGCTGAGTCCCTGTCCTCCTGGGGTAGACGGACAGACGGTGCACTCCCGCAGCGACCATGTTTTGACTCCCGCCACCCCAGGCCCCGGACCCGCCGCACTTGTTTTATCTCCCCACCTTCCCTGATGTCTCCCCCTCCACAAGTGAGTGCCTTGGGATGCTCCCCAGGTGCCCATGTAGGGCATCTGTTCACCTTCTTGGGCGTGCCCCTCCCCCATAACTGGGTGATCAAGGCGCTTGGTATCCCTGTCTATACTGCTCTTTCTTCTGGTGACTCCTCCCCAACCCAAACCACCTCTGCCTTTTACCCCTCTGTTCTCTCTTGCCACAGACCACCTTGCTCCAGCCCCACAAAGATGGTCACTGTCATCCCACCACCAGGATTTCATGCCTGTCCACCTCCCTAGGCGATCTTGCCATCCCCTCCCACACTGTCTTCTTAGGAACCTCACTCTCCCATCTTTGTACCTTCTTTTTAAATTGTGATAAAATATACACAACGTAAAGTTTACCATCTTAACCATTTTAAAAAGTTGCGGTAAAATACAATATGTAACTTATCATCTTAATCATTTTAAATGTACAGTTCAGCAGTGTTAAGTATATTTATTGCTGTGCAACCAGTCTCCAGAACTCTTTTCATCTCCCCAAACTGAAACTTATATCCACTAATTCCCATTCCCCCCTTCACTTCAGTCCCCGACAACCACTGTTCTACTTTCTGTCTCTGTGAATTTGACTGCTCTAGTACCTCATATAAGTGGAATTTTTGTCACTGGCTTATTTCACCTAGCATAATGGTCTCATGGTTCATCTATGTTGTAGCATGTGTTAGGATTTCTTTCCTTTTTAAGGCTGAATAATATTCCATTGTGTGTATATACCACATTTTATTTATCTGTTAATCCATCTATGGACATTTGAGTTGCTTCCACCTTTTGGCTATTGTGAATAATGCAGCTACGAACATGGGTGTGCAAATACTTTTTCAAGATCCTGTTTTTTAATTATTTTGGGTATATACCCAGAAGCAAAATTGCTGGATCATATAGTAATTCTATTTTTAATTTTTTTGAGAAACTGCCATATTGTTTTTCATAGTGGTTGCACCATTCCCACTAGCAGGGCACAGGGTTCTGATTTCTGCCTATCCTTGCCAACACTTGTTTCTCAGAAATTTTTTTTTATTAATAGTAATCCTAATCTGTGTAAAGTGGTATTTCATTGTGGTTTTGATTTGCATTTCCCTAGTGATTAGTGATGTTGAGCATCTTTTCATGTAATTATTGTCCATTTGTATATCCTTCTTTGGAGAAATGTCTATTCAATCCTTTTGCCCATTTTTAAATCAGATGGTTTTTCTGTTTTTGATTTGTAGGAGTTCTTTATATATCCTGGGTACCAACCCTTTAGCAGATTATGATTTATAAATATTTTCTCCCATTTTCTCTTTTGATTGTGTCCTTTGATGCACATTTTTTAATTTTGATGAAGTCTAATTTATCTATTTTTTTCTTTTCTTGCCTATGCTTTTGTTGTGATATCCAAGAAATCATTATCAAATCCAAGGTCGTGAAGGTTTTCCACTATGTTTTCTTCTAAGAGTTTTTAGCTCTTAAGTTTAGGTCTGTGACCCATTTTAAGGTAATTTTTGTATATGATGTGAGATAATGGTCCAACTTCATTCTTTTGTATGTGGATATCCAGTGTTCCCAGCACCGTTTATTGAAAAGACTGTCCTTTCCCCATTGAATGGTCTTGGCACCCTTGTCAAAAATCATTTGACCATATATGTGAGGGTTTGGGGGTGGGGGGCTCTCTATTCCATTGGTCTGTATGTCTATGTTTATGCCAGTACCACACTGTTGTTTTTTTTTTTAATTTATTTTATTATTTTTGGTTGCGTTGGGTCTTGGTTGCTGCATGCGGGCAGCATGTGGGATCTTCCCGGACCAGGACTCGAACCCATGTCCCCTGCATTGGCAGGCGGACTCTCAACCACTGCACCACCAGGGAAGCCCTACCATAGTGTTTTGATTATTGTAGCTTCACAATAAGTTTTGCAATCAGGAAGTGTGAGATCTGCAGCTTTGTTCTATTTCAAGATTGTTTTGGCTATTTGGGGTCCCTTGAGATTCGAAAGGAATTTTAGAATAGTTTTTTCTATGTCTGCAAAAAAAAAAATCCCTTGAGATTCGAAAGGAATTTTAGAATAGTTTTTTCTATGTCTGCAAAAAAAAAAATCCACTTTTATAGGAATTACATTAAAACTGTAGATTGCTTTGGGTAGTATTGACATCTGACGATATTAAGTCTTCCAGTCCATGAACGTGGGATGTCTTTCCATTTGTTTGTACCTTTTAAAATTTCTTTGAGTGACATTTCATAGTTTTCAGTGTTTCAAGTGTTTCACTTCCTTGGTTAAATTTACACCTGTTTAATTAATTTTGATTCTAATGTAAATAGAATTATTTTCTCAATTTCCTTTTTGGATTGTTCCTTGCTTGTGTATAGAAACACAATTGATTTTTGTGTGTCGATTTTGTATCCTGCAAATTTCCTGAACTCGTTTATTAATTCTAATAGTTTTTTGGTGGAATCTTTAGGGTTTTCTACATATAAGATCATGTCATCTGCAAACAGAGATAATTTTACTCTCTCCTTTAAAAAATATATATATATATGTATATATATTTATTTATTTATTTATTTATTTGGCTGTGCCGGGTCTTAGTTGCAGCATGCAAGATCTTCGTTGTGGCATGCAGGCTCTTTAGTTGCAGCATGCAGACTCTTAGTTGTGGCATGCATGTGGGATCTAGTTCCTTGACCAGGGATCGAACCCAGGCCCCCTGCATTGGGAGCGTGGAGTCTTAACCACTGGACCACCAGGGAAGTCCCATACTCCCTCCTTTCTAACGTAGATGGCTTTTACTTCTTTTTCTGGCCTAATTCTGGCTAGAACTCCCAATACTATGTTGAATAGAAGTGGCAAAAGCAGACACCTTGTCTTGTTCTTGATCTTAGGGGAAAGCCTGTCATTCTTTCACCATTGAGTATGATGTGAGCTATGGACTTTTCATAATACAGCCTTTATTATGTTGAACTGCCTTTTTTTTTCTTCTACATTTGCAATGCTTACCCTCTTGCCTCCTGCTCCTTCAGCTTCTCCCATTACTAAAGGAAAAGGCCCGTGATGCCTTTCTCTCACTGTACATCTGCTTACACTACCGCTCTCTCCTTCCTTCTCTGTGTCTTGGCTTCCTCATCTTCTCTTCACTCTTTGCCCAGATCAGGCTCCTCCACTTTTCTGAAATAGTCTTGCAAGGTGTCTGTCAAGCTCCCCCCCTCCCTTTGTGGACACATCTCCTCTCCCATTACAGTGGCCCCCTTGGCCGCGTCGGTGCCATTGCCATCCTTTCCTCAGACTCGGTCTTCTCTGGCCTTCGGTGACGCCAGCTCCTGTAGGCCTCCCTGTCCGTGTGTACTTCCAGGCCTAGGGCCACCCTCTGACTTCTTGCTTACATCTTCTCGGGCTCTCAGGTTTGAGAGCACATCAGAGAGCTGGTGGAAAGTGCAGCTGCTCTGGCTCCACTCCAGGAGATGTGGTGCTATGGGTCTGGACTGGGGCCTAGGGCCTCACTCTGGTTGGTGACCCCTCCTGGCCCCTTTTGTGGGATAGACTATCTGGAAACCATACTGTGGGGAACTGGGCCCTTGGCAGGTTTTGTCTGCTTTCCGTGGCCTCTGTTCCACCAGCAGTCATGCTGCCTTTGACCTTCACACCACCTTCTCCTCTGAGCTCCAGACTCATTTTCTGCCTGCCTCCTTAACACCAACTCTTTGGGGGCATCGCTGGGCACCTCATGCTCCACATGTCTTAAGCCACATCCCCTCTGCCCTTCACCAGGCCTGCTTCTCCCCCAGGACTTCCAGCCTCCATGGAGGCTCCATTACGCACAGAAATGTGGGCCCTGTTCTTGTTGCGACCATTCCCTTGCCCTCACAGCCAATCGGTGCATCCGCATGCCTGGCCATCCAGTCCCTTTGCTGTCTTGGGCCTAGCCAAGGCTGTAGCTTCCTCACTGCCTTGTCCCCACTTGTCCCTGCAGCCCCTTCTGCTCTGGGCAGTGTTCCAACACAGGCTTCTGGTCACATGGCACCCTCTCGCTTAACACCTTCTGTACCTTAAAAAATTGCAACCCAGGATTCTGGTTGGGGTTGTAGTGCTGCCCTATCCAGGCTGGTGGCCTGTCTTGCCTGCCCAGTACAGTGCTTGATTGCTCCTACCTGAGCCACTGCTCCCACTTCCTGGAATCCAGTTCTCATGTCATGTTCCTGGGAGGCCTTTCCTAATCTCCAGACCGGGCCACACCCCCTGTGACCCCTCCCATGAACAGCCCAGCAACACCCTGTGTGCCTCCCACAGGAGAAGATGCAGGACATCTACTGGCTGCTGCGTGTCTGCCTGCGGACCATCGAGCATGGAGACCGCACAGGTCCTCTCTTTGCCTTCATGCCCGAATTCTACCTGAGTATGGCCATCAACAGCTACAGTGCTCTCAAGAATTACTTTGGCCCTGTGCACAGCATGGAGGAGCTCCCAGGTGATGGGGCCATTCAGCCTGGGAGGGGACAGAAAAGGGGACCTCTGGAGTGAGCCCTAGAAGCCCTGTTCTGAGCCCTCGTGGCCCAGCCTCACACATCCCACGTGGGGAGGAGGTGAGGCTCTGCCCAGCATCACACAAGCATTTGCAAAAGTCCCACATGGTGGAGAGCCCTGTCCTAGTACCAGCAGCCATAGAACCAACAGCTCCTCCCTGGTGTTAGGAGGGAAACAGACGAAATGGAGTACAGGGTGTGGGGATCACCCCTACCCCACCCACCCTGCCCCGCCCCACCCCACCCCGGCTTTCACTTCCTTCTTGGTGCTTCTGTGGCCCAGGAGCCAGCTGGCCTCTTACCCTGCTGCCCTGGCGCTGGCCATGGGGTGTGGCATCCCATGCAGGGGCAGAGTGGCTTGTCTTTGCAGATCACAGCAAGGAGTAGGGGGGCCCTGCTGGTGGCCACATAGGAGTCTGGGCTTCTTGCAGACCACTGATTCCAGGCTGGGCTTGGCAGTTTATGTCTGGACTAGGCTGTGGGCTTTTACGCTCCTGGCCTGTCCCCTTGCCCTGCCCTAGGCCTCAGTGCAGGCTTTGTCCTCAGAGGTGGGGCTGTGGGTGCCCAGGGGACTTTGCTGAGCCCTCCAGTGTGTGTGCTGAGATGGGTTTGAGCCCAGGCAGGAGGACTCTTTGTCAGGACCTATCCTCCTGCTGGGACCCGCCCAACGCCCACAATGAGTCTGTGCCTTCAACTCTTACCAACTGTTAGTGAATGCCCTGCCTAAAGTCCCCAGATGTCAGCTTGGGCCCAGACTAGCCCTTGGAGCTAGCTCTGGAGCCCACTACCCAAGCCCACCCACCAAGGGGTGTGCTGCCTCTGGAGTTCGCACTCCCGATCAGCTCATCCTACTACCCAACCCTGCAGGCTATGAAGAGACCCTGACCCGTCTGGCTGCCATCCTTGCCAAACACTTTGCCGACACACGCATCGTGGGCACTGGTGAGGTGCCCGACAGAGGGCTGGGGGAGACGGGGACGGACGGGATGGTACCTCTGGCTGGCTATTCTCTGCGCACAATGCCAGCCAGGTGGGTATGAGGCATGGGCACCAGGGCTCATGCCAGGCACCTGCTGAGGCATGACCTGTCCCAGCAGATATCCGTGACTCGCTGATGCAGGCCCTGGCCAGCTACGTGTGCTACCCAAACTCTCTGCGGGCCGTGGAGCGGATCCCTGAGGAGCAGTGAGTGGGGGCCCAGGGGCAGGGGGGCACGCACTCTGCCCTGCATAGCACTAGCGTCACCCCGTGCCTACCACCCATTGCTCTCACAGGCGTATCGCCATGGTGAGGAGTCTCCTGGCTCCCTATGAGCAGCGGCCCTGGGCCCAGACCAACTGGATCCTGGTGCGGCTCTGGAGGGTAAGCCTGGCTGGAGAGGAGGTGGCTATGGCTGGCTGGAGGGAGAGGTTGCCCTGCCCCACTGACCTCCCGCCAACTCCACCCCCAGGGCTGTGGGTTCGGGTACCGCTATACACGGCTGCCACACCTGCTGAAAACCAAACCTGAGGATGCCAATTTGCCCAGCCTCCAGAGTGAGTATCCAGGTTTGGCAGGCGGGGGCCCTCACCCGCTGCTCTTGCGTTCTCGCAGACTTTCCCACTTCTTCCAGCCTCAGTCCTGGACTCGTGTTGGGCCCCAAACCCCCTGTGTATCCCCTGGGGTTTCCATTTCCCTGCTTCCTCCCAGTCTAAGGACACTCTGGTGCTCTTGAGTCTTGCTCTCCAGTCCCATGTGTGCCCTTTGGTCCTGAACGGTCTGCATGTGTCACAGTGAAAAGGGGCAGCATCTTCCCAGGCTGCTGGCAGCTTATGCAAAGTGATGACCCTATCCCTTGCCCTCTGAACCAGCTCCCTGACCTCCAGCCTTGTCCCAACACCATGTCCTTCTGCCCCTTTACTTTCACTAGCTGGTGCCAGACCCTGGATACCTGAGTCAAGGCAGGGGCACAGACTAAGGGTTGGCCAGGGCCCCAAAGGGTGTCCATGGGGCTTCCTGGAGGAAGTGGCCTTTGGTTGGGAGCAAAGTCTGCATTTTCTGTCCTGGGCCTATGGTCCAGCAAAGCCCTGTGAGCCTGAGGACCTTCACTGGGCCCAGCCCAGGGTCTTGGGCTGTCTTGCTTGCAGAATCTGCCTGCCACATGCTGTACTCACCACACACAGTGGCTCTCTTTAGCCCATGTGGTATGTTTCTGCCCTTGTGGGAGTGTTTGGGCCTAAAGGGGTCCCCAGAGGCCAAGTTCCTTGTGCAGAGTCACACAGCAAGTCCTTGCCAGTTGCCTTGGTCCTGCCTCCAGGGTGGACCTGAGCTGCAAGTGGAGAACAGCAGTGGGGCCAGATATGCATCCTGCTGCTGTAGGAACTATTGATTTGCAGGGGGGGGAGGTATGCCTAGCCCGGTGTGGCTGAGGGCTCTGGTTACTGCTGCCTGTCAGCCCAGACTTGGCGCCCACCACCTCAGCCGTATGCTAAGGCCAGGCCAAGGGCAGCAGAGGACAGTGGAGGATGGCAGGGCTCAGAGGAGGCTCTTGGGAGAAATGGCCTTGATACGAGTGAAGAGGGGTCTAGGTTGCCCCGTCTAGGTCTAGCCCTTCCTGAAGGGCATGTGACTGAGAACTTTCTGGGGATCAGGCTGGGGCTTGGGGGCGGTTCTAGAACTGGGGGTGGGGGAGGCATTGGGAACAACTGCAGCCTGTGGTTGGCCCAGCAGAGGGAGGGGACAGATTTAGCCCTGACCCCCAGGCAGCACTGCACCCTGTCCCCCTGCCTTCAAGACCTGAGTGTTCCCAGGGAGCTGTCTTTCTGCCCTTACACCAACGGCCTGTGAGTGAGGACAGAGGCAGACGGGCAGGGGCCGCTGACTGGAGTCCCGATGATGCCCCTCCTGATGTCCCCACAGAGCCCTGCCCCTCCACCCTGCTGCAGCAGCACATGGCAGACCTGTTGCGGGAGGGTCCTGACGTGGCACCCAGCTTCCTCAACAGCGTCCTCAACCAGCTCAACTGGGCCTTCTCTGAGTTTATCGGCATGATCCAGGAGGTGGGTCACGGAGGGACCTTGTGGGCCAGGGGGTTGCAGAGGATGAGGCACAATCTGCAGTGTGGCCAGACCACTGACTGCTGCCCCCACGTTGGTGGCTCAGATCCAGCAGGCTGCTGAACGCCTGGAGCGGAACTTTGTGGACAGCCGGCAGCTCAAGGTATGTGCCACCTGCTTTGACCTCTCGGTCAGCCTGCTGCGTGTCTTGGAGATGACCATCACGCTGGTGCCTGAGATATTCCTCGATTGGGCCCAGCCTACCTCTGAGATGCTGCTGCGGCGTCTCGCACAGGTGTGTCCATCTGGGCAAGGGTGGTTGGGACCCTGGGGACACCCCAGTGGTGTGAGCCCACCCATCCACCAATGTGCTCCTGCCCTCACAGCTGCTGAACCAGGTGCTGAACCGGGTGACAGCTGAGAGGAACCTGTTTGACCGCGTGGTCACCCTGCGGCTGCCTGGTGAGGACCTAGAAGCCCTGTACCCAACACACCACAGGCCTTGGTTCCTCTGCCAGGAGCAGTGCTGCCTGATTCTACATTCTGCACTGGGACAGCCTGGCTTGGCACCCCCAGCCTAGCTCAGCCTTCTGTGGGGAGGAGGGTGGGAAGTGTGAATGACGATGATGTCAGCTGGGCAGGGATGGAGCCCCTGCAGCGGGACCACTTGGGTAGCTCATCCCCTTCCTTCCCTTTCCCTTAGGCCTGGAGAGTGTGGACCACTACCCTATTCTGGTGGCAGTGACAGGCATCCTGGTACGACTCCTGGTGCACGGCCCAGCCTCAGGGTGAGTGTTAGGGGCTGGGGTCCCCTGTGGGTGCTGGGCTTGTCTGATGGGGAGGGGGCTGGGCAGGGCCTTCCAAAGCTCATCTCTCACATGGACTTCAGCGTCAGGTCTGGAGCTGGAAGGAAGGTAGTGAGGTATGAACTGAGTAGGTGGCGGCAGCAGCAGCAGCAGCAGCCTAAAGTAGGAGAATCCAGGAGCTCCACAGAGCAGGGTGCCCTGGCCCATGGGCAGAGCCGCTGGCTGTGGCTGTGCCTCAGGCAGGGGCAGGGGAACTAAGACTGTGCTAAGGGCGGGGTGCCATCCTGTGATATCCAGGGACACACTGCTGGGGTTAAGAGCTGAGCACACATACTGCCATCTGTGTCTGTGAAGGCTCCAACGACGAGCATGTACTACCTTTATTAAGAAATTCCATGATAGCTGGATCCAGGACACTTGTGGGCCCCCCAGCTCAGCCCTCACTCAGGAGGGGTTCCCAGTCCCCGCTTCCCTGCCTCCCTGCCGTGGGAGTGGTGAGATGCATATGAAGCCAGGGCACTGCTTCAGCCATTAGGCTGATACCAGTGCCAGCCCTTAAGAGGATTCTGCCCTTGGGAGACAGCAAGTTCCGGCTCAGCCCTCCCATCTTAGCCATGCTCAGCAGGCTTTTTACTGCTGAAAAGCTGGGGGAACAGGTCATTGGTGCCCCTTACCATTGTCTTGTGAGACCATGGGAGAGGTTCTGCCCTCAAGTGCCAGTGATGCCCCTGGAGGTCTCTTGAGGAGCCTTGCCTGCTGGTTGCCTTCTCACCAGACTGCATGGACTCGTGAAGCTTCAAGTAGTTTGAATGTTGGTGCGTGGGGAGTCACATTTCACCAGAGGGAGGGCTTGTAATTCCTCTTTCCACCCTCGGGGTGGGGACTCAGTCTTCCTTTGAAGTCTTCCTCCTTTTCCCCTGTGGGCCACTCCTGTCCCCTTGGGAAGCAGAAGGTGGTCATGCTTCAATTCTTCACCACGACTCTCCTTGATGGCTGCCTTAGCCCCTGCGGGTGAACCTGGGGCTCTAATGCAAGGGCTCTTCCAGATGGCCCTCGGTTCCAATCCTCATGTGGGCACAGGTAGGCCCTGCTAGGTCCTGGGATGTTTTGGTCCTGTGTTGCTGGGGAGAAGCAGGAGAGAGTTGGGGACTTCAGCCCCTCTACCAGTGAGTGGTGTTGCTGTGGTTTATGTCGAGGCCCACACAGGAGGCTGGAGGACCAAGCCCAGTGCTTCCCACCAGCATCTGGCACTTCTCTGGGCAGCAGCGGGGAGCAGGGCAAGCAGTGGGCAGGCAGTGGCCTTGGTGGGGCCCCTGGGCAGCCTAGGTCATCACCAGACCCTCAGAGCCTGTGGAGCTAGTGGACTCAGAGCCAGCCTTGAGCCGCAGGCCCAAGGGATTGTGGAGATCAAAGTCTTCAGCTACCGCTAGCTGCACACGACCATTGAGGCTTCTCCTGCCAGGTTCCAGAAAGACCACGTGCTTGTGGACACTGGCCTTGCGTCTCGGTGCGTCGGGCGGCGTGGTGCTGAGCACTGAGGACTGTGCGCTCAGCTCCTGGAGTGGGCTGGGTGTTCGGGGCCAGCGGCGGCAGTGGCAGGTGTGATGGTAGCAGCTGCGGCAGCCGGGGCAGGGTGGCGTGAACAGGTAGAGCAGCACGAGCACCAGGCCCACGGCGCAGCCCAGCAGCGTGGTGAAGCCCGTGTTGAAAGTGTCAGGCTCAGGGTGTGGAAAGTGCACACTTACGTTGTACTCGTGTGTCTGGTTGTGATGCAGGTGGGGTCCAGTAGCCAGGCACACAAAGACACCCTCGTGCCATGGCTGCACGTTGCTGATGGCCAGGCTGCCATCAGCCCGCACTGCGATGCTGCCGTTGCGAGACCCTGGTGCCACAAGCAGCTCATGCTGCGGCGAGACCCAGGCAATGTGCACGGCTGGGGCGCTGGTGTTGCAGTGTAGCCTCAGGGACTGCCCCACCTGCACATGCAGCTGTTCTTCAGGCTGCTCTAGGCCCCGAGCCAGGGCAGCTGAGCAGTTCTCAAAGACACGGCTGTGCTCAAAGAAGCGCACGCGGGAGGTGGGTACCTTGAAGGCCAGGCATGTGTACTCGCCCGCGAAGTCGCTCACAGCGCTGAGCCCCCGCTGGTGCCAGCGTTGCAGCAGATGGTAGAGACGGCAGTCACAGGGTAATGGGTTGTTGTGCAAGTAAAGGCCGTTCTTGAGAAAGGCTGGCAGTGAAGCCAGGTCAGGTACAGGGATGCGTCCTAGGTGGTTGGAGGAGAGATCCAGAGTACGTAGGTGGGTCGTGCCCAGGCCGTGCAGGTGATTGAAAGAGAAGGACGCAAGTTCATTGCAGCCCAGGTAGAGACGACTGAGCGCGCCCAGGCCGTGGAAGGCCTGCTCGTCTAAGTGTGCCAGGCGGTTATTGAACAGAAGCAGCATCTTGAGCTCCCCCAGGCCGTCGAGGTCGTGGCGGCCCAGGGCCCGCAGGGCGTTAGATGATAAATCGAGCAGCCGCAGGCCGCTGGCATTGGTGAAAACTCCCGGACCTAGCGTATCCAGCTCGTTGTGATTTAAACGCAGGGCGCGGAGCCGGGAGAGGGGCGCCAACCAGCCGGGGCGCAGGCGCTGCAGCGCATTGTGGCTCAGGTCGAGGTCTGCAGCTGCAGCTGGTAACGCGCCCGGCACATCCTGCAGCCCCAGGCCGGCGCAGCTCAGGAGGTCGGCAGCGCAGACACATTTGTAGGGACAGTTATGAGGCGCAGGGGACAGGAAGCCCTCGGAGTCCAGGGTGCTCATTAATCCGACACGCAGCATGCACAGCAGTGTGCCCTGCAGCACCAGCCGGGCCATGGCGGCGGCTGCCAAGGGTGGGACAGGGCAGCTTGGTGCGGGGCGCAGCTCCGAGACTCACCCACTTCACATCCGGCTAGAAGTGCGGGGCGCTAAATGGCCAGTGGCCAGCGAGACAGTATGCGGGCTCCGTCCCGCAAGGCCGACCGCTCCAGCTGCCCGGCTCCAGATTTTGGGTTGAGTTGGGGCCACGCTCTGCTCAGCACTCCCTTCTCAGGCTTCCCCAGCTCTCTCCTGAGTGCCTTTCTGAGCACTCAGCTTCTAAATACTCTCCGGGAGGCGATTTCTCGGGGGCGGGGCCTCAGGCTCCCATTGGCTCCCATTGGAGGGGCGGGGTAGCCGCGTCCCCCGGCGTTCATAGGCCCCCGCGTGGCCGCCAGAGGGTGAGCGAGTTGGGCCACAATACCCTAGCCTGAGCTTGGCTGGCGGCTTTCCAGAGGGCCCGTCTCCCGGAACCTTGGGAAGCATGCCTTTAAGCTTCTTGTGTTGTTTCCTTTTAAGGGTTAACGTTTATGAGGGGGCAGGTGTTTTCTTTGAAGGGTTAACGTATATGATTGGGCAGCTGTTTCCTTTTAAGGGTTAACGTAAATGAAGGGGCAGGTGGACTTCCATTATCTTCTGGTGGTGCTCCTTTAAACTGGTACCCGACAATGTGGGTCCTTACTGGGATCTAGGACTTTACTGGGAGGACTGAAGAGAAGCAGGGAGACTGGGTGGAATGAACCAGGCAATAATGCAAATAGGCTGGACTTTCCACCCCCACCCCTCCGAACAGATACTGATTTCAGACAGGCCCAGCTTCTGACTACCCTTGTACCCTCTCCCACCTAGGACAGAGAGAGCCACATCAGTGCTCCTGGCTGATCCCTGCTTCCAGCTCCGCTCCATATGCTATCTCTTGGGGCAGCCAGAGCCCCCTACCCCTGGCACTGCCCTGCCTGCCCCTGACCAGAAGCGCTTCTCCCTACAGAGCTGTGAGTAGGCTGGGGGTGGGTCAGGGAAGAGAGGGATTTGGGGCTGGGCCAGGTTAGTAGTCTTAAGAGGAGCAAATTCCCAGGCAGTGAGTACTCAAGAGGCACTGGGTTCTAGGGCCACATTTGGCCTGACACCTCCTACCACCCGCCAGACACAGATTACATCAGTGTTGAGGAACTGGCCCAGGTGGAACAGATGTTGGCACACCTGACCTCTGCATCTGCCCAGGCAGCAGCTGCCTCCCTGGTGAGTGGGGCCACAGCATACGGGTCCACACAACCCCAGTACACGTCACCACAGCTGTGTGCGTAGTGTACACCCAACTTGTCTGGGCACCCGACCCCAGCCCACCCTGCACTCTGCTCCCTGCAGCCCACCAGTGAGGAAGACCTCTGCCCCATCTGCTATGCTCACCCCATTTCTGCTGTGTTCCAGCCCTGTGGCCACAAGTCCTGCAAGTAAGTGGGCTGCACGGGCACAAGGGGCTGGGTGGGGAACAGCAGGGATACACAGGCCATCTTTATGCCCTCCCCTGTTGTAGAGCCTGCATCAACCAGCACCTGATGAACAACAAGGATTGCTTCTTCTGCAAAGCCACCATCATGTCTGTAGAGGACTGGGACAAGGCAGCCAGTGCAAGTGCCACTTCCTCGGCTGCCTAGGCCTACCTGGCCCACACAGCAGGAACCTCTACCCTTAAACTCAAACCCAGGCTGGGCCCTATTTATGAGCCCCTTGCCCTGTCCCCCACGGCCCCCCACCATGCCCTATTTGTGCCTGAGCTTGACTTTCAGTCAGGGCCACAGTGAGCATTAAATTATTATTCCATACAGTCCTGGCCCAGCCCATCTTGAGGGAGTGGGCTTTGTGGGGTATGCCCAGCAAGGATCTTGCCAGATTATGTCCACAGGAGAAGGCGGGTGTCCGATGGCTTCAACCTTGTCCAATCCTCCCCAGTCAGATGGCAATGAGTCCAGGGCCTCCTGATGTGTCGAGCCAGTGATCCCCTTGCCAGTGGGGAAATGGGGGCTCAGCCAGCCCCACAGCATCCTCACATGATGATGCGGGGCTCCGGCACCGACTCACCAATAGACTTGTGGGGCAGCACACTGGCCCCGTTGAGGTAGAGCTCGTCGTTAACTATGACGTCCTCACCCAGCACTGTCACGTTCTCCATGCGCACCTTGGGGGGAGGGGCAGGCCTGTCAGCGAGGCAGAGGCATTCCCCCACCCTCCCCATCTGACCCAGCCCGGAGGCTTACCCACTGGCCCACGCGGCAGCGCCAGCCTACAATGCAGGACTCAAGCCAGGAGTGGGAGCGAATGTGGGCATCTCGCAGCACCGTGCACCGCCGAATGCACACACCATCCTCCACCACCACACCAGGACCCAGACTCACATTAGGGCCAATGCTGCAGTTCTCGCCAATACGGGCACTTGGGTCCTGAGGACAGCGGGGAAAACACAAGTGGGCCATCTGTCCCCCAAGGTTGAGGGGGTTGACAATGCTCTGGGCAAGGGCCTCACCACCAGCACGTTGCCCACAATGCCGGGGCCTGAGCACAGTTGCTCAGGCTGCTTCTGTCGCAGCGACTGCAGGAAGAGGCACATGCCGGTGAGGAAATCCTTGGGCTGCCCAATGTCCATCCAGAAGCCTGTAGGGAGAGAATGCATCAGGGGGCTCAGCCCAGCCACAGACCCCCCCCACCCTGTGGCCTCCCTGCCTCACCCTGCAACTCCATGGCATAGAGCTGCCCCTCCTTGGCCATGACAGGGAAGATCTCCTTCTCAATGGATGTGGGCTGCAGCTGTGGGAGTGGGCAGCTCATGAGCAGGGTCATGGCAGTGGTGGCCTGCCCTACCCCAGCCCACCCAGCAGCTGGCTTCTACACACCTGGATGCGCCGTAGCACTGGAGGGCTCAGGATGTACATGCCTGCGTTGATCTTGTTGGAAACAAACACCTGCGGCTTCTCCACGAACCGGTGAATGCGGCCTGTGTCCGCCTCACACACTACCACGCCATACTTAGAGGGTTCCTCCACTTTGGTCACCTGAGTGCAGGGGGACTTCAGGCCTAGTCCAGGGCTCCTGAGCCTTGATATACATGCTGTCCTAAATTTCAGGGGCTTTGCCGAAAATGCTTAAAGGCACAAACTGCACAGCTCTGCAACCGCAACACCAAGGGGCAGTTCAAGGCTGGAGGATGGGAGAGGCTAGGGAGGCTGCGCATGGGGACAGGTACATTAGAGCAGAAAGACGTGCTCTCTTACCAGAATTGAGCCCTCCTGGCCATGGTGCCGGTGGAACTGCACCATGGCTTGAAAGGGGAAATCGCAGATCACGTCACTGTTGAGGACGAAAAAAGGGTCTGCAGTCTCAGAGAGCAAGTCACGGGCCAGTGCCAGGGGCCCAGCTGGGGGAGAGGAACAGGTCACCATCATTTTGGGGGTCTGAGACCCTGGATCCAGGCTCAGCAGTCCCCATCCAGGCTGAGTCTTGCTCCTTCCTTGGCCCTAAACCCTCCCCAAGGGACCTTCCTATCTCTACTGACCTGTTCCTAAAGGCTCCTCTTCATGGGACATAGAGATTCGGATTCCTAGCTGGAAGGAAGAAGCCCCCCGTCAGGTTCCTCTCACCACGGTGAAAAGTTGAGCGGGGACCAAGGGAAAGAGCGAGAAGTCCGTGCCTCACCCTTTGCTCCTGCGCCTTCATTTCCTTCTCCAGCACCTGAGACATATAGCTCACAGCCAGAATCACGTGGTCCACGCCGGCCTGTGGGCAACAGAACAGCGCCGGCCGCCAAGCGGATTCAGCCGAAGGCACAGGTGTCCCCGATCCCCGATCGCTGGCCGTCCCTCATCCTATCAGGTCCTACCAAGATCCCGGCCCCGGGCCTTACCGCGGCCAGTGCCTCCACTTGGTGCAGCAAGATAGGCTTATTGCAGAAGTCCACCAGCGGCTTCGGGATGCTTAGCGTCAGCGGCCGCAGGCGCGTCCCGTAGCCACCCACCAAAATCAGTGCCTTCATTGCGCCTGCGGGCGGCCGGAGAGTGAGTCCCGGGCTCCGAGGTGTCCGCGGCCTGCCTGGCGGACCCCTGCCGCACACTCCCGCCGCTGTGCCCGGCCCCTCGCCCTTCACCCGCCAGACTGACCAACTCTGGCTCTGCCTTGTCCGCCCAGTCCGCGCTGACGCTAGGGCCGAGACCGCAGCAAACCTGGACACGACGCCGGACGGAGACAGACTGCCTCCCAACTCGGGCCGGCGGCCGGCGGGAAGTGACGTAAACTCGGGCGGCCCAATCAGCTACCGTATACGTGGCACACAGTCGGCGTCGAAGCGCCGAAACGCGACGCTCCGGCCGACGCAGCCAATGAGAACCGAGCGCGCCGGGCTACCATGGGGACCGGGACCCGGACCTGCGGGTCAGCTGGCCATTGGCGGATACAAAAGCGGAGCTGGCGCCAAGGGCGAGGCTTCTTTTGCGCTGCGCCCCAACCGCTTCCGGCCCCTCCCCGCCTCACCGGGCCGGCCGGGCCGGGGAGGGGCCGAGGATGCGGGCGGGCCGGACTATGCCAGTCTCCCGGAGGCCGAGGGGTTTCTCAAAGACACGGACACGCCTCGGTTTCTAGCGGTTTATTTTGACATACACGACCTCAGACACAAGCGGGGCGGGCAGCGCTAGGTGTACAGAAAGGGGCAGGCTCAGTCCAATGCCGGAGCAGCCCCTCCCCTGCACGCAAGGTCCCGAGAAAACGCAACCGCGCCCAGACGCGACCGGAGCCACGTGTCATATCCGGGCGCAGGGCTCGGGCGGCGTGGACAGGCTTAGGCAGCTTCCAGGAAAGTGGAGTAGAGAGCGGTCCTCCAGGCGAGGCCTTGCAGTTCCCCGAGAAGCAAAGATACCAGGCCCTTCCCTTGGTTCTCCCCAAACTTTTCCCCATTAAAACATTTTTTAAATCGGCACAAACAAAACCAAATTGAACAGTTTTAAAAGTTCAAGCAATCTGCATCTAGGGGGGGGGTGCACGTGGCGGGATGTGAGCAAGTGAGCAAAGGATACGAACTAGCCCAGGCCTTTGGCCCCTTAAGGAGAATCCCCACGCCCACTGTACAGGCCCGGATGTGAGGGAGGGGTGGCGTCCCGGGCAAGTTGCAAAACTGGTCCCCTTCCTCTTTAAGCACCGCCCATCCCACCCCGCTAGGGGGCTGGTGTCGACTTCGCCCAGGGAAGCACTATAGAGAGGGGTCGCTTGAACGCCCCAACCCGTGATCCCATCTTGCACTTTGGTCCCAAGTTGGGGCTGGGAAGGCAGGGCCTGGCAGGGACAGGGCTCTCTAGCATGGAACAGGGCGAAATGGTGGCAAAGAGCGTGTGCAGACACACATGCCCACCACCCACCAGAAAACAGGGCTGTGTCTCCCAAGTGTTCAAAAGTACTGAAAACAAGGGACCCTGCCCTGGGGGAGAAGCAGCAAATCCCAGCCCTGCTCTTTTAGTGCCAGGCAAACACTGAATTTAAGTCGGTACAGCCTCTCTCGCGATGAAGAGCGGAATGGGGCAGCATCTCCCATAATATACAAACTCAGGAAGCACAGCACATCCGCAGGCTGGAGAGGTGCCATCAAGTGGGTCCCGAGTGGCCCCAGACCCTTTGCTTTAGCCTCTGCCTTACCAGGAAATGACTATCCACACTAATGAAGAGCTACTGCCCCCATGGATGAAGCCACAGAATAGTACAGAAGATGGTCATTACTGACCAGAAACAGGCAAGCTGCCCCTCCTAGCCCCAAGGAATGGGAACCTGCCCACCAATGGCACCAGGGTCAGAGGGCCGAGAGAGATGGGATCCCATCAAGGAGCCCATTTAAGATGTGTGGGGCTGCATCTCTAAGGACCAGGAAATTAGTCCATCAGTTACCAAGGCCTCTCAGAGACACAGGCTGGCAGGCTTACCATTAATGCCCCAATAGGGACATGCTAAAAGTGACAATGACAGTGGCCCTAGACTCAGAGGTGAGAGCACTAACCTCAGCAATGGCTAGGTGAGTGCAGTATCACCTGGCCACATGTGTTAGAGGTGGCAGGTCTCTGTGCCATTAAGGGCTGGCAGCAAAAGTTATGGGCAAGGAATGGGTCACCCCCTGGGCCTTCACTGTGCTACTGTCAGTGTTGAGTGTTGAGGGGGCCACACTCCAGGCTCACAGAGAGGGTGTTGGGCCAGCAGGGAAACACCTCCTCCAATTCATTTTGCTACCAGTTCTTTTAGAAAAGGTAGCACCTGCTGAGGAAGGGCACAGGGGCAAAAGCTCACCTCAGAAATGGTAAAGAGAATATTTTGCTGAGGGAAGCATGAAGAAAATCAATATTTACTAATGAACAAGGCTACACCCCAGGGGAAAGATCACAGGGGCTGGTAGATGGACAAATGGACAGACTGATGGACCCCAGTACTGATAAGACAAAACTCTCATTAGCAGAATCTGGGCACCTGCACCCAGCACCCAATGTCCCTATAAGCAAACAAGCTTAAAGTTCTCCCTCACAAGCCTGGAGCTCCTCACATGGGCTGCTGCCTTGAGCTTGGCCTGGGGAGAGGTGAGACCCTGAGCGGACCACAGCCTTTGAGCCCTGGAAGGAGCAGCCCATCCAAGGCAGCACAGCTGCCCAAGCTAGAGGAAGAGGACTCCTACCCACAGCACAAGGACTGCAAATACTAGCTGGGTCAGAGCCATCAGAGGCCCTGAGGCCTGCTGGAACACTGATTCTCCTCAGCAAACAGAGCAGGGCCCCCTCCAGTGGAGCAAGAGGGGATGGCCTCCTTAGGCAAGGGATCTTGGTGAGAAACGCTGGCTGGACTGTGCAGGCAGGAGGAGGAGCAGGTTCAAGTGCCAAATAGTGCCTGGGGATCCCAGGGCCTGCCCTCTATCATTGCTGGCTTCAGCACAGCTTCATGAATCTAGCCTCATGCCAAGGTCAGAACCGAGAAGGGTCCAGCTGTGTGCAGTTGGCCCTGTGGTGCCCTGGGGACATCTGTTACAGACCTGGATGATACCCACAACACAAGCTACAAAGTCCCCCAAGAGATGGGCACCCAACCCTCTACTACTGGGAACAAGGGATGAGTGAGCATGGAGGGGCCCTGAGCCAACCCAGGGCTTCACTCCACAACTAGCAGGACCCTGCAGCCACAGACCCCGAAGACCTAGGCAAGAGAAACCAATGTCCAAGGGCAACCTGTCCCTGCTGCCAAGCCCACCAGGGGTATCTCTTCCTTCCTAAGTCAGCCTGGACACAGCAGTCAGAACCATAGAGCTAGGAAGCCTGGCTGAGAGGATGTGTTCTGCCCTCCTTCACTTTATATATATGGATTCCAGGCTACAGCTAAAAACATTTCTTTTAGTTTACACCAAAGAGAAATATAACCCTTTTAAAAGCAAGTCTGTGTGTCCTCATGGCGAGTTCAGAGCAATGGTCCCTGCCTGAGGGTGGAGAGGAAGGGGTTCTGGAAGCCCAGAGCTGGGCCTACTGGTTCTCGTCCCGCATCTGTTCCATGATGCTGATGAGGTTCTCCAGGCCAAACACATAGCCTCGGTCAGGCCCATCATGCACAGTGGGGTCATCTCGGAAGCCCTTGAATGTGCTGTGTGCAAAGTCGATCATGCGGACATCCACCTTGGGTGGAGAGAAGGGGCCCACCTCGGGGCTGGTGCTGCTGGGGCTGGTGCTAGGGCCACAGGATGGTGCCACCTCAGGGAGCCCTGTGTCCAGGTGCTTGATACGCATTTCGGACCGGCGGTCCAGGTAGGACTCAGACCGGCACTCCTTACCATCATAGATGACAAGCAGGGAACTGGAGTAGAAGCGGTAGGAGGCCTGCCGCTCCAGTACAGCTTTCAGGCCTCGCAGTTTGCTCAGGATGGGCTCAAAAAGGTCACGCCGCAGGTCCAGGCCATTGTGCAGGTACTGATAGAGGGCATTGCGGAAGCCTTCAATGGAGAGCCCACGGCCATAGTACTTGTTCCTGCAGAGGTAATGCCCCGTGTCCAGCTGGTACACCTGAAACCCCAGGAGACAGACAGGTGAGTACCAGGGAGGTCTGATGACCTCACGGTGCCCTGGGCAGGCACTATCTGGAAAGTACTTCTGACCAACCTGAGCTTTTCTGCTCAACCCTACACAACTAGAGTAGGCAGGCCAAGTTCACCCTAAGTTTTCCTGTGGTAAAGCCAGCAATGTGCAGAGACCAGGCCTACAGGTTTTCTGTCACTACCTTTGGAGCCCTCCTCCAAGTTGCCCCAGGAGACCAGCTGGACTCAAACTAGGAATTATCTTGCTGACAGACAAGAGTCTTACTTGCCCCAATATGAAGGCAACAGGCTCTCACAGTGGTTCTGCACTGGAGCCCAGACCAAGGTCCCCAGGTAAGGACAAGAGGGCTCAGGGAACATGTCTACAAAAACGCACTCAGCACTCTGTAGGGGACTCACCCTCTCGGAGGAGATTCTGGACCACTGTGGGCCAGGAGGACACCTGGCTCGGATAGCAGGCAGGCACACACACAACCCAAAACATGCAAGCAGGAGCACCTAGGCTCTCACCAAGGATGACTCACCTGCATGCCACAGACCCTGACACCCAGCGTAGCTGACGTACTTTGCTCGCACTTCCGCATCTGCCGGGCTGCCTTCTCAGCTGATGCATCATCACCATGCTGCCGGGTGCCCATCTTCAGGTCCAGCACACAGGGGTACTTGAAGTGGTGCACCACGTTCTCAAGCAGGAGGAACTCTGGGCCACAGTCAAGGGGAATAACCACCAAACTCACCATCAGCCCCAGCCAGAAAAGCATAATTCCATTTTTCTATAAAAGGAGGCATTCCATTCTAATGTAATCTGTGTTCACCTCACAAACTCTCAAATGTGGATTTCAAACCACTGGCTTATTATTTCTTTAAAAAAAATCTTTGTTGTGGTAAAATACACATAACATTTATCATTTTAACCATTTTTAAGTATACAGTTCAGTGGCATTAAGTACATTCATATTATTGTGCAACCATCACCACCATCCAATCTCCAAAACTTTTTCATCTTCCCAAATAGAAATTAGAAACTGTACCCATTAAACAGTAACTCCCATTCCCCTCTCCCCTGCCCCCATAACCACTGTCTACTTTCTGTCTCTATGAATTTGCCTGTTCTAGATACTTCATATAAGTGGCATCATGTAATATTTGTCCTTTTGTATCTGGCTCTTTCGCTTAGCAAATTGTTTTCAAGGTTCATCCATATTGTAGCATGTGACAAAATTTCATTCCTTTTTATGGCTGACTAATTTTTCATTGTATGTATATACCACATTTGTTGATATCATTTTTATTTTATTCTTTAGATCTGTCTTGCAGGCATACAATAAACCAAAGAAGATTTGGCAGTTTCACATACATCCCTGGCACCATCAGTAAACCAAGGCCCTGCTCAATCCAGTGTCTCACTCAGGCCTAAGAAGTAAGGAACTTCCTTTGTAGCACTACTACAAAAATGATAAATCAGATTTAACATTCCCAAACAGGAATCTTTAGAAAAATCTGGATTTAAATTTCTATCTTGCCATTTTCTGAATAAACTTCAAACCAGTGGACCATATATTTAAACTTATCCCTTAGTACTTCTAGGATCTTCTGCTTAAAATGGCTCTGTGGTCCTGGCCTCCTGGCATTTATATCCATGTCCTCATCTACATCTCCTGTCTGCAACAATCTTAAAGGTACAGGCCTGTCACATGTCTGCCAAAAGTCATCAGGGCTCACAGCCTGGCCCTCAATTCCATATTTGGGACTATGTAGCAATCACATGGTCTTGGAGGATAAGACCCTCAGCATCACTATGATGATGAATATTTTAATATCCGCTAATTCTTTAAGGAGTAACACTAAAAAAATCATTAAATATGGCTTTTAACTAGTCTCATCACCTGCTATAAGCTATAAACAAGTGACAGTAAAACTCAAAGAAGGTTGCAGAAATATCTCACAATGCCTGAGAGCACTGGATCCTGCTTCGGCCACTCACTGGCCCTGAGCACAACACTTAACCACCCTGTGCTTCCATTTACTCGTCTGTAAACGGAAATCATAACACTTCCTCCCTCAAAAGACTTAGGAAAACTGAGTAAGTATATATGAAGTGCTCAGCATACTTCCCTCAGTTTCTCAGTAAGATTTATTTATTGTCTACTGCTTCAAAACACTAAATGATTTTAAGAATTCCCATTTCATAATACTTTTTACCTTTGGTATCTTAAAAAACTGTTTTATATTGCACAGGTATAGTGTTTAGAAAAAACATACTAAAATCAAACATATTACTTTTTAATTATTATCTTTTGGGAGGGGAGAAATACACACATGTACACGTGTACATATGCGCACGCGCACACACACACACCCCCCAATTCTAGACATGCACTGATAAATATGGTAGCCACTATCCATGCCTGGTGATTTAAATTTAGATTTTAATTAATTAAATAAATAAAAAATTCAGTAACTCAGTCACAGCAGCCACATTTCGGTTACAGTGTAGCTAGTGGCTACCACAAATTTCAGCACAGATTCAGAATACTTCCATTGTCACAGACAGTTCTATTGGACAGCACTCTTCTAGACTGCCAAGTTTAAGCTTCAGTCTTACCAGCCCCAAAACGCAGGAAAGAAACAACATGTTGATGAAAATAAGAAGGACAAAGAGGAAGAAGAGCCTATGGAAAAGGGAGATGAGAACAAAAGAGGAGCCCCTGAACAGAGAGGGCGCTGGCCATGGTACTGTTAGGTGCCCTGACACAGGACTCATGGTCCCAGTAGCAGGCACTGCTGGAGAAGCAGTAACAAGGATACTGTAGAGTTTTCGGTCCTTGGACTCGGAGCGCATGCGGCTCAGCTGCTGTTTGTGACAGCGCAGGCTCCAAGGGTTGTGGCTGATCTTCTCGGAACTCAGACCGCTGTTGCCATCCAGCATCTGGAAAGGGACATCCGAGTGGCTGTGTAGCTCCACCTTCGGAGTCTTTGCCTCCTGGGGGCTAAGAAGGAAGAACATACCCATTGCTACGGGGCTCAGACAAGTCACCCTCTGGGGTCTCACTACACAGGGTGGCGGAGGCCTGGATCAAGTCTAATGTGCCACGCATAGACCTTCCTGAGGGGTGACACGGGGCCCAGATGCATGAGCCCATCAAAGTGAGTAAATGGTATAAGTACTAAGGAGCTAGGGTGTGCAGCCTGTGTTGCTAAACTGATCTGATCTGATGTCAGAGACAAACTATGTGCTGCCACATCTAAGAAAAGTCCCAATTCCAACTTCTAGGTCAAGTCACAGAGCATCCTATTCACTGAATTTTTTTTTTTTTTTTGGCCATGCTGCACGGCTTGCAGGATCTTAGTTCCCGGACGAGGGATCAAACCCAGGCCCTCGGCCGTGGAAGTGCTGAGTCCCAACCACTGGACTGCCAGGGAATTCCCTCACTGAAACTTATTTTTGAGTGATATTAAATATATATAAAGTAATTTAATCATACAATTTTAATTTCACTTTGGTTCAAAACGCTCATTTTTTATTTACATTAGTTTTATTTTTTTTACAATTCAGTTTTTTGGCGTTTTTTTTTTTTTTTTTTTTTTTTTGCGGTACGCGGGCCTCTCACTGTTGTGGCCTCTCCCGTTGCGGAGCACAGGCTCCAGATGTTCAAGCTCAGCGGCCATGGCTCAGGGGCCCAGCCACTCCGCGGCACGTGGGATCTTCCCGGACTGGGGCACGAACCCGCGTCCCCTGCATTGGCAGGCGGACTCTCAACCACTGCGCCACCAGGGAAGCCCTGGCGTTTTTTTTAGTATATTCATGAGGTTATAAAACATCACCACTATTTAATTTTTAGGAATTTTCATCACCCCAAAAACAGACCTTGTCACCATTAGCAGTCACTTCCCATCTATCCCTCCCCCTCAGTCCCTGGCATCCACTGACTTTGCCTTCTGTCTCTTGGACAGAAACAATGGATTTGCCTATTCTGAACATCTTATATAAATGGAACCATATAATATGTGGTTTTCTGTGACTGGCTTCTTTCATTTAACATAAATGTTTTCAAGGTTCATCCATGTTGTAGCATGTGTCAGTACCCCATCCCTTTTTATTGCTGAGTAATATTCTATTGTATAGTTATACGACATTTAATTTATGGACACTCAGGTTGTTTCCAGTTTTCGGCTATTAGGAATAATGCTGCTATAAACATTTGTGTACAAGTTTTATGTGTGAATATATTCCTTCAATTCTCTTGGGCATATACCTAGGAGTGCAGTTGCCAGGTTTAACTTTTTGAAAAACTGCCTAATTGTTTTCCAGAATAGCTGCACTATTTTACATTCCCATCAGCAATGTAGGAGGGTTCCAATTTCTCCATATCCTCATCAAAACTTTTATTGTCTATCCTTTTGATTATGGCCACCCTTGTCAGGGTTCACATTTTTTTGCATGATATATCAAGAAAAATAATTCTTTGTAGACTATTTTCCTAATCTACAAGAAAAGTCAATTTCCAATGCAATAAACTGAACTTCAGATTCAGGGAAAGGATTAATAGCTGATATCAGAGTCTCAGAGAGATATGACACCCAAACCCTTAAGGAACACTAGTCTGGATGCCACTCATTGCCTTTGGGCTCTGACATCCTGCAGGTGAGAAAGGAGCTGGAACCTCATCGTGGACCAATGCATTTCCACCTCTGTCTTGGGGGTGCGAGACATAACAAAGCTGGAGAAAACAGGGTGTTCTTGTTCCCAAAAAGCTGAGGGAACTTCATTCTCTCTTGACTAGCTACAGCCATACTCAGAAGGAGGCATCACTGGGGTGATGTGACATACAGGCGGCAGCCTGCACCTATGTGGGTGGCCTAAGAACATCAGCCACCTTCCCCCAACCTTGAGCCTTACTTCCACATGATGTATCAGGACTCTAGAGATATTCTGAGTATATCAGGACCAGACATGAACCACCAGTCCTGCTTACCATCCCCTTACCTCTCTGAGGTTTCAAGGGACAGGCTGGCTTTCTCCTCCCTGTGGTCACTGCCACTGCCTGACCGGTGCAGGCTCCGGCGAGAGTGCTTACGCCGAGGTTGCTCCCGCTCTGGTGTGTCATCCTGCTCCACGGTCTCACTTTCCACATAAGGGTAGGCCAACAAGTTGATGTAACCATCACTGTCCCCCTCAAAGCAGACTGACACCACTCCTGTTGGAGAAAAAAAGGCAGCCAGTCAACAAATGTCTACAGAGATTGGGTCCCTTCAGTTCAGACTGCTGGCACATGCTGTCCCTCAGCACACTGACATCACCTGCCCTGTATCAACTGTGGGAACAATGACTAGCAGACATCTTTCCAAAACACAGCTGACCACTAATCCCCCATTCTAAGTCTAACCACTAATCCCCCATTCTAAGTCCACTATTTACCTTTGATTTTGGATAAATCTATATATTTTTCCCATTCTCTTGTCTAACCCTCTCACTTTCTTTTTTCCTTTTTAATAAATTTATTTATTTATTTATTTTTGGCTGCGTTGGGTCTTCGTTGCTGCGCACAGGCTTTCTCTAGTTGTGGCGAGCGGGGGCTACTCTTCATTGGGGTGCGTGGGGGTTCTCATCACTGTGGCTTCTCTTGTTGTGAAGCATGGGCTCTAGGCGCGTGGGCTCAGTAGTTCTGCATGTGGGCTCAGTAGTCGTGGCTCACGGGCTCTAGAGCATGGGCTCAGTAGTTGTGGTGCACGGGCTAAGTTGCTCCGCGGCATGCGGGATCTTCCCGGACCAGGGCTCGAACCCGTGCCCCCTGCACTGGCAGGCGGATTCGTAACCACTGAGCCACCAGGGAAGCCCACCCTCTCACTTTCAACTACTGCCTTCTGTACCATTCAAAAGAACTGTATTTTCTAGGTGACATCCACACTCGACATAATTTAACCCTCTACTTATTTAACTGCTCTATGATGCTGTCATTTCCTATGTCCTCCTCTAGATCTGGTTTCCTTCTGCCTGACAATGTCACCTTGAGAGACATCAAGACTTCTCAAAGACAGTCCCCAAAATATGTCTTCTGCCGACACTGAACATCAGGCTATTCTAAGCTCAACAGGCAGAACTTCTGCCTCACCAAACCACCAGCATTCCTAAGTTGAAACACCTATTTTCCATGCTGTACTCATGCAAAACAGTTTGTTGTGCCCATTTTTATCAAACAGGTTTTCATAGTTTCTTCTGGATCATTACCAAACGAGTTGAAACACAATACCTAGAAATCAAGGAGTTTTTTGTTATTTGTTCTTAAAAAGGTCGAGGCTGCCCTTCATCTAACTTCCATATCCAACCCTCTGTCAGCTACACTCCTCGTTTACATTCTTGGTGTGCAATATCAGCATTATTGAGAATCAGTGAGAAGCATTTAGGAATATGTCAGTATGCTAGACCAAGAATATCCTTCTCTTTGGCCCATTTCCTTCTCCAGGAGGGCACTGCCCCAATCCCTGGTCTCTATTAGGAAAAAAAATCCTTAAGACATTAAGGTGAAATCGATTTTTCTTACCTTCTCATTACATTGCTTAAATGTACACCTCACTTTAGTGAGCTTCACAACTGTGTCCTGGCTTCCTTACATAGATGACTGCCTCTCCTACAGGTTTCTGCCTTTGTAACTTCTTCTCTTTGTCTTTTCCAGAGCTTCAGTTATGTTCAAGTTTGAATGCCCTCTGGTCTACAATATTCTTTGTTTCCTGGGCTCCCCCTCGTACTCTGATCTAGAGTGTCCTCCAGGCCTGCCACATAGCTCCCATGCTGGGCCCCTCCTTGCTGCAGCTGACCAGAGTGAGAATTGTTCCTTCTATGTCCTCTCCTTTTCCCTTCTTTCTTGGTTTCCTCCTTATTTGAGTGGAATACATCTTCAAGTAACTTCCTAAGAGTGCTCAGGAGGTCAATTTTCTGAGTCCTTTGCAGGACTTTATTCTATTCCAACACTTGACTGATAGTTTGGCTGAAGACAGAATTCTATGTTGTCTGAAAATAAAGACAGTTTTACTTCTTCCTTTCCAATCTGGATGTCTTTTATTATTTCATTTTCTTGCCTAACTGCACTGGCCAGAACCTCCAAGTTATATGTCAACTAGAAATGGAGAGCATGGACATTCTTGTCTCGTTCCTGATCTTAGGGGTTAAAGCAATTGTCTCATCACTGAGTAGGAAGCTAGCTGTAGGTTTTCATAGATGCCTTCTATCAGGTTTGAGGAACTTTCTTTCCATCCCCACTTTGCTAAGAGTTTTGTTACTCCTGTTGTTTTATCAAGAATGGATGTTGATACAGATGGCCAACAGGTACATGAAAAGATGCTCAACAATGGCTAATTATTAGAGAAATGCAAATCAAAACTACAACGAGGTACCACCTCACACCAGTCAGAATGGCCATCATTAAAAAATGTACAAATAACAAATGCTGGACAGGGTGTGGAGAAAAGGGAACCCTCCTACATTGTTGTTGGGAATGTAAATTGGTGCAGCCGCTATGGAGAACAGTATGGAGGTTCTTCAAAAAACTAGAGTTGCCAGATGATTCAGCAATCCCACTCCTGGGCATATATCTGGACAAAACTGTAATTCAAAAAGATGCATGCACCCCTATGTTCACAGCAGCACTATTCACAATAGCCAAGACATGGAAACAACCTAAATGTCCATCAACAGATGAATGGATAAAGATGTGGTACATATAGACAACGGACTATTACCCAGCCATAAAAGAGAATGAAATAATGCCATTTGCGGTAACACTGATGGACCTAGAGATTGTCATACTAAGTGACGTAAGTCAGAAAGACAAATACCATATGATATCACTTACATGTGGAATCTAAAATATGACAAGAACTTTTCTACAATACGAAACAGAAACAGACTCACACACAGAGAACAGACTTGTGGGGGTTGGGGGGGAGGGATGGATTGGGAGTTTAGGATTAGCAGATGCAAACATATATAGAATGATTAAATAACAAGGTCCTACTGTATAGCACAGGGAACTATATTCAATATTCTGTGATAAATCATAATGGAAAAGAATATGAAAAAGAATGTACATATATGTATAACTGAATCACTTTGCTGTACAGCAGAAATTAACATAGCATTGTAAATAAACTATACTTCAGTAAAATAAATTTTAAAAAAGAATGTATGTTGGATACTGTCAAGTACTTTTTCTGCACTTACTGAGATAATCATATGATTTTTCTTTTTTTAGTTTATTGATATGGTCAATTACATTAACTTTTGAATGTTAAACCTACCCTGCATTACTCCTATGGTAAACCCTACTTGGTCACGACATACTGTCCTTTTAATATATTCTTAATATATTCTTTAATATATTCTTAATATATTCAATTTGCTAAAATCTTGTTCAAATTTTTTAGGTTCGTCTAGGACATTAATTTTCTTGTAATGTCCTTATAGAATGAGTAGAGATGTATTCCTGCTTCAACTTTTTGAAAGAGTTTGTGTAGTATTTCTTAAATATTTGGTAGAATTCACCAGTGAAGTTGTGTGGGCCTGGAGTTTTCTTTGCTAAAATGCTTTAAATTCCAATTTCAATTTATTTACTACATAGGGCTATTCAGATTATTCATTTCTTCTAGAGTGAGTTTTCATAGTTTGTGTGTTGCAATAAATTGTCTATTTCATCTAAGTTGTAGAATTTACTGGCATAAAGTTGTTCATAATATTTTTATTTTTTTTAATATCGGTAGAAACTGTAGTGATGATACATCTATCTTTTTTTTTTAAGATTTCTTTTTTGATGTGGACTATTTTTAAAGTCTTTATTGAATTTGTTACAATATTGCTTCTATGTTTTGGTTTTTTGGCCGTGAAGCATGTGGGATCTTAGGTCCCCAACCAGGGATCGAACCCACATCCCCTGCATTGGAAGGTGAAGTCTTCACCACTGGACCACCAGGGAAGTCCCACATCTGTCATTTCTGATATTGGAAATTTATGTCTTTTCTTTTTCCTAATCAGTCTGGCTAGAGATTTATCCTAGCCTTTGGTCTTTAGTTTTCACTGATTTTCTTTATTTTTGCTCATTTTCCTACTGAATTGTCTTTTTTCCTATTGATTTTGAATTGCATACACACACACACACACAGAGCATCATACCTGATCAAGGGAGAAGTGGTTATGCTATGGGTCGAACAGGAAGAAGAGCCTTCCAAGAGTGGGTAAGATCTGGTAATTAAATGAGCCATGCAACCTACCACTAGTTTAAAAAATATGTATTTTTTTGATCCTAATTTTTTTTTTTTTTTTACCTCATTACTCACACCTAGAAAGAATTCAGGTAGGAAAATGAAAATCAATGGTCCTTTACTTCATTTGATATAAGTCCTAATTTTCTTGGCATTTTTAAGATTGGCTTAAACACAGAGAATTACATTTAGGTAGAGGTTTTCGGGGTTTTTTTTAATATACTTTTTTTTTTACTTTTAAAAATTGTGGTAAAAACATATTTAACATAAACTTGTCATTTTAACCATTTTTAAATGTAAAATTCAGTGGCATTAAGTACGTTCACAATGTTGTATAACCACTTTTGTTACCTATTTCCAGAACTTTTATATCACCTCAAACAAAATCTCTATACCCATTAAATAACTCCCCATTTCCCTCTCACCTGAACCCCTGGTACCCTCTAATCTACTTTCTGTCTCTACAAATTTGCCTACTGTAGATATTTCGTACAAGTGGAATCATGTAATGTTTGTTCTTTGAGGTCTGGCTTATTTCACTTAGCATAATGTTTTCAAGGTTCATCCACCTTGTAACACGTGTCAGAACTTCATTTGTTTTTAGGGCTGAATACTCTTCCAGCGTAAATATATGCCACATTTTGTTTATCCGTTCGTCTGTTCAACCCAATCAAACACTTGGGTTGTTTCCACCTTTTGTCTATTGTAAATAATGCTTCTGTGAGTATTACAAGTATCTGTTTGAGTCTCTATTTCCAATTCTTTTGAGTATATACCTAGGAGTGGAATTGCTGAATCATATGGTAATTCTGTGTTTAACTTTTTGAGGAACTGTCCAACTGTTTTTCCATAGTGGCTGTACCATTTGACATTCTTACCAGCAATGTTCCTATTTCTCCATATCTTTGCCACTCTTTCTTTCTCCCTTCCTTTCTTCCTGTCTTCCTTCCTTCCTTTCTTTTCCTTCTTTCTTTTAATGTATTTTTATTTATTTATTCAAATTAATTTTTATTGGAATATAGTTGCTTTACAATGTTGTATCAGTTTTCTTTCTTTTTAATAGCCATCCACTGGTAGTGAGTAGTCTCTATTGTGGTTTAGATTTGCATTTCCCTAATGACTAATGATGCTGATTATCTTTTCATGTGCTTATTGGCCATTTGTGTATCTATTCTGGAGAAATGTTTATTCAACTCCTTTGACCATTTATGAATACGGTTGTTTCTTAACTTATTTTTTTTAACATCTTTAATGGAGTATAATTGCTTTTGTTTCTTAACTCTTAATTGGCAAAAAGAGGTAGACTAGTTCTTAGAAGTAGTTGTTTTTTACCTCAGGGCTTTTGTCTATGAGAGGAATGGAATGTCCTTTCCATTGTCCTTTGCCCACAGCTGCTCCTCATCCTTCAGTCCTTTAAGTCTCCCCAGACACTCCTTCGCTGATCATTCTATATCAAGTGCTCTGTTTTGGAAGCTTTATTATTTTCAATTACAGAACATGACTTATTTTATTCAAAGTACTTATCACAATCTATAATTGTTTTGTCTATAATTTGTTTATTCTTTGTTTCTCACACTAGCATGCAAGCTCCATAAAGGTATGGGCCTTTTTTGTCTTTTACTCTAATGAGCACAGGGCTTGGCATCTAGTAGATGCTCAGTAAGTACTGGTAACAGAAAAATGAATGAGGCAAAGTTTTGAATAACTATACAGAAGCCTAGAACCTCATATTTAGTACTATTAAGAAGTAACACTTGGGCTTCCCTTGTGGCGCAGTGGTTGAGAGTCTGCCTGCCGATACAGGAGACACGGGTTCGTGCCCCGGTCCGGGAAGATCCCACATGCCGCTGAGCGGCTGGGCCCGTGAGCCATGGCCGCTGAGCCTGCGCATCCGTAGCCTGTGCTCTGCAACGGGAGAGGCCACAGCAGTGAGAGGCCCACGTGCCGCAAAAAAAAAAAAAAAGAAGTAACACTTGGGATTTCCCTGGTGGCGCAGTGGTTAGGCGTCCAATGCAGGGGACATGGGTTTGATCCCTGGTCCGGGAAGATCCCATATGCCGCAGAGCAACTAAGCCCGTGCACCACAGCTGCTGAGCCTGAGCTCTAGAGTCCGCGAGCCACAACTACAGAGC
Organism: Pseudorca crassidens; assembly: GCF_039906515.1. Taxonomy (NCBI): domain Eukaryota; kingdom Metazoa; phylum Chordata; class Mammalia; order Artiodactyla; family Delphinidae; genus Pseudorca; species Pseudorca crassidens. The sequence goes on from NC_090305.1 coordinate 68,979,139, forward strand.
CCATGTGCCACAACTACTGAAGCCCACGTGCCTAGAGCTCATGCTCCGCAACAAGAGAGGCCACCAATATGAGAAACCCGTGCACTGCAACAAAGAGTAGCCCCTGCTGGCCGCAAGTAGAGAAGGCCCGCACGCGCAACAAAGACACAACAAATTGAAATGAAATGGAATGGAATGAAATGAAATGAAATAAAATATTAAAACAAAAAAGAAGTTAACACTTGGTAACTACCGCTGGTCATACTAAATAAATGAAAATCCCTCTTCAAACCTACTGCCAAAATATAAAATATTACTGGCATTTTTCCTTAGCTGAGTTTTAAAAATACCTGTACCTCTGGAAATAAATAAATAAATAAATAATTGTGGGTTAGTATTAATAGATGTATTTTCTAAACCTGTGTGTTCAAAGGGGCTAAAGGCAAAGATATTCCAGTAGCAATCAGAACATCTAGCACCAAGATCTTGTTTTTTCTAAATACCATTCCTAAAAGGAAGAAGAGGTTGTTGCAGAAGTATTTGATTCCTGAATCGGGACAGGAAAAATACAAGATGAGCTTGGAAGATCTTGCAGTAACTGAAAGTAAAGCAATAGTCAAAAATGATGGGGGGGGCTTCCCTGGTGGCGCGGTGGTTGGGAGTCTGCCTGCCGACGCAGGGGACGCGGGTTCGTGCCCCGGTCCGGGAGGATCCCACATGCCGCGGAGCGGCTGGGCCCGTGGGGCATGGCCGCTGAGCCTGCGCGTCTGGATGACTGTGCTCTGCAACTGGAGAGGCCACAACAGTGAAAGGCCCGCATACCGCAAAAAAAAAAAAAAAAAAAAATGATGGGGGGGGCTTCCCTGCTGGCGCAGTGGTTAAGAACCTGCCTGCCAATGCAGGGGACACGGGTTCAAGCCCTGGTCTGGGAAGATCCCACATGCCGTGGAGCAACTAAGCCTGTGCACCTCAACTACTGAGCCTGTGCTCTAGAGCCCATGAGCCACAACTACTGAGCCCATGTGCCACAACTACTGAAGCCTGTGTGCCTAGAGCCTGTGCTCTGCAACAAGGGAAGCCACCGCAATGAGACACCCATGTACCACCACAAAGAGTACCCCCACTCACTGCAGCTAGAGAAAGTCCGCACGCAGCAATGAAGACCCAACACAGCCAAAAATAAATAAATTAATTTAAAAAAAAAAGTTAAATCACTAGTAACAAGGTATGTACTTTGTGACATGATGAACTGAAGAGGACACAGGATCATTTCTATCGCCCCAAAATATTAGGTTGGCCAGAAAGTTCGTTCGGGTTTTCCTGCGACATCTTACAAAAACCTGTATGAACTTTCTGGTCAACCCAATATACAACCTCAATCTAATTCTGAGGAAAGATAAGACAAATCCAAATTTAGGGACAGTCTACAAAATAACTACTAGTACTCTTCAAAAGTGTTGAGGTCAGGACTTCCCTGGTGGTCCAATGATTAAGTACCCACCTTCCAATGCAGGGGACACGGGTTTGATCCCTGGTTGGGGAACTAGGATCCCACATGCCGCAGGGCAACTAAGTACACATGTCACAACTACTGAGCCCAACTCTCTACAACTAGAGAGCCCACGTGCCATGACTATAGAGCCCACGTGCTCTGGAGCCCGTGCACCACAACTAGAGAGAAGTCCATGTGCCACAACAAAGATCCCGCGTGCTGCAACTAATAAGACCCAATGCAGCCAAACATAAATAAATAAATATTTTTTAAAAAGGGGGGGGCTTCCCTGGTGGCACAGTGGTTAAGAATCCGCCTGCCAATGCTGGGGACATGGGTTCAAGCCCTGGTCCAGGAAGATCCCACATGCCGCAGAGCAACTAAGCCCATGTGCTACAACTACTGAGCCTGTACTCTAGAGCCCATGAACACAACTGCTGAGCCCACGTGCCACACTACTGAAGCCTGCGCACCTACAGCCCATGCTCCACAACAAGAGAAGCCACCGCAATGAGAAGCCCGCGCACCGCAACGAAGAGTAGCCCCCACTCGCCACAACTAGAGAAAGCCCGTGCGCAGCAACAAAGACCCAATGCAGCCAAAAATAAATAAATTTATAAGTGGAAAAACAGCCAAAATTTGAATAAAATGTACGTATTAGTTAATAGTATTATACCAATGTTCCTTTCCTGGCTTTGGTAATTATAAATTATACTATGGTTATATATATTTTTAATGATGCTTTTGCTTATTGATACTAGACTACCAGCCTAAGTAAAGACTCTGATTTTAGTATAAGTCCCTTTAGTAACAATCGGCATGAAACAGCATCATACTTAAAATCTAAACCCTTTAAAATCAGGTACTGAAATTCACTTAAGGAACTTAAGGGCAGTGTTAAAAAGGGCCAGGTTTTTACAGGTCCTCATCCACTTCTGCACGTTGGCTGGCACCATCACACTGCAGCCTCCTGTCTGCTGGAGAACAGACCACAGCACAATTTCTGCCACAGTGAGTTCATTCCCAAGAAGCCAGGAGCTCTTCCCAAAAGCTGAATTCATGGAGCAGAACACACTGGCTTCCCTCTTCTAGCTGAAAAATAGCTCTATCTACCCAGCTATCTATAAGGGTTAAACTTACAGCATTATGCTTCTGGCCAAACAGAAAACACAAAATGTGCATGTTCCCTTCTCCTTCAATGGGATACATCATTTGGATACTGAACTTCATCTGAGTCTTTAGCACATTCTTCCAAATTAAGAGTAAAACCCAGCACTTAAGAAGGTTTTCTAGCGTGCTCTTGACTACTGAATGTGTGTGAACAGTAGAGAGAGACTCTAGTGGTCACAGAGTAGCCAGTGCAACACAAGCAGAGAGAGGGGAAGGGAGGGGTGGCTGGGTTTGTGTTGATCAAGATGTCTTTCAGTGCCCTGTGGTCTCTTCCAAACACTGAATTTAAGCCCAATGCATTGGTAGCTAAAGCAGTGGGTTCATCAGCTTGGATTATGTTGGTAATATCCAAATCCACATCTGGCATCTGAATCATCTTGGAGAGACCATCAACTACAACTTTCAATTCATACAGATACTTTAGAATATCACCTTGGTGGAAAAAATAAAGTATCTTGGCGGAACTCAAGAGGCTGAAGACTCTTCCTGTATCTAGCACGGGGCTGATGGTCCCGCCATGCATACTGGGGAGCCAGTACGTGCATCTACACAGAGAGATGAGCCACACAATGACAGGGCTTTACTTGGTACATCAGTATCATGGGACCATTAGAGGAACTCTTATTATTTTTGCAACTTTTCTGTCATTTTAAATTTATTTCAAAATAAAAAGTAAATGACTTCCCTGGCGGTCTTGTGGTTAAGATTCCATGCTTCCACTGCAGGTGGCATGGGTTTGATCCCTGATCAGGGAACCAAGATCCCACATGCCACGTGGTACAGCCAAAAACAAAACAAAAAAAGGTAAAAACCCTATAGTATCAGTCTTTGAAATACATGAATTGGACCCATCATATCTTCCATTTTCTCTGAATAAACTGGACTTCATTTGACTTAAAAAGAAGAGATCAATTTTAGTTTAGTTGTATTTTTGAGAAAGTGTATTTATTCTTCCCTAGTGAAAATGCAGCCTGAGGAAAAAAAAATCAGGTAGATACTAAGGATTTGCTATGGCTTTTAAAGACTTCTGTTCCCCAGTCTGAGAGAAGGTTGGGGGAAAAACTGAACCAATATATGACTGACAATCCTTCCCTGGGTGGCACCTTGAAATTCTAACTTGTCCCAATTCTGGTGGTTGTGATTTAGAAAACATTTCTTTGGAGCCAGGGGCTCAACTCCATTTTAAGTGTTTTTTTTTTCCCTGAGCATCAGAAGAACTCCATGAGCTAACAGGGCTTGTAGTTCTCTTTCTGGTTTTGGCATATTTATAGCAGAAGATTTGGCCATGGATGTGTTGAGTGTGGATAAGTAGGTGGCTAAAGCTACATTTATAAAGCATTTATAACTGTTGTTTCTTAGCCACTTAGAGACAGCAGTGTGTGTGATTCTGGCTTCTCTCTCATTTTGCAGCCTTAGAATATTTATTCCTCCAAATTTGATATTATTCTGATTCTGTTTTGAAAATAATAACAAACCATACAATTCAAAACTGCACAAAGGACTTGAACAGACATTTCTCCAGAGAAGATACACAAATGGCCAATGGCACATCAACATCATTCATTAATCATTAAGAAAATGCATATCAAAACAATGAGACACCACTTCACACCTACTAAGGTGGCTATAATTTTTTTTTTAATGGAAAACAAGGGTTTGTAAGGATGTGGAGAAACAGGAACACTGTTGGTAAGAATGTCAAATGGTACAGCCACTATGGAAAACAGTTTGACAGTTCCTCAGAAAAGTTAAACACAGAATTACCATATGATTCAGCAATTCCACTCCTATATACTCAAAAGAATTGGAAACAGAGACTCAGATAAATACTCACAGAAGCATTATTCACAATAGGCAAAAGGTGGAAACAACCCAAGTGTCCATCAACAGATGAAAGGATAAACAAAATGTGGCATATATTTACACTGGAATAGTATTCAGCCATAAAAACAAATGAAGTTCTGACACATGCTACAAGGTGGATGAACCTTGAAAACATTATCCTAAGTGAAATAAGCCAGACCCAAAAGGAGAAACGTTACATGATTCCACTTGTATGAAATATCTACAATAGGCAAATCTGTAGAGACAGAAAGTAGATTAGGGGGTACCAGGGGAGGTGAGAGGGAAATGGGGAGTTATTTAATGGGTATAGAGATTTTGTGATGATGTAAAAGTTCTGGAAATAGATAATAGTAATGGTATATAGCACTGTGAATGCATTTAATGCCACTAAATTATACACTTAAAAATGGTAAATTTTGCTGTACAGCAGAAATGAACAAACATCATAAATCAATTATACTTCAATTAAAAAAAAAGACAAGGTGTGTCCACTTAAAAAAAAAAGGTTAAACTTTATGTTACGTGGACTTCCCTGATGGTGCAGTGGTTAAGAATCCACCTGCCAATGCAGGGGACACAGGTTCGAGCCCTGGTCCAGGACAATTCCACATGCTGCGGAGCAACTAAGCCCGTGCGCCACAACTACTGAGCCTGCCATCTAGAGTCCGCACACTACAACTACTGAAGACTGTACACCTAGAGCCCGTGCTCCACAACAAGAGAAGCCACCGCAATGCGAAGCCTGCGCAACGCAACAAAGAGTAGCCCCCGCTCACCGCAGCTAGAGAAAACCTGCGCACAGCAACGAAGACCCAACGCAGCCAAAAATAAATAATTTTAAAAATGTTTATGTTATGTATATTTCACCACAATTAAAGATTTAAGGAAACAAAAGTCAATACCAATATGGATTGGTTTTTCTAAATCGAGGATCCCCCAAGTAAAGGATGATACAAACATGACTGAATTCATACTGCTTTGGAAAAGTTAAAAAACAGAACAGAGCGGCTTCCCTGGTGGCACAGTGGTTTAGAATCCGCTTGGCCAACACGGGGGACACAGGTTCGAGCCCTGGTCCTAGAGGATCCTACATGCCAGGGAGCAACTAAGCCTATGCGCCACAACTACTGAGCCTGCGCTCTAGAACCCTCGAGCCACAACTACTGAAGCCCGCACGCCACAACTACTGAAGCCCATGCACCTAGAGCCCGTGCTCAGCAACAAGAGAAGCCACCACAATGAGAAGCCCACGCACTGCAACGAAGAGTAGCCTCTGCTCGCTGCAACTAGAGAAAGCCCGCGCACAGCAACAAAGAACCAATGCAACCAAAAATAAATAAATTGGATAAATAAATTAAGAAAAAAAACAGAACACAGGGAATTCCCTGGCGGTCCAGTGATTAGAACTTGGTGTTTTTACTTCAGTGGTCCGGGTTCAATTCCCGGTCAGGGAACTAAGATCCCGCAAGCCATGTGGCACAGCCAAAACAAAACAAAAAACAGAACACAAAAAACATAACTTACACGTGAGGGGCAATCATAAAAATATATAAACATAGTGACAAAAGTCAGATTTGAAAATCAAGTACCTTAAATTCTGGTATATATTCACGGGGTTCTAGTCTATAAAGGTAATTTACATTTTAAAACAGATTATTTTTCCTTTAAAAGTTAGGACCCTCCAGGCCCCAATCCTTCTGTAGATTTCTTACCATCAATTCATCCCCCAGCACATACATACACAAGCTCCACAGAGCCTCCTCGCCAGCTGTCTCATCGCCTTAGCCTGGAAAGCATCCAGTTCTTCCTCCTCTGGGACCAGATAAGTGCTGCCCCTTCTCTCCTAGACCATTCCAGCAAACAGGGAAACCTCCTTGACAACAGCATGCTCTTCACCAATGGGACTTAATGCTGTGAATTCTTCTCAGGTTTACCTATCAATGAATTCAATTTTCAAGATCTAAAGACCTTGCTGATGGTTTCAGCTTCAAATTTTGCTTAACAAAGTGACTCTGCTGCTTTGAGACAACAGAGACCTACAATCACACCACATGGCCATCAGAACAAGGAAAACTGAGCTGAGGGCCTATAAGCTGCTGCCGTCTCCAAACTGGCCAGTGACTGACCTTTGTACTCAGGAGTGAACTCCTTCATTTCGGGAGGGAGGGACTCGTAGAAGCGCTGCTCCCGGGAGATGAGGGGCTTGCACACAGTGTGGTCGTCGTAGCGCATCATGCTGCTGTGTCCGCCCACCTGGTGGATGAAGGGCTCCAGGAGGACTCCCCGGTCTCCGGCCCGACTTGCGTTCTTGCCATACTGCCCCACTTCCATGGTTTGACAAACACACATTGCGTTGGGGGCCAGTTGCACACTGAGAGCAGAGGATGCAGCACATGAGCCACGAAAGGAGAGCTAGGTAGAAGGTCCTGGCGAGCTGAAAACCAACGGTCAGAGTCTGTTCAGCTTATTCTTCTCTCCTAACAGAGGGAAGAGAGGAAAAGAGGGAATCAAAACACCAGGCAAGCCACAGTTTCCCTGGAGTTCACAGAATATCCACTCCTGAGGAAAAACAGGGATTCTGTCTTGTTCCCTGCTATGTGTTCCCCAGTAAGTACAACACTGCCTGATGCATGAGAGGTAGCTGAGTCAATTTTTGTTGAATGATGTAATTTTGGTCTCTTCCATCCGTCTTTTTATGCACAGAAGCCCATATTCTCTTCCTTTCCTAGTTCTCAGATCCCTTCTAAGTTCTCTAAAGGATTTGATTTTAGAGCTACAGTATGTTATAGCCATCAGGAAGGCAACTATCCCTGTTCACTTCACATTCAGTTAAGAGCTCAAGAAAAAAACAGAAAGCAACACCAACTCACTCTGTTTGGATTTCTCACAATACTCAGTACTGGTAAGGGTCTCTCCCTGACTCAAAGGAAGGGTTTTTGCCTGAGAAATCAGGTCACTCTAGATTCCCAACTTTTCTGCTGAAGGTGCCAAGGACCAGACAGGGAAAGCCATTCCTTCCTGAGTTGCAGAAGCATAAAAAGGTTTTGTTTTGGGACTTCCCTGGTGGTCCAGTGGGTAAGACTCCGTGCTCCCAATGCAGGGGGCCTGGGTTTGATCCCTGGTGGGGGAACTAGATCCCACATGCATGCCGCAACTAAGAGTTCACATGCCAGAACTAAGAAGACCACGTGCCGCAACTAAGATGTCTGCATGCCGCAACTAAGAGCCCTCATGCCACAACTAAAAGATCCTGCATGCCGCAACGAAAAAACATGCCACAACGAAGATCCCACGTGCCACAAATACGACCTGGCACAGCCAAAATAAATAAATAAATAGTTTTAAAAAATGTTTTGTTTTTCTGAAAGGAATTCAGGCTTCATATTTCTTCTACTTTAAATTTATGGCCATCAATTTATGACCATGTCTAGCACCACAGAGCTTCCCTTTCTGTTTGACTCTAAGGACAAAGAAAAGCTCTTTGTACTTAAATAACCTCCTTTTAATGTCAGTCTTCTCTCAAGAAAGTTAATATAGTGGGCAACTTAATACTGAATATATTTTAAAAACTAGGAATGTAGTAGGTAGCGGGGGTGGGGGAGGGAAGGATTGGGAGTTTGGGATAGCAGAGGCAAACTATCATATATAGAACAGATAAACAAGGTCTTATTGTACAGCACAGGGCACTATATTCAATATCCTGTGATAAACCATAATGGAAAAGAATATGAAAAAGAACATATATATATATATATATGTATAACTGGGTCACTTGGCTGTACAGAAGAAATTAACACAACATTGTAAATAAACTATACTTCAAAAACATTTTTAAAAAATTAAAAAGGAATGTAGTAGGCAAGACAACATCTGAAAGATCAAGACTAAAAAAGAAAAAGAAAATATAGAGCAGAAATATGCTTTTATCTGCAAGATATAATAAACTATTTTTTTTTCTGAACCTCATAATTATGGGCAAAATGAGCTATACAAGAACACTGTTGCAAAACTGCAAAATTTTCTTAATCCAAAGCTGCCCAGGAAACTATGTTCTATTTCACCACTATCAACAAAAATAAATTATTCTCCATTCCCGCTCCCACAAACAGATCAGCACCACTTTAAAACTATTCATTTTTTAGTCCTCCTTCAGGATAAGGCAACTCCCTGCCCCAGGGAGTTTTCTGAGACTCCATTCTCTTGAAACAAGAGTTCGATGTACACCTCTGCGACTCCTACGGCACCCTGTGCCAACTCTAAGGCAGCAATAAATCACTGTACTGTCATCTATTTTGTCATCTGTCACCACCACCAAACCATTCTCTCTTAACTCCATCTAGGATCCAAGGCATTTCCTGGCACACGGCAGTACTCAAAATGAGGTTTGTTAGAATGAATTAAAATAATTCCAGGAAGAGGACCACAGTGAGTAAAAGCACAACGATATGAAAATAAAATATGAAAGCACGGTGGCAGTGCTTAGGGCAGAAAGTGGGGGCAGGAAGCAATTGCGGAAGGCTTATCTCAGGGTTCCTAGAGGTGCCCACTGTGGCAGTGGACTCTAGCTAGCAATGTCAATCGGCTCCTGCCCTGGCTCCTCTTCATCCTGGGATTGCCTCTGACCACAGATGGGATACCAAGAAGGTGCCAGACTTTCTAGCCTGGGTCAGTGGGTATCTGGTTTAGGAGAGGGGTCAACAGTGCCAAGTGCCCCAGAAGAGTTGGACATTAGGGCCATTCCCTGGACTCTGAGAGATCCGTGGCATCCTCTGCAGCCCCCACAGGACTGAAAGGAAGAAGTTCAATCTCCAGTCAGATGTAGACTTTTGATATTTTGTTTCCCCTTGATGTCTACATAAAATCATGGTACTGTTTTTGTGTTTGAAATATTTTCTTAGAAGTAAACATGTAAAATATACCACATTTCTATAGCTCTGATTTGGCGTGTCTTTTTAAATAAACTGGGAACCTGAAAAAGTGGAAGTGCCCAGAACTCTCTCAACCTCTGTAAAGCCCTGACCTACAAGGTGTGGAGACTTGTATGTCACTTGAAGGAAGAAACTTCAAGTTTCCTCATGAAGACATGCCCACTGCCAACCCTGTGGGATATGCCGACGTAGGTGAAGGGCTTGGGCTTGACTCACCTACCGCCCAGCCTTGAAAGTTCTGGAAATAGCAAAAGCTCTGACTCTTCTTGATAAACAATCGGAGGTCGTTCCTGAAGTCTGGTGTCCACCAAGGCCTGCTGTAAAAACCGTGGACTGAGAGGGCTATGGACGATGGTGTCTGTCTCCACTATTCCTTTCCTAATAGAGTCCCAATCTTGTTCAGGCAGCCAAACCTCAAGGGAATGTGAAATTCCATTCTAGCTCAGGGAGAATCTTGAACAGTACCTCAGTTCTTACGAGCTTATTTAGGAAAAAGCATGTGACTCTCTTCTTCCCAATGAGATGAGGAGAAGTTGGCCAGGGATTCTCTGGGAAAAGATACCTTGCTCTTAACACGAGAGAGGGGTACCTCCTCTTCCTCAGGATATTATTCTGTCTGCACGTGATATCGGAGACTACTGCAGCCACCTTGTAACTCTAAAAGATACTTGCCTAAGACAAGGCCAACATGCTGAGCATACAGAACAGGAAATAAAAATCAGGGCCCATGAGGCTGTCACTAAAGTACTGGATATCCTGTTATGTAACAAAAATAAATTTCCCTTTATGCTTTAAGCCAGTCACATTAGGATGTTCTGTCACTTGCAGTCAAAACCATCATAAATGAAAGGACAGAAATAGTTGCATCAAAATCCCCAGATCTCCAGTTAATACACTTTGCACATAAAGAGGTCACTAACTGTTTTCTGATGACAATAAGGAAACTTCCAACAAATGAAGAACAAGCTCTTTTCACTAATGACAAAGGGCATATTCTCCATAAGCCCCAAAATGAAAAATGTTGCTCTATAATCTTTAAAGTGTCCCTGAAGTCAGAGAATGTGAATTATGTCTGGTCCATAGCGCTGGTACCAAGATACTAAAAAAGAACCTGACCAACAGAAAATTCATTCTCTCATACGTAGAAATGAACCTGTCCAAATATCCAAATAATTAGTTTAGAACTGATTCTACTATGCTTCAACAGGAGGCAGACCATAAAAGAAATGGATACTCTTCCCACTTCAGGACCTTACTGCTCATTATTTTTTTTTTTACAAACGGATCTAAATACCATGTAGTCAATAAATCATATTTCCCAGAGTGTAATTAATTCTCAAAGATTTTGCAGACTGTGCTCTGCAAATACATTGACCTGATTTCAAGTAGTTTATGCCATTCAAGATGTCAATAGCTTCTGCAGTCTTTTCTAGACTTAAGAAACTACTAGCATAAAGAAAAACTTGTGGGGACTTCCCTGGTGGTCCAGTGGTAAAGAATACGCCTTCCAACGCAGGGGACATGGGTTCAACCCCTGGCTGGGGAACTAAGGTCCCACATGCCGCAGGGGAACTAAGCCCATGCACCACAACTACTGGGTTTGCGCGCCTCAACCAGAGAGGCTGTGTGCCGCAAACTACAGAGCCCAGGCACTCTGAAACCCACGCGCCACAACTAGAGAGAGAAAACCCACACGCCACAACTAGAGAGAAGCCGACGCACCACAACTGGAGAGAAGCCCACGGGCTGCAACGAAAAGATCCCACATGCTGCAATAAGACCTGACGCAGCCAAAAAAAATAAAGAAGGGACTTCCCTGGTGGGGCAGTGGTTAAGAATCTGCCAGCGAATGCAGGGGACATGGGTTCAAGCCGTGGTCCAGGAAGATCCCACATGCCGCGGAGCCACTAAGCCCATGCGCCACAACTCTGAGCCTGCGCTCTAGAGCCCACGAGCCACAACTACTGAGCCCGCGCACCTAGAGCCTGTGCTCCACAACAAGAGAAGCCAATGCAATGAAAAGCCTGTGCACTACAACAGAGTAGCCCCTGCTCGCCGCAACTAGAGAAAGTCCACACGCAGCAACAAGACCCAACGCAGCCAAAAATAAATAAAAATTTTAAAAAATTTTCGAAATAAAGAAAATATATAAAAACAAAAATATATAAAAAAAGAAAAACTTGTGAATTCTTTAAAAGCTACAAAGTATCAAAAATATCACATAACAGCAATCATGAGGGACTCTGGTTTCACTGCCATGGGTTTCACTGTTAGTTTTTTCTTTTTTTTTTTTTTTTTTGTTTTTGCGGTACGCAGGCCTCTCACCGTTGTGGCCTCTCCCGTTGCGGAGCACAGGCTCCGGACGCGCAGGCCCAGCGGCCATGGCCCACGGGCCCAGCCGCTGCGCGGCATGTGGGATCTTCCCGGACCGGGTCACGAACCCGTGAACCCTGCAACGGCAGGCGGACTCTCAACCACTGCACCACCAGGGAAGCCCTCACTGTTAGTTTTTAAACTAAAAACAAACCAAAAAAAAAAACTCCCTACCAGAATATGTTTTTGGTTTGGTTTGGTTTTGTAAACAAAACTCCAAAGGTTTTCCCTGGGGAAAACTTTATAAATGGTACTCTTTTTCCCTATGTGGCATCTTAGATCTGCATCACTACAGAAATCATGGCCAAGTTTCACTTTTCTGTGTAGATGTGTTCCCATGTAAATATGTTTCCAAGTTACCTGTCTTGTCTACTTCCCAGGTAACATAAAGAATTTTCTCTGGAAAGGTGGAACTCCTACAGATACAGACCTCTATGCTGGCAAGCATTGGTTTCCTGGGTGTCAAGGAAAGGAATGAAGAATAGTGCTTGAAAATTACAAATTAGCCACTTTTTTCCCCCTATTTTTTGGCCATGCTGCGTGGCATGCGGGATCTTAGTTCCCCAACCAGGGATCGAACCCGTGCCCCCTGCAGTGGAAGCGTGGTGTCTTAACCACTGGAAGTCCCAGGGAGTCCCACAAAATAGCCACTTTAATTTCACTTCTCAGACCAGGGAAGTCCCACAAAAGAGCCACTTTAATTCCACTACTCAGACAGACCCAGGAACCATACAGTGTGGAGGAACTTGTGAGCTGCTATCCCAGTTTCTAAGACCAGCAGAAAGCTGGCATTTATTAAAAGCATCTCCAGGACACAAAGAGGCTCCCACTTTCCCCAGTCATCCCAATGGCCCTTTTCTGTGACTGACAAACATGCAGAAGTGAAAAGCAATTGCAATTAGTATTTAATTCCTACAGCCTAATTCTTTGACATGAAAATCTGAAGTGGCATTTGCCCGGATTCAGGGTTGAAGGGAAATGTACTATTTTCCTTCCTCTCTCTACACCTTTTTGTCCTTGGCATAAATAGGGTATTTCTCATTTTGGGGGCATTACGGAGTACTGAAAGGAGGTAATTACAAGGAGTTACATTCTTAGGGTTTTGACAAGAATCCTTAGGAAACTGTCTTAATCCATCTGGGCTACTGTAATAGAATACCATAGACTAGGTGGCCTATAAGCAACAGAAATTTGTTTCTCACTGTTCCAGAGGCTGGGAAGTTCAACACCAAGGCAATGGCAGGTTTGATGTTCGATGAGTAACTGTGTCCTCACATGGTAGAAGGGATGAAAGGGCTCTCTGGGGCCTCTTTTATAAGGGCACTAATTCCATTCATGAGGGCTCCACCCTCATGACCTAATCAGCCCCAAAGGTCCCACTTCCAAACACCATCACATTGGAAATTAGGTTTCAACATATGAATTTGTGAGGGACACAAACATTCAGTCTAGAGCAGAAATCAGAATCAGTGTTTTAAGTGCTGCTGCAAGAGTACCTGTTCGCTCTTTTTCTGATGAGACTTCACCATTTCTGCCATGACTAGATAGAATATTTGGTGAGGAAATCTTGTTTTTGTGAAAAGGAAACTGCCCTTTTCTACGGAAATAGTTTGTAGCATTGTGTGTATTGGATTGAAAATTATTTTACTTTAAAATATTTAAAAATAAGAAAATTCCCATTGTGGAAACATGATACATTTCAGTATTTAATAGTAAAGCTCCTATCTGATTAACACAACCTTGAATAATGGAAATTAATCAAGAATATTATTTAATATCATGCATTAGAGTAGACAAGACCACTGTGTTCTGACTACCATGTCTATTCTTACTGGGTTGTTTGCACTGGGGTCTGAATCAGGTTCTAGGGGAGGCAGGAAAAGTATAGCACCAAGCTAGGATTTGGAACGTTTGGCAAAATCATGTGGTGATTAAAATTGTATGACCCAGGACTTCCCTAGTGGTGCAGTGGTTAAGAATCCACCTGCCAATGCAGGGGACACGGGTTCGAGTCCTTGGCCGGTAAGAGCCCACATGCCACGGAGCAACTAAGCCTGCAGGCCTAGAGCCCATGTTGCACAAGAGAAGCCACCGCAATGAGAAGCCCGCACACCGCAACGAAGAGTAGCTCCTACTCGCCACAACTAGAGAAAGACCACGTGCAGCAACAAAGACCCAACGCAGCCATATATAAATAAATTTATTTATTTATTTAAAAAAAAAAAGACTGTGCCCAAATGAAAGGACCACTGGCTTAGCTTGTGGGGTTTTCAGTAATAGCTGCATTTTATTCAACACTGTCACCAGCCTCAGGAGCAGAGCAGAGGTCTAAATACCTGAGGAAAAGGAGCAGCAGACATTCTTCACAAATGTGGATGCTGGAGTAAGAGGGGCTTAAGTAGCAGCAATTCCCTCCATATATCCTGGTGACTGATGTTCAGAGAGGAAATAATGTAGTTTGTTTGAATCAGTTATTTTAGATCATTGGAAGTTTATATTAAAATGGTTAAAATTTTGTCAGCTTATGAATGGACTGCTCCCCCAGAGGTCATGGAGTTCCACTGCTCTGCCTATGAATTTGTATACCACCAGCTACAGAAGTCTATATTTGTTTGTCCTTCATTTTCTTTAAAAAACTTGGTTCCACATTTCACTGCATAAAATGGGAAGGAGGCTATTTTTAAGAAGAACTTGCTGAGATTCTGAAATTGAATTTTTTCCACTGGTGTACAGCAAGAAATGAAAATAAATTTGCACTTTAAAGACACTAGTTAACAAAAGTTAGGTTGACTTTCTGGTTATAGTTACTAACTCCTTGAACATATAATTGAACTCCGAAATGAATCATGTTCTAATTCAAGTAAAATAAAGTTTCTGATATTGCTGAAATTTATATATTAATTTGTTTTCCTTTTTCAAAGCAAAAGCTGTTGGTTAGGTAAAATGACTGTCAGGTGTTATTATGGCTTATAAATTAATAAATGGGATATTTAATTCTGTAAAAAAATTAAAATGGGTGAATTGTGGTATATTCATACAGTGGAATACTACAGAAAAATGAAAAAGAACCAGCTACTGCTAAACACAACACAGATGAATCTCACGGGTGTGATGTAGCAAGAAAGAATCTAGACACAAAAGAGGCCATGTGGTGTGATTCTATTTATATGAAATTCAAAATTATGAAGACCACAACAGTGGTTTCTCTGGGAAAATACTAATTGAGAAGGGGCACGAAGGTAGAGGTGACAAAGACGAGTACTATACATATCCACTGAGCTGTGTATAGCTTTACTATAAGTCAAGACTTAATAAAAAGGAAAAAAAAATCAATAGTAGTCTCCTATACTAGCAAAAAACAATTACAAAATGAAAACTGTTTAAATATATCCCATTTACAACGGCAACCAAAACTATATAAAGTACATATGAATCTTTAAAAATTATGACAAATAAAACTTGACTGAAGGACCTAAAAGAAGACATAAATACACCATATTCATGTGGGGGGGGCTCGATATTGAAACGTAATGCAATTTCAATAAAAATTCCAAGAGAGTTTTCTGACAAACTTGACAAGCTGACTTTATATTCATATGGAGGAGTAAAGACCAAGTAATGTAGCTAGACAGCAATGTCAAAGAGAAATGAAAGGGACTTCCCTGGTAGTCCAGTGGTAAAGAATCTGCCTTCCAATGCAGGGGACACAGGTTCAATCTCTGGTGAGGGAACTAAGATCCCACATGCCGCGAGGCAACTAAGCCCATGCGTCACAACTACTGAACTCATGTGCCTCAACGAGAGAGCCCACGTGCCACAACTAAAGAGTAAACCTGCACGCCACAACTAGAGAAAAGCCCGGAGCCACAACGAAGAGCCCACGAGCTCTCAATGAAAGATCCTGGTGTCGCAACTAAGACCCGAGGCAGCCAAAAAAATAAATAAATATTTTTAAAAAATGTTGAAACTTATTTTTTAAAAAAACTTAAAAAAAAAAAGAGTGGGGCTTCCCTGGTGGTGCAGTGGTTGGGAGTCTGCCTGCTAATGCAGGGGACACGGGTTCGAGCCCTGGTCTGGGAGGATCCCACATGCCACAGAGCGACTGGGCCCGTGAGCCACAACTACTGAGCCTGCGCATCTGGAGCTTGTGCTCCGCAACGGGAGAAGCCGCGATAGTGAGAGGCCCGTGCACCGCGATGAAGAGTGGCCCCCGCTTGCCACAACTAGAGAAAGCCCTCGCACAGAAACGAAGACCCAACACAACAAAAATATATAAATAAACTAATAAACTCCTACCCCCAACATCTTCTTTAAAAAAAAAAAAAAGTTAAATTCTTACCTTCTGTGATAAGATGTATAGGTTAGTTCTAAAATGGATAAATCTATAAATAGTAATATGATATTAATTTAAAAAAAGAGTAATGAAAGATGACTTGCCCTCCCCAATAGCAAAGCTCTTTATGAAATTATAGCAATTAAGAAAGAGTAGGGCTTCCCTGGTGGTGCAGTGGTTGAGAGTCCGCCTGCCGATGCACGGGACACAGGTTCATGCCCCAGTCCAGGAAGATCCCACATGCCGCGGAGTGGCTAGGCCCGTGAGCCATGGCCGCTGAGCCTGTGCGTCCGGAGCCTGTGCTCCGCAATGGGAGAGGCCACAACAGTGAGAGGCCCACGTAACGCAAAAAAAAAAAAAAAAGAGTATATTTTGCAAAGAGAACCAAAGAGATCTTAGGAACACACATGGGAGTGTGTGTGTGTGTGCCTGAAGTAATATTTAATTTAAATAATATTAAATATTTAAATACCCATTATTCAATTGAAAAAGATGATCTATGTCATAAACAGGCTACATACAGATAAAATTCTATCCCTACCTCCAACAATAATCCAAAATAAATTCCCAACATATAAATGTGCAAAATAAAACTTGAAGGCAATAAATACAAAATTTAAATGCCTTTTGACAATAGATTAAGTAAAATTCCATACGACATAAAACACACAAACCACAACAGGAAACACTGATAAGATGCCATTAAATATTTTTTTAATTTTAAAAGCTTTTATTGAAGTATAATCTACAAACCATAAAATTCACTTAAGTGTACAATGCAATTATTTTTAGTAAATTTACAGAGTTGTACAACAATTCCCACAACCCAATTTTAAAATATTTCTATCACTCCAAAAGATCCCTCATACCCACTTGCAATCCTCCCTTCCTACCACCAGCCACAATAAAATTATTTTCTGTATAAGAGAATCATAAGTGAAGATAAAAGTCAGACAAAGAAATGATATTTGCAATATTTATAATTAGCAATATTAGTAAACAATATATGAAGAACTCCTATAAATAAAAGTGGGGAAAAAAAAGAAAATGGAAAAAAAGAAAACACTCAGATGGCTAATAAACATGTGATAAGATGCCCCCCTTCACAAATACCAGAGGACTGCAAATTTAAACAGGAAACCATTTCAGTTCTGTAAGATCAGCAAAAAATACAAAGTGTGAACATACCAAGCACTGGCAAACCGGGGAGAAATGGCTCCTCTCCTATTCTGATTATGGTAACACAAAACCAAAGATCTGTACTCTCCACAACCCAGCACGTACCCAAGATGGCAGGTTCAAGGATGTTCACTGCAGCATTGTTATAACAGAAAAATGGGAAACGATTTAAATGTTCATCGATGGGCGAATGGATAAATGAATGGGTATATTCATAAACTGTATAGTACTGAATTAATAATCTACATATGTCAACATGAATACATTTCAAAACAAATTGGAAAAGCATGTTTGGAAATATTTCTAGTATGCCATCACTGTAAATTTTTAATACATAAAACAGTATTATACATGAATTTATGGACACACATATGTATTAACGACAACAATGATATGGAATGGAAGAATGTGCATCAACTTTACAGGAGGAAAGGAAAGGAGGGGACTGGTATCTAGGAAGAAAAGGGAACTTCAGCTCTTTTAATAATTTTTAATTTCTTTTTAAAATGTCTGAAACAAATATGGTAAAATGTTAACATTTTTTAATCTATGTGCCCAGTACACTAGTATTGTATTATTCCCTGAACTTATATTTCATTAAATAAAACAAAAAGCCTTCACAGTGCTAAAAGCCTGATGTCAATACACAGCACATGACAGGAGAAGAACATACTAGCAATGGTTCCCAAAGTGGAGTATGAATACCATCACAGTCCCCTGGAAATGGGAAAAAAATATTAGAACTCCTTGATTTGTTTTCTTCACTTGGCCTTCAAGCACCACACTCCCCTCATCTTCCTGTTACTCAATCTACTTTGCTGGTTCTTTCTCTTCTTCCCAGCCTAACGCTGGAGGCCTTGGGGCTCAGTCCTTGGTTCTCTTTTGTCTAGCTACACTTTCAGTTCAGTCCTCTTTCTTGAACACCAAATTCATATATCCAACTGCCTATTTGATCTAGGAAGTTTAAATTTAACACTGCTGACAGAACTCATTTCCCCCCACCCCCAAAAAACCTCTCCACCTGCAGTCTTACCCATCCCCAGCTCCATTTTCACAGCTGTTCTCACAAAAATCCTGACAGGCATTCTTGATTCCTCTTTTTCTCTCAAACCCCATGATATCAGTAGGGTATCATGTAATCCTACCGAGTCTATCTTCAGAACAAATCCAGATCCAACTACTTCTTACCATCTCTAATGCTACCACCTGGTGTGATCACCAACTGGTATCCAGCTTCTATCATGGCCTTCCTGCAATCTGTTCTCAACACAGCAGTCAGTGACTCTGTTAAACTGACAGTCAGAGCATGTGACTTCTCTGTTCAAAATCCTGCAATGGCTCCCATCTCACCCAACACCTTGCCATAACCTATAAGATCTGCATTCCTCCCCACCCCCATTTTCTCTCTTATCTGATTCCTACCCCTTTCCCCTTTGCTTATTACCTCACTCTGAGTCATACTGGCTAGACATACAGGAATATTCCTACTTTAGGGTCTTTGCACCAGCCATTCCTTCTGTCTGGACCATTCTTCCCCCAAATATCCAAGTGGCTAACTCCCTTACGTCCTTCAAAAATCTTGGCTCAGGACTTCCCTGGTAGTGCAGTGGTTAAGAATCCACCTACCAATTCAGGGGACAGGGTTTCGAGCCCTGGTCCGGGAAGATCCCACATGCTGTGAAGCAACTAAGCCCATGCACCACAACTACTGAGCCTGAGCTCTAGAGCCCGCAAGCCACAACTGCTGAGCCCACGTGCCACAACTACTGAAGCCTGCACGCCTAGAGCCCGTGCTCCACAACAAGAGAAGCCACCGCAATGAGAAGCCTGTGCACCACAGTGAAGAGTACCCCCACTCACCACTAGAGAAAGCCCGTGCGCAGCAATGAAGACCCAACGCAGCCAAAACAAAAGTCTGTGCCCAAATGTCTCTCTCAATTAGGTCTACCCTAACCTCCCTAAGTTTAAACTGCAAACCCGCCTGGATGTTCCATCCCCCTTAATCTGCTCTACTTTTTCTTTTTTTCATGGCACTTATCCCCTTCTGACATGTTATATATTTTATTTATTGATAATGTCTGTGGTTTATTATTATTATGATGTCAACTCCATGAAGGAAAGGCTCTTTGTTTTTTCACTATATTTTATCCAAACTGCCTGGAGCAGTGTCTGGCATGTGGCAGCCACACAATAAAAACAGCTGAATAAATGAATGTATGTATATGATTATATAACAGATGTGTACAGTAGGGTAAGTATACAACATATGAAAAATGTTTATGACAGGACAAGGTCTTTTTTTTTTTTTTTTTTTTTTTTACTATTAGGATTGTAAATCAGAAAAGTTTACAGACTTCTAACCTAGGGCTACCAAACCCAGAACAAAGAGTTAACGTGCCTTTACAGAGAAGTATGTTGACCAAAGGATAGAATTCCAAACCAAAGAAATAAAAAGAACGCAAAATTCTGTGTTTTGACTCGAAAAAGAGTTGATATATGAAAGAAAAAGATGTTTAAATTTACCTGGATAAGAATGACAACAACAGAAACTAAACTAGATATGGAAGGAAAAAAGAATCATCTTATGAGGGAGGATGATTAGATCATTTTCATTAATGATACAAAAGAGAAACAAGGGGCAAAAAAATCAGGCAAACATACAGATAATCTCAATTATAAAGAATAAACCACATCAAAGAACTTGAACCAAATTTAGGATATATAAGTAGTTTTGTTTGTTTTAATTCAACAACACAGCAAAGCTAGAAAGTGGCAATGAATAAAAGCACTGGCAAAGAAAGAGAAATTGCAATCAGATATGGTGGTGAATGAGGTCCAAACTATTTTAAGAACTAGGAAAGCACTGTCTTCACAGCAAGAGAAAGACAATACCTGGTCACCTACTTTGTTAATCGGGCAAGCACAGACACACACTCAAAATGCAGACCAGCAGACATGCACTCTAAGGAGCTTGGTTAGAAGTAGAAATTCTGGGACGTCCCTGGCGGTCCAGCGGAAGACTCCGCGCTTCCAATGCAGGGGACAGGGGTTTGATCCCTGATCGGGGAACTAAGATCCCACATGCTGCGTGGTGCGGCCAAAAAAAAGAAAAAAGAATTGGAAATTCTGTTGCCGATGTATTTTTATAGCCTGAGATTAACCACTTGGGTTTGATATACAATCTTTTTGTAAAGAGAAGCATACTTAGTACCTTCACATTGAACAAGGTATATTTGCAAATTTCCTCAAATTTTCATTGAAACTGGTTTAAAAATCCAGTATTTCTACTACCTCTTCTAAAATAAATATACCCACTTAAGCACTAAAAGCATAATGACAAAGTATCACGCCCTTAAAAAAGCATATGAGGGCTTCCCTGGTGGCACAGTGGTTAAGAATCCTCCTGTCAATGCAGGGGACACAGGTTTGAGACCTGGTCTGGGAAGATCTCACTTGCCGTGGAGCCGCCTAAGCCCAATCACCACAACTACTGAGCCTGCGCTCTAGAACCCGCGATCCACAACTACTGAGCCCGTGTGCCACAACAGTTGTGGCTCGCGGGCTCCAGAGTACATCCTCAGTAGTTGTGGAGTACGGGGCTTAGCGGCTCCGCAACACATGGGATCTTCCCAGACCAGGGCTCAAACCCGTGTCCCCTGCATTGGCAGGAGGATTCTTAACCACTGCGCTACCAGAAAGTCCTACTTAGTCTTTTAAAAGTCTTTTAAAAGTAATTTAAACTTGATAAGACAGGAATGCTAAGTAAAATTTTGGCAATAATGTATCTTTCATTTGTTTTTTACTCTCCGATACAATCCAAGGGAAAAACAGCAAAATCACTCGTAACTGAAAAGAACACAATGGACTGATAAGTCACTCTAACAGAAAAGAACAACACATAAAGCTCTGGTTGCATAGCTCTGGACTTTATGAAAACTAATTTCTAACTATTTCAGAAATAATAAGCTAATATGGACTCTAACAGGAAAAGATACTGAAATACTCTCAAATTCAAGGACAGAAAAACCCAAAACTACAGCTGAAAACTAACATGAAAGCATGTTTGTTCTCTGAAGCATATAAAATCAAGGGAACCTAATGCTTTCCGAAATTCAGGTCGATTAGTGCTTTTACGTATGAGACTGTAGGTACTGATATAGATTAGGTATATTTATGAGGGTGAAAGAGAACAATCCTCCTTCCTTCACCCCTAAGGACTGTTTCAAGCAGATGCTCACAAACCTCTCCTTTAAGGAAGACAGAAATATAGGCATCGTTCTTGAGGTAAGTATGGCTGCCAACCTGAGCCTGCCCTTCCAATCTACCAGGAACTGGGACATCCCTCACCTAGAAACCAGAAATATGTGCAAAGGCCTAGAGCAATCTGGGAGGTTTGAAAAAAGGAGAAGGGGGAAAAGGCTTAAAGGTATCTATTTTGTTTATCCTCAGAGAAGAGGAAGGATTGTTTAGACATCTTGGTCCTATCCAGGAGCAAGGGACACAGTGGCATCCTCCTGAGGACACCAGGCTGAGAGCAAACAGGGAGGAAAGGAAACTTGGCAGGATGCCTGAGATGTGCCAGCCCATCAAGAAACAGCCAGAACAGAATTAATTTAGGACAAAGAGAGAATCTAAGTAAAATCCAGTGAACCCCTTTCCTTCTTTTACTGTATTTCTAAAGATTAGAAACTTGTGCTTCCCCAGACATATATATATATGTATATGTGTATATATATACACTTTCTTTCTTTTTTTTTTTTTTTAGTGACGATCCTTTTGAAAGTGTCTATTTCAACTTGCTCAAAAGAGTGTAAGTAAGGAGGTTTCAGGACAGAATTTTAAGAACACAGGTCCAAAGTGATATAGGGAAATCAAAACTAGAAAACACCAAAAAGGGGAAACAAAGGCACCCCATCCTTCTCACCAGAAAGAGTGTCTGCTCACAATTTGTACGGGATTATTCTTTAACAAGAATCCAAAGAAATACCCGTGCTGTGACTAGTCAGTTCAGACAAGCCATACCTGGATCAGGTAAGTCTCTGCCTAGCACAGTTAGAACTGAATACAAACATGGTCATACCTAGAAAGCACACATGTAGAAGGATAGGAGAAATGGTTCAAAAAGGAACACAAAACCAAAGAACACTTAAAATGAGACTGTCTAAAATGCTAATGTATGGAATGGGGAGCTTTCCAGACTTATTATCTCATACTACTGATCCCACTGAAGACCCAAAGCTGAAGACAGAAGCTTCTGCACAACTGAAAGATGCAAAGGAACAGTACAAGGCTTGTTCTAGCAACCTAGGTTCCTGACATGACTGGTAACTCTAGTTCCTTTTCTTTACTACCATCCTATTGCAGCTCAACTAAAAGAGAAGCTGAGCACAGTGGAGGCAAGCTGACAGGGCTGAGGCAGAAGTGAACACACCCTAAGGTGACTGGGAAACTGATGTAGACACCTCCCTACTTGAGATTTCCCCCCACCATAAAATTTTTTTTGAATAAAATCTGCTCTATTTCAGAAGAGAAACAAAAGAAAAATAATTCTTGTCACTCACCCAAATTTCAATTAGCTGTAACTCTGAGTTTATAACTGGAAGTCACTCCAGGTACAAATCTGCTACCTTGTACTAGTGATATTCACATGTGTCCTGTTAAAGAGGTAAAACATGGAAATAAAATCTCCTGTACCTAGGACAGGTGAAGTCAAAGTTCTAGTCACAGCATTGAGCTTTTCAGATTACTTGGGGGCCTCATGTAGATCCCCCACCCCCTGCCATGAAAGATGACTACTAGCTTAAAACAAGAAAATCTCCAGAGTAAGGAATTAGGCAACCATAGAATAGCTCCTGTCTTTCCTGTGACATCTCAATGATACCACACAACTGTTAGAACTCCAAAGGAGTTTTAAATCACCGAATTCTGTACTATTTAAAAGAGGCACACCAAGAGGCAATATACACCTAAAAATCAAAGATGGCTACAATCCAGAGGGCTGCCTTTGGTGGTGAAATCACATACTTAAAGGTCTTGATACTATACTACTCTGCAGATTACCTGAAACTATAATCAAAAACCAAATTCCTCAGACATGGGCACTGTATTGTGTTCAGCTGTAGTTGGGGGATACAATGAAGTGTCCACCACAAAATATAGCACTGCTGAGTTTTGCTATTTTGGGATAATCTGCGGCTACTCCCACAAAGGGGCTGAGACCAACTTAGGTTCTCCTCCAAGGACCATGTTCTTAGTATCCTATGTTCCTAACCTCCTGTGAGACCTCTCCCCTTCAAGGCCCATAAAGCATATTTCCTTATATAGTCAGACATTCAGAAAACAATGCAAGGAGATTTCAGAGCACAAATTCAACAGGTAGTCCCTCCACTTAGAACCACATACG
Source organism: Pseudorca crassidens (assembly GCF_039906515.1). Classification (NCBI taxonomy): domain Eukaryota; kingdom Metazoa; phylum Chordata; class Mammalia; order Artiodactyla; family Delphinidae; genus Pseudorca; species Pseudorca crassidens. The sequence goes on from NC_090305.1 coordinate 69,002,841, forward strand.
ATTCACGGCCACACTATGACATATCTGAACATCTATCCTGTGGGTAAAGATTTTATTAGCAAGTACCCAGAAGCAGATGAGCAACATGCAAAATGACAGTGAATGTGGGGAAAACCTGTAAACAGAAGAGGCAAATGACCTGTTTAATGCCTCACAAAATGCAACAGAGTTTGACTGCTCTGTCAAGACAGATTCTGTCTTCTACCTTCCAGTGAAACACCAGAATTTTAAAAGGTACTTTTAAGCACCTTTAAACATCAGAAAAGAGGGACTTCCTGGTGGTCCAGTGGTTAAGACTCCGAGCTCCCAATGCAAAGGGCCTGGGTTCGATCCGTGGTCAGGGAACTACATCCCACAACTAAGATCCTGCATGCCGCCAACTAAGATCCCGCATGCCGCAACTAAAGATCCCACACGCGGCAACGAAGATCACATGTGCCGCAACTAAGACCCGACACAGCCTAAATAAATAAATAAATGTATTTTTAAAAATCAGAAAAGAACTTCTATCTACCTCATAAATAACTCATAGTTCTAGATAGAGAAGGGACTAACTTTCACCCACACAACAACTTCCCAACTCAGGAAAGTGTAGAGATATCTCCAAAGAAACGTCACTCCTTAAGAGCATGTTCCAAATCTCTCCACTCTCTCAGCTTCCTTTCCTGACCTTCATGTGATACAAGGAACTGAACAGCGTGAACATGTAGAGAGCTCTCATGATTCTGGGAGTCAAAAACTATATTAAAAAAAAAAAAAGTGGAACTCAACCTGGAAGCAACCATCAATCCCATGATTAGTAAGTTGTGTACCCTTCAATACACCAATTCACCTTATTTTCCCTGACAAGAAGCTAGACTTGAGACTGTATGTCCTACTTTTCAGGGTGAGGTAATATATGAGAAATCAATTTAAAAATATATACTACAGGGACTTCCCTGGTGGTCTACTGGTTAAGACTCCATGCTTCCAATGCAGGGGACATGGGTTTGATTCCTGGTCAGGGAACTAAGATTCCATGCCACGTGGTGCAGCCAAAATATTAAATTAAAAAATATTAAAAATGTAATAAAATCAGTGTTCATTAAAAAATAAAAATATGTACTATACTGATGCAGCTAAAGCAATGCTAAAATTTTTCAGCTTTAAAAGTAAAAATATAAAATTAATGACTTAAGGTTCTCCTTAATAAGCTAGAAAAAGACCAAAGTAAGTAGAAGGAAGGAAATAAGATACAACGAGAACTCACTGAGAGACAGAGAGAGAGAGAGAATGAGTAACAGAGCCAAAAAAAAAAAAAAATCAATAAAGCTGATAAAAATCTCTAAAGAAACTGATCAGTGAAAAGAAAACACACAAATTACCACTATCAGGGATGAAAAACAGGGATATCACTTCAGATCCTACAGGCACTAAAAGAATAATAAGGTAATATTATGAACAACTGCATACCAATAAGTTCAACAACTTAGACAAAATGGATAAATTCCTTAAAAAATACAATTTACCAAAACTGACACAAGATTAACATAAAATCTGAATAGACCTATATCTATGAAGAAAACTGAATTTATCACAACTCTTTCCACAAAGAAAAGTCCAGACACAGATGATTTTACTAGTAAATTCTATCTAACATTTAAGGAAGAAATAACACCAATCTTGCACAAATTCTTTCAGAAAATGAGGAGAGAAAGAACACTTTCCAACTTGTTTTATGAGGTCAGGTAACCCTGATAACAAGAACTAAAAAAGAACCATAGAGAAAGAAAAAACAAATGAAAGAAAAGAAAGAAAGAAAAAAAATATATATATATAGAGACCAATATCCTTCATGAACACAGACACAAACATCCCTTTTAAAAGTTTAACAAAACAGGGACTTCCCTGGTGGCACAGTGGTTAAGAATCTGCCTGCCAATTCAGGGGACACGGGTTTGAGCCCTGGTCCGGAAAGATTCCACATGCCACGGAGCAACTAACCCGTGCACCGCAACTACTGAGCCTGCGCTCTAGAGCCCATGAGCCCCAACTACTGAGCCCATGTGCCACAACTACTGAAGCCCGTGCGCCTAGAGCCCATGCTCTGCAACAAGAGAAGCCACTGCAATGAGAAGCCCACACACCACAACAAAGAGTAGCCGCCGCTCGCCACAACTAAAGAAAGCCCGCGCGCAGCAATGAAGACCCAATGCAGCCAAAAATAAATAAATAAATAAAAGTTTAGCAAAACAAATTCAGTGACATACAGACGGAATAATATGACAAAGTGTGGGATGCAAGGCTGACTAACTATCTGTAGAATCAATCAATGTAATCCATCATATTAACAGAAGAAAGGAATAAAACCATACAGGAAGACACTCAACAAAATTCAACACCCACTCATAATTTAAAACTCTCACAAATAAAAATTTGAAAAAAACTTCCTCACCTGCTCAAGAGCATTTATGAAAAACCTGCTAAAGAGCATTTATGAAAACCCCCAAAAAACTATAGCTGACATCACAGTCAATGTGAAATCCTGAACATTTCCCTCATATAATCAAAATAAGACAAAGATGTCCATTCTCACCATTTCTATTCAACATTTTATCAGTCAGTATAGTAAAGCAAGAAAATTTTTTTTAAAGCATAAAGACCAGAAGAAAACAAGACTTTCTCTATCCATAGATAACCTAATAGCAATACTTTATACATAAAATACATAGAAAATACTTAGCTATCTACAAACAACTTCTGAAACTACTATGTGAATTTCACAAGATCATAGGATACAAGGTCAATATACAAAAGCCAATTATATTTTTCTATGCTAGCAGCAAACAATTAGAAATTAAAAGACAATTTAGTGGATTAATTTCATATAAGACGGTAGAGAAGGAGGCTTCAGGAATCCATCCCTTCACCCAAACAACTAATGAGCTGGCAGAAACTGTCTGAAGTAACTTTTGGAACTCTGGAGTCTAGCTGGAAAACATGAAACTTCCAAGGTAGAGCTTGATGAAGAGGCTGGTGAATACTGGTAAATTTAAGCCTTTTGTGTAGCACCTACCCAACCCCCAGCCTCACAGCAAGCAACAGTGGCATGGCTACCTTCATTCCGGATATAGCTTGCTGGAGGCTAGGGTGGACACAATAAAGATCTTGTCCTCCAAATATTGGGGTTGTGTGTTCTGACTGATGACGGCTGCTTTTGATCACTGAGGAGCAGGCAGAGGCTGGTGACCATTGTTCCAACACCCACAAGCTGAAGCAGCTTCCAGGAGAGTTAAGAGAACAGTACTTGTTTTCATTTTTCCCCCTTTTGGGAGCCAGACATTTAAGGAAATCTTTGTCAGGTCACTGTATAACTGCAGATATAACTGAACAGAAACTTCAATTATCACATACAATAAGGAATACACATTTCGAAAATTTATCTGTAAAAGTCACAAATGGAAGGCTCTCACACTCAATGAGCAAAAACTAGCAACACCTGAGGAGTGGGAAAGTTAGACTGCTAAAGTTACCACAACAGGGACTTCCCTGGTGGCGCACTGGTTAAAGACTCCATGCTCCCAATGCAGGGGGCCTGGGTTCAATCCTGGGATCTAGTCAAGGAACTAGATCCCACATGCATGTCACAATTAAGATTTAGCATGCCACAACTAAGGAGCCCACCACCCGCAACTAAGGAGCTCACTGGCCGCAACTAAGGAGACCACCTGCTGCAACAAAGACTGGCACAACCAAATAGACAAATAAATAAAAAATAATACTTTTTTATTAAAAAAATTAATAAAGTTACCACAACATAATACTCAAATGTTGTTTTACTCAAATGTCGTTTTAACAAAAAATTTAAAAACATACTAAGAAACAGAAAATCAATGCCTGATCACAGGAAAAGGAGAATCTGACAAAAAATACAAAACACCGTGGCCTCCCACCTTCTGAGACAGCCTACACTCTGTCTGTGAAGGGTGTTTCTCCCTTTGCTGCCCTCACTTTCCAAGACAACCCCATGCCCTGGGGCCGCTCTTGCCTTTTGAGATGGACTGTATTCTGTCTACAGAATTTGTATCTCTAAATAGATCTACTTCTTACCAACAAAACAAAACAAAACAAAAGGGCTTCCCTGGTGGCGCAGTGGTTGAGAGTCCGCTTGCCATGCAGAGGACGCGGGTTCGTGCCCTGGTCCGCGAAGACCCCACATGCTGTGGAGCAACTAAGCCCTTGCGCCACAACTACTGAGCCTGCACTCTAGAGCCCATGAGCCACAACTACTGAAGCCCACACACCTAGAGGCCGTGCTCCACAACAAGAGAAGCCACCGCAATTAGAAGCCCAGGCACCGCAACGAAGAGTAGCCCCAGCTCGCCGGAACTAGAGAAAGCCCGCACAGCAATGAGGACCCAATGCAGCCAAAAATAAATAAATTAAATAAATAAATTAGAAAAAAAAGAAAAGAAAAAGTCACTAGAGGGATTCAACAGCAGATCTGAGCACACATAAGGAATATCAGTGTACCAGAAGGTAAAACAACTGAAATTATTACACGAGAGGCAAAAAGAAAAAAGAATAAGTAAAAGTAAAGAGTTTGAGGGACCTGTGGGACACTCCCAAATGTAACAATATCTACATTTTAGAAATTCCAAAAAGAGGAAATAAAAGGGAAAAAAAATATTTGAAGAAATAATGGCCCCAAACTTTCTAGATCTCAGGAAAGACATGAGTATATATGTGCAAGAAGCCTAATGAAGCGTAAGTGGGATCAACTCAAAGATTCACACCACACCAAGACACATAAAACAAAAACACACTATAAAACTGTTGAAACCCAAAGACAACGAGAGAATATTTAGAGCAGCAAGACAGAAGCAACTGGTAATGTACAAGAGAACTTCAATAAGATTAGCAGCTGATTTCTCCTCAGAATCCTCCAGAAGGCAGTATTTAAAATCCTGAAAGAAGAAAACTGTCAACCAAGAACTCTATACCTGGATAAACTATCCTTCAGGAATGAAGGGAGGGGCTTCCCTGATGGCACAGTGGTTAAGAATCCACCTGCCAATGCAGCGGACACGGGTTCGAGCCCTGGTCCAGGAAGATCCCACGTGTCATGGAGCAACTAAGCCTGTGTGCCACAACTACTGAGCCTGTGCTCTAGAGCCCACGAACCACAACTACTGAGCTCGCATGCCACAACTACTGAAGCCCATGCACCAACAGCCCGTGCTCTGCAACACGAGAAACCACCGCAATGAGAAGCCTGCACACCACAACGAAAGAGTAGCCCCCACTCACCACAACTAGAGAAAGCCCGCGCACAGCAATGAAGACCCAACGCAGCCATAAATTAATTAATTAATTAATTTTAAAAAAAAGAATGAAGGGAAAATTAAGATATTTCCAAATAACAAAAACTGAAGGTGTATGTTACCAGTGGACTTGTCCTATAAGAAATGCTAAAGGGAGTCCTTCAGGCTAAAATGAAAGGACAACTCAAAGCCATTAAGAAAAAAATATACACCACTGGTAAACATGACTACATAGATAAACATAAAAGCCAGTATTATTGTATATTTGGTATGGTTTGTAATTTCTCTCTTCTTCCTAAATGATTTAGCAGACAAATGCGTAAAACTTATAAATCTACGTTAATAGGCATACAATGTATAAAGATGTAATCTTATAAATATATGTACACATAAATAAATAAAAAGAGGGAGGGATAGAGGTGTATAAGGGCAGAATGTTTGTATAAACTAACTAGGTTGTTATCAGTTTAAGATGTAAATTTTAATCCCCAAGATAATCACTAATAAAATAACTTTAAAACATACAGAAAAACAGAGAATCAAAATGATTCACTACAAAATAAAATCAACTAAATTCTAAAAAAGATGGTAATGGAGGAACTGAGGAACAAAAACATGCAAGACACACAGAAAACAAAAAGATAAATGAAAGTTAACTCCTTCTTGATAGGTAATCACAATAAATGTAAACGGACTAAACTCTCCTACTGAAAGGCAGAGATTAGTGGAAAGGACTTTAAAAAAATATCAATCCATCTATATGTTGCTTACAACAGATTCACATTAGATATGAAGACATAAAGAGGTTGACAGTAAAAGGATGGAAAAAGATATTCCATGCAAATCTTAATCAAAGGAGAGCTGAGGTGGCTCTACTAATAGCAGATAAAATAGACTTGAAATTATAAAAGGTTACAAGACACAAAGGATATTAAATATTGACAAAAAGTTAGATATAGCAAGAAGAAATAACAATTATACATGCACATAACAGAGCCACAAAATGTGTTTTTGGGAAAACGAGTATAGTAGTCTTGTTCAGGCTTCAGAGGCATAAGTAGGCCTCTGACTGACTTGTGACCCTGCCTGGACTGCGTGACTGCTTGCACACCTAACAATTGTTACCAACGAGTCAAGTAACAATTATGATAAGAAAGGGAGTGGGTTTTGGAATTTCTTGAGCCCTGGGGACCTGGCCAGTCCCCGGGGTCTGGAAAATCTTGTGACTCAAGCAGTGAAACCAACAGCATTGTTACAGTTACATCAGAGCTTCATTTCTGCACACAAACTGATGATATCAGTTTGTGGCCTGGGATTATAAATGGAAGCCCCCAGAGCTGCAATCTGAAGTCTCACCTGTGGGGTGGACGCACCACCCAGGACCCTTCCCCACTGGGACTCCAGATTGCTATTACTCGGAACTTCTCAGCTGCTGTTTGAATCTGGATGTAGGTGTCGGCCCAATCTGGTGATGTACACTGTTATATCTCTCGAATACTTTTATTCATCCTCTTCTAATGACTGTATATTGAACTTAAGTAATCTTCTATTAAAAAATTAATTAAATCTGTTCAGTTGTGTGAGATGAGTGGTTATTTTGCCAGCAAACCCAACGAACCCTGAAACTGAAAGCAGGTTTTTGGCAAAACATTAAATTGGCGCTGTGAGCAGGATTCGTACAGCAAAATGCCTCTCTTTAAAAAGAAAGAAGTTAGTTAATCAGGTTTTTATTCCAGGATGGGACGAGCTCCCTTACAGCTCATTAGTGGCAGAGTGGGGCATATCGACTGGACTGTGTGAGAACTGGAGATCTAAATCTAAGCGAGCCGAACCTTTGGATGTGACTATTTATAGCTCACACTGATAGAGAAAGGGCAAGAATGTACCACACAGGTTGGATCCTCCTTTCTGCCTATCGTAAGGTGCATTAAGCTAAGCAGAAACTGGTTGAAGAGAAAGCTCAATTGGAAAAAGATCTGTGTGACTTACAAGGACGACTGTCCATGATTCAATGCCAAATTTATATTCTAGCTGATTAGGTTTCCACTTTCCAGTCGGTAGCCGAAAAAGCCACTGTTAAAGTTGCCCAAGCCACATATCGAAAGTGGCGGGGCAAAGTAAAATAAAAGGTACATCTGGCTATAGCTAAAGCTGGAGTAGACTGGGACCCAGATACGTGGGACGGAGGTATCTGGGATGATAGCTCACAATCAGAATCTGATGAAAATGATGATTTGGGATGGAAGTCAGCCCCACAGTCAAAGGAAGAACTGAAACCGCCTGACTTTAAGACACAGCAAGCTTGGCAGCGTAAAATGGAAACTGATGCTCAGAGGAATACAATAAAAAAAGATACTCTGGAGGATTATACTCAGCATGAGATTAACGATATTTTAAGACAGTTAACTGAAAGGTCAGGAGAGCCTTTAATTACTTGGGCAGTTAGTACCTATGATGCAGGGGCCGCTGGAATATTAACTGATGATGGAGATGCTCATAAATTTGGCACCATTAGCAATGAGTCTTTTGTGCAACAGGCTGTTAGAGATAAAGCTAATCGCCCAGTAGATTCCAATCTATTGGAAATAGTCGCTGAAGGGTGCCTTAAGAAATATCCTATAGAATCTGCTTGGCCTGGAAGGGACCGTCCCTGGTACACTCTTAAAGACTGTGTCCAGAGACTAAAGGAAGATGCTATGAAAGGTGCTATTTTTATTGTACATCTAGATAACATGTCTGACATTCCCCTGACTGTACAAATGAGAAATAAAGTTTTTAAAACTGCTCCTCCTACTTACAAGCATGTAATTGTGACTCTCCTGCTAAATGAGACAGGTAATCCCATCTCCAAAGTCATTAAATAAAGTACAACAATTGGGAGACTTGGGAGAGTGGAACTTTGAAAAGAAAGAAGAAGATAAAGAAAGAGCAAGACAAGCAGACAGGATATCTGGAAAGGACACGTTCCTGGCCCTTATTACAAATGGGGTCCCAAAAGACTGAAGGAATAACTACAAAGGAATTATGGGAAATATTTTTTTTTTTTTTAAAAAGAAAGGGACCAAGAGACTTTTTTTTTTTTTTTTGGCGGTACATGGGCCTCTCACTGCTGTGGCCTCTCCCGTTGCGGAGCACAGGCTCCCGACGCGCAGGCTCAGCGGCCATGGCTTACGGGCCCAGCCGCTCTGCGGCATGTGGGATCCTCCCTGACCGGGTCACGAACCTGTGTCCCCTGCATCGGCAGGCGGACTCTCAAACACTGCGCCACCAGGGAAGCCCAAGACATTTTAAATCTCAAGCAGAAACTATGAGAGATCTGTCTCTCTGGGTATATGTGTATGTCTCAGTATGTGTCTTTCTCTTTGGATAATATTACTGAGGTTAATTTATAAATGAGCTCTATTTAAATGGCTTAAAGCAAAGTAAGTGCTTACAAATCAAACAATTCGAAATACAAGAGAAATTAAGCTACATGAATTTTAGGTTCATGTGAAATGGGAAATAGTCAGTATTAAATTAATACCTGGTATTAATGTTTGTTAATCTAATTAATATAGACATGTGTTAGGAGTCATCAACATTAAGTGTAATGCTTTTATTGTGCCTAGGTTTAATATAAGCTACATAAAATCTTGTTATATTTGTTACAGATTTGTCAGCAAGTAAAGTAATTTGATGTGAAGAAACTTTTAAGAAAATGTAAATGAGATAAGAGCTGTTAGATAAACTCTATTAAGAATAATTATGCTTGGGGCTTCCCTGGTGGCACAGTGGTTGAGAGTCCGCCTGCCGATGCAGGGGACACGGGTTCGTGCCCCGGTCCGGGAAGATCCCACATGCCGCGGAGCAGCTGGGCCCGTGAGCCATGGCCGCTGAGCTTGTGCGTCCGGAGCCTGTGCTCCGCAACGGGAGAAGCCACAACAGTGAGAGGTCCACGTACCGCAAAAAAAAAAAAAAAAAATTATGCTTTAGGAATGTGTATCTAAAATAGTCTCTCCAGATTCTGTTAACTTGAAATTCTAGAGTTATGCTAAATTAAGTGATGGAAGCTTGTTGAATAGCTAGGTCATTCCCAAATAACATAAGATACTGAAACATTAATTACTGAACACTGGCTTCCTTTTACAGAGAAACAAAAGATACTTAGGACTATTAATGAATACATTTGGTGCCACGTTCTCTAAAGAAAATAAATGTTTTTAGAAAATATCACTGGTGGGCTTCCCTGGTGGCGCAGTGGTTGAGAGTCCGCCTGCCGATGCAGGGGACGCAGGTTCGTGCCCCGGTCCGCGAGGATCCCGCATGCCGCGGAGCGGCTGGGCCCGTGAGCCATGGCTGCTGAGCCTGCGCGTCCGGAGCCTGTGCTCCGCAACGGGAGAGGCCACAGCAGTGAGAGGCCCGTGTACCGGAAAAAAAAAAAAAAAAAAAGAATAAATCACTGGTATTTATGTTCACCAATCTACAGAATGCTAATGTAAAGGACAGTTCATAATTACTTACTTCTTAGTTTTCACAAGAAATTAAGGTTTTAAGAGCTGAGGATTCTAATTTAAACATGTAATTAAAGCTAATAAAAATAATAAAGGAAACATTTCAGTGTATAGTAGGAAAGTAGGATGTGTTGTCAGTAAATAAGGTATGAGGAATGGAATTACATTTTATTAAGGGAAAAGGAAGTAGGTCTGACCTATAGCTGGCTAGTTCTTTCTTTCTTTTCTTTTTTTTTTTTTTTTTTGTGGTACGCAGACCTCTCACTGTTGTGGCCTCCCCTGTTGCAGAGCACAGGCTCCGGACGCGCAGGCTCAGCGGCCATGGCTCACGGGCCCAGCTGCTCCGCGGCATGCGGGATCCTCGCGGACCGGGGCACGAACCTGCGTCCCCTGCATCGGCAGGCGGACTCTCAACCACTGTGCCACCAGGGAAGCCCCTAGCTGGCTATTTCTGAATGGGAATATAAAGTGATGGATATAGAAACTGATAAAAAAAGTTTTGTGGAAAGTGGACCCCAAGAAAAGAGTTTTGTGCATGGTCAGAACTGACAAAGTTTAAAATAAATTTAACTGAGTAAATGAATTTTAAAAGTAAGCAGGTGTAAAACTTGAATTTGGCTTTTCTCTCTCTTAAGAGGACAAGATTTCTTAATATGTTGAACTGCCTTTGATAACAAATTTTAAGTTTTCTTACCTTTTAAGTGATCTGTTCTATATTTGCCTTTGAAATCTTATATTGTTACTTTGGTAAAGTAAATAAGTATTAATTCACAATGATCTATGAAGATTATGGCACACGTAGATAAAGCTCATTCCCCTTCTTAAAAAAAAAAATTAACCCCTCATTGTCAGACTTTTGCTATCCTGTTGTCCTCATAACATGGCAACGGTCTACTCCTAAGTCAGAAAATTTAAAATGGGTAAACAATAGCTGTAAATCAAACAGTCAGGGTTATGGGAAATCCAAGACGGTCCCTTGGCTTTTCCTGGCTCCCTGACAAACCTCATTCTTTATTTGATGGGATAAAGCCTTCCCTGGCAGCAGGGTTAATGCCCTCACAATGAAAAAGAAAAAAACTATGTTTCACTGAATATTAAATTCTAGTTTTGTTAATTGAGGTCTGTGTTTACCAAGATTCACTTCCGAGATAGTTCCTCGTTGTTATGTTTTACTGGTAAAAAGTTTAATTGAATTATTCTAAAGCTTATCTCAGTAGTCTATCTTTGAATGGAGATCAGACGCCCCGTGACCTACAACCAGGGCACACAGAATTACATATGTCAATCAATGAACTGTATACTAATTGGAGCTTATGACAAAAACAGCAAGGCAAAAGAGTACCTCTGGGTTTTTGGAACAGAAAATTCCCAGAAGCCGGAAAGAACTATACTACCTTCGAAAAACAGCTACTGGCGGGCTTCCCTGGTGGCACAGTGGATAAGAATCTACCTGCCAATGCAGGGGACACAGGTTCGATCCCTAGCCCAGGAAGATCCCACATGCTGTGTAGCAACTATGCCCGTGCACCACAACTACTGAGCCTGCACTCTAGAGCCTGCGAGCCACACTACTGAAGCCTGCGTGCCTAGAGCCCGTGCTCCGCAACGAGAAACCACCACAACGAGTAGCCCGCGCTTGCCACAACTAGAGAAAGCCCGCACACAGCCCACACAAAGACCCAACGCAGCCAAAAATAAATAAATTAATAAAAAGAAAAACAGCTACTAGAATGTTACTGGGCTCTGATACCAAACAACTGACTGTAGATCACACAATTATATTGAGACCCCAAGTGCCCATTATGTAATGGATTTTAAGCTCACCAAAGACCCACAGAATTGGGCAAGCCCAAGAGTCTACTATAGTCAAACGGAAATGGTATATACAGGACTGGGCCAAACCAGGCCCACAGGGTGCCGCTGTTTTACATGCAAGGATTTCTAAAATTCCAATTGAAGGTCTTGAGCAAGAAGCTATGATTAGGGCTTCCCTGGTGGCACAGTGGTTATGAATCCGCCTGCCAACGCAGGGGACACAGGTTCGATCCCTGGTCCAGGAAAATCCCACATGCTTTGGAGCAACTAAGCCCGTGTGCCATAACTACTAAGTCTGTGCTCTAGAACCTGCGAGCCACAACTACTGAAGCCCACGCGCTGCCCGTGCGCCTAGAGCCCGTGCTCCGCAACAAAAGACACTGCAATGAGAAGCCCACGCACCGCAATGAAGAGTAGCCCCCACTCTCTGCAACTAGAGAAAGCCCGCGCGCAGCAACGAAGACCCAACGCAGCCAAAAATAATTAATTAATTTAAAAACAAGAGGCTATGATTAAACCCGAGTTAACCGAGTCGCCTGTAAAATGGGGAAAGCCCCTTTGACTCTTTAACTGAGAAAGAAAAGAAACATGCCTGGTTTACAGATGGCTCAGCAAAATATATAGGATCTGTTCATTACTGGAAAGCAGTAGCCTACAACCCAGTCACAACTGAACTGTTAACACTTGAGAGGGAAAAAGCAGTCAATTTGCTGAACTATATACAGTATATCAGGTTCTGAAAAAGAAACTTAACAGAATGTCCTATTTATACTGATTCCTGGTCTGTGGCCAATGGATTAGCAACTTGGCTTCCAACGTGGGTTAAAAATAATTGGCAAATTCATTCAAAAGAGTTGTGGGGGAAAGAATTATGGGTGGATATTTAGGAAACTGTCCAGAAAACTAATGTTTCAGTTTTTCATGTAGACGCTCATAGTACTCCCATTCCACGGAATGATGGTATAATTCAATTACAGATGAACAAAATCAGATCCAGACGATGGAAGTCGACCCACACTCTAGTGAATTCAAAGGTTTGGCACTTTGGGCACATGAAAAATGTGGCCATCTGGGAGAAAAAGCTACATACAGGTGGGCTCAGGATCAAAGTACTTCCTTGACTATGGATCTCATTAAGCCTGTTATTTTACAATGTCCAATCTGCCAACATGTTAAACACAGGAGCTTGTCACAACTAATAAAAGGACAATTGGCACGTGGCAAACTGCCTGGGCAGATATGGCAAATTGATTACACTGGCCCATTAATCTGTGATAAAGGCTGCCAATATGTGTGCACTGCAGTGGACACCTGTTCTGGATACTCGGTGGCCATTCCATGTGGAAAAGCCAATCAAACTAACACTATTAAAACATTAGAAATAATTAATTTGTACTATGGTGTTCCACTCCAAATACAAAGTGGTAACGGGTAACTTTCAAAGGTGAATTTGCCCAGGAACATAATACACAATAGATTTTTCATATTCCATATTATCCTCAAGCTGCTGGTTTAACTGAAAGAATGAATGGATTGCTAAAGGAATAAGTGATTAAATTGGGACAGGGTTCTTATAAAAATTGGAGGACTAACTTAAATGCTGCCTTAAATATTCTGAACAATCGTCCAGTTGGGTTTAATGAGAATGACTCTACCAAATCTACAAATTCATAGGATGGATTTCCATCCAGAGATAATTGAATATTGGGAAATTTTACCTGGAGCATTAGCTCCTTTTCGAGCCTCTCCTGAGGCAGCAGGCCTCCATTTGCATTCTATGACTGAGCAGAGGCTTACTAAGAGAATGATTTTTACTATATCAATTAGCATTGGTATGAAAATGCCTCCTGGACATTTTGGGCTAATTAAGAAATGCTCTAGCTTAGCCCTTAGGGGCATCTGTGTCCAAGGAGGAGTGACTGACCCTGAACTATCAAGGAGAAATTAAAGTGATTTTACAAAATGAAGGTAATGATGATTTATTTATTAATAAACACAACAGGGTTGCTCAACTACTTATTCTCCCCTGTCTAATTGGAAAATCAAGAAAGGAGAACCCCCTACTTTGTTAACTGTCTGGGGAGATGGAGGATTTAGATCCACAACAGAGCACAATTCAATTGGAGCTAAAGGTGAAGCAACCCAATGGCCCTCCTATACCTGCTGATGTAATTGTGCAGGGAAAGGATGACACTGTGTTGGTGTTGATCCCTGGACAAGAAAAATGAAAATATGCGCCATTAACCCATTGTTATTCTCGTGAATAGACCGTTTTTGGAAGCTTGACTGTAATGTGGATCGTCACCCATGCCTTAACCCCAGGATATCTGCTTTGGTTGAGAAAGGATAAAGAAGGAAAACGTTGGGGAATCTTCTGTTGGGAAAACATGAGCCACACCCGAACTCAAGACAACTTCACCTGCCCTGCAAACAAGGCCTGTCCTTTTCTAATTATGACTTTCTATGGCTGTCAATTTCACGTGTTGCCTACTGTTTTTGGAAATGAATATTGGTTGCCTCATTTTGCTGGAAATTACTTAGATTTTAATAATCACAACCACTTATTGACAGACAGTGAAAAGACTATTCAAGGATTGCTTTGTGGCCAGACTTCACACATCTGGGAACCCTGTTTATTAGAGAATTCCATTAACTACTGTGAATCGACTATATTTCCTCAATCTTATAGTATGTTTTTTGACGTTGCTCCCCAATTTGTATGTATTATAACTGATGATATTAACACAACTTCTAATTATCAGCTAGGAAACCCTTTTTCAGGATGTCTAGCACATACAGATCACTTATATTGGAAAGGGACAACTTATTTCTTTTCCCCCATACACACACAATTGTTGTGGACTCAAATGTTAATTCCTACTTTACCTGTTCCTAATATTAACCTACCACTTGAACCTTTGAAAAAGGTATTACAGTAAACAGCGTTACTACAGAAATTTATAGGTAAACATAACTGTACTTTGTTCGAACACTCTATTGTTACTACTATTGCAGCTAACAAATTAATAGATGTGGGAGTTAATGTACAAAAGCATACTTCTCATACTTGGTGGGACTTTTTCTTTACTCAACCCCCCAAGGCTCGACAATTGTTCTCTGCATTATTTAACCCACTGCTTGTATTTTTGATTATATTACTCTTACTCACTGTTTGTAACTGTTACTTATCTTACCGTATTCGAAAAACTGCTCGTGTTATATTGCCTTATTCTTACGCTCTTCAGCCTAAACAATCCTAGAGGCCAAATCTTGGGAAAACTAGTAAAGTAGTCTTGTTCAGGCTTCAGAGGCAGAAGTAGGCCTCAGACTGATTTGTGACCCTGTCTGGACTGTGTGCTTGCTTGCTCACCTAACAATTGTTACCAACAAGTAGCACTTAAGATAAGAAAGGGAAGTGCGTCTTGGAATTTCTTTAGCCCCGGGCACCTGGCCAGTCCCCCGGGGTCTGGAAAATCTTGTGACTCAAGCAGTGAAACCAACAGCATTGTTACAGTTAAATCAGGGCTGCATTTTTGCACGCAAACCAAAATCACAGTGTACGGTCTGGGATTATAAATGGAAGTCCCCAGAGTTTCAATCTGAAGTCTCACCTGTGGGGTGGACACACCGCCCGGGACCCTTCACCACTGGGACTCCAGATTGCTGTTACTCGGGACTTCCCAGCTGCTGTTTGAATCTGGATGTAGGTGTTGGCCCAATCTGGTGATGTACTCTGTTATGTCTCTCGAATACTTTTATTCACCCCCTTCTAATGACTATATATTGAACTTAAGTTAAATAATGTTTTATTAAAAAATTAATTAAATCTGTTCAGTTGTGTGAGACGAGTGGTTATTTTGCCAGTGACTCCAACGAACCTT
This sequence comes from Pseudorca crassidens, assembly GCF_039906515.1. Taxonomy (NCBI): domain Eukaryota; kingdom Metazoa; phylum Chordata; class Mammalia; order Artiodactyla; family Delphinidae; genus Pseudorca; species Pseudorca crassidens. The sequence continues at coordinate 69,018,330 of NC_090305.1, forward strand.
GAAACCAAAAGCAGGCTTTTGGCAAAACACGTGTGAAGTAAAAACTGATAGCACAGAAGATGAAAAAAAGACAGTCCTTCAAGAATAGTTGGAGATTTCAAAATCCCACATTCAGAAATGGACAGAACAATATCAAAAACAGATGGAATATCAATAAGGAAATAGAGGATGTGAACAACACTGTAAACCAATTAGACGTAACAGATATATATGGATATTCAACCCAATAACAGAAAAATAAATCTTCTCAAGTGCACATGGAACATTCTTCAGGAAAGATCATATGTAGGCCAGAAGACAAGTCTAAATACATTTTATAAGACTGAAATAATACAAAGTATCTTTTACAATCACAACAGAAACTAAAAATCAATAAAAAGAAAACTGGAAAATTTACAAATATGTGGAAATTAAATAACATACAACCTTGAACAACCAATGGATTCAAGAAATTACAAAGGAAGTTCCTGCCAGAGCAATTAAGAAAAAGAAATATAAGGCATCCAAATTGGAAAGGAAGAGTAAAAACTATCTGTTTGCAAATAACATGGTCTTATATATAGAAAACCCTAAAATTACATACATACACACAAAACCACTGTTAGAGCTAATAAACGAATTTGGCAAATTTGCAGGATACAAAAGCAACACAAAAAAAGAGCTGCATTTCTATACACTAGCAAAGAACAATCTGAAAAGGAATTTTAAGAAAACAATTCCATTTACAATAGTATCAAAGAGATACATAAATCAAAGATATACATAAATAATGAATTTAACCAAGGAGATGAAAGACTTGTATTCTGAAAACTATAACATATTGTTGAAAGTAATTAAAGAAGTAAATAAATGGAAAGACAGCCCATTTGATAAACTGGAACTTTTACTATTGTTAAATGACAAAGACCACCCAAAGAGATCTACAGGCTGACTGAAATCCCTAACAAAATCCCAATGGCGGTTTTATAGAAATAGAAAACCCATCCAGAAGTTCATACAGAAATCTCTAGGGACTCTGAACAGCCAAAATTCTTGAACAAAGTTGGAGGAATCACATTTCTTGATTTCAAAACTTACTGCAAAGCTACAATAATCAAGACAGTATGGTACTAGCATGCAGACAGATATATAGACCAATGGAACAGAATAGGAAGTCCAGAAATAAACCCTCAAATATACAGTCAAATGATTTTTGACGTGGGTGCCAATACCACTCAGTAGGGAAAGGACAGTTTTTTCTTTCTTTCTTTCTTTTTTAAATTTATTTGGCGTGCTCTTAGTTGCGGCAGGCGGGATCTTCACTGCAGCATGTGGGATCTTTAGTTGCAGCATGCGGGATCTTGAGTTGTGGCATGTGGGATCTAGTTCCCTGACCAGGGATTGAACCCGGGCACCCTGCCTTGACAGCATGGAGTCTTAGACACTGGACCACCAGGAAAGTCTCAACAATCTTTTCAATAAATGGTGTTGGGAAAACAAAACAGCCACATGCAAAAGAGTGAAGTTAGACCATTATTTCACATTATATACAAAAATAAACAAAATGGATCAAAGACCTAAACTTACAAGTTAAAACTATAAAACTCTTAGAAGAAAACATGGGTGGGGGGAACTTCATGACCTTGGATTTGATAATGATTTCTTGAATATCACAACAATAGCACAAGCAAGAAAACAAAAAAATGGATAAACTGGACTTCATCAAAATTTAAAACTTCTGTGCATCAAAGACACTATCAAGAGAATGAAAAGACAACCCACAGAATGGGAGAAAATATATGCAATCCCACGTGTGATAAGGGATTAATATCCAGAATACAAAGAGAACTCCTACAACTTAACAACAACAAAAATAAATGACCCAATTAAAAACTGACCAAAGGACTTAACTAGACATTTCTCCAAAGAACATATACAAATGCCAATAAGCACATAAAAAGATGCCCAACATCGTCATTAAAGAAATGCAAATCAGGGCTTCCCTGGTGGCGCAGTGGTTGAGAGTCCGCCTGACGATGCAGGGGGCGTGGGTTCGTGCCCCGGCCCGGGAAGATTCCACATGCCACGGAGCAGCTGGGCCCGTGAGCCATGGCCGCTGAGCCTGAGCGTCCGGAGCCTGTGCTCCGCAATGGGAGAGGCCACAACAGTGAGAGGCCCATGTACCAAAAAAAAAAAAGAAATGCAAATCAAAGCCCCAATAAGCTACCACTTCTCACCCACTAGAATGGCTATCATCAAAAAAGCAGAAACAAAAGTTGGTGAGGATGCAGAGAAATTGGAACCCTGTGCACTGCTGGTAGGACTGTAAAATGGTGAGGTCACTGTGAAAGACAATATGGTGGTTCCTCAAAAAATTAAACAGAGAATGTCCATATGATCCAGCAATTCTTTTCCTAGGTATTCCACTCCTAACCCAAAGAACTGAAAGCAGGGATTCAAACAGATATTTATACACTAGTGTGCATTATTCACAATAGCCAAAAAGTGAATACAACCCATATCCATCAACAGATGAATGCATAAATAAAATGTGGTATATACATACAATGGAACGTTATTCAGTCATAAAAAGGAATGCAATTCTGATACATGCTATAACATGGATGAACCCTGAAAACATTATACTAAGTAAACAAGCCAGGTACCAAAGGAAAAAAATTATATGACTCCACTTATATGAAATATCTAGAATAGGCAAGTTCATAGAGATAGAAGTGGATTAGAGACTGCAAGGGGGTGGGGGGCAGGGGGAATGGGGTGCTACTATATAATGGGTACAGAGCTTCTATTTGAGATGATGAAAAAAGTTCTTGAAATAGACAGTGATAATGGTTACACAACATTATGAATGTACTTAATGCCACTGTGTTATACATTTAAAACAGTTCACGTGGCAACTTTTACGTTATATGTATTTTACTACAATTAAAAAAAATATTCATTTACCAGTATGGAGTTTCCTCTAAAAAAATAAAAACAGTAAAAAACTAAAAACAGTACTACCATAAGACCCAGCAATCCCACTACTGGGCATATACCCTGAGAAAAACATAATTCAAAAAGAGTCATGTATCACAACGTTCATTCCAGCTCTATTTACAATAGCCAGGACTTGGAAGCAATGTAAGTGTCCATCAACAGATGAATGGATAAAGATGTGGCACATATATACAATGGAATATTACTCAGCCATAAAAAGAAACGAAATTGAGTTATTTGTAGTGAGGAGGATGGACCTAGAGTCTGAAGTAAATCAGAAAGAGAAAAACAAATACTGTATGCTAACACATATATATGGAATCTAAAAAAAAAGGTCATGAAGAACCTAGGGGCAAGACGGGAATAAAGACGCAGACCTACCAGAGAATGGACTTGAGGACACAGGGAGGGGGAAGGGTAAGCTGGGACAAAGTAAGAGAGTGGTAGTGTATATATGGACATATATACACTACCAAAGGTAGAACAGATAGCTAGTGAGAAGCAGTCACATAGCACAGGGAGATCAGCTCAGTGCTTTGTGACCAGCTAGAAGGGTGGGATAGGGAGGGTGGGAGGGAGGGAGACGCAAGAGGGAAGAGATATGGGGATATATGTATATGTATAACTGATTCACTTTGTTATAAAGCAAAGTGAATACTCCAATAAAAATGTTAAAAAAAATTTTTTTAATAAATAAATAAATAAAAATAAAAACAGAACTACCATATGATCCAGCAATTCTGCTCCCAGGTATATATCTGGAAAAACTTAAAACACTAATTTGAAAAAATATATGCACCCCCATGTTCAGAGCAGCACTAGCTACAATAGCCAAGATATGGCAGCAACCCAAGCGCCCATCAACAGATAAATGGATGAAGAAGATGTAGTATATGTATGTGTGTGTGTGTGTGTATATACATATGTGTGTGTGTATATATACACATATATACACACACACACAAATGGAATATTACGTAGTCATAAAAGGGGGAGAACTCTGCCATTTGCAGCAAAGTGGATGGACATAGAGAATATTATGCTTAGTGAAATAAGCGAGAGAAAGACAATACTGTATGATATCACTTATATGTGGAATCCAAAAAATAATACAAATGAATGCATACACAAAATAGAAAGAGACTCAGAGATACAGAAAACAAACTAGTAGTTACCAAAGGAGAGACAGAAGGGAGGCAGGGCAAATAAGGGGTATGGGATTAACAGATACAAACTATTATGTATAAAATAGATAAGCAAGAAGGATATACTGTATAGAACAGTGAGTTCTTGCCATTATCTTGTTATAACTTTTAATGGAGTATAATCTGTAAAAATACTGACTCACTATGCTGTACATCTGGAACTAATATAATATTGTAAATCAACTGTACTTCAATTAAATAAAAAGAATAATATTGACAAAAAACAATTCATTTACAATAGCACTAAAAGAACATTAAATATCTTGGAATAAATTTAATGAAATATATGAAAGACCTCAACATTGAAAACAATCAAACAATGCAGAGAGAAATTGAAGTCATAAATAAATGGAGATCTATATAATGTATATGGATTAGAAGACTCAATATTGTTAAGTTGTCAATTCTCTCCAAATGAATCTATAGATTCAATGAAATCTCAACCACAATGTCAGATTTTTTCACAGAAATTGACAAATTAATTCTAAAGTGTATATGGAAATACAAAGAACCTAAAATATCCAAATCAATCTTGATAAAGAATAAAGTTTGACAACTTATACTACCTGACTTCAAGACTATAGCAGTGGGGTACTGGCATATAGATAAATAAAACAAGCTACAGCAGTGGGGTACTGGCATATAGGTAAATAAACAGATTAATGGAACAAAACAGAGACCCCAGAAATAGGCCCATACCTACACAGTCAATTAATTTTTGACCAAAGTACTAAAGCAAACAGAGGAGCAGAGAAAGTTGTGGTGATTTTAAACTACATCAAATTTTTCAACATTCCTTCCCCCAAAAGGCAGAGCCCTCCTCTCGCCTCTCCCTGAGTATGGGATGGACTTAATGACTTCATTCTAATAAACAGAATATGGCAGAAGTGACAGTATGTGACTAGATAAGAAGCTTCTTCCTTACTGTTTTGGATCATTCACTCTGGAGGACAGAACCGCATACCAGGAGGGTACTCAGAGAGCCCACATATCAAAGGACTGAGGACTCCTGCCAAAAGCCAAGTAAGTCATCTTGGAAGCAGATCCTCCAGCCTCAGGCAAACCTCTATGACTGGCAGCCCCAGAAGACATCCTAACAGCAACTTCATGAGAGACTATGAGCCAGAATCACCCCGCTAAGCCCCTCTTCAATTACTGAGCCTCAGAGACTGAAGTAATAAATGTTTGCTGTTTTAAACTGCTAAATTTTGGAGTAATTGAATAGATAACAAATACACAAGTCTTTTCAGCAAATGCTGCTGGTACTGGGACAAGATATCCATACTGGTGGAGGGTGGGGAGGGAGTTTGAACCTCAACTTCAATCTTACACAATACACAAAAATTAATTCAAGGAGGATCAAAGACCTGAATGTAAAAGCTAAAACTGTAAAACTTCTAGTGAAAACACAGGCAAAATCTCCTGCACTTAGAGATAGGCAAGGGCACAGAAAGCAATAGCCATGAAAGAAAATATTGATAAATCAGACTTCAACAAAACTGAAAACTTCTAATCTTCGAAATATACTTATAAGAAATAAATAGGCAAGCCACCATGCACTGGCAGAAAATTTTCACAAACATATATCTGACTGGTATTCAAAATATAAAAAGAGCTCCTAAAACACAATAATAGATGGAAGTTAACAGTTCCATTTTTTTTAAATGGGCTGAAAATCTGAACAAGTATTGTACTTCACAAAGGAAATATACAAATGACCATTAAGTAGAGACACCAGTGCTCAACATCATCAGTAATCAGGTAACTGCAAGTTAAAACCACAAGGAGATATCATAATACTTTCACAAAAATGGCTAAAATTCAAAACACTGACAACACGCTAAATGTTGCTGAGGACGTGGAACAATCACAACTCATATATTCTTGGTCGGAATGTAAAATGGTACAACCATTTTGAAAAAGGTGTTAATGTTTCCTATAAAACAAGACATACATCTACCCTATGATCCAGCAATTCATTTCCCCTCAAGAGAAATGAATGTATATGTTCTCCAAAACCACTTGTACAAAAATGTTCACAGAAGCTTTACTTATAAGTCAAACCCTGGAAGCAGACCAGATGTCCATCAACAGGGGAACAGATCAACAAACTGGAATGTTCATGCGATGAAATACTTCACAGCAATAAAAAGGAATGAACCAATGATACAGGCAATAGCATGGATAAATCCCTAAACAGTATACTGCATGAAAGAAGCCCTATACAAGAGTACACAAGATATTATTCCACTTATATGAAATTTTAGAACAAGCCTAACTAATGTATGATGAAAAAAGTCAGAGAAGTTGTCTCTGGCTAGAACAGAACAGTGGTTTAATCACTTACATTAAAACAAACTGAAAACATAAGGTGGTAGCAACAAGAGAATTCTGTTAAGAAAATACTTATCAAATTATTAATAACTTGGGACCTCCCTGGTGATCCAGTAGGTCAGACTCCTAATTCAGGGGGCCCGGGTTCGATCACTGGTCGGGGAACTAGATCCCACATGCATGCTGCAACTAAGAGTTCACATGCTGCAACTAAGAAGCCTGCATGCCACAACTAAGAGTCCTCCTGTTGCAACTAAGAATCCCACATGCCACAACTAAAGATCCCATGTGCCACAACGAAGACCCGGTGCAGCCAAGACCCAGTGCAGCCAATATTTATTTATTTATTAAATAAATAAATTGTTTTAAATTAATAACTTGTTATATAGTGCTGACAAACAGCAGTTTACCAGTTATCAATATATTACCTCTTTGCTCCAAACCCAAACATCATGGCCTGCTCTGCAAAAATGGAGCTAAACCCATTAAATATTTTCCTTTGCCAACTGATGTTAAACTTTATCAGTAGAGGACACGGGAGAGACACTGCAAAAAGAGGAGGCTTCTCTACATGGTTCCAGTATGCTCCTATCACCAGGCCCCTGCCAGCCAGTCAGCTCCCCGCACTGTCCAGTCACTGATGGGTGCCTGACACCTGCAATGCATAGTGGTCAGCAGCACGCAGTGTCCAGTAGCTTCCTCTAACACCTCACTCAAGCAGTTTTGCGGCAGAGTGGTTCCAGCAAGACACCCCTCCATAAATGGCTTTCTCTGACATCCAAGAGGGTAGACTCCCAGCAAGTTCTGGAGGATAGATTTCCAACATGTTCTGCCAGTGTGACACTACAATGACTTTCTCGGCCATCCAGTTAGTCATGGCCACCCTATCCTCCAACAAGATATGGATTTCAGTCCCAGAAGGGTATCTTCCTTAAGCACCCTGTATCAGCCCTACAGGTAGTAGCTATTCACTCTACTTCTTACTAGCCAACCCATCACTACTCCAATCTCCTGTTACCTGTTCAAATTACTGTGTGGTTTCTGAATGGACCCTGAAAGTTGTTTCAATGAGTTGAAAAGGCTAAGTAGCATACACCTAAAATGATAAATTTTATTACCTACATAAAATCCACATGCTTCTGCTTTATTCACAATCTACCAATGAAAAGTAATACAACATTGTAAACAGTCAAGTTAACATCTTTAAGGGCCTAAGGAGCCCTACCTGGTACATTCTGCTTCATGAAGTTACTCAAGCTTAATATTCAGCTCCCTGAAGCTAAAGGCAGCATTTTCTTTGGAGACACTCATGAAATAGCTAACACAACCACATATTTTATAATACACCTTCCAAAATACGGAAGAAACTTATCATTCATTTCACTTTCTATGCTAAAAAAATAATTGTATTTTTCATGCAGAATATCAAAAACCAAAACAGCCTAGGCATGCCCTGTGCTGGCCTGAAAAATCTAGTGTTCTACTTGGCCCTGACCCACACAATATCCTCCAGTTGAGCAGTCTTTATAAGTTTCAGAACACTTTTCACCAAATCAAGTTTGTGTCTAAGTCGCAATTATAAAGTCTCCAAATCAGTCGTGAACCATTAAAATAATATCTGCAAAAAAACCTTTTTAAAGTATATAATCAAATATATGCTGAGTACCCAAAATGAATGAGACCCTGTAGAATACTGTAGTAATAAGACAAACACAGTTCCTGCCCTCAGAAAACTGAAAGTGAGGATGGAGAGCAGGTAGAGAGGAGAGGCAAATAAGCAATTTTAAAAGAGTATGGGGCTTCCCTGGTGGCGCAGTGGTTGAGAGTCCGCCTGCCAATGCAGGGGACACGGGTTCGTGCCCGGTCCGGGAAGATCCCACATGCCGCGGAGTGGTTAGGCCCATGAGCCATGGCCGCTGAGCCTGCGCGTCCGGAGCCTGTGCTCCGCAACAGGAGAGGCCACAACAGTGAGAGGCCCGCGTACCGCAAAAAAAAAAAAAAAAAAAAAAGAGTATGATAGGGACTTCCCTGGTGGTCCAGTGGTTAAGAATCTGCCTTCCAATGCAGGGGATGCGGGTTCGATCCCTGGTCGGGAAACCAAGATCCCCCATGCCGCAGGGCAACTAAGCCCGTGCACTGCAACTACTGAGCCCGTGTGCCATAACTAGAGAGCCCACACACCACAACGAAAGATCCCGCATGCCACAACTAAGACCCGATGCAGCCAAATACATAAATTTTTAAAAATAACATTAGAAAAATAAAACAAGCTATAGGTTAACCATTTGACAAGCTTCCCCTTTATCTGATCAACACCATAAGGTAAAGAGATTAGGTATTGTCAATCCAATATTACAAGCAAAGTAGCAGAGAAATCAGATGACTTGTCTAAGTAAGGCTCCACAACTAATACTTGAAATACCAGCATTCACCTTCCTCACCTGGTTCCAAGAAGAGTTCCAAGATGGATCTTTTCAATCTAGTCTGGGGAGGCAGGCACCACTCCTGTACAGGATTGAGTGAGATTAGTACTCTAGGCAGTAAGTACACAGGGAGGTTCATTTGCCCAGAAAGTTTACTGCATTGGGTTTCCCTGGTGGCACAGTGTTTAAGAATCCACCTGTCAATGTAGGGGACACGGGTTCGATCCCTGGTCCGGGAAGATCCCACGTGCCGTGCCACAGAGCAACTAAGCCCGTGTGCCACAACTACTGAGCCTGCACTCTAGAGCCTGCGAGTCACAACTACTGAGCCCGCGCGCCATAACTACTGAAGCCCACGCGCCTAGAGCCTGTGCTCCGCAACAGGAGAAGCCACTGCCATGAGAAGCCCACGCACTGCAACGAAGAGTAGCCCCTGCTCGCTGCAACTAGAGAAAGCTCCCATGCAGCAACGAAGACCCAACACAGCCAAAAATAATAAATAAATTTATTTTAAAATTAAAAAAAAAAGTTTACTGCCTTAACAAAATGATGCGGGGACCCCAAACCTTTCAGACACTAGAGACAACACTCCTGTGCCTTTTTCACACTACAAGGAAGCAAGGCCACAGAATGTGAGGAAGAGAAACTAAATAGTGGGGACACCAAAAGTTTCAGAACCAGGCTGGCCCTTAAGAATATCACATATTTTCTCTACAACTTTAGACATCACCTAGAAACTGAACACAACATTGCCAAAGTCCCCACAATCTAAAATAATGTCTAAGACTCTGAAACCATCCCACCTGAAGAAAGCATGGTATCTGGAAACCTTCACATTATAGCTCCAATGTTTGGGTGATAATATAATCTTGGAGGGTTTCAAATCTCCCAGGAAATACGCTGAATGCTGACAACCAGCATCAATACATGGTCAGGAGAAAACTTTGAGAAGAGCGGCTGAAATTGTATCCTTAGGTAATATGGAAGAGAAAAAACCACAACATCCAAATCCAGTAGCAGTTGCTATTTGCATTATAAAACTAATTTATAAGCCAACTCAAAAGAAATGAGGTCTCCCACCTTCCCCCACTCTCTATCCTGGCAGAGGAGAAACCATACTGGCATCACCAGTTCAGCTACCAAGACAATGCTATAGTTCAGATGCAAGGCCTCTGTGGGGCTCCATTAACAACATCTGTTAAGACAAAATTTGAATTTTTTTTGTGGGGGGGGCCGTGTTGGGTCTTCATTGCTCCACGCAGGCTTTCTCTAGTTGTGGCGAGTGGGGGCTACTCTTCATTGCAGTGCACAGGCTTCTCATTGTGGTGGCTTCTCTTGTTGCAGAGCATGGGCTCTAGGAATGAGGGCTTCAGGAGCTGCAGAACGCGGGCTCAGCAGTTGTGGTGCGTGGCCTCAGTAGTTGCGGTGTGCAGGCTCTAGAGCGCAGGCTCCGTAGTTGTGGCGCACAGGCTAAGTTGCACTGCGGCATGTGAGATCTTCCCAGACCAGGGACCGAACCCATGTCCCCTGCATTGGCAGGTGGATTCTTAACCACTGAGCCACCAGAGAAGTCCAAAATTTGAATATTTTAATAGGGAAAACTGAAGTAATAATAATACATAAAAACAAAAAAATTGACTTGGGAAGAAAGTACAGCCAAGCAATGCTGTCAGTATACCAAAGCCACTCACATAGTCTTCAGCAGACCCAGCAGTCAGACTGGATACAGGGAGCAAAGGGTACAGTTATCAAAAGGCTCCAAGATGAGCCCAAAGGAGAAACAAAGTCCTCTGCATAGCTTTTAGGGCTTATCAGTCAAATGAAGAATATCGGAACCAATTATCTGAACTTTTTTCTAACAAAGGATTTTACCTTAATCTCAGGTTGTACGAGGACTAGAAAATCGACCTGCTTTGTTCAGGGGGTATGACCCTAACTACAGTCTTATACTTGAAAAGATAAAATTCTTAAAGGAAAGTTGGTTTTGATTTGCTTTCATCACCTTCAGATAAGGATTTTTACCCTCAATAAGTTTTACAAACAGCTCCAAGATCCTTCGCCCTCCCACAGGGCCAGTATTTCAATAAGGACCACATACAGCAATAAGGTTTGCTCACAGCACAGATTATAGTTTCCCAAGTAAAATGCTTACCTACCTAAAGCCCAATTTCCCAGGTATCAGGCCAGGGTGCACAGCTGTTGAGGAGGAAAGGAAAAGTTGTCCACATTTAAAAGATGAGGAAACTAGGGACTTCCTTGGTGGTCCAGTGGTAAAGAGTCCACCTTCCAATGCAGGGGACGCACGTTCGACCCCTGGTCAGGCAACTAAGCCCGCATGCCACAACTATTGAGATTGCGCACCTCAACGAGAGGGAAAACCTGCACACCACTAGAGAGAAGCCCGTATGCCTCAACTCGAGAGAAACCCGAGCAGATGCACACCGTAACGAAAGGATCCCGCATGCCTCAACAAAGATCCCGTGTGCCGCAGCGAAGAACCGATGCAGCCAAAAAAAATAATAAGGAAAATAAATAAAATAAATATTTTTTAAAAACTGATATATCATTTAAAAAAATAAAAGATGAGGACACTAAAGCACACAGAAGGTAATCAGATGAAAGCTAAAGTAGGAAAAGGAAAGCTTTATTTGGCCCACTTTATAATAGGTTATGAATCTAAACATTCGCCTAAGCTCACAACAAATATGAAATGCATGTTACTCTTCTTTAAAAAGAGCAAGTGAGGGAATTCCCTGGCCGTCCAGTGGTTAGGACTCCATACTTTCACTGCCGAGGGTCCGGGTTCGATCTCTGGTTGGGGAACTAAGATCCCACAAGCCACGCAGCACGGCCAAGGGGAGGAGGACGGAACAAGCATTTCACTCTAGAAAAACAAACATCAAGATCTATTTTGTATAAAAAACAAATTATATAGTAGCTTTATTCATAACTGTCAAAACTTAGAAGTAACCAAGATGGCCTTCAACTGATGAACGGATAAATAAATGGTGGTACACCCACACAATGGATTATTCAGCACTAACAAGAAATGAGCTATCAAAGCTCTGTAAGGACATGGAGAAATCTTAAATGTACATTACTAAGTAAAAGAAGCCAATCTAAAAAGGCTACATACTGTATGACTCCGACTACATGACATTTTAGAAAAGGAACAGTAAAAAGATCAGTGGGACTTCCCTGGTAGTCCAGTGGCTAAGTCTCTGTGCTCAAAATGCAGGGGCCCAGGTTCCATCCCTGGTCAGGGAACTAGATCCCACGTGCCGCAACTAAGAGTTCACATGCCGCAACGAAGATCCCGCGTGCAGCAACTAAGACCCAGCACAGCCAAATAAATAAATAAAATATTAAAAAAAAAAAAAAGATTAGTGATTGCCAGAGGCTGAGGGAGAGGAAGGGATGAACAGAAGAACAGAGATTTTTTTTAGGACAGTGGAACTATTCTGTATGATACTATAATGGTAGATATATGTCGTTATACATTTGTAAAAACCCATAAAAGGTACATAAACTACAGACTTTGAGTGATAATGATGTGTCAATGTACGTTCATCAACTGTAGCAAATGTACCACTCTGGTGTGGAATGTTGATATGTATGAGTGGGGCCTAGGGGTATATGGGAACTCTCCACTCAAATTATGCTATGAACCTAAAACTGCTCTAAAAAACAAAATCTATTTTTTATCTTTTTAAACAATTTTTATTTATTTATTTAAGTTTTGGCTGCATTGGGTCTTCATTGCTGTGCACAGGCTTTCTTTTGAGGCGAGCAGGGGCTACTCTTGGTTGCGGTACGCCATTGAGGTGGCTTGTCTTGTTGCAGAGCACAGGCTCTAGGCGCACGGGCTCAGTAGTTGTGGCTCACGGGCTCTGGAGTGCAGGCTCAGTAGTTGTGGCACATGGGCTTAGTTGCTCCGCGGCATGTGGGATCTTTCCAGACCAGGAATCAAACCCATGTCCCTTGCACTGGCAGGCGGATTCTTAACCACTGTGCCACCAGGGAAGTCCCAAAATCTATTTTTTTTAAAGCCAATTTTTTTGTTTTGTTTTTGCTCTTTTATTTTGTTTTTTTGGGCCACGCTGTGCGGCATGAGGGATCTTAGGTCCCCAACCAGCGACTGAACTCATGCCCCCTGCAGTAAAAGCACACAGTCTTAACCACTGGACCGCAAGGGAAGTCCCCCAAGAGCCAAATTATTCAAATGTTCTAATATTTTATCTGGGTGGTTGTTAGGTATATACAGGTGTAAAAAATCATGTAATTTTGTGTACTTTATATATATTTTATGCTTCAATAAAAGTTACTTTAAAAGAAGACAAAAATTTAACAGGGAAATCTAATCATTTGAGGGGCAAAAAAAAAATATGTACTTAAACAAACACTGAAGCAGAGCCTATTTATCATGACAAGGCATGGGCACTGTCTGAGCACTGATACTCGCTGGCTGTGTGGCCTAAACATTATTCTCACTTCATTTTGTCAAATGTAAAGTGAATGTACTACTACTTGTCTCATAGGTCTATTAAAAAAGAAATTCCTTCTCTTATCCACTTAGTTATTCAAAAGAAAAACATGAAGACCAGGGAATAAAGATTCCAATCAAGCAAGAGGAATACTACATATTAGTTCTCTCTCCCAACAAACTATAAAAAATACAGTAAACTGGGGACTTCCCTGGTGGTGTAGTGGTTAAGACTCTGCGCTCCAAATGCAGGGGGCCCGGGTTCGATCCCTGGTCAGAGCACTAGATCCCACATGCATGCTGCAACTAAGAGTTCGCATGCCACAACTAGAAGATGTGTCCTAAGGTAATTGCTTCTTCACTTTAAGCCGTTTGGCTCATGAAAGGTTTCATAGGAGCACTCTACTTCCATCTGAAAGCACTCTACTTTCATTGGAAATCAAGGGAAATATGTATTACAGCTGAAACAAGATGGCAGCGTGTCACCTGATTCAACCTCAGCTGGGAATGTATACCAGGCAATTCAAATTTTTCACCATTTCTGGTCTGCAAAGGGTTTTCTCTGATCACTGGAGTGGCTCAAATTTTAATTCATCACCAAACTTTAAAATCAGGAAATTTCACATGAAAATCCAGATTTCTGGTTTTCCTTTAAAAAAAAAACCCCAAAATCACAAGATCTGGTAACACAACAACTGGCTAAAACTAAGAAACAGTGCCCCTTTTCCAATAGCGCCTGTGGTTGCTAGATCACCGAAGTCCCCACCACTCACCACTGTCCTTACACCCTGCTTCCCTAATTTACTGCCAGCTAGCCCTTGATGTAAATGCATCGTTTACCAACCCAGATGCTCATAATATACTGATCTTCGTATGATCAGTCCTAGTCACAGCAGTATTACTCCTATTGTCACTACCCGTCTTAGCAGCTGGAATTACCATACTATTAACTGACCAGAACCTAAACACAATCTTCTTTGATCCTGCAGGAGGGGGAGACCCAATCCTGTATCAACATCAATTTTGATTCTTTGGTCACCCCAAAGTATATATTCTAATCCTTCCTGGCTTCGGAATAATTTCACACATTGTAACCTACTACTCGGGAAAAAAAGAACTTTTCGGGTATATGGGAATAGTCTGAGCCATAATTTCTATCGGGTTCTTAGGCTTTATCGTATGGGCTCATCATATATTCACAGTTGGTATAGATGTTGACACACGGGCATATTTTACATCAGCCACTATAATCATTGCTATCCCCACAAGAGTAAAAGTCTTTAGTTGATTAGCAACACTTCACAGAGGGAATGTTAAATGATCCCCAGCTCTAATATGAGCCTTAGGTTTTATTTTCCTCTTCACAGTAGGTGGCCTAACTGGCATCGTTCTAGCTAATTCATCACTAGACACTGTTCTTCATGATATACTACGTAGTCGCCCACTTTCACTACGTACTTTCAATAGGAGCTGTCTTCGCCATCATAGGAGGATTTGCCCACTGATTCCCACTATTATCGGGATACACACTTAACTCAACATGAGCAAAAATCCACTTTATAATTATATTCGTAGGTGTAAACCTAACATTCTTCCCATAACATTTCTTAGGCTTATCCGGCATACCTCGACGATATTCCGACTACCCAGACGCCTACACAACATGAAACACTATCTCATCCATAGGCTCTTTCATCTCACTAACAGCAGTTATACTAATAATTTTCATTATCTGAGAAGCGTTTACATCCAAACGAGAAGTATTAACAGTAGACCTCACCTCCACAAACCTTGAGTGACTAAATGGGTGTCCTCCGCCATATCACACATTTGAAGAACCAGCATACGTCAACCCAAAATGATCAGGAAAGGAAGGAATCGAACCCTCTCTAATCGGTTTCAAGCCAACACCATAACCACTATGTCTTTCTTCATAAATGAGATATTAGTAAAACCTTACATAACTTTGTCAAAGTTAAGTCACAAGTGAAAATCCTGTATATCTCCATGGCATATCCCTTTCAACTAGGCTTCCAAGATGCAACATCACCCATTATAGAAGAACTCCTACACTTCCACGATCATACATTAATAATTGTTTTCCTAATTAGCTCCCTAGTCCTCTATATCATCACCCTAATACTTACAACCAAACTAACACATACCAGTACAATAGACGCCAAAGAGGTAGAGACTGTTTGAACTATCCTTCCAGCCATCATTTTAATTCTAATTGCCTTACCCTCCCTACGAATCCTCTACATAATAGATGAAATTAATAACCCTTCTCTCACTGTAAAAACAAGAGGCCACCAATGATACTGAAGCTACGAATACACCGACTATGAAGACCTAAATTTCGACTCTTACATAATCCCAACATCAGACCTAAAACCAGGAGAGCTACGACTACTAGAAGTGGACAACCGAATAGTCTTACCCATAGAAATAACAATCCGAATGCTAGTCTCCTCCGAAGACGTATCACACTCATGACCTGTGCCCTCCCTGGGCCTAAAAACAGATGCAATCCCTGGATGCCTAAACCAAACAACCTTGATATCAACACGACCAGGCTTATTCTACGGGCAATGTTCAGAAATCTGTGGCTCGAATCATAGTTTTATACCAATCGTTCTCAAACTAGTACCTCTAGAGAACTTTGAAAAATGATCTGCATCCATACTATAATCTGATTAAGAAGCTAAACTAGCATTAACCTTTTAAGTTAAAGATTGAGAGCCGGGCTTCCCTGGTGGCGCAGTGGTTGAGAGTCCGCCTGCTGATGCAGGGGACACAGGTTCGTGCCCCAGTCCGGGAGGATCCCACATGCCGCAGAGCGGCTGGGCCCGTGAGCCACAGCCGCTGAGCCTGCGCCTCCGGAGCCTGTGCTCCGCAACGGGAGGGGCCACAACAGTGAGAGGCCCGCGTACCACAAAAAAAAAAAAAAAGTGGCATCTTAGCCAGGAAGCGGGTTGAGTCGCATAGCCCCTTCTGAGATGCAGAATTGCTTTCTGTTCTCAGGCTTCAGTCATGCACTTTGAGCAAGTTCTACTGCCTCCTGCAGAATGAGGAATGGGCCTCCATAAGGTGCTAGAGTGCAAGCACTCCAGGCAGCGTAGGAGGTGGAGATCCATGGCCAAATTCTCATTTCTACTTGCCCATTCCCTCCATTTCCCTATTTAATTAGAGGGTGTTCTAACTCAGACAAATTTAGCACATTTTTGTAAACGTTTAGTCCTTATCTACTACATGCAGGTACAAGACACAAAAACACAATCTCTATAGGAAAGGGGTTAGGTCTAATCAGAGAAAACAATTATTCTCAAAAGAGTATATACTGTGTTTTTTTGTTTGCTTGTTTGGTTTTTTAATAAGGGCAATGATACTACTGCAGTTCAGAGGGAGTGGAGTATTCCCAAGAACTGGAATGTTTCGGGAGTGTTTCATAAAGGAGGTAGGAGGGATGTGAGCTGGACTCTGGAGAAAAGAGAAGTGACACTGAAGGCAAAGAGGGGCAAAAGCCAATGGATTAGCTGGTAAAAGGATCTGTCTAAGTAAATATCATGTATGGAATGTTTACCAAACCATCTGGTTAGTGGGGTTAGGACAAACCCTGAAAAGGTGGGTTGCGGCCAGCTGGGCAGCAGCACCTTAAATGCCACATTAGGACATCAGATCTCATCCCATAAGTCTGCAGCAGTTTGACTTTGGTGTAGGATCTCCATAGTTGTGAATTATGTCTGTTGCTCATAATAGTTAAAAGTGTTGACATTTACAGGTGAATTATGTAAATACAAAGTTAAAGTAGATGGAAGGGCCACTATTCTAACATCCCTACTCATCTGCACTTAAAAATGCCCAGCACAGAAGTACTGCTATTAATAACATACACTGAATCAAGCAAGCATCATCCAATACTCATAAGTATTCATGAGGCAGTAAAAGCATTAAACAAAGGCAATAAAGTTCTTGGATATTCTATAATTTCCTTGGGGCAGCAATTCTAACACAGGGTTAGACTACGAATGGACTTTAATGGACCCCCTGACCTCCCTAAAATTGCATGCAAAAGTTAGTGTAGTGAAGTTGACTGAGTGGATCTGTCTCTTTCTATATCTCTAAGAGGTCAGATACCCAAAATATGTTAAGAGCCTAACTTAGGGTTGTTTTAATAGAAAACAGCGAGAATCTGGGGACTTCCCTGGCGCTCCAGTAGTTAAGACTTCGCCTCCCAATGCAGGGGGTGTGGGTTCCATCCCAGGTTGGGGAGCTAAGATCCCACATGCCTCACAGCCAAAAAACCAAAACAGAAAACAGAAGCAATATTATAACAAATTCAATAAAGACTTTAAAAATGGTCAACATCAAAAAAAATCTTTAAAAAAAAAGGAAAGAAAACAGCGAGAATTTAACCCTGTGGCAGCCTTAACTTTCTAAAGGAAGTGTTAATGGGGGGGGGGGGTTGGGGGGAAGTTAGATTGAGGCCATTTTGAGAAGTTCCTAATATTTTCATATCTCCCTCCTTTCTTGTAAAGAACTGCCCAAGGAACTAGTCTCACCAAAATCAAAACTCATTCAACATTCAAAAAATGGCCCAAGGGAGGGTAATAAAATATCTAAAAACTACTCACTCAACTTCTCTCTCTTCTCACAAGTAAGGGAAACAGCAAGAGGCCACCAGCTGTCTCTGGTTTCAGCATCTTCTCCAAAAAGATTTCCTGACCAAACAGCTAGTTTCCTTCAAAATAACACATTCTGAGGCGACAAGATCCTGACACAAACCCACAAAGTATTGTTGCTTGACTTCTTAGTCGTCTCAGGCAGGCTTGCTGTAAGACCATATACAGGAGCCTATGCTGAGAAGCCAAAGGACCACAGGGAAAGAGAAATGTGTTTTGGAACACTCAGAACTCTTCCTAGACCTGCACACCTTGCCCAGCGTCTCTAACCCTCCTACCCTCACAAGAAGCGGGGGCTGGCGGTCTGTTTTCATTGCGCAAGATACATTTACTCTATTAAAAGTTAATTTGGCATTCACGAGACAAAAAGAAGTTTCATTTCTTTTTCTGATTCTAGCACACTCCCACATTTCCTCTGTCTCCTGATTACACTTGCCAGATTATCTCTTTAGGAGATAAAATCAATCAACTCACCACCATAATATTCACTTTCTCCCAGAGGCAAAAGAGCCTTACCACAACTCCAAAGAGTGGTGGTCCAGAACCAAAGAAATTCTGTCCCAAAATAAAATTCGGGCATCATGAACATTTAACCAGGCCCTTCAGGAAGAAGCAAACGGTAAGCTCCGAGAAGCACAGAAGGCAGGCGCCGGGCAGAGGGCCTTCGCCCTGTCAGAATCACAGGGCCGTCACACTGGCCTGCCTGGCTCGCGGGGGCTTTCGACTGTTTCGTCTAGTCTTAGTCTCAAGCGGTCTGAAAGTCAGTCGCAGGAGCGACATCTAAGAAAATGGTACGTGTGTTTCTCACCTGGGAACAACACAAGACCCCGGAGAGCATCAAGCTGGCACTGGACACGTTTCAGCGCTGCAGGTCAGCGGAGCCCAGGGCTGTAGTCACAGAAACTAGTTTCCCGCTACACCTCGGGAGCGGGGCTCTCGGACCTCCACCCCGAGGCCGTCCTCCGACCTCGGCACCAGCATCTAGGAGGCTCCACGGGCGGCCCGTCAGGACGATCGAGCGATGCTCAGCCGATACCCCTTCCCTGCGCGCGCCAGCTCCAACCCCGCGCCCGCCGCCGCCCGCCCCGCGGCGTCAGGCCGGTCTTTCGGCCCGGCTCCTGTCACTCACCGGCCGGCCCGGGCAGCGGGCGCCCACGGCTCCCCACGGGAGCTGGGCCCCCCGGGCCTCCAGGTTTCGACCCGCCCCCTGGCAGGCAACGCAGGTGGCTGAGCCCCGCAACAGCGGCCCCACACCGGCCGCTCGGACCACCTCCCGGCGCTGCCCACTAGGTACGGATCAACAACAAGATGGCGGCCAGCCGAGGGGGCGGGGGCCGGGCGTCATAGTAACCTGGACGGCAAAGAACCCGCCCCCGGCTCAGAATATCCCCAATCAACAACCTCTTTGCCCGACGCCCAGGAGAGTGCCTCCCGCTGACAGGTCGACCAGCTTGTCAGTCAGACCCTGCCTCTCGCTGCCCGTGCCGAACGCCTCAGCACATGACTGTGACGGCACGGGTTGGCGCATGCGCGCCGTTCCCGGAGTTGCTGGCGGCAGAGCTTTCACAGGGTACTCCGAGTCTGTAGCACCCTTGGCATCTCTTAGTATGCCGCCCCCGTGCGCAGCCGGCAGCGTCTTCTTCCACGCATGCTTAGGGAATGTTTGCTGTGTGCTACATCCCTTTTTTTTTTAATCACTCACCCTAGAAGGCAGGACTTGTCCCTCCCTAGTGAGGAAGCTGAGGCTCAGAGGGGGAGGCCGGGCCAAGGTTACACCACCTCTGGAAATGTAAGCACCAGGTTTCGTGCCTCCTCTTACCGGCTCCAGTGTATAATGCCCTCTTCCCAGCGGCTTCCCTAGGTTTGCCCTTCATCAGCCTTTTGTGCTGCCCCAGCAGTCCCTGGCCTGTTGCCCACGTTTGTCCTGCCTGGAGTTCAGTCCCCAATTCAGTCCCCAGCACAAGCCCTGGCACACAGCGGGCACTCTTTCTTCCTACCCTAGAGCATCTCGTCTTGACTTCTTATAACATCTTTTGCCCTGGATTGTCATGATCTGCCCCCGAGGCCAACTATGAGTTTTGGGAAGACCGTTACCCCCCATGCAGAGAACCTAGCCCTGGGCTTGGCATCTGATGCAGTCGCACAGCCTGACCCACATCAAGTACCTGGACTAGCTAGTTTTGTTACTATTGAGGCTTGGTTGCCCCACCTGCGGAATGAGGATAAAAATTAAGCTCCTCAGAGATGAGGATTTAAGAAGCCCTTAGAGCAGGGTAAAGTGCTCAGAAAAAATCCACCTGCAACCCCTTCCAGTAAGGGCCTGCTGTCAAGTTGCTGGCCCTGAGGCCAGCTCTAACACCCTCACTTTATTGGAAGCACCGTGAAGCATATTTTTCCCACAGAAGGCACTCAGCTTCTCCCTCCACCTGGGGTACCATAACTGGCTCAGTAAGGGAGGATCTCTGGTACCCTAAGATGGTTCAAGTCCACAGACCTGACAGAGGGGAGAAGACTGAGAGAACCTGGGGACACCACAGTAAAGGTAGCCTCCACGAGGACAGCAGGTCCTCTGGGAGAGCTGTCAGTAACCTGAGACCTGATGCCAGGCTGGGTATTGGGAGTGAGCTAGCACTGCACCCAACAGAACCCACCCTCCTGCAGGCTACTGTAGGCCACCCGGCCATGTGCAGCAGCTCAGCTCAGCACAGGGAGGACAGAGGGCCCTGGAACTAGAAGAAACAGATAAGGAGGATATGGGAACACCTGCTCAAAAGGGGGCTACTCTCAATCCCTCCATGGCCACCCATGCCACAGGGTGCTCAAGTCTGCACCAACCCTCACCTCAATGCAAAAGCTCCAGATCCTTTTCAAGAAAACCTCCACATACAGTTGGCAAACTGCCCTGGAAGTTGGTGGGGCTCTCAAACGAACAATGCCCTCCTTTCAGTGGAAAAAGGAAGCTCTTGGGCCCTTCCCATCTGCCAGAGCAGGTGTCCTCTGAGGGGACAGGCCAACTGGAGGCCCCCTCAATCCCCCTCAGTCACTGGCAAGGATAACAGCTTCTTACATTTCAGAGCATTGTACAATGCCTTCTTAAAAGAAAAATAACCTTACTACCTACAATGTTTCCACAAGACAGGGCATTCTCCAAGTGAGAACAAGGAAGCACAGATCTCAGAGCTTCTCCCACATGTAAGTTACAAGGCTAGGACTCTTCTCTTTGTAATTTTGTTTATTATTGAATCAACTTGAAAACACATAATCATGTGAAGAAGAAATTCCACAAATATGATGCAGCTTCTTGGCCTCAGAGCCAGCGCCGGGCTCCTGTGTGCGTGTTGAACAGGTAATCTCTGCCTGTACCTAAGCTCAGATGGTCAGGGGAGAGGGAGGGTACTGCTGGCTTCAGCAGAACTACCTCCATCCCCTAAGGACAGGGAAAGGTATTCCAGGACCCTTGGTGTGACCCCCTCCCTTCTGCTTGATCCAGCTTGTCCCCTCCCTCCTTTCTCAGCACATCCTTTGAGGTCTGGCTCAAATGCACAGGAAGCATCCATGATTCCCCAAAACTGGACACCAGCTCCCCTAAGCCCAGTGCCAGATTACTCTGCTATAATTCACGGTGACAGCGGAGCATTTGGGGGCCTCTTCCCTCACCACCTTTCCCCCTTTCCCCCATGGGCAGGAACCAGATCACGTTCGCCAGGTGTTTGGCAAACACTGGCTGAGGGGTGAGTGGGGGTGAGAAGAGACCCCATTCAGGGAAACAGTAGATAGGATGCCTGGTGGGAGGCAGAGATACTGAAATGGGGTATGGAAAGAAAGTGGGCCCAAGTAGAGAATGGTTTGGAAAGAGGGGGACTCACGGGGGTCCTGTGCTCTGCCATCAAAATGCTGCTGAGGTGAAGAATGAGAGGGTGCAATGAGTTGAACCCTGCCCATGGGGAGCAGGTGGAGGCCTGCCCCCAGAAGGGTCAGGAGCCCACCTGCCTCCTCCATGCTGATGGTGCTGGTATGGGCCCTCCCACAGGAACAGCCATCCATGGGAAAAGGGGCAGGCTTGGCAGGGGAGCACTCTGCAGCAGCCTCAGTGCCCACTGCACAGGATGGTAGGTTGACATACCAGGCTCATGACACTGCTGGGTGCCTGGGGTGTCTCCATCCTCGGTGCCTCCATGAACCCCTCAACGGACCCCTCAGTTCCCTGGATACTGGGACAGAGTAGGAGCTGGAGTACAGGATAGGGCTCTGGGCCCCAGCCTGAGTTTAAGAGATGTACTTCCAGGCATAGAGGTATGCAAAGGAGGCTTACCTGTTCAGCAGTAGAGCCTGGGTTGGTTTGCTTGGTACCTGTAGCACCTGGGCCAACCTAAAATGCCAGGAGGAGGGACCAAGCAGTGAGAGCAGCAGACCTGCTGGCTCCAGAAACCAGCACCATTCATCTGCCCCTTTTATTGGGGATAGCCTATGTCTGTATGCAGTGCCCACATTGTTACTCCCACCTACCCCTGGGTTCAGTCCTGTGCTCACAAGAAACTCAGAGTCTAAGGGGAAGGTCAGGTTTCAAATGGAGGGCAGGGGTCAGAAATAGGGATAAATGCCCAATGCATGACAGACTCAGATTCTAAAGCCCTGGGCCTCATCTCATTCCAGGACTGGGTTCTGCCAGCGATGGAGACAACTTTCTCCCAGTGTATCTCTGCCTCTAACCTGATGACCACTGGAAGGAGAGCAGTCCCGAATATCAGTTTGTCTGCTCATCAACTTGGGCAATCTTGGGTAAAACCAGCTATCACAGATGCGATCCATCTGCGATCCAGCCCCCCAGTGGGCTGGGGGGAGGCAGTCAGTACAGGGATAGCAACCCTACCCCCACAGGAGCCTGCTGAGGAGCCAGCCCAGAGCCAAGAGGAGAAGGGCACTGGTCACTGTCAGCACCACCACAAACCAGGGCTCCGGCTGCCAGAAAGCCTCCGTGTCTGTCACAAGCAGAGGTGTCATCATTGAAGTCACCTGAAATGGGGCCACAGCTTCACCACTGCCCTACCAAAATGCCCTGATCATCCAGCCTTCAAAGCCCTCCAAGGGCTGGGCCACTCCACACCCCAGATTTCTCTTCTGTATTGCCAGGCTCTTTGCACTCAGCAGTTCCCTCCAAA
The DNA here is from genome assembly GCF_039906515.1 of Pseudorca crassidens. Taxonomy (NCBI): domain Eukaryota; kingdom Metazoa; phylum Chordata; class Mammalia; order Artiodactyla; family Delphinidae; genus Pseudorca; species Pseudorca crassidens. The sequence continues at coordinate 69,041,595 of NC_090305.1, forward strand.
ATGCCTTCCCCCATCGTTCCACCTGGAAAACTAGGTCCCTGCATCCTCCAAGATCCTTTCTTCCCACCCACCAAGGGCCTGAGGACCCCCCTCACTGTGGCTCTGTGGGTGCTGGTGGCCACTGTGCTGGCCCTCCAGGGAACTAGATGCACAATGACAGTGGCTGTGGTGCTGAGGTGGGGGGTGGAGGGACCTGCATCGGCCACACGGATCAATATCTCATAAGTATGGGGCTGCTCTGGCCAGGAGGGCCCCAACATGAGGTCGTTGAGCACCAGGACAGCTCCTTGCAGACTGAATTGGCTCCAACTATTCCCTGAAAACAGAGTGGCAGAAGAAGGGGACCATTGCTGGCCTGCCTCTCCCCCACAGCCCAGTGGTCCCCTTGGCCCTCACCTCCCACAATGCTGTAGGAGAAAGCCAGGCGCTGTGGCTCTTGGGGCACCCGACATGACACCCTGGTCACCTCCATGCTGCGGCCCAGGTGAGTGTGGACGGTGAGCTCCTGAAATGGGGGCTCACACTCGGGGGCATGGTCGTTCACATCCTGCAGGCAGGTAGTCAGATCACCCACTCCCAAACCCCCAGGCCAGCCCCTCAGCCTCCTCCCACCGCAGCCAGAACCTTGGTATCAGGCAACAGGTTCCAAAGCTTTCCACAGTGAGACCCCACCCCTCTCCAGCCAACCAGTGGAGGAACCTGAGACAGTGCAAAAGCAGAAGGCCAGAGGGAGATATGAACTCTTTCCAATTCTTTCCAAGGCTTCGGGGCTCAATTACCTCCACCTCAATGGTAATTGTGCAAGAGCCTGAGCGGTGGCAGGTGGGGTCCTGGTCTTGGCTATGGTCAGTCAGCAGGACAGTGAGCCTGTGGAACTTCTGCAGCTCATAGTCCAAAGGCCCCAGGAGGCGAACCTCCCCTAGAAGGGGTGGCCAGTGCCTCAGCTTGCAGAGTCCACTCTGGCTTCACCCCTCCATCCCAGCCCTGGGGTGGGAGTACCGCTGAGACGGTCCACAGCAAAAGTGGCAGACCCGCCAGGGGTGGAGTACTCAATGCTGTCGTGCGGGTAATCCATGTCCTTGCCCACCACAGAGCCCAGAAGAGCGTGGGGCCCTGCATCCTCACGAACCCGGAATGTGCGTGGGACACAGGCTGGGGCGAACTCGTTGACAGGTGTTACCATCACCAGTACTGGCACCTCAGCTGGAAGCCATTTGGCAGTCAGGGAGCTGGCCTGGGTTGCCCAGCCCTGCCCTGGCGGCTTAAGGAGGTAGAGGCTCTGGAAGGAGGAAGGACAATAGCCCTCCCCTGCCAAGGGGTCTCAGCGAGGAGAAATGTGCCTCTGCCAGGGGTCTTTGGTGGAGACAACCCTGCCCTATTGGTTTCTGAGGGAGGAGAGATGACCCCATCCTGAGAATAGGAAGAAGGGTATAGAAGAACCCGGTCCTGAATGTCCAGGCCTGGGCATGGTCACTCACTGGTCATCAGAGGCTGACCACCATCAAGCACCAGGATGGAAGCTGCATGATGAAAGCAGGCGCCAGGAGTGTCACAGTCCAGTGTGGCATTCACCTAGTCAGAGGGGCCAGAGGGTGATGCCCAGCCAAGGCCTGGGAGAGCCTTGAGCCACACTGGGCTGCCTCAGGCCAGGTTACTCACAGATAGCCTACCCTGACCCTCCGTTTTCCAGACTGTAAAGCAGGTTGGCTCCACCACCATCTCCTTCACCCTCATGGTCTCTGCTCCCGCAGACCATTGGCCCACCCCCCCTTCCTGTTCAAGCACTCTGCACATGGGTCTGGGATCGGGGACTGGGCACCTCCAGGACTCTGTCTTGAAGGCAGAGGCTGGCTGCGCCAGCAGGGCTGTGGAACAGTAGCTGGTAGTCCAGGGTGGAGCCAGGAGAGTCCGGGTCAGTGCAAGTGAAGGTATTCAGCACGGTGCCCACAGGCATGGTCTCGGGGATTTGAGTCCTGGGAGCAGAGGGCAGGGCGGCAGGGCGGGAGCTGGGGCTGGGCGGCGAACCATGGCTCTACCCAATAGCCAAGGTAAGGCTCCCATATACTCACGCCAGCAGCGCTGGTGTGCAGCGCGGGGGCCAGCGGTTGACCGACTGCACGTCCACCTTGAAATCAAGCTCGGCACTGGCCCACGGCCGGAGACGCTCAAAGGCCTTCACCCGCAGCCTAGTGACCGCGGCGTCTGGGGCTTGCGCCAGCTCCAGGGGCGACGTTGTCCGGACCACTCCGTCGACTGGGCGGGTTGGGAGGGCGGGGGACGCAGAGTTCGGCCCCGCCCCCAGCTCAGTCCAGTTCCCACCCTCCCACGGATCCGCTGGCGGGGGAGGGCGCAGAGACTGACCACTTGGCCGCCTCCGCCAAGGCTCGCTTCTAACTTCGGGCCCCCAAACGCGACCTCGCCCCAGTTTCTGCCTCGGCACCAGGCTCGTTTACTCAACAGAGCGATGAGGTAGTGCGGGTCGCTTCTAGACCAGCCGCAGAGGCATCCCCTTACCCGCCCTCCGTGCCCCTCACCGCGTCCGATGGAGAAGAGCCGGCAGGGCACTGGGGAGAGGATCTCGTAGCGCACATCGAAGCCCCGGGCCTGGACCTGAACCACCTTACTTCCGGGGACCAGGTTCTCCGGGATGGTGATATTCTGGGCTTGCTGCCTGGACCAAAATGGGGGCACTGGCTCCTACTTTCTCCCGCCACCCCGGCGGGGTCTGCCGACCCCTCCCCTGGGTCTTCCCTGGTACAGGAGCCAGCTGGGGATGCTCAAGCAGCCCCACACCTTAACCCTACTCCTAATTCCCTGGGGCTAGGTCCTGCCTTCCCCACTGTTCCCAGGGTAGGGGAACCTTACAGGAAGGAGACCTGGCTGGAGGGAGCAGGCAAAACTTTCACTGTCAGCATCCCACAGCAGCTTCGGCCTTGTCCAAAGTTCACCAGGATCTGAAGCTGGAAGACCTGCGGTGCACACAAAACAAGAAGGGAACCACGGTGTGTGTCTACCTGTATATCTGTGCCCAGTCGTCCCTTCAAATAGGCAGCGCCACCTCAGGACCTCCGCAAGGAACCCCGACACTCACTCCTCCCTATGACCTGTCACTCTGCTGACAGATATTCCTTTGTGTCTCACTCTTCTGGGTCATAAGTCCTTCTCTTAGGATGCATACAGCCCCCAAAAGAGTAATATATGAATCATTCACAATGTGAATTATCATCTTAGAGTTGCTAAGAGTCAGTCAATAAGACGTGGAAGTTTTAAAGAAGGAACTTCTCTAACCTCCTCCAGACTACACTAGGCACTGTACCCAGAGCTTTCACTTCCTGTGTGACTGCTCAGAACTTTCTCCTTTCTATAAGGGGCACCATGGGCTCCTGGAGCCAGGGATCCCTCTTCTTTCTAGAACTCCAGAGCCCAGCACAGAACCAGGCCAAGGTGGGAGTACAGCCAGCATGGGGCAGCAGGTACAGGTATGGGCTATGTCTGGAAAAGGCAGCATGATTGAGGAGGTCAGGAACAAACAAACTTCCAGGAGGTAGTGGCTCTGCCCATTTTATGCCCAATTCATGGATATCTCCAGGTCCCAAGTCATGCTCACCTTTTGAGCCTGGCCTTTGAGGCCCTGGGATGGCGCCTGCAGCCAACCCTGCCCATTGATAGAGAAAGGTCCAGGGAAGTATGGCGGATCCTGGGCACTGGTGATGCTCATCTGACAGGACAGAGATGCTGGAGGCCCCTTCCCCAACCCTCAGTGCCCCAAGCATCCCTGTCAAAGTCCCCCAACAACCCAGCAGGTAGCTGCCCACTCTCAACTCTCCCATACCCTGCCACTGCCACTCTAGCCTGGGCTCCCCCGGGCCCTGATCCTCAATCCTCTCTGCTTTTAAACTAATTATTTTGTTTTTAATCTAGATTTCTTTTGGAAATCTGATACAGAAATTTCATGATACAGAAATTTCATGAAGAATTCAGAAGAATTTAAAGAAGAACTCAGCCCCTGAGATGTCCCTATGGGAACAGCCATAGTCATTGGGGGTGGGCAGCCCTCAGTGGCTCTCTCCAAAAACATGCATCATTGCTGAGGCTCAGCTGTAGACTAAAGAATCCTTCTGCGGGCTATGCTTGGCCAGGCAGGGGCTGGGCTTGGTCTCCGCATCTCCCCCTGACCCTCCATCCTACCCCCCACCACCACCACTGCCCATGTGCAGGGCTCACCTGGGCTCCCTGGCCTGGGAGCAGCAGAGTGTACAGCCGGGCCCCAGGTTTGACAGTTTCTGGCACCTGAATGATTTCCCCAGCTGGCCAGAGGGGAGGTCATGGGGGGTTCTGTTCAGGTCATGCCTGCCCACACCCCCTGCCTGCTGTCCCTGGCCTCACCTGGGCTGGCAAATCGACCAGCACACTGGATATGGCCAGGGTCCCGCTGCACATCCACAGACAGTGGCCCCTCCATCACATGGTTGCCACATGTGAACCGCAGCTGCAGTTCATAGTGGTTCACTGTCAGGGCATCCAGCCGGGCTGAGCTGCTCAAGGTCATCTGTGGCAGGAGGCAGTGCCCTGTGGGGCCTAGGCTCTCCATCCCCCTATGCCACCTCTGGCTTTGTGAATTTAGGGTCTGTCCTTGTTCCCCCATGGTCCCCAGTTGTGCCCATGACCCTACCTTGCCCACATAGATCCCCTGCCATCTAGTTAGGCTAGGTGGGTTGAAGAAGGTGGTGGGTGGCTGCACATGGAGCAACTCCAGGGTGGGTGTGTGTGAAGAGCAGTTGAAGGAGAAAGACTGAAGGATGGTGCCAGGTCCCTGGCTCTCAGAGACATTTATGAACCAGGGCAGGGAGTGGAGGTCTGTGAGGAAGAGATGATTCAGGCTGGAGGCGCCCATTCTCATGGAACCATATACACAATCAGAGTCCCTCCTTTCTGCCTTAGGGCCTGGCCACATCCTGGAAACAAGCAGCCAAAGTCCTTCCTTGTCCCCCACATCCAACCATGGGTCAGCTCATTTCACAGACTGGGAGTGAGAACTTGGTCGAGGAAGCAGCCAAGAGAAGGAATGAGGGTCAGGGATACAGATCTTTGCCATTTCCTGGCTCCCCCCACCCCCTGTCCTCCATGGTAGCTTATCTGAGAGGGATCAAGACTCCACTGTGGAGTCAGGGGATGAGAACTGGAGTTCCCCCACCCACCAGCTCCTCACCAGAGACAACCAGAGCAAGAAGAAGCACCAGGGGCCTGAGCAGCACCATAGTGGCCTGAAGATACAGACAGCAGAGGAGACTACAGAAAGCCAGAAGTGTTTGTCAGGCCCACCCCGTTGCCAGGTCAGTTGCTCAAACAAAGCTGGGCCTCCAAGATTCTAGCCCTGCCCATCCCTAGTGACTGAGCTCTAGACTCTACAGCCATCAAGAGGCCTGGAAAACTCCATTTTTTTTCACTGCTCCCAATGAATTCCCCTATTTATTACTAGAATTCAAAGGAGATGTGAGGGGAGAAGGATCAAGCTTCAGATAGGGAAACTGAGGCTCAAGGAAGTCTTGGTCATGCAGTCCTTGGAGACAGAGCAAGCACAGAACCCAGGAAAACTGGGCCCAGGACCTGCTACCCCACAGAGTCTGAACTCCAGCTGCCCACTCTCATTAGAACATTATCTGCCTAGGGACTTCCCTGGTCGTGCAGCAGTTAAGAATCCACCTGACAATGCAGGAGACACAGGTTCGATCCCTGGTCTGGGAAGATCCCACATGCCACGGAACAACTAAGCCCGTGCACCACAACTACTGAGCCTGCGCTCTAGAGCCCATGAGCCACACCTACTGAGCCTGCGTGCCACAACTACTGAAGCCCGTGCGCCTAGAGCCCATGCTCCACAACAAGAGAAGCCACTGCAAAGCCTGTGCACTGCAACAAAGAGTAGCCCCCGCTCACCGCAGCAATGAAGACCCAACACAGCCAAACAAAAAAGAGAAAAAAAAAGAAAGAACATTATCTGCCTATAAAACCTGAGCCCAACCATCAACAAAATCTCTCAAAACCTGTGTACATTAAACAAACAAAAGGTATCCTTGGTGACAAATAAAAATGGTGGTTACTTTTGGGGGTATCAATTGGAGGGGGCAAAAAGTGGCTTCCTGGAGTGGCTGGTGATACTCTATATCTTGATCTGGGTGACAGTTGCACAGGTTTCTACAGATTTTAACATTTATAGTGCTGTACCTTTGAGAGTTGTCTGTTCATTTTATTTACATTATATGTCAATGTTTAAAAGGTTGTCTACACATGCCCTCTCCAGTTCTTCACCTCTCACTCTCTTTTCTACCCACTATAGTTGAGCTTGTCCCTCTCTCCATAAAAATGCCCTTGTTGGGGTCCTCAGAGACCTTCAAACTGCAGTTTATTCTCTACTCTTACCGCCTCGGCAGCATTTGATGCTTGCTCCCCTTGGCTCCTAAGTGCCCACACTCTCTCAGCTTCCTCCCACCTCTCTGGCTGCTCCTGCTCAGTTCCTTTGCTGGTTCTGCTTCATCGTCCCTACCTCCACCCAGTGGAGTGTTCCAGGGCTCAGTCCTGACTGCTGCCATCCTCTGTCCACCTTCCGCCTCACATCCAGGCACATGGCCTTAAACACCATCCACTCAGATTGGTTCAAGATGGCGGAGTTGAAGGATGTGCACTCACTCCCTCTTGTGAGAGCATCAGAATCACAATTAGCTGCTGAACAGTCATCAACAGGAAGACACTGGAACTCACCAAAAAAGATACCCCACATCCAAAGACAAAGGAGAAGCCACAGTGAGATGGTACGAGGGGCGCAATCACAGTAAAATCAAATCCCATAACTTCGGGGTGGGTGACTCACAAACGGGAGAACACTTATACCACAGGAGTCCGCCCACTGGAGTGAAGGTTCTGAGCCCCACGTCCGGCTTCCCGACCTGGGGGTCCGGCAACAGGAGGAGGAATTCCTAGAGAATCAGACTTTGAAGGCTAGAGGGATTTGATTGCAGGACTTCGGCAGGACTGGGGGAAACAGAGACTCCACTCTTGGAGGGCACACACAAAGTAGTATGAGCATTGGGACTCAGGGGAAGGAGCAGTGACCCCATAGGAGACTGAACCAGACCTACCTGCTAGTGTTGGAGGGTCTCCTGCAGAGGCAGCGGGTGGCTGTGGCTCATCATGGGGACAAGGACACTGGCAGAAGAAGTTCTGGGAAGTACTCCTTGGTATAAGCCCTCCCAGAGCCCGACATTAGCCCCACCAAAGAGCCAGGTAGGCTCCAGTGCTGAGTCACCTCAGACCAAACAACCAATAGGGAGGGAACCCAGCCCCACCTATCAGCAGACAAGCAGATTAAAGTTTCACTGAGCTCTACTCAGCAGAGCAACACCCAGCTCTACCCACCACTAGTCCCTCCCATCAGGAAGCTTGCACAAGCCTCTTAGATAGCCTCATCCACCAGAGGGCAGACAGCAGAAGCAAGAAGAGCTACAATTCTGTAGCCTGTGGAAGGAAAACCACATTCACAGAAAAATAGACAAAATGAAAAGGCAGAGGACTTTGTACCAGATGAAGGAACAAGATAAAACCCCAGAAAAACAACTAAATGAAGTGGAGATAGGCAACCTTCCAGAAAAAGAATTCAGAATAATGATAGTGAAGATGATCCAGGACCTCGGAAAAAGAATGGAGGCAAAGATGGAGAAAATGCAAGAAATGTTTAACAAAGACCTAGAAGAATTAAAGAACAAACACCTAGAAGAATTAAAGACCAAAAACAAACAGAGATGAACAATACAATAACTGAAATGAAAAGTACACTAAAAGGAATCAATAGCAGAATAACTGAGGCAGAAGAACGGATAAGTGACCTGGAAGACAGAATGGTGGAATTCACTGCTGCGGAACAGAATAAAGAAAAAAGAATGAGAAGAAATGAAGACAGCCTAAGAGACCTCTGCGACAACATTAAATGCAACAACATTCGCCTTATAGGGGTCCCAGAAGGAGAAGAGACAGAGAAAGGGCCAGAGAAAATATTTGAAGAGATTACAGCCGAAAACTTCCCTAACGTGGGAAAGGAAATAGCAACCCACGTCCAGGAAGCTCAGAGAGTCCCAGGCAGGATAAACCCAAGGAGAAACATGCCGAGACACATAGTAATCAAATTGACAAAAATTAAAGACAAAGAAAAATTATTGAAAGCAGCAAGGAGAAAACGACAATAACATACAAGGGAACTCCCATAAGGTTAACAGCTGATTTCTCAGCAGAAACTCTACAAGCCAGAAGGGAGTGGCATGATATACTTAAAGTGATGAAAGGGAAGAACCTACAACCAAGAGCACTCTGCCCGGCAAGGATCTCATTCAGATTCGATGGAGAAATCAAAAGCTTTACAGACAAGCAAAAACTAAGAGAATTCAGCACCACCAAACCAGCTCTACAACAAATGCTAAAGGAACTTCTCTTAGTGGGAAACACAAGAGAAGAAAAGGGCCTACAAAAACAAACCCAAAACAACTAAGAAAATGGTAATAGGAACATACATATCGATAATTACCTTAAACGTGAATGGATTAAATGCTCCAACCAAAAGACACAGGCTTCCTGAATGGATACAAAAACAAGACCCATATATATGCTGTCTGCAAGAGACCCACTTCAGACCTAGAGACAGATACAGACTGAAAGTGAGGGGATGGAAAAAGATATTCCATGCAAATGGAAATCAAAAGAGAGCTGGAGTAGCAGTACTCATATCAGATAAAATAGATTTTAAAATAAAGAATGTTTCAGGCTTTATAATTTCGGTGAAATTATAAAGATCAGAGCAGAAATAAATGAAATAGGAACAAAGAAAACAATAGCAAAGATCAATAAAACTAAAAGCTGGTTGTTTGAGAAGATAAACAAAATTGATAAACCTTTAGCCAGACTCATCAAGAAAAAGAGGGAGAGGACTCAAATCAATAAAATTAAAAATGAAAAAGGAGGGGCTTCCCTGGTGGCACAGTGGTTGAGAGTCCGCCTGCTGATGCAGGGGACACGGGTTCGTGACCCAGTCTGGGAAGATCTCACATGCCGCGGAGCGGCTGGGCCCGTGAGCCATGGCCGCTGAGCCTGCGCATCTGGAGCCTGTGCTCCACAACAGGAGAGGCCGCAACAGTGAGAGGCCCACGTACCACAAAAAAAAAAAAAAAAAAAAGCAAAAATGAAAAAGGAGAAGTTACAACGGAAACTACAGAAATACAAAGCATCCTAAGAGACTACTACAAGCAACTCTATGCCAATAAAATGGACAACCTGGAAGAAATGGACAAATTCTTAGAAAGGTATAACCTTCCAAGACTGAACCAGGAAGAAATAGAAAATATGAACAGACAAATCACAAGTAATGAAATTGAAACTGTGATTAAAAATCTTCCAACAAACAAAAGTCCAGGACCAGATGGCTTCACAGGTGAATTCTATCAAACATTTAAAGAGCCAACACCCATCCTTCTCAAACTCTTCCAAAAAATTGCAGAGGAAGGAACACTCCCAAACTCATTCTACAAGGCCACCATTACCCTGATACCAAAACCAGACAAAGATACTACAAAAAAAGAAAATTATAGACCAATATCACTGATGAATATAGATGCAAAACTCCTCAACAAAATACTAGCAAACAGAATCCAGCCACACATTAAAAGGATCATACACCATGATCAAGTGGGATTTATCCCAGGGATGCAAGGATTCTTCAATATACACAAATCAATCAATGTGATACACCATATTAACAAACTGAAGGAGAAAAACCATATGATCATCTCAATAGATGCAGAAAAAGCTTTTGACAAAATTCAACACCCATTTATGATAAAAACTCTCCAGAAAGTGGGCGTAGAGGGAACGTACCTCAACATAATAAAGGCCATATACGACAGACCCACAGCAAACATCATTCTCAATGGTGAAAAACTGAAAGCATTTCCTCTAAGATCAGGAACAAGACAAGGATGTCCACTCACACCACTATTATTCAACATAGTTTTGGAAGTCCTAGCCATGGCAATCAGAGAAGAAAAAGAAACAAAAGGAATACAAATTGGAAAAGAAGAAGTAAAACTGTCACTGTTTGCAGATGACATGATACTATACATAGAGAATCCTAAAGATGCCACCAGAAAACTGATCGGTGAATCAGCTGATCAATGAATTTGGTAAAGTTGCAGGATACAAAATTAATGCACAGAGATCTCTTGCATTCCTATACACTAACAATGAAAGATCAGAAAGAGAAATTAAGGAAACAATCCCATTCACCACTGCAACAAAAAGAATAAAATACCTAGGAATAAACCTACCTAAGGAGGTAAAATCCTGTACTCAGAAAACTATAAGACACTGATGAAAGAAATCAAAGATGACACAAACAGATGGGGAGATATACCATGTTCTTGGATTGGAAGAATCAATGTTGTGAAAATGACTATACTACCCAAAGCAATCTACAGATTCAATGCAATCCCTATCAAATTACCAGTGGCATTTTTTACAGAACTAGAACCAAAAAATCTTAAAATTTGTATGAGACACAAAAGACCCCGAATAGCCAAAGCAGTCTTGAGGGAAAAAAACGGAGCTGGAGGAATCAGACTCCCTGACTTCAGACTATACTACAAAGCTACAGTAATCAAGACAATATGGTACTGGCACAAAAACAGAAGTATAGATCAATGGAACAGGATAGAAAGCCCAGAAATAAACCCACACACCTATGGTCAACTAATCTATCACAAAGGAGGCAAGGATATACAATGGAGAAAAGACAATCACTTTAATAAGTGATGCTGGGAAAACTGGACAGGTACATGTAAAAGAATGAAATTAGAACACTCCCTAACACCATACACAAAAATAAACTCAAAATGGATTAGAGACATAAATGTAAGACTGGACACTATAAAACTCTCAGAGGAAAACATAGGAAGAACACTCTTTGACATAAATCACAGCAAGATCTTTTTTCATCCACCTCCTAGAGTAATGGAAATACAAACAAAAATAAACAAATGGGACCTAATGAAACTTCAAAGCTTTTGGAAAGCAAAGGAAACTACAAACAAGACGAAAAGACAACCCTCAGAATGGGAGAAAATACTTGCAAACGAATCAATGGACAAAGGATTAATCTCCAAAATGTATAAACAGCTCATGCAGCTCAATATTAAAAAAACAAACAACCCAATCAAAATATGGGCAGAAGACCTAAATAGACATTTCTCCAAAGAAGACATACAGATGGGCAAGAAGCACATGAAAAGCTGCTCAACATCACTAATTATTAGAGAAATGCAAATCAAAACTACAATGAGGTATCAGCTCACACCAGTTAGAATGGGCATCATCAGAAAAATCTACGAACAACAAATGCTGGAGAGGGTGTGGAGAAAAGGGAACCCTCTTGCACTGTTGGTGGGAATGTAAATTGATTCAGCCACTATGGACAACAGTATGAAGGTTCCTTAAAAAACTAAAAATAGAATTACCGTATGACCCAGCAATCCCACTACTGGGCATATACCCAGAGAAAACCATAATTCAAAAAGACACATGCACCCCAATGTTCATTGCAGCACCATTTACAATAGCCAGGTCATGGAAGCAACCTAAATGCCCATCGACAGATGAATGGATAAAGATGACGTGGTACATACATACAATGGAATACTACTCAGCCATAAAAAGAAATGAATTTGGGTCATTTGTAGAGACATGGATGGATCTAGAGACTCTCATACGGAGTGAAGTAAGTCAGAAAGAGAAAAACAAATATCGTATATTAACACATATATGGGGAACCTAGAAAAATGGTACAGATGAACCAGTTTGCGGGGCAGAAATGGAGACACAGAGGTAGAGAACAAACATATGGACACCAAGGGGGGAAAGTGGTGGGGTGGGGGTGGGGGGATGGGATGAATTGGGAAATTGGGATTGATACATATACACTAATATGTATAAAGTAGATAACTAATAAGAACCTGCTGTATAAAAAAATAAATAAAATTCAAAAAATATATGTGAAAATAAAAATAAAAGCATTGCTTAATTAATGACTTCTCTTTTGGAAAAAAAAAAAAAATACCATCCACTCACTTTGCCTCCCAGATCCAAAGCTTCAGTCCTGATCTCTCTCCCAGGCAGCAGAGTCACACACCCAGTGGCTGACCCCGCATCTCCTCTTAGATGCCTAACAGGCATCTTAAGGGTCACATGTCCACAAATGATCATTTGATTTTCGTCTCCAAGCCCACTCTTCTCCAGTCTTGCTTGGATTGATTCATGGCCATTCCATCCAATCAGTTGTTCAGGCCAGAAATCTAGGAGTCATGCTTCATGCTTCTCTTTCTCTTCCCATACTCATGCATCAGCAAGGCTTGATTTTTAATTCCAAAACATTCCCCCAAGGGACCCCTTTCTTTGCAGCCCAGGTGATGCTCAAAAGCCCCCATTGCTCCCCATCACACCAAGAACAAAACCCCTTATTCCTTTCTAAGACTGCTAGGAGCCTGGTTTTGCTGACCTCTTCACTCCCCCAACTACCACCATCAGAGATATCTAAGTCTTCTTTATGTTATGTCCTGTCTAGCTCCTGTCCTCTCAGGGCCTGTAACTGGCTGATCCCACCACCTAGAATGCCCCTCTTCTTGATCTCCCCTTGATGGCTCATCCAGATCCCATACAGAATGCCACCTCCTCTGAGAGTCCCCTCTCCCAACCTGGCCCGTTGCCCTCATTCCCTGGTATTTTTCTGTCTACAGACTTGTCTAGTTTGTCTCCAGTTAGTCTGTGTCCTTGAACCTAGCCTCCGACTATGGAGCGGGCTCAGGGAAGGTGGGTCAGAGAGCCCCGCCGTAGCCCCTTGTACTCAGCCCGCATGTGGTCTGGGGCAGAGGGGATGGGAGTGTCGCCGGGGGAATCGCAGCTAACCAGGCGCTGCCCACTAGAGGGCAGCCCTGCTTAGCTAGGCCGAGATGAGGGGCAGATAGGGCGGGGTCTGGGCCTTGGCCGAGGCTCCTCCCCGGTGCTGCAAAGAGGTTCGGCGTTCCCGGAGTCCTCTGAGGGGCCGGACCCCTCCCATGACTTCCAGGGACTGTCAAGGCCGGCTACAGGAGCGGATTCAGTGGGTCGAACCGCGAGTGGGCCACATCAGTGCCGAATCCGACGATTGGGGGCGCTCTGCCCGCCCAAGGGCGCAGCCGGGGAACCCGCGCGGGAGGGACCACAACTCTATCCTGGGAAAAATGGGGAAGCTGAGGCTACCGCAAGGCAGCGACTTGTCCTGGGTCATGCAGCGAACCCGGAGTCAGCTCAACGGCCCGGGTAGTCAGGGGCCGGACGCGGCCCAGCTTCCAGCTATAGTCCCGCCCCTCCCCCCAGAGCTGCTGTGGAGTTGGTAGTGGGTGTCCGGCTCACCCACCCGGCAGAGTCCGGGGGGCGGGGCCACATCAGCCCCGCCCCAGCCCCATTGGCTGCGGCGCTAGGGGCGGGGCCGGGGCTGCCAGATGTTGGGGCGGCAGCGAAGGCGGGAGCTAGGGAGAGGGAGGAGCCGCGGAGCCAGGCGGAGGGTAAGGGCGCCGCTGGACGGCCCGCGGGGCCCTCTCCGCATCCCTCTGGCTGGAGTTCGAAGAGGAACTGGCAGGCCTGGCGGGGGCTCCGGAACGGGCATGCACAGTGCTCGGCTTGACAGTTTCCTGGGCCAGCTCCGCTGGGAACTGGTGAGGCTTGGGAGCGGGTGTGGCTTGTGAGGACGTGTGTGGGGTGCTCGGCTGCCTTCCTGCCCGAACGGCACTCGGGTGGGGGGCTCTCCCGAGTGCCCATCCAAGACAGGATGGGGGCGGGGCGACGCAGATGACCCAGATGGCCCGCGTCGGGTTTCGGACGGTTGGAAGCTGTGCTGGGCATCAAGTAACAGCCGCCCAGCTGGCCGTGCTGCCGGCGCGGCGGAGGAAGTTGGTGGGAGAAACTTCTTGTGGGGTGGAGCAGGGGGCTGTGAGGGACTAAAGAGGTGTGGCGCTGCTATGGATGCCCCCTATTCCAGGCTGGCCTGTACCTCTGTCCTCTATACCCCACCTGGCAGGTGCTCTATTCTTCTCTGAAAGACGCTGCGGGCTTTGGGGAGCTGAATCCCTCAAGAGTCACAGGATGCCCCCCCCCAGCCCTGAGCAGGACTTATTTCCCAATGCAGGCCCGCAACCCTGCCTCCCGCCCTGGTGGCGGGTACCGACTTGCCCGGTGCTGCGTGCTGCAGCCTGCCGGACTGCCACCAGGTCGGCCGATGGGAGCCACACGAGCTTCGTGTGCCAGCGCCCCATGCCGGCCCTGTGCCCACTAGAGGCTTTGCTGCCTAGGCCTGCAGGCCAATCCAGCCCTCCTGGGCCTTCTGTTTTGGAATTGGCCTGACCAGGCAGACAGGGGTGACAAGCACTGCTCCTTCGACTTCTGCCCTCTCTTCTTCCACAGCTGTGTGGCCGGGACACAGACTCACCCCCAATGCCTGGCCCCCTTCCAGAACCCCCCAAACCTGGCCCAGGCATGCGGCTCAAGCACCGGCTCAGGGCCTCAGATGCCTTGGAAGAGGACTCAGCCTGTGGTGTGGAGGAAGAGGAGGAAGAAGCTGTGGTGACAGAAGACAGGGGTGCAGCCTTGGGAGGCCCCAGGGAGCATGCCCTAGACTGGGACTCTGGCTTCTCAGAGGTGTCAGGCAGCACATGGAGAGAGGAAGAGCTGCCTGTACTCCAGCATCCAGCACCCTCAGCATGGCCCCCCCGTAGACAGCGCCTCTCGGCCAGTGGCATCCCCCTGCCTGGCAGAGCTCCTGCGGCCAGTGTACCACCTGCCCACCGACCACGGCCCAAGTCCACCCCAGACGCCTGCCTGGAGCACTGGCAGGGGCTGGAAGCTGAGGACTGGACAGCAGCCCTACTTAGCAGAGGTCGTAGTCGCCAGCCCCTGGTGCTGGGAGACAACTGTTTTGCTGACTTGGTGCACAACTGGATGGAGCTGCCCGAGGCAGCAGGTGAGGGGGACAATGGGGGTGGGCCCCGTGCCCGTGCTCGGCCCCCCCAGTTCCTGCTTGGCCTCTCTGAGCAGCTGCGGCGCCAGCTGGCCAGGGCACGCCGGGCAGCAGTGGCAGGAAAGCGACTGTCATGCCCACCTCGCCCGGAACCCGAACTGCCTGCAGATGTCTCACGCTTTGCAGCCCTCATGAGTTGCCGCAGTCGCCAGCCCATCATCTGCAATGATGTTGTCAGCTACCTCTGACCCTGCCCTCCAGCCTGGGACAATAAAGGCCTTTCTCTGCACTGTCCTGGTTCCATACCCCTGAGGCTCCAGGAGGCAGCCTCAGTCCTGCAAGGCACAACTCAGGCAGGCGAATCTAAAGAGCCTTTTCCCTCCCTGCAGGGGTCCCTGTCATGTCCATGTCACACCCCATGTGTCTGCCCCGTGTTCCATCATCCATCCTGTCCACTTACACCTTCCTTCAACAAGCATTTATTAAGCGCCTACTGTAGGCTTGGGATGCATGGCTCAACAGAACTGGGTGGTGGGGCTGCTGCCTTGTCACAGCTTGTAGTGCAAGGGTGGGAAGGTAACATCCTCCTTCTCACCCTCATAGCTGAGCTCCAATACCAGCACCCGCTGCCCAGGCTTAGGCACCTGGCGTGTCACCTCCAGCACCAGATCCGTCACCCTGGTGGCATGGGGGGAAGAGGGGTGGGGAGATTGGGTAGGTGAGCAGTGGCAGGCAGAGAGTGTCCTGGCATGGACTATAGGGTGTTGGCGGGCCATAAGGAGCCCAAGCCAGGAGCAGGAGCAGCCCAAGACAGGAAACATCTGAAACTATTTTAAGAGCGGCTGGCGGGGTGGGCAGGAGGCAGGAAGCTGTGAGTCCTCTGGGAGTGGGCCGTGAAAGGGGAGCTGAGCAGGGCGTGAGCTGGTGGGGCTGGCCAAGCAGGCAGCTCCTAGAGGCCCCTCCTCAGGCTCTTGGCCCTCACCCCGCCCCCAGCCCATTTGCTGGCTCCATTTGGCAAAAGAAAACTTCAGGAAGGTGTGAGGGGCCCAAATGGGATTGGGAAGAGGAAAGGCTGCTTGTCCCCCACCTCCAACCTCCAGGACAGAATGAGGTTAAAGCCAGGTGTGGGCTCACCTGCGGGACAGGTGCTGGTCCTGCTTTTCAGGAGACCATCCTGCCGAGTAGAGTAGGGCCTTCCCGTGCAGCAGCATCCTCACCCTCAGCCCATTTAGTTTCTAGAGAGAGACAGGTTAGGTGCCAGCTGGGCCAGGCTGGGCCAGGCCTGGGGGAAGGGCAGGAATGGGGCACACCTGGACATGGGCCAGCAGTGACTCCAAGGTCCTCTCGGGCTGCCCAGCAGGCACTTCCAGGCGGTCCCAACAGGTCCACTTCCAGTGATGGAACTGGGGGGCGGTAGTGGGGAGGAGTGAGAAGCTTCTTACACACACACCCTCCCCCTACCCCAGTTACCAATAGCTTATGGCCCCTTTCCTAGGGGAGGAGCTGGACTAGAGGCAGGAAGGAGAAGCCAGTGGGTGGGGGTGGAAGGTGGGATCTGGGCCCAGAATCTCAACACCCTCCCCGCCCATGCTGGGGCCAGCACAGGAAATGGGGCTACGGGGCCCCCACAGAGGGAAACAGGCGATCCATCACACAGTCGTGTGTGTGTGTGTGTGTGTGTGTGTGTGTGTGTGTGTGTGTGTGTGTGTTGTTGGGGGGAGCAATGCTTCCTGAGGAAGCGGGAGCAGGGCTGCTGCAGTCTCTGATAAAACTGCTTGTTCCTCAAATGCAAGGCTGGATGCTGGGGGTGGGGTAAATCCTGTCCCCTAATCCTTTACCACCAGGGCCTTGGACTACTCATGGACACATGGCAAGAGGCACAGTGACTCTAGCAGGAACACAGTCCACAGAGGACTCCTCTTCCTGTCCCTTTGTTCCTTCCTTATTTCTGGAGTCTTGGGGTTCTGGTACCCAGAGCTGAGGGCATAAGGGTGGCAGGCAGCCAGGCACCAAGACAGGAGGAGTTCTGCCAGCTCCCCAGAAAACACAGTGGGGTCAAGCTGAGACGAGGCCAGAGGTGAGATGGGGGACCCTTCCCCTCCCCCTCCTCCATGGACAAAGGCAGCTTGTGTTCTAGCTAGAGGAGGGGCCCCTCACAAAGGGGCTCTGTGTGCTGTGCCCTGAGGGACCCCAGGGCTGCTCAGCAAAAGCCCAGTGCTGGCCCATGACCTCTCCCCTCTCCCCTGGTGAGGGAATTCTCTCTGTACCCTCTCCTCTGCCCTAAGGAAATGCCAACTATTGCAGAGCCTGGGCACACAGCCAGGGGCATTCATAGCCCTACACTTGAAGGAACACACATGTACACAAGCCCACATGTGTACTCACATGCACACACACGCAAGCCCACATTGTGAAAGAGCCCTGCAGTCCCATCTGGCACACAGATGTGCAAGCATGCTCCCTCCATGCCCACACACCACAGGGCCAGGGATGCCCAGACCAGTGTGCACTCACACCTGTGACATGAATGCACACATCCCCACAGGGCTGCACACCCCACACCCGTGGTGGTGAGCTCAGTGCCCTTTAACTCAGGTCGAGGGGGCGGGCCAGGATCCCCATGCTTTGCAGGCCGATATTAGGCTCTGTTTGGGGCTAGGGCCCTAGTCCCCTCTCCCCCTCAGGGGCACTTCTGGGAAGGAGGGAACTGCGGGGGATGTCTGGCTCCACTAATGAGTTAAAGCTGCAGCTCCCCCAGACCCTGACTGTTGGGGGGTGGGGGTGGCTGACGGCTGCTTCCTGTGTCTGACAGGTCCCAGCCTGGCTTTGCAGCAGGGAGGCGACTGGAGGGAGTCTTGATGACTCCCCCAGAGTCTGGGTCCTGATGAGAGCCTGAAGCTGAAGTAGGGCCTGTTTGGGTAGGTGCAGGGAAAACTCAGGTCTGGTATGGGTGGGGTGTCAAGGGCTCACCTTCTGGATGGCTGGGGCGTGAGGTACCCAGCGGCTAAAGTAGTTTTCAGCCAGGTTCAGGTAGCTGTGGCGAAAGGCACTGCGGGGCCGTGGGCTGCCCACCACCTTATACAGCTCCAGGCCCACCAGGCCAGCCACAGCTGCCGTAGTAGTGGCAATGGCTGGGGTAATCTGGCCCACAATTCGCTTGGTCTGCCAAGGACAGGAGATTTGGTCTGGGCCCAAGGCATAAGGCTAGGGTTTGACCCCCACCTCCAGGCCTGAGCCCCAAGGGGCAGGGTACCTTGGTGCGGTCGGCTGGTGGGATCCCATAATTCTGAGCTCGCAGGCTCGCCGCTGCCGCCACAAAATCCACATGGAAATCATTGTCCTGTGAGGCCCAAGGCACAGTAGTATTAGCATTGTCCCAGTGCCCCTCACCTCGGCCGACCCTGTGCCACTGCACAGCTCTTCACGCAATTCGGTGGGGTGGATGCTCATATCTCCCCACTTAACAGATAAGGAGGCTGAGGCTCGGGGAAGCTGAGCTGCTTCTGGGGTCCTTCTGGGAGGAAAACTCAGGCCAAGGGGCTTCAAAGCTACCTTCTTAGCTCTTGACCTTCCCCAACAACCTCTCTAGCCCGGCCCTTCACCCCCACTTGGGCTCCCACCTTCTCAAATGTCAAGGGTTCCAGGGGAGGGCCCACAGTCCAGATTTCCAGGGCTTCATGAAGTTGCTTCGACTGCTCAGGGCCTGTCAGGAGAAGGGGGTGTTGGGGCAGTCCTTAGTCCCCATGTCCTGCGCTCCTCTGGAGCCTGCTGCCTATCCTTGGTCCCTGCCAAGCCTATCACTTACCACTTTCAGGGAGACCCCTTGATGGATGGTGCAGTCTCCTGTCTAGCAGCCCCAGCCCTCACTTGTGTGTGTGTATGTGTGTGTGTGTGCGCCCATGCACACCTATGTGACTCTGTTCTCATCTGGGGGCCACAGCTAGTTGCTTCCACGGTTTGTGTTTTTTTGTTTGTTTTTTGTTTTTGTTTTCTTTGGCTGAGAGTCTGCCAAAGGAATGGGGGTGGGGTGGGGGTGGGGTAGGCAGCAGGGAGAGGACCTACTGAGGGGCCAGAGGATGAACCCAAGGCTACAGAGAAGCAAGGTCAGAGGGCCTGAGAGGTATTGAGTTGGCTTCAGGGCCCCCAGACCCTGTCTTCTTTCTGCAGCACAGGCTGAGGAGGGTCAGGCCTTTGGGTGACAGCACGGGGGGCCAGGGTCAGGGACCTCACCAAACTCAGCATAAGCTGAAGCCAGCTCCAGGTCACTAGAAAAAATGGGGGCTAAGTCCTGGGGGTCAGGCAATGGCAGCAACTTCAGCAGTCGCCTGAGCGCAGTCTGGTCCCGTGAGCCAGGCAGCCCATGCATCTGGGCATACAGGTTGGCAGCCGCCAGCACGTAGAGGAGATGTGTGTCCTGCAATGAGACCAAGAGCACGGGTGGCTGCATGGGCTTGAGCGAGCTTGTGTGGGTGCATGGGGTGGGGGTCACCGCCCATTTGTGGATCTGTTTTGAGTGCCTGCTTCTGCCTCCCATTTGGACACCCACATGTGCACAAACATGGCTCTCTCCCTCTCAGCATCTGTGCATCTCTACAAAATATAGAGGTGCCCACCTCCGCTCTGAGGGGCCATATTCCCATCTCAGGGCCGCCAAGGGACTCCACTCACTTGGCTGGCGTCAAACTCCAAGGGCCGGGGACACTGTTTGGGACCCGACCAGAAAAGAGTTCCATTCTCTAGCACCTAGGGAAATGGAGGCTGCTGGGCTCAGTCGGGCCACCCTGAGCCCTCAGCCTCCTGACCCCTAGCCACCCACTTTGTCGGGTGGGAAGCGGCTCAGCAGCTGTGTGATGCCATAATGGAAGCAGAGTTGCCACTGGCCAAGGGCCCAAAGCACGCAGTCTCGCCAGGTCTGTGGACGCTGTCTCAGGACACCCAGCACCACCTGCTGCACGGTCAGCACCTGTGACTCATCCAAGTGTGCCAGAGACGTGAGTGCCCTGCGGACAGAGGAGAAGGTCTGAGGCTAAGCCCTAAGCCTCTTGGTGTTAGGGAGCCTGGACTCCCATTCACCCTTGTTGGCGGTCTTACTGTTGGTGGCAGTTGACGGTCTCGGCAGACAGATGGAAAAGTCCTTCAAACTCATCCCGGGCCCACTGTGAGGGGAGGGAGGAACCATGAGGTGCCGGTTGGCAAAGGGGTCTGCAGCTGAGGACTGAGCCAGGTGGGTAGGAGTCTCTGGGGTTCTTCTCACCTGCAAGGTGTGCTCGGTTGTGCTGGGGAAGTGCCGCACAGTGCAGACAGGGTAGGAGGCATCCTCAGAAGCTGCAGCGGAGGCGGGGGCTCTGTAGTCCTCAGTCACGTGTGGTATGAACACACAAGCACTGCCCAAGGTGCCCTTTGTGCCCGCCTCCAGTAGTGGCTTCAGATAGTGGGTGCAGCGAGCAGCCACATAGCGCCCTGGCGAAGGGGGCAGAGGGTCAGAAGTGGGGCTGGCACAGCCTCAGACAAAGGGTGAGTTCTAGGCTTGAGCACTCACGGGCCTGGAAACTGTCCAGGGCAGCAGCCACGCCATCCACACTGGAGAAGAAGTTGTCCCCATAGATGTGCTCTGTAGTAAGATCCAGCTGGTAGGTGAGCGGGGTCACCTGCAAGTCTGAGTTCAGGCGGCGAGCGGCCTCTGCAGCCACCTCCGCCTTTGGCTTCTGAGAAGAAAGCAGGAAGACGTTGGGTGGGGGAAGGGGCGCATTGTGGGAGGACAGTCCAGGACACGGGTGTGGGGCTAGGTCAGCACTCACACCAAAGTCCTGAGGCCTGAAGAGAAACTGCCGGCTGAGGTTGGAGCGCTCCACATGGTCCATGTCAGCAACAGTCACGCCCCCACTGCCGCCAGCACCCAGGCCCACTAGGGCAAAGCCTTTGAGCAGCTCACAGCCGATAGCGCCAGCACCCACCTGCCAGCAGGAGCAACCTTAGCCAGAGGGCCAGGACTTGCCCTTCCACATACTCCCAACCTCACGACATAGCTCACCAGGAGGTAGCGCTGGTGGCTCAGCTTCTCCTGAAAACCAGCCCCAAACACTGCAATTTGCCCGTCATAGCGGCAGTCTCTCTAGGGGACACAGACAGGGGTCAGTGATGGCCACTGGCCTGTGCTGCATCTCCCTCCTGCACCCAGTTTTCCAGGTCAGGATCTCGGGACCGTGCTTCCTCTTTCCCCCCAGTCCTGAGTTTGGATAAGGCTTGCACCCCTACCCCAGGTTCTCACCGGTGCATAGTCCTCAGGATTGGGAAAGGGCTCCTCATCTTCTGGAAGGCAATCAAGGGCATCAAAGTACAGCCACTGGTCCAGGGGCATAAACTTCTTGGAGACTGCCTAGAAGTCAGCACTTCAGTCTGGGGACTCTTCCCACCTCCTAATCCCCTCAGATCCTGGCTGAGGGCTGCACCCAGGTTGGTGAAACCCCCAGGGTCACTATCTGGTGTTGGGCACCCTGTGGCACCCACACCGACCTCTGCACCCTTCCCAGCCCCGCCCTGCCTCTACCTGTACCCACCTTCAGCACTTCCTGAGCAGCCACTGCACCCAGCACAGCTGCCATGGGGCTCAAGCCACCAGCACTGCTCAGGGCAACTCTCCGCACCAGAGCCTTATCCAGCTGCTCTTCCAAAGGCTCTCCTTCTGTCCCCTTCAGTGATTCCAGGGCCTGGGCTAGGTCCACCACCATCTCTGCATCAACCTATCGGGTAGAACTCCGTCGGTAAAGCAGCCCCAGCTTGAGCTCCACTCCCCATTTGAAACCTTCAGGCAGCCATCCACCCTGTTCCACAGAAGAGGAAGCAGAAGCCTGAGTGGGAGGGTCCCACTAGTGGATGCCCGGTGGCAGACAATGGCCCTGGAGGCTTCCCCAACCTGGAGGCACCTTCCAGGCCAGATCTTAGGGGTTAGGAGTAGCATGGGTCCCCAGGCTTTGTGCTTGGCCCTTTCATGGACCCAGCCTCTGGTCTACAGATACTGTGTACCATCTCCTTTATATGAGCGGGGAACTGCTTCTGGATTCAGTCTTGGATCTGTAAGACAGTCATTGTTGCCTCCTGGTAGGTGAGGCCCCGTTAAGACAGAGGCTGGAGGGAGGGGCATCGGGGCCACTCACAGGATCCCAGGGCTTAGGAGGGCGGCCACGGAGCTGCTGAAACTTGTGCAGTGCATGGAAGGCCTGATGCAGGCAGTGGGCACGGTGAACTTCCTGGGGACTCTGGGCCACAACACGGGGCTGAAACAGGGCTGTGTCCAGGGGCTCCTGCAGGGGGCACTCGGTTCACATTCATGTCCAGAACACTGTGGGTCCCTCGAGGTGCCCAAGCTCCCCAACCTCAGATGCACTTGAACTCACGTGGCTCACAGTCTTGGGTCTCTTGACCTCAGTGACAGCCCCACCACGCAAGTAATGAGAGAAAGTTGTTGTGTCCCCAATCTCCAAGGTCCCATCTCCTGGGGGAGATTGAGCCTGGTCAGTATGCCCTCTGAACCTGACTAGTTCCCCACACCCCATCCTGTCTTGCATCTACATTCTTGATGTTGCTCCACCCTGAGGAAGGGGGAGGGAGAACTTATCTCCAAGGACCAGGCTGTGTCCACCCCCAGTGGGGACCTGGGCACTGAGCCTGGAGTTGGAGTGGGGTTGACTTAACTCTGCACGTGGAGAGGCCGAGGAGCACAGCCGTTGAGCTCCACCATGCCCTCAATGCCTGAGAAAGTCACCAAATCCCCATTGTTGAAGCGGTGGGCATCAGCCTCTTCTCTCAGAGTGAGAATGCCAGGGGAGCCCTGGATAAGAGGTGGCTTGCTCAGGGCTGCCTGTCCCTGCTTTCCACAGGCTCTGGCAGCCCCTCCTTAGTAGGTGAGCACCCCCCACATTAGCACCCACCTGGGAGATGTGCTGGATGGCAGCCACCAAGGGTTCTGCCTCTGTAGGGTCCTGCACAGTGAAGTCCTCACCAAAGTCACAGAACAACTGCCTGTGGTGGGGTGGGAGGGGTCACTGAGATGGCTCAGTTGTTAACTGCCACATTTGTGGTGAAGGGTGACGTACACTAGGGCAAGCCCAGAGGAATCGGGAAAAGAATGCTGGGAGAGGCTTGAAGGATTTACTGGATCAAGTCTGGAGGCTGGGGTAGAGGAAGCACACAAATGGGACTGGGGACTGTATAATCAAGAGGGGATGCCGGGACAGGCCTGAGGTTGGGTGGAGGGGATCTGGAGCAAGCCTGGAGCTGGGGACAGCACTGGGACCAGTTGCTGCCTGTGATGTGGCAGGCTAGGTAAGCCATCTCACCCCACGAGGCCTCGGGTGTCAGCCACCAAAAAGCAGACTCCGTGTTTATGGCAGATGGTGCCCACCTTCAGCTGCTCCTGTAGCTCCGAGGCAGTCAGCACCACCACCTGGGTGGACCTCATGATCAGCAGGGCCAGAACCACTTCAAGCCCACCCTGCTGCTAAAGGCTGGAGGGGGACACTGGGCTGGCCTGGAGAGTAGGGCTGGGAGGGCACCTGGAAGTCCAGCAGCAGGTCCTCGGTGATGTCACCTGTGTGGATGCACACCTGAACAGCTCCATTGAGCTTAGCCAGAAGTTCTTGAGATGCCTCAGCCCTGCTCCTTCCCAAGTCCTGCTCTGAGAGGAAGAACTAAAGAGAGACCCAGTCTGGCTTTAGCAAGGAGTTTTCTCTTGGGCCCTCTCCCCAAGGGCTATGGTCTGGAAACCCATAGCCCCCCAGGACCCTCACCTGGGCAGACAGGTCAGACCAACAGGTAGGGTGGGGATCATGAAGAGTGAGGCTGCCCACGCCCATCAGGACCAGGTTTTTGGCCACCTCAGCCCCCACGCCCTGCAGGCCTGACAGTAGCACCTTGGCTCCCTGAATCCTCTGCATGGCTGGCAAGCCCAACACATACCTGTGGGTGGGAAGTAAGAGGGCAGGCGATTGGAGATCAGAAGTCAGAAGGCCACCCCGCTCTCCTCCCCACCTCGGGCCTCACAGCTGCCGCGAGTATAGCTCTTCATCCAGCAACTTAGAGGTCTCCAAGACATCCATCCTGAGGCCTGGGGCCGGAAAACAGGCTGCAGCGCTTACAGATAGGGTCTCTGCGTGGCAGGTAGTGCCAGCAGGAGCCAGTGCAAACAGGCACTAAGGCTAAGGAGTGAAGGACACTGCTAGTCACAGCTTTCTTCCTGGTTCCTCTGTCATTTCGGGGGGGGGGGGGGAAGCAAAAGTGAAAGTGAAACTAGACTGAGCAGGCTCCTGGTCCTGCCTCCAGCCTGTCCAGCACAGCCTAGCCAGGCAAGGAAGAGTTCTGGCAGCTCTAGGGCACTGGTAAGGTAAGACAGAATTCCTGGATCTGTTCCCCCTCTGGGAGAGCAGGTATTTCTCTTGAGGGAGGGGGCAGGGCCATAGGAGGGATCCATGCGGTCTCCTGTAGCTCCCTAGATGTCCTGAACCTCAGGCCCCTATCCCCCTCAGGGGCCCCTGCCTGGATGGGTTTCCTGCCCACAGAGTACCGGTGGGAACTCCCTTGTCCTGAGCACTCACCTGGTCTCCTAACCACACACAGAGACTTAGAGACCCTAGAGGGCAGAGCCAGTCCCATCCCAGAGGCTGTGAGAGCTTATGGATTATGTTGTCCCACATCCAGGGTTTAAACTACAGACTTGGGGTGGAGCCTAACATCTTTGAGAGCACCTGTGTGCCCCTGCGCCATCTCCTCAGGGATCAGGGATTCCCCTCTGCCCACAGCTGCCTGGTCAGGACAGTCGGCAGCTCTAGGTGGCCTGTCAGGATCTCTCACTGATGAGTGCCAGGACTCAAAGAGGGTTCTCAGTCTCTGAGTGCCAGCCCTGAGAGTGGGAGGCATGGGGCAGCCATGATCACGTGTCCTTATTTGTCATTTAAACTTTTATTTTGAAATAATTATAGACTCAGAGGAAGCTGCAAAAATAGAAAGGAGAGATCCTGTGTACCCTTCACCCACAGATGTCCCCTTCTGCCTTCTTAGGAACTTGGGGCCAGTTCTTTAGAGGATGGACCACAGCTCCCCACAAAAGTCCACAATAGCTAAACCAGGTGCTATCATAAATTCTTTTTTTAAAATTGAGGTAAAATCCATACAACATTAAAATAACCATTTTAAAGTATACAATGTAGTGGCATTTAGTGTATTGACTATGTTGTGCAACCACAATCTCTCTCTAGTTTCAAGACTTCATCACCCACGGAAAAACACCACAACCATGTTAAATAATTGCTACCCATCCCACATCCCACATCTCACCCCCTGGCAAACACTTATATGCTTTCTGTCGCTAGGCATTTGCCCATTCTGGATATTTTATATAAAAGGAATCATACAAAATGTGACCTTTGGTATCTGTTTTCCTTCACTTAATCTTTTTGAGGTTAATCCAAATTGTAGCATGTATCGGTACATCATTCCTTTTTATGGCTGAATAATATTCCATCAGAGGCCTATATCACAATTTGTTATCCAGTCACCTGTTGACATTTGAGTTGTTTATGCCTTTTGGATATTATGAATTGTGCTACTACGATTGTTCTTGGACAAGTATTTGAGTACTTGTTTTCAATTCTTTGGGGTATATGTCTAGGAGTAGAATTGCTGGGTCACATGGTAATTCTATGTTTAATTTTTTGACAGACCAAAAAGCTATTTTCCACAAGCAATGTACAGAAGTGATCTCCACATCATGGCCAAACTGGTTTTCCTTTTTTTTTTTTTTTCAAATTATATCCATCCTAGAGGGTGTAAAGTAGTAGGTAATTGTGGGTTTTTTTTTTCATTCAGTGAACATTTATTGGCTGTGTTATACGTACTAGGTACAGAAACCAGGGCCAGATTCTTAAGTAAGTGGTATCTTCAAATAGATACCAAAAGGCATTTGATGAAATTCAACATCCATTCCTGATTTTTTTTAACTCTTATTAAAATAGAAGTAGATATTTTTTAAAATTGTGGTTTTAACCATTTTTAAATGTACAATTCGGTGGCATTAAGTACATTCACAATATTGTGTAACCATCACCACTATTTCCAGAACTTTTTCTTTATCCCAAAGAGAAATACTGTATCCATTGAAAAGTAACTCTTCAACAATCTTAGATCCCCTGTTTCCCTGGAGCTTCTATTCTATTTTGTCTCTATGACTTTCCCTATTCTAGGTACCTAATGTAGGTGGAATTATAAAGTATTTGCCCTTTTGTGTCTCATTTATTTCACTTAGCATACCTTTTCAACATTCATCTAGGTTGTAGCATGTATCAGAATTTCGGTCCTTTTTTTTTATTGTGATAAAATATGCATAAAATGAAATTAACCATTTTAACATCTTTAAATGTACGGTTCAGTAGCATTAAAGACATTCACATTGTTGTGCCACCATCACCACCATTCATCTCCAGAACTTCATCCTCCTAAACTGAAACTCTCAACCCATTAAATAATAACTTCCCATTCCCTCCTTCCCCACCCGTGGCAACAGCCATTCTACTTTCTGTCTCTATGAATTTGACTACTCTAGGTTTCTCATATAAATGGAATTATACAGTATTTGTCCTCTGTCCCTGGATTATTTCACTTAGCTTAATGTCTTCAAGGTTCATCTATGTTATAGCATGTTTCAGAATTTTTTAAAAGGCTGAGTAATATTCCATTGTATGTATAGACCCAGAGTCTTGTAGTTTTCCCTCACAGAGATCTTGTACATATTTTGTTAGATTTATACCTAAATATTTGTTTTCTTTTTTCTTCTTCTTTTTTGGTGCTGAAGTAAATGGTATTGGGTTTTTAATTTTAGTTGTTGGGACTTCCCTGGTGGTCCAGTGGCTAAGACTCCATGTTCCCAATGCAGGGGGCCCAGTTTCAATCCCTGGTCAGGGAACTACATCCCACGTGCCACAACTAAGAGTTTGCATGCCACAACGAAGATCCCATGTGCTGCAACTAAGACCTGATGCAGCCAAATAAACATTTAAAAAAAAATTAAAAATAATTTGAATCGTTCATTACTGATCTATAAGAAAGCTATTAGCCAGCCACTGCACCCTTAACTTGATGCTACACTTCCCCTCACTAACTGTCCCCGTCTCAAGGCAGCACCAGAGGGGTCCAACCCCCATAACCAAGAGCGTCACTTCCTCCCCAAGAAGCCCAAGGCTCCTCCACACCTGCTGGAGAGCAGCTGGGCACTCTCAGCCTGAAGCATTCTCCCCTGTGCCACGTCCATGCTGGGATCTGCAGAAACAGGTGAACTCCCATCCAGTAGTGAGAGAGGAAAGTTTAGGGGTCCTCATCCAAGCTAGAAGTTCAAAGGGAAGTCTTCTGGGAGAAAGTGCTTTTGAAGCTAAGATGCAGAGGCTAGCAATCTGTCTGGCAGAGTTGAAAGGTGAAGAGGGGGGTGTCACTGGTCATTTGTTGTGCTTGCTGTGAGTTCCCTGTGTGTCTAAACCCTAG
The DNA here is from genome assembly GCF_039906515.1 of Pseudorca crassidens. NCBI lineage: Eukaryota > Metazoa > Chordata > Mammalia > Artiodactyla > Delphinidae > Pseudorca > Pseudorca crassidens. The sequence continues at coordinate 69,069,199 of NC_090305.1, forward strand.
TTCACCCATTTGCTTTCCTGCTTATGGCCTTTGCACTGTGCCCAGGTTAGAGACTGTGGACAAAGCTGAGGTGATGTCACTCTTGCTACAGTCTCCCTGTGCCCTATGAGAGGGCAAATGCCTAAGCGTGAAGCTGCTGGGTCTGGGTCTAGGTGAAGGTCCCGCTTTAGAAAATCATGCCAGACAGTTCTCCAAAGTGAGGGCAAATTTACACTCCCAGAGTCAGGAAGAAAAGACTCTATCTTTTTTATTTCACGAAGAAATCTGGCCCCCCTCCTCTCCCTACCACCATCCCCCATTCCCCGCCCTGCTTGGTCCAGGCCAACAGCAAGTCAGAGAGACAGGCAGAAGCTTGGGCAGGCTGAGGCTGCCTGAGAAGCCTCAAGCACTTTGGTCCTTACAGTCAACAAAAAACCCTGGTCTGGAGGACCAGAAGCAGCCCAGCCACATCCGATCATGGCTATAAATGGGAGCCTGGAATACGGAGCAAACCCTGCTGGCAGGAACAGTGAGCTGATCACATCAGCTCTCACAGGGAGACCCAGTATGATGGGGGGTGGGGCAGTGTGTGTGTGCAGGAAAAGCACAGTTTCTGGGCCTCACCTTCACCCCCATCTTCTTGTTTATCCTTGTCCTCAGGGCTGGTCCTAGAAGAGGGGCCATGCCCCGCAAACCATCTGCCGAGCCAGTCCGCAGTCCTCGGCCTATAAGTCAGAGGCATGTATCTGGCCACTGATCAGACTCACTGTTCTCACTACCACAGGAAGGTGTCCAGCTTGGCCTGGGAGGGAGGGAGCACTGTCCTGGCCCCCAGTCTCTGCTTAGCCCTGGCCTTGGGCTTGGGTTTAACGGGCAGTGAGCGGATCATAGTCGTGTCAGTCTGAAGGAAATGTCAAGGAAGAGGCCCAAAGAGGGGACTGGAATGGAATGCAGGGCAGGAAAGGCTCAGACTTGGTGGTGGGCAGCCCTGCTATACTGAGTAAGGTCTGGCTCTGCACACCTGGGGCTGCAGCCACTGGTGGGCTGGGGTCTGGGGGTACAGGTGAGGGATGATGTGGGCGCCACAGCTCAGCTCAGCCCAATGCTACAGAACAAGGATACAGGCTGGATGAATTTTGTCCGGCCTCCAAGTCCATCGAAGCCAGTCCTTACCTAAAGCAGAAGGAAGAGGTGAGTGGGCCAGGCTAATGGGCTAGGGGGCTGGCCACCCAGCCCCACCCCCAAGGAGGCTGGCACTTGCCACTTTTAGGAAACCACACTCACTGCATCTGTGCTGCGACAGGGCTCTGCCCTGGTCCTCTTGGTCTGTTTCTGGCCCAGGACAGCATTCCGGATGAAGACAGGGAAGGCACCAGCCAGCTCCTCATCAGGCTCTCCCAGACAGCGCTGGCCACCCAGCAAGAGCTGGGACTCCTGCAGAGGAGACCCCAGAGCCAGGCTTGATAAGCCGGATGGCAGCAAACAAGGAGGGTAGGAGGTGTGTTGGAATAGGATCAGGATCTCTGATGCTTCATCAGGAGGCAGGAAGGACAGTGAGTAGGGTTCCCAGGGTGGCTCCAAAGTGCTTCAGTCCTCCAGGGGTGAGAGGACTCTGGCAAGACCCTGACCTCTCAGAAAACCAGATTCATACTCAGTCCCGGCCAGAGTTGGAGGGTGATTGCCTGAGCTTCTTCTGGGAAGCCTTACCTGCTTGGGGCCTTTGGGCATCTTCTTGAGAACGTCCTGAAAGGGAGAACTGCAAGAGCAAAACGTGAAGACAAGAGGCAGGTGAGCAAGACATAAGGGGTAGGTGAGGGACTTCCCTGTTGGCAGAGTGGTTAAGCATCCGCCTGCCAATACAGGGGACACGGGTTCGAGCCCTGGTGTGGAAAGATCCCACATGCCGCGGAGGAACTAAGCCTGTGCGCCACAACTACTGAGCCTGTGCTCTAGAGCCTGTGAGCCAGAACTACTGAGCCTGTGCTCTAGAGCCCGTGAGCCACAACTACTGAGGCCCACATGCCTAGAGCCCGTGCTCTGCAACAAGAGAAGCCACCACAAGGAGAAGCGCGCGCACCGCAAGGAAGAGTAGCCCCCGCTCGCCGCAACTAGAGAAAGACCTCCGTGCAGCAAAGATGCAACGCAGCCATAAACAAACAAGCAAACAAATAAATATATTTTTAAAAGGGGGGGGCAGGCGAACCAGGCTCAGCACATTCCCCTTGGGGAGCCACCGCGTGGCATGGCTGCTGGCATGGCTGCGTGCTGGGCAAGGCACCTCAGTAATCCCTACCCCAAGAGCAGGTCTGTGAACAGCTGGATAGCCACAGCCACCAGAGTGGTGGAGGCAGGGGAGGTTGGGCCATATTCCAATCTTGTGGCTTCCACTCAGGGACAAACCAATTCCACTCACCATTGGAATGATGGGCTCTCAGTCACCTCACCACATCCTGGGCTGTATGTGGGGCTGGAGAGCCCAACAAATTCACTACCCACAGAAGGCAGGCCACTCATGCCCTGAAAATGAGCTCAGGCCTAGCCCCATCTGCCCAGAGAGGGGTCACCACCTCCAGAGGACCCTCAGTAAGTTAGAGAGCCCGTAAAGTACTCTCAGAACACAGGGTTAGGCCATGTCCCTAGATAAATCTGTGCAGGTAGGGTCTGGGGCAGAACAGGTCATGGCCCCAGGCCCTAGTCTGCCACTCCTAGTTCCAGAGCTGGACCCAGTGTTTCCATCCAACTCCTGGGGACCCTAGCAGCTGGATACCCTCTTCTCATATCTTCCCAGAAGAGTGGGAGAATGGTGACCTAAGGCTGACCCTGTGGATTCTCAAAGCCATAAGGACAGGGGCAGGATCAGGGCCTGCAAATATTGAACCCCTCTGTTCCTGTCCCCATAGCCTGTGGTGATGCCGCATGATGACCATGGGAAGAATCTCCTCTTGCTCCACTTGCAAGTCCGGTTCTGGGGAGGCTGGGCTCCCTCACCCCCCTCACAGGCACTGAAGATGGTAGAAATGTCTCTAAAAGGTATGGTAGCCTGCAGGCCCCAGGTGCCCACTTTCAACCTGTATAGTTAAAGAGCAACAAGAGGAAGCCAGCGTACCGAGCAGGCACTGATAGGCCCCCTGACTGTAGCCCACATGCTCTAGGTTTGTTTCTCACTGCTACCAGGCCTGGCCCTATACAGCACTGGTGCCTCTGCCCCTGAGTCTGGGGAGGGGTAGAAAATCCAGCTGGCTTTCCCTTTTGTCCTCTCCCTGGGCCTCCTCTACCTCCACTGCCTAACATCTCAATTTCTTTCTCTCATGTCCAAAGTCTTTGACTGAGAAAAAACTTGCTCAGCCCCTGACTCCCTTACCTGAGCAGCATACAACTACATGGATGTACAGGAGCAGCTCTTGTCTCCATGATGAACTAGTGGCCTGCCTGGCCAAGGAGACAGCCTCCCTACTCCCAGTCCCACTGTACCAATAGTGCAGGTCCCACCCATACCACTGCAGCTCCTCATAGCTTTTCATGTCTGCCCCTGTGGGCTACCTCCTTAAGTGGTAGGGCTCTGGTTCCATGGTCTGATATGGTCCTGCCTCAAGCATGAGCCTGTGGGGCACACAATGGAAGAGGAAGTTCAGAGTCCCTGACTTAAGACTCCAGCGAGCCCATTCAAGGTACTGGGAGCACCCTGCCTCCCAACAGCATCAGCCCAGACCTGCCCCTGCTGGGACCCCCATGTTCTCTCTAATTCACATCCCCAACTTTGCTTGAAGGGTGATTGTGAAGATTAATGAGACAAGCAACAGAAGGGCTTTGTACAGATTGAGTACTCAGGAGAGGGCAGAAAGGTAGCTGGAACCAAAGCCATGGCCATGGCCATGGCCAAGCCCAGGTGACCCTCACTGCCCTGTCAGCCACTCAGAGTTATTAGGGTAGGACCTGCAGAGATCTCTTAGCCATCCTCCCTCCAGGCTGTGGAAGGGCCAGGGGCTACCACTTACTGTGCCTTCTCTGGGAAGAGCCTCTTGGCATGGCCATGCTGGGTGCTGGAGGGCTGGGCTGGGGGAGTATCCACATTAAAGGTGGCATTGAGGTCAATATCATCGCCGAAGGCTGGCCGGCGAAGCTTCAGGTTCAGCATCTCCACAGGAGCTGGGCTATAGGCAGAGATGGCCTGGTTAATCAAGACCACAGCGGCAGCCCAGAAGGACAAAAGCCCCTCAAGCATCAGAGATGGCTCAGCTCCAGGGGCCTGGAGCCCACACCTGGTTTAGAGCCATCCTGCAAGGAAGCCCAAATCTCTACAGAAAAAACCACTTGGCTTAGTCCTTCACACAGTGGAAGTCTGGAAGACATGAAAGGAAGCAAGCAAAAACTCACACAAAACCCAAATGTACAACTAAAAGGTCTTTTGTTCACGTAGCCTCATTTCTCAGAATGCAAGGCAAGGATCCTGTCAGAGAGGTGACCACAGACTGAAGTAAAGGGATGTCCCTTCCAGTGCTACTTATTATGACAAATGGCACAATCTTAGAAACTGGCAAAATGACTCCCCTAGGGGGCTGGTACTGTCATAGCTTGAATATGATATACACATTAAAGTAGTGTTTCTAGAGAGTAAACTTAATAACATGGGAAAGTGCTCATATGTTAAATTTAAAAAGCAATACAAAACTCTATAGTCAACAAAAAACAGAAAAATTAGACTTCACAAAAATTTTAAATTTCGCGCATCAAAAGATACTATCAATAGAGTAAAAGGGCAATCCACAGAATGGGAGAAAATATTTGCAAATCATATATCTGTTAACGGATTAAAATCCAGAATATATAGAGAACTTCTATAGCCCAACAACAAAAAAGCAAATAACCCAATCGAAAATGGGCAAAGGACTTGAACAGACATTCCTCCTAAGATGATTTATAAATGGCCAATAAAGGGGAGTTCCCTGATGGCCTAATGTTTACGATTCTGGGCTTTCACTGCTGTGGCCCAGGTTTAATCCCTGGTCTGGGAACTGAGATCCCCATAAGCCGCAGAATGGCCAAAAGAAACCACCCCCCTAAACAAATGGCCAATGAAGACATGAAAAGACCCCCAATACCACTAATCATTAGGGAAATGCAAATCAAAACTACAATGAGACACCCCTCACACTCATTAGGATGGCTACCATAAAAAAAAACAAAACAGAAAATAACAACTATTGGTGAGAATGTTCTTAAATTGGAACGCTGTGCACTGTTGGTGGGAATGTAAAGTGATTAAATCACTGTGGAAAACAGAAAGACAGTTCCTCAAACAATTAAAACTAGAATTATCAAGTGATATAGCCATTCCATTTTTGGGTGTATGTGCAAAAGAACTGGAAGCAGGATCTCAAAGAGATATTTGTGTATCCGTGTTCACAGTAGCATTATCCACAATAGCCAAAAGGTGGAAGCAACCCAAGAGTCCATCTACAAAAGAATGCATGAGCAAAATGTGGTATATACATACAATGGAATATTATTCAGCTTCAAAAAAGAAATTCTACAACATGAATGAACCCTGAGGACATTATGCCAACTGAAAGAAGCCAGTCACAAAAAGACTGTATGATTCTACTTACATGAGGTATTTGGAGTAGTCAAGACCATAGAGACAGAAAGGAGAATGGTGGTTGCCAGGGGCTGAGGGGGAGGGGGAGGAAATGGGGAGTTACTGTTTAATGAGTATAGCATTTTTTACAAGACAAAAATTCGGGGGATAGATGTTGGTGATGGTTGCACAACCTTATGAACATCTTTAATACCACTGAACTGTACACTTAAAAATGTTGGTAAGGGACTTCCCCAGTGGTCCAGGGGTAAAGAATCCGCCTTCCAATGCAGGGGACGCGGGTTCGATCCCTGGTCGGGGAATTAAGATCCCACATGCCGTGGGGCAACTAAGCCCATGCGCCACAACTACTGAGCCTGCGTGCCTCAACTAGAGAGAGAAAACCCGCACGCCACAACTAGAGAGAAGCCCGCGCGCCACAGTGAAAGATTCCACATGCCACAAAGAAGATCCCGCGTGCCGCAACTAAACCGGATGCAGCCAAAAAAAAAAAAAAGTTGGTAAATTTTATGTTATGTATATTTTACCACAATAAAATTGGGGGGAAAAAAACCAAAGAAAACTCTATGTATAGTATAATCACATGACTTGTGCACACACATCCCCCACTCTACCACATACAGAAAAAGGACTTGAAGGGATTTTCCGCTGGTCAATGGTGACTACCTCTGGGATAAGTCCATATTTTCCAAATTCTCAACAATGCATGTGTTTTTACTTTTTTTAATGGGGGAAGGGTATAATTCTATTAGAAAATTTAAGCCAACAGGATTTTTTCTAGCCCATCCAGACCTGGTGGGGCTCCCCAGCTCCTGTGATCAGAGAACTCCGGGGAGTGGCAGGGGAAGCCCCAAGACCACTCTTTCCCTCAGGAGCCTTTCAGAGCTGCCCATAGCCCTACTCTCACTACTCAGGGACAGAGGGATGAGCTGTGCCGTATTAGTCTCTGGCCAGGAGCCAGATGGGGTGTGCAGATCAGAGGAAAGGAACTACCTGCACTGACTTTGGTAGGTAAGCAATCTGGGAAGCTTGGACTCTCTCTTTCTTTCCCTGGCCAGACCCCTGGAAGCTCTACCCTTTCCTTGCCTGTAGGTGGAAGCAAAGGCTGCATAGACCCACCTCAGACCAACTTCACGCATTGCTTTGCTTCCCACTCTGGGAACCACAGCATAAAGCAGCAGTCAGGACCACTCATGCCAATCTTTTTTTTTTTTTTAATAATTTTATTTTATTTATTTATTTTTATTTTTGGCTGCATTGGGTCTTCGTTGTTGCTCACGGGCTTTCTTTAGTTGTGGTGAGCAGAGGCTACTCTTCATTGTGGTGCTCGGGCTTCTCACTGCGGTGGCTTCTCTTGTGGAACACAGGCTCTAGGCGCGTGGGCTTCAGTAGTTGTAGCCCAGGGGCTCTAGAGCATAGGCTCAATAGTTGTGGCACGTGAGCTTTAGTAGTTGTGGCTCGCAGGCTCTAGAGTGCAGGCTCAGTAGTTGTGGCGCACGGCTTAGCTGCTCCGCGGCATGTGGGATCTTCCTAGACCAGGGCTTGAACCCGTGTCCCCTGCATTGGCAGGAGGATTCTTAACCACTGTGCCACCAGGGAAGCCCCATGCCAATCTTCTGTAAGATCTGTTACTCTGCCACTTTTTACCAATCTCAGCAAGTCCAGGTCCGGGTTAAGAGAGGTGCACTCAGGTGGCAGGCAGGGTCTGGCTATGACAGCCATTTTGCCCTCCAGGTGGCTCAGGGTAGGACTTCCTGCTGCCATTGCCTCAGACCTTGCCCAGTGGTGTTCATGGCATGTGCCCAGCCTTGGCTCAAGCCAAGCCAGTCTTTTTCACTCACACCTCCTGGCCATCCCCAACACTAAATTCAAGACTCAGGAGGTTCTCTCAGTGCCTCCCTCACTCCCCCACACCATCTGGCTCATATGAACACATTTCTTGTTCCCTCAGACACTTCCTGGTAAATCCTTCTTCTTTTATAAGCTCGAACCCTGTTTTTCTTCCTGCCAATGGTCCTTCTTTCCTTCCCACCTTCTGTCTGTCTGACAGACAAGGTGGAAGAGTCTAGAGCTTAGTGGCCATATACACCCCCCAACTGGTTGAGGGCTTGGCTTTAGGTCCTCCTGGGTGATACCATCATCTTTGGGATAGTCACCCATGGCCAACATACAGGGCTTCATGCCAGAGGACTCAGGAATTGGGGCAAGACACCCCTCTTTCCAAAACTCAACCAAGGCCCTGGGCAGACCTATTACCTGTGTGGCACGGGAGTTAGTCAGTGTGTCCTCCATGAACTCATGGCAACCGGCAGGCCTACCCTAAGCAAAGGCCTCCCCAACTCCCTTCAGCTTGGAGGTCAGGGGCTCTTGGGGTCCATGAGAGAGGTCTTCCAAACACCTCCTCTGTGGTTGGGGGTGATAGCTACCTCCTGAGGCCTCCCTAAAATGACAGGAGTGAAGGATAACCCTACTGCAACAAATGGAATGGGCAGCCATCATCAGTACCCATAGAGTTCCACAAAAATCTGGGAGAGAGCATGGCCAGGGGATAGGAGACTTACACAATAGCCAGAACCCACCAGGAGAGGGCTACGGATGCAAGGGAGGAGCGGGGAAGACCTGGATTTACAGATGCATTAAACAAGCCTGAAAATGGGGGTACTGATGGAAGGTGCGAGCTTGGTGCCACCCCTCCCTACATCAGGGAGTGAGCACCAGGAAGTGAGCCTGCTACCTGGGGCCAAGAATGAGAAGGGCCTTTTCTAAAGTCACCTGCAAACCATCCACGGGATCTTACAGCAGCCAGTACTGGACCTGACAGCAAATCCCTCTGCACCTAGGTTCAGACATGATACCAGATGACTGCACATTCTCCCAATCCCTGCCCATAAAGGTTGGGTTCCCAGGACACCTTTCTGTTATTCCTCCTCAGAGGGCCACAGGCAGCCAAGGACCCCCAAGCATGAGAGGGAAGTCCAAGAGAAAGGCCATGATGTGCAAACACTGGCCCTGACAGAAATGAAAATGCTAGACCATAAAACAAGGTATAGCATATTTTGCCAAGGATGTATTCAGCGAGCAAGAAAGAATGTGTGCAAATTTAAAATGCGATTGCTGATTCAGCCTTAAAAAGGAAGGAAATTGGGACTTCCCTGGTGGCGCAGTGGATAAGACTCCAAGCTCCCAATGCAGGGGGCCCAGGTTCGATGCCTGGTCTGGGAACTAGATCCTACATGTGTGCCGCAACTAAGAGTTCGCATGCCACAACGATGGAGCTCACCTGCCGCAACTAAGGAGCCCATGTGCTGCAACTAAGGAGCATCCAAGCTGCAACTAAGGGGCCTGCCTGCTGCAACTAAGACCCAGTGCAATCAACTAACCAACCAAACAAATAAATAAAAAGAAAGTAAGCAAAAGCAGGAATGGAAAGTCCCTGGGCACCTAGAGGAAGCCTCTGTGCTTGTGCTCCCCCTTACTGTGGACGCCAGACACAGATGACAAGTGCATGGAAACACCAAGGCCCATGGAATAGAAAGTGGAGGGAGCACGATGGGGAGCTTGCAGACAGCAGCCTTGAGTGATATCCTAAAAAAAAGGATTTTTACTTTCTGCCTTGACTCAGGTTGGGTTCTAAAGGTCTATCTACATGAGATGGTCACTGAGACTAACAGCTCCCTGAGGGTGGGTACTATACCTGCCAAGCTCCGGACAGAGCCCTCATGTTACCTGGGGCTTCCAAGGTGGCTGGGCCGATAGACTCTGAGTGTAGAGTAGGTAGGAGGGACCAGAAACAGAGCTCAGTTTGTCAAAATCAGCCACAGGCTGGACCTCACAGAGTCATGTGCCCATCACACTCCCACAGCCCTCAGACCTAAACTGGGGCAGGCAGGCAGCCCTGGCTCTGTAAAGAGACACTGGAAGGGGCTTCCCTTGTGGCGCAGTGGTCAAGAATCTGCCTGCCAATGCAGGGGACACAGGTTCAAGCCCTGGTCCAGAAAGATCCCACATGCTGCAGAGCAACTAAGCCCGTGCACCACAACTACTGAGCCCACGTGCCACAACTACTGAAGCCAGCGCGCCTGGAGCCCATGCTCCACAACAAGAGAGGCCACCGCAACGAGAAGCCAGCGCACCACAACAAGGAGTAGCCCCCGCTCACCGCAACTAGAGAAAGCCCGTGTACAGCAACGAACACCCAACGCAGCCAAAAATAAATAAATTAAATAATTAAAAAAAAAAAAATGAAACACTGGAGGACCTGAGGTATGAAAGGAAAGAGAAAGACTGAGGAATGAAAGGTAGGAGAATGAGAGGAAACTGGCTTGCATGCATTCACTGCCCCCCTCAGATGCTGACCGGGTACTATGGTGTGGGGGAAGGAGCGTGTGTGTGAGGAAGCTGATGGTGGGGACACAGATCAGGAGGCAGCTCCCGGTCTACTCACAGCCGGGTGTGTACACAGGGGGTAGACCAGGCTCCAGAAAGCCTCTAGAGCACCTCTGTGGACCCTAGCAGCTGATGACATCTGAATAAGAAGTGCTACCTGTGCAGAGGACAGTGAGCTTATTTCTGCTGAGGAGACTAGGGAAGGCTCCGCAGGGCAGCTGACACTTCAGTGTGGAGAAGAGCAGAAACACAGGAGGGCATAGGAGCAGGAAGGCAAGGGGTGTTCTGCTGCATTGGGCAGTGTGATTTGGCTGAAGCCTGAATATCCACCGCAGCCCACAAGGCCAGCTCCATGAGGGCCTGAGGCCAGTGCCAAGGGTCCTGGGAGATGTTTGGCAAGGGAGTGGCATGATGCCCTGGGGCTGCTATACAGGACAGGGGGGAGGAGTGGGGCGATGGGTCACAAGTCTCACACGGAGGTGGGAGCAAGGAAAAGGGTCAGGAAGGCACCACAGAAGTTAGATGGGCAGGCTCTAGCAATTGAGTGGATGTGGGGAAGAGGGAGCATAATGAGTTTCCAACGTTGAAACGTGGCTCAAAGGGACTTCCCTGATGGTCTAGTGGGTAAGATGCCACACTCCCAATGCAGGGGGCCCGGGTTCGATACCTGGTCGGGGAACTAGATCCCACAGGCATGCCGCAACTAAGAAGTCCACACACTGCAACTAACAGCCCGCATGCTGCAACTAAGAAGACTGCATGCCACAACTAAAGATCCCTCATGCTGCAACTAAGACCCTGCTCAGCCTAAATAAATAAATAGTTAAATAAAAACAAAAGTGGCTGAAATAAAAGTGGCTGGGGGGCTTCCCTGGTGATGCAGTGGTTAAGAATCTGCCTGCCAATGCAGGGGACACGGGTTCGAGCCCTGGTCCGGGAAGATCCCACATGCCGCGGAGCAACTCAGCCTGTGCGCCACAACTACTGAGCCTGCGTGCCATAACTACTGAAGCCCACGCGCCTAGAGACCATGGTCTGCAACAATAGAAGCCACCACAATGAGAGGCCCATGCACTGCAACGAAGACTCAACACAGCCAAAAAAAAAAAAGTGGCTGGGGACTATGCTGGTGGTCCAGTGGTTAAGGATCCGCACTAGCAATGCAGGGGGCATGGGTTCAATCCCTGACTGGGGAACTAAGATCCTGCATGCCGCGTGGCTCGGGGAAAAAAAAAAAAGTGGCTGGGCTGCTGGGTTGTGTCTTCTGTCTGGACCATCAGGAGGGCTGCTAGGCAGGAGATTGCCCTGAGGACCCTCTCAGCCCATTGGCTTCTGTGGAACACTGGGGAGGAGGACACCCATCCCTCTGCCTCTGGCTCCCTCTGCTGGCAGCTTTAATGTGCATATTCCTGGAACCAGAAGAGAGTTACAGTATTTCCATGGTTGTTTCAGAACCTGGGGCAGACGGATACATTAGGTGAGCCATTCCATAAACAGGATGCCCTGAGCTGGTGCTCCTGCCCTTTCTCTGACCAGCCCTAGGTACTTTCTGGCCTCCCCTGGCCTCTCCTTGTCAGAACCCAGAATCTACCTCAAAGCTGCTTTCCAGCTAAATCTTGCCTATCTCCCAGGGCAGGGGGTCCACAGCCTTCAGGCCCACATGGGCCACCCACTCCCACAAAGCCAGGAAGAGTGAGGACACCCTTACCAGGGAGCTCTTCCAGCCTATAGCCCTTGCACCACCCCAGAGGGTCAACAAACCTCTCTAAAACCAGGCGGTTGACAGCCTCACTGTCCACTGGTGGCAGGTTCAGAGTTTCCTGCAGCATCGTTAGCTTTTTTCTCAGGCTCTTGGGGAAGGAAAGAGAAGAGAGTGAAAGAGCCGCTGAGGCACCAAGTCCAGAGGGACTACCAAGGACTGAGCACCACACACGAAAGGCAAGCCCACTGGGAACAGAACAAGGCCCGAAACCCAAATATCAGGCTCAGGAAGCCAGGACCACCCGACCTCAGAACCCGTCTCTGGTGGAGCCCCTACTCTGGTGGTCTCAAGGATGTAGGCACAGGACAGACTGTGAGGAAGACCCAGGTGCTCTCTGTCCTCTGCTGAGGAGGCCCCGGCTCCAGACCAAGGGCCAAGGCACATGTCCTGACCCACCCTGACCCAGGAGGATGCAGGGATCCCAGAGCCACCACCACTGACTGGTGCAAGGTTTCGCGGGCAGAACTGGCCAGCCCTGTTCTTGGAGGGCACATAAGCCACCCCTCGTTCCCGCCTGGCCAGAGATGTCCCTCACTGCGATTTCCTTGTCAGCACTCTGTAAGTCCTTCTGGGCCGACCTCAGCTCCAACTTGGCCTGGTCCAGTTCAGAGTAGACTGTCTGCAACTACAAGAAAGTGTAAGGAGAAAAGGATGAACCCAGGGGTGCCCATGTGCCCTGCCCGCACCTGCTGCTACACCAGCTCGTGGTAGCCCGGGGTCCAGAAGAGCTGGGAACACGGGAGGGAGACCCTAGCTCCATGGGGCTGGACCTTAGTCCGGCAATGTCCATCTGGAGCTGCCCAGGAGCAAGGGCTACTTCCTACACCCTTGCCCATGGATGCACCATGCCCAGAAATAAAAACTGCTGTGCTGACTGCATCAGGTTCCAAGATGCCTTCTACTGGGTGTTCCCTGGTGGCCTAGTGGTTAGGATTCCAGGCTTTCACTGCCATGGCCCAGGTTCAGTCTCTCGCTGGGGAACTGAGATCCCACAAGCCGAGCGGCGTGGCCAAAAAACACAAACAAAATAAAAACAAAACAAAAAATACCCCCAAACAAGAGGCCTCATACTCTGGGCCTGGAACAAAAAACAGGCACCTGCAGCTGTCACATTTGGGACCTGTGTGCTCCAGCCAGCTGAGAGGTACCCAGAAGAGCAGAGAGGAACAGAAGTGTGCAGAGGCTGGGGGGATACCTGCCTGATCTACCACCCTAACTGGACAAGCCATGTAGCCAGAGTCAATGCCCAGTAAGGATCAGAAACCAGCCTCTGTGAGTCATCCAACAGCCCCATGGCCTTGCTTAGGAGACACACATGAGCATGACAAAAGGACAGCCACCTCTCCCCTCACTGTCAGCTCCCCACTGAATTACCTTGCTTCTGGAAGAAAACAAATCCTTCTTCAGTTTGTCGGCTAGCTCCCCTGAGGCCTTCCGCGCCTCTTTTAGATTCTCGTACTCTCTACAAAGGGGCCATGGAAAGACATGTCAGCACCAGACACCTGCTGGTCAGACTGAGCCACAGCACCAACCAAACACAAAGCCCAGCCCAAGCCCTCAGCCCTTCTCATTCCTACTCTGACACCTGAGCCCAGAGGGGACCAGGTGGTGCTGTGGAGGGTCTGGCACCCAATGCAAGGAGAGCTGGTGAGTCTCTGTTCCCTGCCTGCCTGCAGGCACTGGCGATTTGAGAGGGTGTGCAGGAAGCCCCGGCCCCACTACGAGGCCCCCTACACCACCTGACCCCTACACGAGGCATCTGGGATCCTCCATGCCTGTCAGCCAAGTGGTCCCTTTTCTCCCACCTCACACCCATTGTAGTAAACATCTGAGCTGAGTTTCTGATGCAAGCCAGGCAGGGTCAGTAACAGTGCTAATAGGAAACAGGCTCCAGATATCATGATGGGGCTCATGGCTCAGAAAGCTGTGCCAACGTCTTTAGAAATAACACTTATAGTTCACACTCAATTCTCTCAAAATCCTGTGAGGCAAGTTATTATTATCTCCATTCAGGAAGCTGAGGATCAGAGAGGTTAAGAAATTGGCTCCTGGCCACATGGTGAAAGGGGTGAGGGTTCAAACTGAGGCAGCACGGCTCCAGAGCCTGCCCCTTAACTCCACCTGCTGTGCTTTACAAGAGATGGGCAACAGACAGAGAGGCATGGCTGGGGTGCCATGGCTTAGCTCCTGGGCTTGGATAGAGGGGCCAGAGTACACACTTCTTGAGGGACACGCAGTACACAGCCAACTGCTCCACCGCTGACTGTCCCACACCCATGTCGCGGATCATCTCCTCCACCTCGGGCCGCTGACTCTGGAGTAGGAGCTCAATTCTGAAAAACACCCAGCCCACGGCATTTAAAATCTGGAGGCTGATGGGTAGGTACCCAGTGCAGCTCTGCTTCCCTTTGCTGCCGTTGCTATGGTGACAGCCTGAGCTGCTAGGATGCTTCAGCAGGCAGGTCTGTCCAAAGAAAGGCCCCACAGCAGAGCTAAGCACAGCTGCAGTGATGCTGCTGAGGAAGAAGGGGTGTTGACAGAGAGCCTCAGGTCAGGGATCCCCAGAGAGAGGTTCTTGGAACAAAACCCCTGCCAGGTCATTTGGCCACAGGCAACAGGGACAGGGAGGAGTGTGGCAAGAGCCCCCATGGAAAGTAGAGGAGCCCATAGAGGTTGAGTAAGACCTGTGCCCATACTCAGCTAGCCTGAGCCCCCCATGGCCTATGGAGAGTTGAGCTACAGAGGTGAGCCAGCCCCTGCTGAAGTCCTGAGAGCTGTGCCCCAGAGGGCCCTAGATGCAAGGGCACAGGGCAGGCCCCAGATCCAAGCTCACCGCTCCATGGTCTTCATCTTGTTCCGGAGCCGGCGGGCCTCCTCCCGTGCTTGTTTGGTCTCATCCTGCTGCTGTTCCAAGTACTTCATCTGCTTCTGAAGAGCAAACGTACCCCTACATATCTGTTGCTTGGAAGCTCCTGGGGCCAAGGCTAAAGTCACTGGGAGAACACTACCCTAGAACTGTATGCTTTTGAAAATGCTGATAAGCATATGCTCCAACCCCCAGGAGGTAAGGCTCCTGGGCCCCACTCTGGCTTATGCTTTTTCTGCTAAGAGGCCCTAGGCCAGCTGCTTCCTCACCTCCCTGTTTGCTTCCTCCTGAGATAGGTCTTACCATAGGCACAGCCCACTCCCAGGATCTATAGGCCTGCTGGGGGCTGCCAGGGTCCTGTGGCCTGCTGTGTAGGAAGCTGAAGAAGCCTGGAGCACAAATCCAGGCTGCGCTATCCACCAGCTAGACCTATGGACAGTTGCTGGGGTAGGAGAGCTGAGCCAGAGGCAGCTGGCCAGGCTGCCCTCAGTACCTGGCCACTTCATCTCTGACCTGGGACTGCCAGCAGACTCCTGCTCTACAGCCAGGTGCTGGTTCACTCCTTCCTTCCCACTGGCCAGGCCACGTGATCCAGGCCAGCCACGAAGCAGAGACAGAAACAATGAACACCCTGGGGCTCTATCTGTTCACAAGGATGGCTCCCTTTCCCTTTCAAATGGCATCCAGCAAGGACTGCTCCTTCCTACGAGGCCAGAATATCAATTGTGGATTCAAGTCAATCACCTCATGCCCCTCGGAGAGCAAGAGGCTCACCAACCTAGGCTGACACAATATTCATTTGGGTCTAGAGCCACTTGCTCTGCAGGCTTTGATCTGCCCGGTCAGCTCAGCACAGCCGACTTCAAAGGCCCCCTGCTCCTCCCTGGGATGCTGTTTGATCTGGCTCCAGAGAGCAGCCCAGCAAAGAACTAGAGTGCTAATGGAAGGTTCTTCAGGCTGGCTTTGTCAGTGGAGTACAAACCACTTTTGGAAGCACGGCCCAGCCTCACTGACGTCTTGGCTGAGCAGCCCCTCCATGAAGCACTGGGCAGGCCTCACCTCTCGAAACTACCTAGTACCAAATCCATAAGTGCAGGCAATACGACCCTTTTCTCATGGGCTGGATGGGTACAGCATGGGAAGCCTGGGGAAGATGGGATTTGCCTCCATTTTACAATTGCACAAACCAAGGTATTGACCAAGGCAGAACCAAAAGACAAGCCCAGAGTGATGAGTCCAGGACTAAAACTATATCTCCCCAGCAATCTGTGTCCACAAGGCCTGGGGACCCACCTTGAGGGTGGAGCACAGCATCTCAGCCTTGTCTAAGGCCTTCTGCAGGGATTCAACAGTGGCGTTGCGTTCTTCCAGCGTGTCCCGCAGAGTGTCAATGATAAGCTGGCCGTCTCGTTTTTCCTTCTCTGGAGCAAGGGTGGGGGATAGAGGGAGAGGAGAGGCCCGTCCACACTGCAGTATGAGAACATGGGCCCTTGGGCTCCAGCACACCACCCCAGAGCCAGGTGAGGAACAAGTCTCAGGCCAGAAAGTTGGGTGGCCCGCTTCTCTCTCTGGCAGACACCAAACCAGGGACACCCAGCCAGAGTCTCTTCCTTCAGGGGATGAGACCCTCTTTCTGATGCTTGGAACTACTTGAGTAAAGATTTCACTGCTCTGTGCTCCTGTGGGTCTAGTTAATTCATCATCCCAGAACTCAAACAAGTTCCTGCCAAATTTGGCAGTGGAACCCTCACCTACAAATATTTTGTCCTATCAGATAGCCCCCTCCCAGCCCGGGTCCTAGGCAAGCAGCCTCAGACAAAGAGAAGAGGCTCACCTGATCTAGGTGGACAGCTTCAGTCACCTCCCTTTCCTTTCCTTTTCTGCCAATCACAAGAGCTGATAGGACTCTTGGACATATGAAGCAGGGAGAGTCCCTGGCTCTGCCAGAAGGTTGGAGGCCTTCCTCCCAGGGCCTCTCCCTCCACTACCCAAGTCAGGGGCTTCCCAGGGCCCCTTGGGAACTCACCTTTCTGGGAAAGCAGAGCTCTGGTATTATCCAGTTCATTCTGCAAGGCAATATCCACAATAAGCAGCAAGAAGGCATCAGAGCTGGCCTCCACTCAGCCTCCCATAAGGCTTGTGGGGAGCCCCAGGAGGGGACAAGGAGGCCTATGGGCCCAGGGAAGCATGAACCCTGCACACCTCAAGGCCAAGCTAAGTCAACAATGTAGAGAGAAACCTTGCTTTATCTCTGTGTGCCTTTTTAAAAAGTAGGTAAAATGGACGAAAATAATCTCAGGTACAAGACCCTAGGACAGGAAAAGAGGCATAAAAGCGGCAAAAGAAGTGGAGCTGCGCCTGTGCAGTCAGTCTCATGGCAGAGGCTTCCATCGCTTCCTTGGGCCTGTGCTGGCCTTGACCCTCTCTGGCATTAGCTGCACTCACTGGGGACACAGAATTGGGATGTCCAAGCACCTTGGGCCACCACTGCTTCCCTCCACCCTGGGTCCTGCCTGCTTCATGGTCTGCCCCTCTCCAAGCTCTAAGCTGGCTCTGTGCACCATGAATCTTCCAGCCCCAGAATCCAACAGGTAGGTGAACCAGGACAACTTTGCACCCCTGGATGAAACCTCACCTGCGCTAGGCTCTAACCAGACTGTTGTGAGGGTCAAATGGGCCTCTCAAAGTGCGTGCCTATGTTCCGAAGCCACTGCTACAGAACCACTGAGAGGCTGAAGCAGAACTGAGCCCAGCTCCCATTCAGGAGTCCCATGTACTCAACACCCCTGTGGGCAAGAGACATGCCTACTCCATAAGCAGGAAAACCAGGTTCGGCAGACCTGAAAGGCTTGGCCTAGGGTTCATGGTGGTAGCTCGATGCAATCCAGAAAAATCCTCCTCCAGATTACCCTCCCCAGGTCAACGCAAGACTCAGAATATCGGGCTTCCCTGGTGGCACAGTGGCTAAGAATCTGCCTGTCAATGCAGGGGACACAGGTGCGAGCCCTGGTCCGGGATGATCCCACATGCTGTGGAGCAACTAAGCCCTTTGCACCACAACTACTGAGCCTGTGCTCTAGAACCGGCAAGCCACGACTACTGAGCCTGCGCTCTAGAGCCCGCAAGCCACAACTACTGATGCCCATGCGCCTAGAGCCTGTGCTCCGCAACAAGAGAAGCCACTGCAATGAGAAGCCCGTGCACCGCAACGAAGAGTAGCCCCCGCTCAATGCAACTACAGAAAAGCCCTCACGCAGCAACAAAGACCCAACGCAGCCAAAAATAAAAAATAAATAAAATAAAATAAGTTTAGAAAAAAAAAAAAGGCTCAGAATATCACATGTGACCAATACTAAGGCCTAGCCCCAGTGCGTGGATAAGTCCCTGTTGTCAAACTCTCTACCCAGGACTCTGGGGCAGGAACTGTTGGTGGCTGAGCTGGTCAAATAGGCCGGACATCTGGGGTGGAAGCGGTGGGCAGAGAAGGGCACACACGGGCTACCTGAGAACGGCTGCCAGCCCAAAGCTACCGCTAGTCCCCTGGCTCCTTCCACACCCAAGCAGGGTGCCTTCCAAGCCCTTGCTCCAAACTACTCAAGATTTTGCCTCCCTGTCTCCTAGATCTGGCTCAGAAGGCCAGAAAGAAATGAAGCTGCCTTTGTTGCCTTTATCACAGGGAGGACACGGCTTAAAACTGGGAGCAGTTACCATGACGATGAACATGTTAGCTTTAGGCATAAAAGTTCCACGTTCTTGAAGCAGTGAGGTTCCAAGGACATCACAGCACCCTGGGACCAGGGCCAAATGAATCCTGATCTGACAGATGCCCAGCAAATTAACCCTCAGAGTCCAGGTTCACTTGCAAATCCCAATCCCACTTATTTGAGAGGTTTCTGCCAATCCAATCCCTTTGTACACAAAGAAAGCTAAACTTTACACTTGGAGGGGAAGCAGTATAAGTGTAGGAGGGAAGCCACCCATCCTCCCCTGCAGTGTGGGTTTCTATCCTGGCTGCATATCTTGATTCCAGGGGCTCTACCCTCCATTCCTCCTCTGAGAAAGACTCAGGCACCTGGATATATACCAAGTTCCCCAGGCAGTTTTGAAGCACAGGCAGGTTTGTGAACAGTAGGTTCACACATATTCCCTGGCTGAGGACTGAAAAGATGGTTGTAGACCCTTTGCGAGGTGGGGGAACTTCAGGAGAGGCACTCTGAACTATGGTCAGAATTGCTCTGAAATCCCCAGGGGAGGGCTCACAGTCAAGTGGCTCCCCTCCCCGCTAACAGCGTATTTCTCCAATGACTGTAGCATCATCACTTGTCCTCTGCTCTCTCAGCCTCTGCCTTGAAATCTCTACCAAGTCTTCCCTCCAGAACTCCATCTCCATACTCGAGGTACTCTCCCTGGGTAGGAGCAGAAAGTGAACTCTCAGAGGGCTTGGGGTTCAGTAGAATGAGATAAATTCTGGGTACCTTTAAGAATTCTGCATCTAAGACACTCTCCTCCTCCTGGGCAAGGTCAAAGAAGAGCTTATTGATAATGGTTCTTTTACCGACCTGAATGAAAGAACAAGATACAGTATGACTGCACAGCTGGGTCATGGGCAAGGATAAGGGTGTACATTCAGCCTAGCCCATCTCAGGCCTAACCTTTCACAGCACATCCCTTGGAGTGAGAGGACCTCTGTAACCCTGTAGGTGGCCCAAGCTGGTGCCACTAGCTTGGTGGTTACTGAAGTCATGTCACTGCAGACCCATGTGGTAACTGTTCAAAAGAAACCCCAACTCTAGGTGCTGGGCATTGCAGGGGAAAGGCAGGGAAGGAGACCAAATCTACCCAGGTGAAGATTGGCCCAGGCAATGAGTCCATCCGTCTGCTATCTTTGGGTACAAAGAGGCCTCCCGAGCCGCTCAAAAGCACAAGTGAGGCTCGACCAGCCTCAAACCACGAGGGTCCAAATAGGTCAAAGACATTGCTTAGCTTCAGAGATCTTTCCTCATTCCTGCTCCCTGGCAAGGAGCTGTCTTTAGCTGAGGTGTTTTCATCCTACCACCCTCACCTGGATTCGGCACTGCGGGCAGGTCCGACTTGGTGCTGTCTCGAACCACTGAATTAGGCTGGAATGAGAAACAGAAAAACAGACTTGTGAGCCATGGCTTGGAGCGAGACATACAGGCCAGGTAGCCACCCCGACCAGAACAGCGCCTGTCCTGCTCCTCCTCGACCCAATGCCTGCCTACCCAGGAGGGCAGCACCACAGGCCATGACGGTATATCCCACAAGGCCTGACTGGTACAAGCACTCCAACCAACTGGCCCTTTTTTGGGCCCTGTTGGCTTAGATTTCCCTACCCCTGAGCTGCAATTTTGTCAACTTTCTAGGCTTGGAGCAGGGCATGGGGGAGCAACAGTCAAAGCCAGACTCCCTCAGAGATGGGGGTTGTAATAATACCCCCATGTGAGCTAGGGCTCCAAAGGGGTACACTTTCAAAGTAAGGATAAACTAGAGGTAAAAGCAAGTAGCAGTAAAAGCAAAACACAGCCCAGCTATGCACCATCTGCTTTAAATTTTAATTAAAATAGTCTCCTGCTAGGGAATTCCCTGGCAGTCCAGGGGTTAGGACTCCGTGCTTTTGCCAAGGGCCCAGGTTCAATCCCTGGTGGGGGAACTAAGATCCCACAAGCTATGCAGCGTAGTCAAAAAGAAACAAAAACAAAACGTAGTCTCCTACTGGTAAACAATCCCACCCCCAGGAACCAGGGAGAAACAGAATCTTTTCAGGAAGATGATACCATAATCCTAGGCCTCAATTTTTTTTCTATAAATAATTTTTCAAATACATATAATACAAAGCTAACAATGCATAATGGAATACTACACAGCAATGAGAACGAATGAGTCTACAACTAAGAACAAATTATGGATGAATTACATAAATATAACATTGAGGAAGAGAAGCCAGATACAAAAAAAGGTATATTGTGTATAACTCCATTTACATAAAGTAAAAAAGTAGGCAAAACTCATCTATTTTGCTGGAAGTCAAGACAGTGGCTATCCTTATGTGTGGCGGAAAGGCGGGCAGGTGGGAGTAACTGAAAGAGTGCACCAACCTGGGTCGTTGGACTCTTTAATCAATAGAAACTGATAAGATGCCAGAGGAGAAATTCAGGCAAGGCTTTATTGGGACTTGTGCTGCACCTCAGGGAGCAAAAACAAGCAACAGGTGCCCTTGCTTGCTCACTGTGGGGCGGGGGGGGGGGGAGCTGGCTCCTTAAATGGGGTGAGTGTAGGGGTGGGTTGGCAGATTGAGCCACAGGGGTGGCTTAGGTAGTCTGCCCACCCCTTTGGTGCTATGTGCAGGGGTCATGCACAGTACCCTGCTTTTGCTCCAGGCATTTCAGAAGCGACAGCTGGGTTTTGGCCTTTTTGTATTTTTTGTTTGTAATTTGCCCCAGCTGCTGCACACATGTACTTATTTTTAGTCCCCTATAGTTTCTCTGTATTCTGTTGCTTGAGGAGAGGTTTGTCTAGGTGCAAGTGCAAGCACTCTGGCAGTGTCCCAGGTCCCAGCCTGTCTCAGGAGGAGGTTTCTGGAGTGCTGATGTCTAGTTTCTTGTTCTGAATTCTGGTTGCAAGGGCGTGTTCAGTTTGTGAAAATTCTGCAAGCTACACACTTATTATATTTGTACTTTTAAAGGTTTTATTTATTTATTTTATTGATTTATTTTTGGCTGTGTTGTGTCTTTGTTGCTATGCGTGGGCTTCTCATTGCGGTGGCTCCTCTTGTTGCAGAGCATGGGCTCTAGACGCCCGGGCTTCAGGAGTTGTGGCTCACGGGCTCTGGAGCGCAGGCTCAGTAGTTGTGGCGCACAGGCTTAGGTGCTCCGCGGCATGTGGGATCTTCCTGGACCAGGGCTCGAACCCGTGTCCCCTGAATTGGCAGGCGGATTCTTAACCACTGTGCCACCAGGGAAGCCCCTATATTTGTACTTTTTTTTTTCTTTTTTTCTTTTTTTTTTTGCTGTACGCAGGCCTCTCACCGCTGTGGCCTCTCCCGTTGCGGAGCACAGGCTCCGGACGCACAGGCCCAGCGGCCATGGCTCACGGGCCCAGCCGCTCCATGGCATGTGGGATCTTCCCGGACCGGGGCACGAACCCGTGTCCCCTGCATCGGCAGGCGGACTCTCAACCACTGCGCCACCAGGGAAGCCCTATATTTGTACTTTTATGTAACATTTCTTTTTTAAAAATTTATTTATTTATTTATTTTTGGCTGCATTGGGTCTTTGTTGCTGCGCATGGGCTTTCTCTAGTTGCAGCGAGCAGGGGCTACTCTTCATTGCAGTGTGCGGGCTTCTCATTGTGGTGGCTTCTCTTGTTGCGGAGCACGGGCTCTAGACGCATGTGGGCTTCAGTAGTTGTGGCACGTGGGCTCAGTAGTTGTGGCTTGTGGGCTCCAGAGTGCAGTTTCAGTAGTTGTGGTGCACAGGCTTAGTGGCTCCGGCACGGCACGTGGGATCTTCCCCGACCAGGGATGGAACCCATGTCCCCTGCATTGGCAGGCGGATTCTTAACCACTGCACCACCAGGGAAGTCCCTGTAATGTATTTCAATAATTTTTTTTTTAAGTAAACAGTTATACAAGGAAAAAAGCACTACATAGTGCCAACCAGAACATATCCACAAAGACTTAAGATATTCGGATTTTCACAGACCATAATAAACACATTATGCTGAATAAATAAAAATTAAGATTGAAAATATCAGCAGAGGGCTTCCCTGGTGGTGCAGTGGATAAGAATCCACCTGCCAATGCAGGGGACACGGGTTCGATCCCTGGTCCGGGAAGATCCCACATGCCGTGGAACAACTAAGCTCGTGCACCACAACTACTGAGCCTGCGCTCTAGAGCCCGCGAGCCACAACTACTGAGGCCCGTGCGCCTAGAACCAGTGCTCCACAACAAGAGAAGCCACTGCAATGAGAAGCCCGCGCACCGCAACAAAGAGTAGCCCCCGCTCGCCACAACTAGAGAAAGCCCACACGCATCAACGAAGACCCAGTGCAGCCATAAATAAATAAAAACTTTTTTAAAATTAAAGAAAAAAAAAGGGCTTCCCTGGTGGCGCAGTGGTTGAGAGTCCACCTACCGATGCAGGGGACACGAGTTCGTGCCCCGGTCCGGGAAGATCACACATGCCGCGGAGCGGCTGGGCCCGTGAGCCATGGCCGCTGAGCCTGCGCATCTGGAGCCTGTGCTCCGTAACGGGAGAGGCCACAACAGTGAGAAGCTCGTGTACCGCAAAAAAAAAAAAAATTAAAGAAAGAAAATATCAGCAGAGAATTCGAAAATAAAAGGTGACATATCAGAATTTAATAAGGACCAAACAGAAATTCTAAAACTGAAAAAATGGCCAAAATTAAGAATTCAATGGATGAGTTTAATAGCAGTTTAGACACAGTTGAAGAACTGGTATATTGATAGATAGGTCAGAGGAAACACCGAGAATTAGAAAGATGGAAAATATATGAGAAATGATAAGAGATATAAAAGATACTGTGATAAGGTGTAGCATACATATAACTAGGAATTCCAGAAAGAAAGTGTTAGGTAGAATAGTGTCCTCCCCTCAAAAAGTGTACGTCCTAATTTCTGAAACCTATGAGTATGTTACCTTATATGACAAGAGTAATTTTGCAGATGTGATTAAGTTAAGGAGATGGAGAGATTATCCAGGTGTGTCCCATGTAACCACAAGGGTCCCTGTAAGTGCAACAGGAGTATTGGAGTCATACAGAAAGCTGAAGATGTAACACTGCTGACTCTGAAGATGGAGAAATGGGCCATGAGCCAAAGAAGGCACAGCTCCACTTCCATCTTGATTTTAACCAAGCAAGACTCATTTTGGACTTCTGACCTCCAGAATTATAAAATAATAAATCTGTGTTTTCTTAAGCCACTAAGTTAGTTGTTAATTTGTTATAGCAGAAATGAAAAACTAACATAGAAAGAAAAGAGATAATGGAATAGAGGCAATACATGAAGAGATAATGGCTGATAATTTCCCAGAACTGATTAAAGAAATTGTTCCACAAGTTAAAGAAACCTATGATTCTCAAGCAGATTAAAAATAGTAACAAAAAGAGAATTGAGGTAACTATATTATCGTCAGACAAAATAGACTTTAAGTCAAAAATGTTTACAAGAGACAAAGAACGACTTTACATATTGATAAAAGGTTCAATCCAACAAGACATAACAATTATAAACATATATGCACCTAACAAAATACATATGAAATATATACGTGGAAGAAAATTGTACAGAATTGAAGGGAGAAACAAAAAGTTCCCCAATAAAAGCTGGAGGTGTTGGGACTTCCCTGGTGGCTCAATGGTTAAGAATCCACCTTCCAGTGCAGGGGACAAGGGTTCAATCCCTGGTCCGGGAAGATCCCACATGCTGTGGAGCAACTAAGCCCGTGTGCCACAACTACTGAGCCTGCACTCTAGAGCCCACAAGCCACAACTACTGAAGCCCGTGCACCACACCGCAAAGAAGAGTAGCCCTCCGCTCGCCACAACTAGAGAAAGTCCGAACGCAGCCACGGAGACCCAATGCAGCCAAAAAAATAAAGTTTAAAAAAAATTATTTAAAAAGTTGGAGATGTCAGTACCCCACAATTTCAATAATGGATAGAACAATCATACAGATAATTAATATGGAAATAGAGGACTTGAACAACTCTTTAAACCAAATAGACCTAACAGACATATACTCCCCCCAACAACAGCAGAACACACATTTTTCTCAAGTGCACATGGAACATTCTCTAGGAAGGTCATATGTTGGGCCACAAAACAAGTCTTAAATTTTAAAAGGCTGAAATCACACGAAGTATCTTTTCTGATCAAAATAGAATGAAACTAAAAATCAGTAACAGAAGAAAAATGAACAAATGTGTGGAAATTAAACAACACACTCTTAGACAACCAATGGGTCAAAGAAGAAATCACAAGGGAAATTAGAAATACCATGAGATTAATGAAAATGAAAACATACCAAAACTGTGTAATACAGCAAAAGCAGTGCTAAGAGGGAATCTGATAGCTTTAAACACACAGAATAAAAGAGAAGACACCCATTAGGATGGCTATTATGGAAAAAAAACAAAACAGAAAATAAGTTTTGGCAAGGATGTGGAGGAACTGCAACCCTTGTGCATTGTTGCTGGGGATGTAAAATGGTGCAGCTGATGTGGAAAACAGTAAGGCAGCTTCCCAAAAAATTAAATATAGAATTACTGTATGATCCAGCTATTCCACCTCTGGGGATAACCCAAAAGAAATGAAAGCAGGAATGTGAACAGATACTTGTACACCAATGTTCATAGTAACATTACTCACAGTAGCTGAAACATGGAAACAACCCAATGTCTATTAACAGATAAAGGGATAAACAAAATGAGGTATTTTCATACAATGAATACTACTTAGTCATAAAAATGAAATTCTGAAACATGTTACAACATGGATGAACCTTGAAAACGTTACGCTTAGTGAAATAAGCCAGACTCGAAAGAATCAAATGTGCAATTCCACTTATATGAGGTAGCTAGAATAGAAAAATTCAAGGAGACAGAAAGTAAAATAGAGGTTTCCATGGGCTGTGGGAAGGGGAGAATGGAAAGTTATTGTTTAATGGATACAGTGCTCTGTTTGGAATGATGGAAATGTTTTGGAAATAGATAGTGGTGATGCTTACACAACGTTGTGAATGTACTTAATGCCACTGAATTGTACACTTAAAAATGGTTAAAGGGCTTCCCTGGTGGCGCAGTGGTTGAGAGTCCACCTGCCGATGCAGGGGACGCGGGTTCGTGCCCCGGTCTGGGAGGATCCCACGTGCCGCGAAGCGGCAGGGCCCGTGAGCCATGGCCGCTGAGCCTGCGCGTCCGGAGCCTGTGCTCCGCGGGGGGAGAGGCCACAGCAGTGAGAGGCCCGCGTACCGGAAAAAAAAAAAAAAAAAAGGTTAAAATGCAAGGCATCTTTGAGCTCACTGAGTAAACACGCTTCTGATAAATTTTAAAATTTTATGAAGAAGTTATCATTGAAATTAAATGGTGGCAGACACGTCCAAGGAATATTGCAGGAATTTGATCCCTTTATGAATCTTGTGACAGGTGAATGTGTGGAGATGGCAACTACTGGGCAACAGAACAATACTGAAATGGTGGTAATATGAAGAAATAGTAGCATGTTAAAAGTTTTGGAACGAGTATAAACAATGGCTGTGTTCACCAAAGAAATCAATTGTTTCCACGTGTTCCCTTTCCAAAGGGCCTGTTTTACAATGATATAAAAATCAGGTTGTGTACATTTTCATACTAAACTTTTTTGTTACGTAAACTTTTGCAAAAGTTTTTAAAAGGTTAAAATGTTAAATGTTATCTTATATATTTTTTACTATAATAAAATAGTGTATAGTAAAAAAATGAAAAAATGGTTAATTTTATGTTACACATATTTCACCACAATTAAAAAAGGAGCTCGGAATCAGCCTGTTCACAGCTGCTAGAGGAATCTCCCCACTAGCTGCACACTCAACAGAACGGCTTGATTAGAAAGCACCTCCTTACCCTTCGATGTTAACTTGGGTTTGCTGAGGTCAGTGAATACACTGAAGTGTCTGACCAACGAGATGACTCTGGACAGAATCATTCCAAACCATCAAACAAACCACAAGAAATCGGGTAGCCAGCAGTCTACTAGGTCTCGAAGAAACAAAAGGGCTCGCTAATGTGGTGAAAGTTCATTTCTGCCCGGGGTGCTAATTTTGAAATCACATCTCTTTGCAAGTCGATCAAAGAAACCCCTACTCTGTCTTCATTAAACCAATCCTGTACCCCCGACCTCAGCTCAGCTGTCACCTCCTCCGGGAAGCCTGCCATAACCCGCCTCTGCCCAGGTCAGGACCTCTCGTGGGGCTCCGTCTAATGCCGTCCTCATCACCAGTCTGGGCTCTGGGTCGCCCGGAGGCCCGACACCCCACAGTCCTGTAGCCGTACGGGGGGAAGCGCCCAGCTCCAACAGAGCAGTCACTCACCACTGCAAGTGGAAGATGTGGCCGCAGTGAATGGCGGCCACGTCGCGGGAGTGATCGAAGAAGTCAGAGCAAATGGTACACAGAGCACGGATAGGCATGACGACTGGTCTCAAGTGGCCAAGGTAGCCAAGGAAAACGCGACGGGTTCAGCTTCTTGGCCGTGCTTCCGCGTCTCAGCTTGCTTCAAATTTGCCTCCCGAGCGCAACTTCCGGGAGCGGATCGGAAGTGGCGACAAGGCACGTGAAAGCGCGGACTGAAGGTTGGGTCCGGATTGGACGAACCCTCAGGGGCGGGGCTTAGCGGCCCACCGGCCGTAAAGAATCCTGGGGCCGAGCGCGGGCCTGAAATTGTTAGCGGTAATTCTCAGGCGGCTCGCGGGAAGGCAGCCGGTACCGCAGGAGCGCAGCGTTGGATTGGCACGAAGAGCAGCTGCGCCGCCGGCCGGGCCCCTTTCTGGGGCAAGACTGGGAGTTATGGTCCCAAGCCAGAGCTGGTGCCAGGTGCGCTGGGCACGGGCTTCTCAGCCTTGTTCTCTCGGCGTAGCCTCCTCTGCACTTCGGGGGAGTCGAGAAGACCACGGCCGTAGGGGAATGGGACGACGGTCCCGATGGAGAGCGGGTCCCCTGGCCTCTGGACAGTGCTCGACCATATGGTGGAAGCCCATAGTTCCCAGACCAAAAGAACGCTCCACCCTCTCAGCCTTCCGCTCTGAGTGGTCCTAGAAAGATGGACAAGGTCCAGACACCTCAAGCTCACTCTGGCTCTATACAAGCAAAGCTTGATGATCCCTAAGTTTAGAGGTGGCAGGGTCAGTATCCTGACTTTAGTTCCTAGCTCTCAGGAGGATCAAGTTTTTCCTCGGGACTGCAGTAGGGTTGGAATTTTGGAGGCCCAGATGCTTCATAGATGAGTGGCTAACAAACCTTTTTCTTATTCCCACATCAGAGAAGTTATCTTTGGGGTCCTCTCTGAGAAAGAGCAGCATACCTGGTGAGTTCACCTGGGCTGATCTGGGCTGGAACAAGTATTCCTAGGAGTTTTCATGATTAATTATTTTTAGCAGTGTTACTCCCGTCTCCCCAGAAAAAAACCTTGTACAGAGCCCCATAATATAAAGCTGATCTGTTCCACCTGAAGTAGACCCACAGTAAAGTCCTTGGGGCCTATGTGGAAAACAAAGGTGTTGTTTACAGGAAAGAGGAATCAACACAAAGGGCAGGCTAGAATCTTTGTGTAATGCCCACCCTGCATCCACTCCCCAACCCAGGGAAGCCCAAAGGTCTCTCCCTATGGTGGATGGCACTTGGTGGGTTCCAGGTCTACGCCTAAATTAAGATAAGGGCTCCTTGTTCAACAGGACTTGTGAGAACATAGACCAGAGGTTATTCCTCGGCACACGCCCAGCACAGTACCCACCACCCACATGGATTTCTGGAGTCCAGAGGACCTTGCCACACCATCAAGGAACACCCTGTGGCAGGGATGAACTGTACTCTCAGCCCAAGCAATCCGCATGGCACTGAGCACAGACCACTCACTACCTGTGAACCTAACTCCCGGCCTCTCCCCTCCCCATTGCCTTCCAGGGGCCCTTCCCCAGTAATATAGAGGAAGCAAAGGCGAGAGGGTGGCCAGAGGCTTTGGCAGAGTGACATTTATTTGCCAGGTTCAGCAGGTACACAGCCCACCGACCTTCATACACCAGAGCAGACCCACAGGCATGCAGGGAGAAGGGCAGGACTACCCCCAAGTGCCAAGCGAGGGCCAGGACCAGTGCAGCTGCCTGCCCAGGCTGTAGTGGGGTCTGACAAAGGGCACCTGCCAGGAGCCTCCGTTAGGAAACTGGGGAGCTTTGTTCCACTCCCTCATTCCAGCAAAAGCAACTCAGCATGGCTCAGAGGCACCTGGGCCTCTCTCCAAGCCTTGATAGAAGGGAAAGTGGGTCATAGACATAGAGGGGGTTCCTCTCCATTTTGTTGTTGAATTGAGAGAGCAGAAAATCTGCCCCTGTGAAGGGCAAACCCCGAATCAGACTATGGGACACTGCCATACAGCAGGCCCCCAGGTATGGAGAGGACTGTGGACTGAGCCTGAGGGAGCCCATGTGGGAAGAGCCAGGGGCAGCACTCCTTGTTTGGCCCAGGGTAAGGACCCAGCTAGGCTGATACACTAGGTGCTGGGCCTGCACTCTGCCCTCCCAGATCTCATTGCCACATCCTCATTGCTCCTCCTTCCCCTTACAGGCTCAGGCAGTTCAGGGCACAGGGCAACCCACTACAGGACCCAGGAGGGCAGGAAATAGAACAAGAATCTTGGGAGAGACTTCCAGGGACAAAGATGGAGGCTTCTAGCCTCCAACTCTTTCTCTTTCACTTCTGAGGACCCCCATGGCTACCAAGCAGTGCCCCCAGCCATGTGACCAGTCTTGTCTTAAAGCATACTGCCTGAGATTATAGCATTCTCTATACCAACCTGTTTCCACTCCTAGAGCAGCCCACACACCACAGGCACATACCTTCATGTGCAGGAGCCTAAGACCGCTGACAGGGCCTCGCTGGAGGACCAGCTCTCAGGGCAAGGCCACCCAATTTAGGGCCTGGGAGAGGATGGGACCTGCAGGGCCTGCCTGGGGGAATTGTGAGGCAAAAAGGGAAGGGGGAGGGGTGCAGGGACCTCCTGAGTATCCCTAGAGCAGCATCCCACAAGAAACAGAAACTGATGAAGCTAGCAAGACAGAAAAGCCACAAGGAATCCATGCAGGGGCTGGGGCTGGTCCTGCCTCTGGCCTGCCCACCACTCACACACATACACACAGGAGACGAAACTGCTCTCCTGTGGCCCCCAGACATGCCCCATGCTGGGAGGCAGGGGCAGGGGAGAGCGAGGGCATCATGCCAGTGACTCTCTGTACAGTGAGAAGCCCCTCGTCCACTCTCCCACCCTCCTGCCCATCCCCCGCCCCCCCACAGCCTGCCCACTCAGCTGGTCTCCTCCCTCCGAGACTCCTGGGCAGAGCCAGCAGCCTCTTCCCCTTTACTAGAGGGTGGAGCCTGGCCTGTTGCGCCCCCTGGGGCTGTGCTGTCCGGCTGGGCCAAAGCCGGCTCAGGGGTGGCAGCAGCCTTGGTGGCCAGTGTGGCACTGCTTTGGGTAGTGGGCATGGTGCTCTCTTCCACGGCTGGTGTGGCTCTCCCATCAGTGGCTGGAGTAACACTTCTGTCAGTGGCTGGGGTGACACTCCCATCAGTGGCTGGGGTGATGCTCCCATCAGTGGCTGGGGTGATGCTCCCATCAGTGGCTGGAGTGGCACTGCCATCTGTGGCTGGGGTGGCACTACGGTCTGCAGGGGCTACATTATCACTCTTCGTAACACCACCCACTGTGGCTGGGGTGGCACTGCCCCCAAGGGCTGGGGCAGCTCCACTTGCAGCTGTGGCCCCGCCTGCAGCCCCAGAGGTGGCAGTGTCTGTGGCTGGGGCAGACTGGGCTGCAGCCGTGCTGGACTGCTCCGGTGCCCTGAGCCGTTTCATGAGGGTGGTCACTCGGACAGCCTTCTGAAAGAAGGACAGTGGAGAGAGGCTCAGAGCGAGGCTTACAGAAGCTGGATCCATTCCTTTGCGAAGGCCAAACCCAGACCATTCCATCGTGCCCTGGCTGCCTCTGACCAACCCAGGGCCGGGGACCCAGCTGCTCAGCACACCTGCCTAAGGTAGTAGCAGTGGCTACAGCTACACCTGACGGTTGAAGAAAAGCCTGTGTGTGGCTGCAGGGGTGTGATGCAGGCAAGAAACTGTGGTGCCAGAAGGAGCACTTGGGATCAAGCCAGGAAAGGGAGCCATCCAAGCCTTACCTTCCACTTAGCCCTGGCAAAGTTCTTTTCAATCTGGGCACAGACACCATCCTTGATGTTCTTATCAGAAGCAGCATTGCCAGAAATCCTGGAAAGGGTGCAAGTGCGTCTGGATCTGAGGGGGTATGGCCTTCATGGAGACTGTGCCCAGCCCTTTCTTGTAAGACCCAAGGATTACCAGGCAGACCCTCTGGGTTGGCCTGAGCTCTGGGTGTCCCTTGAACCCCAATTTGAGGCCTCAAGGATAGAGGCTGCTAGGTGTGAGGAGGACAGAGGCCAAGGGACCCCTGGCCTCTCCTCCCATCCTCCCTGGGCCCTGCTCACCACTCATGGGAAATGGCCTCTTCTGCAGTGATCCGCTGGTCTTGCTCCACCTCCATCAGCCTTGTGACCAGGTCTTTGGCTGGGGACAAAGCCAGGGAGAGGCTAGGCTTGGGCACCCCATTTCACTGTCTAGAGGTGATGAATGGGCTCGGGGATAGGATCAGAGTCCAACAGAGAAGGCTGAGAGCAGTCCCCCATGCCAACCCTTCACTCTGCCCTCATGCTGGGCACCTCCTCACCCGCCTGCGAAATGTCATCCCAGTATGGAGAGTCAAACTCATAGTCGCCAGCCAGGATCTTGCGGAAGAGGTTCTTGTCGTGGTTCTCATAGTCATCTTCCTCCACCTCCTCATAGAAAGGTGGATTCCCTGAAAGCCTACACAGGGTCCCAAGGACAGGGTTACTCAGGAAGGCCATGGACACAGACCCCCACCCCACCTGGCTGCCAGGCTGTTTGCCGGCTTATCCACTCACAGGATGTACATGATGACTCCAATGGCCCAGCAGTCCACAGGGCGTCCATACCGCTGCCGGCCTACCACCTCTGGGGCTGCAAACAGTGTCCACCTGCTGGTCAATATCAGGCCTGGCCAGGCCTTGTACCACTCACACCCATTTGCTGGGATAGGGACTTCCTTCCCCCCCCCACCCACCCAGAGCCACTCCTTGAAGGCTGTGTCCCACCCTGCCCCACCCCACTCCCTGCTTGCCCAGGTACTCGGGGGTCCCACAGGGCTCCTTGATGAGGCCATTCTCTAGCTTAGCCAGGTGAAAGTCGCTGATGACAATCTTTGAGTTCTTCAACCGGTTGTAGTAAACCAGGTTCTCCAGCTGCTCCAGCCAGGAATGGCATGTGGGTGGGCAGAGGAAGAGACCATGGAACCCTCAGAGGCTGGACCACGGCCCTGAGGTGCTGCCCACCCCAGCCCCAGGCCGGCTGCCAGCTGACCCTTTGACCTGATTGCTGGCCTCACCTTGAGGTTCCTGTGCACGATCTTGAGTGAGTGCAGGTAGGCCACCGCCTCCAGGACCTGCCGCACCACGTTGCTCGTGTCTCGCTCCGAGTAGTAGCCCTGGTCCAGGATCCAGTCAAACACCTCCCTCCCCGTGGCCCTGAGGGACACCAGCCCCTGAGCCCGGCGTGGGCAGGATCGGGGGTGGGGCAGGAGCACGTGGGCAGGCTGCCTA
This sequence comes from Pseudorca crassidens, assembly GCF_039906515.1. Lineage (NCBI taxonomy): Eukaryota > Metazoa > Chordata > Mammalia > Artiodactyla > Delphinidae > Pseudorca > Pseudorca crassidens. The sequence goes on from NC_090305.1 coordinate 69,101,260, forward strand.
CACCAGGCAGCTGGCTGGGCAAGGCACAGGGACCTGGGACCCCAAGGGTCCAGAAGGGGGGCCTTCCCTGGCTGCAGAGAGCAGAGCAGGTAAAGACCTGGGGGACTAAGGAATCCTGGAACCCAGACCCACACTCACAGCTCCAGGAAGATAAAGTACTCCTTGCGGGTCACAAACACATCCACCAGTTGTAGGATGTTGGGATGCTTCACCCTGGCAACAGAGAGAAGAGCCAACAGATAGGGCTGGGTGAACCCCTAAGAGAGGCTCTGGTCACCACTGTGAGCCACAGCAGACTAACTGGCCAGAGGCTGGTACTACTTGAGGCCTCCGGACCTCGAAGCCCTTCCCGGCTACCTCCCCTACCCCACCCCACCCCTGGGCCACATACTCACATCTTGAGGATGCCTATCTCGTTCTTGGCTGCCTTCCGCACCTTGCGGCCATCCCGCTTCTGGAATTTCTTGCAGGTGTGCAGCTTGCCTGTTGTCTTGTCCTTGGCCCGAAAGATCTCACAGAACTCCTCACTGCAGCCAGCAGGCACTCCACTCAGCCCTGGCTTCAGCGTGGGCTGTACTCCGCTCCCCTTTCCCCAGCCCTTGCCCACCCACCCTTGCCCAACAGACCCGGCACTCACGTCTTGATGACCTGTCCCAAATCATATCTGTCAGTCACCTCCGATGGCTGGTTATAGTTCTTCTTGTCACCCAGAGTCACACACCCAAACGGCATTGCCGGGCTCTGAGCTGTGGGCAGGATGCGGTCTGGTTCAGCTGTACCACAGCCCACTTCTCCCCACAATGTAAAGGTTGCGTTTGGGAAACCCCAACCTGTCTCAGACCAAGTCAGAGGCAGAGTCTACACCAGGAAGGGCTAGAGGGTGATCAGGCTCAGATCCAGTGCCTGCTTTTCTGGCTGTACCTCCAACCACTCAGCTTGGCTGCCCGAACTACAACAAGCCCCTGCGCTTATGAAAAATATAGTAAACTGACATATCCGTGAATCACTTCGCATTATATACAATCTAAAGAAGATTTATCAAATGATTTATTTAAATTTCAGTAATTCCACAGATGAAAGGGGCTGTATCTACCCACCCATCAGAGAATCATCTCCACGAGTCTGAAGATGCCAAGTGTTGGCAAAGATGTGGAGAACACGAGCACTGCTGTTGGAGGGCAAGTCTCCCCTTTGCTAAACAGTTTGGTAAAACTACTGAAGTCGAACATATCCTGTGCACCAACAATTGCACTACTGACTATGTACATTTGTGCAGCAGGACACTGGTACAAGAGTGCTCATGGCTGCAATATTCAGAATTGCCCCAAACTGGAAACAGCCCACATATCCATCAAGAGCAAGATGTATTGTGGTAGAGTCAGTCACACAATGGAATATTGTTACAAAACAATGGAAATGAGGAGCTACAGCTCTACGCAAGCACATGGTCAATCTCACCAATACAGTGTTGAGTGAAAAAAATACCAAATACATATAGTGGGATTCTACTGATACAGAGTTCAAAACAGGCAGAACTAACCTATACTGTTTAAGGATACAGACATACTGGTAAAATTATAAAGAAACACTAAGAAATAAACACCATGAGTCTTTCTAAGAGAAACAAAGAGGTTGTGATTGGGGGCGGGGGGATTCTGGAGGACCTATTTCTGAACCTGAGAACCACCTGAGTCGTGGTTTAACAGGTGTTCAACTTTATAATAATTTGTAAAAATGTACATACACATATTGGGCACATTCCTAGATCTTATATTTCACAATAAAAAATGTTAATAAAAATTATGGCTATCCATACTGAAGAATACTTGATAGCTATTAAAAAGCATAAAATAGATCAAAATGTGCTACTGTAGGACAGTCTCTGAAAAAAAGCAGGGGACAGAATGGTGGGTAAAGCGTGCTACACTGGGAAAAAATTTTTAAAGTTTATATGCCTGTGTACACTCACAGACTCTTTTCTGGGAGAAAATAAGAGTTCTCTTTGGGGGAAAGAATTGGGTGTCAGAGGGGCAGATTTATACCAATTGTTTATTAATTTTCTGTTAGGATTTGTACTGTGATTACTTTTACTGATTTAATAAATACTGCAGGACTTCCCTGGTGGCGCAGTATATAAGACTCCACGCCCCCAGTGCAGGCGGCCTGGGTTTGATCCCTGGTCAGGGAACTAGATCCCACATGCATGCCGCAAATAAGAGTTCGCATGCCACAACTAAGGAGCCCGCCTGCCGCAACAAAGACCCGATGCAAATAAATAAATAAATAAATAAATAAATAAATAAATAAATAAATGTTGCTTGGGGATTCTTCAGAGGGAGAACTCCCATCTGGGTGGAGAAATGAGGAAAGGCTTTGAGGAAGAAGCAGCATTAGGGCTGGGCCTTAGAGGGAAAGGATTTGCCAGGAGGCAGGAAGGGGTAATGGTCCAGAAAAGCAAGACAAGCCTGCCTAGTGCCTCACTGCCAGGGCCCGCAGGAGACCTGGACCATCAGGTCCAGGGGAGAGGCCCCTGGCCAGGGGTGGCTATTCCAGGCACAAGGATGACCACATGCAGCTGACTCCAGTAGGTTCCAGGCACTCTGGCACCCGGAGCATGGCACCCCCCGGGTCTGCAACCCTGCCAGCCCAATCCTCACCTGAGGTGCTGAGTGAACTGGCTCCAGCACCCACAGGAAAAGGCACTCACGGTCCTTGCTCAGAGGTAAACTTCAGGAGGGGAATTGGGGACAGTGTCTGGACCTTTCCAGACCTGACCCAGAGTCAGCCTCCTTAATGCCTGGTTGGTGTGACACTGGGATGATAACACACTTCACGCTGAGGCTGCATTGAAACTGCTCTGCTGACTGTGCATAGTCTCCCTCCACCCCGATTAGCACTTGCTATGCTAAGGGGCTGGGCTGGGGCCTTGGCTACCTAGATGCCCCCCTACCTGAAGTGACTCATAGCCACAGGGTAGTGAAGGAGAGAGGAAGCCACCACCAGAGGAAGCAGCTTGGTCAGAGGGACTCTGCCAGCCAGGGTCAAAGGCCAGGACCCACACAAGCCCCCTGGTCAGCGCTGGCTGCTGCTTGTTTCCTCCTGGGCGGAGGCTACCCACTTCCTAGGGCACTCAGTCCTGAAAGTTCTCCCTCAAATTTGCCCTCCGCTTTAGGGAACAAATTCCATCCAGGTTCTTTGGACTCAGGGAACACAAACGCATTTCATCAGTGTGATTCAAGCTAGGGCTTAAGCCATCTTGTGAGGCACTGCAGAGGCAAACAAGAGAAGCTTTGAAGATCGTCCCTGACTGCGTATCTTTGCCGCCATTGTCACAGCCCTGCTCCTGCATCTGCCGGGAAGGAGCCTGTGGCTAGAATCCCACTCTCACAGCTGAGAGCAGAGGCATGGCCACCCACCACTGCCGGCCACCCATCTCTATGCCCAAACAATCCGGGGGAGGGGGCTTGCATCAGTCCCCTCATTGGTCTTATGTGCAGCGATTCCCTTCCCAGGCTGCAATCCAAGGGCCCTGTACTGGGTGGGAGGGTTGTACCTCAGCCTACAGGTCCCCCAGGAGGGCTGGGAGGGACCTGTGTCCCAGCTCTGCCGCTCTGCTTACACCATTCCCTCTGGCAGGAATGCCCTTCCCCCAAAGTCTCCCATCAGTATCCTATTTGTCACGGCAGAGTTATTTTTAACATTAAAAAAATCAGCAACTACCTAAACAACCAACAACAGGTGACTCGCCAGCTCAACTGTGTCCATCCAATGGCAGGAATTGTGGGCACTGGCAAGGGCACTGCCCATCCTGGCCTCTCTGTGGAGCAGCCTCCACATGAGCTAGGTGCTGAGACCAGGGCTAAATCTCTTCTTTCATTGTGATTTCTGACATTATAAGGCTATTTGTGCCACAGATTGGCTGCAACGATCCTGAAGCTCCAGGCTCAAAACCACCCTTCGCTGAGGTAACTTCCACAAACTCCACCTCCACCCACCCCACACCAAGAGCTCCCTGCTCAGCCGCATGGCGTGGGAGGTTTTGTACGTGCCTGTCCCTGATCTTGGCCCAGCTTTTGGCCGTGCGCAGGCACTCGTACCCGCAGGGACCCAGGGCTGGTCATGGGGGTCTGTCTCCACCACGGAAATCCGGATCTCTGCTCAGTCACATCAGCCTGGAGCCATGTCCTGAAGCCTCATGGCAGGGGCAGGGACAGATCTGTCTCCTCCCTCCCACAGCGGCCCTGATCTCAGCCAGTCACTGCCTCTCCTCACTAACCTAACTGCACTCACTTGCCTCCACCCGCAACCTGGCCCCAGGGCAAAGAGAGGAGAAAAGGGGGCCCTGCTTCAGATTAGCATCTTGGTCCCCTCCACCCCCACCCACTCTACCATCTGCTACCCACTGCTCCTGCCTAGGAGGCTGCCGGTATGCGTACCAAGCCCCTGGCACCTGCTTGCAACAAGGGGGCCCTGGCCCCAAAGCAGGGAGGAGAAACTGAGGGACGGCTTCAAGAACAGTAGAAGGCCAGGCAGAAAGAGGGCGTGCATTTCTAACCCCCATGGCCTGGACAGCCCAGACTCAACATCCAACAATAGAGGGCTTCCCCCGCAACGACAAGTGACCTGGGCTCGGCCTTAAGTCCACACTGGGACATGGGAGGGCACAGAGGTCCCATAGCTGCTGTTTCCCTAAAGACGTGGTTCCTTCCATTCTCTGCAGAGAAACTGACTGGTGTGCACAGGGGGCGGTCCAAAGGGAGCTTGGGGGAAGTGCAGAGCCTGGGGGAGCCTCTAAGGGAGCCTGAGGGCCAAGCATTCCCTAGCTACTGCCTGCTCCTCAGGTCTGGCCCCTCAGGCAATGCTGATGGAGCCTCTGCCTTGGTAATAAAGGGTCCCCTAGGGACCCTACTGTAGCCTAAGACAAGTCTGGCCCAGGGGAGGCCCGAATAGGACAGAGGCCAGCTCCAGAGGCCCAGGGGTCCCACAGAGAGTCCTGGCCCCTCCTCTACTGGGGTCAGCCTGATTCAAGCCCCACATTTCGTAGCCATAAACAGGAGTTACCTGGCACCCTGGTCCTCTGCCATGTGGGGCTTCAGACCTTGCAGTAAAACTAGGGAGGCCGGGGGGGCCCAGGAGGCCTCCAGCTGCCTCCCAACAACTGTGGGCAACACCTCCCAATTTAGTGGCAGCTGTGAACACCAGCCTGCAGGCAACCCCTTCCCTTCCCTGCTCTCCTCTCTCAGGGACTGGAGCTGGGTTTCCTGCTGTAATAGACATGCCTAGGCCCAAGCTCTGCCCAGCCTGCCGCAGAGACCTCACCCACAGGATGCAGGACCAGCAGAAATAGAGACCTCACTCTCAGGTCTGTGTCAGGAGGCAGAGTCAAGTTTCTCGCCCACTATCCAACTGCTCTAGGTAACTGGGCAGGGGGCTGCCCTGGCTGGGCCTCAGGCTCTAGCTAAATCATGGTCCGTAGTTCCTGCTGCTGACTCTCTCCCATCTAATGAGGGCGCAGGCAGAGGGCGGGGGTGCTCTCCAGTCTCAGGGGTGGGCATAGGATCAGGTGCTGCCTCCAGAAAGTTCAGCCTTCAATAAGCAGGCAGAGCCGAGAGCCAGCTGGCCCCTTCCAGGCACCTGGGGTCCCAGTCTTTGAGCCTCTGAAGGAAAATTCACTGGGGGCCCTGCTTCCCTGTGAGCGGAGGAGGGGAAATTCAGGGAAGGCCCCAGAGTAAAGGGTTGCTATGGTGATGGAAGTTTTTTAAAAAGGAGAGGGGAGGGGAGGGGAGAGGAGAGGTGTTATTCAAATTCTCCAAGAATTCCCTGAGACTTTGGCCTGATTCCTTCCCCATGGGTTCTGTGACCCTGGTCCCCATCAAGGAAGGGGAGGTGGGGAACTGAGAGACTTTAGAAAAGAGAGGGGCAGGGACACAGAGAGACAAAGGCAGAACCTGTGATGGAAGGGGAGTAAAGAATTGACACAGTAAAAAGGATGCAGGCACAAGGACACAGGAGGGAAGGTGGGCAGGGGGTTTCAAAGGGGCCTGTGGATGCCCAGCAGAGCCCTAAGGCCTCCATGACCATGTGCTCTGCACACCTGGACCAGGAGCTGCCCCTGATGCCAGGACCTCTGAGACTGACCCCTTCTGTATTCCCCTAGACATGCACTGAACTTGGTGTGGGACAGCCGTAGCTCTGGGAAAGAGGCCAGCTGTTGCGGTCCCCTCAGAACAGTTCCTCAGCCTCTCTCCCTGTCATCACAGCAGCTTAGGTGAGGAAGGTCCAACATATTGAAGGCACAGGCTTGGGGGATGGAAATGAAGCTTGGAGACCTGGCTGCTTCCCTTTACAGCCCCTCCTCTCAGCTGACCCAGCTCTGCCTAGACTCCCCAGCCACCCCCACCCCCATCTGCTGTCCTCTAGAGGCCTTGGGTCCCCAGGGCCTCTCTTGCAGCTCAGCCTAATTCCCTGCCACCACCGTCCCCCTCCCTGATAGTGGATCCTGTCTGAGGGCCAGAAACAGCACCCCAAGCAACCTAGAAACAGGATAACAACTGCACAGCATCCCTCCACTATGCCTCAGTTTCCCTGGATGGATATCACTGACTCTGTAGTCTTCTCCCAGGGCAAGGACTGCCCACCTGCCAGGACAAGGGCTGGAGAGGAGGGCCAAAAGCTGATATGGGAAAGGCAGCCTATGGCACCTGGGGGCCCACACCAAATGCTGTAAAAGAAAGGGAGAGAGACCTCTTCTCCACCACAGGGCCCGGCGTCTGACACCGAGGGGAGTAGAGTCACCAATTGCCCAGCTGAGGAAACTGGGGCCCAGCAGGTGCCTAAAGCTGGCAGGAATCAACTGGGAGTTGGGGGGGCAGGAAGGGCACCAGGTCTCCACGCGCGGTCCTGGGCGGGGGTGGGGGGGTGTTGCTCAAAGCCTGGGCCTTGGAGGAGGGTGGCAGGACAGGGGCTGGACTGCTGCAGACTGAGCTTTTGGTGAGGGACAGAGAGCCCTGCTCCCTGGGAGGGAACCTGGTGAAGCAGGCTCTGCCTAGCGGTGCGGACAAAAGCAGTTTGGCAGAGCTATGGGGGGCTGGGAGAGCCTAGGGTCTCTGCCAGACACTACAGGCTGGGGAAAGCAGAAACTCACTCGCTCATTGTTCACCCTGCCAGCCGGGGGCCCTGCTCCCCACCGTGCTGCCACCCTGACCCCCTTCCCCAGTGCTGCTGACTCGCCCCCGCTGGCACAGCAACACACATGCGGGAGGCACACGTGTGAGCACCCAGCCCCGCACCTCCCAGCAGAAACATGTGCGTCCCCCAGCCCCACCGCCCAGCGCTGGGTCGGTGTCCTGGACCCCCGGCGGGCCCTCGAGTTGAGGCTTGGAAGATGGATCTTGGCTAGGGGGCTGCTGGTCCCCAAGGGCTTGAGCCTCCTCCCCCACCCCGCGGCAGCCCCGCCCAGCCCCCTTCAGGTTGTCGCCCATAAAGAACTCTCGTTGTCATGGAAATTAGTGACTGCTTAGCGGGAGGGAGGGGGCCCGGGGGCAGTTGGGAGGGGCCGGAGGCAGCTCTGGGAGTCCAGAGGTACAGCTGAGCCCTCGGCCCCTACCCCCACGGGGCACCACGAATGTTGGAGGGTTAATGTTCCCACAATTAGGAGCCCAGCGAGACGGAGGTGGGATGGGCGACAAGGACGGGAGATTGGCCTGGACTTGAGTCTCAGAGGCTCCCCTTGGGACCCCCGACCCGTCTGAGGCGATGGGGAACTTTAGCCCAACCCCGCACGCCGAGCCCTGGATCTGCAGAGCCCGCGTGCTCTGCCCCCGCCGGGACCCCAAGCCCTTGCAGCGCCCCGGCGCACTCGGCTACCCGAACCTCGAGCCAGAGACTCAATCCCCTAAGACCCCACAACGTACGTTCCGGGGGCGCCACCCCCTCCCGGGTCACCCCGCACCTGCAGCGCTGGTCGGTCACAGGGAGGAAGCGATCGCGGGTTCAGTGGGGCGCCGAGGGCTCCGGGGGCGGCGGGCAGAATCCGCTCCGGGCACGCGGGGCAGACGCGGCGCCAGCTGCAGCCACTTCGGCTCGCGAACCTCCAGCATCTCCCGCCGCTCGCCGTCCGGATTCGCACCCCGGGCCGGGGGCGGGCTGGGGGCGGGGCCTCCCTCAGCCGGCTCCGCCCCGACCCTGGAGGAGCCTGAGCCCGGAATCTCACTCGAAGGAGGGCTGAGGATGGGGTGGCAGCAGAGAAGGTGAGCACTGGCCTTCCCGGCCCCGGCCAGGCTTTCAAAGGCTCCCTTAGGCCCTTGGACTGACCGGGCAACAAGGACCGGAGGGGCCTTCCTATGCCCATTGTAGAGGGTGCGGAGTAGAAGGTGTGGGGAAAGCCTGAGTCCTGGAGCTGCACAGGAGTGTCTTGGCAGGTAGTAGTCCCCAGGGGACTGGCGTTCTGCCCAGCTCCCAAAACCTGACCCAAAGAGCGGAACCCACTTAGAACCAAGTGGGCAGTTGCTAGGGCAAGCTGTGCTACAGACAGGCCTCCCCTAGCTAGTAAACACACCGGGGTGTGTGTGTGCAAGTGAGGGCTCCAGACCTTGGTGGCAGAGTCTTCTACCCATCCTCCCCTCCCCTCCTGCAAGGTCCCATCCAGGGTGGCTGGCTCAGCCTGCCCCCTCCTGTGTGGCACTGAATTTCTCAAGCTCTAAAAGTTACCTATGACATGGCATAGACTCTGCTTTCTTGACAGTTTAATCACCCTCGAACCCTTCCTGAACAGCATCACTACTGCTGGCCTGGGCTGAGATATGGGGATACAAGAGAACTACAGCACCATGGTGCCCCACCAGACATGGCCCCTGACTGGAGGAGGCTGAGAACTGCCGGGAAGAGCCTCTGAAGGAAGTCCTTGGCCATTTCTCTGTCCCTTGTCACAGAGGCACATGGACCAAATGCTTGCCCCGCCCCACCACAAGCCTTGAGGCCAGTATCTGAAGGCCAGACTTAGGCTTCTCTGTGCCTGAAACTGGGCTCCACCCAACCAGAACCCTCTCAGTGAGCCTTCTGACCCCATCCTGGGTGGGGTCATCTCCAAACCCCTGGCCATGTTGAGTGAGTCTCTCCTGGATGGTTCCCCACAGCTGCTGACAGGAGTGACTGCCCAAGTGAGGAAGTTGGAGCTCATGCTGGGGCTGGAAGTCTAGCCTGGGAAATGACTGCTCGAACAGGACCCCTCGATATCTTTCTCCAGAGGGGGTGTCGAGGAGCCCTTCACATCCTTCCCTGGTTTGGTCATTGCTTCCAGGCCAGGTGGGTGTCACCTCTGGGCTCCCTGGGCTCTGGGTGGTCTCATTCATGGCACCAACTCCACTGGGTAGGAATCTCCAGGTAAGCTGGGCATCTGCAGGGCAGAGCTCTGAGTCTCATCTCAGTATGCTAAGTTCATGTCTGCAGAATTAATGAATGGCCTGGCACTCAGTCTTTCCTGCTGTCTGCCCACTGTCATTGAAACAATGGTTCCCTGTGTTGTATGGTGCATCTGATCCTTGGCTTGCTGACCCCACACGTGGTACACACATTTAATGCCTTTCCTGAAGATCATGGCTATCCAGGCACAGAAAAGCTGGGCCAAGGAGAAGCTGGAATGTGGGGGATTTAGAGGCAGGGGAAGAGGTGGCTCGCTAGAGCCCTGCCTGCTGCTGGCAGTGCTCCACGTCTTCTTGGTCCCATGCACACTCCATGTGCCTGTGGGTGAGCACGTGGCAGGGTGTATGTGCACACGTGTGATTATGTCTGTGTGTGTGTGCTCTTATGCCAAAGGAGATGGCAACAGCACAGTGTGTGCAGCGGTGCCCAGGGGCACATGTGTTTGCATTCTGTGTCCACCCAGGCATGCTTGCTTGCATGTGCACATGGACGCTGTAGCTAGCTAGTCCCTAGAGCCACTGGTCCTCTTCCTACCTGGCATAGGCCTCAGGATCGTGGGGGCTGACTTACAGTGTGAAAGCTGGACATGGGAAGAGGGTGGACCATGGACCATGCCCAGGGGAGGGTGGGGGCTGTGATGACCTTATATCATTGGCCATTTATAGTCTCTCCACGAAGGGCAGCCCCTCACTCTCAGGTGTGTGTGGGGATAGCCAGGTCTTTGCCCTTTGTGGAGAGGACAACCTAAGACGAGAACCCAGGGTTGGGACAGGGGCATGGCTTGTCCCTCAGCTCCCAGCCAGAGGGGCACCAGCAGGGTAGGGCTTCAGTGTCTTTTTTTTTTAAAGAATTTATTTATTTATTTTGGCTGCGTTGGGTCTTCATTGCTGCAGGTGGGCTTCTCTAGTTGCGGCGAGCAGGGGCTACTCTTTGTTGCGGTGCATGTGCTTCTTGTTGCGGTGGCTTCTCTTGTTGCAGAGCACGGGCTCTAGAGCGCAGGCTCAGTAGTTGTGGCACATGGGCTTATTGGCTCCGTGGCATGTGGGATCTTCCCAGACCAGGTATCGAATCCGTGTCCCCTGCATTGGCAGGCGGATTTTAACCACTGCACCACCAGGGAAGTCCTGGCTTCAGTGTCTTGGCTTCAACCTCCAGCTGCCCTCCAGGCAGGAAGTAGCAACACCAGGTGAATTCTTCTTCTCAGCTCTTCCAGGCCATGGAAGACATGGACCTTTATTCCTACCCCCACTATTCAGAGCCAGACAAGGTCAGGGGCCGTGGCTTCTAGCCACTCCCCTGGCCAGAGGGACAGCGGGAGGCCCTTTAAAACAGAGTGGAGTTTGGGACAAGAGCAGGGCAGTTGGCACTGGCATTGCCCCATAGCCTCTATGAAGATCTCCTGACGAGGCCTTTACCCTGGCCACCCTGTGGGCAGAGGCTGCCCATCTTGGGAGGCACAGGAGGCGAAGGGAGCCCAAAGTTGACAGTTCTGGCTCCCACCAAAACTAGATAGTCAGAGAGGCAGGATAAGGTGTGAGTCTCCACGTCCTCAGAGACTACAAAGCAGGCCAGAGCCTCATCCCCCAGCTCAGGTTGTATCTCCCACCCAGGATTCAGGATTTATCAGCCCCCCACCCTGATTTCCTGCCCCAGGGAACCAAAGGCCAGCACTCCTATACCTTCATATTCTGACTGGCTGACAGAAGCACCTGCCAAACCAGCATAGAGCTCCAGCCAAGGTTCTGACTTTAGGAGGTATCTGCATTATCAGGCCAGCTCCCCCAGGAAGCCCAGACTCTGACAGGGACCCTCCTTGGGGGTAACAAGTGCTCCAGGGCCCCAGCCATCTGTAGAATTGTTTGGCTGTTGTCAATGTTGCTGGCCTCAGCGCCCCGTAGAGGGCCCAACATGGGGGAAGGCAAGCAGTCTTTTCCTCTGGAGCTAGGGGAGGGGGCTGCCCGCCCCCATGACTCACTCCAGGCTGTGTGGGTTATTACATTATGTTTGAAATTGCCATGGCAACGAGCTGGCAATCAAGGGTAATTGAGCTTGTCGCCAGGGCAACAGGGCAAAACCCACAGCTGCCACTCTCTGTGGTTGCCCTTGGGGTGCAATAAAGGTCAGGCTAGACCAGGGCCAATGTCAGCTGTGGGGCTGTGGGGCTCTCTGGAAAGGATAGGATTGCCAAGGCCCATGGAATTCCAGTGTGTAGAGGCAGGGTATGCCTTGGCAGTGCCAAGGGCCCCATCCCTGACCACATGCCTGGATCCCTGCCCTTCCCTCCACCACCCTGTGCCTAAAATATGCCACAGTGGTCAAAAGAAGCAGAACCAGAAAGAACTTTTATGTGCTCACAGATGGTACTTACAGATGGCCCATGGGCCCTTCTCCTCGTACTCACGGTGGCTGAGCTACAGGCTCTGGAAGGAGTCCCGGGACGCCATGATGGAGCCTCCAAGCCAAGCAGCAGCAGCACAGTGCAGAGAGCCCAGCACAGTGGCACCGGGGCCCAGCTCCTGTCTCAGGCACTCAGGAAAGCCACTCAACAGGGTGCCGCCACCGTCCAGCACCACACTGGCCAGCAGCTGCTCCTGCTGCTTGGCCTCCAGCCGGCTGATACTTAGGAGGGCTAGTTGTGGAAGGCCTGGCTGATTGAGGCCTAGAATATTGGGCTGGAAGAGGGCCTCGGGGCAGCAGAAGCACTCAGAGCCCAGTGTGATAACCTGCTTGTCTGCAAGCAAAAAGTCCACCCGGGCCAGGGCCTGGGCACGGGCCATCTCAGCTGTCATGTCCATGGGCACATAGCAGCAGGCCTCTTCAATCTGGTTGACCAGCCATGCCTTGAACAGTGACTGGCCACCTGCCGGCAACAGCTGAGCCAGGTATTCAGTGAGGTCAGCACCCGCCACATCCAGCCGGTAGGTGTCAAGTGGGGCCAGATCCCCGGTGATGATGGGTGCCACAGAGGAGGTGCCATGGCCACTGCCCAGCACCAGCCCAGTGGTCCGCCCATAAGCATAGAGTGCCAGCAGGGCCTGATGCACTGTCTGCATGGCTGGCACATGGAAATGCTCAAAGAGTATTTCAGCCACCTTTTCTCGGTTCGTGCATGGTGATGTGGGTGAGTCCGCCACAAGCACAGCCAGCTTCTCGGGCTGCACACCCAGCCTGCAATAGAACAGGTGCTGCCACAGCACCTCCAGTGCATCCCAGTCAGAGACCACTCCTCGATTCAGCACCGAGTAGGAACCCTCTCGGTTCTCAGGCACTGCGTACCTGGGCTGGCCGTGGACTGGATGCTGGAGCAGCTGGATGCGTGAGCGCAGCACACTGAGGACGTGGTCCTCTCCAGCCAGTCCACATTTGGTGAAGCCTGTGCCTGTGTCGATCACCACAGATGCCATGTCCTGGTAGGGGTCCCGTGAATGGCGGCAGAGCACTGGGGACCGTACTGGCAGAACATCCATGGTGGGCACCAGCTCATAGCAGGCTCCTCAGAGAAGGCCAAGCTGCACGACCACTGGCGAGTGTGTAATGTCCTCAGCTGTCAGCTTGAACCGGGGGCCGTGGGCAAGACCTTGCAGCCAGGACCAGGTGTGGTGAATGTGAGCAGGGAAGGCTGCTCCTCCCACTCCCTGGGGTAGCTGCCAGCTTGCCAGGATGAGAGCCGATGTGAGCTGAAGCTTTGACCAGCACTGACACCAACATTTTCTCTGCTTACATAGACACAGGTCTCCTCAGGGGCCGGGGTCACCCGAAGTACCCCCACATGGGTAGGCGGGCCCAATGGCTCACCTTCCTGGCACGGGGTGGAGGCCTGACCAGGGTCCCTAGTGGTGGGGGGACCTCTTGAGAGAGTGGGCTTATTGGAGATGGGGGGTTCTTGGGAAAAGGGAGGCTGCCTAGTGAGAGAAAGCTGCCTGGCAATAGGGGCTCCAGTGAGAGGGGCCCGACCAGGAAGTGGGGGCTGCTTGGTGGAGGGGGCCTGCTCAGCTAGGGGTGGCTATCCAGAAAGGTGGGTCTGCCTGGGAAGGGGACGCTGCTCTGCAGAGGGAGGCTGACCGGCCGAAGGGGGCTGCCGGGAAAGGGGATGCTGCTCAGCTAGTGGGGGCTGACCACAGAGTGGGGCGTGCCCAGCACCTTTGACCTGAGGGCTGTCAGGGTGAGCAATAACGACCTCTTTCTGATTGTGGTTGCCTACATCCTCCTGGAGCAGGGGTCTGGGCACCTGCTGGTTTTTGGCTGGTGGTACAGGCTCTGGGGTCAGCTCTGAGTTCATCCACTGCAGTTTCTTGGCCTGGACCATAGAGGTGTCCTGCATCCTGGAGGCATCCTGCATCCAGATGGTGTGACTAGTTTCGGTTTTTTCAGCGTCAGGTTTGGACCAGCCAGGATCATAGGCATGGCTCAGTATCCTCTCTCCAAATTGGAGGGGCATACCCAGTGGAACATGCCCAGTGAGCATCCCCATCCTGATGGGTGTCTCAGTACCAGGGGAGCCTCGTGACTCCAGGTTGAGCCTGGCCTCTTTGGGAACCAGGGCCACCTCTCGGTAGCTTCCAGATGAAAGGCTGGAGGGCACAGGGCTGGACACCATGGGTGTGGTGGACCAGAAGCTAGAGCCATCACTGTCAGGGGAGAAGATGGGCATGGTCAATGGCCGGGTGGACAACGTATTTTCAGAGGCACAGATGGATGGGTGGCTGGGCATGAGGCCCACCAGCACTGCCCTTGAGCCCATGGGGTCATGGCACAGCAGCCCCGTTCTGGTGTTGCCCGTGGCCATATCAAACACCAGCACACGGTCTTCCACAGCATCCCGGAGCTGGCAGGTAGGGGCACTGGAGGGGGGTATCTGCATGGCTTCCTTGGGAGGCTGTACTGTGGGGGAGTTGCGGCAGGTTACTTGGTAGGCAGACGGCGGCACATTGGAGCAGGTGTTGCTGCAAGCATTGAGGGGCTGCTGACCTGGCTGAGAGCTGCAGATCTCCTGGTTACCCCGCTTGGACTTGGGGGTTTCTGGAGGCCCTGAGCCCGGTTTGGGGCTGCCTGGCCTGGAGGTACAGACCATGGGTTTCTCCACTTGGTTCTCAGGCTGCCTTGGTAACACCGGCCTTTGGGCAACCTCGAGCTCCTGGGCCTGGTCTGGGGACTCTTTTGGAGTGCGTGCTGGGGTGGCAGGCTCATCCTGAGAATGGAAATTCACTTTGTCCTGGCAGGATGTGACCCCTTTGGGAGACTCCAACTGGATAGACCATTGGTTGCCACATTTCCTGGGCAAGAGGTCTTGGGACAGGCCCTTGGTGATGGCATTGGTATCCATCAGGTGGTCAAGGTTGCAGGTGTAAGATTCAACTGCTGCTGACATTGAGATTGTATCCAGAGCTGGAGTATTTGCCTGAGTTGGAGTTGGAGTTGGAGGAGCCTGAGCCGAACATGGGCACTGGCCCTGGCCCTGAGCTTGGGCCGGAGCCAGAAGAGGACCTTGGGCTGCAGCTGAGCCATCCTCCCCTGAAAGAAAATACGGTAGCCACCGGCTCTTCCTAATGCCCAATGGGGCTATCTGTTTGGGGCTGCAGGGGCCTTTGCCCCAGCCTACTAGGACTTTAGCTGGAGCCTTGCCCTCCCCCGCCATCTGCACCTGAAGCCGGGAACAGCAGAGTCCGAGCTGGGCCACATCACTGGTGCGGTCACCGTGCCTGCACACTGGTAGGGCCAGGGTCCTGTTCTCTGTGACGAGATGTGTTTGGGCTCCCACGATAGAGCCTGGAAACGAGCTAGTGGAGGAGAGTCTCAGGGAATCCTCAGAGGCCCGCTCACAGCCACATTGGGAGCTAACCTCAGAGGGTCCCAGAGTTGCTGGTGACTGGGCTCGTGTGTATGGGCCTGGGAGGCTGAGCCATAGGACCCATCAAGGATGGCCTCGGTGGACAGTGACAACCCCTGCCTCAAGTATACAGATCCTGAGCTTATCCATGGTCCCTGGGACCCTCTAGGGCCACCGCCCAGCTGCTGGCTGCCAGCTGAGGGGTGGCCCTGGGAGCCCGATGGATCAGGGCCCCCCACTTTCTTGGTGACTTCCATAGTCCTGCTCCATGCCCTAGGTGCCCTGCCCCCACTTCGTTGCCATGTGTGGCAACCCCATACATCACAGCCCCCAGTGACCTGGGGGAGGGTGAGAGAGTGTGGGAAACCAGGGGCCCCACCCCCCTGAGGAATGGGGGCCTGCCCAGGGAATCTTGAGAGGTAGAAAGGCCAAGGGACCCCAGTGAATTCTGCCAAACCTAGACTGGCCTCCTCTCTCCTTGTCAGCCAGGTGGCCACTCTGCCCAGGCCAGCCCTAGAGGGAGGGCAGTGCTCCTAGAGGCGAGAGCGTGTATAAGGCCAAGGGAAAAAGGTAGGCAGGGGAGATACTGAGGAAGCCCCTGGGTTCCCAGTTTACCTCAGATGCCAGACTTGGCTCTTTCTCCCCATTTCCCACGTGGCAACTTGAGACGTAAGCCCTGACCCAGGGATGCAGTTCCAAGTGTGTGACCCGAGGCCCCTGTGGGGGGCAAAGCCCCTTCACCACTCAGTCCTGCGAGGCAGAAGTGGGTGAGGGGCCCAGGCTCAGGCTCTAACTCCCCTCCCCCATGTTCCCCAGCTCCCGCTCCAGGGACAGCAGCTCCTTGGCAGTCTCTCTGCTCCAGATGGCTTTCCCCTGCTGTGCCTCACAGAGCCCCCTCCCCAGAGTCACATGTCCTTGAGGCCCAGGACCAGTATCCCACAGAGGTGGGGATGGGGACGACACGGGTGGGAGTGGGGCCTCTGCTCAGAACCCTCAAGTCAGAATGTTCTAGCCCTTGTCATATTGTGTCAACTTCACCTTGGCCAGAAGGGGGGCAGAACACTGGGCATAGGGCTAGGCCACCAGTGGAAATTACAGGATGGGCACAGTGGGGACACAGTGGTTAGGGGGCTGTCCACACAGTGGGCACAGGGCTGGCTACACAGTGCAGGTATGGTGGGTGCAGAACTGCGTACACATTGGGTACAACTGCATACGCAGTGAGGACAAGTTGGACAAAGGACTGGACTTGGGTAGCACACAGAAAAGAAAGCTATTAGACGAGGTGGGCAGTCCTACCCTCCATTTTGTAGATGGGCAGAGGGTCAGGGAGGAGTGGGACCTGCCTGGACAACCAGCCAAGGCCCAGATGTGCCCTGCAGCCACAGAGGACAGGCCTAGTTTGGGGAACTGACCAGTGCTACAGGCCTGAGTCTGGAGGTTCTGACTGGGGCAGGGTCAGACCTTCCTCCTTCCCCCAGCTATGAGCTCTGGGCCTCCTCCCTCTGTCCTCCAGGGCTATCCTTTCAGGCCTCAGTCTTTCTACCCAGGAAACAGGTTTGTGGAGAACGAAGCTGTAGTCTCGTCCTCTGAAGCGGTGTGTTTTCACAGAAGTTAAAAATAGTGCTTACGGTTGGCCATGGGGTGTGAAGCGATGTGACCAGGGACCAAGGCTAGCTCTGTGCTTCGTCTGCACCTTCCTGACTCGGCACTGGGCAAAGCCTGACTCAGCCATGTCTCAGGCCCCCGGACCCCTCCCCCTTCCCCAGATGCTGCCTTCAGTTAAGAATGGGGATAGATGTGGCTGGACACTGCTGCTCACTACACACTATGGCCCAGGAAGGTGACAGAGCCCAAGGGTCTGTGGTCTGCACGTGTGTGCATTCACACACACATACTTGCTGAACACTATTAACTTCATTAATCTCTGGCCCCAAGCAAACTGTTTTTTAATTTTGTTTTGTTTTTCCCCATGACAGAGATGCTAGTAGCAGCCTCCTGTGGTTGTGGGAGGGCTGGAGAAGCATGGAGGGAGGCCCTGAGTCCCTGCCTGTCCGACCACTGAGCCATCCCCCGACTCCTGCGAAAGTGAGGCATAATTCTCCCTTTCCGGGCTGGAGTCCTCATGAACAACGGATCTGAGAAGGGTGTGCCCCACTAAGGAAAGACCAAAGAAGGCAGCCCAGAGAGAGGAGAAAGCTTTTCCCACCTGGGAAGCAAACACCCCTTATAGCAATAAGAACAGTGACTGCTATTGACTGGGCCCTTCCTCTGTGCCAGGCAGTGCTGAGCACTGTAACCCAGCCTCACAGCAATTCAACAAGAGCCGGGTGCTGTCACCCTTATTTTATAAATGATGAAATCAAGGCACAGGGAAGAGAGAGAATTCACAGAGGTTGCAGCTAGTGAGTTGTAGAGCCAGAATCCGAAGCCAGGCCACCAGGCTTTGGACCCACACTTCAGGAAACTACAATGCCATCACAGGTGTCATGCGCAGGGCCACGTTGGCATGGACCCTGCTGGAGGGGAGCCAACATGCCTCCCTTCCGATTGCTGCAGCCCCAAGCCCCCACCCAAGCTGTAACCCACATGGCCCTGTTCCTCCTCCCAATAGCTTAGCAGGTGGCTCAGGCATGGGAGGGGGCATTCTCCTGGGGGGCACTAAGCCAGTGCCTCCCAGGAAGCTGTCAGTACTGAGTAGGGGCTAGTTACATACCCTGTGGGACCTGGCTGAGTCTCTTGTATTCAGAATTCTTGGCCTGCTGAAGCCCCTCTGCTTTATCCAGCTGAGGGGAGGGGCAGCAGGCAGTTAGAGAGGATCCCAGGCTGGGCCCCTTCTACCTAGCCCCCTCCTGCACCCACCCCTCATCCCCCCCATCCCCTCCCACCTCATCAGGCAGGGACATTGCCCCTGTACCCCTCCCCCAAACATGTTTTTAAATAGTCTCTCACCAGGAAGAAGGGCATCCAATTCTATTTCTGATTCTGGAAAGTGAGGAGGGCCAACATGTTACCATGGCAACCTAGAGAGCCCCTCCCCCAGGCTGAGCCCATTCCCCAGGCTGAGGGCTGTCTGGGATGGAGGGGCCAGGAAGCAACAGGAAGGAGCTCAGTCTGAGGGCGAGGCCATACAGAGGCTCCTCTATGAGGGCGGGTTCCAGCACTGCCTCCCTTCACACTTCACCTGACCCGCTCCGGGCAGGCTTGGGGGAAGGCCCCAAACCCTGTGGAGAGGGTCAGACTTCAGAAGATGGGGACAGTCACCTCACTCTGAGAAACCCTCCTTCCCAGTGGATCAGGCTGGAATCCTCCTACCTAGGAGAACTTGAGGGTGGTGGGCAGGAAGGGCATCAAGAGGAGAGGCACAGAAGGCCCCATTCTACCTCATGACCAGCCAAGTCTCCCAGACTTGCTTCTCCAACACAGACATATTTTGGGCTCTGTTGTGCTCTCAGGTGTCAGCTCTGTCAAGTCCCTGGCCCTGCACTCTTCCAGTCTACCTGCCTTCCCCTCCCTGTACTCTGGGAAGACTCGACATCTCCAAAAATCTAGGATCAAAAGGAGCCTTAGGGACTTCCCTGGTGGCGCAGTGGTTAAGGAATCCGCCTGCCAACGCAGGGGATATGGGTTCGAGCTCTGGTCCAGGAAGGTCCCACATGCTGCAGAGCAACTAAGCCCATGCGCCACAACTACTGAGCCTGCACTCTAGAGCCCGTGAGCCACAGCTACTGAAGCCTGCGCACCTAGAGCCTGTGCTCCGCAACAAAGAGAAGCCACCGCAATGAGATGCCTGTGCACCGCAACAAAGAGTAGCCCCCGCCCGTCGCAACTAGAGAAAGCCCACGTGCAGCAACGAAGACCCAAAGCAGCCAAAAATAAATAAATAAAATAAATAATTAATTAATTAAAAAGGAGCCTTAAAGGGCTCCCAGTGCAGCTAACCACTTGATAATGGAGTGAAAAGCAATGCCTGTTTCCCCAGAGGTTCATCTCTGCCTACTGTCCAAGGGCTCAGACACCAGCCCTCTGTCCCAGAGGCTGCACGTGGGTAGCACTTAGGTCTGTGGAGGGAGGGCACTGCAGGTAGGAGCACAGCCCAAGCAGAGGCAGGCTTCTGAAGAGACCCACAAGGACCTTGTGATCAACACTCTCTGGGTCCTGATGGGAAACCAAAGCCCCCCAGGAGGAAGGCTGTACCCTCTGTCTGTCTCTCAGCTCTAGACCCAGCACTCTGTCTGTGTTTTCCTCTCCACCCTGTGAACTCTAACTTCCTGCTTCCCTGGAAGTCTCTCCTGTTCAGGGTGCACCCATTCCACGGAGGCAGCACCATGTTTGAAGGAGCTGGCACCTTCTCCCTGCCCCGCTGCTTCACCCCAAAGAAAGGCAGTCACAGTGCAGAAAACCCCAGTCCTAGAGGAAACTATGGCAGGGTGAGGGGTGATAATCCACTCCTCATCTGGGATGTGAAATGCAGAACCTGAGAGTGCAGGAGGACATGGCTTTTGAGCTTTAAGGCACAGGGAAATTTAAATAACAGATGTTTAAACAACCTTCCCTGCAAGCCATGGTGCAGTGACCCCTCTGCTGTGATGTGTTACAGCTTAAAAATAGCCCACAATGAACTGCTCTGAGCTCCAATTGACTCAAGCTTACGTAACTCTGCGTGAAAGATGGCCAGCCGCACCAGCCAGGAGGGAGGACAAGAGCACTGGCACCCCCCTGACTGCTGTCCACAGCTGGCTTAGGGGCTGCGGCCAGCTCCTCACCCTCCCTGGGAGCAGCCTCCCATCCAGGAGCCAGCAGCAGGGAGTGGGGGGAGGAGGCAGGACTTCATGCCTGGCAAGAAAAGACCTCCAACCACACCTGTGAAGGGGATGTAAGGAAAGCTGCCCTCCCTCAGGGTCCCTGAGGAACCCGGGCCCAGTGGAGGGTGGGGGCGACTTTACGAACAGATGGCTGGGGCTTCCCTGGTGGCACAGTGGTTGAGAGTTCGCCTGCAGATGCAGGGGACACGGGTTCGTGCCCCAGTCTGGGAGGATTCCCACATGCTGTGGAGTGGCTGGGTCCGTGAGCCATGGCCGCTGAGCCTGCGCGTCCGGAGCCTGTGCTCCGCAACGGGAGAGGCCACAACAGTGAGAGGCCCGCGTACCGCAAAAAAAAAAAAAAAAAAAAGAACAGATGGCTGGACTTCCCTCTTCCCTGGTGGTGCAGTGGTTAAGAATCCGCCTGCCAATGCAGGGGACACGGGTTCGATCCCTGGTCCGGGAAGATCCCACATGCTACGGAGCAACTAAGTCCGTGCGCCACAACTACTAAGCCTGCACTCTAGGGCCCACATGCCGCAACTACTGAGCCCGTGTGCTGCAACTACTGAAGCCCGTGCACCTAGAGCCCGTGCTCCGCAACAACAGAAGCCACTGTGACGAGAAGCACGCGCACGTGCACCACAATGAAGAGTAGCCCTCCCTCGCCACAACTAGAGAAAGCCCACGCGCAGCAACGAAGACCCAATGCAGCCAAAAATAAATAAATTAAATAAATAAATTAAAAAAAAAAAAAGGAACAGACGGTTGGGTCAGAGAGACCAGGGCAGGAGCCCACGTGGGCAAAGTGACTGGGGCAGCCCAAACAATTCCTTTCACCCTTTGAAGAGGGGCCTCCCCAGCTTGGAGAGACATGTCAGCAGGACCGATGCCTGGCTGAAGCTGTCACTACGGTGGAGCCCAGGGGTGGAGCTGACTCTTTGGGGGTCTCTAAGTCTCCATGGTCCAGGCTGCATGGAGCCGGTCAGGGGGGTGGACTTGTAGCATGAGAGAGGGAGCTCTGGCTTCAAAGCTGATCAAATCCTGTGATCTTGGCCACCAGCTGCTGCTTTTGAGTCCCCTGCCTTCCCTGATGCATTCCCAGATCCCAACTGCCCAGTCCAAGACTGACCACAAGTGTGCAAGTGGCTAAACCAACAAGAAAGGCAACAGATTGGAGAGAAGGCAAGGATGCCCGTGGCTCTCGCGCTCCCTCTGCCTCTGCCCATGCTGAGCCCCAGGGATTCAGCAACTTCCCTCAGCTCCTACCACCTGAGCTCAGAATAGGAACCATCATGGGCCTGGCCCTCAAGCTCCCACAGAGCAACAGTGAGACAGGCGAGGGCCAAATACAAGGGCCCTCCTGCCACCTGCCCAGCAAAGGCTGGCTCTCAGGACCACTAGTGCATCTGCTTCCCTTCCAATGTTTGGGCTGCAGGATGGGTGGAGCAGAAATTGTGGGGGAATGGGTAGCTGTGGAGGGACAGGAGCTGGTCCTGGGCTCTCTTGGCATCTAGGCTCATTGGGTTAAAAAACCCAACTGGAACAAACCCCAAAAGAATGGAGGGAGAGACTGAGGCTCAACTGGCCCCCCTGTGCCAGTTGATGGGGAATGCTGGGGGTGGTTCATCAAGTCATCCCCCCTCCTCCAGGCCGGAGTAGCTCCACCTCCAAGCTGGTTGGACCCTCACACGGGCAGAACAGAGGCTCTGAGTGAAGAGATGCTTGGTTCCTGGGGTCTTCATGGAGGAGAGTTCTCCAGCCCAGCATGGAGTAAATGGTGTTTTTCATCAGGGCCTGGCAGATACTGGATCAGTGCTCAGCTACCGATTCCTGGGGCTGCTTCTCTCTGGGCAGAGGCAATAAGTGTGAGAGGTGCATCCCAGGCCTTCCTGAGCCTCAGACACTCCCAGCAGTGCCCACGTCCCCCAACCCCACCCGGCAGTGGAGGGTCCTGCTCTCTCCTACAGGTGCAGGGAGTTAGTTCATGAAATGGCACCAGAGGTGGACCCGGGATCTCATGGGCTGAACCAAGGGAGTGGCGGATGAAGCCACTGTCCCAGAAAGTTCTCAGGATTTGAAATGGGGCTGTGTCTAGAGCCCTCAGGTGTGACCCCCTAGAGAACCTTTGGATCCCTGAGGAAATTCTCTGATAGGCTGGGGCTTTGGCATAAGGGGAATCTCAGACCAGACTCATGGTCCCCTATCAAAGCAGGTCGGTCTACCCCATGCTTGCCCTCCAGGTGCCAGACAACAGCGACACCAGTGGGCAATCAGGAGGATGTGAGTCATCTGCTGCTTCCTCAGCCCCAGCTTCCATCCTGGCCTCCTCCAGCCTTTATTGGCACCTGCTGGGCCCCAGCCCCACTGGAGATGAGGAGAGGAACTGACACCAGCTCTCCACAGCTCATGATGGCAATGCTGGACTCCCAAAGCCCTGGGAGAAACCCGTGCTCACGCCATCCCACCCTAGTGGCAGGCCCAGGCCCACCAGGGCCACCAGCAACCTTCTCCTTGGACCAACCATTATTCAGGCCTCCCCCAAGGCAAAGGCAGTCCAGCCTTCATTAGCCCTGGAAACCACTCAGAAAACTCCTGGTCCTCCAGCCCATCACGGGGCCTAGAACCTATCCTCCCTTCCTCTCCTTCCTGGCGGCCCAGTCAGGAATTGGAACCCTGAAGTAGTTCCAGCTCCCGACACTCCAGATGGACTTAGGACTATCAAGTGGCTCTGAGAAAAGAGTTCAGAGCTTGGGGGCTGCAGCATCAGGGAGAGGGGGTGCAGCTGTGGCAAGCACCTGCTTAACTGTGTCCCCTCCCTGGAGAATCCTGGCCCTGGAGGCCCTTGGCCCAGAAACAGGCCCAAAGCCCCACATTCTGGCTACACAGGAAACCTGACATCCCCTGAGCTTCTTCCGTCTCCATTCTCCGGGACTCCTCTCCTCGCTAAGCTTCCCTCCCATCCAGAGACCCCCTTCTCTCTGAGTCCCTCTCTTATGAACAGAGAAGCCCATGGTCCATACGCTGCAGAGGCCCAGTAGGGAAGGAGCCTCAGTCCAGCTTCAGTGAAGCCTCTGAGCCTTCTTCTCACTCCCCACCCAGCTCCAAGCCCCGGGTGACCCTTAGATCCCCAAGATGAGGTTAGGGCACAAGGACTACTAGTTGGAGGGATGGAGACAGTCCTTTCCAACTGGTACGGGGACCACAGCTGTGGGAATGCTCCAGGACATTCCACTCACCTCTCTCCCAGCCTCAGGGGTGACACAATGGGGGAGAGAGAGCCCAAGGGTCCCTGGCAGAGCATGCAAGGCTACAACCTCCTCTGTGCCTGC
Source organism: Pseudorca crassidens (assembly GCF_039906515.1). Lineage (NCBI taxonomy): Eukaryota > Metazoa > Chordata > Mammalia > Artiodactyla > Delphinidae > Pseudorca > Pseudorca crassidens. The sequence goes on from NC_090305.1 coordinate 69,124,641, forward strand.
ACTCACGGGCATCAGAGGTGTAGGGGTAAACAGGCAGACGGAGTCCATCTCTTCCCCTCTCCAGCTCATAGGTCCCTGATCTTCAGACCCTTGCACTTGAGCGTGAGAGTCTCCTTTTAAGCTTTACCCCTGTCCTCAGAGTCCTTTGGGTCCCCATATTTGGGCCTCCCTCTGGCCTGAGATGACAGAGTAGGCAACAGATGGGTAGAAAACAGCTAGGCAGCTCCAGTCCCAAGGAGACCCCCACTCTGCTTACCAGGGAGCTCTTGCCTAAACCCAGGGTTCCATGCATGGCAGGGCAAAGAGCTGGGGACTCAAAGGGAAGGGAGCCTACGCCCTTTAGCGTGAGCCAGGGTCTCCCAACTAATGAGATAGAGGCCATGGGGGACCCGAGCAAGAGAGAGGAACCAGGACTTCCCTGGTAGCACAGTGGTTAAGACTCCATGCTCCCAATGCAGCAGGCCTGGGTTCGATCCCTGGTCAGGGAACTAGATCCCACGTGCATGCCACAACTAAGAGTTTGCATGCCACAACTAAAGAGCCTGCGTGCCGCAACTAAGGAGCCTGCCTGCTGCAACTAAGACCCAGCACAACCAAACAAATAAATAAATAAATATTTTTTTTAAAAAGAGAGAGAGAGAGGAACCGCCATAGTGCATGTCCCGGGCTCAGTCACCCTGATACTCCAGTCATCCACACCAGCAGAGGCCAGCGACCCCCTCAGCATTGAGGGCACGGGGGAGGGATAGTACAAGGAGGAAGCTGTTCTCCTTCTCTGGTGGAGCCTGCCCCTCTAGTGGGTATTGTACAGTGGCCTTGACGAGTATAAATAGCCTAAGCAGTCTGCACCTTGAAGCTGGTGCCTTGAAAGTGTGGAGCTGAGGCCTTGCTGCTGGCTCATCTCTTTCAAGGCTGCAAGAGCAATGCTGGCAGGATTGGGGGGAAGGGGAGCAAGTCTCCATGACTTATCAGTGGCGGGGGGGTATCGGGGGGAGTTGGGGGAAGGCCGCAGGTAGAGCAGGGAGCCCTGGAGTGGGGTTAGGGCCTGGGGAATGGGACAGGCAGACTGGGCAATAGGAGAAGCCAACCTGGCTGCTGCATATCTGGGTATTCAACCCACCCCTCTCGGTTCCATCCAAAAGCCCCCAGGACCCTGTAACCTGGATTTGGGCCTGGCCTCCCCTTCCTGTTCTCTGGAGCCTTCTTGCTGACTCAACCCCTTTCCAGCCTCAGGGTATTTGCATGTGCTGTTCACTCTGCCAAAAACTCTCTTCCCCCCCGACCGCTTCTGGCACAGTTCCCACCTGACAAAGTCTCAGCAAAAATGTCACCTCCTGGGGTGGTTTCCCTTACCTCTCTATTCATCTATCTAAGGCTATCCTCCATTCCCTCAAAGCAGCCTGTCTTTTTCTTCCATAGCACTTACCACAATTTGTAATTAAATATTTATTTGTTCATTTAATGATCTAAGGGCCAGTGGTCACCACTGAGTCCCCTGTGCCCAGCAGCCAGTTACACAGCAGACACTCCATAAATACTCACTGCATCAAGGATCCCATCACTGGCCCCCACTGGGGAGTGAGAGACCAATGTGCCTTGTAGCCCTCCTGTGCCCCTGAAGGTTAAGAGGCAGGGACAGGGACAGGGCAGAGGCCAGCCCAGAGGCAGCTTGGGGTTAACTCCCACCGCTATGCAGGTCCAACCCCCCAATGCCTGCCTGGGGCTGAGGTCACGTGGACTTTGGTGGCTCTGAGAGGGGCCGGGCCACCTATACTCCTGTGCACTGGTGGGGATGGTGACTATTCCAAGGGCATTTCTGCCTTGTCCGGGGCACCAGGGCCCACGTTCACGTAGGCCACAGGCAGCTGCACGTAGTGGTCCCCTCGCAACGCGGCCACCAAGCGTTCCACGTCCCCTGCCAGTGCTCCAAAGGTGGGTCGTGCTGCAGGGTCTGCAGCCCAGCAGTGCTGCATTACTGCGTACCTAGCAGGTAGAGGAAAACATGAGGGGCACGGTGCACCCCTACCCAGAGATTCTGCGTTATCCACCTGCTGTTAGCCCCCTGGCAGGCCACATGGGATGTAGAGCGGGTGACAGGGCCTGGTGCCTTGCATCAGCCAATTAGGGGCAGCTCTTCTCGACTGCCTTCCCACCCTGGCAGAGGTCAAATTGCCTCAGGGCTGAGAGGCTGGACTCCTGTGTCCTGTGACCTGGGTTATGTGATCTTGAGCAAGTTCCTTAACCTGTGTGTGCCTCTGGAGTCTTCTCTGACCACAGAGCTATTGGGGCATAAAGTGAGAGGATTCCTGTGAAGTTCTTAGCTTAGGCCCCGGCTCACAAGCTATCATGGTTATCATCACGTCTTCCAGGAAGGAAGCCCAGGTCCAGTGAAATGGGGATTAAAAGCCCTGAGATGTGTGGGGCAGCTCATTACACCATGGATTCCAAGCAGAGTTTCTCTAGGTTTGTCTGTTGGGTCCTAATACATGACCCTTTATCTTGGAAATGTCATCCCTGCCTTAAATGATACTAAAAGTGACCTACACACAATAATCTCATATAATTCTCAGACCTCTGAGGGTGGTACTGTTATCATTCTAACTTCGCAGATGAGGAAACTGAAGCCCAGAGAGAAGGGACTTCCCCTGGTATGGAGGATGCCATGGTATGCCATCCAGTTTCCCCCCTTCATTCCCCCTGTGACTTCTGATGGCTCTTGGCTGAGGCCCCCTCTAGGAACTGGCCTAGGTAGAAAAGAAATGCCTCCTCCAAGCTCACACTCCTTCCTCAGGGACATCTGTAAGCAGTGACTAATGGATGTCTGGAGCAAAGACCTGGGCCCCTTGGTCTCAATTTCAGAAAACTCTGAAGGGCCATCCCAATTACAGAGGTCCCCAGGGGATGGACTGCAGCCTCTGCTGCATCTGCATCACAGCCCAACTTCTCCCCCTACCTAGTCCTGCGTCCCTCGCCCCTAACCTACCAATAAACCCCCTGCATGTAAACCTCCATCTCAGAATCTGTTTCAGGGAGCCTGACCTGGAAGCAGATAGGCAGTGAAGTTAATTTCCCTTACTTTGAACCAGGTTCATTAGTGAAATAAATAATAAAAAGCAAAATCAAGGCAGGCAGGGCTGTGAGGAAGGGTGACTCATACCCTTCTGGAGCACAAGCTGGGTGAGACAGTAATCATCAACCACCTTTACCTATGACCTGGCTTTTCCTGTTCTAACCTCAAAGACCTCAGCACAGCTAAGGCATGCATGCTGCTTATGAAGCTGAACCACGCGACAGGCACTGATGAAACACAGCTGCTGCCATGCCTCTGGGAACAGGGAATCTGAAACTATATCCAATGAAGAAAACATTCTGATCTGGAGACGTGGAGGGGGCTAGTGTGAGAGCTAATGGAACCTTTCCTTGAGGTTAAGTAAGTGGAATAAATGGAAAACAGCCCCTCTTGGCGTGGTGAGGGGAGAAGAGTGCTGGGAAATCAAATCACTGGCCTCAACCCAGACTCTGAGTTGGGAATGGTGTTACCATGGCAACCATGATATCCCTCCAGCACCAAGCCTCGAACGGTGGTGGAACCACAGATGAGGAAACTGAGGTCCAGAGAGGGTCCCTTTCTAGGTCAACCAGAGAATCAGTCAGAGAGCCAGGCAAGAACTCTGTCTCTGGCCCCCTCCTCCCCTCCTTGTCTCTGGGGCCCAGCTCCCTCCCCATCGCCATTTCCACATACTCACAGAGAATCAGGGCAATACTCAGGCTGGGGCAGGCGCCGACCCTGGGCCAGGAAGTGCATGAGGTCAAAAGGGTCGATGTGGGGGTACGGTGGGGCACCCCGTGTCAGCAGTTCCCATAAGAGGACACCAAACGACCACTGTGGGAGGGGACAGGTGAAGGGACTCAGCTCTCGCCCTGGGGAGGACAGGTGGGCCCCCCCCAGGTCCTCTACCTCCTAGAGCCCTCTAGCTGGAAATGAGGGGCTCAACGCCCCCAGTCAGAGCCCATTCCTCAATACTTCACAAGCATTTCCCTCTGTCCCCGCCCACCACCAGAGCCGTCCAGAGCTGGGGCTGGGCAGGGCCTGGATTGTCTGTGAGAAGCCAATGAGTTCACAGCCTCCTCTTGCCCTGACACCTGCCCAGAGGTGGACGAATGGGCTGTGGGGCTGCCCAGCGTGGGGATTCCCTGGGCTCATCACCATCCGGAGATCAATGGGCAAGGCCAAGTGTTCTCTGAGGCCGTGTGGACTCTGGGGCAGGTGGGGCCTAACCACGTCGGACTTGGTGGTGAATCTGTAGGTCTGCAGGCTCTCTAGCGCCATCCATTTGACAGGTAGGCGAGCATGGCGGCGCTGTTGGACACTGTAGTACTCCTTGTCCAGGACATCGCGGGCCAGACCAAAGTCAGCCACCTTGACTGTGAATGACTCATCCAGCCTGGGAGGGGAGAATCACACTCAGGACGGGCCCCCACCAGGCCCTGAACCCACCTGTTTCAGACCCTTACAAGGTTTCTGAGCCACAGTGTCCGACTCAAGCCTGCATTGGGCAGACAGGAAAACTGAAGCCCAGAGAGGGAAGGACATGCCCAGGGCTGCACAGCAAGGACTGGAGCATGGGCCTTCCCTGAGGCACCTTTAGCTGCACGCCCTGGTGCTCTGCCCCTTGGCTTCACCCCAACCTCACTCTGGCTGCTCACATGCAGTTCCGAGCAGCCAGGTCCCGGTGCACAAACTTCTGCTCTGCCAGGTACGCCATGCCACGGGCCACCTGCAGGCCGAAGCTGATGAGGTCCTTCACTGTGGGGCTCTGGGGGCACAGGTGGGTCAGTAGGCGAGGACGGAGCAGCTCCATCCCCAGCTGTTGCCCAAGCCCCCCAATCCAGGGCCAGCTGAGCACTGACCCGCTGGGGTGAGCGGATGAATTGGAGCAGGTCTCCGTGGCGCATATAGGGCAGCAGCACGCGGGGCAGCCCTTCAGGCGGCAGCACGATACCAATAAGAGCCATCACATTTGGGTGGTGCAGACTGCGCATGAGCAGCCCCTCACGCAGGAAGGCCTCCACCTCCTGCACCTCCGTGATGCCTGCAGAGAGGCTGGAGTCAGGCCCAGGGCAGGGAGGCCCTTTACAAGGGTCAGATGGGGAAACAGAGAAGAAAGGTCTCCTGCTCAAGGTCACTCAGAGCAGTGGTAGCACAGCAGGGACGAGTATCCTCCCAGCCTCTGCTCCACTTACGACTCAGCGACTTGATGGCACAGTGGATTTGATTCTGGGCCTCGTCTGTGTATTCTCCATGGTAAACAACTCCAAAGTGACCTGATGAGGGAGAGACAGTGAGAGGGGGCCCAGTGCCCAGGGCTCACGCCACACCCTCCCACTGGCAACCAGACCTCAGAGCCCCAACTGGCCAACCTGACATTAAAGACAAGCAGCAGCTTCATGATGGCAGAGCCTGCAGCCCCCCCACACCCACGTAATCTGCACCAGAACCCACGGAAGACAGAATTCCTATTTCACAGATGAGCAAATGGAGGCTCAGAGTCCTGCCCAACTATCCCTTGAGCCCCAACCCCACCTGGCCTGGCCCCCAGACCTTTGCCAATGACTCGGTCAGTGTGGGTGACTACCCACTCGTGGGGAATCAGTACATCCTTGACCTCGGCCAGGAGTGCAGAGTTCAGGTCCCCAAGCTGGATGGACTCTTTCCGCAGCAGTGGGACATGGGACCCATCCCCGTTGCCTGAGAAGGATGTTCTGTGGACCTGAGTGGTGGAATCCCGGCTATCAATGGCAGGGGCTGCTGAGAAAGAGAGGGAATGAGGGGCTGGTGGACCAGAGAGTATGGTCCCAGCTTCTAGCACCTCCACCATCTCACCAAGGCCATTTCTATAGTCAGAGCTTGAGCGGAGCAGAGGCAGAGGCATGGCTCCAGTGGTCCGGTCCAGGGATGCCAAGTCATCCAGGTTCGGAGAAAGGACTGTGGAAAAATGGCTCCTGGTAGCCAGCCACTCCAAGCTCCTAGAGGCTGACCCCTACCCAGGAGGTGTGAGTAGACCACTAAGGCCTGGGCAGAGAGAGGATATAGGGACTTGGAGATGTCAGAGTTTGGGGGTGGGGTTGGGTCAGGATGGGAGTGGAGAGCTCACCTAGCTGTTTTCTCTGGTGGTAACTGAAGACCAGTATGGTGGCCAGTATAGCCACAAGCAGGAGCAGGGCCAGTAGGACACCAAGGAGTGTGCTCTGTGGGACCCCTTCCAGACCTGGCCGCACTACCTTGCCCAGGATGTGACACCCACCATCCACACAGACCTGGAGGCAGGTGGCAGCTCAGGCCCAGCCTGTAGGTCCTCAACCCATGTTTCCCATAGAGGGCCAACTGAGCTGCCTACCTGCAGTGGAGCACCGTCCTTGCCAAGTTGCAGGGAGGGGGGAAGGGGGCAGACAATCACATCCCCCCGCAGCTCATGCTGGCAGCTCTCACCACCCACGGTCACGTTCACATCCACACAATCAGCCACAGCGCCCAGCCCAATGTACTGCAGAGACAGTCATGAGGGCTGGCCATTGCCCCCATCTCTTCCGGGCAGGCTGCAGCCTTAACGCTCCACTGCCTCCACCCCCTATCCTCCCCACTTACCTCAAACTTAACGGCATGCTCCTCAGGCTTCAGTGCGACCAGGTCCATGCTGGGTGGGTGGGGTGGGGCCAGGAAGCGAAAGCCAGGCAGCGTGAAGCCAGCAGCTCCATCCCCCTGGGCACTCAGGTTCCCTGTCACCCACCCCTGTGGTCCTCGGACCACGTATTCGGGCAGGCGGCACCAGTGCTGCTCCGGGAGCTGCCCCTCACACTGCTGGGTCCATGCGAGAGTGGTTAGCCCGGTATCCCACCTACAGCCACCCCAGACCCCTCAGCCCAGCATGGGCTGGGGCTGGAACTCAGGGGACTGGTGTGGCCTTCCTCCCTCCTGGCCAGTGCCCACTCGGCAGCTACCAGTGCCCACTCACCCTGTTCTCCACTGCCCTGCGCCCATCATGGAATGACAGCACGAGGCGCCACACTGAAGTCAGATGCTGGCCATGGATGGTGACGTGGGAACCACTGTAGAGGAGAGCAGGGTGGTGGACTTGGGGTGCTCTCCGAGGCTGGATCCCTCATTCTTAGGAGACCAGAGCGGGCAAGGAGGTGGCACTTACGTGTAGCCACAGTTGGGGCTGATACCCAGCATGATGGGGTCTTCCTGATAGTGGAAGTTCCAGGAGCCAGGCACTTCGGCGCCCCCCACCTGCAGGCGAATGGGAACGCGGGCGGTAGCAGCCCCGGGGGGTGTGGTACATAAAAGTTGCCCCTCGCTGACCCTGCAGAACAGGTGGATTAGGCTCAGGGGCACCCTCCATGTGATGGCTAGGCCCGACTCCTCCAGGAGCCTGCTGACCCCTCCCAATTCCTCTGTTGGTCATCTCCTCAACTTGCCCATACTCCATGGGTCTGTCTGAAGATAGGGTGGTCCCAGAAAGGCCTCCAAGAAGTCAGGGAGGGAACAGGTTCCCCCCACAGCCTTGGCTGCAGCCAGTGGACTCTGTAATGGGCTCTCTTGCCATCCCAAACCACCTCTGGGCTGGAGGGAGCAGAAGACACTTCTTCCTGGACCTGTTCCCTACACTGAGTGACTGAGCCCTCCTCCCCCTGCCCTGTCGGGGATTCAAGCCCCACCTGGTGAGGGCTCCCCTACGTGGGACCCTGTGGCCTCCCATTCCCTTTCCCACTGGCACTTACCGTTTCAGCAGGCACTCAGTCCCATTGACCAGCACAGCCCGGCTGCTGCCAACAGACAGGCCTTGGCCTTCAAGGGTGAGGCAGGTACCCCCTGCCCGTGGACCAAAGAGGGGTTGTACTGCTGTCAGCACGGGTTCCTAAGAGGGCACGGAGGTGGCTTAGCTTGGAGCAGGAGGCACTCCACTCTAAACTCTTCCCTGCCCGAACTGCCCAGTTGGCCAAGGGCACAAACAAGGAAAAGTGGCCTCACCATGAAAGAGAAGCCTCGCAGCATGGAGGTGCCATCTACCCGGAAGTGCTTGCCCAGTGGCATGTTGGTCACAGTGAGGCTGACGTTGGCAGGCCCGGCTTCCTGCATGCCCAAGGGCTCCAGTTCACACTCAAGCTCCTCTACAAAGTCCTTCCGGGGTACTTGGCTGGGACATCAGGGGAACTCAAGGTCAGCCAGGGGTCACACAGGCCTGGTTGCATGCCCACCACAAATCACAGGTCTCATCTGAGCTTGAAGATAGCATCTCTCTAGCCATGGCTTCATCCAGGGTCGGCAGGATCTGACGGGGAAGGGACTAGCTTTGCCATGACTCAACAGACAGGTAGAGCATATGTAGGCTCAAGAAGGGACAGAGATGTCCCCCCAGACAGAAAGCACAGAGCTACTACAGCTTGCCTCATACCTCCTTGCCCCATACAAGCAGAGGACAGGGTCTCACAGGGAAGGGGCTGCTTGGTTATCCCCATCAGGGATAGAAAGGGCAGGGACCAAGTCGTACCTGAGGTTTGAGTTGCCTTTGAGCAGCAGTCGGCAGGGACTTTGACCCACAGTGACCTGATGGGTGCCCTCAGGCACCAGACCAGGAGGATGCAGGTAGAAGTTGGAGCCACACAGGGTCAGTCTTGTGCTGCCCCTTAGGGGTCCACTGTGGGGGCTGAACTGAGAGGGGAGGAGAAGATAGCCTGAGTCCCTTTATGGGTCAGGACTCTCAGCCCTGTCTGCTTTCCCCTAAGTTTTCTGCCACACTCCTTGCCTGCCCCACACTCCAGTCACTCTAGGTCACTTGCTTGTCCTCACTCAATACTTTTCTGCCTCTAAGTCTTTGCGTGTGCCATCCCGTCTGCCAAGAATACCCTCCTTGGGACTTCCCTGGTGGCACAGTGGTTAAGAATCCATCTGCCAATTAAGGAGACACGGGTTCAATTCCTGGTCCGGGAAGATCCCACACGCCGCGGAGCAACTAAGCCCATGCGCCACAACTCCTGAGCCTGCACTCTAGAGCCTGTGAGCCACAACTACTGAAGCCTGCGCGCCTAGAGCCCATGCTCCGTGACAAGAGAAACTACCGCAATGAGAAGCACATGCACCGAAATGAAGAGTAGCCCCCGCTCACCACAACAAGAGAAAGCCCGTGCGCAGCAACGAAGACCCAAGTCAACGCAGCCAAAATAAATAAATAAATAAATAAATTTATTAAAAATTAAAAAAAAAGAATGTTCTCCTTGTAAACACTGAAGACATCCCAGGCCTGAGGAAGATCATGGTTAAGACCTGCTGACCTCCACCCCAGGCCCGGTTTGTCCCACACTTACCTGTGCCCTGCCAGGTAAGCCATACCTTAGTAAGCTCGGGTGGGCAATGGTCCTGTTGCCAGGAGCCAGGACACTCCTTCTGCCGGCCACACATGCCCCCACACCATCCACAGCCCATGAAACGCTGTGCCCGCAGGCAACGCCCACAGGTGAGGAAGTGGCGGCAGCCAGGGCCCTGGATAGGTACCTGGAAGACCTTGGACAAACAGGGGGCTCAGGGGTGGCTGAAGGGGGAGACTAAGCCCCTTAGACCCCCTGGTCCTACTGTAGATCAGGGTGGGGGGACCTGTGTGTCAATGCCTCCTTGGATCTGATGGAGAAGCTGTGCTCCCAACAGCCCGGCCCCGGGCCCTACCCTGCCCACCTTACCTGGTCCCCAGAGGCAAAGAGCAGGTGGTCCCCAAGGCGACTGACATCCCGATGCACAGGCTGCCCATTGCTGCCCAGTGAGAAGTTGGACACGTACAGCAAGTAGTTGAGAGACCTGGCCAGCTCCACCTGGGACAGGTCGGCTGTGAGCAAAATGGGGACAGGGATCCCGGGACAAGGGGCCGTGGAGATGAGGGACCTACCTGCAGGATGCGCCCATCGGCTGTGCCCATGTGGGCCACTGTGACATTGTCGAGACGTGTCACGTGCAATGCAGTGACCTGCGCTGGTCCTAACAGCCCGTTGAATAGGTCCACCCGTAAGAGGCTGCTGCTGACCAGCAGAGGGAAGTGGCGGCAGCTGGTTTTGGGGCTGGGAGCCACCAGGCCAGGCTGGGGAGGGTCAGGGAAGGAGTCAGGGCTCATCTCCATGAACTGACCCCTTGGGGCTTCTGTCAGTGACCACAGCAGCCTAAACTCCCACCCGTCACCTGGCCTGGCTGGAGAAGGCCCCAGTCCTGCCAGTTACCCCACTGCCTCCATGGGGCTCTCAGATGTAGCAAGGCCAGGGAAGAAGGCCAAGGCTGGAACGCTGGCTCCCCCTACGCCTTGCCCTACCCTGCCATGGCCATTCTCATAATGAGTTACTGAGTTTTACAGAGCCAACCCCATTCTGTCCTCACAGCCACGCTGTAGAGTGGGTTCTCTCATCACCCCCATTTTATAGATAAGGAAACTGGCTCAGAGAGGTTTGCTCACATGTCAAAGGCCTTATCGCCTCTCAGAAGACGAACCAGGTCGGAAGTCTGAGCTCCTGACCAGAGTCCTCTCCTGCCCCCTGCTGGTCCTGCCCTGCACTTCAACAAACCCTGTCCCCTCTTCAGCCTTCAGTCTCTCCACCTGCTTAAGGGGCTGAACTCTGAGGTTAACTGGCCAGCACAGGGTTGGTAACGTCGTCCTTCTCCCTGAGATGCCAAAGGTCTTTCTGTACCTCCAGCTTCTACCTGTACTTCCTTCAGGGTACAGGAGGGATAAACCAAGGCCTGAAGGCCCAGGTAAGAGGAGACACTAATTTCTCCCCTGCTCTTAGCAGGTGGGTGTTTGGGGGACACTCAGTGCCCCAGTGCAGAGCTGTGGAAGCTTCTAGGAAACCAGGCAGTGAGGGTATGGATGCAGGGTATTGGAGCTGGGTGCAAGGTGGGGGCAGGGCTCTGTAGCCCCGTAGCTTGGGACCCTCCCTTGCCAACCCTAAGGGCACTCCTCAAGGCTGATGGAAGGCCCCTATCAGACTAAGTATGCTTAACTCAGTCCTGAGACCTCAGTGCTGATTATAAGTCTTGGGAACAAGACCTCAGCATAGAGCTGGGCTCTGAAACTCCACACACTGGGTCTATAGGGTGGGTGGGTGGGGACTGGGACTCTGTCCTCACTGGAGGTGAGTAAAAGTCCTGGCCCTAGCAGGAAGCCAGCCAGGTGTTTTCAGTATGACTCAGGGACAGGTGGGGCTGTGGGGTGGAATAGAGGCCCTACCCTGGTCAGAGCTGCACCGCTGCCTGTTTGCCCCTGGGCTCCAGGGCTTGAGATTAGTCCTTTTGGAGCCTTGCACTGCCAAGTCGTGCTGGGTGTCTTCTGATCCCCTGACCACTAGCCAAGTCAGGGAGAGGTTCTGACTCCCCAGAGAGAAGGAGAGGAGGGCAGTCAGGGCTGCCCAGACCCAGACTAGGGATCTCAACCCCTAGGGCCTCCTCAACCCAGAGGGAGTCAGTTGAAGGAGGGAGGCAGAAGATCCCCCCACCCCTCATTGTGTGTAAATTCTCTCCCACCTCTGGGGCATCAATCAGAGCGAAAGGAGTCAGTGAAGAATATCACAGAAGGGCCAGAGCCCCAGGGCAGCCAAAGACTCAGAGAGCAGTGACTGTGGGTTAGCTCCGTGAAAGGCCACTTGTCCAATGCCATTTGTTTGTTCGTTCACCCCATTTCCTTGGCGTAATCTCTTGTAACGTAGGGTGGGACTGTTTCAATGGCTTCAAGGGATACGGTTTTGGGTTTGTCATCAGGGAAGCATTTTAAGGAATGTCCTCTTACTCTCTGCTCTAGCTCCCTGACACCATGGCTGAAGAGAACCTGGGTAGGGTCTGCAGGAAGGAGCACCTAGTTCAACATAGGCTGGGAGACCTCCTGCCTGGGGTGAGAAGGGCCCCATCTATGGTGAAAGTCTGGGACTCCTACATGGTGAACCAAATCCAACCAGCCCCTCCTAGGCCTTTACTCATCCCCAGATGTTTAGTTGCTTGCACAAGACCGGGGTGAGCCTCCTGGAATTTACTAGAGCCAAGCCACCTTCTCACTATGTCTTGAATCCTCCCCCAGTCACCCCATGGAGAACAATCAGGGGTGAGTGGGTCCAGAAAGCCCAAGGCATGCAGGCTCTCTGACAAGCCCCCATCTTCCAAGGCCCGGAAGGCTCTCTGGAACAGGGGTGGAGGGGAGCATTCTCTGACAACTCCTGCCCCACCCTCTTGAGAAAGCAGAGCAAAACAAGTATTCCCGCAGGGAAAGCGAAAACGTGTTGGTGAGTAGATGTGAGTCTGGGTGAATTTGTGAGTATCTGCCTGTGGGGGGGAGGGTGCTGTTTTTTTGTGTGTCCCTAAGGGTATATGTGGTGGGCAGGTAGGAAGGGACAACCATCGTTGTACCCAGAGTTTGGAAGTGTGCCTGGTAGAGAGACAGTTATGATGTAATCCAATTTTCACATAACAAGAGAAATTACCTAAAAAAGCAAGGGGCCACGGTAAGTGAGAGGGTGAAAGAGCAAAATGGTGTAGCAACAGGGTCTAGCCTGGCTGGGAGATGAGCTTCCAGTGTGGCCTTTGTTTGGCTGATTCCCTCACACCACCCCCTAAGAAAATGGGTGGAAGAGAAAACTTCTCCCTGCCTGCCCTCCCCGTCCCAGATCCTCTCAGTGCTGGAAGAGAAGCATGTACACACTGCTCACAAGTGAGGGCCCTTTCTTTCTGCTCACCGGGTCAGGGCAAAAACTGGGCAACTGGAAGAAGTCGAGGCCTCGCCGGAGGCCAGGGTGGACAGGAGGCTCACAACAGCGCTCCACACCCTGCTCGATGAGAGTGTCCAGCAAGTCTACAGGGAACGCACAGACGACAGAGTTGGGATCCACACCTGGGCCGCTGTCTCTGCTAGCCGAGAAGACCCCGAATAGCACTTCCTGGCCCTCAGCGATGCTCAGCTCAGTGGCCAGTCGCCCGCCCACTGGAGCAGCGTGGGCCGCCTGCAACACCGGGTAGGGCTGTGCGCCCTCATGGGCCGCGCGTCGCCGGCGTTTAGGTGCAAAACGGCAGTCGAGGACCAGCTCGCGGTAGTCGCCCAGGTCAGTCTCGACAGCGCTGAGCCGTACCAGGCGCGTGTGTAAGGCGCCAGGAGCATCTACCACGTTGGCTGGCTGCACAGTCAGGAAATAGACGAAGGCTCCTGCACGGAAACTGTACACGTATTCGATGCGGTAGGAAGCCAGGTGCTCAGGCATCACTGACAGTGCTGCAAAGCCTGGTGCAAATCCTGAGGCGTCGGCCTTGAGGCGCCGGATGGACACTGATCGTGGGCTGAAGCTGGCGGCCACCGCCGAGTCCAGTGAGGATGCCACGTAGAAGTAGGAGGCATGACCCTGCTCAACCACGGTCACGAGGGTGCCCAGCGGGCTGGCTACACAGTCGGGACAGTCCTCCGGATGATTGTGGTGCGCCGAGAAAAGGCAGACTGGTGGCGCCAGGTGCAGGGCTGTCCCGCGGGGCTCTAGCTCATGCAGGAAGCAGCGTCCCCGAAGGCTGGAGCCACAACTGATCAGTGCAGGCAGCACCGGCTCCAGCACCAGAACCTGCGCATCTGTGTCTCCCGGTGGGCCGTGGGTGCCTGGGCCACAGGCCGCACACGTCTGGCAGCCAGGGGCCCCAGCAGGGCCGGTGGCCAGGCTCTCAACTGGCTGCAGATCAGGCCCAAGCACATGCAGGCGATTACGTGTGGCCACGAACACGGCACTCCCTTCCCTGCCGCCCTCGTAGGTTGCCACAGCCTGTACCGGCCGGCCAGCCGAGAAGCTGGGCACCAAGTACTCCACGTCAAAGTCGCAGGAGGCAGCATAGGGGATGCGCGGGCACTGCCAGGACCCTCCCGTCTCGGGCACCGCCGGCAGAAGCAGCAGCAGCAGTAGCAGCAGTAGTAACAGGAAGGGCTGCAATGGCGGCGGGTGGAGCTCCATCGAGGCCCAGATGGCGGCCTGCGGAGGTTCCTGCAGGCCCGGGCCTGGCTGGGAGCCAACGAGAAGTCTGGGTTTGGACAAGCGTCGAGCGCCGGTCCTGGGAGCCCTGGGGCACCGACCCCACCAGGACTCCTGAGATGCCCGCCGCCTTCTCCTGCCCTCGGGTCTGAGCACCTGGCGCGGGCGTACACACACGCAGAGAAGCCGGGGCTTGGAGCAAAGTCTGAGTGCCAGGGGCGGGGCGGACGGGGCCAGGGTGTGGGGGCGGGGACGTGGGCGGGGCCTGCTCTATGCCTGGCCTTGCCCAGCCCTTCTGCCTGTTCGACTTTCCTGGCCCTCGGAAGCCTGGGTCCTACACCTACACTTGGTCCCCTTTTTCTCAGTGGCCTGTGGGTGGGTGTGCGTAGAGTGGCCTGGAGAGAGGTTAAGTAGATCTGAGCTGTCCCGTCCTGCCCCCCACGACCGACTGGGCGAAGTGAGGGGGCGTGTTGCCCCAGCGCATTTGAGGACCACCTGGCCTATTTCTTCTCTTAGCGCCAGGATACAGCAACATCCTCAGACACTCGTTCCAGGCAGGGCCTGGGGGACCCACCGTGTGGGAAACAGAGGCCAGGAATGTGTGGAGAACCAGAGGGAAGGTGTGGAGAGACCTCAGGAGTGGCACTAGCCTCTGTGGGCAGAGACTCTCCCTCTGTGGGCCTGCCCTGGGTTGACAGCGACAGGATGGTGTCAGCATGGTGCATTGCATCCCGCCTGCCCAGGGCAGGTGGGATTTATAAGATGGGGCCAGCCCTGTTGGCTGGACATTAGAGTCAGAGGAGAAGCAACTTATGTGGAGGCCCAACCCTAGCTCTGGTCTGTCCACTGCTGCCTCAGTAGGTGGAAGCTGTAGGATGGGGACAATAAAACACAAAATGTTGGCCTTCATTCCTGGCTCTGCACCAGGGCCTCCCTGATATGAGGGAAACATGGGCTTTGGCTCTCAGGGCACCTCTAACCTGCTCTGTAAGCCATGCTGGGCCTCAGCCTCTCAGTCTCTGAAATGAGGGTGCAGTTCTCGCTAGGTGGTTACCCAGAGTTCTCTCTCCAGGCTGTGATATATGCAGGGCAGGGATAGGGGAGTCAACTCAGTTCTGCTCTTGCCATCTCTCAGCATCTGCTCCTTGGTAACTTGGCTCCCCGCAACACTGGAGGGGGGCCCTGGGGTACATCCTTAGCCTGACATCCCCTTCAGCCAGGTGGGCCTGGACCCTGGAGGGAGGGAAAGCATCACAGGGTGGCCCATGGCTGAGGTCTGAGGGACCTGTGAACTGTGAGTCCCAGAGCTTTGGAGGGTAATGGGTGGGGGTGGGGAGAGGAGCCCTCAGCCCAACAGGATTCAGCCTGACCCTACAAGTATCTCCTCTACTCACCATCCAGCCCATACTCCTTGTTCTTCCTTCCAGGAGCACCCTTTTCCCTTCCTTCTCTTGTAACTTAGGTGGCATCTCCTCCAGGAAGCCTACCTGATCCAGGCGGTGACAAGTCCATCTTGTGGGTCCCACAGACCCTGTGCTACACCTACCCCAGCACAGTTTACTCTGGATACCTGACTCCCCCCATCTCCCATTCATAATGCTGGACTCCCCTACCCCTCCAGGCTGGAGCTTAATGAGCATCTGGTGACAGGGTGGAAACAGCACGGGGGGCGGCCACACCCAGTGCTGGGAGGATACCGTGCCTGAGGCAACATAAAAGGCACTCCCTTCGCTAACCAGAATTGGCCCGGAAATGAATAAACACACATCAGAAATTATGGCACCATTCCTGTGTTCCACAGTCAACATGTCTAAAGATAGTCATGCAGGGCAAAACTGATATGAAACATTCCCTGCCCGGCGCTGAGACATGGGTTCTTGTGGCCCCTATTCTGCCTCAGGACATTGGGAGAGACTTATAGAGGTTGGGAGGAAACCTGAGGGGTCCTCCCCGTTCACCTGTTTTGGGGGTGGATGTGCAGCAGTCAACAGTTGGTTCTCTGCTGCCATCATGTGGCCAAGTTGTTGGCTGCCCCCAGGCTGGCATCTCCTCTGAGGTAGCCTTGGTCTTTGACAGCAGGCATCCACAGAGTGCCCCTTCCTCCCTCCTCATCCACTTGGTCTGTGGGAGGGGGGCAGGCAAGCCATGTGGGTGAAGTCAGCTAATGGAGCCTTGCAGTGCCGAATACAAGCACTTTCTCAAGGTGAGTTCACAAGGCCTGGCCCACGTTCAGCTAAGGACCTACCCCACTGCCCTTGCATTTGTCACCCTGAAGGAGTGCTAGCTACTTTGCCCTCTTTGGGCTCTCACTCCCCTCTGAACACTACTCCAGAGAACTAGTGCCAGCCTCTTTCTCCAACGCAAAGAGATCATCCTAATGACAGCAGGGGGACCTCTGTAACCACAATATGACCATGTCACTCTGCAGCTTTAAAACATTCTGTGGCTCCCCACTGCCAGACTTTTACCTGGAGTTTGAGAACCCTAGGCTTTAAAGACTCCTCCAGCTTCACTGTTACCCAGTCGGACAAGGTTCTTTACCATACCAGGTTTCATACCAGGTTCATCCCTTTGCACATGCTCGTTGCTCCACTAGGAACACCTTTCCTGTTTGTCTGTTGTCCCTTCCTTGCTCCCCAAACAGGTAAACCCTGCACTCTTAGGTGCCTACTGTCCTAGGTATACACACTTATCTAATTGTGACTATCTCTTCCCACCCCCACCCAGAATAGGTGCTGAACGGCAAGAAGCTGGAAGCCCTGCAAGGATCAGGGTAGCCAGCAGGGACACCTGGAGGCTGACCACTGACCAGAACACCGGTAGCAGTCAGAGACAGCTAGCCTGGCATCACCCTGGCCCCAGAGGCAGTGGTTTGGTGCCCTTTCCAGGATTCAGGGAAGGAACAGAAACAGCAAGCAGACAGAAAAGAGACCCAGGGCATGTGGGCAGTGTGAGCAGCACCCACCAAGCCTGTGGCTGCTCCAGAGGGGCTTTGGGGTCTGGGCAGGTGGCCTGCTGCCATACCCATTCTAATGTGATCTGGGGTGGGGCCAAGGGCAGGCGCTGTGCTGCCATTTCCTGGGACAGTAAGTGACTCATTCCAGTGCATCCTTGGCCTATGCCACCTACAAAGACACATTTTCCAGCATGGGTTGGTTTCAGTGGCACAGTATCTTGCTCCAGCACTCAGAGACTGCATGAAGGTGATTCACTCTATAGTCTGAAGACCATATTCCATGGACACTATTCTCCCAAACACTTCCTAGGTCTTCTGTTCCCCTGGCCAGTGAGATGGTTCAGTTGTGGCATAACTGGGAGAGTCCCCAGCAGGAAGGTAGAAGCTTTCTGCACTGTGCCTTGGGCTCTGTCCTAAGAAGGTCTCATGGTAGAGTGAATGGGGCTGGGCCTTCACTGCTGAGCCTCCTGGGATGTTCCTAGTGACCCACGTAGGCTGGGCCATGCCAGGGAACAGGGTGACTGAAAAGAGCATCAGCCCTTCTTAGGGCAGGGTCCACTCCAGCCCCAGAGGTCAGCTGGGTCTTCTTTCAGGTCCTCTGGCTCACTCCTGGGGGCCATCCTAAGGAATGTGCTGGCTAGAGGTAGGGGAGCTGAGGTGGACAGCCTTCATGAGGAACCCTAAGCTGGAATAGTTTCCCCAGAGGCCTACAGCTATAGTGAGGCTGGACTCTGAATTTGTGCTGAACACTGGGCCACCTCACCAAGGGCTCCCACCCATGCCCGGGCTCAGACTCTCTCCACTTGACTGTCCCTGTCTTACTCAGCTCAGCCCCTGCTGAAATACAGCAGTCCATTAAGCAGAGCCACAGTCAGGGCTCCCAGGTGGTTGGGTGGTCCTTCAGGCCATGCAGCTGGGAATCCCACCTAGGAGTGACAGGGGAGGCACCAGGGGCTCAGACTGAGTGTGGGGTGGGGCATCGCGGGAGGTTGGTCGTGGTGGGGAAGGCCAGTGGGGTCCTAGAGAACACTTTACACGTGGCAGGACTTCAGCTGAATGAAAACAGCCCCAGCCCAGGGGCCAACTCTGAGCACATGTGATGCTGTCCATGGGGAAGCATGGGCAGGGCCTAGGGAGGAGGATCCAGCGTCTGTGTGTGAGTGAGAGTGAAGGAACCAGTGACAAGGCCCACAAGTGTCTTCCCCAAAGCACTTTAATGCACACACCAACCCACAGTCCCTGCCTGCTGCCTGGGCCAGAGGCCAGCCCCACCTGGAAGCTCCCATGGCTTCCACAGCCTGGTGTGCCTAGGAGGGCCGAGCCCACACACATTCTCATCAGTATGTGAGGGGCGTGAGGATGAAGAGGCGGTCTTCTTCTTTGCGGATCCAGCGCATCAGTTTATGGATGGCACTGACGGCCGACGCCTTGGTCCCCAGGGGGCTGTAGCACATGTAGAGCTCAAAGGCGCCTGTCACCTGGAGGAAGGGGGCACAGGGTGGTCATCCAGATTAGACAACCCTTGTGGCCCTTGCCCAGGACCCCGATGAAGCCCAGCCCATCCCAGGGCTGCCTTACCCAAGCCAGGAGGTTCTCGTTGGGGCCCGTGTAGTAGATAGTCTTGAGTGGGCGGGAGGCATTGTGGGCGCGGCTGTGCAGGTACTGGTAGAGGCCCAGCAGCCGCTCCTGCTCCTCTTCACTGGTGTACGGGGCCTCGATCTCAGGGCTGGAGATGGGGGAGTGGGTTCGCAAAGGAATGACTTCCACTGGCTTCTCTGGAGATCCAGAAACACCTATTCCTGGCCAGGGAGACTCCACCATGGGTCCTACCCTCCAAATGCCCCCCACCCCAGGACAAGGCATTGTCTCCTCACCACTGAAGACTCCCCAGGACAAAGCTGGGCCCACCCAGACTGGAGCCCTGTTCTCCCCTCTCCCCCAAGTTCATGGCATCTTTGGTGACCCTCCCTTGGAGAAACCAATCTGGGTTTAGGTGTCCTAGACAGAGTGACAGGTCTGAGATGAAGGAAAAGTGAGCCAGGAACCTTCTGGACCAAAAAGGGGTAAAAGGAGGATAGAAGATGCCTCATCTGGCCCCAGCCCCTCTGCTGGAGGAGGAAGTGGAGGAGTTGTGCATCCTGGGCTGGACCAAACTGACCAAACAGAGGAGACCTCTGTTCCAGCTTCCTTCCCTGGGTGTATTGGGTATTTCAAGGCCTTATGGGAAATGACTGAAGTAGAGAGGTGTATGCTGATGGGGAGTAGGGTGATAGGGGGTTTGGGCCCCTGGTATCAGAGTCAAACAGACACAGCAGGTCGGTCCATTCCCAGAGGGGTCATCAGCTTCAGGACTGCATCAGAGCTCAGGCCCAACCAGCCGCCCACCCCCCCCCCCACGCCCTTGTCTTCCTCAAGCAGTCTCCCCAAGGCCCTCCCTCACCTGGTGAAGAGTCCCGAGCTCTTTGACTTATAGAGGAAGTGGCGCAGGTCAGGGATGCCCACTTGGGAAACACTGTAGTAAGGTGTGCGCAGTGCCTCCCGCAGCGCCAGGTGCGCTCCGCGCTTTCGCAGGCGCTCCTGAAAGCGGCGGCGGCAGTCAGACACTGCAAAGAAGTCCTCACGGTCGGTGGAGACGAGCAGCAGGCAGAGATCCGTGTCAGGCTCCAGGTACGAGATGTGTGCGTGGAAGAAGCCGGCTGCGTTGAATTTGGGCAGGCACACGGGCGTCCAGGCCTCGCCCTCGCGGAAGGACGAGGAGGAACTTATGAGGTTGAAGAGCAGGTGCAGGTCGATGGGGTGCAGGAATTGGTCCTTGCGGCGCACAAGCGCCACGAGCTGGTTGCGCGCCAGCAGGATGGAGAAGACGAGGCTGCGGGCGCGCGCCTGCTGCAGACTGGCACTCACGACGTCGCGCACGGCCGCCGCCAAGGGCAGGCAGCGCGCCGCCCCCATCAGGAAACTGGGGTCTCGCGCCATGAGCTGCAGCAGGTTGTCCGTGATGCGCTCAGAGCCCGAGAGCAGGCGCCGCAGGTCATAGTTCTGCTTCTGCTGGAAGATGTGGCTCAGCTGCGCACCCGTAAGAAGGCTCAGGATCTGGTAGTAGATGTAGAGCAACTCTTGCGCCAGTTCCTGTGCCGACTGCCGCGTGCGGGCCACCGCCACCAGCACCAGTGGGCTCCGGCGCACGAATACTACCTTGTAGCCATCTGATGGGACCGATGGATAGGGGTGGTGTCAGCTTCAGCCCTTCTCCGGAAAGCCCTCCCTGAATGGCCTGCCCTAGCACCCTCAGAGCCCCGCTTTCCACAATCTCTCCACCTCCCCTCAGAACTGTGCACACAGAGGGGGCTTCAGGATGAAAGAAAAACAGATGCCCATGGGCCCCCCTTTCCCCCCCTTTCCCCTTTCCTGCCACTTGTTTCACAGACTGGGACCAGCTAAAATGCAGGAAGCACTTCAGAAAGACACACGTTCTTGGGCTAAGTGGCAAGAGCTGGGTGGGGCTCAAGACCTGGGATTATTTTGGTTACCTCCCCCGGCTTCTCACCTTCTCCAAGGGCAAAGCCCATGTGCGAGCCACCTTTGGCCCCCACAACAGCCCTATGAGGCAGTCAGTGTTGTTCTCCCGTGTTCAGATGAGGACCTGGGGCTCGGTGAGGTGGAGGGACTAACCTTGGTCACACAGCACATCCCAGCCCTCTAGTCCCTGGGAGTCCGAAACCTGGTATGGTCTCTCCTGGCCAGGGAGACCTCCTGGCACCCCCCCTCCTGGTGGCTCACCTGCATGGATGGAACGGATGGCATTCTTGTCAGCCTCCAGGAAGGACACCAGGGCCACCATGACACCCATGGTGCTGGAAAGTGCCTCCTCTGACCCATAGCGGGAGTACACAGGCTTCCCCGCCTCGCTCAGCACGAAGACATGCTTCTGGTGCAGGCGCCATGCCTCAGCAGTCTCCTCCTCATCCCCTTCACCAGTGCCCTCTCTTGGGGGCTCTGTGGCTGGTCGCCCAGCTGCCCCTGGGGACTCCGGCCAGTCCTCAGAGCTTCCTGGAAGCATCTCCTCCTGCAGGTCTCGGGCGACACCTGTCAGCTGGGTGCTCAGCTCACTGAAGTCCTGGCTGATCTGGCGCATGTCTGTAGGCAGAGGTGGAGGACCACCAGCACCCTCCTTGGGGCTCTCCCCAGAAGCCACCCCATTCTCTGATTCTGTCAGGTCCTCATAGGAACGGGCATGGACGAACATGGCACCCTCCTGTCCGGCACCTGCCAGCCAAAAGCACTGGTGTTTAGAGCAGTAGCTTCTGGCAGACCACCTCACCAGCAAGGTGCCCAATACAGTACTCTGCCTGTCCTGATGAGGTAAGCCACTGTTCCTTCTGGCTACAAGTCATGCTCTGCTGTGACTTACAGCCCACCAGCCTCCTCCCCTCACACTGGGAATAAGACCCCAACCCCTCAAGGCTGCGGTGGTAGCCAGTATCTGCCTGCCCCTCTCACTCTCATCTCACAGCCCTTCGTGCATCTGCTCTTTGGATATCCCCACCTACCTCAGGGCCTCTGCATCTCCTGTTCCCTCTGCATGGAAGGCACTCCCACCTCTTTGCATGCCAGCTCCCTGTCACACTTCAGCTCACAGCAAAGATGTTAGTTGTCCCTGTCACCTGACCCCCAAACCCAGGCACTCTATCATATCCCCCTCCTTGACTTCTCTTGCGGCACTTATCAGTTATTGCCCTTCTCCCCAACTGCAGTGGGGTTCCCCCTCATGGGCAGGAACCTGGTTTTTTGCTGCTGTGTTCCCAGCACCTCGCCCTGTGCCTGGAATACCTCCTGTGCTCAGCAAATCTCTCTCCCTGGGAGAAGGCTCCCTGACCCTGCACAGGGACCCATGGTTCCTAACCCCCTCCACTGGAATGCTCTCACTAGCCTGTGGCTCCCCCAAGGCAGGGACAATGTCAGTTTTCCTTTACTGATTTTTTTTTGGACAGAAGAGTTCAAGAGATATGTTTTGAGTCTCTATTATGAGTTCAACACTGTACCAGGCATTGGGGATACAACAGCTCTGTGCTCAAAGAGCTCACAATCTTGTAGACAAGAAAGATGGGCAATACATACACACACAAATAAGACTACAAAATAACTAGTGTTCTGTGCAGAGCATGGTCAGGGCAGGCCTCTCTTGTGAGGAGGTGACATTTAAGTTGAGAGCTGAGGGAGAGAGAAGGAGCCAGGGAGGTGCCTGTAGACACAGGAAATAGGAGAAGAGCCCACACTGGTGGCAAGACAGCACAGGGCAACTGGCACAACATGAAGTGGAGAGGAAGGCCAGATGCACACTGAGCCTGGATCCTTGCAGTATCCCCAGCACATGACAAATAGCTAACAAGTGAGCATGCATGAATGAGTGACAGTGAAAGAGTGGTTGGGAATCCCGATTGCCCTCGAGGCTGCTCTAGCTGTAAGCTGGCTGGGGCTGCGCACCCTGCCCATACCTGGCTCCATTCCCTGGGCCAGTCCTGGTGTGGGGCTCTCAGCTCTCTCCACACTCTGCCCATCAGAAGGAGCCAACGTGCCATCAGGGCCTTCGCTGCTTCTCTTCCTCTGCATGTCAGCAGCCATCCCTTGGGCTCTCCTGTGGGGCAAACAAAGGCATCATTGAGGGTAAGCGGGAAGGTGCTAGTGGCAGGAGTCACTGGCATAATTAAGAGTGGTTAAGTACAGGAAAGTATCCCTCACCAGGACCCAGCTAACTCAAACCTCTGGGGAATGGGTTCTGAATATTCCCTTCTAAAGAAGCGTGCTGTTCTCTTTCTGATTATAAAAGAATGCATGGGGGACTTGCCTGGTGGTCCAGTGGTTAAGACTCTGTGCTCCCAATACAGGGGGCCCGGCTCAATCCCTGGTCAGGGAACTAGTTCCCACATGCTGAAACTAAGAGCAGCATGCTGCAACTAAAAGATCCCTCATGCCACAACTAAAGATCCTGCATGCTGCAATGAAGATCCTGCCTGATGCAACTAAGACCCAGTGCAGCCAAAATAAATAAATAAATATACTTTTTTTTTTTTTTGGCCGTGTTGGGTCTTCGTCGCTGCTTGTGGGCTTTCTCTAGTTGCGGTGAGCAGGGGTTAAGCTTTGTTGTGGTGCGCGGGCTTCTCATTGCGGTGGCCTCTCGTTGCAGAGCACGGGCTCTAGAGCGCAGGCTCAGTAGTTGTGGCGCATGGGCTTAGTTGCTCTGCGATCTTCAGGATCTTCCTGGACCAGGGATCAAACCCGTGCCCCTGCATTGGCAGGCGGATTCTTAACCACCGCGCCACCAGGGAAGTCCCTGTGTCGGGTCTTAGTTGCGGCACTCAAGCTTCTCTCTAGTTGTGGTGTGCAGTGTTTCTTTCTCTCTCTAGTTATGGCACGTGGGCTTAGTTGCCCCGCGGCATGTGGGGTCTTAGTTCCCTGACCAGGGATCGAACCTGCATCCCCTACATTGGAAGGCGGATTCTTTACCCCTAGAAGTTCCAGGGAAGTCCCAGTCCCTATGTGGATTTTTATGTAATCCTGATCACTCTTCTCTGAGGCAGGCACTCTTGTCAGACAAGCTTTATATATGAAGAAACTGAAGCTGAGAGAGTGTAAGTACATTGTCCAATGTCACGACAGGAAAGAAGAGCTGGAGCTGGTAATTGAAACCATTCTGTATCCTGATATCTTCCACTGTACATCCTATCATGAACATTTCTCCATTCAAAACTGAGTTGACAAATCAGTTCTTTTTGATATTTAGACATTTACTATGAACACAGTGAGTCAGAGTAAACAGGCCTAAGCCTTGCTTTTCTCCTTGCATTCTGTACCTTTTGAATTTGGCACCAGGGCTCACCTCTCCAGTTAAAAACAACTATGGACATGTCGGTTCTCAGTGCCCATTTGATGGACACTAAGGACAAACTCAGCCTGATCTCCCAGTCCTTCTGCAGCCTCAGGGCCAGGTGGAGGTGGCCAAGAGTGGATGTCAGGGATAACGAAGTTGGGTGGCTCTCTTGGGATCAGCCTCTAAGGTCCCTTAATGTCAGGCTGAAGGGTCTTCATTTGGCAGGCAACAAACAATCCATAGGAGAGGGGTTCCATCTGAGGCACTAACCCTTTAGGGAATAGAAATTTGGCTGGATGGGCTAGAAGGGCAGCGAAGACTAGTCAGAGACTCATGAGGAAGGCACTGCAGGCAGGCCAGGGGCCTGGGGGGGACTGGTGTTAGTGTGAGCAAAGCAGACTCTGTCCCTGCCCTCCTGGAGCAGAGTCCATAGGGAATAATTGAGGCTTGTCCCTTACTAGCTCTGTAACCTTGGGCAAATGACTCCACCCTGAGCCTGGCATGAAGTAGGTGCTCAAAAACGTTCATGAGAAGAGTGATTTCAAAACAGTGTCACCAGCACTAGCATTTGTGTGGCCCCCGCTTACCTGTGTCTAAGAACTCTCTCCGACCACAAGTTCCTAGCGGGCAGCTCCTGCAAGTGTACCCAAAGAGTTGATTTTCAAGCTCTTCTGTCATCTTTGTTGTAAGCTACGGAATCCTTTCTTCAAATTAATCTTGTAAAGCAGTTCAATGTGCAAAACAGACAGAGAGGGAGGCAGGGCCAGAGACTGGCCTGATGGCCACGCCCCCCACTGGTCCCGGAGCACCACAGAGTTAAGTGGGGGTTGGGTACCACTGGTCAACAGCATCACCCCACACAGAGTGCCCTTTGAATAATCTTCAAAGGAAGATTATTTGGGAGAACATCTACCTTTTGGGATTTTCTAGGCCACCAGTCCTGTCCATCAAGACAATCAAGAGTGATGGTTCCCAGCGAGGGTCAGAGCCCAGAAGACCAAGGTGTGGTCCACCTTTTCTGATGAAGAGTAATTAAGAAGCTGCATGCCCTCAACAGGAACCTGGGGAGGCATCCAGAAAGGTCTCCTCTGAGACTGAGACCAAGAGGAGCAATCCAAAACAGGCCAAAACAGCCACCGCAACACCACGGAGCCCAGGGCAGTGGGTGCTAAGGAAACTAGGGCATGTCCAGATCTTGAGCAAGAAGACACAGGCCACACGAGAACCTTGGAGACCATTATTTTACAAGCTAACCTAAAAGCCCGGTTGGGGTCTGCATTGCTGTGTAAAGAGAGAGCGACCCCAGAGAGATGAGTCTGTCCATATATAGGCAGAGGGCAAGCTGCTACTGCCAGTCCTGGGGTTGTGGCCAGGGCTTCTGGACCTGGCTCCTTGGATGGAGGCCTGGATTGGTATGTGCTTTTTTCTGAGGAGAGGGTCCAGAACAACTACTTTAAATGGGAATGCCCTACATTTCTGTGTGTACTCACTTTCCCACTCCCCTAGTGGAGAGCTTCACATCTTCTCTCTTCTCAAGCTTCCATCATCTTCTCCAATGCTCACCCTCAGCACTATCAGTGATAACCTTACCTTCTATTTCACTGAGGACATGGAAGTCAGCAAAAGAGAACTTCCAAGATTCCCACTACCACCTCACCTCACCTGCCAGACTCTGCCTTCCTCCTTCTTACTAAAGATGAGCTGTCTGGGCTCCACTAACACCTCCACTCCAGCCCCTCTCACCCATCCAAGCATATGGCTTCAGCAGCTGTCCCTCTCTCTCTCAGATCATCAGTGTCCCCTTCTCCCCTATTCATCACCAATATACTGATGTTTCTTCCATTTTCCAAACACCTTCCCTTAGATGTGTTTACTCTGTTATAATTCATTGAGCTGTACTTATGATTTGTGAACTTTATGTTTGTTTTATTTCAATTAAAACCTTAAAACAAACCTCCCCTTAACTCTACATTCCCCTCTAGGTACCACCCTATTTTTTTTTTTTTTTTGCTGTCCTTTATAAAACAAACAAACAAACCTCAAAACAGTAAACAGTACTTGGAGTTTAATTAGTCACGTAAGCTAGGCTATGCTGTGTAACAAATGAGTGCCAAAATGGTAGAGGCTTTACACATAAAGGCTTTTTTTGTTTGTTTTGGCCATATCACATGGCTTGTGGGATTGAACTTGGGCTGCAGGCAATGGAAGTGCAGAGTCCTAACCACTGGACTGCCAGGGAATTCCCTAAAGGCTTTTCTTTTTTTTTTTTTATTGCAAGCATTTTTTTATTGAGAAATAATCTATGTATAACATTATATTAGTTCCAGGTCTACAACATAATGATTCAATATTTGTATATATTGCAAAATGGTCACCACCATGTCTCGTTAACATCCATCACCACACAAAGTTACAAAATTTTTTTCTTGTGATGAGAACTTTTAATACCTACTCTCTTAGCAACTTTCAAATATACAAGCATTATTAATTATAGTCACTATGCTGTACATTACATCCTCAGGATTTATTTATTTTGTAACTGGAAGTTTGTACCTTTTGACCACCTTCACAGATTTTGCAACCATTTTTTAATAAACTCTAAAGGATAATATGTATTAAAATATTTACAAGTTCCTAATTTGACAGGCTGACTCCATTATATACAGCAGGGGTCCCCAACTCCCAGGCTGCGGACCTCTATCTGGGACGTGGGCTGTTAGGAAGTGGGCCGCACAGCAGGAGGTGAGCAGCGGGAGAGCCGAAGCTTCATCTGCCACCCCGCGCCGCTCCCCATCACTCGCATTACCGCCTGAACCAAAAAATATGGAACGCTTCAGGAATTTGCATGTCATCCTTGCACAGGGGCCACGCTAATCTTCTCTGTATCGTTCCAATTTTAGTGCTGCCGAAGCGAGCACTAAAGGCTTATTTTTTGCTCACGTACTGTGGGTTTGGTAGCAATTCAGAGCAGCTCCCTCCGGGCAGTGATTCAGGAATCCAGGCTACTAGCATCTTATAGTTCTGCCGTCACCTGGCAATGGAAGACAGGGCTGGAGGGTCATGTCAGAACTCTTAAATACTTCAAAGTCCAGATTGGCCAGAACTAGTCATGTGGCCAGAGGGACTGGGAAATGTGGAGCGCTCAGGTGTCTCTCCACTTTTCCCATTCACACTTGAATCCATTCCAACTATTACTCCAGTAACACTGCTCCCTCAAGGTCTCCAGTGACCTCCAGGATCATCTCACTTCACTCAGCAGCCACAATGATTATTTCCTCTCTCTCAAAACACTTTCTTCTCTTGGCTTCTGGCACATCACTCTCCTTTCATGGTTCTCCTACCTCATGGACCACTCCTTCTAAGTTCTCTTTACAGTTCTTCTTACTGTTGAGGGACCAAGATTTCAGGTCTTGGATCTCTTTTCTGTCTTCATTCGATCCCTTGGTGACCTTATTCAGTCTCATGGTTTTAAATTTCACCAATAAATTAATGATTCCAAATTTTATTCACAGCCCTAATCTCTCTTCTGACTTCCAGAGGCACACACATTTAACTGTTTACTTGATGTCTGCCCTTGGATATCTTATAGTATCTCAAAGTTATATGTCCAAAACTGAGTTCCTGATCATCCCCTTAAAAAGTTGTTCCTCTCAGAGTTTTCTCCATCTCAGTGAAAGACAATTTGATACTTCCAGTTATTTAGCAAAAAATCTTGGAGGCATCCCTTATGCCTCTCTTTTTCCCGTACCTCATATACCAAACCACCAGCAAATCTTGTCAGCTTTACTTCAGAATACAGGTACACCCAGCAAAATGTCTCTCATTAACCTTTGCCACATAGAATGCCTCTTGGTTTTTAATACACAGCTGTGGTAGCCAGCCTTCCAAATGGTCCCCAGTGATTCTCAACTCCCAGCATTCAAGTCTATATACTCCCATCCCACACTGAGCAGAACTAATCTATGTCACCAACAGGATAATGTGAAAATGACAATGTGTGACTTCTGAGGCTAGGTCATAAAAGACATTGTGGCTTCTGCTTTGTTCTCTTGGATCACTCTCTCTAGGTGCAGCCATCAGCCATCAGTTGTGAGGACACTCAAGCAGCCGTAAAGAGAGGAGCTCGTGGTAAGAAACTGAAACCTGAGAACAGCCAGTACCAATGTGCTAGTCATGTGAGCAAGCAGTCTTGGAAGCAAATCATCTAACCCCAGTCATGCCTTTGAATGACTGCAACCTCATGAGAGACACTGGGCCTGAATCATCCAGCTAAGATGCTCCCAAATTCCTGAACCTCAGGAACTGTATGAGATAATAAATATTTATTATTGGTTTGAGCTGCTAAGTTTTGGGATAACTTGTTACACAGCAATAGATAACTAATACAACAAACTTGTACTGATTGAGCTTATGTTTACATAGAAAAAAACTATTATCAACACTTGATCTATATTTTTTAATAAAGGAATGTGCATTTAAAGCCTCAAATTACATTTCAAATAGAACTGATAGATCATTGAGTGCCAACAAAAGGGGTTTACTTACATCATGGCTATCTGCAGGTACTGAAAGAGGCCATGATGCTGTATCAAAGCAACACTGTTTGATCAGGAGGAAGTGTTTTAAGCATTTTGTATCCTAACATTATAATTTGTTTGGCATATATTAGGTATGTATTTTCCTTGTGTTTTAGTGCCATTTTAGAAAATTGGGGATTTGGGGTTGATGAAGGAAGAATTATACTTTTTCCCATTTGAAATAATGGGGAAACACATAAATCAACTATACTTCAATAAAATGTTAAAAAAAAAAGTGGGAAACAGATACTAAGTTAGTGATTCCAGACAGAATGTCCAACTTTCATGGAACAGATTATTGATGTTCCATAGGAAAATGCCCATATTCAGAATCTGACCACTTCTCATCACCTCCACCACTATCACATTGGTCCCAGTCAACATTATCTCTCTAGCAGATTGCTGCAAGTCTTTTTTTTTTTTAACATCTTTATTGGAGTATAATTGCTTTTCAATGTCGTGTTAGCTTCTGCTGCGTAACAAAGTGAATCAGCTATACATATACAAATATCCCCATATCCCCTCCTTCTTGCGTCTCCCTCCCACCCTCCCTATCCCACCCCTCTAGGTGGTCACAAAGCAGCAAGCTGATCTCCCTGTGCTATGCGGCTGCTTCCCACTAGCTATCTATTTTACATTTGGTAGTGTATATATGTCAATGCCACTCTCTCACTTCATCCTAGCTTACCCTTCCCCATCCCCGTGTCCTCAAGTCCATTCTCTACGTCTGTGTCTTTATTCCTGTCCTGCCCCTAGGTTCATCAGAACCATTTTTTTTTTTAGATTCCATATGTATGTGTTAGCATATGGTATCTGTTTTTCTTTCTGACTTACTTCACTCTGTTTGACAGACTCTAGGTCCATCCGCCTCACTACAAATAACTCAATTTTGTTTCTTTTTATGACTGAGTAATATTCCATTGTATATATGTGCCACATCTTTATCCATTCATCAGTCGATGAACACTTAGGTCCTGGCTATTGTAAATGTCCTGGCTATTGTAAATAGTGCTGCAATGAACACTGTGGTACATGACTCTTTTTGAATTATGGTTTTCTCAGGGTATATGCCCAGTAGTGGGATTGCTGGGTCGTATGGTAGTTCTACTTTTTGGTTTCTTAAGGAACCTCCATACTGTTCTCCATAGTGGCTGTATCAATTTACATTCCCACCAACAGTATAAGAGGGTTCCCTTTTCTCCACACCCTCTCCAGCATTGCAACAGTCTTTTAACCAGTCTCCCCACTTCTGTCCTTGTCCCTGTACAGTCTATCCTTCTCACAGCACTCAAAGTGATCTGCTTGAGACAGAAGTCAAGTCACGTAGCTCCTTTGCTCACTAGTCTGTAACGGTCACACCTAACCCAGTGAGAAAGCCAATTTCCTCACAGTGGTGCACAAGAACCTCTCTGTCTACACGCACTGCACCCCACCCCCCAAATTACTTCTTCAACCTCATCTCCTGTTCTTTCCCCTACTTGCTTTGCTTCAACCCAGCCACACTGACATTATGGCTTTCCTTGAGTATACTGTAAATGTAAATCCTGAGTATTCCTTCACTTCAGAACTTTGCTCTTGCTGAATTTTCTGCCTGGACCACACCTCCCTACTTTTCCCCCTGCCCCCCACCTCACCTATTCCACTACTTGGCCAAATATCTACATGACTCACTCTGTCACTTCCTTCAGGTTGCTGCTCAAGTGTTACCTTATCAGAGAGGCCTTCCTGGAATATCCTGGATTCTTATCTCCCTTGCCCTGCTTTATTTTTCTACATTGAAGGTAACCCTGTGAGCTGTCGCAAATTTCAGAATGTCAGCTCCATAAGCAGGATTTTAATTAACATTTGTCAGATAAATAACTTTGGAAGGGAGAAGATGAAAGATCCTCAGAGAACACCCAGCTCCAATGTAGCCTTGGGAGACTCCTGCCTGTAGGGAAGACTTAGTCCTTGGTAGTAGTTAAGTGTTCAGTAACAGTGGCTCTGGAGTCAGAGGGACCTGTATTAACCTGGCTTGGTTTTATAAATCTCAGCTTTCTCACCTATGAAATGAGGATGATGACAGCACTGATTCATTGGGTTGTGGAAGGATTAAATGAGATAATCCATGTAATTTGGTTACCCTGGCACAGAGTAGGTACATATACACTCAGCTGTCTTTAGCACATCATGATTATTCTTATTCAGACCATGTGTACCTGCACTTATACACAGATCCAGTAATCTCTGCCATGTAAATCAGTCCTTTGCGAGTTTGCTCATCCTGAGCCAGGCCCTTAGTGAGCAGGACGTGCTTCTGACCTCATGAAGCCAGGTGGGCTCTGGCCTGAAATGACCCATCTGTGATGCTGGGACAGAGATGCCTTTGGGCCTAGGGCTGGGAGTTCCTCCAGGCTCACTGGCTATTCATCCTGAAATTGCAGGACAGACCTGTAACTTCCCTGCTGCTCCCAGAAGTCTCTCCCAAGCTGAACTCCTTTCTACCACATGTCCCTACTCTGCGGCCTTGCGCCTCTGGCTCAAAGACCAAAACAAGGTCTACAGCAGCTTACCCCTGAGGGCCCACTATCCACTGATCCCAGTGGGATTTAGGTAACTGCGCCCAGCATGGCTGAGTACTACCCAACATGGTACCTGCATGTTGTGAGGGCAGGGTCAGCTGGCTGGGGCTAGTGGACATCTCCTTCCGAACAGTTCTCCAACCACCTGAAATCATGTAGTACCTCAATATCTCCAAGGCAAGTATCGGGGTCCAGCCAAAAGCCCTGGTGAAGCAAACAGTTCTCTGGACATTTACACTGGAAACTAGGCAGGGAGGGTGAATGACTCATAGCAAAACCCACCCCAAACCCCACTGGAGCCATAACCTGTGTGGCTGAAGCTCTTGGGTGGCTGGGCCTGAAGCAGTTAAGCAAGAGAGGTCTCTTGGAAACAGTCCCAGATACTCCCTTGGGGCCCCTTCTCAGGCAGCCTCTCTAGAAGCCCCCAGGGCTTGCTATTTGCCCTAGAAGTGCTCTGCTGTGCCTTTGAGCAATGTCACCAAACAAGTTAGCTCAATCAGCCCTTCTGGTATGCCTCCCTCCTCTAGGTGCCTGGCCTGGAGAGAGGAAGGGCCTTGCAAGAACTCCTCCCTACTGGGTCCCTACCACTCTTGCTCCCTCTTCCTGCTTAGATTGTGCCCTATCCTGCCTTGACCCTTTGGGGAGTGGGCTATCTGGGAGGATGGTGCCAGGATGCATGGATGTGTGGCAGACAGGGTCCAGGTGAGGCTGTGCTGTAACTGCTTCAGCAGGATGCCTACTCCACGCTGAGAGTATAGCTTGGTACTTGTCACTGCTAGTGGTCACTCCCCTTTCTGACAAAGGCTGCTCACCCTCCCCAGCAAACTCGAGCCCAGAAAGTGTGGCTCAACAGGTGCAAGAGGCAGCTTGGTTATCTGAGCCAGGGCACCCTTGAAGGCAAAGTCCCAAGCCTCAAGACACTTTCAGGAGCTTCCTGCTCACCCCACAGTCAACCTCTGCCAGTCTCTGAGAGCACTCTGCTGGGCCGAATGTGTGTGCGTTGGGGCTACAGGACTTTGCCCTTCCAGCCGAAGGAAGAGTTCCAGGCCTCGCCTTTTGTATTCCCCAGCTGGGAACCGGCGAAGGGACCCCAGAGAGACCCAGTCCTTCTACCGCAAATAGCAGCGTAGACTGCAGGGGCCCCCAGTCTTCAAGCCCCTCCCTTCAAAGATGACAGCTCTCCAGTCTCTCGGCGCCCCCAAGCCACGTGGGTTGGCAGTCGGACTCACCTGTTTCTCGGGGAGGGGGAAGGGGTCAGGAAGCACAGAGATTGCCGGTCACTGCCCTCTGCCGGATCCCCGGGAGGTCACGGGTGTCCGGCCGGGCCCGGACTGATGGTTCAGGTTCGCGGGACCACGGCCCCCTGCAGACACAGACATGGCCACAGCGCAGGCCACCGCTCCCTCCCACGGCCCCTTGCCCGGCTGCCGGCTCAAGAAGACAGCACTCGCCGGCCTCTGGCGGCGGAGGCCCGGCTCCAGTCGCTGGGCCTGGCCCTGCCCGCCCCGGTGTGCATTATGGGAAATGTAGTTCGCAGTGCACGGCCGCCGCGAGGTGGGGCGGGGCGCCAGGTCCCGGCAGAGACCTGGGCGGGGCCTGACCCGGGTCAGCGGTGGCATCATCCCGCACCGCCTTTTACAGGGTCCCGGCCAAACTCAGGCACCTCCCCAAACCCAAAGCCTGGGGTGGACCGCAGGCCCAGACTTCCTAGCTCCTCCGCCCGAGCCAACAAGAGGTTTATTTAAAGCGAAAGAAAGAGACTATGGCATTGTTTCCTCCACTAATTGTGGAAGGACAGTGCAAGTTTGGGGGCTGGATAAATGTCATTAGTGGACCCGGCCACACTGACTGTAAAGGATGTAGGCACACCAACTGCTGCTAAAGGAACACCCTTTTATTTTTTTTTACATTTTTTAAAAATAAATTTATTTATTTTTGGCTGCATTGGGTCTTCGTTGCTGTGCGCGGGCTTTCTCTAGTTGCGGTGAGTGGGCTTCTCATTGCAGTGGCTTCTCTTGTTGCGGAGCACAGGCTCTAGGCACACGGATTTCAGGGGTTGTGGCTCACTGGCTCTAGAGCACAGGCTCAGGAGTTGTGGTGCACAGGCTTAATTGCTCCACGGCATGTGGGATCTTCCCGGACCAGGGCTCGAACCCGTGTCCCCTGCATTGGCAGGTGGATTCTTAACCACTGTGCCACCAGGGAAGTCCCAGAACATCCTTTTAGCCACGTTTTCATATATCAGTATGAATCTCTAGAATGTAGCTCTCAACTCTGCACATAGAATGACCTGGGGAACTTTTAAAAAAAGATGAATGCCTGGATACCACCTCTAGAAAAAAACAGGAAAACATAAAATCAACAAGTTTACTTTTGGAGAGTAGTTTAAAGAAATAAAATTAGGGATTAACAACAATACTGCTCATGTTTTCTCTGAAGCAATTAAATCACTTAATAACCTCATGGTTAATTCACCCAACAGTTCAGGGATGAAGGAAAAAGTATGAAGTCACTCCTTTGATTCTCTCTGCTGCTCCAAACACCCCAATGCAGTGTTCTGTCTCCATCTCAGTCCTACACTGGAATTGAGGGAGAGCTCTGCCCCTGGGCTTTTCTCATAGTCTCAGACAGCTGCCACTTGGAGCCTACCTCCACAACACTGGACTGTGACTGACATTGTGACAAAGCTGTGGCCTTTTACCGGAGATGGCTTTGCACAGGGCTTAGACCTTCGCACATAGTTTAAGGGGAGCTTTCTCCTCCCTTTTATTGATAGTTAAGAACGTGTGAGAAAATGCCCAATTCCTTGACTATCTTTTCCCCTGGGAAGGAGAGAGGAGTCTCTCCCTGTCTCCACAGGTCACTCAGTATTTTCTCTCCTTACTAGCTCAGCAGGACAGGCTCCCACCCTTAGAGTAAATATCATTTATATAGTTTTACTCTCATTAATCCTGCCATATTACATTATGAGAGTTCAAGCCAAGAAGGTCTCATATTCTCTGGTTGACACAGAAATATCCTGGCTACATTCCATTAACCAGAAGCTGCAGCCCCTAGAATTGATCCCTATAGAAGACAAATTTAAAGTTTTTTTTAACATACCTAACCAATCTCCTCAACAGTCTCCACGTGACCTCAGGGCTTATCTGAGTCCCACTCTTGCTTTCAAGCACATCAGCTCAACCAGATAGCACCACTGTCATTTGGAAGTATTGCATCTCCTTAGCCAAGCAAGTGGCCATTTACCCCATGGGCTTCTGGCTAACTCTTGAGCCTAGGACACTCAGAGCAAACCGTTGTGGCTACTTACGAAACGTTTTAAGGTTGTGATTTAAAACTCTGTTTAAATCAACCTATTGACCTATATTTGAATATTGGGACAACCCTTCCTAAACGTCACTTTTTTTTTTTGTGGTGCGCGGGCCTCTCACTGTTGTGGCATCTCCTGTTGCGGAGCACAGGCTCCGGACACGCAGGCTCAGCGGCCATGGCTCACGGGCCTAGCTGCTCCACGGCATGTGGGATCCTCCCGGACTGGGGCACGAACCCGTGTCCCCTGCATCGGCAGGCGGACTCTCAACCACTGCGCCACCAGGGAAGCCCTAAAGGTCACTTTTTACTGATAGAATTACCAGGAAATAAATCTAGGTCTTTTGGAATAATAATACATGTCAATTCTGTGATGGCTCTGCTGCCCTGTATGATGCTGCTTCAAGCCTTGGGCTTTGAGTGAGGATTAGCCTTGGGCAGTGGTGAGGACTAGCTAGAACTGGAGCAAAGGTAATAAGACCTCTGTTCTTCCCCAGATGTCTTTTCTTTCATAGCTTGAGTGGACATTTCAGAACCTGAGGTGCTGTGAAAATGCTGTAGCTGAAGTGAAAAGACCCGATTGTATCCTGAGGCTGGAATCTGTTACCAGCCCTGTTGCTATCTTGCTGGTGTGACTCAGGGCAAATTTTTAAATGACTCTTTCAGCATCTTCAGCAGTTTCTCCCTCCTACAAATACAAGATTATATAATATGAAGTATTCTGAGCTAATAATAAGAATAGTCGGGCTTCCCTGGTGGCGCAGGGGTTAAGAATCCGCCTGCCAATGCAGGGGACACGGATTCGAGCCCGGTCCGGGAAGATCCCACATGCCGCGGAGCAACTAAGCCCGTGCGCCACAACTACTGAGCCTGAGCTCTAGAGCCCACAAGCCACAACTACTGAGCCCACGTGCCGCAACTACTGAAGCCTGTGCGCCTAGAGCCCATGCTCCGCAACAAGAGAAGCCACGACAATGAGAAGCCCACGCGCCCCAGTGAAGAGTAGCCCCCGTTCACCACAACTAGAGAAAGCCCGCGCACAGCAACGAAGACCCAGCGCAGCCAAAAATAAATAAATAACATAAATTAATTTTAAAAAGAAGAATAGTTCTTCCCTGGAAATTTTGAAGAGGTTTTCCTTCCTGTTTTTATTACTTTGCAGTTCCTGGTAAGGCAGCTGGTTTTCCTGCTCTGCTGGAAAATTTCCTCTGTGGCCCTTGTATTATCTGTATCTCTCCTGGTTCCTGTCTCTCATTTTAACATTTGATCAAGTCCCTACTTTCGATGCTGAAGAGTCATGGCCCCAAGTGTGACCAAGGCAACAAAGAACAACAGGCAGCACAACAGTCTTCCTCTTTGCTGGGTTCTTCCATGTGAGAATTTAGGGGCTGAAAGTGAGTCAAGCTACCTCTGCAGCTGGACATTGTGCTCCCCATTCCGGGCGAGGGCGCTGTTCTGGGTCAGCTATTCTAAATACTCATATTCCTGGTCTTAGGCAATATAAACAACCTTACAAGTACTATGGGCCAATGTAAGTTAAAAAAAAAAATTCTAGATGCTTCCTCTGAAAACTCAATAATCACCATAAGGAAGAGGGGAAAGTAGGCAGGAACATGAGCCTTGGAGTAGGACTGACCTGGGTTGGAATCCCCCACCCTCTACTTTCCAGCTTCAGCAAGTTAATCTTTCTGGGCTTTGGTTTCCATAACTACAAAAGGGGATATCATACAGTTATTGTGAAGATTAAATGAGATAATGAAATGTCAGCACAAGGCCAGGCAAAGAGTTGTGAACAAGGGTAGCAATTATTATTGCCCAAGGAGCTTGGGCATAAGACAAAAATAATTAGTTCTTTCATATGTTTACCTCCTTAGAGGACAAAGTACTATCCGATAAGGGAAAGAACCACCAACAATGGTCCAGTTTGGGAAGCAAAGTCAAAGTACCCACAGCTCTGTGTAGGTGTTCCTCCTCTTCCCTGAAACCTCTTAGTGCTGGTGTGCCCCAGGCCTCAGGGCTGCAACTCTGCTCTCCGGTTATTCTCACTCCTTCATTCCCTAGGTCATCTCATCCAGGCCCATGTCATTAAATATCAGCACCAGCGATATGTTGATATCTCCCAGATTTGCATCTCTATCCCTGACCTTTACCTTGAACTCCAGATTCATGTAGCCAACTGCCAACTCCACATCTTGTCTACTAGGCATCAAAAACAACCTACCCAGGGCTTCCTTGGTGGCGCAGTGGTTGAGAGTCCGCCTGCCAATGCAGGGGATGCGGGTTCGTGCCCCGGTCCGGGAAGATCCCACATGCCGCGGAGTGGCTGGGCCCGTGGGCCATGGCCGCTGAGCCTGTGCGTCTGGAGCCTGTGCTCTGCAATGAGGGAGGCCACAATGGTGAGAGGCCCGCGTACCGCACACAAAAAAAACAAAAAAACCCACAACCTACCCCAAACTGAACTCCTGCTCTTCCTACCAAAATTGCTCCTCTGACATTCTTCCCTCTTTCCCCTCATCCCAGTCCATGTTTCCTGTTTCCACTGTGGCCACATAGGTACAAGTATTATCCTTCTGTGGTTTTATTACTGCAACAGTCTCTTAATCAGCTGGCATGCTTCTGCCCTTCCCACCTTCAGGTTATTCTCTACACAGCAGCCAGAGGGATCCCGGTTACATGGAAGCCATGATATTATTCTGTTTAGAGCCCTCCGACAGCTTTCCATCTCCCTCCTTACAGAAATCAAACTCATTTCAGCAGAGATTGTATATCTTGTTTAGTTTGTTGTCTGTCTTCAGTAACCACCCCCACACCCATCTCCACCAGAGCAGCACAGTTTTGCTTTTGTTTTTTTTTAAGTATTTATTTTGCTGTGTCGGGTCTTAGTTGTGGCACGCGGGATCTTTGTTGTGGCATGCGGGATCTTTTTAGTTGCGACACGCAAACTCTTAGTTGCGGCATGCATGTGGGGTCTAGTTCCCCGACCAGGGATCAAACCCGGGCCCTCTGCATTGCTAGGGCAGAGTCTTAGCCATTGGACCACCAGGTAAGTCCCCAGAGCAGCAAAGTTTATCAGCTTTGTTCAGGTTCCTGTGGCCCCAGCACCTGATACAGTGCCTGGCACACAGCAAGAGCTTCATGCAGTTCTTGAATGACTTCCAGACAAGATGTCTGAAAAGTGGGAAGGTAACTTTAAAGACTACTTAACTCAACAATCTCTTTTCTCTACAGATAAGTCTTGCTTTATTTTAGAATGATTTATAGGCTTTTCTTGCAGCAGACTTCTTCGATTCCATGATGTTGAATTCAGGCTATAAAATCAGGTTACCTTCCCTGACGAGCCACTACCTGGCGATACCAGGTAGCTGGAACCAGCAAGCATTTCAACAATGTAGATGATCCACCTGGAAGCTTGGAGCTGGCCATTTGAAGAACATTAGCTGTAAGGAGATTCTGGACATGAGCTGCAAACTGAAAGTTGTGCTGCCCCGTTTTCCACTAGATTGCTGATTTGCAGATACTTTCCAGTTCCTCTGTGACCTCGCACAAGTCACTCTTGGCCAGATGTATTGCCCGAGCTAGCAAGGCTCTGTGTAAACTGAGTAGATTTTCCTTCGTAGGTAGGGATATTAAACCTTTAACACAGATGACACCCACCTGGTATTCCTGAGTCGGTAATACCTAACTTGGAAACCCATCAGAAGGAAAAGGAGACGAGCCTCTGTGACTACTGCTTCCCTATCCTATGGGAGGGTCGGAAAACAGGCTCTTGTGTGGGCCAGAAGCCCCTGCCTCGGAAGTCTTAGGCTGGAGACGCCTCCCTTCCATTTCCTTCATATTAACGGAAAATAAGTCGTTTTCAAGCTATGCAGGCCGGGGCCATATGTGCGCTCTGGCGGGGAGCAAAACTCGAGAAGGCCAAGCCACCAAGAAAATGCACGCCTCGCTCAACTCCAAAGACCGAAAAAGAACTAGAACCCGTGGGCCAGAGGCCAAACCACAACCCCCAGCAGCCCCGGCGGACGGAGTTTGGGGGGGGAGGGGAGGGCGCCCTCCCATTGGACGCCGACGAGAGCGTGCCCTTACGTCCCACCCGGGCAGGCAAGCACCCCCCCTCCCGCCCCGCCCTCCGCCCCCCGCGCGGGGTACGCCGGGAGTGGATTCGGTGCGACCGGCCGCGGTACTCCATCTCCCGGCGGGCAGAGCGCTAAAGGCGGCGGCGCCTTTGTGAAGGCAGCGGCTCGGCGCGGAGGAAGTTCCGGTCTCCGCGGCGCTGGGTCGGTGGCAGCGGCCGAGGATTAGGAGGAGCGGGCCGCGGAGGCCGCGCTGCCTCGGTAAGGGCTTGGGGCCGTAGAGAGGGCGTGCCGGAGCCTGGGGGAAAAGAGCCGGCCTGCCAGGCCGCTCTGGACGTCGCGGGCCCGCGCGGGCTAGAAGCTGCAGCTTCGGTGTCGCGGGGCGGCCGCGGCCTCGCTCAGGAAGAGAGCCAAGTGGCGGTGTGGTGAGGGAGGCGCCGCCCACGGGAGGAACGCCCCAGAATGGTCGCGGGCCCGGGGCGGGGCCCGGCGCGGCGGTGGAATTACCGGTCCAGTCTCGGGGCGGCCGGCTGCGGTGTTTTGTAGCTGGCGCGTGGTTGCGGTTCGGTGCTCCTGGTCTGAGGAGCTCCAAGCAGGCGGCCCTTTCTTCCTCCTTTTTTCCTGTTTTTTAAAGATTCTGATACAGTTCTGAGGCATCGTTCAAGAGGGAGCTTTTTTTGTGCTTAGCATGTAGCCTCACTCTCAGACCTGGACAGACCCGAGTGGGCTCAGCCGGACCACAGGGCGCGAGAGTTCGGAGCCCGGCACTCGGGGCTGTAGAATCTGGAGCCAGGGGAGTGGTCTGGTGGGTCCTGCACCCGTTGGGCGCAGGTAGGAGGAGAGGGAAGTTTCCTCGTATTCGCTTTTTAGATTCCTTTTGGCGTTGTAAATCTGTGTTTTTCTCTTAATTTTAGAATTGATGTTGTGCTTATGGGCTCAACTCTGGGCGTGCATTTTTTAATAAAACAAAGGGCCTTGTTTTGTAGGGTACATAAACTGTAAGAGTACTTGTATTTTTTGCACATTCCAGGTTTGCTTGTGAAGGTCAGAATTGCGGGGATCTAGGTGGAGTTCAGTAGACTTAGATGCGCCTGGTCACCTGATTCATTTCTGAACTCTGGATTGTGCCCTAGGTTTGTTAGTTTTCAACTTCCTGTTGAGTAGTGCCACCAATGTGAATGGTTTAATAATGTCAACATCAGCAAACTTGTGAGGACTATAGGAGAGGTATCAAGAACTGATAAGTGACGGTAGGACTGACAATGGTATGTTAGCATTCTGGTGAAACACACAAAAGTTGGACCTGAACCTTGCCTGGTTAACAGGCATCTAACTAGGTACCTAACCTATAGAATAGGTACTAGGTCTCTGTTTCTGGACATTTGTAGCACCCTTCTTTATAGAATTCTGTTACCAGAATTGGGTTTACTTTTGTTGCTTTTAGGAGCCTAGTTTTTTGTAGCCTTTCAGAGGAGAATTGTCAATGGAGAGGTTACTAAGTGAACTCTCCAGTCTTATTGAAGATACATGGGCAAGGTTATACTCTTCTGCCGGTGTTTAAATGTATGAAATGGTGTGTTAATAATCTAACTCAGAGTTGTATTAACATTAAAGCTATTGGAAAATTCTTTTTTGAAAAAAATTTAAATTTTATTTATTTATTTATTTATTTTAGGCTGCATTGGGTCTTCGTTGCTGCGTGCAGGCTTTCTTTAGTTGCGGCGAGTGGGGACTACTCTGTTGTGGTGTGCGGGCTTCTCATTGCAGTCCCTTCTCTTGTTGCAGAGCACAGGCTCTGGGCGCGGGCTCAGTAGTTGTGGTGCAGGGGCTTAGTTGCTCCGTGGCATGTAGGATCTTCCCAAACCAGGGCTTGAACCCGTGTTCCCTGCATCGGCAGGCGGATTCTTAACCACTGCACCACCAGGAAATTCCCGCTATTGGAAAGTCCTGAAATTTTAAAGATGATAAATCATGGACTCTTCTGGCTACATTCCAAGTGCTTAGAATTTATTTTCCTGCTAGAATTCCACAGTAGTTGTTCATCTCATTCACTTAGTTAACGGGGCATCTATTGGGTGCCTTTAATAACCTTCCTATCACACTGTGGGACTCAGTAGAGCAGAGTGGGTAACTGTAGGAGCTCTAAAATCTGGTAGGGTTTGAACCCCTGACTCTTCCACTACCTGAGTGACATTGGACAAATTACTTAACTTCAATTTCCTCATATGTGAAATGAGGTTAAGAAATGTAGCCACCTCGGTAGGTTGTTTTGAGGTTTATGTAATCCTTTTAGAACGGTGCCTGGTGTGTGGAAAGTGTTCACTAAATGTTAGCCATGGTTACCTTTTTAAGAAATAGCTTTGTTGAGATATAATTCACACACCATACAGTTCACCCATTTAAGGTGCTTAATTCAGTGTTTTTTCGTATATTACGTTACTTTTTTTTTTTACAAAGTTGTGATGAATATATTTTGTTACATACATTGTAACAAAATTTGCCATTTAAGCCATTTTTATGTGTAAACTTCACATAAAATTCATTGCATGAATTACATTCACAATGTAATGAAACCATAACCATTATCTATTTCTAAAACTTTTTCATCACCTCAAACAGAAACCCTAACCATTAAGCAAGTAACTCCTATTACCCCCTCCCTCTAGCCCCTGGTAACATCTAATCTGTATTCTGTCTCTGTTTATTTACCTGTTCTGGGTAACCCATATAAGTGGAATCATACAATATTTGTCCTTTCATGTCTGACTTATTTCAGGTAAAAATGTTTTCATGTCATAGCGTGTGTCCAAACTTCATTCTTCTTCTTCTTTTTTTTTTTTTAAATTTATTTATTTATTTTTGGCTGCATTGGGTCTTCGTTGCTGCGCGCGAGCTCTCTCTAGTTGCGGCGAGCGGGGGCAACTCTTCGTTGTGCTGCGCTGGCTTCTCATCGCGATGGCCTCTCCTGCCACAGAGCACGGGCTCTAGGTGCGCAGGCTCAGCAGCTGTGGCACGGTGGCTCAGTAGTTGTGGCTCACAGGCTCTAGAACACAGGCTCAGTAGTTGTGGTGCATGGGCTTGCTCCACGGCATGTGGGATCTTCCCGGACTGGGGCTCGAACCCGTGTCCCCTGCTTTGGCAGGCAGATTCTCAACCACTGCGCCACCAGGGAAGTCCCCGTTCTTTCCTTTTTAATTAAAGATTTTTTTAAAAACTGAGATGTAATTGACATCTTCATTCCCTTTTAAGGCTGAACAAAACTCAGTTGGTATGTATAGACCACATTTTGTTTAATTGTTCACTTGCTAGACAGTTGAGTTTTCACCTTTTGGCTGTTGTGAATAATGCTGATGTGAACATGGGTATACAAATATCTCTTCATGTCCCTGTTTTCAGTATCTTTGGGTATATACCCAGAAGTGGATCATATGGTAATTCTGTGTTTAGCTTTTTGAGGAACCACCATACTGTCTTCCACAGCAGTTGCATTGTTCCCACCAGTAATGCACAAGGGTTCCAACTTCTCCACATCCCAACACTTATTTTCTGTTTTTTTGTTTTTGTTTTTTTTCAGTAACCACCTAAATGGGTGTGAAGTAGTGTCTCTCTCTCTCTCTCTTCTCTCTCTCTCCCTCTCTTTCTTTAACCATTTTAATGTGTACACTTCAGTGGTATTAAGTATCTTCCCACTGTTGTGCAACCATCATTACCATCCAGCTTCAGAACTTTTTTGTCTTCTCAAACTGAACCTCTGTACCCATTAAACAATAACTTCCTATTCTCCCCTCCCCCAACCCCTGGTACCCACCATTCTACTTTCCATCTCTATGAATTTGCTTGTCCTAGGTACCTTACATAAATAGAATCATAAATTATACAATATTTGTCCTTTCATGACTGGCTTATTTTACGTAGCAGAATGTCTCCAAGGTTCATCCATGTTATAGCATCTGTCAGAATTTCATTCCTTTTTGAGGCTGAATAGTATTCCATTATATATATATATATGCTATATTACGTTTATCTTTTCATCTATTGGTGGGCATTGGGTTGTTTCCACCTTTTGACCGTTGTGAGTAATGCAGGAATGAACATGGGTGCGGGTACACATATCTACTTGAGTTCTTGCTTTCATTTCTTTTGGGTTTATACCCAGAATTGGAATTGTTGGATCACATGATAATTTTGTTTTTAATTTTTTGAGGAACTGCCATATGTTTTACACAGTGGCTGCACCATTTTACATGCCCACCAGCAACACAGAGCGTTCTGATTTCTCCACATCCTCACCAGCCTTTGTTAGGTTTGTTTGTTTGTTCGTTTATTTTTGTTTTGTTTAGTAACCATCTTAATGGGTGTGAAGGCGTATCTGGTGATTTTGAGTTGCATTTCCCTAATTGCTAATGATGTTGAGAGTCTTTCTTTGTGTTTATTGACCATTTGTATGTCTTCTTTGAAGAAATGTGTGTTCAAGTCCTTTGCTCATTTTTGAGTCAGGT
Organism: Pseudorca crassidens; assembly: GCF_039906515.1. NCBI lineage: Eukaryota > Metazoa > Chordata > Mammalia > Artiodactyla > Delphinidae > Pseudorca > Pseudorca crassidens. Next base: position 69,167,503 of record NC_090305.1, read on the forward strand.
TGTCTTTTGTTGTTGACTTTTAGTTTTCTGTATATTCTGGATGTTAATCCCTCATCAGATATGTGTATTGCAGATATTTTCTCCCATTCGTGAATTGCCTTTTTACTCTGTTGATAGTGTTCTTTGAAGCACAGAAGTTTTTAATGTTGATGAAGTCCAGTTTGTCTTTTTTTTTGACTCTGCTTTTAGTGTTATATCCAAGAGATCATTGCTAAATCCAATGCATGAAGCTTCCCCTCTCACTGTTGTGGCCTCTCCCGTTGCGGAGCACAGGCTCCGGACGCGCAGGCTCAGCGGCCATAGCTCACGCACCCAGCCGCTCCGCGGCATGTGGGATCTTCCTGGATCGGGGCACGAACCCATGTCCCCTGCATCGGCAGGTGGACTCTCAACCACTACGCCACCAGGGAAGCCCTCTTCCCTCTTTTGAATCCTTTTTTTGAGATAACTTTTGTATATGGTGTTGGGTAAGGGCCCCACTTGATTCTTTTGCGTGTGGGTATCCAGTTTCCCTATGACCATTTGTTGCAAAGACTGTCTTTTTCCCATTGAATGGTCTTGGCACCCTTGTTGAAAATAACTTGACCATGTATGTGAGGGTTTATTTCTGGGTTCTCTATTCCATTGTTCTGTATGTCTGTCCTTATACCAATACCACACTGTTTTGATTACTGTAACTTTATAGTAAGTAAGTTTTGAAATCGGGAAGTGAGAGTCCTCCAGCTATGTTCTTTTTCAAGGCTATTCAGAGACCTATGAAATTCTATACGAATTTTAGGATGGGCTTTGGAATCAGATGGTCTTGAGTTTGCATTTTGGCTTTTCCTCATATTAGTTATATTGTTTTGGGGCAAGTCTCTCAACCTATTTGAGCCTCAGTTTCATAGTCTGTAAAGTGGGGATTGTAACAGAACTTACCCCATGGAGGACCTGTGATGATTAAGTGAGAGAACCCGTGTAAAATGCGCAACTGTGGCAGAGTCAGTACTCAGCTGTGCCTGCCTTTATTACTCTTGTTTCGGAGAGTAGGAATAGACATACTCAGAAAGGTCCTTTCCAGCTTAATGTTATTGTCATTTTAAACACCTGACCATAGTAGCAGTAGTAATAATATTTAATACATTGTTGCTTTAAAATTTTTCAAAACTTTTTTTTTGGAGGCATAATTTACATATCATAAAATTCACTTATTGTAACAGTTCAGTTTGATGCAGTCATCACCTCTATTCAGATTTAGAATATTTCCAACACCTCAAAACATTCCCTAGTTCCTGTTTGTTGTTAATCTACACTTCCCACTCTTAACTGCAAGTCCTAGCATCCACTGATCTGCTTTCTGCCTCTGTAGTTTTATGTTTTCTAGAAATTTCATATAATTGGAATGTCTGGCTTCTTTTACTTGTAATCTTTTTTGAGATTTATCCATGTTGCATTCCTTTTTACGAGTATATCACATTTGTTTATCCATCTACCTGTGGATTGACATTTGGATTCTTTTCAGTTTTTGGCTGTCATGAATAATGTTGCTATCAATGCAATTGCTTCTGATGCATGATCTCATTTACTCCTTACAGTAATCATATGAGGTAGGTACCATTATTATTCCCCTTGTGTAGGAGGAGAGCTTTGAGGCATATAGAAGTTAAATATAACTTACCAAGGGTACATAGAAAGCTAAAGTTTTGGGCTTCCCTGGTGGTGCAGTGGTTAAGAATCCTCCTGCCAATGCAAGGGACACGGGTTCGAGCCCTGGTCTGGGAAGATCCCACATGCTGTGGAGCACCTAAGCCCATGCACCACAACTACTGAGCCTGCGCTCTAGAGCCCTCAAGCCACAACTACTGAAGCTCGTGTGCCTAGAGCCTGCGCTCTGCAACAAGAGAAGCCACCGCAATGAGAAACCTGCGCACTGCAACAAAGAGTAGCCCCCACACACCACAACTAGAGAAAGCCCGTGCGTAGCAATGAAGACCCAATGCAGCCAAAAATAAATTAAAAAAAAAAAAAGAAAGAAAGCTAAAGTTTTGTCTTCCTTTTTTTTTTTTTTCTTTTCTCTTGGCCATGCTGCGTGGCATGCGGGATCTTAGTTCCCCAACCGGGGATGGAACCCATGCCCCGTGCAGTGGAAGCTTGGAGTCCTAACCACTGGACCACCAGGGAATTACCAGAAGCTGGAGTTTTGATTCAAACTCAGGCAGTCTGACTCTAAAACATATTCACTAGGCCAATGGTCTTGAAACCCTTTTACTCTTGAACCACCTAAAAGGATTAAAAAAAATTTTAACCCCTAAAATTTCGAAAAAATTTTTTACCACCTTGTACATTTCTATGTTGGCATCTTAACACTTCTGTCATAAATGGCTGCAAAGGATGTATTTTCTGGTATAATATATATGCTGCATATATGCTTTAACTATGTAGTTGACAAAACCTTGGAACTGCAGATTTAATTTATGGAAAATGTCTGCCATTTAATTTAATTGGCAAATCAAACTTTAATGTCAATCATTTAGCCAAACCAGACTGCATCAATGGGAACATTCCAAATCCCAATGATTTTTGAAATAAACTGTTAAAAAGAGTAATAACATTTACTGAGCATTTATTTATGAGGCACCGTTCTAGTGAATTTACATTGTCATTTTATCCTGATAACTATGAAGTAGACATCTTTATCCTGATTTTTAGAGAGAAGTAAACTGAGGCATTAAGTTAAATAACTTGCTTAAGGAGCTACATTGTGCAGAGCCAAGATTTGCCTCTAGGCAATCTAACTGTGAACCCCAGCAGAGTATGTCCAGAGACTGCACTCTTGTCCCTTCACTACCACACTGTGCTTTCTTATAAAACTCACTTTTAAACTAGGAACCTGACTGTAATTTGCTGGTGTAAGGGACCAGGATATAATATTTAAAATCTGGGAAATTTCTATTCACAAGAAAAAGCAGCTCTAATGAAGTATTTAAATGTCTCCCTATAGTAGTAAAGTCTTATTTGTACATGAGCTTGAGATTCCTATGGGATAGCTAAGTGGCCATTTCTGGCAGGCATTTGGACTTTATAGAGAAGTCTAAGCTGGGGATGGAGATGTGGAAATTATCATCATAGAGATGGTAGAGATAGTGGTTAAATTGGGAATGGGTAAGATTGCCCAGTGTCTTAGCTTGGGCTGCTCTAACAAAATACCCTAGACTGGGTGACTTAAACAATACAAATTTCTCATAGTTCTGGAGCCAGGGAAGTTTTTTTTGTTGTTGTTTGTTTTTTTTGGCTGCGTTGGGTCTTCGTTGCTGTGCGTGGGCTTTCTCTAGTTGTGGCGAGTGGGGGTTACTCTTTGTTGATGTGCATGGGCTTCTTATTTGTGGTGGCTTCTCTTGTTGTGGAGCGTGGGCTTTAGGCGTGAGGGCTTCAGTAGTCGTGGCTTGCAGACTCTAGATCGCAGACTCAGTAGTTGTGGCGCATGGGCTTAGTTGCTCCGTGGCATGTGGGATCTTTCTGGACCGGGGCTCTTTCCCGTGTCCCCTGCATTGGTGGGTGGATTCTTAACCACTGAGCCACCAGGGAAGTGCCGGCGGGGAAGTTTAAGATTAAGGTGCCAGACAGTATGGTTCCTGGTGAGATCCTCTTGATTTGCAGACAGCTGCCTTCCCGCTGTATGCTCACATGGCAGGGAGAGAGAGAGAGCATCTCTCTTTTGTCCCTTTTTTAAAAAAATAAAATTATTTATTTATTTTTGGCTGTTTTGGGTCTTCGTTGCTGCGTGCGGGCTTTTCTCTAGTTGCAGCAAGTGGGAGCTACTCTTTGTTGCGGTGCATGGGCTTCTCATTGCAGTGGCTTCTCTTGTTGCGGAGCACGAGCCCTAGGCGTGCAGGCTTTAGTAGTTGTGGCTTGCGGGCTCTAGAGCGCAGGCTCAGGAGTTGTGGCGCACGGGCCTAGTTGCTCTGCAGCGTGTGGAATCGACCAGGGCTCGAACGCGTGTCCCCTGCGTTGGCAGGTGGATTCTTAACCACTGCACCACCAGAGAAGTCCTCTTTTGTCCCTTCTTATAAGAGCATCAACCCCATTCCTAAGGGCTCTACCCTCATGACCTAATTACCTCCTAAAGGCCCCATCTTCAAATACCGTCACATTGGAGATTAGGACTTCAACACATGAATTTTGAGGTAACACAAACATTCAGTTTAGTCTATAGCACCAAGAGACGGCATCAAGAACCATGCTGGGGAACAGAATAGAGGCTAGGGGATTAGCAGTATTTGGTGGACGTTCATTTATATATTGAACTAATATTTAAAGGTTTTGTATTGGGTGTGTGGGTGTGTGTTTTGCATGAGGGAGACTTGAGTATGTTTACAAACAAAAAGGAAGTAGTCAGCAGAGTGGTAATATAGGTCAAAAAATGAGTTAAGTGATGGAGCAAGATAAGGGTACGTTCTTCAGACTACAGTCTTTAATTAACGGGTACACAAAAACATCCCAGAGAGACTATGGCCATGTATATTTTTAAAGGAATCAATATGCAGAACTTGCCTTCCATAAATACTTTTCTTAAGAATGATCTGGGGACTTCTCTGGTGGTCCACTGGGTAAGACTCCACGCTCCCAATGTGGGGGGCCCAGATTCGATCCCTGCATGCCTGCCGCAACTAAGGAGTCTGTGTGCCACAACTGAAAGATGCCACATGCTGCAACTAAGACCTGGTGCAGCTTAAATAAATATTAAAACAAACAAAAAAAGAATGAATCTTGCTCCTGGGTGTAAGAATGAAAACTCTTAGAAGAAAACATAGGGGGAAAGCTTTATGCGTTGGGTTTGGCAATGATCGTTTAGAGGATATGACACCAAGGGCACAGTCAACAAAAGGAAAAATAGACAAATTGGACTTCAAAATTAAAAACTTTTGTGGTCAGTGAACACTATGAACAGAGTAAAAAGGCAACTCACAAAATGGGAGAAAATATTTTCAAATCACACGTCTGACAAGGGATTAATATCCAGAATATATAGAAAACTTCTAAACTCAACAACAACAACAAAAAACCTGAATCAAAAAATGGGCAAAGGGGGCTTCCCTGGTGGCGCAGTGGTTGAGAGTCCACCTGCCGATGCAGGGGACGCGGGTTCGTGCCCTGGTCCGGGAGGATCCCGCATGCCACGGAGCGGCTGGGCCCGTGAGCCATGGCTGCTGGGCCTGCGCGTCCAGAGCCTGTGCTCCGCAGCGGTGAGAGGCCCGCGTACCGCCAAAAAAAAAAAAATAAAAGGGCAAAGGACTTGAATAGACATTTCTCCCAAAAAGGATATACAGATAGCCAATAAGCACATGAAAAGATTCTCAGCATCATTATTGATTAGGGAAACGCAAATCAAAACCACAATAATTTACCACTTCATACCCATTAGGAAGGCTGTTATTAAAAAACAAAACAAAACAGAAAAACAGTATAACAAGTGTCGGTGAGGATGTGAATAAATTGGAACTTGTATTATTCTGCTAGGGCTGCCATAGCAAAATACTGCAGACTAGGTGGCTTAAACAACAGCAAATTATTTTCTCACAGTTTGGAGGCTGAAGTCTAAGATCAAGGTGTCAGCAGTTTTGGGTTTTGATGAGGCCTCTCTCCTTGGCTTGCAGAAGGCCATCTTCTGTCCATGTCCTCACATGGCCTTTTCCCTGTGCATGCATTCCTGGTGTCTCTTCCACTGATGCCAGTCCTGTTGGATTGGGGCCCCGCCCTTATGGCCTCTTTCAACCTTAATTACTTCCTCAAAGGCCCTATTTCCAAATACAGTCACATTGGGAGTTAGGGCTTCAGCATATGAATTGGAGGGGGCACAGTTCAGTTCATAACAAAACCATTGTACACTATTTGTGGGAATGTAAAATGGTGTAGCTGCTGTGGAAAACAGTATGGTGGTTCCTCAAAAAATTAAAAATAGAATTACCATATGATCCAGCAATTCTACTTCTGGGTATATATATCCAAAAGAACTGATCTCAAAGAGATATTTGTATACCCTTGTTCATTATTCACATTATCCAAATGATGGGAGTAACCAAGTGTCCATAAGTGGATGAATAGATAAAATGTACACACAATAGAATATTATTCAGCCTTAAAAAGACATGAAATTCTGATAGCTGTTGGAATATGTATGAACCTTGAAGACATTATGGTAAATGAAATAAGCCAGAAAGAACAAATATTGTATGATTCCACTAGTATTGAGGTACTTAGAGTAGTCAAAATCATAAAGACAAAGTGGAACGGTGGTTGCCAAGGACTAGGTTAAGAGGGGAGTGGGGAGTACTGTTTAGTGGGTACAGAGTTTCTGTTTTGCAAGATGAAAAAAGTTTTGTGGGTGGATGGGGATGATATTTGCAAAACACTGTGGATGTACTTAATCCCTCGTAACTGTATACTTAAAGATGGTTAAAGTGGTAAACTTAAATTATTTTTAAAAAATGGCTCTTGTTGATTCTCCTTTTCCACTTCCTCTTTCTTACTAACCCTTCTCCCACTTTACCAAAAAGTCACCTTTGCATTTGCAATCTAACTGAAGTACACTGTGCCAGGGAGGATACCCTTTAGGACACCAAACAATGTTTATATCTCATCCCTCATTGAAGGATATTTGGGTTGTTTCCATTTTTTTTTAAAGCTATTATGAATAAAGCTGTTGTGAACATTTTTGTAGAGGTCTTTTATTTTCATTTATCTTAGGCAAATACTTTAGAAGTGGAATTGCTGGGTCATAGGGTAGTGTTTCTCAGGCCAGTTTCTAAAGTGATTGTACAATTTTGCATTCTTTGTGTGTGTGTGTGTGTGTGAACTTTTTTTTTTTTTGATTTATTTATCTTATTTTATTTTTGGCTGCATTGGGTCTTCATTGCTGCACGCGGGGCTTTCTCTAGTTGCAGTGAGAGGGGGCTACTCCTCCTTGCCATGCCCGGGCGGCTTCTCTTGTTGCGGAGCACAGACTCTAGGTGCACAGACTTCAGTAGTTGTGGCTCGCGGGTTCTAGAGCACAGACTCAGTAGTTGTGGCACGCGGGCTCAGTAGTTGTGGCTCACGGGCTCTAGAGCGCAGGCTCAGTAGTGGTGGCACATGGGCTTAGTTGCTCCGCGGCATGTGGGATCTTCCCAGGCCAGGGCTTGAACCCGTGTCCCCTGCATTGGCAGGCGGATTCTCAACCACTGCGCCACCAGTGAAGCCCTACAATTTTGCATTCTTTCGAGTAGTGTATGAGTTCTGATTGCTGGAAATCTTTGTGTATCTGATTTTGTGAATCTTTTTAATTTTAGCAATTCTAGTGAGTGTGTATTGGTATCTCATTGTGGTTTTAATCTTTTCCTTCTGACTAATAATAGGGAGCATTTGTCAGACATGTGTCACAAATATTTACTTGCTGTTCTGTAGTTTACCTATTCATTTTTTTAACAGTGTCTTTTTTTTTTTTTTTTTTTTGGCGGTATGCAGGCCTCTCACTGCTGTGGCCTCTCCCGCTGCGGAGCACAGGCTCCGGACACGCAGGCTCAGCAGCCATGGCCCACGGGCCCAGCCGCTCCGCCGCATGCGGGATCCTCCCGGACCGGGGCACGAACCTGCGTCCCCCGCATCGGCAGGCGGGCTCTCAACCACTGCGCCACCAGGGAAGCCTAACAGTGTCTTTTGAAGAACAGATTTTGATTTTAATATTTTTCTTTATGGCTAATGCTTTCTAGGTCCTTGACAAAAGTCTTTGCTGATACCAAGCTCAAAAATATTTTTCCTGTGTTTTATTTTTTTGCTATGCCTCTTGGCTTGTGGCATCTTAGTTCCCTGACCAGGGATTGAACCCGGACCACCGCAGTGAAAGCGTAAAGTCTTAACCACTGGACCGCCAGGGAATTCCCTGTGTTTTCTTTTAGAAACGTTATAGTTTTAGCTTCTGCATTTATGTAGATCCATTTTTAATGTGGTATGATAGTAGGCAAAGCAAATGCCATCAATGGGGATTTAGGATATGATTCTGGAGAGGAAGCCTGAAAAATCGCTATTACATTTGAGGAGGAATCTTTTTTTTTTAATTTATTTTATTTTATTTATTTATTTTTGCCTGTGTTGGGTCTTCATTGCTGCTCACGGGCTTTCTCTAGTTGCAGTGAGCGGGGGCTGCTCTTAACTGTGGTGCATGTGCTTCTCATTGCGGTGGTTTCTCTTGTTGCTGAACACAGCCTCCAGGGCACGTGGGCTTCAGTAGTTGTGGCTTGCGGGCTCTAGAGCACAGGCTCAGGAGTTGTGGTGCACGGGCTTAGTTGCTCCGTGGCATGTGGGATCTTACCAGACCAGGCATCGAACCTGGTTCCCCTGCATTGGCAGGTGGATTCTTAACCACTGTGCCACCAGGGAAGTCCCGAGGACAAATCTTTTTAAGTGTAATTGAAATGAATACACTTAAATTTTTTTAATGGGAATTTGCAGGGGTTGGGGGAGCAATGGTGCTTCCAGCAGTCACTAATTCTAGGTCCAATAGTGCATATTAAAATTACTGCTGTTTAAAAACTCATAGTTGGATCATAGTTGGGTAGGTGCTCACACCAGTCCTTGCCTGTTGGTGCCCCCTTGATCCTCTTAGCTGAGTGTCCTGTTTGGCTCAAAGCATTTACTTTGGAAAAAATTAGAATGTTTAAAGCAGGAACAGGCTGCTATATGCCACAGCTAAAACTAATGGAATAGTACCCCTGGTTCTGCTTTGTTGGCTTTTGGAACTGAAGTCATGAGTAAGAGGGGTGGCCCTGGGTATTGGTTTTATTTTGCTGGAGGTAAATTTCTTGGACATGTGCAGAATGGACCAAAGTGAAACTATTTGCCGAGAATTTTTTTTAATTAATTAATTTAATTTATTTTTGTCTGTGTTGTGTCGTCATTGCTGCGCGCGGGCTTTCTCTAGTTGCGGCGAGCGGGGGCTACTCTTCGTTGCGACAGGCGGGTTTTTCATTGCGGTGGCTTGTCTTGTTGCGGAGCATGGGCTCTAGGCATGCGGGCTTCAGTAGTTGTGGCACGTGGGCTCAATAGTTGTGGCTTGCAGGCTCTGGGGTGTAGGCTCAGTAGTTGTGGCGCACGGGCTTAGTTGCTCCGCGGCATGTGGGATCTTCCCGGAGCAGGGCTTGAACCTGTGTCCCCTGCATTGGCAGGAGGATTCTTAGCCACTGCGCCACCAGGGAAGTCCCGCCAATAATGTTTTTATTAATCAAGAGTCAAAGGCAGAGGAGGCTTAGAAACAATCAGCTAACATCATCATTCTAACCTTAAAGGCTGCTGACCCTATACAATGGGGAGGCTTTATTCCCATACCCACTGGTTGGTTTCCAGGAAACCAGTCTTTATGTTCTGGGGGAGTATAATTGTAAAGCTGAAAATTAAAGGAATTGATGAGAAGGGCATCACTAGGAGTGCAATCCATGGTTTAATGTGATGCTTGCCATCTCTCAGGATTAAATGACTCCTGTTCAACCAGTATTCACATGAAATTACTTTTCAATTCAGCATTCAGAACTCTCATTTGAGTGTCATACAGAGTGCAGTAAGTCAAAGGAAAACAAATATCTTACATTAACGCATATGTGTGAAACGTAGAGAAATGGTACAGATGAACCTGTTTGCAGGGCAGGAATAGAAACTCAGATGTAGAGAACTGATGTGTGGACGTGGGGGGAAGGGGAGGGTGGAATGAATTGGGAGATTAGGTTTGACGTAAATACACTACCATGTGTGAAATAGATAGCTAGTGGGAACCTGCTGTATAGCACAGGGAGCTCAGCTCAGTGCTCTGTGATGAGCTAGATGGGTGGGATGAGGGGGTAGGAAGGTCCAAGAGGGAGGGGATATATGTATACATATAGCTGATTCACTTCACTGTACAGCAGAAACTAACACAACATTGTAAAGCAATTATACTACAATAAAAACTAACAAACAAACAAAAGCCTCTCATTTGACTATTTACTACTACCACCAAGATCTACACCTGCAGCAGCTTCACCTGGACTTACATCTCAGCCTTGCCACAGGGGCCCTCTTACTCATTGCTATGTTGCATCTGTTAGGGGTGGGATCTGGGCATTTGAGGTGGCAGGCCTTCCGTTCCCACTCATGTTCACTGCCAGGTACAGTTGTGTAATTAGTGTTATAGTGCCACTTATTTTCAGAGTTAGGTGGTATGGCAGGTGACTTGTTATACATTCCTTAGTGGATTCTGACTTTCTTGGCTCCTGTCTTGCTGTGTATATCAACCAATATCCCTGCTGGGTTCTGATGAGCTTCAGAATTTAAAGCCTTAACCTGGCATTCAGTTCATCCCGCAGTGCCAGTTCTGTTTACCAAAAGTAGCCCTGGCTCCATGCCAGTAACTCAAGAGTTTTTGTTTGGTTTTTTGTTTGTTTTTTTTGCGGTATGTGGGCCTCTCACTGTTGTGGCCTCTCCCATTGCGGAGCACAGGCTCCGGACACGCAGCCTCAGCGGCCATGGCTCACGGGCCCAGCCGCTCCGCGGCATGTGGGATCTTCCCGGACCGGGTCACGAACCCATGTCCCCTGCATCGGCAGGCAGACTCTCAACCACTGCGCCACCAGGGAAGCCCAACTCAAGAGTTTTTACCCATTTAAAGTTTAAGGATAGTTTAACATCATTTCAGCCCCAAGACCTGTAATCATTTGCTTTGCTGGATTAAACTGTCCAAAGAATTCCAGCTATTCTGAGGAAAATTTTGGAGGGAACCACTAGATGTTTGTACATATCTTTGGCCCCATTCACACCAGTAGTATATGAGGGTTCTAATTTCTCCAGATTCTTGTCAACTTATCTTTTTATTAGAGACACCCTAGTGGATATGAAGTGGTATCTTACTGTGGTTTTTTTGTTTGTTTTGTTTTGTTTTGTTTTTTGGCTTATGGGATGTTAGTTCCCCGACCAGGGATTGAACCTGGGCCACGGCATTGAAAGTGCTGAGTCCTAACCACTGGACCACCAGGGAACCCCCTTATTATGGTTTTGATGTGCATTTCCCTTATGGGTAATGTTGAGCATTTTTCTTATGCTTATTGGCCTTTTAAAAGTATCATCTTTGGAGAAATGTCTATTCATAGCCTTTGCCCATTTTAAAAATTGGGTTATTTTGCTACTGAGTTATAAAATAGTTCTTTATGTATTCTAGATACAGGTCCTTTATCAAATATGATTTACACAAGTTTTCTCCCATTCTGTGGGCTGTCTTCACTTTCTTGATGGTGTCCTTTAAAGCACAAAATTTAAAATTTTGATGATATCCAATTGATCTATTTTATTTTTGCTTTTGTTGCTTGTGCTTTTGGTATTCATCTTATCCAAAAAGCCATTTCTTAATCTAAGGTCATGAAGATTTATGCCTGTTCTAAGAATTTTATAGTTTTACCTCTTAAAACATTTAGGTCTTTGATCCATTTGTATTAATTTTTATACATGACATGAAGTAGGGGTTCAACTTTATGCTTCTGCATGGGGACATCCACTTGTCCCAGTACCATTTGTTGAAAAGACTGTTCTTTCTTCATTGAATTGTCTTAGAACTCTTGTCTAATACACTTGATCCTAAATGTGAGGGTTTATTTCTGGACTCTCAATTCTGTTTTATTGATCTTTGTTTATCCTTATGTCAGTGCCACACTGTCTCGATAACTGTAGCTTTGTTTTCTTTTTTTTTTAATTGAAGTATAGTTGATTTGGGATATCGTGTTCATTTCAGGTATACAGCACAGTGATTCAGTTTTTTCGTATACACACACACACACACACACACACACACATACACATATTCCTTTTCAGATTCTTTTCCCTTATAGGTTATTAAAAAATACCGAGTATAGTTCCCTGTGCTATGCAGTAGGTCCTTGTTGGTCATCTATTTTATATATAGTATTGTGTATATGTTAATCCCAACCTCCCAATTTATCCCTCCCTGCATCCCCCCTTCCCCATTGGTAACAAGAAGTTTGTTTTCTATGTCTGTGAGTCGCTTTCTGTTTTGTAAATAAGTTCATGTATATCATTTTTTTAAGATTCCACATAGTAGCGATATCATATGATATTTGTCTTTCTCTTTCTGGCTTACTTAGAATGATAATCTAAATGTTGCTGCAAATGGCATTATTTTGTTCTTTTTTATAGCTGAGTAATATTCCATTGTATATGTATATACTACATCTTCTTTATCCATTCATGTGTCAATAGACATTTAGGTTGCTTGTAGTTAAGTTTTAGAATCAGGAAATGTGAGTCCCCTAACTTTGTGGTATGTGTTCTTTTCTATTTTGCACAGATGATACCATATTACAAATAATATTTTGCACATATTTTTAAACTTAATATGTAATAGTTTATCCTATATAAATTAACATAGCTATTTCATTTTTTGAGAGTTGCATAGTATTTCAGTAGTACAAATATATTCTGTTGATGTAATATAGATTTTATAATCTTTTGCTATTACAAACAGTGCTGCACTATGTACCTTTGTAAACATGTCACCTCACATTGTAAGTTTCTAGAGAATGAATTCCTAGAAGAGGAACTAGAAAGTCAGAAGTAATATGCATTTAAAATTTTGTGAATTCTAGTTTATGTAGAAGGAAAACTATGGAAAACTGTAGAATTTTTCCTTATGTTATTGATGTCTAACTTTATCCTGTTTGGGTTAGAGAGGATACTTTGTACGGTTATTTATCTTATAAAATCTGTTGAGCCTTGTTTGTGGCCCAGCAAATGGTCCATCCTGAAGAATATCCCATGTGCACTTGACAAGATGTGATTCTACTGTTGTTGGGTGGAGTGTTCTGTGTCAATTAGATGTGTTTGGTTTATTGTGCTAAGTTCTCTGTTTTCTTACTTATATACTGTCTGGTTGATCAATTCATTATTCAAAGTGAGGTTTGAAGTTTCCAACTGTTATAGAACTGTCTACTTCTCCCTTCAGTTTCTTTCAGTTTTTGCTTCATATATTTTGAGGGTCTGTTATTAGATGTGTAATGTTTATGATTTATCTTCTTGTGTTTTTTTAACCTTTAAATTAATATATAATGTCCTTTGTCTTTTGTACCTTTTTTGATTTAAAGTCTGTTTTGTCTGATACTAGTATAGCCACCACAGATCTCATTTGGTTACTATTTGCATGGAATATTTTTTTCTGTCTTTTCCCTTTCAACCTATTTGTGTCTTTGGATCTACAGCGAGTCTGTTGTAGACAGCGTATAGTTGGATTATGTTTTTTAATCTATTATGCCAATCTTGTCTTTTGAGAAGAAAATTTTAAACTGTTTACATTTAAAGTGATTACTAATAAGGAGGAACTTCTGCCATTTTGCTATTTGTAATCTATATTCCTTATAGCTTTTTTCCCTTCATTTCTTCCATTATTACCTTATTTAGTGTTTAGTTGATTTTTTTATAGTGAAATGTTTTGATTGCCTTCTCATTTTCTTATGTGTATATTCTAAAGATATTTTCTTTGTGGTTACCATGGGAATTACATTTAACATAGTATAGTTATAACAATTTAATTTGAATTTATACCAACTTAAGTTCAATAGCATAGAAAAACTGCTTCTATACTGTTCCTTTCCTTCCCTCTGTCTTTTTGTTTTTTAATATATTATCCCATTGCTTCTATTTATTTATTTATGTATGTATGTATGTTTGGCTGCATTGGGTCTTTGTTGCTGCACGCGGGCTTTCTCTAGTTGCAGTGAGCGGGGGCTACTCCTTGTTGCGGTGCGCAGGCCTCTCACTGAGGTGGCCTCTCTTGCTGTGGAGCACGGTCTCCAGGCGCATGGGCTTCAATAGTTGTGGCTCGCGGGCTCCAGAGTGCAGGGTCAGTAGCTGTGGTGCACGGGGTCAGTTGCTCCGCGGCATGTGGGATCTTCCCGGACCAGGGCTCGAACCCTTGTCCCCTGCACTGGCAGGTGGATTCTTAACCACTGCACCACCAGTGAAGTCCCCCTTCCCTCTGTTATTGATGTCACAGATAACATCTTTATAAATTGTGTCCCATTAACCTAGATTAATAATTTTTTTAAATAAATTTATTCATTTATTTATTTATTTTTGGCTGCGTTGGGTCTTCGTTGCTGCACGTGGGCTTTCTGTAGTTGCAGCGAGTGGGGACTACTCTTGGTTGCGGTGAGCAGCCTTCTTATTGTGGTGGCTTCTCTTGTTGCGCAGTGCGGGCTCTAGGTGCGTGGGCTCAGTAGTTGTGGCGCACGGGCTTAGTTGCTCCGCGGCATGTGGGATCTTCCCGGACCAGGCTCGAACCCGTCACCCCTGCATTGGCAGGCAGATTCTTAACCACTGCGCCACCAGGGAAGTCCCCCTTCCCTCTGTTACTGATGTCACAGATAACGTCTTTATAAATTGTGTCCCATTAACCTAGGTTAATAATTGTTTTTTATGCGTTTGTCTTTTAAATCATGTAGAAAGTAAAAACTGGAGTTAAAAATTGAAGTCACAATAATACTAGCTTTTATAATTGCTCTTGCTTTTTAAATCTTTACTGAAGCTTTATTTCTTCATATGGCTTCAAGTTACTTTTGACTTTCTTTCATTTCTTGCAGGGCCCATCTACTGGTAACAAATTCCTTCAGCTTTTGCTTATCAGGAAATGTCTTAATTTCTTACTCTTTTTTTTTTTTTTTTCCACGCCAAGTGGCATGCGGGACCTTAGTTCCCTGACCAGGGATTGAACCCGTGCCCCCTGCAGTGGAAACACAGAGTCTTAACCACTGGACCACCAGGGAAGTCCCTCTTTCTCATTTTTGAAGGAGAGTTTTGCTAGATATAGAATTCTTTTCCTATACCATTTTTGCAAAGGCTGTATTCCTTAGGTGTGATCACTGACACCTGTTCTCTTAGCCTTTGTTCATCTAATGTGTTAACCAAGATTTCCTTGAATTCTAGGAGCTCAAACAGATAAAACAAAAATGGACAAAAAACACACCAACAAAAATAAGAGAAAGAAAAACCCACCTCTCTTTGTTTTTGCAGATTGGTTCTGTGCTGGAGCCATTCCTTCAACACTTAGCTAGGCTTGCTCTGAACCTAGAGATCAGCCTGAGGTGAAAGCTTAGAGTCTTCTCAGGTTTTGTCTGATCATGTGTCTGGGTATGCTTGTGGTGTTCTAAATTTTCTCATATACATGGTGCCTTGGAATGTCCTAACTCCCCAAAGTGTTTTCACCCCAACCTCTCCATATCTGTGAGTCTGTAGTCTGCTTTGCAGCTTTTATTAGCAGTGCCTGCGCTTTTCCCCCCAGAGTTCTGAGTTAGGTAAAACAGAGGCAAGTACCTTGCATCAGTCCTTCAGATAGCCCCCATACAGATTAGAACAGATGTACACAATAATTTACAAATCAGGTTTCCCTTGGGTTTAGGGAGGGAGCTGAAAACTGGGCTGCCTTCAAGACAAGAACCACTGCCATGCTGGGGTGGGGGTGGGGCAAGGATCAGTAAAAACACCAAAAAACTTTGCTATTATTTTGAGGATGACTTTTTCATTTTTTATTCTTTTTAAAAAATATTTATTTATTTGGCTGCGCCTGGTCTTAGTTGCGGCTCGTGGGATCTTTATTATGGCACGTGGTATCTTTGTTGCGGCATTCGGCATCTAGTGCCGCTGACCAGGGATCGAACCCAGGCCCCCTGCGTTGGGAGCGCCGGATCTTAACCACTGGACCACCAGGGAAGTCCCGAGGATGACTTTTTCTTGACTGAGTGTTCAGTTGGTTGTTGTAAAGCTTTGACTGTTTTCTAAAGCTACAACAAAGTTGGTTCAGACTGCTTGTTTTTTGATGTTTCTGTTGAGGAATGAGGCTTTGGAATTTCATAGTCTGCTGTTTCGCTGACATGTGGGTTGTGTTTTCACTCTCTTGATAGTGTACTTGGATTCACAAAAGTTTTCAATTTTGATGAAGTCTACTTTATTTTTTCTTTCGTTGTCATAGTAAGAAACCATTGCCAAATCCAAGGTCATAAAAGTTTGCCTCTTTTGGGGAATTCCCTGGTGGTCCAGTGGTTAGGACTTGGCTCTTTCACTGCCTGGCCCCAGGTTCAGTCGGGGAACTAGGCTCCCACAGGCCTCGTGGTATGGCCAAAAAAAAAAAAAAAAAAGTTTGCCACTTTTTTAGTAGCTGGAGCACAGGTCCTGTGATGACTTCTCAGCCTTAGGTTACATGCCCATCTTCAAAGCAATCACTGTGGTGAGGTAATAGACTATTCTTGCTTTTTTTTTTTTTAATTTTTATTTATTTTTTGGCTGCTCTGCTTGGCATGTGGGATCTTAGTTCCCCCACCAGGGATTGAACTTGTGCCCCCTGCATTGGAAGCTTGGAGTCTTAACCACTGGGCAGCCAGGGAAGTCCCAGTAATAGACTATTCTGATTGGCCAGGCTGAATAGAGTAGGATCAGCCGCACAGACTGGGAGTGGTGTTTATGCTAAGGTGCTATTTCCGAAAAGGAAGATAGAATGGGTGCCAGAAAAATTAGTAAATATATTATGAAGCATTCTTAGTACATTGAGAAGTTGATGGTGCCCTAGAGTACACATTTTAAATTTAAAATGTATTTTTCTTGCTATAAATTAGCATGTAAATGTTTAAAAGTGACTTCCAAAAGTATACCTGCTGATGTTGTCCCTGATAAGCCAAACAAGAGGAAATTGGTTTATTCTTTACTTCATGTTCCAATGTACTCATTTTTTGTGGTTTGTTTTGTACAGGTACTGTGATAACCAGAGTTTGGTAGCAAGGATCTACTTATTGGACCCTCTTGACATAGAAAGAGATGTGGGGGGATTCTCGATCTGCTAACAGAACAGGACCTTTTCGGTAAGTCTTTAAATTTGAATATTGAAATGTCAGTATTTTAATGATACAGTATAATATTTTTGGCCTACCATAAGGAGGGATATTTTCTAGAAATAGCTCTGATTTTTTAAAAATAGAAACTATTTAAAATTTTTCTAGTCATTTCTAAAGTGATTGTGAGACTAAATAAATACCCAGTGTGCCAAGTGTTTTGTGTTTTAGCATTTTTAAAAGCATTAACAAAATCCCCCAATTTCTAAAAATATTTTTTGTCTCTTTTAGCAAAGTCATACATATTTGATTAATAAGGAAAGCTAGTAAAAAATGTACATAAATGTATGTAAATGTTTCATTAAATTCAGTAATTTATGTCTAGAATCCAGAGCTCTGTCTTTCCTGTGACATATTGTGTTTCAGCTACCAAAAATAGTTCTGAGAAAGAAAAATTACTCGATGCAATTTTCTAAGCTACATTTCAATTTTAAGGATTACTAGGTACAAAGATAAGTGGAGAAGGTGGTACCATTCAGTTGTAAATGGATTATATTTTAGAATTGTGGGAAGTTAATTTCTTATAGGCAGTATAATAAACACTGATGATGGTATTTTAAAACTTTTGCATTGTGTTTACAATTGGAATATGATTGTTATGGCTTTAGTTGGTATATGGCAAAGAAATCTGACCTTTAAAGCTATACATTAAAAAATATTTATGCTCCAGGGAGTTCCCTGGCGGTCCAGTGGTTAGGACTCCATACTCTCACTGCCAAGGGCCTGGGTTCAGTCCCTGGTGGGGGAACTAAAATCCCACAAGCCACGTGGTGTGGCCAAAAAACAAAATTTATGTTCTAATTGAAACTTCTGTTACTAGTAAATTTTCTTTTTGATTGGCAGTCTGCAGGATCTTCTTGTGCAAATTCAACAGATGTTTTATTATTTTGAAGCTTGGGGTTCCAATGAAAAATTAAGGGAGAGAACTAAGTTTTAAAAAAATCCGTATAGGGCTTCCCTTGTGGCGCAGTGGTTGAGAGTTCGCCTGCCGATGCAGGGGACGCAGGTTCGTGCCCCGGTCCGGGAAGATCCCACATGCCACGGAGCGGCTGGGCCCGTGAGCTATGGCCGCTGAGCCTGCGCGTCCGGAGCCTGTGCTCCGCAACGGGAGAAGCCACAGCAGTGAGAGGCCCACGTACCACAAAAAAAAAAAAAAAAAAAAAAATCCGTATAATATTTAGTAAAACTAGTTTCATGAATACAGGGGTCTTTACTTTCTGCTTAACAGTCTTTAAATTAAAGCAGTGGTGGTGATGCTGGTTATGTTTTTCCTTTCACAATATTAAGGTCTGGATCAGTGGTCAACAACAACAAGCTGTACAGCCTGCAGCTTGTTTTTGTTTTATTGGAACATAGCCCTGATCATTCATTTACAAATTGTCTATGGTTGCTTTCATGCTGCAATGGCAGAGTTGAATAGTTCTGACAGAAACTGCAAAGCCTAATGTAATTACTGTCTGACTCTTTATGGGAAAAGTTTGCAGATCCCTAGTCTAGATTAGTGAGTTTGTACTTTAACATTTAAAAATCTCTCCTTTTTACTTATATTTATGGATAATTATTTGTAAGTAAGGCTGTTTCCTATAAGCCTTCAGGAATTAGGTAACTTTAGCTCTATTGCATCACTTAAAAATTTTTTTCAGAACATTTTCTCTTTGAATTTATTATTTAAAGTTGTATTTCCCCACCTTAATTTTAGTTTAAATATAAGTCATTACATGCTATTTTTTAAGATCTTTGACCAGAAAGAGACATAGTTTATATAGCATAACTTTTGGGGGGACTAATTTGGGTGAAAAAGGTATCTTGCAGGAAAATAATTTTGTATTCATCTTCTTAAAATTTTTTAAAATTTGGTTGAAAATGATTTTCGTAGCCACTGCTATTTTATACTAATAGAAGTGTTTCTTGAATAGTCTACATAAAATACAGTTCTAAGAACCCTAATACAGTGGTTACTCTAGATCTCTTTGATCTTCTCCGCTGAAGAGGGTAAGGTAATCCTTAGGGTAGTATTCAAAGACACTGTTGGATGTGTTCTGGTCAGAGAACATGTAGATTTAGATACGGCAGCACTCAGCCTGTGAGTGTCTGCTGAGGCTTAAGTCTTCCTGCAAGCTAACTATTGGGATTTTTTTTTCGTTAATTTTTAAATTTTTTGTCTGTGTTGGGTCTTTGTTGCTGTGCACAGGCTTTCTCTAGTTGTGGCGAGTGGGGCTACTCTTTGTTGCGGTGCACAGGCTTCTCATTGCAGTGGCGTCTCTTGTTGCAGAGCACGGGCTTTAGGCGCGTGAGCTTCAGTGGTTGTGGCGCGTGGGCTTCAGTAGTTGCGGTGTGTGGGCTCAATTTTTGTGGCACGCAGGCTCAATAGTTATGGCGCATGGGCTTAGTTGCTCCATGGCATGTGGGACCTTCCTGGAAGAGGGCTCGAACCCGTGTCCCCTGCATTGGCAGGTGGATTCTTAACCACTGCGCCACCAGTGAAGTCCCTAACTATTGGGATTTGAATGATTTTAAATATGGGTGACACCAGAATTAGTGGTAATGTCTTAATTTTAGTATTATATTGTATTACTTATGAAGAACATTTAAAGTTACTTCTCTTATGATGAACCCCATAGATATAACTAATGTTAATAGGAGCTATTGGAAGTTACCATGTTCTGAAAATCCATTAAATATGCATCATTCAACTGTTTAGGTTACTATCGTTAAATTCCTATTACTTTTTGGAAAGGGTTTGGCATTGTAACTGTTTCGCTTGCACTGAGTAACCCAGAAGCAGTTGTCTGTTGAATCTTTCTATAGCAGTGTAGTCTGAGTTCAGAAGGGTCATGTAATAGAACCTGTATATTCTGGAAGGAGAGAACTGAGTTGGACTTGATCTCTTAATACTTTTGTTTTACTGCTAAAAAGCAGGTAACCATTCAGATCATTTCATGTTTTCCTTTTTCATGCCCTTCTCTCCCCTCCCCTTCAAGCTCAGTATCCTAGGTACCTAATTGCCTATTTAAATTCCCTAATCTTTTACCAAAGTCAAAACGTATAAAATGGTCTGGAGCTTAAGACAAAGGGAGGAAGTTAGGTAGTATGAAAGATTGGGCCAATTCTCATTTATCTCTTGAGTTCTGTAAACTGAGAATGTGAATACTATGCTTATTTTAAAATATATTGTATTACCATGAAAAATTAGATGAGGCATTAGAATCTAGAAAATCAGCTTCTTTTTTGGGGACCTGGTGATAATGCTTGAAGGCCTAATGCTCTCTCTAGGTCCCTTTCAGTATTAAGCTCCTGGATGCTGTTGCTTGGTTTAGTCGACTTAACACATGCTTTGTGGCATGATTCATGCTGCCTTCTGAGATACCCTTGAGTAGTTACAATAATAGGACCCAGGTGAGAGCAGTTCTAGGCAGAGCCACTGTAGAACTAGGATTTAGATGCAGCCAGGGCTGATGCTCAGCTGGTGAACACTGGTATACTCCTAGTGATTTACAGCCAGTGTTTCTTTATTTTGGGCCTGCATCCATTCTGACTGGGTGGTGTCCATACTGTGGCTGTAATCAAATATTTTGGAATGTTACTCCTGTATGCACCAATGAGAAAGACACCTCCTGAAACCTACTGTATAAAATTTACAGTGCATTGATTTTTCTGATGTATAGGAATCATCATGCTGATCTTGGAATTCTAAGTTCCCTGGCTATAGGAAATGGAAATTTTTGTAGAGTGTCACCATTGCTAGCTTATCTGGTGTTGCGGATTTTCCCTGTTGCAGGACTGGGTGAAAGCTTTTTCTGCAGCAGTCATGTTGAAAACCTTGTGTTGACTTTCCTCGTGTTCTGAAATGGGAATATAAAAGTTTACTACGCCACTTCGTCTTAAAATAGCAAAACATTGCTGTTTTCTGCAGATCTAGGACCTTGTTACAGAACTCTGCCAAAAAAAAAAAATGTTTACAGAAGAATGTGCTGTGATTAGAGAAGAATATGCTGGTGTGTAGATTTCAAACTCTCTGGACAATATGAATAACACTGTCTTTGTTTCTACAGTGGGAGCCAAGAAGAAAGGTTTGCTCCCGGGTGGAACAGGGATTATCCTCCTCCTCCCCTTAAGAGTCATGCTCAAGAGAGACACTCTGGCAACTTTCCTGGCAGAGATTCACTTCCCTTTGATTTCCAGGGGCATTCGGGGCCTCCCTTTGCAAATGTAGAGGAGCATTCTTTCAGCTATGGAGCTAGAGACGGACAGCATGGTGACTATCGAGGAGGGGAGGGACCTGGACATGATTTCAGGGGGGGAGATTTTTCATCTTCTGATTTCCAGAGCAGAGATTCATCACAGTTGGACTTCAGAAGTAGGGACATACATTCTGGGGATTTTCGCGATAGAGAAGGACCACCTATGGACTATAGGGGTGGGGATGGTACTTCTATGGATTATAGAGGTAGGGAGACATCTCACGTGAACTACAGAGACAGGGATGCTCATACTGTTGACTTTAGAGGTAGGGATGCTCCTCCACCTGACTTCAGGGGCCGGGGCACTTATGATTTAGATTTTAGAGGCCGGGATGGATCCCATGCAGATTTTAGGGGAAGGGATTTATCAGATTTGGATTTCAGGGCCAGAGATCAGTCCCGTTCTGATTTTAGGAATAGAGATGTATCTGATTTGGACTTCAGGGACAAAGACGGAACACAGATGGACTTTAGAGGCCGAGGTTCAGGTACTAGTGATCTAGACTTTAGGGACAGGGATACACCACATTCAGATTTCAGAGGTAGACACCGGTCCAGGACTGATCAGGATTTTAGGGGCAGAGAGGTGGGACCTTGTATGGAATTTAAAGATAGGGAGATGCCCTCTGTGGATCCAAATATTTTGGATTACATTCAGCCCTCTACACAAGATAGAGAACATTCTGGTATGAATGTGAACAAGAGAGAAGAATCTGCACATGACCATACAACAGAAAGGCCTGCTTTTGGCATTCAGAAGGGAGAATTTGAGCATTCAGAAACAAGAGAAGGAGAAACACAAGGTGTAGCTTTTGAACATGAGTCTCCACCAGACTTTCAGACCAGCCAAAGTCCACTTCAAGACCAGGACAAGTCACAGCTTTCTGGAGGTGAACAACAGAGTTCAGATGCTGGTATGTTTAAAGAAGAAGGTGGTCTGGACTTCCTTGGCCGGCAAGACACTGATTACAGAAGCATGGAGTACCGTGATGTGGATCACAGGCTTCCAGGAAGCCAGATATTTGGCTATGGCCAAAGCAAGTCTTTTCCAGAGGGCAAAACTTCCCAAGATGCCCAACGGGACCTTCAGGTATGTTAATGGAGTGGATTGCTTTTTTGAATTTTGCTTTTTCGTAAGACTTTTCTGGAGGGTGAAGTGTAGAGTCCAGGACCATTAGTCCGAGGTCTTAACTTTGTACATCCATTAAAAAGCAAGATTTGTATTCAGTGTACATCTCTAGAGAAAGGGCCCTCAGTTCAGATCATATTTTTGATGTGTGTCTCTTCATTATTTTGCTTGATGGTACTGATCGAAATGCTTTGGGATAATTTAGTTTGAAAGTATTTGTCTTTGCGAGTTGGTTCTCTCAACTCTTACACGGTCAGGCCTGTGGCTGTTTAGGGCTCATTTTCTTATTTAAACTCATTTAGAGGATACCTAGGATATAGAGATAGAGAATACCTAGTTATGAGGCGGTGATATTAATGTTGCAAGTATTCTATTGAAGCTAACTTAATTGACTTAAATGTTGAATTTCTGTATGTATAATGTATAATCTAATGTATATATAATCTAAGCGAGGAGAATTATGTTTGCAGTTGGACATTGAAAATATTATCTTTTAAAATAGGTATTACCCATCTCTATTGAAGTTTCTGTTATTTTGGACAGTAATTCTAAGACATGCTAACCAAATAATGGATTTTGAGAATGTTAGAGGCGGATGGCCATATAATTTATTGTTCAAGTCAGGACACTTTCAAGAGTAAAAGAGGGGGCTTCCCTGGTGGCGCAGTGGTTGAGAGTCCGCCTGCCGATGCAGGGGACACGGGTTCGTGCCCTGGTCCAGGAAGATCCCACATGCCGCGGAGCGACTGGGCCCGTGAGCCGTGGCCGCTGAGCCTGCGCGTCCGGAGCCTGTGCTCCGCAATGGGAGAGGCCACAACAGTGAGAGGCCCATGTACCACAAAAAAAAAAAAAAAAAAGAGTAAAAGAGGACACTATTTATAATTGTGCCAGGAGAGTAGGCATAACTGGGAGGTGTGGTCACATAGTTATAGGAGACTTTTTTTTCCCAAAAGTTAAACCCTTTTTATAACTGTTGAAATGAAAGAGGATCAGTTAGATCTGAGACTTTTTGTGTGTGTGTTGTATGCGGGCCTCTCACTGTTACGGCCTCTCCCGTTGCGGAGCACAGGCTCCGGATGCTCAGGCTAAGCGGCCATGGCTCACGGGCCCAGCCGCTCTGCGGCATGTGGGATCTTCCCGGACTGGGGCATGAACCCGCGTCCCCTGCATCGGCAGGCAGACTCTCAACCACTGCGCCACAAGGGAAGCCCTGAGAGCTGAGACTTTTGTGAATATGGAAAATGCAAATTTCTCTGAATTGTACTGTTAAGTTATATTGTCATATGACACCTTTTGACTGTTCTGGAATTTGTTTATAGATGACATCTTTGATAAGTGACATCTGGTTTTATTTATTTATTTGCTGTTTTCTCATTCAGGAAAAGAAAATTTTAGTTTTGAGAATCTAGGTGATTTTTTTTCCTGTTTATAAAAGTCACATTCAGTGTTGTTTCTCTTAATTTTCTGCTTTACTATTTTAAAATTCCCTCAATGACCATGGGTCTTAGCACACTTGTATTCTAATGATTTGAAATCAAATTTTGGGGGAATTCCCTAGCAGTCCAGTGGTTAGGACTCAGTGCTTTCACTGCTGGGGCCCAGGCTCAATCCCTGGTCGGGGAACTAAGATCCCACGAAAAAAAAAAAAAAAGAAAGAAAGAAATCAAATTTTGGAACTCAGAAAAATAGACAATTATAATTTTTCATATCTTCATATGATGTAAGTCATTTTGATTTTTGATCCTGAGTACCTGTATTTCATGTTGTTTCATTTTGCGCATTAACATGTATTTGTTTCTAAAATAATTTTTTATTCTGGATTCAAGGATCAAGATTATAGGACTGGCCCAAGTGAGGAGAAACCAAGCAAGCTTATTCGATTAAATGGGGTGCCTGAAAATGCATCAAAAGAAGAGGTAAGGCTTATTTTCTTTTTTCCTTTTCCTTTCTTTTCATCAATTAAAATTGTTTTTTTAACTTTTTATTTTGAAAAATTGTAGATTCCCAGGAAAGCGTAAAGAAATATTCAGGGAAATCTTGATTATCCTTCACCCAGCTTTCTCCTGCCCGTCCCCCAGTGTCAACATCTTGTATTACTGTAGTACAGTAGCTAAACCAGGAAATTGGCTTTGGTGTAATCCATAGAGCTCATTCATTTTTCACCAGTTACACATGTACTCAACTGAGGTGAGGTTTGTTAAAAAAAAAAAAAAAATTATGACAAATGATTGCTGTCCTTAGGCCTGATAATCGTCCTTTAGGGGATGATCCAAGATGCAGTTACATAAAGATACATAAAGATGCAGTTTATTGACAGTAGTAAAAACTGGGATCTGCCTAACTCCTCAGTGGTAAAGGACTTGGTGACTAAACTATGGATGACCTTAAGGAAGAGTTTGGTCAGAATATACAACACAGAGCAGACAGTGCCTTACTCTGTATTAGGCAGTGTGTGATGTTTACAAGCATTAGTTCATTTAATTATCACAACATCCTATGAAACACATACTCTTTATTCATTCATTCCAAATATTAAGCACTATTTTATTCCAGGCAGTGTTCTAGGCACTGAGTGATATAGCAGTGAACATTATGAAGTCACTGCTTCCATGGATAATAAAAAATAAGCAAAAAAAAAGAAAAAAAATCAAGCAGTGATAAATGCCCTGAAGGAAACTAAAGTAAGGGTTTAGAGCATCATTGGGGTATAGGCTATTTTAGATTGGGTAGTTCGGGAAGACATCACTGAGGAAGTGACATTTGAGCCCAGGCCTGAATGCAAGTGAGAGAACAGTCCATTTGAAAATGGGGAGAAGAACTGACCAGGCTGAGGGAGTTCAGGTGCCATGGCCCTGGACTGGAAAGAGCTCAGTGCATCATCTTATGTTTAAAAGATGAGAATCCGGATGCTGAAAGGTTACACAGCACATGAGCAGGAGACGCTTGGAATACAGGCAGTCTGATTTCAGAGCTTGAGTTCTTGAGCTTATGCTCTTTTGCTTTTTTTATGTACTTGAGAATTTTTAAATAATTATGTTCTACTTATTCAGCAGTTTTTGAATGCCTGGAGTGTGTATGGCTCAGTTTTGCCTTTGTAAAGTAATCATAGCTTTAAATTATGTAGAATAAAAGCCACTAGGGGAAATATAATATTCAGTATTTGATTATGATGTGTATCATTACTGTACATACCATATTCTTGCAGATTCTTAATGCCTTTCGGACTCCTGATGGCACGCCTGTAAAGGACTTGCAGTTGAAGGAGTATAACACAGGTGAGTTTCATGACTTGCATGCAGCCTTGGGTTAGGAAGAGTCTTTGTCAGATCTCTGCATCTTGAGCTACTCAAAATTTTTTTAAGAAACCATAGTTAAGA
Organism: Pseudorca crassidens; assembly: GCF_039906515.1. Lineage (NCBI taxonomy): Eukaryota > Metazoa > Chordata > Mammalia > Artiodactyla > Delphinidae > Pseudorca > Pseudorca crassidens. The sequence continues at coordinate 69,193,169 of NC_090305.1, forward strand.
TTTTCGGAAGTCTCCTGTTGATGCCTTCAAATAACAGCCAGCTTTAGTGTTAGCTGTGGTTCTTTGTGGATGTTCTTCCACACATGGGCAATAAGGATGCATGTTCCAGTTCTTCTGAGTGCCTGTGAGATATAAAGTGAGTGTTGTAGCATTTGTCCCCAAATATATTTTATATAATTGAATCATTAAACTTACTGCTTATGTTCTTCATGGTGGTGGAATGTTTACGTTTGAGCCTGGTAAGATTTTAATTATCTTACTATATGTAAACTTTTACATTTCATTTCTTCAGCGTGGAATTGTCAACTTTCCAGAGAAATTGTACAAATTAGTGGTTTCTTGAAATTTTAGTCTTATTCTGCGAACAGACTCCTGCAACAGCTATTTTGTTGAAACCCATGAATAGATCCAGAAGAGCTTTCTTTTTGACCTCTGTTCTGTGGTCTGAACTGCTGATTAGACTTTCAGAATATCCTCCTAGTATTTTAGAGTACCAGGTTTGGTCAGTTTCTTCAAATCTTATTACAGAAAAAGTAATCAAAAGTGAAATGCCATGCACTCAAGGTATTGGACCAATATTTTTAGGACTACACATATGAAATGGTTTAAAAAGGTAATATTTAAGTGATCTATTTTGCAGAATTTTAAATTGAAGAAGTAGAGCATTAGTCTTTTCACAAAACTTAGAATTTCAGTAATTCATGTTAAAGAACTCTTCAAGTAAGAGTAAGCCATATTTTTGAGTAGTTTACTTTTAAACAGTTTACCATGGAATAAAATTTTTGCATTAACTAGATAGCTTCTTTTGATTGGTTCTACAGAGGAAAACTATCCACAAATTTCAAGCACAAATAAATTTTTGTGCTTGAAATAATCTGGTGTTTGAGTTAAGTACAGAATTTTTTTTTCTGTAATTTGACAACAAACTCAGAAGCATTATTTCTCAGAAAGCTATTGTTCCTTTGTTTTAAATATGTCAACTCTAAATTTTTGGAAACATGACTAAGAGTAGTTAAGTTGTTCTTGCACACCACTTTTTTGGCAGGGAGGGGCATGTGTCTCATACATACTTTCTTGATTTACTATTAACTTTGGGAATTAAAAATAGAATTTATAGGCTGCCGTTGCTTTTTGACTCATAGGGCAATAATTTCAGCTTTTATGTTGTTTCATGAGCTGTGCTTTCGTTAAGTATTGGTATTTTTAGGAAAAAGACATGTCTTGATGTTTAAATAGCAGCAATTGCAGTTCTTCCATTTCTGTAGTAGTCATTGACTTTCTATGTGTATTGTCAGATTTATTAGCAGAGTAAAACCTACATTAACTTACATGGTTCACAGAGGGAGTTCTTAAACTTCCTGGCTGTGGTAGCTATTAAAATTGTAGCTGGCACACCAGAGATATTGATACGAATGTGAAATCATTCAAGACAGGACAGTGGTTTAAAAAAAAAAATCAGCTTTCAGGAAATGCACTTTTCTTGGCATTTTAATATATGAAGTGATAGTGTAATAAAAAAATATATATGCACATACATATATGTGTATATATATATATACCTTTTGAAATGAATGGATTGGATTACCAGTCCCATGTTATCCATATTACATCACTGTGTGGCAAGTAGAATGAACTTTTTAAATTATCAGTCAGATCATGTTATTCCCCTGCCTAACACCCTTTAACACCTTTCCATCTCAGTTGGAAGAAATTCCCAACTTCTTGTTTTGACTTACACAGTCTTGCATGAGTTTGCCCTTGGCTGTTTGTCTGACCTCATCCCATACTGCTCTCCACCTTTCTTATTATACTGTAGCCACACTGAGCCTTTCTCTAGTCCTTGGCGAATAAAGACTTCTTTCTCTGTCAAGGCCTTTGCACTGCTCTTCCCACTGATCCTCACTTGTCTTTTGGGGTTTAGCTCTTGACTTCAGTTTCAGCTCTCAGAGGCCTTGCCTCACCATCCAATCTAAAATCACTCCTCAGTCATTTTTTATTGTATCTTGGTTTGTCATCATAGGATTTATCACTTTGATATTTTTCTCAGCGGTTTTGTGTGTCTTATTCCTCTCACTAGAGAGTTAGCTCCATGATAGCAGGAGCCTCGTCTGTCTTGTTCCCTCTTGTTTACCCAGTTCTTGACACTCTGCCAGGCCCTGATGGGTTCCCAGCATGCCTGGAATGATTAACGTGGTGTATGTGGAGTAATGTATATGGAGAGCAGCTGTGGTCTCCTTTCAGGTGAGGTGCATTAAAGGGTAGTTTAGGTTTCACAGCTGTGCACTCTTATATATCTGCTGAAGAACATACCTTGAAACAATCAGATGTTCTGAGAACTTTAACATTTACTTGTTCAAAGGTTTTGTGTGAATTTTAGTAGAAATGGTGTCTTTTATAAATGGCAGTCAATTTTTTAGGCTAGGATAACCTGCAGAGACCATGTAGGATGGATGTTGATCATAAGAGGGGGATTGTGGGGTAGAGTTCATCCTTTTAGTTGATGTATTGGGGAGCTAGTCTGTAACAGAGAAAACATTAATGCCTCTTCACTGACTCAAGTAATATCAGTTTAATTTTTGTCTCATTTAGAGCTGTGTAAGTACAGGGCCACAACTTCTATCCAAAATCTGTGGGATCAGATGAATTTATGAATTTTTTTGAATATAGAAAGGTAATGTGGTACATAGCTCATACATGAATTATTTCTCCCAGTGGGATGTGTATCAGACGTAATACTTCTGCAGCAAAATGAATATTCTTACTAAGAAGATGACTATAAAGAGACTAAGTGTAGTATATAGATCAAGATTTGTCTCCAAATGACTTCACTGAAAATTTACCAAAAACTTGGTATTTAGGAGATATTTAGATTTTGGAATTGCAGATAAGGGACTGTGAACCTACACATATTGTGTACGTTTGAGTTTTTCTATTGCCATGTGCAAATATATAATAACCCTATTAGTTGTAAAAGTACCTTGACTTACATGATTATATTCCTGGGGAAAGTACCAGGAATGAAATGTCTTTTGGTGACTGAGCAAACAAACTCTGATATACACATACAATGGAATACTACTCAGCAGCAAAAATGATGAAACTATGTGTGCATGTAATAACATGGATGAATCTCAAAGGCATTATGCTAAGTGAAAGAAACTAGACTCAAAAGGCTACATACTGCCCTGAAAAGAAATAAAGTACTGATACATGCTACAACTTGAATGAACCTTGAAAACATTATGCTCAGTGAAAGAACCAGGCACAAAAGAGCACATATTGTCTGATTGCATTTATGTGAAATATCCAGAATAGGCATATCTGTAGAGACAGAAAATGGATTGGGTAGTTTGGTGGTTGTTAGGGGCTGGAGAAGAGGGAAAAGGGGAGTGACTGCTTAATGGGTATGGGGTTTCCTTTTGGGGTGATAAAAATGTTCTTCTGGAACTAGATAGTGCTGATGGTTGCATAACACGGTGAATGTACTTAATGTCACTGAATTGTACACTTTAACATGGTACATTTTATGTTCTCTGTACTTGATTATAATTTTAAAAAATACTGCATACTGTATGATCCTATTTATATGACATTCTGGAAAAAGAAAAATTATAGTAATAGAAGATAGTGGTTGCCAAGGTATTGGGGGAGGAGTTGACTGTAAAATGGAAGCATAAGGGAATTGGGGGGCATAATGGAACTGTTTTATATATTGATTGTGGCAGTGGTGTATCAATGTTAAATTCACTGAAGTTGGTAACTACTGTGGTTATGTAAGAGAACATCCTTATTCTTAGGAAATACACAGTGAAGTTTTTAGAAGTAAAGGACCATGATGTATGCAGTTTTCTCTCATGGGGTTTAGAAAAAAAATTTGATGAATATGGAGAAGCAAGGGAGTAGATATGACAGCATGTATCAATAGATGAAACTGGTAATGGGCATATGAGTGTGTTCTTTGTACTGTTCTTGCAACTTTTTTTGTAACTTGGAAATTATTTCCAATAAAAATGTGAAAAACTGACATAAATCTGATGTATCCTATTTTAAAACAATCAGCAGAAATCTCGCAAGATAAAGACTACAATGAACTATTTCTGTCAACAAACTATAGAGCAGTGGTCCTCAGAGTGGATCCTGGACCAGCAGTGTCAGTACTACCTCTCACTTGTTAGAAATACATATTTTCAGATTCCTTTCTAGTCCTTCTGAATCAGGAACTCTGGGGGTGGGGCCTACCAATCTCTGCTTTAACAAGCCCTCCATGCGATTTTTTTTTAATGCTTATTTTATGTATTTATTTGGTCGTGCCGGGTCTTAGATGCGGCAGGCAGGCTCCTTAGTTGTGGCATGTGAACTCCTAGTTGCAGCATGCATGTGGGATCTAGTTCCCCGATCAGGGATCAGACTGGGGCCCCCTGCATTGGGAGTGTGGAGTCTTAACCACTGTGCCACCAGGGAAGTCCCTCCATGCGATTTTTTTTTTTTTTTTGCGGTACACGGGCCTCTCACTGTTGTGGCCTCTCCCGTTGCGGAGCACAGGCTCCGGACGCGCAGGCTCAGTGGCCATGGCTCACGGGCCCAGCCGCTCCGCGGCATGTGGGATCTTCCCGGACCGGGTCACGATCCTGTGTCCCCTGCATCGGCAGGCGGACTCTCAACGACTGCGCCACCAGGGAAGCCCCCTCCATGTGATTTTTGATGCACCTTGAATTGTGAGAATGATTGCATTCGATTATTTGTTTATAGTCTTTATTCTAGAACTTTTTTGCACCATTTAAAATAGACAGTAAGCAAGTGGACCTTCAGTAAGTAGAAAAGCCTAATGCATATGTGCCTTAGGAGCCCATGGCAGGGCCTTGCCTACCTGATATCAGTTCTCCTGTACAGAGCTGGGGCAGGAACTGGAGTAGTGTTGATGTTATTTTATGTTCTTAGTTGTTCTTTCTGTTTATGTAGCATACTTCCTCCAGAGGTCTTGGAATGGTTGTAGATGTTCTCATTCTCACAGTGTTTTTCTGATATTTGAATGCAGACAGAACTGCTGTTGATTTTTAGATGGACTTGAATACTGACAGTATAAAGCTTGCTGTGATTTTTTTCCCAAAGGAATTTGTATCATTTAAGTAAAAACAATATAGCTTATGGATTATGTTTCCTAATAAGTCTCAGACATAGAAAGTAACTCTCTTACAGTAAACTACAGTACTACAGAATTGTTTTAGTACTGCTTCATTAAGTAGTGTCAGAAAGTTAGAAGGTTAATAGGGTGGTGTTAGTAGGAAGAAGCAATATCTTGCTTTGATTCTGTCAGTGTTCATATAGTGAGTGGACACAGTTTTTGTGACCCTGTGAAGGAAATTTCTTCTTAGGAAGTAAGCATTTGCAGCAACCGAGTCACTTGGTCTCGTACCCTAGCATTTTGGGTATATTGAAAGTGTCAGAGGCTCTCTGCATTTATTAAGGGAATAGGCTCACATCCTTTCATTTTTCACAATTGAAATGGTTTGAGTTTTTTACATCTGTGTTGATGAAACAGAAGTGCCTTCCTTAAGAAAAGAAAAAACTCTAAGAGAATCTTTCAGTTTAGGGCAGAAATCCATTGTGAAATGGGTTGACATGGATGATACAAAACATGCATAGTTTATGGTATTCCAGATGGAGTAGCTCAACATCATTTAGAAAAAATAAATTATAGTTGGAAAATGCAAATACACATTTTTGGGTTTTTTTCCTGGCACTTACAGAATAGACAAGTAAAACTTTTAGTTCTTAGGGGAAAACTGACAAATCAGAAAATATCACACTTACTTGTCACATCTCTAAAACTACAGAAGATCTTTTCAGCCAGGAGACTTACTGGGTTTGGTACCACATTTGGGGAGGGTGTTTACAGGTGAGCCTTAAGGAAAGGTGGCTGAGCTTTAAAAATAAGAATGTCTGGAAAGCCAAGAGGCACTTTTTAGGGCTGGGTGGGTCTTGTGGAGGCAGTGGATGGACTCTATGGCTGAATGGAGAACAGTACACCTGGAGAAGAATCCTGTGATGTGGTCCTAGAGGGATCAGGTGAACTGGGGAGAGGTGCTGGAACTAGGGTTAATTTTAGTCATCCTTGGCATTACCTGGGGATTGGTCTTGTTTATTTCATTTTTAACGTTTCCCACCCCAAAGACTTTGAGTAGAAGGTCCTGTTAGAGAATATGGATGTTTTGTGACTCTTACCCTCACTTTAAGGGATTACCTCTCCTGAGAGATTACCTTGGTGTAGACTCTGGAAATGGACAACTTGGCTAAGTACCATGAGCAGAGACATGAGCGAGTTGTCTCTGGTGTTGATGTATTCTGAACCTCATTAGGTGGTGTGGTACTTACTGCAGAATAGGGGCTCACTGGACTATTGGGAACGATAGCTTGAGGTCCCTGTAGAATTTATAGGAGCAGTAAGGCACTAAGGTTTAGTGACTAAGGGAAGTTTGAGTTTAGGTCTGTCAGCTAGTAAGGGGAGGGGTAGCCTAAGAGGATATAAGTATGTTTTCAGGGCTTGGTCAGGGCTGGGTACTTTTGAGGGTTTGTTGCTGACTTTAAAGTAGAATCCCAGTACTGTTTTGGAAAGCAAGACTTTATAATTTCTGGTTTTACTTAATCTTTTTCTTTGGGGTAGTTAACTTTCCTAACACTTAAGATGAAACTCATTTTGTATTCTGGGAGCTGGCTTATTCTTCAATTTAAGCTTCCTTATTAAAACCCCTTAAGTTAGCAAGGATGGTTAGTGGTAGTTTGCAGCCCTGGTAGGGAAGTTTTAATATTTTTATTGACTTTTTTATTGGGCTCCCTGCATGCTACCTTTCCTTGGGGCTTTTGGGTGTCGAGTCTTTTTTTTTTAATATGGTATTAATTAATTGATTGATTGATTAATTTATTTATTTATGGCTGTGTTGGGTCTCCGTTGCTGCGCGCGGGCTTTCTGTAGTTGCGGCGAGCAGGGGCTACTCTTCGTTGTGGTGCGCGGGCTTCTCATTGCAGTGGCTTCTCTTGTTGCGGAGCACGGGCTCTAGGCACGCAGGTCAGTAGTTGTGGCTCATGGGCTCTAGAGCTTCTCACTGCAGTGGCTTCTCTTGTTGCGGAACACGGGCTCTAGGCACACAGGTCAGTAGTTGTGGCTCACAGGCTCTAGAGCGCAGGCTCAGTAGTTGTGGTGCATGGGCTTAGTTGCTCTGCAGCATGTGGGATCTTCCTGTACCAGGACTCAAACCTGTGTCTCCTGCGTTGGCAGGCAGATTCTTAACCACTGCGCCACGAGGAAGTCCTGGGTATAGAGTCTTAATCTGGATCTGAGAATGGGACATCTTTTGCAACCCAAGGCATCACTTTATTCATAAGCAGGGACCACCAGCTTGGCAGTTTTTGGTTGGTAGACTATGTAGCATTGGAGGTCTCTATCTAAACCACACAGGACATCTGTAGGTAGAACAGACAGGTGACAGTATAGCATGACAGTGATGAGCAGATGCCTTAATTGGCAAGTTATATTCTCTTCCCTAGAACTATTTGGCTGAGATGGAATTTGCCTCTCTGAAATGCAGAAGGTGTTTGAACTCTGTTTATAGCCCTGTGTCAGTTCACTGCCTTTCTGAGTTCCTCACTCTTCTTTAGGTAGAATTGCTATAGTCCTCACTTGTCTTTTTGGTCAAATGCTTAGGTGGCTTTGGCCGAATCTTAGTTTGTATAAGGCTGTATGGGGATTCCTGTGCCTTTTGGTAGTTAGAAGAATTCACTGAAGAGTTCCCTCTGATGGGGTAGCAAGAAGAAAAGAGTCGTTAATCAGCCTGCATAGTGCAGGAGCCTGCTTGAGTCCCAGCTTCAGTCCAGGGAGGAAAAGTCATTTATACAGTTACCTTCAATGGGAAGTAGATAGAGGCCATCCATAAAAACTATTTATGGGATTTAAAGTACATTGGCTTCTTCCTTTAACTTTCCCCTTGCAGAACATCTGATTTGTACTCGCCCTTTCTAGCTTACATTCTCTACCCTCAGAATGTAAATTAAAGCAATTTTCCCCTACTTCCATGTTTCTTACTTAGATTATCACTTAGGTCTTCTATCTAATTTAAATACAAGCCTCTTAGGAACTATTTGGTGGTAATGGTTACACTACTTTGTGAATACACTACTGAATTGTACACTACTGAATTACACTACTTTGTGAATATACCACTGCATTTTATGGTATGTGAATTACATCTCAATTTTAAAAAATAAGCCTTCTTGAAAACTGATTGACAACTTCTAGAGGCAACAGGATTAAAAGAGAATAACACCTAAGTGAATGCTTGAAGGTAATCACTGGTCAAAGAGATCAGCAAATAAAGTGATGTCCCCTGAGTTTCAGAGAAGTAAAATAAATCAAGACTTTTCATGAGTATTATAGGAAATGATCAGACAAGAAGTAGAGAAAAATGCATACAGATGGACCTTTTTTGTGTGCTTTCTGGAAGGCTCATTGTACCTCTGTTCCAATGCATTTTTTTTTAAATAAACATGATCCAACTATATGCTGTCTATGAAAGACTCACTTTATTTTATTTTTATTTTTTATTATATTTTTTTATTTTTGGTTGTGTTGGGTCTTCGTTGCTGTCCACGGGATTTCTCTGGTTACGGCGAGCGGGGGCCACCCTTCGTTGCGGTGCAAGGGCTTCCCATTGCAGTGACTTCTCCCGTTGGGAGCACGGGCTCTAGGCATGTGGGCTCAGTAGTTGTGGCGCACAGGTTTAGTTACGCTGCGGCATGTGGGATCTTCCTGGGCCAGGGCTCGAACCCATGTCGCCTGCATTGGAAGGCAGATTCTTAACCACTCCGCCACCAGGGAAGCCCCCAATGCATATTTTTTAAAAAGAATATTTTCAACCTCTAAAAATGTAGTTGGGTTGTAAGAATTTGTAAATTCTCAGAGAGAAGCTGTTTTCTACATAGGAGACCTTTGGAGGCCTTGAAGGTCTTGGTTATTTCAGTCTCAGTATTGGGAAGTTTCTCTACTATTTCTCCTTACTAAAAGAGGGCTGCTTTGCCTTCAGGGGAGTTTTTAAATGATCTGGAGCACTTTGAGATGTTTAGAGTGGTCTGAAATGTGACTTCCAAACCACCTCAAAATGTACCTTAGGAACCAGGATAGGGGAAATGGTAATATTTCATTTGTAGAACTTAGTCCTGGCTCTGTTGAAAGAATGTTAGTTTTGTTGTGGTATTGCCTCTTTTGGTTTTGTGGGGCCTACTGTTTTTTGTTTCTGTTTTTTTTTTGCGGTATGCAGGCCTTTCACCGTTGTGGCCTCTCCCGTTGCGGAGCACAGGCTCCGGACGCGCAGGCTCAGTGGCCATGGCTCACGGGCCCAGCCGCTCCGCGGCATGCGGAATCTTCCCAGACCGGGTCACAAACCCGTGTCCCCTGCATCGGCAGGCGGACTCTCAACCACTGCGCCACCAGGGAAGCCCTTGTTTTTGTTTTGACCACGATTTTAAAAACTAGATTTGGACTGGAAAGAGAAAAAAAAAGATATTTATTGGCTTGGTTTATATCTTTCATGGTTCATTCAGTTGTTTTAGGGGCAGGGGGAACAGGAAAAACAAAGTAAAACAAAACAAAAAATTCCTTTCATGTTTATTTGAATGCCCACCAGTGCTTTTGAGTTTATCAGAAATGAATGTTGGTTGTCACAGTCGTCAGATGCATGTTAGAAAATCCCATGGTACAGGAGTTGGGGTGGGAGCTGCTGAATAGTACTTCATAGCTCTCCGGTGAGGGAAAGTGACTAGATAAGATGATTTTAATTTTATTTATTTATTTTTTAACTGAAGTATAGTTGATTTACAATGTTGTGCCAGTCTCTGCTGTACAGCACAGTGACTCAGTTATATACATATAGACATTCTTTTTTAATATTCTTTTCCATGATGGTTTATCAGAAGTATTGAATATAGTCCCCTGTGCTATACAGTAGGACCTTGTTGTTTAGATAACATCATTTTCAAAAATGAATCAAATGTCCCTGACAGGGTAGGAAAATCATTGCTTAATAAATGAAGCTTAAGCTTCATTAGTTTTTTCCTAATAACCGAGCAATTGAATTTGTGTCACAAATTAAATGATTTCCTGCCTTTGCTTGTCTTCAAATCAAAGAAGAAAATATTAGCCAAGCTACAAAAATTCCTGGTAGCAATATGTGAGGTTATGTGTGAATTGGTGGTTAAATAATATTTGTGTAAGTATTGGAATATGTTTCTTCAACCTGAAAGTATTAGTTAACATTAGTTAACATGTATGTGCTAACTTTGGAAATAAAATATTGGATGAGTAGATCCTCTCAAGAAATTTTTGTCAAAAATTCTGACATACTTAATTTTAATTTCTAAAACTATGCAGTGGTGTTATGTTGAGGGAGTAGAGTGTTCTGTTTGTATAATTGTAAGTAATTTAAAATTCTATATTTTTTAGAAAATTTTTCATTTTAGCTTTCACATTAATATCAAGTCCTAGAAAGTGCTCACCTTGTTTATCAGACAATGAGTATGTTTGACAATGTACAAGCATATCTGATGAAAGATTTTGGTAAATCTTAATCAAGAATAGTCCTGTATTTTATTTATTTATTTTTAAAATTATTATTATTATTTTTTTGCGGTACGCGGACCTCTCACTGTTGTGGCCTCTCCCGTTGCGGAGCACAGGCTCCGGACGTGCAGGCTCAGCAGCCATGGCTCACGGGCCTAGCCGCTCCGCAGCATGTGGGATCTTCCCGGATCGGGGCATGAACCCGTGTCGCCTGCATCGGCAGGCGGACTCTCAACCACTGAGCCACCAGGGAAGCCCAGTCCTGTATTTTAAAATGGCTGCATGGAGGACAAGTGCTGTCAGTAAGTTAGCAGCAATACAGGGGCAGCTGTCTCATCTTTAGTCCCTGAGAGTGCTTTGTAATAGAAGCACAGGGGTACTGAAATGTATTATCTCATGCACCCCTGAAACCACCCTGCAAAGGAGTTACCATCATTGCTACTTGGCATATGAGATAACCCAAGCCCAGAGAGAAGTGCCTTGCCTGAGGGCACATGATGAATTAGCTGTAGCTTCTTGCCTATGTACATAACTGTAGAAGTTACTTTGTGTGTTGCTCCAGTGAAGATACTCATTACAAGTGATGTGGCATTGACTGAGCGCCACCGCGTGCCGGGTATTATGCTAGTGTTGGGTGTACAGAAATGAAAATATCCCCCTCCCCCACTTAGTCTGGGACCTCTATTGTTCTGGCATCATCTCTCTGCATGGGCAGTTTGCTTCAGCATTGATGCTACTCCTCTCTTGGGTGATCCTTTTGCCACTCCTGTACCATCTTTCCTGTCAGGTTGGAGTGTTCTTAGCTGGGGGGAGAAACTCAGATCTTACTCCTGATGGTTGCTCTGTAGGTTTTTTTGTTTGTTTTCAAGTGAACAAAAATTGAACTAGATCATTGGCTCTAAAAAGAGTAGTTGTTCCCAGATTTTTAAAAAGTCCTGGGGATTTAATATACAGGGTTGTGACTATAGTTAACAGTACTGTATTGGATATTTGAAGGTTGCAGTAAGAGTTGATCTTTAAAGTTCCCATCACAAGGAAAACAAATCGTAACTGTGTATGGTGATGGATGTTAACTAAACTTATTGTGGTAATCATTTTGCCGTATATACATATATCAAATCATCATGTTGTATCCTAAAAGTAATACAATATTATTTGTCAATTATAGTTCAGAAAAAAAAAGTTCCCTTTTTTGACTTACATAGCATTTTGAGATGGTCTATGCTTATCTACTTGTCATAACTCTTCCATTAGGCTAAGCTCTCTGAGGGCTAGGACACTCCCCTCCTCTGTGCTCACATAGCGTTGTAAATGTCAGTGGAAACTAATGAGTTGAATAAGGGTGAGAATTTCCTAACAAATGTTAATCTGGGCCCGAGAACCATCATCAGGATGAAGTAACCCTAAGATTAATTTTGGATTTTGAAAACTACTTGAAAATACAAACCAATAAAAAATATTAAAAAAAAATAACCATCTGGTGCAGATGGAAAGCTAGATAAAATAGAACCATATGCAGTTTTCAAAAATTTAGCAAGTAATCATCAGTGCATATCTTCGTAGTTTCATCTGTCTTATTATAAACCAGCAATCCTTATATGCATAGTTGAAGGAGAGAGAATTGAAAGTGCTTATAAGATGTCAAAGTGATGATTTCATATAGGCCAATTTCATTCTTCCCAGATGGTATTTTGACATGTAAGTCAGATATTTTCCTAATTTTCCTAATGAAAGCTGCAGGTACATACTCATTTGAGGTTTTAACATAGCAAAGTACCTGTTGGAAATCTTTCACACAGGCCTCCTTTGTCATGTTATTTCCATTGATGGGAATTCAGATACCTGGATCAGTTCTGTTTGACTTTTGTTAAAATCTCTAACCTGATAATATTTTACTTTTCTTCTAAACACCTATATTCCCAGTGAAATGGAATTAGGAAAACAAGACCGATAGAACTAAGCCCTCTTGAATCTCTATTAATATTTTGCATGGTGCTTTTTATATTCATAATGCTTTGTTTCCACAGAAATATTACTCCTTGTTTAAAGGGGGAAATCCCTGTGTTTTCTTTTTCCTCAAAGATACCCAATAACATTTAAATTAATTTTTCCCTCTGCCTGTGTCCTTTAAAATCCTGATTCTTTCTTACATTTCATAGTTGGTATGTATATTCTGGCCTTTTTCAAAGTCAACCAGTACTCTCCTAATGGGAAATTCAACTGGACTTGTTTATGTTTAGTTGGGTTTTTCTTGGTCAGTTTGAATATAGGGCTGCTCATCTCATTTGCCTAAATAAAAATCTTGGTGTATAACGGTTACGAAAACAGGGCTTGGTATAGACTAACAGTTGGCTTGAATGATCAAGGGCCATGTTTGTCAGCATCACTGAGTCAGCTTTTCTAGGGACAGAGACTAAAGAATTAGTTCTGGGATTGGATATTATTTATCAGGGCTTTGTTTTCTGTACCTTGTTTTCCCCTAAGCACCTGGTTAGCTATTATCACAGATACTTTTTTGGGGAACAGGCAACCACATGGTTAATGAAGATGGAGAAGAATTGAAAATTTAATATTACCTTTATAGATTTCCTTCCTTTGCCTTGTTCTCATCCTTCTCAACTGCAAAAAAAAGTATAAGGAGCATTCACATTTCTATGAGAAATCTATACATTTAGGTTAGGAAATGGAGAAAGATATGCTTTTTAATAGTCATACAAATAAGCCACAAAGACCCATCAGCCCACCAGGTTTCTTCCCAACATGTGATGATGGAAGAAAAAGGTAATAAAAGAGGTTTTTTTATTACTCTTTTTAGGTGAGAATTTGTCTGTGGGACTGTTAACACTGAGTTTACCATCTTGATGATTCCAGATGGTTCCTAGCAATTCTGAATGCAAGGTTGGTTGGTAGTCTTCAGAACATTTAGGTCTCTGAGTGGAACATCTTCTGTGTCTACTAGAACTTTTTCTGTGAATTATAAAATTACATTTGAGAACTAAAGGAAAAAAATCACAATTAGCTCAATACAACCACTGTAATCATTTTTGTTTACAGTTGTGTCACATTACATCATTTTCAGATTTCTGTATATTCACCTGTGCTTGCTCAACTCCTCTCCCCTACCCCACACCCCATTTTCCCTCTCATGGAGTGAGCATGAGAGGTGGGGTGTGACTCGGCTATGACTTCAGGTGGTCTCTCCAGTTTTCTCTGAGTATGAGCGTTCACTATGCTGGCTGTGATTCTGTCATTTAAAGTGATATATTTTTCATACATTATGGCCCTTAAATGCAAGCCAACCTCTTCATCTGGTGTCAGCCAAAAGAAAAGTGATCTGTTGCGACGCTGGAGGAAAAACTGGCAGTGTTGGACTTAACCTATATTGAGAGATGGTATGTTGTTCTTCACCTTGGGGTGTTCAAGTATGATATTGAAAATGCATGGTTTTCATCTCATATGCTGACTTTTGTCTCTGACCTCTGAATTAGATGCAACTTCATTGTATTTAATTCTAGTTCTTTTTCCTATACACATTTTATATAATTGTTCTCAGTTTTAAAGTTTTTAAAATATACTATATTCAATATACTATATCAAGTATCTTATCATATTGTAATTTTTATAGCCATCATTTACAACAAGACTTTTGGGGTTTTGTCTTTTCAGAAGAATTTTGATAGCCAGTATATTCAGTCCATGAAAGTGAATGCTTTCTAACTTGCACAGTCAGGCCCACTCACAATGGTTCTGCCATAGATATTTTAGAATAAAAATAACTGTTGTGCTCAAATTTCAATATTTCTTAACTGTAGACATAGTCTTATCTGTGCTTAGGCATGTGGGATCCTTTCTGTGATTGGGCTCCGTGGAGGTTGGAAATCAGATTAACTTATACAGTGTAGTGGTTAATAGCATCAGTTTGAATCTGGACTGACTGGGTTTGAAGCCAGGTATTGCTCCTTACCATTGAGGTGATTTTGAACAAATTACTTGTTCCTTCTTTGACTGCTTCCCCATGATGGGTAAAATGAGGTTAATAATATTTACCTTATAGGATAGTCATGTGAGGATTAACTATATGTAAAATATTTAGAATACAGTCTTGCACCTACAAGTGCTTTGTAAATATTACTTGATATCATCACCCGTTTTGGCAATTTATGAAAATCCTTATAGTACAACTCTGAGTCTTGGACACACAAAATGCTTTGGATCAAGATTGGGTCCTTTTTAATTTTTATTTATTTATTTTTAAAGTTTTAGGTATTATAGTTAAACTTTTTTGCTTTTTCTGGCCACACTGCATGGTTTGCAGCACCTTAGTTCCCTGACCAGGGATCAAACCTGGACGCCAGCAGTGAGAGCACCAAGTCATAACCACTGGACCGCCAGGGAATTCCCTAAACTTTAAATTTCTGTTTTTGTTTCATAAAGTTTCAGGCAGAAGAAGTTGAATGTTGGGCTTATAAATTTAAATATTATATCTGAAGTACATTGTCAACATATAATATCTCAGGAATGTATAGAGATGCTATTAGATGCTCATTATGTCTGCTCTAGATGCTCATTATGTCTCCTCTAGTATCTTTTCCTTTGCAGTGACATTAGTATCAAAGTCTATTTGTTCTTTAGCAAAGTATGAATGTTGCCATGAATCCTTTCTTTTTCTGCACATAGATTCTGTGTGCTCCTCTGGGCCACAATAGTTACTTCTTTAAGAACAGAAAGGAAACTCAGGGCTTTGCCAATTTGGTGTTGGTGTTCTGTGTTTTTCATTTTGGCAGCTATGGAGAGGGTTTGCTTTCCACACACCTGGATGCTCCTTTGACAATGTTCTGTAGAGGTAATCAACACACTTGAGAGTATATCTGCTTGTTCTGTGGCTGCCCCTTTCTGATTGTGGACATACATTTGAATGTTTACAGTAGATACTTGGTGATAAAAGGCACTTTAGTTGCTTCTGCTCTTCTGCAGTGTTTCCCAAGAACACTCAGAGCCCTTTACAAAATGCAGAATGTTTTATGTATGAGATGTTCACTGAGTTGAATCAAGAAATCCACTTGAAAGGAAATATGTAACAAAACAATTTCTCCTGTTAATAGGGTATATACAAATGCATATACTGTTTCTCTAAAGTAGTTTCATTTCTCTAAATAGTTACTAATTAGAGAAGACTAATTTTGTTGTGGTAAGTTTAAATAGAGATTCCAGGGGTTAGTTCTAATCTGTGTTGGTCAAAGCTGTGAAATCAGGTAGAAAGTCTGTCCACCTAAGGGGGTGCTGAGATTTCTAGTAGCTTTCTTTTCTTCCTGGTCATTTCCTAAAATTCAAAGGAAGAATCAAATTATACCATTGTAACATTTCATAATGAACTTGGAGTATGTAACAGATCTAAAGCCTTACCTATATCATAATAAAACATTTCAGGCCATTCATTCCATGTGACAAGGGATCCAACCCATTTCACCAAGTTTGGTCTGTTTTTAAGTTATATTTTCTCTTGCCCTAGCTTTTTTGTTGTTGTTTTCCTTTTCCCTTTTTTTTTTTTTCTTTTTTTGCCTTTATTACCTTGATTCAATGATACCAGTTTTCTATTATTATATATACTTTGTGCTCAAAATTGACCTAGGTTTTGTGTGGTTTCTCTTTCCCTGAGTTTTATTTCTTTTTTTAAAAAAAATAAATTTATTTGTGTCTTTTAAAAAATTTTTGGCTGTGTTGGGTCTTTATTGCTGCACGCGGGGCTTTCTCTAGTTGTGGCGAGCGGGGGCTACTCTTCATTGCGGTTCGCAGGCTTCTCATTGTCGTGGCTTCTCTTGTTGCAGAGCACGGGCTCTAGAGCTCAGGCTCAGTAGTTCTGGCACATGGGCTTAGCTGCTCCGCGGCATGTGGGATGTTCCCGGGCCAGGGATCGAACCCGTGTCCCCTGCATTGGCAGGCAGATTCTTAACCACTGCACCACCAGGGAAGCCCCTGAGTTTTATTTCTTATTTGAGCAAATCACATCTTTTTCTTGGTGTTCCATCTGCACAGTGTCACTCCTAAAGATGAACTTCTTTATCCTGTGAGGCAGTAGAGTGGCGGAAACATGGAAGCCACTTGTGGAGCATTGCTTTAATAAGTATATTTTTGTAGTCATATGGTGGCAGTATCAAGGAAATTATAGGATGGGGTTAGTGTTAGAGTTTGTCAGCTTGTAAATCCCATGACTTCCCATCTCATGGGTCACGAGAGTCACAAATGACACTTGCTCAGGAAAATGGTGAAGGGTGTTTTGTGCTCTGATGGTACATACAATTCTTGAACATGTACTGATTGCTAACAATTCCTGTCTCTCCCCCAGCCTACCCCAACTTTGTGCATAAGCACAGTTTTGGACCCAGCCATTTGTACTTACTTATGCTTTTACACCTTCTTCCTTTCATAAAGATTTTAGCTGGCTTATGACTTGAGTTGAAACAAGGAAAAAAAGAGGAGACCTGATATGGTCTGTCCCCTGCCAACCAGAAGCTTCCTGTGGTATATAGTTGCCTCAGTCTGTCAGCACTTCTGTCTTTGAAGGTGGTTTCTGCTTGATAAGTGGTGACTATTAGTATAGCTTTGAGATAATTGCTTCTCCTCCTTCTCTCGGTATACATTTTTTTTTCCAGATACTTTCCTGTTCTTGTTGACCTTGTTTTTCCAGAAGACTCAGCCTGTGGTTAAAATGTTTCGGGTTCCCCTTTGAACTTTCTGTGGGATTACCCAATTCTGGGGCACCCTCACCAGATCAACAGTGCTAAAGAGGGCAAAGAATCTTCTTGGTTAATAGAAAAGGCCATTTTGGAATGACTTTCTAAGTCCAGAAACATCCAGACTTTCCTTCAGTACTTTTTTCTGTTTGGGGTAGCAGCTTTGCCTAGTACAGGGGAGGGGGGGGGCTATGGGGAGGGCTTGTGTTTAAGGGGTTCAGAAACAGGGGATTTAAGTGTGTCTTTTGTGTTTTCAAGGCACTAACACCACTCCCGTCTGTATTTAAATGCTGTCCCCAGGTTACGACTATGGCTATGTCTGCGTGGAGTTTTCACTCTTGGAAGATGCCATCGGATGCATGGAGGCCAACCAGGTTGCTTTATACTTCGGTCAAATGATGCTGGAAGGATATATTTTTTATGTACGGGGAGGGAGGGCTTCAAATGATTAAACTTTGGAAAGGCACCAGAAATATGTATTTGGAGCATACCACATTCCAACCAGGAGAAACTTTAAAAGAAGCTGGGAAGGTTTCTCTAGAAGAGTTAATGGGCACAGAGTGTATTTTAAAAAATAGCATTCAGTTGTAGTTGCACCATATTCCAAGGACAGTAGATGGAAAAAAATGACAGGTCTGGAGTGCTTCCCTTTGGGATGTGACTGAGCTTGGGATCCAGATGCAAAGAATGATCCTTGCCTGTCTGTGATCTGAAGGAACTTCCTGGCACAGGAATTCTAGGTCAGTACTTAACACCCAGACCTAGGGTGAAGACCACTGATGGCAACTCCTGTGGCACTCAGGTCCTGCCTGCAAGTGCTACTTTTGGAAGAGGGCCAATGGGGAGAAGAGAGTTAGTTGTTGATTGTTGGGGTCTTTTGCATTCATCATTGTTCTTTGCAAATTGGGGTTTCGTACTCAAGTTCTTAGCTGCATATAGTCAGAGCTGGTGAATCTGAATCTGTACTTACCTTATGTTTTAAACACCTAGATGTATTTAGCTTGCCACCTAGAACTGTCATCTGGGTCTTTAATTGAACGCTGCCTGGTAGTTTTGGGAGGAATTATGAAATGGATAGAATCCTTGTCATCGTGTTTCCTTGGGGAAAGTTGTTTTCTCTGTGGTGTGTTAGTTCCTCCATCTGTAAAGTGGGAGAAAGAAGCTTAGTGATACAGTTTGATTTTTATGTACCCACTGCCTGTGCTTAACATTGTGATTGCGATGCACCCAGAATCTTAAAAGAAGGCTCTGCCAGGGAAGAGTAGTATTGCATGAGAACTGTTTCTCTTTCATAGCCGAATGCCCTTTCATCAGCTTTGTTCCATTCAGCATGGCTCATCACACTTAACTTTTTCCCTTCTTTGACCATGTTCCCCCTTTATGGCAATGGAGATGACATGCTCTAAATCCTCTGGGATCAAGAAGTAATTAGAGGAAACTTGATGTATCCATTCCTATTGTTAGTAGTATAAATACTGTTAGATCCTCAGAAAATGACTGCAATAGGACTATATCCCCTTCACAGAGTTCTCGTTGCCTGATTTGTTCAGTGTCCATCATTGAGTCAGTCATTTAACAGATACTAATTATGTGTCAGCAAATGCTATCTGCCAATATTTGGGGAGAGGAATAAAAGTCCTAGTCTGTATGCTTATGGTTGATTCCATTCTAGCAATCTGTCCTAATTTGAGAACATTCATTTAATTCATAAGCATCTTGTCTTTATCAGTGAGTAATCTTTAAATCCTTTGCCACTGTACTAAAGAATATTGTGAGTGGTAGAAACATAAATGGGGAGCCATGGCAGATGCCATTTCTTTAGTATCATTCTCCCAACTGTGTGTTTCTCGTAGAGGGATGTTGCTTTTTATCAGAGCTATATAATCTTAAAAATAACCATATTGTGTCTTAACTGCCTCTTCCTTCTATCCCCCAAAAAATCCTATCTAAAGTATCCAGCCTCCTAAAGAGTAATGTCAAATAGAACTAGGGCAGCCTTCTTTAAAAATAAGGATTATCATAATGCTGGATTTCTGTTAGAGGTACATCTAGAAAAATGTTCATTTACACAAGCAGTGTCAAGGGGGTGTGGCCTATAGACATATCTCCCCCCACCCTTCCCACCCATTCTTTGAACACTCTCCCAGATCCCTCATGAATGACCTTTGCCCAGTGAATGGGACACCAGAATAAAGCAGGAGCAAGGCCAGAATTTTTCTAGACGGGTAACCATGCTCTTGCATATGTCACTCTGTGCAGGAGAGCAAATAAGAGACAGCCTCTGTCTTCTAGGACCTTATAATCTCATACTAAGAAAGGTGACAGAGATTATGTGGTACTCATGGATTCCATAGAGTGTTCTCTCAGATAAACTCCAAATTCTGTCCGATAACATTTTCAGTATTCACTGGAGTTATTTCTTTTTTGTTTTTTTTTTTGTTTTTTTTGCGGGACGCAGGCCTCTCACTGCTGTGGCCTCTCCCGTTGCGGAGCACAGGCTCCGGATGCGCAGGCTCAGCGGCCATGGCTTACGGGCCCAGCCGCTCCGCGGCATGTGGGATCTTCCCGAACCGGGTCACGAACCTGTGTCCCCTGCATCGGCAGGCGGACTCTCAACCACTGCGCCACCAGGGAAGCCCTGGAGTTATTTCTTAATAAGATATCACCATATCCTTATTCAGTCAACCCGATTTCCTAGATTTTTATTCTTCCCCTAGCCATGGGACAGAGGTCACACTGCTAACACTGCCATGCAATAGAATCCTCTCGCTGAACTGCATAGACTTCATGACCCAGTCAGTATTCTTCTAACAACCTTTACCACAGCTCAGATGTATACAAATCATTCTGATGAGAAAAATTTTGAGAATGGAATATTCAGGGGGATTTTTGTAATTAGGTAGTATAGCATAGAAAAGAGGAGTGTAGGTTCTATAGTCAGATGTTACTTCCTAGCTGGGTTGTCTCTGGCAAATTTCTTAACCTCCCTTGGCCTCAGTTCCCTCTGTTACCAGTACCTCATGGGACCCTGGAGTGGATTAAACGAGATCATGCATTCACGAGTGCCTGCTGTGTACTAGGCACCTTTCTGGATGCTGGAGATGCTGCAGTAAACGAGACAGATTATATAACTTCTGTTTTAGTGATAGAAGTCAGAGCATAAGCAAGTAGACAAATTTAAAATAATATATGATAATGCTAAGTGCTATAAAGATAATGAAGCAGGGTATTGAGAGAATGCATATGAGGGCAGTTTTAGATGAGGTGGTTAGGGAAACTTCTTGAGGAATAACATAGAATTTGAGTAGTGACTCTTGGTGCATAATGTATACAGAACACTTAGCATAGCATCTGATACCTAGTAAGCATTTGAAATTAGACAGTCGTCTCCTCCTCCTCCTCTTCTTCTTCTTCATGTCAAGTAATTTCCAATCATAATTCTGGGGAAAAAAATTTTATCTCTGGATTTTCCTTAAGGAAATGGATGTGGATCAAGCTCCCAATAACACAGCAGTTTAAAATCTTATGAGAGACATAAGAATGTGAGGGACGAAGTCCTTACTCCTTGGAGTAAGGTGCAAGTGTTTGTGGAAGATGTCTATTCATCCATTCTCCTTCCGTCCAAGTTTTACTTATAGAAAAATTAGTATGAATTCTGAGTCACCATCTACAGGGCACCTTTGAGTAGTCTGTGTATATGCTTCTGAGGAGGGTTCTATGAAATGCTTTGGGTTGAGATTTTTATAACTCTTCACTATCCTGACTCTTGATGTGAAATGTCTTTTATTTATCATTGACTGATACTTATAAGTCTGGGGAAGGGGATAAAGGAGGCTTCTGTCAGCTTGGTTTGTCAGATACTGTGGGGTATGTGTGCATAATGAGGTTGTTCAGGATGATAACTAAGGCCCCTCTAGCCCTTTCCCAGTGCCTTAATGGAGACATCAAACTAGTAGGATGCTCTGCAGCAGTACTGAGGATGGTGGCCAAGGGGACTCATCAGGGCATCACTTAGCCAGCAGCTGTCTGTCTGGGAAAGTAATTTCCTACAGAGGTCTGTCAGCTCATACCTTCACCATCTCTGTCTAGGAGAAGTATAAAGCCAGCAAACACTGTGAGATGCAGAACCTTTTATTCTATCCCTTCCTGGGAAAGGTATTTCTAGCAGTGTCATATACCCTTGGCTTTCTTTATTGTCCAAGTCCCTGAGGATTGAGAGTGACTATTATCTCTTTTCTCTTTGTCCCATTGCACTGGGACTTGGGGAGGGGAGTAAGAAGCATTGTGTTAGAATATCTCTCAATGGCTGCCCAGTTGTGCTAGTTCTCTCAAACCGTTGTCATTTGGTCTGCAGCATTTTATTTTCTCAAATTTGCAGGTATGATGTTTGTTGCCTATTTCTGTTTGACCAAATAGTCACTAAAGTGCCCTTATAAAAGGGCTCTGGGAGAATAATTCATTTCTCTGCAGTTTTTACTCAACTTTATTAGCATCAGTGACCTTCTTTACTAAAGATGACTTGGCTACATGACAGAATCAGCCTGACTTTATAAAGTGCAAGGGAAAAGGATGCTGTTATCACCTAACATGAAAATTCCTTCAGACACTGCCTTTTTCTAGTATGTGGAATGAAGACTGTAGAATACATGAAGTTTTATGAAATAGTGTTTTTTTGTGTCAACAAACTTAAGAGAGTTTGAGTTTTTGAAGATACCAGGACGGCCAGGGTATTTCTGAAGGTATGTGAAGGAAGCCAAATCTTAAATAGGATCCGTCCTTGTGATTAAAATGAGATGAATAGGGAACGCTTATGTTTTGGGGGATGGGAAAGACTTTGTTGAGGCCATGATGGAAAAAATGAGCTGAGACTCAGTTTGTTGGAATCTTATTTAAGTTGTTAGCAATATTGTATGAAACATTTCAGTACTTGAATTGTGTGCTTTCCAGGTAACAAAAAAAAAATAATCTTTATAAATACCTGCAAGTCTTGTGGCGTTGCCTAAACCTGCAAGGCTTGTGGCATTGCCTAAACCCTCACCCTAAAACTACTTCACTGAAGAGAATGTGGCATCCTGGCCAGAGCTCAGCTGTATAACTTGTGGCTTGAGTCATGCCATTCTTTCTGGAAATCTCAATTTCAGTACCCTCTCTTGAGTGCCCTCAGTAGAGGTATTGGTGGGAAACAGAAAGGAAAATGAATTCTAAAATGTGTGTAAATCAACAATTGAAGATTCTCACTCACCGGAGAGTTGGGGAATTCTGGAGAATTAAAAATGATTTTAAGGGGGACTTCCCTTGTGTCGCAGTGGTTGAGACTGAGCTCCCAATGCTGGGGGCCCAGGTTCAATACTGGGTCAGGGAACTAGATCCCACATGCATGCTGCAGCTAAGAGTTTGCATGCCACAACTAAGGAGCCCACCTGCTGCAACTAAGACCCGGCACAACCAACCAAATAAATAAATAAATAAAATATTTTTAAAAAATGATTGTAAGGATTGATGATCTGATTATGCAGTTTGGTTACCTGTCCAGTGATTGAGTCTTGGCTGGGCACCAGGCAATATATCATAGTAGTTAAATATATGGACTCTGATCTCCATCCAACTAGCTCAGTAGGTAAATACATGGACTCTGGAGGCAGACTGCTCAGGGTTGCTTCTCAGCTCTGTCACCTTCTACTATGTAACTTGGGCAAGTGGCATAACATAACATCTCTGTGTCTCAATGTCTTCTCATACTTCTAGGGATTAAATGAGTTAATGCATGTAAGGTGATTCGAACTGGGCCTGGCACGCAGTGAACATTGAGTGTTTATTTGTTATTAGCACACAACTTATCTGACTGGACAAGAAAGTCCTAAATTATAGCAGCTCCAGTTTTGGCTTCATGGAGTATATGGTTAAAAAGAGGATTTGGTGGCAGTGTCCAGGGGATTATTTTTACATCAACAATACTTCTTATTTAGCCTGCTGATTGGGACTGATTATCAGGTCTTTCTAGGTGTTTCTCCTGCCTCAGTGATCAAATCTTAAATTTTCTCAAGAGGAAGTGCAAGAGACATACCACATGTGGGGCATGGAGTATGGTTAGACCACACTGGGAATCTAGCCTATGACCTTAAAACCCTAAACTCTGGTAACTAGCCACTGGCGTTGCCTATCTCAGATTTTTTCCAATAATTGTAAAAGGTACTCTAAGTTGGAGTCAGTTTAGTTTTCTTGAATTTGAAAAGTAAATATTTATCATTTGGCAGTTTTAAGGGAAATTTCCAATGTGTCTCCTATAATGAGATTTATGATTATTTTTGTTACACATGGTTCATTTCTGTGGTTGGAAGAAATTTAGTTCCTAATTTGTTCTAAATTGGGCATGTGCCTGTATATTTTAACCTTGTGCTTTGTTGTTGCCATATTTCTTTCAGCTTGTATTTTTTTTTAATTAATTAATTAATTTATTTATTTTTGGCTGCGTTGGGTCTTCGTTGCTGCACGTGGGCTTTCTTTAGTTGCAGCGAGCCGGGGCTACTCTTCATTCCGGTGCGCGGGCTTCTCATCGTGGTGGCTTCTCTTGTTGCGGAGCACGGGCTCTAGGCATGCATGCTTCAGTAGTTGCAGCACTCGGGCTCAGTAGTTGTGGCTTGCGAGCTCTAGAGCGCAGGCTCAGTAGTTGTGGTGCACGGATTTAGTTGCTCTGCGACATGTGCGATCTTCCAAGACCAGGGCTCGAACCCGTGTCCTCTGCATTGGCAGGTGGATTCTTAACGAGTGCGCCACCAGGGAGGCCCCCAGCTTGTATTTTTAGTTAATGTTTGACTTTTTATAAAAATTGGGATTGTGCAAAGTGCTAATTTTGGAACTTGATTACAGACAGTTATTGAAAACAAAAAGCAGAATTTGTATAATTCTAACTAACTAGTACAGGGGTTATACAAAGGCACAGTTCCCTTTGTGGTCTTGGTTATAGCTTTGGTTTATGACTTTGTATACCTCCAGACAGTATAGTGTTAAGAGCACAGACAGGTTTAAGATTCCAGCTTCATCAGTTCCTAGCTCTTGTAACTTCTGAAGCTCAGTTTCCTCATCTATAAAATGGAGGGATAATCACAGTACCTACCTCAGAGCAGTTGTGAGATTAAAGTATGTAATGTATGTGAAGTGCTTGGTATGGCAGCTAGCATATGGTATATACTCAGTAGTACAGGGTGATTCTATAACACTGGACTCTACTTGGTTGCCTTCCTTTTTCTTGGCTGCTTATCTACCTCTTGGGACGCAGAGATGCCTGAAAAGTGGAGGCAGTGCTTTGGGTGGCAGCTAGATCTTTTGACAGCCAGTTCTGTGTTGCTGCACAGTGTCTCTCCCATGAAACTTGGGGTGTCTGGACTGAAAGTGAAAGAGGCTGGGTAGCACCTGTCTTGACAGTGTCTGAGGGATGAGTGCACAGGCATCCAGGCATGTGAGGGCAGACGATCATGGCCATTCCAGCACTCATATGGTGGAGAGCCTTGTTTCTGAATCTAGCATTGCTGGTAGTTTTGT
Organism: Pseudorca crassidens; assembly: GCF_039906515.1. Lineage (NCBI taxonomy): Eukaryota > Metazoa > Chordata > Mammalia > Artiodactyla > Delphinidae > Pseudorca > Pseudorca crassidens. The sequence goes on from NC_090305.1 coordinate 69,218,045, forward strand.
CACAGAATTCACTTAGGCCACAGGTGGCATTGAATGTTTATTGGGTGTCTTCTCCATTCAAGTTGAAATTGGAGGTTATCATGTGTCTTTGTGTCTCCGTTCTCCGCAGGGCTACTTGTTCAGATGTTGTCATTCCGCCCTCTAGCTCATTTGTATGTGAGCTAGATACATAAATATGTGTCTATGTAATATGTATTATATATAATATGTACATATTTCTTGTTAAGAGTATTGATGGTATGACTTTGATAATCATGGATAAGCTTATCTAGATTAATAATTATCTTTGGGACTTCCCTGGTGGCTCAGTGGTTAAGAATCCGCCTGCCAATGCAGGGGAAAACGAGTTCAAACCCTGATCCGGGAAGATCCCACATGCCATGGAGCAACTAAGCCCGTGCGCCACAGCTACTGAGCCTGCACTCTAGAGCCCGTGAGCCACAACTACCAAGCCCACGTGCCACAGCTACTGAAGCCCGTGCGCCTAGAGTCTGTGCTCCGCAACAAGAGAAGCAACCGCAGTGAGAAGCCGGCACCACAACGAAGGATAGCCCCTGCTCGCCACAGCTAGAGAAAGCCCATGCGTGGCAATGAACACCCGATGCAGCCAAAAATAAATAAATAAATGTATTAAAAAATAATTATCTTTAATCTCTCATGGTGAGATTTAGTAATGCTGATGTTGTATACTAATGATACATATTTTACCAAAATCTATGACCAAGTGAAATTTGTATTTAATCTGTATGAACACCATTTCCAAAGGAAAATATAAAGAGAAAAAGAGGTCTATCACAGAAAGTAGATAATTGGTTACCAGGTTCTTATAGAGAGGGGGAAAGCAAGAAGGAATAGTGAGTGACTGCTAATGGGTAATAGGGGCTCTTTCTGAGGTGGTAAAAATGTTCTAGTATTAGTTGGTGGTGATGGTTGACCAACCTTGTGAATATACTAAAACCCACTGAATTGTACAAAGTACCAAAGAAGAGTGAATTTTATGGTATGCGAACCATATCTCAAGTTTTAAAGTCTTTAAACTTAGCATGGAATTTAGTTCAGGATCCCAGCCTGATGGGAATGAATCCGGGTCTAAAATAAAATACAGATTCACTTACAGAAAAAAAGGTGGTATGTCAGTTTGTCTGGAAGCTAGAGATTTAAAGCTTTGATCGTAAAATGTCTGAAGAATTTCTTTGTTAATGGTATCTACATGCCACAGAAGAACATTTAAACTAAATGTCTGAAAGGGGATGGATGGAATTGGTAACAAGCCACATCTGAAGTGGCCACATAGCTTGTGCACAGTAGTTGCTCAACACAGTAGTTGCACAGTAGTTGCTCAGTAGTGCACAGTAGTTGCTCAGTACAGAGTGGGCTTTCTGTTTTAGTATCCATACAGTTAGAAATAAAGGAAAGGGGAATTCCCTGGCCGTCTAGTGGTTAGGACTCAGCGATTTCACTGCTGAGGACCTGGGTTCGATCCCTGGTCGGGGAACTAAGATCCCACAAGCCTCGCGGCACAGCCCAAAAAAAGAAAAAAAAGAAGGAAAAAAAGAAAGAAAGGAAAGGAGTATTTTGAAGTATTGATAGATTTGAAATGAAAGTGCTGCTGGGAAATCCTTGGGCTTTTTTTTTTTTTTTTTTTTTTTTTTTTTTTTTACAGAGACAACATTCCTGTAACCGAATGCTTTGTAGGTACCAACATGGATCTTTCCTGGTTTCCTGGAATTGTTAACCAAAGCTCAAAACTGGAATGTGGGTAGAGAAGAACAAATCACTGCTGAGGGAGGTTCCCTCCCTGTATCTTTCTCAGAGGCTTCTTTTCGGCAGGTTTTTTTTTTTTTTAATTCTTTTTTTGGGGGGAGGCTGCGTTGGGTCTTCGTTGCTGCGCGAGTGGGGCTACTCTTTGTTGCGGTGCGCTGGCTTCTCGTTGCGGTGGCTTCTCTTGTTACAGAGCACAGACTCTTAAGAGTGAGGACTTCAGCAGTTGTGGCATGTGGGCTCTAGAGCGCAGGCTCAGTAGTTCTGGCGCATGGGCTTATTAGTTGCTCCACGGTATGTGGGACCTTCCCAGACCAGGGATCGAACCCATGTCCTCTGCATTGACAGGCAGATTCTCAACCACTGTGACACCAGGGAAGTCCCTTTTCAGCAGTATTGACACTGTAGCTGTCATCTTTTACCTCTAGTACCAGAGGGTCACAGAGGTTCTTTTTTTTTAAAGAAAAAAATTATTATGATAATTTAAGTATCATAAAATTCACCCATTTTAAGTATATAATTCAGTGATTTTTAGTAAATTTACCAAGTCGTGCAACCATAAAGTGATTTCAGACTTAAAAGTTGTAAAAACAGTACAAAGACTTTCTATGTGCTTTGCACACACAGTCCCCAAATGTTAACATTTTACCACATTTGGGTTTTTTTGTTTTTTTTTAAATTTGTTTATTTTAAAACATGAAACCCAAGCTGAATAGAAACCACAGAAATTACATTGACGAGATTTTTAGTATTTGCCAAGAAAAATAAAGCCCCCAGAGAAATAAAAATCAAACCCCAAACCCAGTTAAAAAAACCCAGAAACACAGCGGCAGCACATATAGCCATGGCCCTACGGAAGCTGGAGAATGCCAAGCGATTCAGGCCTCATTTCCTCGCTCAGAATGCTAAATCACTTTGTGGAGGGATGCAAGGGCCAGGAGAGAAACCCGGGAGGGGGAGTCTTAACAAATGCAGAGATTTTTGAATGATCCCTTCTCTTGAAGAGGCATCATTTAACTTGTCTTCCCATCACACCTCCTCCCTTGGTGGTTTGAGGTACTCTTTGGTTGGGGAAAGTAAGTAAATTTCTGGTGGGTTGAGTGGATGCTTTGGAAAGTGATGAGGGCTTAAGCTATCTTGTCAGTGCTCCCAAGAGGGTCGGTCCCCTGCTGGGCAGAGCTGAGGTTGGGGGTTGGGGTTGGAGGATGGGAAATAGGACCAGATTCAAATCTCCCACTCCTGCACACTGTAAGGTTTTTGTGGGGCTTAAAAAAAACCCAACAAATGTTTTCCCCCGTGAGAGAGCTGGCATTTGGATGCCTGATACACAAAGAAGGACTTGTGTGCTAGCTAGCATTAGACCAAGAAGCAACAGCAGCCAGGGGAAAGGCAAAGCAAGCTTACATCCATTGGCCTGATGTTTTTTTGTAATACAGTGGTTCTTAACAGTGGGGAGAGGGCGGGGGGAAGGCAGTTTGGATATCCTTTTCTTCCCTCCCCAGCCACTGGACATTTGGCAATATCCAGAGACATTTTCGGTTGTCACTACTGGCACTAGTGAGTAGAGGCCAGGGATGCTGCTAAACATCGTACAACACACAGGACAGCCCCCGTAGTGAATTATCTGGCCCAAAATTTAAACAGTGCCAAGTTTGAGAAACCCTGGTATAAGGGGACGGGAGTTATGGTTAGCCATAGAGAGGATGACCCAACTTGCCATGGGTTGACTTTTTTTTTTTTTTTTTTTTTTGCGGTACGCGGGCCTTTCACTGCCGTGGCCTCTCCCTCTGCGGAGCACAGGCTCCGGACGCACAGGTCCAGCGGCCATGGCTTACGGGCCCAGCCACTCCGCGGCACGCGGGATCCTCCCAGACCGGGGCACGAACCCGTGTCCGCCCCATCGGCAGGCGGACTCTCAACCACTGCACCACCAGGGAAGCCCCATGGGTTGACTTTTAATGAATCACCTTTCTCTTTACCTTCCTCCTGGTCCTAACAGAATGGGGAGTGGTGGGTGGGGTTAAGAGTGTAGTGATAGAGTGCAGACATGGCTCCTGCCCACCTTCCAGACTGCCAGTCACAAGCCTAGCCTGTGCCCTTGGGGTAGGAGCTTCAGAATGAGACCTACTTGATATATTGCCCAGAATAAGTTCTTTAAAGAACCAAAGGGTTTTATGGGGTTTTTTTTTTTTTTTGGTTTTTTGTTTTGGCCATGCTGCGCACCTTGCAGGGTCTTAGTTCCCCTACCAGGGATTGAACCTGGGCTTGGCAGTGAAAGCTCCAACTCCTAACCACTAGGCCACCAGAGAACTCCCCCCCAAAGGTGATTTTTAGAATCAGTCTGAGAAATGACTAAGATATTCTGTTATCCAGCAGACATTACCAGCTGGATATGGGGCTTGAGGGTCAGCAGATCACACACATTTGATAGCAGTTGCTAGAAAAACAAGTTGAGAATTCCCTAAACAGATTGTATTTCACTTGTCAGTTTTCCAGGGAGTATTTAAAATATGGGTGCTGATTTTCATAGCCCTTGGTTATAATGTATCAAATATTGGAAGCCAAATGAATATCTTTTCATTTGGCTTTATTTTGGAAGAAGGTTTCACAGAGCCTTATAACTGGAGCCAGCATGTTGAACTAGTTATAGAGACTCAACTCAAAGTAAAAGATGCATATATTTTATCTTAATATAATAGCATTTTACTGTAAATGGGACATACCCTCCTGTGCAAAACTGGTTGGTCTCTCTGGAATCATGTTGGATATATCAGAAACAACTCATTTTAACTTTTGTTAACATGGTGAATACTGAGCTCTTCTATGTGTAAGACCTTGGACTAAGTAGTATACATTTATTAATGAAAAAATGGACATGTCTCCTTATGGTCTAGTGGGGTGACACTGTTTAAAATTTTTTAATTTTTAAAACTTTTCATTTTGAAATAATCTCAGTCTTTCAAGGGGGTACAAAGTAGTGGAAAGAATACCAATACTCTTCAACATTTCATAATCATTAAGTTAACATAGATATAATATTATCTAATATACATAACTTTTCAGATTTTGCCAGTTGTCCGCTAATGTCGTTTCTCTGGTTTAGTATGCAAGCCAGGATCATATGTTGTATTGAGTTGTGATATCTCCTTTTATTCTCTCTGTGACACTTCTCAGTCTTTCTTTGTCTTTCATGGCCTCGACACTTTAGAAAAGTACTGGCAGTTATTTTGTAGGACATTTCTCTGTTTGGATTTGTGTGTTTCCTTGTGATTAAATTCAGGTTATGCATTTTTTGGCAAGAATACCCCAGGAGTGATGTGTGTCTTTTCTTATATATCATCAGGTAGCACATGGTTTTGTCCTATTACTAGTGATATTAAGTTAGACCACTTGGTTAAGGTGGTGTTTGTCAGGTTTTACCACTGTAAAGTTACTATTTTAGGTATAATTAACTTACTATTATAAGTTATAATTAATTAATTAATTATAATTATTAATAAGTATTATGTGGGGGCATACTTTGAGATTATAAATATCCTATTTCTCAGCATGCCTTTTTCACTTAATAATTTTAGCATCCATTGATAGCTTTTGCACATAAAGTTACTACTGTGGGTTTTTGTCTAAGGGCAATTTTCTATTTCCATCATTTCTTACACATTTGTTAGAATTCTACTATAAGGTTGAACCATCCCATCTCCCTTATTTTATGTAGTGAATAGAACTAAAAAATATGGTGTATACACACATATGCATTTTTATATCTATCTGTGTATATATATTAAAAACCATGATTTCATGATGTTATAAATTCCAATTCTAATCCAATATCACAGAGTTCATTCTAGCTTTACCTCATTCCTTATTTGTAATTCTTTTTCTAATAGTAAAAATCCTGGCTTTCATTCTCCACAATATGTTTACTTATTTGCTCAATCCCAGAGTATACATAAAGTAGTTTCAGATTGTTAATTCATCCCCCTGTGAAAAACTAGAATCCAGTATTTGGGTACAGTTCTTTTTGTCTTTAGCCTGAGAGTATATAGTCAAAATACTGTTTCCCAAAGTTAGTTAGGGTGGTTCTTCACCACCTCACCCACTCTTCTATGTGGTTGTTACTCATTTTACTGTAGAAAAAGTAGAAAACACAGGTTAAGAGAAAAGGGTTAGTATCTCCAGTGATCTCTATATTGCTTTTTATTTATTTATTTTTGGCTGCATTGGGTCTTCGTTGCTGCACGCAGGCTTTCTTTAGTTGCGGCGAGTAGGGGCCACTTTTCGTTGCGGTTTGCAGGCTTCTTATTGTGGTGGCTTCTCTTGTTGGGGAGCACGGGCTCTAGGCACGCAGGCTCAGTAGTTGTGGTGCATGGGCTTAGTTGCTCTGCGGCATGTGGGATCTTCCTGGACCAGGGCTCGAACCTGTGTCCCCTGCATTGGCAGGCGGATTCTTAACCACTGTGCCACTAGGGGAGCCCTATATTGCTTTTTTTAAAAAAATAAATTAATGGACTTTTTCTTTTCTCCTTTTAAATAGACTTTGTTTTTTAGAGCAGTTTTAGGCTCGCAAAAATATTGAGCATCCCACCTCCAACACCACACCCACAGCCTTCTTCACCATCCACTGTGGTACACTTATTACAATCAGTGAAACAACATTGATACATCATTGTCAACTCAAAGTCCATAGTTTACATGAGGGTTCACTCTTGGTGTTGTAGATTTGTGAGTTTGGACAAATTGATAATGACATATATCAACCATTATAGTACATGCAGAGTCGTTTCATTGCCCTAAAAATCCTCTGTGCTTTACCTGTTCATCCTTTCCTCAATGGTTGCTGGGTTGCAAACCCCTAGCGACCATTTTCTTTTTACTGTCTCCATAGTTTGTTCCAGAATCCCATGTAGTTGGAATCATACAATATGTAGCTTTTTGCAGATTGGTTTCTTTCACATAGTAATATGCACTTGCTAGTAATTGTCTTCTTTCACTTAGTAATATGGATTTAAGTTTCCTCCATGTCTTTTTGTGTTTTGATAGCTCTTTTTTTTTTTTGAAGCTCTGAATAATACTTTATTGTCTGAATGTACCACAGTTTGTTTATTCATTCACCTAAAGGGCAACTTAGTTGCTTCTGAGTTTTGGCAGTTATGAATAAAGCTGCTATAGGATACATCCATATGTAGGGTTTTGTATGGGCATAAGTTTTCCATTTATTTGGGTAATACTAAGGAGTGCAGTTCCTGGATTTCACGGTAAGAGTATGTTTAGTTTTGTAAGAAACTGCCAAACTGTCTTCCAGAGTGGCTGTAGCATTTTGCATTCCCACCAGCAGTGAATGAGAATTCCTGTTGCTCCACATCCTCACCAGCATTTGATGTCAGTATTCAGGACATTCTAATAGCTATGTAATGGTGTCTCATTTTAATTTGTACTTCCCTGATGACATAGAATGTGAGCATCTTTTCATAAGCTTATTTGCCAGCTCTAGGGTTCTGCCCCACCCCTCTCCACCCGCATTGTTCTTTAGCAAGTAGAAGAGGTTCCCATCTATTCTAGTTTGCTGAGAGTTTTTATCATGAATGGCTGTTGGATTTTGTAAATGCTTTTTCTGCTTCTATTGATACGACCTTGTAATTCTTTTTTTTTTTTTTAGCCTGTTGATGTGATGGATTATATTAATTGATTTTTCAAAGTTGAACCAACCTTGCATTGCATACCTGGAATAAATTCCAGTTGTTTATGGCATATAATTCTTTACATACATTGTTGGATTTGCTTTGCTAATACTTCGTTGAGGATTTTTACATCTACCCTCATGGGAGATATTGGTTTTTTTCTTGTAATATCTGTGTCTGGTTTTAGTATTAGGGTGATGTCTGCCTCATAGAGTGAGTTAGAAAATGTGTCCTCTACTTCTGTCTTCTGGAAGAGACGTGGAAAATTAGTATAAATTCCTTAAATGTTTGGTAGCCTTCATCAGTGAACTCATCGGGGCCTGGTGCTTTCAGTTTTGGAAGATTATTATTGATCCAATTTCATTAGTAGATATAGACCTATACAGATTGTCTTTTTCTTCTTGTGTGAGTTTTAACAGGTTGTGTTTTTCTAAGAATTGCTCCTATTCACCAGGGTTATCAAATTTGTGGGCATGGAGTTGTTCATAATATTCCTTTGTTATCCTTTTATTGTCCATGAAATCAGTACTGATGGCCCCTATTTCATTTTTGCTATTAGTAATTTGTATCTTTCTTTTTTTTAGTTAGCCTGGTTAGGTGTTTATCCATTTTATTGATATTTTTAAAAACCTAACTTTTAGTTTCATTGATATTTCTCTATGAATTCTCTGTTTTCAGTATAATGGATTTCTGTGCTTATTTTTATCATTTCTTTTGCTCTTTTTGGATTTAACTTGCTCTTCTTTTTATAGTTTTCTAAGGTGGAGGTTTAGATTATTGAGTTTAGATCTTCATTTTTTCTATTATGTGCATTCAGTGCTATAAATTTCCTTCTGAGCACTGCTTTCCCTGCATCCCACAAATTTCAACAAGTTGTGTTTTCAGCTTCGTTTAGTTTCAAATTTTAAAAAAAAGTTCTCTTGAGAGATTTCTTCTTTGATCCATGTGTTATTTAGAAATGTGTTGTTTAATCTCCAGGTATTTGGAGATTTTACAGCTATCTTTCTGTTATTGATTTCTAGTTTTATTATGTTGTGGTCTGAGAACATACATTTATAATTTCTATTTTAAATGTGATAAGGTGTGTTTTTTGGCCCAGAATGTTGTCTGTGTTAGTGAATGTTCCATCTAAGCTTGAGAAGAATGTGTATTCTTCTATTTTTGGATGAAATAGTCTATAAACATTGAATAGATTATTGCTGTTATTTTGATGTGTACCCTTTCAAATTTTCCTATGTACTTATCATCCATAACCTTTGTATTTACAAAGTAGGATAATCTTGTACACATGAATTTATAACCTTTTCTTTTCAAGTATTGTGGGCATATTTCCTTGTCATTAAATACATTTTTATCATACCACTTTTAATGGCTCTGTAATGCTCCATAGTATAGATTACCATGATTTAACGAGTTCTTCATTTGATATTTTGAGATTATTTCTTTATTTTATTAAAGAATGCTATGATGAATCTCCTTGTAGCTCAATAGTCATACATCCTTAATTACTTCTTTAAGTTAATTCCTCCAGGTAGACTTGCCAGATTAAGAGGTAAGCATATTTTATGACTTAATAAATATAGTCAAATTGCCATCCAGAAATTTCCTGATTTATTTTTTACCAACAGTGTTTGAGAGTACCTGTCTTCCCTGCATCCCAATGGGTGCCAAGTGTTAATAACAAAATATTTTTATTGAGTGGTGGTACATGGATGTGTGTTATTGTGTTCTCAAACTTGCTGTATGTTTGAAATATTTCATAATTTTTAAAAAAAATGTTGCCTGTGTAGCAAAGAAGGGAGTGATTTAATCTTCTGTCTTAGGTTATTAGTGAAATAGAATGTTTTTACATTTGATTACTAGTTATTTGTATTTCTTTTGTAAATTGTTGGTTCCTGATGAATATTCAGCTAAAAGTGAAAAAAAGAGGACATCTTAGTTACCCTGTCTAGTCTTAAGGGATATCTATTAGACTTTTTGAAATGTTGAAAATAGGTATATTACCTGAATATGACATGGGGTTTCTCAAAACTTTATCCCTCAGAAAAGAGAATCCTTTTTTTTTTTTAAGCAGGCAAAGAAATTTAACACAGTTTTGGTGATTATTCCAGGGTTATAATCTCAAAAATAAAAAGTTGGATAACATGTTTAATAAAACAAGTATTCAAATTCACTTACAGGACCATTGAAAGAATTGACTATTGTAGTTTCATGCCAAAAAATACTCGGGCTTACGATAAACTTCCCCACAATAACATTATTCACAGATTCAAAATGTGGTATATCTTCTTAAAATTTATTTTATTGAAGTTTAATTGATTTACAATGTTGTGTTAATTTCTGCTGTACAGCAAAGTGATTCCATTATACATATATATATACATTCTTTTTCATATTCTTTTCCATTATGGTTTATCACAGGATATTGAATAGAGTTCCCTGTGCTATAAAGTAGGACCTTGTCGTTTATCCATTCTATATATAATAGTTTGCATCTGCTAATCCCAAACTCCCAATCCGTCCCTCCCCCACCCCTCTTCCCCCTTGTCAACCACAAGTCTGTTCTCTATGTCTGTGAGTCGGTTTCTGTTTCTCTCTCTCTCTTTTTTTTTAATTTGGTTATGCTGGGTCTTAGTTACGGCAGGTGGGCTCCTTAGTTGTGGCATGCGAACTATTAGTTACAGCACGCATGCAGGATCTAGTTCCCCAACCAGGGATCGAACCTGGGCCCCCTGCATTGCGAGCGCAGAGTCTTACCCACTGGACCACCAGGGAAGTCTCCCAACATGTTTTGATTGAAGTGAAGACTTGCTACATAAAGCATTTATTAGCATTATCAGCAGCTCCAAACAGCATGATCTGTATGTCTTGGGCTTCGGTTGTACAAGTGGTTCCCTTTTTAGAGCACATCATTTTAATTGCCATCAAATTTGCTTAAGATATACCACATTTTGTGGGCAGAAGACCTAAATAGACATTTCTCCAAAAAAGACATACAGATGGCTAACAGGCACATGAAAAGATGCTCAACATCACTAATTATTAGAGAAATGAAAATCAAAACTACAATGAGGTACTACCTCACACTGGTCAGAATGGCCATCATTAAAAAATCTACAAATAACAAATGCTGGAGAGGGTGTGGAGAAAAGGAAACCCCCCTACACAGTTGGTGGGAACGTAAATTGGTGTAGCCACTGTGGAAAACAGTATACAGGTTCCTCAAAACCTAGAGTTGTTATATGATCCAGTAATCCCACACCCGGGCATATATCTGGATAAAACTATAATTCAAAAATATACATGCACCGCTATGTTCATAGCACTGTTCACAATAGTCAAGACATGGAAACAACCTAAATAAGTGTCCATTGACAGAAGAATGGATAAAGAAGATGTGGGACATATATATAATGAAATACTACTCAGCCATAAAAAAGAATGAAATAATGCCATTTGCAGCTACATGGATGGACCTAGAGATTATCATACTAAGTCAGAATCTAAAATATGACACAAATGAACTTTTTTTTTTTTGTGGTACGCGGGCCTCTCACTGTTGTGGCCTCTCCCGTTGCGGAGCACAGGCTCCCGACGCGCAGGCTCAATGGCCATGGCTCACGGGCCTAGCCGCTCTGCGGCATCTGGGATCTTCCCAAACCGGGGCATGAACCCGTGTCCCCTGCATCGGCAGGCGGACTCTCAACCACTGTGCCACCAGGGAAGCCCAAATGAACTTATTTTTGAAACAGAAACCGACTCACAGACATAGAGGAAACTTGTGGTTTCCAAGGGGGAAGGGGAGTGCGAGAGGGAGGGATGGACTGAGGGTTTGGGATTAGCAAATGCAAACTATTACGTATAGAATGGATAAACAACAAGGTCCTACTGTATAGCACAGGGAACTCAGTATTCAATATCCTTGATAAATCATAATGTCAAAGAATATGATAAAAAATGTATATATATGTCTAATGGAATCACTTTGCTGTACAGCAGAAATTAACACAGCATTGTAAATCAACTAAACTTCAATAAAATAAATTTTTTAAAAATGATGTGTTTGGACTTCCCTGGTGGTGCAGTGGTTAAGAATCTGCCTGCCAATGCAGGGGATACGGGTTCAAGCCCTGGTCTGGGAAGATCCCACATGCCGCGGAGCAGCTAAGCCTGTGCACCACAACTACTGAGCCTGCGCTCTAGAGCCCGCGAGCCACAACTACTGAGCCTGTGTGCCACAACTACTGAAACCCATGTGCCTAGAGCCCTGCTCCACAACAAAAAGAAGCCACCGCGATGAGAAGCCCATGCACTGCATCGAAGAGTAGCCCCCACTTGCCACGACTAGAGAATGCCAGCATGCAACAACGAAGACCCAACGCAGCCATAAATAAATGAATGAATGATGTGCTCTAGAGAACTGCTAGATGACCTAAAATGGCTCTGTTGGTGATTAAAAATGCAGCATGTAAAAAGCTTGAATAAAATAGAAGTGTACAAATGGAAGGGGTACTGTCTCTAAATCATTATTTCTTCTCTCTCTTCTTTGCTTTTTGAAGTATCACGTACTTACAGTAAAGAGCAGAGATCATAAGCATACTATTCAGTGAATTGTCACAAGTTGAATACACCTATTGTCTTAGTTTGGGTGCTATAACAAAATATCATAGACTGGTTACAGTACTTAAATAGTAGAAATTTGTCACAGTTTTAGAGGCTGAAAAGTCCAAGATCATGGTGCCAGCCAGTATGTTTCCCTGTGGGGGCCCTCTTCCTGGTTTGCAGATTGCTGCCTTGTTGTGTATCCTCACATGGTAGAGAGAAAGATTCTCTCTTGTTTGTCTCTTAGAGTACTAATCTCATTCATGAAGGCTTTACCCTCATGACCTAATTACATCCTACCTCCAGATACCATCACATTGGGGATTAGGGCTTCAACATATGAATTGGGGTAGGGGGGTGGACACAAACGTTCTGTCCAAGGACCTATGTAACTGCAGCCGAGGTTAATAAACAGGATGCTGCTCCACGTGAAGAAGCCTCTCCTGGTCATTAATCTTTCTCCCCTTCCCAGAGGTAGTCACTGTCCTAAGTTGTCGTTCTGTAGAGTCCTTTGACTTGCTTTTGATCCTTATGTATATGGAATCACACATGATGTGTTCTTCTACCTGACTTCTATACTGAGTATTGTTTTTAAAATTCATTTTGTGTTTAAGTGGGATGTGTTCATTTTCATTGTTGTACGGTCTTTCAGTATAAGAACATACCACAGGGATTTCCCTGGCAGTCCAGTGGTTAAGAATCCCCCTTCGAATGCAGGGGACATGGTTTCAACCTCTGGTCAGGGAACTAAGATCCCACATGCCACAAGGCAACTAAGCTCATGTGCCACAACTACTGAGCACTCGGGCCACAACTACAGAGCCCACGTGCTCTGGAGCCTGCGTGTCACAACTAGAGAGCCCTTAAACTGCACCTGTTGAGCCCGCGTGCCACAGCGGAGAATCCTGCATGCCACAACAAAGATCCTGCCTGCCGTGACTAAGACCCAATGTAGCCAAAAATTAAATAAATAAATAAACAAACAAATATTTAAAGAAAGAAAAAGAACATACCACAATTTATTCATTGGTTCCACTGTCAAAGAACATGGAGGGTTGGGTTTTGTTTGGTTTTTTTTCCATTTGGGGCTATTTCATAGTTATTACTTCTCTTGGTGAATAGGTACACTCATTCCTGTTAACATATACCCATTGGTGGACTTGGATTTTGAGTGTATCCTCAGTCTGTCACCTAGTAGTTTAAACTTCATTGACTGCTGCCTAGATACAGTCATTCAGTAGCTGCTGAGCTCCTTGCTGTGTTTATATGCCTGCCAGTGTATAGGTATTGGGGGTACAGTTGTAATTCAGACCATGTTGTTTTATAATTTAAACATATAAAACTAATTAATAAATTAAGTAGACATTTGGCTATTTCATATCCCTAAAGTTTATTCATTCAAGGTTGGTCAAATTGGGCTTCCCTGGTGGCGCAGTGGTTGGGAACCTGCCTGGCAACACAGGGGACACGGGTTCAAGCCCTGGTCCGGGAAGATCCCACATGCCACGGAGCAACTAAGCCCATGCGCCACAACTACTGAGCCTGCACTCTAGAACCCGCGAGCCACAACTACTGAGCCCACGTGCCACAACTACTGAAGCCCGTGCACCTGGGGCCTGTGCTCCACAACAAGAGAAGCCACCACGACAAAAAGCCCGCACACCGCAACCAAGAGTAGACCCCGCTTGCCGCAACTAGAGAAAGCCCACACGCAGCAATGAAGACCCAATGCAGCCAAAAATAAATTTATTTTTTTAAAAAAAAAGGTTGGTCAAATTGCCTTTTGCAGCCAAAAATAAAGACCCAATGCAGCCAAAAATAAATAAATAAAATAAATAAATTTTTTAAAAAAAGGTTGGTCAAGTTGCCTTTTGGCCATCTTTTTGTTGGGAAAATGGATGTTCCCTTCTAGTTAGAGTTCTCTAATTTTCAGTTATATATGGTCATTGGGAACCAGAGCTTTGGGCAAGAATTGAGGTGTGCTAAGGAGGATGAGTGTGGCAGTGGTATGCACAGTTAGAGGAGAAAAGGCTGGGGGCAGAGTACTCACTGAGAGGCTGTGGGGTGGGGACAGGTTAAGTGGGCCAGGGTATGGCAAAGAGAGAGGAATGAAATAACTGAATGTCTTTGTTCTGGCAATAGTCTTGCAGCCCTGAAAGCTTTTTTTGTTTTGGTTTGTTTTAATTAAGATATAGTCCACATATCTTAAAATTCACCGTTTTAAAGTGTACAGTTTAAGTGGCATTTAGTATAATATAGTCACAGAATTATGCAGCCATCACCACTATCTAACTCGTGAACATTTTCATCACCCCAAAAGAAACCTGCACCCATTAGCAGTTGCTCCCATTTCCCTTCACCTTTCCCTGTTTCACGCTTTTACCGTCCACTAATCTACTTTCTTTTTTTCTTTTTTCGGCCGTGCTGTGCATGGCATGCGGGATCTTAGTTCCCAGACCAGGGATCGTACCCATGCCCCATGAAGTGGAAGCATGGAGTCTTAAACACTGGACTGCCAGGGAAGTCCCCTAATCTACTTTCTGTCTCTATAGATTTGCCTGTTTGAGATGTTTCATATAAATGGGATCATACACTTTTTTGTGACTGACTTCTTTCACTTAGCATAAAGCTTTCAAAGTTCATTCATGTTGTAGTATGAATTAGTACTTCATTTCTTTTTATAGTTGAATATTCCATTGTATGGTTGTAATACATTTTCTTTATCCGTTAGTTAGTTGATAGACATTTGGGTTGTTTCCACTTTTGGCTATTATGAATAATGCTACTATGAATATTCATGTACAAATTTTTGTGTAAACATACATTTTCAGTTCTCTTGGATGTATGTCTAGGAGTGGAAATGCTAAAGTTTTCAGGTATTTTTTTCAAGAGCTTTCTCCAAATGGATTAGACCCCATATTGGAGTGGTGTGTTATTGAAAACATGGAATACTCACAGTTCCAATGGCCAGGTTTCAGTTCTGTTTTGGATGCCTTTGGGCATTCATGCTGCCATTTTGAATTCTCCCTTGGACTATGGATTGTTTTTTTGTTGTTGTTGGGTTTTTTGTCTTGTTTCATGTTGTTTTGTTTTGTTATTTTCAGCCAGATGCCTCAGGGCACTTGTTGCCCTGGACATAGATCAGCCTTTGTTATTTGGGTTTTGAGCATATCCAGGATTTGCAGTTGATGGTTGAACAGCTAGTTTTCTTCTTTCCATTCCTTATAGGTTCTCCTTCTCATAGTCAACTGTTAAATGGCACATTTATTATTTCTGCCTATGCATCTGATAATGCTCAGGTTGTCTAATTCCTGAGTTTTTTTTTTTTTAAATAAATCTATTTATTTTATTTATTTATTTTTGGCTGTGCTGGGTCTTTGTAGCTGCGCGGTCTGGGCTACTCTTCGTTGTGGTGCACGGTCTTCTAATTGCAGTGGCTTCTCTTGTTGCAGAGCATATGCTCTAGGCACACGAACTTCAGTAGTTGTGGCACATGGGCTCAGTAGTTGTGGCTCACAGGCTCCAGAGCGCAGGCTCAGTAGTTGTGGCGCACGGGCTTAGTTGCTCCGCGGCATGTGGGATCTTCCTGGACCAGGGCCTGAACCCTTGTCCCCTGCATTGGCAAACGGATTCCCAACCACTGTGCCACCAGGGAAGCCCCGCCTGAGGTATTTTAAAGATATAAAGGTCTTTTTCTTTCTTCTTCTTCGATGTGATTCTTGTGCACTGTGAATCCAGAGCAATGCAGGATATGTTCGGTTCCCTATAAACTGGAGGAGTGCCAGCACAGAGAAATGTTTGTGTTTGTTCCTATCTGGTTTCTAAGCTCAGCTGGACCTCTTTAAGGTCAGAGAACATTAGTTTGGGCGCCTTGCCTAGGAAAATTCTTCTTGTGGCTCATTTGAGTGCTTGGGAGGAACGGGACTCTGTGTTGTCAGGCGTTTGCTTAGGTAGTTTCAAGATAGCACTGGAACCCTGAGAAATACGGAATAAAGGTGTAAATAGCTAAACCAGACAAAGTGCCCAGGTCATGACTAACAAAGATCTATGTACAGTAAAGCAGGTGTTACCAGAAATAGACGTCTCTGGATTTAAAGATCCAAGAGGGCAGGGACTGTTTCTTTTTTTCACTTTTATTTCCTTCACTGCCTAAATGGTTTAGACCTATAACTGGCAACACATGATGTGCTAAATAAATATTTGTTTCTGGATATTAATACAACTTAAAAGTAGTTTCTGACTCTGTATTCCTTCTTCATAAGCCTTTAGTGATCTTTTTAGTTTCTGCATAATGTAGAAGTCTCTTGTTCTCCCAACCTGAGTAGCCTCTTGACTTGCCAGATTCTGGTACTTCTATTAGGCTTCTACCTTGTTATCTTTGATAGCAGATAGTAATATACTGTTTCTATTCTAACAGAGGTTGCCACATCTTGTTTGTTCTAATTTCCAAGTTTCTGTTTGATTCTTGTCCTCATACTCCAGGAATTAGTGAAAGGAATAGCTTGGAAAGTGCAAGGTAGGTTGTCAAGGGCCTTACATTTAGTCTTTAATTTAAAAACATGAGGGAACCACAAGAATGTAACGAAGTCAAAATGACACTATAGGGAAACTCTCCTTGTGGTAGTATATAGACTTGACTAGAGGGGTGAAACTGAAGAGGAAAAGGTCTTTTAGAATCTGGAGCAGAAATTGAGATGTGAGGAGATGATGGCTTCCACTAGGGGCTGGGAGCAGGTATGTAATGAAGAAGTCAGGTTTGAAAGAAGACTCTCTGAGGTTTGGTAACACTGGATATTGGACAGAGGGGCAAGAGGGAGGGTAGACTCAGAGGCCACTCAGAGGTTAGAAGAACGGTAGTACCTTGAACAGAAATAAAACATCTGGAAAAGGAAGGCGTTTGGAAGGGAGGGACGAAGATGGTTGTTGAGTGTGAAGTGACAGCAGGACCTTTAGGTAACTGATAGAGATACAAGATTGATGCCTGGCAGAATAAACATGCAGTTTTTTCACTGTCATTTTTTGTATCTTTCGTTTCACTATTTAACTAATTTACAGCTTTCTTTTTATTTCATAGTCTTTACGGCAAAATACCTACCTCTGCCTATCACCAATAATTTCCAAAAGCATCTCTATCAGTTAGGATTAGATTTGGTGAGTGACAAAACACTAGAAATAACGGTGGCTTAAAATGAGGTGATTTATTTCTCTTTACCGTAAATGAAGTCTAAGCCATCCAGGTTTTCTTATGGTGGTATGATCATCAGGGACCCAGTCTCTTTTAGTTGTGTAACCCTATCATCCTCAACCTGTGACTTCTACCTGCTTGAGTGTCAGCCATCACTTTGACTTGCTGACCAGTGGAAAAGAAGAAGGGATGAAAATGGACATGGTTCTCCCTTCAAGAATAGTTCCTGAACTTTGCAAGTACTATTTCTGCTTATGTCCAGTGTATTAGAATTTATGGCTTCACTTAACTGCAGGGAGGGCTGGAAAACTTCTTTATTTCAGGCAGCCATGTACCCAGTTAAAAATCAAGGGTTTGCTTCCAAGAAAAAGAAAGCAAATAGGCATTGGGAGACTACTTGTAGTCTCTTAATTTTCCAGGCTAAGAACCAGATTCCAAATTCTTTTAGGTTATGGAACTTATTTCTTCAAACTTTAGTTATCCTGATAATAATAATAAATATACTAAACAATAATAAACTATATAAATAAAATATAATTAAAATGTATGCTTCTGTTTTTGTATTTTTTAAAATGTCACATAGACTTACGACTAGTAGCTAAAGCTTATGATGTGGAATAGACCAGTGTTGATGTCAGTGTCTAAAATTTGAATATAAGATCAATAGATTCAGAAGCTAGAGAAGTTATAGTATGATAAAGACCATATTTTACCTAGGCAGCTTTGGATGTAGTTTTTCTGTATGAGTTATTCTACAACTTATTATATGTAAACTGTAAGATTTATAGAGGGCAGAAGTAGAATGCCCCATTCCTGAAGGCACTAGCATTTCTGCCAGGCCCATCTTAGCAAGAAAAAGAATATATCTTGATCTTATTTATTTCTGGCTCTCTTACTCTTCTTTCTTTCTTTTTTAAGATTTATGTATTATTTATTTATTTTATTACTTATTTTTGGCTGTGTCGGGTCTTAGTTGAGGCATGTGGGATCTTTTGTTGCAGTGCGCGGGCCTCTTTCTAGCTGTGGCATGCGGGTTTTCTCTTCTCTAGTTGTGGCGCAGAGGCTCCAGGGTGCGTGGGCTCCAGAGCAATGTGGGCTCTGTAGTTTGCGGCACGCAGGCTCTCTTGTTGACGCGCACGAGCTCAGTAGTTGTGGCGTGCGGGCCTAGTTGCCCCGCGGCATGTGGGATCTTAGTTTCCTGACCAAGGATCTAACCCGCGTCCCCTGTGTTGGAAGGTGGATTCTTTACCACTGGACCACCAGGGAAGTCCCTCTCTCACTTTTTTTTTTTTCAATATAAATTATTTTATTTTATTTTTGGCTGTGTTGGGTCTTCATTGCTGCTTGCGGGCTTTCTCTAGTTGCAGCGAGCGGGGGCTACTCTTCGTTGCAGTGCACGGACTTCTCATTGTGGTGGCTTCTCTTGTTGCGGAGCACGGGCTCTAGGCACGTGGGCTTCAGTAGTTGCAGCACGAGGGCTCAGTAGTTGTGGCTCACAGACTCTAGAGTTCAGGCTCAGTAGTTGTGGCACACAGGCTTAGTTGCTCTGCGGCATGTGGAATCTTCCCGGACCAGGGCTTGAACCCGTTTCCCCTGCATTGGCAGGCGGACTCCTGACCACTGAGCCGCCAGGGAAGCCAGCCTCTCTCACTTTTCTTAAGTGTGGTTTATCATTTTCTCCTCTCTGGGTCACATCCAGCTTTGTCCATTGTATGTGCTGCTCACAGTGCACTTTATACCTGGTGAACTGTGTCACACAGTTGACCTCTTAGCATAAACTTTCTCACTCTCCTTTTGTCCCTCTTCACTTCTGGCAATATTAAAGAACACTTTCCATTCTGTATTTCTCCTGATAAGAATTTCAGATAGAGATATGTGCTGTTTATTTGTTTAAAACTGTACTTGTTTGTTGTCCTAGTGCTTTAAAAAATAATCTTCATGAGAGCCTTGCTAGGTTTTGTTCACCACTGAACCCCCCCATGCCTAGTCTGCTGTGAGAAAACAGTTGTTCTTGAATAATGAATACATAGCCTGTTCTGGCTACTGATTTTGGGGGATGAGGACTCGGTAGGGAAAGGGTAAAGGCATTTTTTAATCTATAAAACTCTAGAAGTCTTTCCACAAGAAGAAATAATCTTAGTGTATTGAACTGAAATCTTTTGGAGAGGAGCCAGCTGTGTTGTAACGTTAACCATCTTCAAATGTCAAATTGGTTTGCGTTGCCTGACACATAGCCTTTTTTTTTTTTTTTTTTTTTTTTTTTGCGGTACGCAGGCCTCTCACTGTTGTGGCCTCTCCCATTGCGGAGCACAGGCTCCGGACGCGCAGGCTTAGCGGCCATGGCTCACGAGCCCAGCCACTCCGCGACATGTGGGATCTTCATGGACCGGGGCACGAACCCATGTCCCCTGCATCGGCAGGTGGACTCTCAACCACTGCGCCACCAGGGAAGCCCCACATAGCCTTTTGATGGGACAAAACATGAAGTTGGAACTTTCTTAAAAAATCTAGACATGCCTGCTATTCTGTGTGCTAGAAACCTCAAGATGCTTCCTGACACTGCTCAAGGCTCTCCCCTTTTTAATGTGTTTTTTTCCCCAGTTTTTCTTATAAAGAGGAGAAATTTTCAATTACATGATCACTTATCTTGGTTATTTTGGTGGTCTTCAAACAAATATAAGGGATGCCTTTTAATACATTGGATGGTGTATCTTAGGTCTTGAGAGTGTTTCAAGGCATCCAAGGGTTAAGTCTCTGTTATATTTCCAGGGCACACAGGTCTGACCAGGAGGGTTTCTTCATGGCCAGAGGCTGTGCCTTTGTAGCACTTGATAGTACCTCTAGCTGGGATAGTGTTAGAGACCCGCTGGCTTTGTCTTCTCCCAAACTCCTGGATTACCAGAGATTTCTGCGCTGTGCAGAGATCATTCCCTCATTCTCTATATGTATCTGTTGCAATGGCAACCATGATATTACAGCTCAGCAGATGTTGCTTCCTCAGTATGGACTAATTTAATGTGGGCACATCTTCCATGTGAAAAGCCATCCCTTGTTTTTATTAGGGGCTGAAGTTTGATAATTCTGTTATTTGCATGTGAGAATGAGTAGATCTAAGAGTTAGGAGGACTTCCCTGGTGGCGCAGTGGTTAAGAATCCACCTGCCAATGCAGGGGACACGAGTTCAAACCCTGGTCTGGGAATATCCCACATGCCGCGGAGCAACTAAGCCCATGTGCCACAACTACTGAAGCCTGTGCGCCTAGAGCCCGTGCTCCGCAACAGGAGAAACCGCCGCAGTGAGAAGCCCACGCACTGCAACGAAGAGTAGCCCCTGCTCACCGCAACTAGAGAAAGCCCGGGCACAGCAATGAAGACCCAACACAACCAAAAATTAATTAATTAATTAATTAAAAGAGTTAGGGATCCAACTTGTTCTAGTGGACCTTTTCTGACTTGAAACTTCCATTGTTAGTCTTGTAGCTTCTGTCAGAGTGGCAGTGGGTCTCTAGCTTTTTGACTAAGAAATAAAGAATGGTGGGTGGTTACTTCTGCTAAAATGGCAGTTGAACAATGAGTGTTCAGAAGTCTGGCAGCTTTGTATTTTATTCATCTTTTCAAGGCCCTGTTTCTGCAGAAAGTATGTTAGCAGGATTCTCTGAAGTGTCTGAGCCCAGAACACTGAAGCCAGAGAGGCTAATAGAGACCACCTTCAAGAGAGCTAAGATTCTTGGGTGGGAGGTAGTAGGTAAAGAGCCAGGAGAAATAATCTCTTTTCAATGGTGAGGCCAGAAGAATAGCTGCTGGTTCTTTGGGGGATGCCTGGGGAATATTGTGCAGCCTTTGTGGTAGGCTCAGCAGTGTGGCCTACTTGTGGGCCTCATCTGCTCTCTTGGCTGTTCCTGCTACCTCCAGTCGTCAGCTCTGTAAGAAAAAGAAATGAGAGAGAAATGGTTTGAACATTATTCAGCAAACAAAGCAAAATAAGAAGCTGTATATTCTCCACATTGATTTTAGCAACTTGCTTTTTCTTCCCCTACGGTGACTCAGTTTAGAGACCTAGACAATGAAGCATGAGTATATGTTGAATTTAGGGTCCACTTTTCCCAGAAGAAAAGAGCCAGGGGATCTAGAACAATAGTCATCTTAGAATATGAAAGAATAAAATGGAGGTTATAGAAACCGGAATTCTGAAAGGAATTCTGAGGATATCAGTAAGATATGTTCAAACCTAATTTTCTAATTCCACTAAAAACTAGATGGTATCTTTCTTTGGAAATAAGTAATTGAATAATCAGGGAAATCTTAACTAAACTGAGGTCTCTATAAACATTGGCTGAAACGTTGTTCTAAAACATACAAAATTATAACAAACTGAAAGTTTCAAAAATATTTGCATTTTAGTGGTTCACAGTTGTTTGATTATTCTAAGCACTGTTAACTGGAGCTTGTCAATTGTTTCTTTATGGTAAGATATTTGTGGTGAGGGACTTTGCTGAGTGCCCCATCTGCCTGGCAGTCTCAGTCTTTGTAATAGGACCTCATCTTCTCACAAGGAACGAAAAGACTTTTGGCTGTTTTGATTATTTATTTGTTTGTTTGTTTATGTTTTCCCTCTTTGTTTTTGACTCAAATGACTCTTAGAATAGAAGTCTCTCATAGATCCCCTGGTAGATGAGTCTATCCATCCTAAGTCTTCCAGGACCTAAGTTAATGAAATCATCTCCAAGACTGCAGATCACTGATTTTCTTTCACAATGATAGAGGCATTTTATGGGATCTTACTTTAAAATATACAAAAGAATGGCAGGGAATGGTGGTGGAGTGGGTGGAATATATTCTCAGCACCAGATGCCTGTGTCGTCAGCGCCTGTGTTGTGTTTCTGGAACAGAGACCTTACTTCCACCATCTCTGAGCCTGGTGAGTAGGGCCCAGTGAAACACAGGTCAGCCATACTGCTTCAAAGAGCACAAATAAGGTTTTAGTTTTTAGCAAGAGGTAGGTTGTGTCCTCTTAGGAAATGACAGTTAAACTGGTCAGGCAGTAAACAGTGTTATTAAGTAGCATTTTAGAAAACATGTTTGTTGTGCTTTTGTCTGGAGAAGAAAAGATATCCAGATAAGTAGCCGCCCAGAGGGCAGTGTCTCCTTGCTCCTCAATCTTTTTTTTTTTTTTAACATCTTTATTGGAGTGTAATTGCTTTACAAGTGAATCAGCTATACATATACATATATCCTCATATCTCCTCCCTCTTGCGTCTCCCTCCCACCCTCCCTATCCCACCCCTCTAGGTGGTCACAGAGCAGCGAGCTGATCTCCCTGTGCTATGCGGCAGCTTCCCACTAGCTATTTTACATCTGGTAGTGTATATATGTCCATGCCACTCTCTCACTTTGTCCCAGCTTACCCTTCCCCCTCCCCATATCCTCAAGTCCATTCTCTACATCTGCGTCTTTATTCCTGTCCTGCCCCTAGGTTCTTCATAACCAATTTTTTTCTTTTTGGTTCCATATGTACGTGTTAGCATACAGTATTTGTTTTTCTCTTTCTGACTTACTTCACTCTGTATGACAGACTCTAGGTCCATCCACCTCCCTACAAATAACTCAATTTCATTTCTTTTTATGGCTGAGTAATATTCCATTGTATATATGTGTCACATCTTCTTTATCCATTCATCTGTCAGTGGACACTTAGGTTGCTTCCATGTCCTGGCTATTGTAAATAGAGCTGCAGTGAACATTGTGGTACGTGACTCTTTTTGAATTGTGGTTTTCTCAGGGTATATGCCCAGTAGTGGGATTGCTGGGTCGTATGGTAGTTCTATTTTTGCTCCTCAGTATTAATTGGACCCTCAAGTGCTATTTTGTTTCTGGTGAAGTTTCCATCAGGTGGCTGCCCTCCTGGTGGCTCAGAGGGCAACTCAGCTTCTGTTGGGTGAAAGGCCATTCTAAGCAGAGGGTACATGGCAGTCAGTGGACCAAGCTAGAGTGGTTGTCAGTGGACCAAGCTAGAGGTGTCACAGAGCCTTCTGTGTACTTCCTTCAGGATTTTTGGCCTCTACTTCCCTCCTTCCTTCCTTTCCTTTTCTCTTTCTGTCTCATTCTGGTTTTGGCCTTTGGGGATACTGAGTTTTACAAGATGTTTGAACTGTAACTTATCCTTGTACCAGAAGGAATGAGCCTAGCTGCTATGCAAAAGAGTTCTATAAAAACTACCCTTTTATACTGAGGGGAATGACATATGGTCAACCCTCCATATGCACAGGTTCTGCATCTGCAGATACAGAAGGCCAGCTATACTGCACCATTTTACTTTGTTTTATTTTTTGTATAAATTTATTTATTTTATTTATTTTTGGCTGCATTGGGTCTTCGTTGCTGCACACGGGCTTTTCTCTAGTTGCAGTGAGCGGGGGCTACTCTTCCTTGTGGTGCACGGGCTTATTGCTGTGGCTTCTCTTGTGGAGAATGGGCTCTAGGCACACGGGCTTCAGTAGTTTTGGTTCGCGGGCTCTAGAGCACAAGCTCAGTAGTTGTGGCTCACGGACTTAGTTGCTCTGCGGCATGTGGGATCTTCCCAGACCAGGTCCCGAACCCCTGTCTCCTGCATTGGCAGGCGGATTCTTAACCACTGCGCCACCAGGGAAGCCCTACTAGAGGCTTTTAGATGAGACTTCAGCATCCTTGGATTTTGGTATCTGTGGGGGTCCTGGAACCAATCTCCCACAGTTACCAAGAGATACATCTGTTTTAAACCTGTTATTTTGTTCCTCTTGCTTTACTCTTTCAGCAGGTCCATTTGATTGTTGTTGGTGTTGAAATTCCTGGTAATGTACTTACTAGCAGCCCTCTTTGTCTTAGACACAGCACCTAAAGTAATTGTAGGTACTTTAAGAACATAAAGAGCACCTTGAGCAGGCCAGTTGGAGGATTGGCAGTGCTATCAAGAAACAGAGTCTTTATGGCAGTCTCTCTAAAAACTCCCTGTGGGGCCATTGCCTGTAAATTTCTTTAGACTTGCCTTGTGCACCTTTTCATCAGAAACCACCTGTTTTTTTTTTTTTTTTTTTTTGGCTGTGTTGGGTCTTTGTTGCTGCACGCAGACTTTCTCTACTTGTGGCGAGCGGGGCCTACTCTTCACTGTGGTGCACAGGCTTCTCATTGCGGTGGCTTCTCTTGTGTAGCATGGGCTCTAGGCGCACGTGCTTCAGTAGTTGCAGCACGTGGGCTTACTAGTTGCGGCACGCGGGCTTCAGTAGAGAAGCCACCTCTTTGGTGTGGCAAGTATTATGAGTTGACTGACACCTTGGAAGTTTAAAAACAAAGAAAAGCAATGTGATGAAAAGAAAACCTGACATTCAGTCCCATATAAGTTGCTAACTAGCTCTATAATCTTGGGCAGGGTGCTCCATGTATCTCAGCCATACTTTCCCATGTGGAAGTAGGTATTATTTATGTCCTATTGTGAGGATTTATCAAGATGACATTTGTGAAGAATGCCTTTATAAACTGTAATTGCTTTGTGAATAAAGATTACTATCTCTGATAGACAGTACCAGTTCTCAGCCACCAGTAACTTGATTCTCCCATCCTGTGTTTGGAAGAAGCACAAATCTGCAAAGAGGGCTTGCTCATTTTTCAGCGTGAGTTGTATTCACAAGGCTCACATACTTTCCCCCTGCCTTTGATCCTGTCTGTCTCCCTCTCTCTCCATATTTGAATGGGGTGATCTTTTATGCCACACAGCAATCATATTCTCAATACAGAGTATAACTGTGACTCTGCTTGTGGGAGATCTTCAGAAAAGATGCAAAGCTGCTGGCCAGAAACGTTCTTTCCTTTCCATTTTCTCTTGTACCTCCCCAGTACCTTAAGAATCCTTGAGCTTGGTTATAAACCAGCTGGAAGTTACGATAGAGTCTCAATTCTCTGACCCAAGTCCTTTTCACAGGTTAACAGTCACAAAATGGAGTTATGAAGTCTCCAAGAGCAGCAGATGAAAAGGGAAATGGAAATGTGAATGTTGAATTTAGCAGCCCTCAGACCCAGAATATGCTACTCTCTAGTGTCCCTGAGGTGGAGAGTAAGGACTCGCTTTGCTCTTCAGGAGTGTGATTATCTCTCGCTGCTTGCAGCTTTTTCACATTAAGACCCTTTGAAATATACTAAGGGACGCATATATGTGACTTTGTCAAGTGAGAGCTTTGGGCTTGGGAGGATTCTAGCAGGTTTTAATCTAATTTACGCCTAATCTAACACGACTGAGAAAGGGGGTGTCTTTGGTTTTACTTTCAAATATATGGTGGTACATCTTTAGAAGCCAGATGTGGTTAATCAGACTTGTCTTCATGGTACCTTTGCTTCAAGTGGCTTAATAAATAACCCAATAATTCAAATGATGAATAAAAATTCTAGTGTGTGAAGGTGGTGGGTAATAGACAATTAAAAGTGGTCATCCGGGCTTCCCTGGTGGCGCAGTGGTTAAGAGTCCGCCTGCTGATGCAGGGGACACGGGTTCGTGCCCCGGTCTGGGAAGATCCCACATGCCGCGGAGCGGCTAGGCCTGTGAGCCGCTGAGCCTGCGCGTCCAGAGACTGTGCTCCGCAACGGGAGAGGCCACAACAGTGAGAGGCCCGCGTACCGCAAAAAAAAAAAAAAGTGGTCAACCAAAAAGTTACAAAATCATCCTACCCACTTATTAATACAACTCCCCACAGGTTGTTTCCTTAGGAGACACTGGCATATCTTTATGAAATCTGAACAAAAGACCTGACAGGAATGGGGAGGAGTACAGTATAAGTCACGCCTGTGCTTGGTACATCTGGGCAGCTGCTGTATAACACCTGGGGAATCAAATCATAAATCAACCTGATTGTTCTTATTCGAGTTTTTTATGTCTGTTTATTCTTTTTTTCTTAGAATTTTTTAAAAAACATATTTATTTATTGATTTGTTTTGGGCTGCATCGGGTCTTAGTTGTAGTACGTGGGATTCTCCACTGCAACACACAGGCTCCTCATTGCGGGGCATGGGCTTCTCTCTAGTTGTGATGCATGGGCTCAGTAGTTGTGGGGCGTGGGCTTAGTTGCCCCGAGGCAGTGGGATTTTAGTTCCCCCACCAGGGATCAAACCTGTGTCCCCTGAATTGGAAGGCAGATTCTTAACCATTGGACCACCAGGGAAGTCCCGTGTCTGTTTATTCTTATTAAAACAGTTGGCTCCTGGGCTTCCCTGGTGGCACAGTGGTTAAGAATCTGCCTGCCAATGCAGGACACATGGGTTCGAGCCCTTGTCTGGGAGGATCCCACATGCCGCGGAGCAAATAAGCCCGTGCGCCACAACTACTGAGCCTGCACTCTAGAGCCTTCGAGCCACAGCTACTGAAGCCCGCGTGCCTAGAGCCCGTGCTCCACAACAAGAGAGGCCACCGCAATGAGAAGACCCCATGCAGCCATAAATAAATTTATAAAAAATCAATTCGCTCTGTTCTTCAATAGTGATGGGTTTAACAGCCATTTTGTATTCTTTAGCAGTGGTGTCTGGTAGCCTCATGTCTAACCATGTGCAGATTGAAAAGAAAGGGCCGCCTTAGTTGTAGGGGGCTCTGAGGAATAAGAAATCAGTGGTTAGGACTCTGCACTTCCGTTGCAGGGGGTACGGGTTCAATCCCTGGTCCGAGAACTAGGATCCTGAAAGCCTCGTGGTGCTGCCAAAAAAAAAAAAAGAAATCATGCATGCCATTGTAACACATGAATTGAAGGTAATCTTCTCAAATTGATATGCTGTGAGTACTCCTAGCAGGGCGAGTTCCCTAGCTTCGACAGAAAGTCATCAACAGCTTCTGGAACATCATATTTGTTATCTGATAAGTATAACGTGCTCCTTGCCTTAGGAATTCCTGAGTCTACTGATGCCTCCCAGTGGTACAATCAGAATTTGCAATTGACTGCAATTCACAGTAGTACCTTGTTCTGATGGCACTGTTCACTGTTCAAATAGCAACCCCCATGTTTTATGGACTGGGTGTACAGGTGTACACGACAGCAGTACCTTCCTCTAGAGCCGCTGTGTGCTAAAGCACTCCAGTCTTCCAGGGATAGTTGGATCCATTCAGTCTTTTTTTCGTTCCATAACTGCTTATTAAGCTCCTTTTCTGTACCAAGTACTGAGCTTGGTACTGATAATAAAAGACCAGCAAGATTTAGCCTGGTTGATCAGATTTGGCCCAGCATTTGAAAACTAACACTAAGCACTGTCATAAAGATACAGGTTCTGACATGCAGTGACCATTCCCTTATGAAAGCTTAGTCTTTCAGTAGATTGAAATGGAGTGTGAAGTATTATCACCTGACAAGCAAGTAAGATGAAGTGAGTAGCTAATCTGATGAATGAGTGACTAGTCCTTTTCTAGCACTTAGGGCTCGAAATACAGGTATTGAGCCCTAACTATATCCCATGCTAAGCACTTGACATGTATTAATTTACTTAATCTTCATAACCACCTTATGAAGTAGGTACTGTTATTCCTACTTTACAAATGAGGAAACTGAAGCGCAGAGAAGTTAAGGACCTTGCTGATGAAGGTCATGGAGTGGAGTCAGGATGCAAGTTTAGGGAACCTGACCCAGAGTCCATATTCTTAAATGACATGATATACTGCATCTGGGTGGAAGGGTATCATTTTGACCAACCTCCTGTATAGGTAGAGCTTGGCAGAGTGATAATCCCCCGACCCTCCCTGTCTGCAGAGCTTTTTCTCTTTCCTGGATTGGCTCCTAGAGCAGATTACCTATCCCTAAGAGTGAGCAGGAGTTGCCAAATGCAGCAGGCAGTCCCTTATCTACAGCCCCAGAAGTGAATCTGCCTCTCCCTTTCACCAGCTGGGTAACCTTACCTCTCTGAGCATGTTTCGTCATCTGTAAAATGGAGATAATGATCATGGGATCATTTAGGGGTTAAATGAGATAACATACTTAACAGTTTCTGGCTCTGAGTAAGCACTTAAAAAATGTTAGCAAATTTTTATTATCATTGTCCTCTAGCCTTGAGAACAAACCATGAAACAGTTTCTCAGAGACCAGATTCTAGGACTTAGGTAGGTGGGCAGGTTTTTTTTTGTTTTGTTTTGTTTTCACAAGACAATAATTTTATTCTATGTATTTCTCTTGACTCTTTTGGTGTGAAAAGCAGAGAGGTAAAGCATTATTTGACAGATGTATGGATTCAAGCAAGAAACTGAGGTCCAATTGCAAAGAAATGCCTTGTATAACTCAGAGCCCTGTCTGAGGAGACACAGAGGACCCTAGAGGGCGGAGAATGAACACAGCGCAGGGGCTAGTTCCAGAGTCGCATCCTCGGTTAGTTCACTTGCAAGTGTGGGTGAGGGTCCCTTGTCAGTAGGCAGAGATTTTTTTTTCCTCTGCTCTAACACATATCTGCTGTCCAGTGTTTATTAAACAAAATTTATTTTTTTCTTGATGTGAAAGAATTCGTGTCTTGTCCAAAATGCAGAGGCAAAGGAGCTCTGTAACTGCAGGCTTGTTGAACCCCTTTTCCCACCTGTTCTGGTGCCAGGCTTTCCCAAAGTGCTTATTTGCCAATGATTGCTCCTCAGTTCTCATGGCCAGCTCACTCTGAAGGCTCCAAGCCACAGTGATGCTGCTGCCACCACCGCCACTACCACCACTGCTGCCACCACCAGCCATTCAGTTTCCTGCTCTAAGGATGTGACCTGCCGTGAAGCTTTCACATTCCTCTTTTCTTCCTGTCTTCGGTGTTGTACCTCTTTCTTTTGGTGCTTTTGCCATGCAGCAGTATTGCAAAAAAAGTTTTCAGGCACCAAAGTTAAGAGCCCTTACTACCTCACCAAGGGGATTTGAGTTAGCCATGGAAAAGAAGATAATTGAGAGGGCTCCTGTGCCTCTGTGCTTCAGAAGGAAAGAGTTTGCTTCTTGACAGTGTGCCAGCTCCCTAGCCAGGTGGGGGACGTGCTGGGACTACATGACCTCTGGAGGAGTAGACTGGGCCTAACCTGCCCAAAGACAGCGCCCCAACCCACAGGAGCCAAGGCTGAAGACTGATTTCACCTTCTCCCATTCCCTTTCCCTAAGCTTAAGCTTGCTCTGCCACACTGTCCCAAGTCTGTGGCTTATAACAGCCATTTCCTTTTGCTGATGAATAAGCCCACTCTTTGTAAAATGTTTCAACTTAGGGACTGGAAAGGCTCTCTGTGCTTTCCTGTCTCTTTGTTTCTCCAAAGGTTAATGTTAATGGCTTCTGTCTTTGTCTTTACAGGGAACTCTAATGATCCATGACAAAGAGGTCACCCTTGAGTATGTACCAAGCCTGGATTTTTGGTACTGCAAACAGGTAAGTGCCAAGAATTCCTCTCCTTAGAAGTAAGGATCCAGCATCACAGCTCCTCCATGTCTACAGGAATGCTGCCTGGTGTAGTATGCATTGCCAAGGGCAAAGCTCTTCTTCCTTGGTTCACTTCAGATGAACTGGAGGTCAGGGCAAGATCATCTATAATTTCTGCTTCCCAGCTACTGCCTGTGGCCATAGAGGGTTCTGGGTCTGTAGTTGGAGACCTTTTCCCAAGGACATATGCCATGCTTTCTGTTGATTACAAACTGAAAGAAAAACAGTCCCTTGACTTATAACCTCTCCCCAGTTACCCTTCCTGGGGTAAAGAGGATTTATTAGTGTTTGGAATGATGTATATAAAGAGGCTGGTTCTGTGAGAGATACACATTTTTTTTGGATATTCAGGGGTTTCCAAGGATATAGAACTTTAGGTACCATGGTATTTTTCCTCTCTTCAACTTCGTATTGTTCTTGAATGGCATATATAAAGATTTTAGGCTCTACTCTTTTTTTTTTTTTTTTGTTTGCGATACGTAGGCCTCTCACGTTGCGGAGCACAGGCTCCGGACGCGCAGGCTCAGCGGCCATGGCTCACGGGCCCAGCCGCTCCGCGGCATGTGGGATCTTCCCGGACTGGGGCACGAACCCGTGTCCCCTGCATTGGCAGGCGGACTCTCAACCACTGCGCCACCAGGGAAGCCCCAGGCTATACTCTTTTTAGAAGTCCAGTTTGATTGCAAATGAGCATGAAAATATATTTTGTCATTTTTCATTGCTACTGTTTAGTTTCAAAAATAAATTTGAAAAATCTATATAAAGTTTCTGAACCAAGATTCATTAAAAGTGTTGTAGAACTTGATAAAATTAAGTAAAAGTTTTAGCTTTACATTTTTGAATACAATTTGAATAGCTGTGATTGTCATTGACCAAAGTATTCATAGTTCATGGATGTAGTACCTTAAGCTGTCAATTTAGGAAAACATTTAACTATCTTTTAAAAGGTGGTGAAATACACATAACATTAAATTTACCATTTTAACCATTTTAAAGCATATAATTCAGTAGCCTTAAGTACATTCACAATGAAGTGCAATCATCAACACTGTCTAATTCTAGAACTTTTTCATCATCCTAAAAGGAAACCCCATATCTATTAAACAGTCTCTCCCCATTCCCCTTTCCCTCAGTTTCTGGAAACCACTATTACTATTCTGTTTTTTATCTCTATGAATGTGCCTATTCTGAACATTTCATGTAAGTAGAACCATATATTATGTGACCTTTTGTGTCTGCCTTCTTTCACTTAGCATGTTTTCAAGGTTCATCCATGTTATAGTGTGTATCAGTACTGCATTTATTTTTATGGCTGAATAATATTATATGGATATACCACATCTTGTTTATCTGTTCATCAGTTGATGGACATTTGAGTTGTTTCTACTTCTTGGCTATTGAGAATAAGACTGCTATGAATATTCATGTGCAAATTTTTGTTTGAAAACCTGTTTTCAGTTCTTTTGGAAGTGCCCAGGAGTAGAATTGTTGGGTCATATGGTACTTTTCATTTTTTAACTCTTTGAGGAACCAATAAACTGTTTTCCACAGACAGCAGCTGCACCATTTTGCATTCCCTCCAGCAGTGTCTGAGGGTTCCAATTTCTCCACATCCTTGCCAACATTTGTTATATTCCTTTTTTTTTTTGATAGTAGCCATCAAACTATTTCACAACCACCAGTGGGTATGAAATAGTATCTCATCATCATGATTATGATGATGATTTGCATTCCCCTAATGACTAATGATGTTGAGCATCTTTTCTTGTGTTTGTAGCCACTAGTATATCTTCTTTGGAAAAACGTTTATTCAAGTCCATTTTTGATTAGGTTGTCTTTTTTTTTTTTTTTTTTTGAGTGTAGTTGATTTACAATGTTGTGTTAGTTTCAGGTGTACAGGAAAGTGAATCAGTTATACATATATTTATATCCACTCTTTTTTAGATTCTTTTCCCATATAGGCCATTACAGAGTATTGAGTAGAGTTCCCTGTGCTATACAGTGTAGGTCCTTATTAGTTAATCTGTTTTATATATAGTAGTGTGTGTATGTCAATCCCAATCTTCCAATATATCCCTCCCCTCTGTCTTCTTGTTAATTTGTAAGAGTTCTTGGGAATTCCCTGGTGGTCCAGTGGTTAGGACTTGGTGCTTTGACTGCAGTGGCAATCCTTGGTCGGAGAACTAAGATCCCACAAGCTGTGCAGTGTGGCCAAAAAAAAAGAAAAAGAAAAAGTTGTAAGAGTTCTTTATATTTTCTGGATGTTTATCCCTTATCAGATACGTGATTTGCAAATATTTTCTCCCATTCTGTGTGTTGTCTTTCACTTGCTTGATAGTGTCCTTTGATACACAAGGTTTTAATTTTGATAAAGTCTAATTCATCTATTTTTTTTCTTTTTTAAAAAAAATTTATTTATATATTTATTTATTTTGGGCTGTGTTGGGTCTTCGTTGCTGTGCACGGTCTTTCTCTAGTTGCAGTGAACGGGGGCTGCTCTTCATTGGGATGCGCGGACTTCTCATTGCGGTGGCTTCTCTTGTTACAGAGCGCGGGCTTCAGTAGTTGTGTCTCACGGGCTCTAGAGTGCAGGCTCAGTAGTTGTGGTGCACGGGCTTAGGTGCTCCACGGCATGTGGGATCTTCCTGGACCAGGGCTCAAACCTGTGTCTCCTGCATTGGCAGGCGGATTCTTAACCACTGCACCACCAGGGAAGCCCCTATTTTTTTTTCTTTTATTGCTTGTCCTTTGGTGTCATGAAACCATTGCCAAAGCCAAGGTCTTGAAGACTTATCCGTATGTTTTCTTCTAAGAAATTTATAGTTTTGGCTTTTATATTTAGACCTTTGGTCTATTTTGAGTTAATTTTTGTTCCAGGTATGAGGTAAGGGTCCAGTTTCATTCTTTGGAATGTGGATATTCAGTTTTCCCAGCACCATTTGTTGAATTAACTATTATTTCCCCGTTGAATGGTTTTGGTACTCTTGTTGGAAATCATTTGACCATAGATGTATAGGTTTATTTCTGTAGACTCTCAGTTTTATTCTGTTGATCTATATTTTTATCCTTATGCCAGTACCACACTGTTTTTGTGTTTTTGGCTGCGTTGGGTCGTCGTTGCTGCGCATGGGCCCTCTCCAGTTGCAGCGAGCAGGGGCACTCTTGGCTGTGGTGCGGTGGCTTTGCCTGTTGTGGCACACAGGCTCTAGGCACGCGGTCCTCAGCAGTTGCAGCATGTGGGCTCAGTAGTTGTGGCTCATGAGGGCTCAGTAGTTGTGGCTCGTGAGAGCTCAGTAGTTGTGGCACACGGGCCCAGCTGCTCCACGGCATGTGGGATCTTCCCAGACCAGGGCTTGAACCCGCGTCCCCCGCATTGGCAGGCATATTCTTAACCACTGCGCCACCAGGGAAACCCACCACACTGTTTTGATTACTGTAACTCTTTAGTAAGTTTTGCAGTCGGGAAGTGTGAGTCCTTCGATTTTGTTCTTCTTTTTCAAAACTGTTTTGGCTACTCAGGGTCCCTTGCAATTTCATATACATTTGAGGATTGCTTTTCCATTTCTGCAAAAAAGGCCATTAGAATTTTGAGAACATTTTGCATTTTAATAGTGACTGCCTCTACGTCTTAGAATTATGAGTGATTTTCCCCTGTCTCTTAAACTTTCCATTATTAGCTATAATGCACACGTATTGTTTATTTTATAATCAAGAGATGGAGGGAGCTAGCATTAAAGGGAAAGTTTTGAACTCTATTTTCTGTTAACCAGCAGACAAAAATGTTAATATCTGACATCAGAATTATGTAGCTGTTGCCAAGGCTGTTGCTTGAAAGAACAGAATAGCTTGGTTAAATTGTTCCCTAAAATGGCAGGCCACTTGTTCAGCTGTTTCAGAGATCCTTTGTAATTTTTGTGCTTTTCTGGAAGAGTTGAGGTGCCAACCCTGCATATGTGATCTTTGGCCTGATGTGAAATGCACTGACTTTTAAAAAAATTCATAGCAGTATTACTCATAATAACCAAAAAGTAGAAGCAACCCAAATGCCCATCAACTGATGAATGGATAAACAAAATGTGGTATAGCCATACAGTGGAATGCTATTTAGCAGTAAAAAGGAATGAAGTACTGATAGGTGCTACAACATGAATGAACTGGGAAAAGACTATGCCAGACGCAAAAGATTAATTCTATAGGACTGGGGGTGAGAATGGGAGATGACTCCACCAGGTTTCTTTTGGGGATGAAGAAAATGTTCTAAAGTTAGATTATGGTGATGATTGTATTATAGATATGCTAGAAATCATTGAATTGGACACTTAAAACTGATGGATTTTATGGTATTTAAATTATACCTACTCAGGTTAGGATCCTGATTCCCCCACTTACAGCTCTGCTGTACAGTCATCCAGTGGTATCTGTGGGGGATTGAGTCCAAGACACCCTGCTGATATCAAAATCCACAGATGCTCAAGTCTCTTGTATAGAATGATGTAGTATTTGCACATAACCTAGGCACATCCTCTCGTGTACTTTAAATCATCTCTAGATTACTTATAGTAGATAATACAATGTAAATGCTATGTGAATAGCTGCCGGCATGTGGCAAATTCAAGTTTTGCTTTTTGGGACTTTCTGGAATTTTTTTCCCCCAAATATATTTGATCTGTAGTTGGTTAATCTGCAGATGTGGAACCTGTGGATATGGAGGGCCAACTGTAATAACAAATAGCCCTCAAATCCTAGTGATTTACATTGACAAACATATTCTTCGCTCACATTACATGTCCAGGGGCTGTGGGCAGTTGCTGCAGTTCGGCTTGGCTGCTCAGTCTGGGACCCAGGTGGAAGGAGTTAGTCCCGCATCGGGACTCCTGGCCAAGGGAAAGAACAGGACGCTCATCTACACAAGCATTGGCTCTTAAAGCTTCTACCAGACCTGTGTAGATCACGTTCACTCATGCTCCATTGACCAAAGCAAGACATGTGGCAAGGCTGACAGTGAAGTCACTCACCCTACAGGGAGGCACCACAGTCACTTGACAGTGGGCAGGGCTGTGTGTATGATCTGCTTACAGAGAAGGGAACAATAAAGTAATTGACTTTAATCACCTTGCTCAAGTGACTTAACCTCTCCAGGCCTCAGTTTCATTATCTACAAATTGGGGAGATAATAGTTGTTTGGATCAGCAAGTGACCACATGTAAAGTAAGCCCAGTACATGCTGTGTGCTGTTTAATCATTAGCTGCTGCTGCTTTTATTATTATTCTCTCCTCCTCCATTTGGTATTCTTTTACTCAACCTACAAGACCCTACTCATAGAATCCTTTTCATGGTTCCTGCTCTTTTGGTTTCTTACCAGTCAACTCTGCCCTTCTAACACTCTGAGCTCAGTGGCAAAAGTTCAGGTTTGGGGCTGTGTTTGGGGTTGGGCAATGATAGACTTGCCTATTTGTTCATAGGTTCAGATAAGAAGAACTACACTCACAATGCAAAGTGTCTCTTCCCTTGTTCTAGGGTAGTGAATGTAACTTTTCCTTTTAACATCCTCAGAATAGCTGCCAGAGACACTACTTATGGATCATCCTCCTCCTTCTGTGCCCTTTTTAAAATCAGTGTTTGAGAAAGGAATTGATCACTGGATTCTTCTCAGTTCCAGCCAAGCCTGAATAGGGTTGTCATAACCAGTTCAGGATCAAATTTTGGATGCAGACTGAGTGGTAACAGCTTTAGGGCAGTATATCCTATAAACCACTTAATAGTCCAGTCTTCTTAGTCAAGTTTACTTCCTGTAGAAATCCTTGTCCAGAGCAAAAGCATTTGGGGCTGCTCCAAGGTCCATATACCCTGTTAGAGGCAGCTCTCAAACACCAGCTCATCAGAGTCCACGTCAGCTCTGATGAGTGGAAGACATCAGACTGATAAGGTTTTAAGGTGATCTGGGATATGGCTTATTTCTTTCATTTTTTGGCAGTTGTTGCTGTGTTGGATATAAGTAAGATTTAAAAAAAAATTTTTTTTTTGGTCAATTTGAATTCTTTTCCTTTCCCTTGTAGTGTAAGGCCAGCACTGGTGGACACCGATTTTCATGTTCATTCTGCAAGTGCCCAAGGGAAGGTGAGTGGTGGTAGAGATGGAGGTGGTAGTTTTTATTTTGTGCACTGAGCAAAACAAATTTCATGCTTTCCTTGGCTTCAAAGAGTGATCATCCCTAAATACAAGATGATCTGTAAAGCTCTTAAAAGTGCAGTGTGATAGCTAACTTCGTGTGACCTGTTAGTAAATCGTTTTGGATCTCAGAGTTCTGCCAGGGGAATGAGATGGGTTATGGGCTCCTTATCCATAACACAGCTGACCAGATGTCAGTAGTATTGTTACTCAGAATACATTTTAAGGATATTAGACTGAGAAGGAGTCTACATGGCATTAGTCCATGTGGACACCCCACCCACCCTACCCCAGCTTCTTTGAAGTTATTGGGAATAATTTGCTATTGTTATTATTTTCTCATTTACGTTCTAAACATTTGAGGATCTTCAACACAAAAACATTTGTTAAAGTAACAGTAAAAATATAAACAAGAGACAATAATCAGGATTGAGGGTTTGTGTTATTTTTATAGAGTAATAAACCTAACAGCTTCTCAGTAACTTGGTTTTAAAGTTAATTTCTCCTGAGAACCTGTAGGTAAACAACCTTGAAGAGTGTGTCAAAGGCATCTGTAACAATAGTCCTATAACAATGACTGTTATGTGCCTCTTTCTGATATTATTCTGTAAGGAAAGCTAGTGCATGACCATAAAATACAGTTCAGTGCTGGGATCCTGTTAGTCTTCTGAAAGATCTGTTTGTTCCAAGGTTAGAACTTAGCATGCCTACAAAGAATTCCTTAGCTGGGCTTTTGGCCTATAGTGGAGATTCTACTCTCTAGTGAGGGCTGTGAAGCAGGTGTTCTGAAAATCTTTGGGGAAGGCTCTACATGCTCTAGAGACCAAACCAGCATATGGGAAGGTGAGTAAATAACTTCCCCATGGACAGGTTGGAGATTTTTAGCTTGTTGTATTACTTCAATTAGGCAAAATTGTACTTTTTCCCTCAAGAAAGACTTCTTTCTCAGTCTACTCTAACAAATGAACAGATGGTTTATAAAAACCCTTGAGCACCATACCACTAAGATGGCTGAAACAACTTTAACATGGAAACATACATAGCAAGTATTCATTGGTTGCCTGTCACTGCTTTTAAGTAATCTCTACACTGCTCCCATAGAATGTCTTTTTGAGCCTCATGACTTCCTCTAAGAATGAATTAATTGCAGAAATACCTCCAATTAACTGGACAAATTATCCTGCTTTAGAAAGAGATTTGAAATGAGTCATTTATATTTTGAAGGACATTTGCCCATTGTAATTATTTGCATATAAATGAGCTGTGTGCAGGTAGGTCTCTTCTTAGCTTCGCCGGAGAATAGGGTGTCTGGTTCTACAGAATTTGAGCAGCTATCTTAGTACCGTAACACTGGAAGAAGCAAGGCCCCTAGCCATACACGTTTGAGATAAGTGTTTCTAGCAAACTTCTAGCAAGGGCCATATCTTTGGTAATTTTGTCCCCAGATCTGTTCTATCATTGGTTATAATAATAAAGATCAGGGTCTCATGAAAGATTTAAATGTTGGGGAAGTGATAGAAAACTCGTAAGATTAAATTTTTTAAATACTGGGTAGTTTCTTCTGTTAACTATTTTATATGCTGTCTTATTAGCCATGCTTAAAGTCTGTCAGAGGACTTTTTTGTAGGTATTTCTTTGACTTTTAAAACTATTCCAGGGAATTCCCTGGTGGTCCAGTGGTTAGGACTTGGTGCTTTCACTGCTGTGGCCCAGGTTCAGTCCCTCGTCGGGGAACTAAGATCTCTCATGCCACGTGGTGCAGCCAAACAAAACAAAATAAAAGCATTCCAGTATAAGTATTTGGTGGCAGGTAAGGAGGAATCACAGTGTTTGGGGGGATAAAACCTGTTGGAGATTCTCTTTCTGTTCTGTTCCTCTAGCGACAGAGGCCAAGCAAGAATTAATAACCTACCCTCAGCCTCAGAAAACATCCATACCAGTACCGTCAGAAAAACAACCCAGCCAACCAAGGTCAGCTGATAAGGAATCTGAACCCAAGAAGCGGGAAGAAGGACAAGAACCACGCTTGGGACATCAAAAGAGAGAAGCAGAAAGGTATCTCCCTCCTTCGCGGAGGGAAGGGCTCACCTTCCGAAGAGACCGAGAGAAGGAGCCATGGTCTGGGGAGACACGCCAGGATGGGGAAAGCAAAAGTAAGTGGTTTGTTGGGGCATGTACCAGACCGTGACCACTGTGGTTGGAACATAGATTGCTTGTGTTGTGGCTCTGGACCAGCAGCTTCCTGCACCCTAGTAAAACTGCTCGGCCTGATTGAAGAGGCTCTTGCTTTTCCCGGCCTCTCTGAAGTAATCTATATCTTCCAAATAGCAAGTTGCTATTCAGATGCAGCAAAGCATAACTTTAGATATCTAAGTATTGGGGAAGAAAAATATGAAGTATTTGACTAGCATTTTGTTATAGAACCAGCCTTGGTAGAGCAGGGTAACATCTGCAGTCATCTGCAGTAAAAAAAAAAATACACACACACACACACACACACACACTCAGGCTCTGAGGACTTCAAAAATGTAAACCTTTCTCTCTCTCTCCTTTCTCCTCTCCCATTTGTGCTTGGTTTGTTCAGCAATCATGCTAAAACGCATCTATCGTTCCACTCCACCTGAGGTGATAGTGGAAGTGCTGGAGCCCTACGTCCGCCTTACTACTGCTAACGTCCGTATCATCAAGAACAGAACAGGCCCCATGGGCCACACCTATGGCTTTATTGACCTTGACTCCCATGCGGTGAGTCGTAGTTATCCGTCACCACCACCCCCACCCCCTGGATCCCTCACCTCCTACTACCTCAGCCAGGGATGGCTGGCTATAGAAACCTCCAGAAGGTTTGAAGGACTTTAATCTTGGAATTCTCATTTGCTACTTGGTACCATAACCCCTCTTACTCTTTTCTTGGGGTTCATTCAGGTGAAATGACTGCCCTTGAAAGTTGGAACTCTGAGTGGTTTTCCAGATCCATTTTTGTCTTGTGGCATTTACAGTTTCCAGTTAAAATAAAGTGACAGCTTAGTCACTTGTGGAAAATCTGAGGACTAAACCTTTTCAAGATTTTAGTGAATTTTCTGATTTCTTAAAATCATTTTGCCTGGCCACAGACAGTTTTATGTTTGATGGAAACAGAGCATTTCCTCTTTTTCCTCAAAGTGTTGCTTTAATAGATTTCTTGTGGCTTGAAGTTTTAGTTGTGGGGCCCTTTTCTATGGAAGTAATGTGAGGATAGCAATGAAAATCATTGATATTTCTTAGATTTCACAGGATAACAATGAAAAGCATTGATATTTCTTAGATTTCATGCTCAGAAATCACAAGAGACTTTGTAAACTGAATCTGATGCAATGACAGTTGCAGACTAGAAGAGGATTTGAATTTCTGAAATTTATACCAAGAACTGATGTCTACTCTGACCATTATTCTGATCAACCCTTCATTAAGAGTTGCCTGTTTTTGCCAGTGTGCTCTTAGTATTACAGTTATGACCAGAACATAATGTTTAGAAATTTTTCTTTTTTTTTTGTGGTATGCGGGCCTCTCATTG
Organism: Pseudorca crassidens; assembly: GCF_039906515.1. NCBI lineage: Eukaryota > Metazoa > Chordata > Mammalia > Artiodactyla > Delphinidae > Pseudorca > Pseudorca crassidens. The sequence continues at coordinate 69,257,413 of NC_090305.1, forward strand.
TTGTGGCCTCTCCCGTTGCGGAGCACAGGCTCAGCGGCCATGGCTCACGGGCCCAGCCGCTCCGCGGCATGAGGGATCTTCCCGGACCGGGGCACAAACCTGTGTCCCCTGCATCGGCAGGTGGACTCTCAACCACTGCGCCACCAGGGAAGCCCTAGAAATTTTTCTTTTGAGAAGGAAAATCCATGTTCAGTTTTCTTTCAAGGGACATGTCCTTTTCCCTCTTTGGGTTCAAATGAGTCTTTGCTTCCCCAGGAAGCTCTTCGCGTAGTGAAGATCTTGCAGAACCTTGATCCACCATTTAGCATTGATGGGAAGATGGTAGCTGTAAACCTGGCCACTGGAAAACGAAGGTAAAGCAGAGGGGTGCTACCCCCACTCAGGTTTTTGGGAGGAAACTCTTATTCCTGGCTGGAGAGACAGGTAGTAAAACGTGGTGCTTTCCCAGTATGAGTTGCTTCAGGTACGTGTGTATGTTTTCTTTTTCTGAAGCTTGCCTTGTTCTGACTCTAGGTTTTTGTTTTTCTCTTTAAATAGCAGTACTAGGTACTTCTGTTTTTTCCCTCTTGATTCTCTGGTATCTTTGGGTCCCAGGTGATGGTACAGTCTTGGATGTGCAGGGAAAAAATTGCAATATATGCTTGCCCCTTGGAATCCTAAGAAAATGCTGTCTTGACTTTGTTCGTACCCCCATAGTGCTGGGAAATCTTATTCTTCTTTACTCCTTCATTCATCTTGACCCAGGAGTGGTAACTGGGAAATGGCTGCATCAGAGAGGCAAGCTTACAGGGATGGGGCAGATCTTGCTCTGGCACCCTCAACTCAGTTGCTGTTTTGCTTCAGCCGATAGCTTTGTAGAAGTCCCACTGCCCCTCCCCTCGGGAGTCTCTGCATCACCAGACTTGCTTACTGTCTGGGTTGGTTCCTTTCCATACAAAAGAGGGAAAAGAGTTTCTCAGCAAATCTGTAGGGTTGGGCACTCCTCAAGTGGCTTTTGGTAGCAGGCTCAAGACATGTTGTATTGTTTGTTGCAGAAATGATTCTGGGGACCATTCTGACCACATGCACTACTATCAGGTAGGCTTCAGCAGTTGGGGGGTGCTCTATTAAAATCCTCAAGTGACTGAAAGAGTGATCTTAAATTTTCTCTAGTGGGTAATTGTTAAGGTAAATGGCTATCAGAAGTTCCATAATTTTAACTTGTCTTTCTGTGATAGGGTAAAAAATATTTCCGAGATAGGCGGGGAGGTGGCAGAAATTCAGACTGGTCTTCAGATACAAATCGACAAGGACAACAGTGTGAGTGACCTTTGTCTTATTTCTATTGTTCTTTTTGGCTTGACTACTCATTCATTGAAATCTTCATGGTCACAAAGTTGGCAAGAGATGCAGTTGACTAGGGGTTATGTCTCAGAGAGCATCGTCTACAGGTTCTGTACTGTTTTGGGTTGGCCAGCCTCGTTCTTAGATTGTTCTTGATGAGTCCCCAGCAAGGGCTTCATTGGACAGGGACTAACACTGGCTCTGGTTTTATTCCCTCTAGCTTCATCTGACTGCTACATATATGATTCTGCTACTGGCTACTATTATGACCCCTTGGCAGGAACTTATTATGACCCCAATACCCAGGTGAGTTTTTGGCTTTGTTATTTTGTCAGTGATTCTTTTGAGAAAAGTACCTGTGATTTGTTACTTTGAAGGTTTTATTCCCTGTATTCTCTGGTTGCTCATTACATGAAAAGTATAAAAGTTTAAATCTATATAAGCTGAATATTTCTCCATTCAAGGCAGCTGCTCCACTGTTGTACTATGTGTACCTCATGTCTACTTCTTGTTTTAAAAAGTCCAGGTTTTATATTGAGTTATATTTATTTAGGTGGATTTTAAAGATGATAATCTTCATGTTAACTGTTGTACATATAGAAAATCAATGCGTTGTGGCATTACAGGCAAGAACAGTGCTGTTCTTGGAAAAATGGACAGTGAGTGGTCTGGCTACATCCTGGCCCCTGAAGTGGAGTTTTCGATTGTTTGATATGGTCTCTTCTTAGGCTTGAGGGAGAGAGCTGTTCTTTCCCTCAGAAGGGAACTGTGCTCCTTAGATCTGGAATTACTGGGAAAGTAAAACGTTCTGTAGACTTAACTGTTTCCAACTGTATTGCAGCAAGAAGTCTATGTGCCCCAGGACCCTGGGTCACCTGAGGAAGAAGACATCAAGGAAAAGAAACCCACCAGTCAAGGAAAGTCAAGCAGCAGGAAGGAAACGTCTAAAAGAGATAGCAAGGAGAAAAAAGACCGAGGAGTGACAAGGGTAAGATGACTTGTGAATCTGCTCCCTTTTCACCACATAATTACAGATTAAAAGAAAAGAGTCATAGACAGACGAGGTCTGGGTTTCAGGTGTAGAGTTACTAAAAAAGCAGGCAGTCCCCTAGCCTCTTACAGCCTGTCGTCCCTCTCTTTTCTAAATACAGAAACTGTGGATGGTGGAACAAAGTGGCTCAGCTCAAACCCCAATACCTCAGCTCCACACAGTTTCACTTTCCTACATCCCTTTTCAGTGCTTGACTCCGTATACACACTTCTATAGGCAGGGGATACCATTTTCTATTCTTTATTCACTTTATATTTGATCATAAGTATTTTTTCATGTTTGTATAATACTCTTTATTACTTCCATGCCTGTATGGTAAAAATTCATAGTAAAACTGTGACCTTGTTTTCTTCATCATTCCTACATTGTTTGTCTCTTCTTTCTAATCTTATTCTGTTATAATATACAGCATTTAACATTTTCTTTTTTCTTTTTTAAATTACTTCCTTAGGATAAATTTTCAAGAACAAAGATGATGAACATTTTTACATTTCCTGACATAAAATCAAATTGTTTTCCAAAGAATTATATTGATTCACCCTGACACCAGTTATGCATTAATGCAAATGGATGAATTAGCCTGTGGCTTAATTCATAACTTGTCTTTTTTCTCCCCCCCCTTCTAATACTACTAGTGTTTATGCAGATACATATATAGAGAGAAAGAATCTGTCTGAGAACTTTTTTCTTCTAATTTTGTTGAGATATAATTAATATACAGCACTGCATAAGTTTAAGGTATACAGCATAATGATTTGACTTATATACATGATGAAATGATTACCACAGTAAGTTTAGTGAACATCCATTGTCTCATAAAGAAACAAAATAAAAGGAAAAAAATGTTTTTTTCTTGTGATGAGAACTCTTCAGATTTATCCTCTTAACAGCTTTCATATATAACATACAGCACTGTTCATGTCTAGTATTTATGTATATTATAATTGGAAGTTCTTACCTTTTGACCACCTTCATCCAATTTCCCCACCCCCTACTCCCACCCTGCCTCTGGTAACTACAAATCTGATCTCTTTTTCTTTGAGTTTGTTTGTTTGTTTGGGTGTTTTGTTATGTTTTTCTTTTGTTTCCCTACAACACTATGTTAGTTTTGGTTCACAACATAGTGATTCAAAATTTCTATACATTACAAAATGATCACCACTGAAAACTTAGACTTTAAAGTTATACTGGCTTAATATGTGGGGTTTTTTTTGTTTTCTTTATAAATTTATTTATTTTCATCTGTGTTGGGTCTTCGTTGCCGCGTGCGGGCTTTCTCTAGTTGCGGCGAGTGGGGGCTACTCTTCATTGCAGTGCGCAGGCTTCTTATTGCGGTGGCTTCTCTCGTTGTGGAGCATGGGCACGCAGGCTTCAGTAGTTGTGGCACATGGGCTCAATAGTTATGGCTCATGGGCTCTAGAGCATGGGCTCAGTAGTTGTGGTGCACGGGCTTAGTTGCTCTGCGGCATGTGGGATCTTCCCGGACCAGGGATCAAACCCATGTACCCTGCATTGGCAGGCGGATTCTCGACCACTGTGCCACCAGGGAAGCCCCTGGCTTAATACTTGGATTCTGCTTTTGCCCCTTATTCTTTCTAACCATATTCTCAATCATTTGTAAAATTAGCATATTAATGCCTATTTAGAAGGATTATAGTAAAGGCTGAAGGAGATAATGTATATAAATGCATCATCTGGTGCCTGACATATAGTAATCACTCAATATATACTAAATGTGATGTTTTTAAAGTTTTTTTTTTTAATTTTGGAATCGTTATAGTAACATTACAGATATTTCACAAATTAAGAGGTTTGGAAAATCAGACTCATTTCAACAGGGTTAACTCTAAACCCAGCTTTTATAAGTATCATATAAAAATTATCTGGGATTTTGATCAGTTTCAGGAAAATGCCAGTGAGGGGACAGCTCCCCCAGAAGATGTCTTTAAGAAGCCTCTGCCTCCCACTGTGAAGAAGGAAGAGAGTCCTCCACCAGTAAGGCTAAGCTGATGCACTGGGCTAGGGCTGGGGCTGGTTCCGAATGGGAAGGGAAGTTCAAAGGTTGATGCCTCACTTTGGTGTTGGTCCTTTAGCTCTCTCTGTCTCACAGACAAGACTCTTCTTGAGTATAAGCATGAGGTAAATTTTCCTGTCTGCTAAAAGGGGTATTGATGGAGAATCAGAGGCAGTTATCGGTCCTCTTTCCCTCTGCCTTGTGACATTCCCACCAGACTGGCCCTTTTTAAGTTAGAATCTCGGTCTTGTTAATTCTTCTCTTCTAAATGACCAAGGAAACCCATTTTCCTGGCCCTGATGTTTCCTACCTTTTGGTGCTGCATGAGAATCTCTTAGATGTCGAGTGCATGCATGGTCATTTTTATAGTTTGCCTGCCAGAGTGAACAATGCTAACATTCGTACCCATTTTTTAGATGCCTTTAAGTGATAGTGTCAATCTAATCACAAGTTATTTCGATTAAATACAAATATATAACAATAGAGACCCTCTGTTTTTATTTTGATTGATCATATGCCAGTGATCATGCATCATTATTTAACATTTCCTATAAGCTACTGATAAATACTTTTTGCCTGCTCTACATTATTGATTCAGTTCACTATAACATCTGTCCTAACCATGCCTTTGTCTTTACCTTACTCAGGAACTGAATCTGTCTACCTGAGTGTTTATCCTTCAGTTGCTTTTAGTCCATCTCCTAAATCTCTTTTGCTCTAGGAGTTACTGTAGCCTTGATGAAAGTTATCTTTCCTTTTCTCCATGGGTTACAGTGACTTGGAGGTGGTTGCTATCTCTGCCTCTTCAAAAGTAACTTTTAAACTCTCCCTGTGGTCTCTGTCAGTTTCCCTTTCTCTTCCTTCTCATCACTGTTCTGTTGCTAGAGTCACTCCTAAGGGAAACTTTCTGGCTTATCTCAGTGGACAAGGAGAACAGTCAAGCTCGAGCCATGTTGCTTCCATCTGGGAAATGAGCAACATGGTCAGTGGGCCTGTTTTGAACCCAGTTCATTATTCAGGCTAAAAGAAATGAGATGCCCATATCAGAATATCCAGAAAACAGGCCCCAAATATAGGTTGAGTTTGCGTTAATCCCTGGCCTTCTCCTACCAGCCTAAAGTGGTAAACCCACTGATCGGCCTCCTGGGTGAATATGGAGGAGACAGTGACTATGAGGAGGAAGAGGAGGAGGAGCAGACCCCTCCTCCACAGCCCCGCACAGCACAGCCCCAGCAGCGGGAGGAGCTGACCAAGAAGGAGAATGAAGAAGACAAACTCACTGACTGGAATAAACTGGCTTGTCTGCTCTGCAGAAGGCAGTTTCCCAATAAAGAAGTTCTGAGCAAACACCAGCAGCTTTCAGACCTGCACAAGGTATTAAGGGAAGGGCCCTGACCTTTCGAACTTTTGACTCTTTATCACTGTTGAGCATTACAGTGACTAAAGAAGCTTATGCTGTCCTCCTCAGCCTGTATCTTCCCCAACTCCTCTAATTAAATCAGTTTAATTCAAAAATGAGTTGCTGGGACTTCCCTGTGGTCCAGTGGTTAAGACTTCGCCTTCCACTGCAGGGGCCGCAGGTTCGATCCCTGGTTGGGCAACTAAGATCCCACATGCCATAAAGCGCGGCCAAAAAAAAAAAAAAGACAAAAATGAGTTGTTCCTCCACCTTTTGTTCATGAGTTGCTCTACATTAAGATGGTGCCTACCTTCAAAAAACTTCAGGGTGTAGACCCAAGGCAAGCATCATGGCTGTGGCTGGGGCACCAAACATGGAAGCTGTGCTGAAGACAGGAGGAGAAGGGGTCGTGGAAAAGGAAACTCACCTGCTGGGTTTCTCATCTTAGCTCTACCATTAACCTAAGAGTTGGACTTCAGATAAGGCCCTTTTCTTCTTTGATACTTGGTGGCTTCACCTGGTTCCATCTAGCTCTGACAGTGTGTGGTTTTCCCCAAGGGTGAGTCACATTCTGCCATCTCTTCATGTAGTGAGTTATTGCTATAAGCCATGGCACAAAAACTATTCTTGGGGTGTTAAACTGACATACATTGGTCCTCCCTTGCAGTCTTCTCATTTATATGTACTGGCCAAGGAGCCAAATTCTGGACAAGTAAAGCCCCTAGATGGACTCGTGTTCTCAGTATAAAGTAATTTCTTTCACACTCCTTTTCCAGCAGATGTTGCTAGAGCACGTGAGGGGATAAGATTTAGACTTTCTCTCAATATAAAACCCAAAGTCCTATGTAGCTAAAAGCTGAAAAGCTCTGCTTTGATGATAGGCACACCTCTTCTTCCAGCTGCCTCTGTTGAGGCTCTGCAAAGTTTCTAGGATTCTGAGAGGCTCCTTCTGACAACCCCTGCAACAGACTACCTCCAAGTTCCTTTGACCTTCTGGAATTCTGAGTCATCAGACAAAACATTTAAAATTCAGCTCTCTTATGAAAGTGCTAATAAATTGCTAAAGAGATTAAAAAGTTGTTGTCAGGAAAGAGGAGCCAGCGGTCTGATGAATCCACAAACTGAACTAGCCCTGGGACAGTGGAACGTGGACTATAGCACTTTTCCTTTCCTTGCAGTAATCCAATGCAAAGAATCCCCTTTCTGTACAAGAGCTGCTCTGGACACCTTAAGTTTCTTATATATGCCAGAAGGAGCCACGCTTCAGGAGTGTAGGACCCTCAAGGAGTACAGGACTCTCAGAGAAATCTGTTCATTTGTGACCTTGGAGTTCCTTTTCCTGTTTCTCTGTGGGCTTGAATAGTGCCCACAGAGAATAGTGTCTGAGGATGGCAGGTGGTAGTGGTGGTAGGCAGAACATGTGGGCATTTGGTTTTCTTCACTGGTGTAGTCAGATTCCCCTCTCCCATTTTTACCTTAGGTAAAGAGATATAAACCAGATTTGTGTCTTCTACACTTTGGAGAGAAGTAGGATAAAATTCTGTCTTGTGTCACAACATGTAACTAATCTATGTGACAAGCCAGTGTTAGAACCTGGGTTCCCATTGGTGAGCCTAACGCAAGACCAGTTAGGGATTGTTGCTTGCATGGTGCCGTGATCACTTGGGAGGGTTAGTCAGTGAAAGGAGCTACAGTCCTAGAGCAGCTATCAGGAAAGGCCTAGAGCATTTCTAGGACCACTTTTTTTAGACCTACACTCATAGAACTCCCTCTCTTCTCAGCAAAACCTGGAAATCCATCGGAAGATAAAACAGTCTGAGCAGGAGCTAGCCTATCTGGAGAGGAGAGAACGGGAGGTAAGATTTGGTGACTTGTTACTCCCTTGACCCCCAACTCTTTTTGCTTTCTGGTGTAGCATTTGTAGGCTGTGCTGAAGATAAAGAACGAAGAAGCCCCAAAAGATGGTGTATATATTTCTCAAAACTCATCAAACTACATTAAAGTGGGTACATTTTATAGTTTATAAATTATACCTTAGTAAAGTTGCTTTTTTTAAAGGTGATGTTAGGGTCTTTGGGTAGGTGAAATAACATTCCTCTTTCCTGCCCAGCTTTTAAAATCAATGAAGGAGTGTTGGATAGGGCTGCTGAAATAGCATCTTTTACTGTTAAAGGCCAAGTTGGAGGAAGTAGCTTAGAGTGAGAGCCAAATGGACTTGCTATCTAGACCAATTAGGCAGACTCACTTACCCAGCTACAGGCTTCACTGGCCCATGACAGGTCTTATGTGACCGTCAAGAATCCACCTGTGGAGGCGTATTGGAGAGCACCTCCTCCTCAGAAGAGGAAAAGATAGCCTCTTCTTCCCAAATTTACCAGTTAGAGAAGCCACTACTTTCTCAAGAAGAATGTTTGAAGGAATGAGAGATTCCAGGAGTTACCAGTTGAATCCCTTCACATTAGAAGAAATATCGGGAATAAAGTGAAGCTTTCGCACTCTCCCACCCCCTCAGATGGGAGTCTCAGATCTGTTCTTCTGCTTACCAACAGGGAAGGTTTAAAGAAAGAGGAAATGATCGCAGGGAAAAGCTCCAATCTTTTGATTCTCCAGAAAGGAAACGAATTAAATACTCCAGGGAAACTGACAGGTAAGCTAGAAACTCTTCACTCAGCCTAGGTCTCAAGCCTAATGATGAAACCATCACTTTCTTTAACATGCTGCCTTTTTCTCTCTCGGGGAGTGAGGTTATCGGGAGCAGGTTCTGTCTGAACTCTTGAGCATGAAGTTCACCCCAGCCTTTTTACCACCTGTCTTAACACAGGGAATATGTATGTTTGCATGTAAGAATCACTGGCTGCTTAGCTGCTCAAAACCAGGGCTGGAGTGGCTATAGTTGGGAACCCTTTCTCTCCTCATCAGTAACACTGTACCTCCGTATTAGCCTGATAAGAATGTCACACTCTTGGACTTTTTTCTCTAGGGAACCTCCATTCTCACACATTAGGTGCTGAATAAATGGTTGGCTGCTGATAGAAATATATGATCTCTAGCTTCCTGTGCTTGTTTCTGGTCAGAGAGCTCCAAAGTTGTGAGTCCAGAGTTATACAGAATTTGCTGATAGCCCACTGTGTACAGGTACTGCACCAAGGGCAAGGAATATTCATGTGGACAAGACACGTATTATCCTTGACTGTCTGAACAGAGAATAGGAAGGCTTAGGTGGTACTTTGTCTTGTAGGGCAGACACAGAAATCCGGTGGAGAAGGGGAGGGCATTTCAATTGGAGGGAACTGCATGCTTCATGGATGAAAGAGAGAGAGGTCATGATGCATTTGAGAAGCTGTAAGTAGCTTGATGGGCTGAACACTGAAGATAAGTGGTTGAGTGACAAGGAGATGAGGCTGGCTCAACAGACACAGTCCAGTTCTTGAAGTTCATGCTCCTTTAACACCTTGCTAAGACTTTGTCTTAGGGCAGTGGGAGGTTATGAAATGGTTTTAGGCAGGGTATTGATCTAGTGAAACTTGAACAAGTCTCTACATTGGTAAGCAAAAGAACTAGTAGCGAGGGTAGAGTATGCCTGTGGGGAAAGGGGAGATAATTGATGGAGAAAGTCCCCTAAGAAGTCTAGGTGGGGTCTGGGGCTCTGGCATTCCAACTTATTTGTTCACAGCCCTCAATAAGAGATTATTTTGAATCGTGGCCCAGAATATATGTATGTGTGTAAATAACTGAAAAAGAAATCTTCATGAAAAATACTTCCTTACTGTGCAGTAAACTCTGACATTTTTATTTTAGTCTATTCTATTCGCATTTGTAAGAAGTGCTAAGTTGGGACCACTTAATCAATGTAGCATCCCATTGGGTCATTCTCTGCAATTTGAAATACACTGAACGATGACAAAACTGAAGGAGTCAGCCAGGAGGAGGAAGAGCACCTTAGCCCTGAGTCAGTTGGGTGTAGCTGGGTGTAGAAAGAGATGCCTCTCTATTCTCAGCACCCATCACATCACATTCTACTGGCTCTCCTCCTTCTAAGTCTTCTCTCCTGCTCCTCTTCCTTTTCTGGGTTATTCCAGATATTCTCCAGGACTCTGCCCTCAGTTTTCCTTTATTCTTGCTCCTCCATCCTCTTGACTTGGACTGCCTACGGTACCCAAGGCTTTAGCCACCACTCACAGGCTAACAAGTCCTATGGCTCCATCTCAAGTCATTTCTGTTTTCTGAGCTCAAAATCATCATTTCTGTTTACCTTCTGGGCATATCCTCTTGGCCACTCCTCAGCCTCCTCACACTAAACAATTACTCAATATTATATTCCACATTATTTTCTAGTCCAGTCCTGCTAAACCTGCTGTATTCCTATTTCAGAGTAGTAACATCATCGCATCATGGTCTACCTGGTCTGTCCCAATCTTCCTCCTTTATCCTCTGTATCGTTAGTGGCCACATCCATAATTAAGCCTTGCCCCAATTCCTAGCTCACCTCCAAACTGGACTGCTTACTCCCCATCTTTGCTCTTCAGTCTTTCTACCCTACCATCAAAATGACCTTTATAAACAGAAATCTCCTAAAACTAGCCTTTTTGTGAACATATACCTTGCCTAAAGGGAGGCCTGGGTTCTAGAGATTCTTTGCCTGAAGTATGAAGTACAGAGTCATGATTTAGCATGATGTTCAAGGCTTTTCACAATCTGGCTCAAGCAGCCTTTTATCAATTCCTGCCACTCTTCCTCTGGACAAATTGTATTCTTTCACTTCTCCTTGCTTGTGTCCTCCTTTCCTCCCATGCTTTTTCTAGCTCACAACCTCCTCATTTGTTAAGACCCAGTTCAGGTATACCCTCCTGTTAGAATTCCTCATTTTTGGTGATGCCCCTTCAGGTTTGTGTTCCCTGTTTGTATTTCCATAGTAGGTATATACTGTTGCTACATCCATGGCTGAGCTCTTCAATGTGCTGTAAGCATCTATTCACATATTATCCTTCTCACATCCTTCCCCATGAACAGAGTCAGGTCTTGGTCATCTCTGTATCCTCAGGACAAAGCCAGTTTCATAGATAGCAGGCACTCAAAGATACTGTTTAATATTCTTAAGAGGAGGCAAATCTGAATCAAGAGGACAGAGGTTTTTATTGGGCTCACAAGCATGTCACTTTGAAAGTGCTGGTGTCTAAGTATGTATGCTTCTTTTGCAGTGATCGTAAGCCTGTTGGTAAAGAAGGCATCGACAATAGCAGCAAAGGAGGCTGTGTCCAACAGGCCACTGGCTGGAGGAAGGGGGCAGGCCTCGGATATGGCCATCCTGGATTGGCTTCAGCAGAGGAGGTGAAATGGTTTCCATCTTGTTAGGGGTGGCATGAACCTGGCATATACTTAGTTTCCTCTCATTCTGTGGCCCAGAGCTATGTCCTTGCCTATTAGCTGGGCTTTCACCACTGCTGGCAAAGAACGTGAGAGCTGAGAAGCCTGTCAGTCTTTTTTTTTTTTTTTTAAAAAGAAGATGTCGGGGGTAGGAGTTTATTAATTTATTTTATTTATTTTTACTGTGTTGGGTCTTCGTTTCTGTGCGAGGGCTTTCGCTAGTTGTGGTAAGCGGGGGCCACTCTTCATCGCAGTGCACGGGCCTCTCTTGTTGCGGAGCACAGGCTCCAGACACGCAGGCTCAGTATTGTGGCTCACGGGCCTAGTTGCTCCGCGGCATGTGGGATCCTCCCAGACCAGGGCTCGAACCCATGTCCCCTGCATTAGCAGGCAGATTCTCAACCACTGCGCCACCAGGAAAGCCCCGAAGGCTGTCAGTCTTTTTTTTTCTTTTTTTTACATCTTTATTGGAATATAATTGCTTTACAATGGTGTGTTAGTTTCTGTTTTATAACAAAGTGAATCAGTTATACATACACATATGTTCCCATATCTCTTCCCTCTTGCATCTCCCTCCCTCCCACTCTCCCTATCCCACCCCTCCAGGGGGTCACAAAGCACTGAGCTGATCTCCCTGTGCCATGCGGCTGCTTCCCACTAGCTATCTACCTTACGTTTGTTAGTGTGTATATGTCCATGACTCTCTCTCGCCCTGTCACAGCTCACCCTTCTCCCTCCCCATATCCTCAAGTTCGTTCTCCAGTAGGTCTGTGTCTTTATTCCTGTCTTACCCGAAGGTTCTTCATGACATTTTTTTTTCTTAAATTCCATATATATGTGTTAGCATATGGTATTTGTCTTTCTCTTTCTGACTTACTTCACTCTGTATGACAGACTAGTCCTGGGTCCCATGAAGGGCCTCACCCCTCATGTTTAAGGAAAAGAAGAGAAGATAGAAAAGGTGATAAGAGGGAACCCTCTCCATTTTGTGTTGTCTTAGTCCCTGTCTGAAAATGCCACATATATGAGATGGGCTTCTCACATTTCTGGTGTTGAATCCTGTATCCTGAAATCATGGCATCGCCACCCTCCTTATTCATCTTGAGTGTTTGTTTATTAAGCATTCTTTTAAAATTCTCCTATATCCTGCTCCTTACTAGTCCAGAAATGCTTATAGTCAAAGACCAGCCCTGAGGCTAATTAATTCATAGAGCTCACTTCATTGTTTGTCTTTGTTTTACAGACTGAAAGCCGGATGAGGGGTCCCAATGTGGGAGCTCCAGGAAGAACCAGCAAGAGACAGTCCAATGAGACTTACCGAGACGCTGTGCGAAGAGTCATGTTTGCTCGGTATAAAGAACTCGATTAAAGAGTGGAGACAAGTCCCACAGGACACAGCCTCCTTCTTGTTTTGTTTGTCCGTCTCTCCTTTTGTTTTGTTACTGTTCTTGCTGCTAGAACTTTTTTAAATAAACTTTTTTTCAATGTGACTTCTTTTGGTGGTTAAATTTTTCTCCCATGGGTGGGGGGGTGGGGCTAATGGTAGGAGGAAGAGAGTCCCTTGGTGTGGGTCCATTTGAGGTGACGCTGAAATGGCAACAAGGGCTGTAGTGAGCCCTGGAACAGTGCCTGCTATCAGTGTGAGTGGACTGGTTGCAGTGACCGTTGAACTCTGGCTTGTACGGATACTGTCAGATTTTTAAAAATTATTTTCCTAATCTAATTAGTGAAAATAGCATCACACATTATTGTAACTGCTAAGGCTGAACATATTTCCATATGTTGGTTTACTAGTCATTAGACCTTCAGAAGTCCTCTTCTGACTTTGTTGGGGGACGGGGGGAGGCAGTGTTGTGACAGCTCTTTTTCTGAGTGTCTGCTGGATGTTCACTGCTTCACACATTGTGGTCACCACAGCAAGTTGGCATAATAAGAATTACCACTTCTCTCCAGCCACTGCCCCAGCTTTTCCTTTCCTCCATGGCTAGAACTCTGCAAAGAGATGTCTGCCCTCTTTCAAATCTTTATTGCCCACCATATCACTCATACCATTTCACAGAATTTGCTTCAAAAGTGAGTTTTTTGTGTGTTTTTATTAATTCTTTATAGTTAAAAAGACTGCTATATCCTAGGCACCTATTAAAACTTTAAAAAATAATTTCTCAAGGGACCATATGGTACTAAGAATTGCACTTTTCAGGTATCTCAGGGGAAGAATGTTTCTTAGAACTGCATGTTTTGAAGAACATCTTGATTGTATAAGGTAGGGGTTTGTGAACTTTTCTGTAAAGAGCCAGAGAGTCAATATTTTAGACTTCATATTATAGGTCATATGATCTCTGTTGCAACTACTCAGCTCTTTTGTAGTAAGAAAGCAGCCACAGGCAATACACAAACAAGTGATTCTGGCTGTGGTCCAATAAAACTTTATTTACAAAAACAGGTCACAGGCCAGAATTGGCCCAGGGGTTGTGGCTTTTCCCAACCCTTGGTCTAACGACATAGTCTGGATGCATAAGGCAGGACCAAGGAGGGTTTTGTAAAAATTGAGTGGGAGTATTGGCATTTTGGAGAGGATGAGCAGTGAGGGGTGGGAGAGGTAAGGAGAGGTGGGAGTATACCAAGGAGAAAACATTTCTAGCAACAGGAATGGTAAATGTGAATTTAAATTGTTTGCCATGCTGTGTCCAAATATCCCTTTCTCTTAATCTTTAATATATCTTTTTACCCCTTCGAAAAAGGAAAACAAACAGGAGTACATTGGCTTAGGGATCAAAAGCCCCTAGTTCTGGGCCTTGCTACCATTAGTGCAGCATTTTAGAAGATGGGCTATTTGGATCTTTCAGCCCCAGACAGATGTACTCCAAGAGCCCTTCTGGTCTAACTGTTGGTCTGCAGGTGCATCTATGGTGTGTCCAGTTACTCTCTTGTCTGACCTTCACTGAATAGGTCAAAACATTTTTTGGAAGTTTCCAAATTTGTCCTGAACTGGTCAGACTAGGTTTTCCTCCTAACTTTGTGTCACCCTGTTTGGCTGTGAAACACATCCAATGCTTCAGTATTGAAGATCCTGTAGAGGCTACTTGGTTGACCCAGGTTATTGGCTGCCCAGCAGTAGCATCATCAAGTTATTAAGTGGTCATTGAATGTTTTGAAAGCCTACTTGTTACTGGGCTTATAGCAAGATCAGTGTGGGTCTCTGTGACCATGGGACTCAGTCCTCTGGGGAAGATGGACGTTGCACAATTTCTGATGTGATGAGAGATGCAAGGGAGAAGTATAGCAAGCTACTGGGATGGTATGACACGGACTTAATTCTCATTTGATGGCAGCAGCATCTTCTCTGATGTGTTTAAACTCAGACCTCCGGACTAGTTTAGGCCACTGCCTAGTTTTGTTTTGGTTTGTCTTCTGGTTTTATTTTGCCACTTTCGTGGAGATTTTATGGTTGGAAATAAGGTCTAAAGTATTTCATACATTTTTAAAGCAGTACTTTGGGTATTGTATGAAACTCGGAATGGGTGTGAAAAGTATGTCACCCTAAGATGTCCCTAGGAGGTTCCCTGAGTCCTCTGATCAGAATGCCAGCTACATAAGGGCAGAGATCTTGGGTAATTTTCTTCACTACTATATCCCTAGGGCCTGGCCCAAGGCCTAACACAGTTGGCACCCAATAAATGAGTGAATAATGCTGAACTCATAGGTCTATGGTAAATACTTGTTGAATTAAATTTTGATTGCATATCTCTCAGTTTAAGCCCATCTCTGACAAAATTAAATATTTTGGTTTCTTGGTATAGGCAAGAGTTCTCACGTTGTCTTTTTTTTTTTTTTCTTCCCCACATGAGCCTTTTTACTAATTCTAAAGCAGTAGTTCCCAGCCTGGGACCAAAACATGTGAACTAGTTTTTTTTCTTTTGTCAAGTGGTGAGAAATTAAGAAAAAGACCTAAGATCGTTTCATTAAGAGAACTTTTTTTTTTTTTCCATCAAAAAAGTAGTAAAGGCAGGGCTTCCCTGGTGGTGCAGTGGTTGAGAGTCCGCCTGCCGATGCAGGGCACATGGGTTCGTGCCCTGGTCCAGGAAGATACCACATGCCGCGGAGCAGTTGGGCCCGTGAGCCATGGCTGCTGAGCCTGCGCGTCCGGAGCCTGTGCTCCGCAACGGGAGAGGCCACAACAGTGAGAGGCCCGCGTACCGCAAAAAAAAAAAAAGTAGTAAAGGCAAACTTAAAGGACTGTCTTCTATATTGAACATCTGTGGCTTTCTTTAAAACAAAAAAACAACTCATTCTGTTGTCTTTGTTTTCCTTAATTGGCCAGGAACTTGTTAAACTTTTCCAGACTCACATCAGCTGCCAGACAGGCCTTTGGGGGCACAGCTCTGGAACTCAACAGGGCAGTGTCCACAAGGAAGGTCAGCTACCAGAGAATTTTGAGGATGGCATTTTGCTCTGGTGGAATCCATCTTTTTTTCTAGACACCTCCTTCAAGTATTTAAGAATGATTTTGTACCATTTATGAACAGCTATATAGCTTTTATGGCTGGTGACAAGCCCAGCCCAGCAGGCACCTCAGGGATGCTCAGAAGTGCTTGTTTAACTGCTTTGGAAATGAGCAGACTTCTAGTGACCATTAAGTCTAGCAAGTTCTGGGTTCTCGGCATCTGCATTATCCATTGCAGGGTTTGCAATGACCCATCTATATTTAAGTTTTAAATATCATTAAACTAATATTGGAGTTCCGAGGGTCACATACATTTACTTTATTCTGATGATAAAAGTTTTACATATATATGTGTGTGTATATATATATATACATATATACACTCCCCCATAAGTTGGATATTATATACAGATACATACATACATACGAAAATGTAGAAAAATATGTGTGTGTAGGTAGTCTATGGTCTGAATGCTTGTCTTTCCCCACAACCACCACCAACACCTATCCCTAAAGGTGATGATATTAGTAGGTGAAGTCTTTGGGAAGTCTTTGGGTCATGAAGACAGAGCTGTCATAACTGGGATTAGTGCTCTTATAAAAGAGATCCCACAGAGCTCCCTAGACCCTTTCACCATGTGAATATACAATAAGAAGTTTGTAGCCCGGAAGAGGGCTCTCACCCAACCATGCTGGCACCTTGATCTTGGACTTCGCAGCCTCCGGGGCTGTAAGAAAAACTTTTCTGTTGTTTACAAGCTACCCAGTCTGTGGTATTTTGTTATAGCAGCCTGAACAGACATAGGTAGGTAGGTAGGTGGATAGATAGCAAGATAGAAATAGAGATGAGGAGAGAGAGAAAAGTTACCCATTATTCTAAAATCCAGAAATTCCTACCTTTCCACCTATTGTCATGTTTTTAATTATCCAAAGAGTTTCCAGTGTCATCACTTAATGCCCTCGACGTAGAAGGATAAGCCATAGTTAGAACATGTTTAAAGATGCTTTTCCAAGGAAAAGATTTTCCAGTATATCTGGAGCTTCTGGTTTGAAATCTCTTTGACGTCCTTCTACTTATTCTTTTTTTTCTTTATTTTTATTTTATTAATTTTTGGCTGCCATTGGGTCTTAGTTTCGGCACGTGGGATCTTTTGTGGCGGTGCATGGGTTTTCTCTCTCTAGTTCTGGCGTGCGGGCTCCAGGGCACGTGGGCTCTGTAGTTCGCGGCACGCGGGCTCTAGTTGAGGTGCGCGAGCTCAATAGTCGCAGCGTGTGGGCTTAGTTACCCTGTGGCATGTGGGATCTTAGTTCCCTGACCAGGGAACGAACCCACATCCCCTGCACTGGAGGTGGATTCTTTACCACTGGACCACCAGGGAAGTCCCCCTTCTACTTATTCTTAAAAGATTTCTTTTTATTCAGAAAGAAAAGAGTATTAAGTGTGGTTTTCCACATCTAATATCTTCCTCTGCCTTGTCATGGTCTAATTATTCAATCTGTATATGTGACCTGAAAAATCAGTTCCACTAAATCTATATCTATAAATAATGCCAGTGGGCAAGTTATGCTAACTGGATACATAGAAATACCACCATATGACTGATGAGTGAGGGTCCAAAATATCTCTCTGAATTGCTGAAGGATCCCTGGTTCTTTCTGCCACAAATGTTGCACTTTTAGCTTTGGTAGTGGATTCATTTGTTCATTCAACAAATATTTACTGAGTGCATACCATGTGCCTGGCAGCAGTAGAGGCACTGGGGATATAGTAGTGAACTAAACAGACAAAAGTCTCTCTCCTTCTGGAGTTTACATTCTAGTGAATGAGGGCGTGGACTCAAATTAAACTTAACTAGTTCAAATCCCAGTTCCACCACTATAGTTTGGAATCTATAGTGTGACATTTTAGTGTGACCTACTCTCTAAAACAAGGACAGTGATAATAGCTTTAACTAAGTGAACGGCAGTTGAGCCAGCTAGAAGTGGTCAGATCCAAGATATAGTTTAAAGGTAGAGTCAACAGGATTTGCTGATAGATTGAGTGCGAGGAAAAAGGAGTCATGGATGACTCCAAGTTTTTTGTCCTGAGTAACTGGAAGCAGGGGGTTGCTAACTATGGGGTGGGGAAGGCTGTGAAGGAGACAAGGTTGGTTTTTGGCTGTGTTAATTTTGAGATTCTATTAGACGGCCAAGTAGTAACTGTTAAATTAACCCTGGAAGGACTTCCTGGTGGCATTAAGACTCCACTCCACAGTCCCCATGCAGGGGGCCCGTGTTCAGTCCCTGGTCAGGGAAGTAGATCTCACATGCGTGCCGCAACTAAGAGTTCGCATGCCACAACTAAGGAGCCCACGTGCCGCAACTAAGGAGTCCTGGAGCCGCAACTAAGGGGCCTGTGTGCCACAACTATGGAGCCTGCCTGCCACAACTAAGAACCAATGCAACCAAATATTTTTTTAAAATCCTCTTAATTTCCATAAACCTCAATTTCCTTACTTGAAAAATGGATTTAATAACCACCTCATAGGTTATGAAATGAAAATAGAAATTTGTAAAGCATGTAGCCCAATCTAATCTAGCATTCAATAATGCAATAGGCGATCGACCTACATTCCTTCTCTTAAAGCCAGATTAAACGTGATGGTTTACACCGCGTCGGTGAAAGAAAACTGTACTCTCTAAGGCCCTTGTAGCAAAGCAAATAATTACTATGCCTAATAAAGGTAAAAGCTCTGATCCCTATCTGCAAAAGGCAGACTGGAGATTAGGCCTGGGTTTTGAAGAAAGGGAAATACGCAGGAAATTGACACAGGGCGTAGTTAAGTGACAGGTTGCCCTAGCGACCACACTCCCCAGCAGCCCTCGCGCAGCCAGACCCCTTCGCGGATTGGACACCTCCATAGGAAGCGTGTGGCGGGGGGAGGGGATAGGCGCGAGGTACTGTGGGTAGGAGACGGCCGTCGACGGAGGCGCCATTTTGTGAGGCGGCCGTACCCTGTTGGAATCCTTTGGCGCAAAACCGCTACTGCTGCTGCTTCCGTCCTTCCTGGGGGTGAGTGCGGCGGCCGCCCGTAATGACCCGCGGTTCTTTCTGTTGCAGCAGGCCCTGTAGAGCCTCCCTGTCAGCCGCGGGCGGCGGTCGATCAGCTCCAGCCGGATCTCTCGAAGGGCTACCGGAGGCATTGGAGAGCCGCGCCCCTCCTCGCCGCTAGCGCTGTCAGCTTTCAGAGAGCGTTCTCCCGCCCAGCCCGAGGCCCGCTTCTTTCGGGCTCTGAGTGTGCCCCTGTCGGGACGTGTTTCCGACTACCCAGCCCAGCTGAGCATGAAGCCGTCGTTTGTCCCTCGGGTACTTCTCAGGGGCGCCCTGACAGTCTCCAGCCGCCATCGCCCCGCAGCTTGACCTGAATCAGCCCTCTCCGGAAAGCTGTTCGGTGAAGGCTGATCTGCGGGCTGGGAACCTCTTGGGGGTCGGGAGGCGGGTGTGCAGGCAGGAAGAGAAAGCCGGACTCCTGAGTTGGTCGCGCAGGCCGTGGCGCCGCCATCTCGGCCGCGACACCCCGCGGAGGTGGGTCCGGGCACTGCCCAGGCGAAGAGGGGAGGCATCAGAGATTCTGCCTAGGGCCTGGTTTCTCCTGGATGGTTCTCTTCCATTTATTAATTCAGCAAATGTTCGTTCAGCGCCTGCCTAGAACAGGCGCCAGGGACTGCTGTTAAGTAGTTTCTCGGACCGCGCACGCATCGAACGCAGTCTAGCTCTGTGATGTTTTATCACCGCCGGTGCGCAGCTGAGCCAGGCTGGCCACCTCAAGAACCTGTGATGATCATTGTTACCTAGGAATTAAGTCGTGTGGAGGTTTACCCTTGTTTGAGATAGCTTTGGATCAGCCGTTGCATTTTAAATGGAGTAGATTTTCAATCAACTCAGCATCGGGCTTCTGAAAGGTTTTAAGTTTTTCCTAAGTAATTTTTGAATTTCGTTTCGCTCCTTGTATTAATACACTTTGATTAATGTTTTAACGGTCAACGATCGCAATGGAGTTGCTTTGATTCAGAACACAGGGAGCTGATTGCAGCTGTGCCCTTTTTGCTTTGTAATCCTACAGCAGGAGCAGGGAAGGAACCTTCTGCTCGTATCCTTTTATGGGTTTGTTATTGAATGTGGAATCTAATATTTTTCACTGTGCTTCGCCTTCCTGCTATGCCCACTGTTAACAAAATGTTAGCTTGATGTTAATGTTGCCAGTTGGTCCCCACTTCCCTCCCCACCCCCCCAACCTTAGATAATCACTGTTAATGGTTTAATGAAATTCCAATCTCAGTAGTGTTCCAGCTGTGGAACAGTTGACTTACATGATCTCTCAGACTTGCAGCAACCTATCTCTTTTGTCTCCTAGGAAAAACAAAATTTGAACCGTTTGGAGCAGTGTGCTAGATCTTCAGCAGGACAATGGGTTCAGACAAACGGTAAGTTATTACTGTTACATGCCTTTGATCTCAGCGTTTCAATGGGGACTGAGCTATTTGTTAAAAATTGTTTATCAAACAAATATTTGAGTGTCTGTTTTGTATCCGGCGTTGCTGTGAGCACTTTCATGATACTTGCTCTCACAAGCACACAGTTTAATGAGATAATTAAAATACTGTGTGAACTGTGCTATGTTGAGGGTGAAGTTGAGGGTGCTGTTAGAACACTTAGGAACATGTGTTTTCTTGGAAACGGCCAGGAAAGCTTCCTGGAGAAAGTATTCTCTAAGGTGAAGCCTGAAGGGTAAGAAAGAATTAGGCAAAGGAGGGCTGGGTGGAATAGTAAGTCATGAGGGTTCCTGGTGTGGATAACAAACAGCCTCTGGAAGAAGCTAGGAGATCATACTGTCTGTCACTTTGCACAGTACCTGGGCTGTAGAAAGCAATCAGTGAATGCCAGTTCTCGTTATTGTCCCCTCCATGACAAGATGATCCAGATTTATAGAGCTGAGAAGCTTTGGACCATGGGTTACATTTTTAAGAAAAAAAGAAGAAGAAAGAAAAACTGCTAAAGAATTAGTAAAGAATTAAGATGAGAGCATTTGACTCCTGTGTCATCTGTGGATTCTCCGACTCAAACCATTTGATTTAAACACACAACCTTTGTTTATACATCCAGCTGCGTCCTTAATATTGAGTCCAGTCCCAGTGATAGATCAAATTGATGGCGCACTGGGACTCATGAAGTGTTCATGTCACATGATATCATTGTTTTAATGCTTTGTCAGTACTCTGGTTCCAAACAAATTAACATTTACCGTTTTGGGGTCTCTCATCTACGTACTTAACATTTCAAAATAGTCCTAGGCTACTTGTTTCATTTGTTTCTTTTTATGAAATTTGTATACTCTAAATGAGGCCCTTATAAGCCTTCTCTTTGTCTTGTCCTTACATAGTAGTTTTATGAACCTGGTAAACAATTTATGAAAGAACTATCTATATCTGTGGTCAAATGGGTTTAAGCCTTTTGTTATTAGGTTTTCCTGTGAAGCCCAGTGCTGCTCAGTAATCAAAAATAAATCAGGGGCTTCCCTGGTGGTGCAGCGGTTAGGAGTCTGCCTGCCAATGCAGGGGACACGGGTTCAAGCCCTGGTCCGGGAAGATCCCACATGCTGCAGAGCAACTAGCCCCATGTACAGCTGCTGAGCCTGTGCTCTAGAGCCCGTGAGCCACAACTACTGAAGCCCATGCACCTGGAGCCCATGCTCTGCAGCAAGATAAGCCACTGCAGTGAAAGGCCCTCGCACCGCAGCAAGAAGTGGCCTCCGCGCACAGCAATGAAGACCCAACGCAGCCAATCAATCAATCAATCAATCAGATGTTATAGGAAATAATGTTCTCTGATGGTGCTAGTTATATCTAACAAATGAACTTGGTTAACTGCCTAATGGGGAAAAAAGACAGGTTATCCAGTTTGTTGGTCCATTTCTTAGTAGTGAGATACCCTTCAGAGTGGATGAGTCAGGACATGTCCTCCTTTGTAATTGAGTGAAATGCTAATACAGTTGACCCCGGAACAACATGGATTTGAATTTTGCAGGTCCACTTATAGGCAGATTTTCTTCAATAAATACAGTACTACATGATCCGTGGTTGGTTGAATCTGCAGATGCAGAACTGTGTATACCAGAGGGCTAACTGTGGGACTTGAGCATCCATGGGTTTTGGTATCTACAGCAGGTCCTGGAACCAGTCCCTGGCGGGAACAACTATAATTACATTCTTCCCGTCTAGATTGATCACTAAGATCTGAAATCAGGGATGAAAGGAGTGATGTGTAGACCACAGGCTTGGGAAAATGCAGGATGAACTTGGGCAGCTTGACTCTCTCAAAAATATTAAACCCATACATTTGATAGCTATATTTTTACATTTAGTATGAATTCCTGAAAACTACCTTTGTACTTAGGGATATAGCTGTTTTCCCAGTCATTGTCTTTGTAAATTGGAATTTGGTGATAAATTTTAAGAAATACACTGAACTAGTTGGATGTCTTGTAAACTGAGATGTGGGTTGTGTGTTTTTTCAACCATGTTTTCTGAAGGGACAAAATATGATTTACTGAAGAGTAAATGAAAATTATTTTCTGTGGCAGAGTGAGTAGAACAGAACGCAGTGGAAGATACGGGTCCATCATAGACAGGGATGATCGTGATGAGCGTGAATCCAGAAGCAGGAGGAGGGACTCGGATTACAAAAGATCTAGTGATGATCGGAGGGGTGATAGATATGATGACTACCGAGACTATGACAGTCCAGAGGTGAGTGACCAACAACTGTTTATAGAGTTGTTAGAATTATGAATTATATGCACAGAACCTCCAAGATTCTTGAAATAAGTATACCAAGTGTGGAAATCTCTCAAGAGGAGTATTACATTCAACCTCTTTATTATTCTGAAATCTGAGTCGACTATAACCCTCAAAGACAGACTGTGCCCTGTAGTCATAGAAATACTGGCCAGGGTTTACTTAGGGCTCACTATGCTCCAGGCACTCTTTTGAGCACTTGACTTACATGAACTCATTCAGGTCTCACTATAACCCTATAAGGTAGGTGTTATTCTCATTTTAAAGATGAGACAATTGGGGCATAATTATATACCATCCCTTTGCCTCAGATGGTGTTTCTAAAAGTTGTAGTTTAACATTGTAGCATAGCTTTTTTCACATTTCTTTCCATATGCATTAGCTTTGTTTAGCAGTAATTGTGCAACCAGCATAATTTTGCACTGTTTTTTTTTTTCTTATGCATGTAATCATCTTATTTTAACAGGTAATAGTGTTTCATTGTGTGTTGTTATACTGTTTGGTGAGTTGTTAAACCATTCTTCCTGAACTAAATGATTGTTGCCAGGTTTGGGGGTTTCTGTTCTTGTTTTTTTTGTTTTATGCTGTTTTAGAAGACACTGCAGTGAACATCATCATGGAGTTCTTGGTATTATCTCTATTCCTAAAGATAAATTACAAGTGGAGAGACTGGATCAAAGGGTATAAATAAGTCCAGTGTGATTTGAATTACAATTTTCTTTATTGTAAATCAGAGAGAACGTGAAAGAAGGAACAGTGACCGATCCGAAGATGGCTACCATTCAGATGGTGACTATGGCGAGCATGACTATAGGCATGACATCAGTGATGAGAGGGAGAGCAAGACCATCATGCTTCGCGGCCTTCCCATCACCATCACAGAGAGCGATGTAAGGGGAACCAACAGTTCTAATGAGCAATCCAATAGGCACAATGAACTTTGAGCTTCTACCATTATTTTCTTGTGTTACTATATCTCAAGCTAATATCTAGTGAAATACATTTCTGTAATTAGGGTGGAGTTCTCTCAACTTGGTTCACAGATAGAATCATTTGTATTTAGGCTTTGAAGCTCAATGTAGAGTTTTCAGAAGAACTACAGGGAGCAGTTCTTATTCCTTCAATAATAGCTATTAGAAGGTAGCCAGTACGTTTTTATTGAATTGGTTACTTACTCGGTGAGGATGTATCTGTAAGAACATTTTATGATTTGGCCATCCTTTGATTTAATGGAAATTATATTATCCATTTGAAACTTCTTAAAAGCCTGTAGAAAAGCCTGGCTCCCCACTTCTCAGACTGGTCAACTACGGCCTTGGTGTACTGGGCACTGCCTGATTTCCAGTGGTATCTCTGATCCTCATGCATTCCTTCCAGCCACATCCACCACTTGCTTCTGCTGCAGGCCACTTTGAACATGTCCACTGTTCTACCAGTGTGCCTTTTTTTTCTTCTTGAAGCCCTCTTCCCTTCCCTTCTTCGTTCCCTTCTTCCTTCCCTTCTTCCTTCCCTTCTTCCTTTTCTTCCTTCCTTCCTTCCTCCCTTCCTCCCTCCCTTCCTCCCTCCCTCCCTCCCTCCCTCCCTCCCTTCCTCCCTTCCTCCCTCCCTCCCTCCCTTCCTCCCTCCCTTCCTCCCTTCCTTTTCTTCCTTCCTCCCTCCCTCCCTCCCTTCCTTCCTCTTTCTCTCTCCCCTCCCTCTCCCCCTCTGTCTCTCTCTCTCCCTCCCTCCCTTCCTTCCATCTTTCATTTGGGAGGGCAGCTCTGTGCGGCATGCAGGACTTTAGTTCCCCAACCAGGGATCGAATCCATGCTCCCTACAGTGGAAACACGGAGTCTTAACCACTGAACCGCCAGGGAAGTCCCTGAAGCCTTTCTTGACCTACCAGGTAGAATTTCTTAAGTGTATCCCCAACCCTTGAATGCAGGAGGCTGCTCAGCCAATGTTGTTTGTGAAATGAATGATGTTTTGAAATACATTTATAAAACATGCATTATGCCAGTATCTATTGTCTTGGAGTATTCAGAGTAATATTCTGACTAATGTTTAGTGAATTTTAGAGCTAAAGATAAGTACTGAGTTCACACAGCCTTGGTCTTCTAAACATTGGAAGTGACAAATGTGAGATGGGATATTAGAATTAATAGTGGGTATTTGTGATCCACAGCACCCTTGCTACACTGTGTACTGCTATGCTATAGTGATGCAGAACCATGGATCCTGCCTCATAAAAGCTTAAGGATGAATAGCTAAGGTCAGCAGATAATGAAGACAATGCAGAGTAGAAAGGGGTAGGTGTTGGAAGAGGTCCTGTTGAAAGTGGTTCTGTGGAGTAACTCTGGAGGATTCTTTAAGGGAGCTGAGTTAACTGGTCGAGAGCAAGGAAGAGCTCCAGGGAGGTTTTAGTTGAGTTGATTCTTGGGGGATAGAAATGTTTTGGTCTGGTGGAGAACTGAGGATAAGATGTGGACTGGCCCAAATCAGCTTGGTTTGACTGAAATCAAAAGCCTTTGGCAGGAGAGAGGTGGATGGGAAGGTGCTTTGGGGGCCAGTGATGGAGTCTTTGAAAGCCCAGCTAAGTATAAAAGAAAGCTACTGAGGTTTTTACCTGGGAGCAAAAGCTATGTAGGTTAGAATGGTAGGGGGTGGAAAGAAGGCAGAGCTGAGCTCAGGTAGCAGCAGCCATGAGCATGTGGAGTAGGGGATACAAGAAATCTTGCAGGAGTCAGTTGAGGAAAGTTTACTTGTTGATCATACTGTTCCCTTGAGTCTTTTAGGCCTGTGGCCCTGGGAGCGTGCAGAAGAAGTGGGTGGCATGGGGAGAGCAATGCCTTAGCTGACTCTGGGGGCACTCCCTTCTGGTAATGAAACAAGATTGAAATGCTTATTTATTTCAGGCTTCTCAGAGAACTAGAAGTGCTTACCTTAAGAAGGCAGGTTTTCAAAGTAGACTTTCTGAGGTTGCCAAATTTTGTGCAGTATTTGTAGAAAATTTGCTTATTGAGATCTTTAAAACCTTTTAAAATTATAGTATTTAATCTTCTCCTGAATTTCAGTTTATCACTTTCAGTATTGTCATTTTATTTTAGTCCCCCACTGACATGTGAACTCTTAGGGTAACAGTCTTTAGTTAATTATGTTACTATGTATGTACTGTATCACTATTTTTTAGAAACTGTTTTTAGTTACTCTGGTGACTGATTTTTTACTTACTGTGTTACCAAGCATGAACTTGAGTCAGGTGGTTGGCTCTGGCTCAGTGTAGTGCTTCTCATACATACTCTTTGTGAAAAAATAGTCGATTTTCCTTATATTTATGGTAGTTGCAGTCTATAAAGGCACTGGGGGTATGGAACCATGCTCTTAGGGGAAATACAAAGTTAGGTTCCTGTGAGCCTCTGGTCACAACATTTACATTAACTGATCAATATATGACCTTGTTTCGTGTGTATTTCTGTTTAGAGGTGCCTTATTTAATATATACTGTTGATTCATTAGCATTGAACTCACAGCCAATAGCACTGTAACTTATGTCTGAATGAAGCTTTTCTAATATATTTTCCCTGTAAGGGACATCACAGCCTTCCTTCTTGCATTAGGAACACTAGACAGCACTTCAGCATGCACTTGGAGAGCCATTTTAAACAGTGAAATCACCAACAAAAAGTACAAAAATGTGAAAAACTTGGCACTAAACAGACTATGAGTAGGACACTTGTTTACAGTATGAAAGCTGAAACAAGGCAGAGCATCACCTCTGCCGGGAACACATACATCAGGTGACTCAAATTTTTTACTACTCTGCACGTGTCTGCAAATGGCCATGAAAGCACTTACAAGTATTGATTTGGAGTTAACGAATTTTAATGCGTAGGCAAATCCACAAGCGCAGAATCCCCAAATAATGAGGATTGACTGTATATAATCCTGCAGCCTTTACACGTAATTATGGAAAGTGGAGGCCATGAAGAATCTCTGTTTCACAAATTTGGCCCTGGTTTTCTCCCTGGGAGTATTGCTGCCTGGTATGATTGATAAAGAGACTAATGTATTTATTAATGTATTTTGCCTTTTGCAGTAAGGGTTTGATCTGACATCAATAACAAACCTACCAGCCAGAAGTCTTTCTTCAGGCCCAATTAATGTTTACTTTGATTAAACTAGGAACCAAAGAACGTTATGAGCTTTGTTAATTTTCACCATTAATGTAAATGTAAGGAAGCTATTTCTTTAAGATATTGTGCAAAAAATATTTATCTTAAGGGAGTTCCTCATTTTTTGGCATTGATACTTGGTTGCGTACTTCAGAAGACAGTGACATATCTTCTGCATTTTTTAAATCTCATCTTTCTTTCTGGTCCTTTAGTACAAAGAACAACAAGATTAGACTAAAGGAGGGAGGCTTGAGGGACAGCATACCATGAGCAAGACTGTATATCACAAAATAAATAATTGTGCTTGAGGAAATTCCCAGTCAGCATATAAAGAATGCCTTCAAAGCTGTTACAGTACATCAGTTTCTATGAGAAGTGTTCCTTCTTTTATTCTATTTTTAGAATAATTACATTTTGATGATAGAAGTTAAAAGCTTGGCTAATTAAGCAGTTAATGTAATCCCTAGTCTTTGACCTCTCTTTAGTGTGGAATAGTTTGTGGCTAAAGCTTTAACTATAAATGTGTAAATCCCTGTCTGTGCAGATTCGAGAAATGATGGAATCCTTTGAAGGCCCTCAGCCTGCGGACGTGAGGCTGATGAAGAGGAAAACAGGTGAGAGCTTGCTTAGTTCCTGCTGTTCTGGTTCTCTTCCCCATTCCCACCTCAGTCCCTAAAGAACATCCTGATATCCCCAGTCTTCAAGCACATGAATTCAGAATGAAAGGTTTGCCATGGCTAAGGAATGTGACTGTTTGAAAACGATGTTAGAAAGCATCTGAGGACCTTTTTAAAAACTTTGTTTTTAGGGGCTTTTTTTTCCCTTCGGTAAGTAGTGATTTATAAACTCCTTGTTTGACTGTTTGTAGTCGGTTGCATGGTTACTTTTTAAGCGTGGAATCAAATCGAGTGGCATTTAGTTCAGGCGGCTTGGTTCCTTGCCATGGCAAAGTATCAAGAAGATCCCCAAGTCAAGTCACATTTGTAAAGCTGCTTCCCAATTGGCTTTGTCACGCAGTGTTGAAGCAGTGGGAGAGAGATTCACCTGTTATAAAGGAACTGACTAACACGAGTATCCCGTCTATATCTGAATGCTGTCTCTAGGTGTAAGCCGTGGTTTCGCCTTCGTGGAGTTTTATCACTTGCAAGATGCTACCAGCTGGATGGAAGCCAATCAGGTTGCTTCACTCACCAAGTCTAGATATTCATGAAAATGGAACAAGTCTGTACAATTAAAAAAAAAAAGGTTGAAGGAGTGGTTTGTTCCAAAGGAGTGACTTTAAAAAAAGAAAAGCTTTGTATATATTAAAATTGCTGTTACTAGAATAAATACAATACCAAGCACTACGTTGCAGAATTTGCTCTGCCTTTAAACATGGCTACCTGGCAGGGCCTTGTTAACCACTGAATATTTGTCTGGTAGTTATCAAGACATCTTTAATATTCCCCTTTTCCTTACCTGATTATATTCCTATTATGTCCATTGAGAGTAATCTTAGATTATCCAACTCTCGATTTGACAGTGAAGAGAATATAATTGAAGTCTGCTACAGGCATTTTGTAAGTAATTTTTTATTTTGCTTGGAGACTGCAAGCCTCCTGGAGGCGTAACTGCTCAGTGGGTCTTCAAGGACTATATAAGGACCTAGTGGAATTTCTGAACAATAAGTCTGATGAGATTAGCCTGGGAGCTGGTGTCCTGCTGCTGTCTGATCTAGTTAGAGTGGCATTAACATTCTAATCTCCCTGAGAATGCCTTTTATAGTCTGTTCAAAGCACATCATTGATGATTCTTTAAGAAGCATTAACTGAAGTGTTCTACAGTTTGTCAAGATAATGTTCAGTGCTTGGCACTTAAATAATGTTTTTTGCCAGAACTCCAAAGCACAGTATTGAATGCCTTAACCAAGTGCATTCTGGGAAGTCTGCTTAACTCATTATGTTGCTTCTCTGCAGCATTTTATGATTTGTCACTCATAAATAAGAGTTATATTCTTTGATGATTTATTATCATTTATAACAAGACTCACTAATGAGGGTATCATTTTGATTGACTTGTTAGATTTTTAAACCTCTCATTTCCTTAACCCAGAGGTGACAGCCTGATCTTATAATGGTAGATCTTCATTCATTTCATACCATGGACACCATCCTAATAAAACTCAGGACATACACAAGCTTCATGTGAATCTGCTTTCTTTACATGACAGCATTTTTAATATGGTGGATGTATCAGAATGACTTGCTTGGGAGTTTAAAACTCCTAGGAAATTAAAACTTGTAAGACACTTAAAAATCTCCACAATTTTAATGTATACAAAGCTATGTTAATGTGTAATATTTCATTACAGTTCAAATTCACTCCAGAAATAAAAGGCCAGTAGGATTAGGGACTCAGTGATAGTTTGGAGTCTCCCCCAGCACACATCCCTCCTAGTGGGATGATCTGTTGACATATCTGCCAGCTTCTTTATTTTTGCTTCTTTACAACACAGTGAGTGGATGGCCTTCAGCTCTTTCCCTCTTGGCCAGACATGCAGTCTTGTCTTTAGATATTGCAGAGACAACATTCACAGCATGTCTTAACTCTTCCAGGATTTGCAAGAACCAAATTACTCAACAGTATGTATGTTTAGAGGGGTTAGACTCCTTTAAAAAAATTTGGATATCTAACCTCCTACTTAAATCTGTTCTGACAGTGTCAGAACATCCTGCTCCCTTCCCCTCCCCCCCAAAAAAAAAAGAAAAGATGTGCCTGTTAAATGAAGGCTCTTTGGGGGCAGGTGCTGGGTATACTCTTGGTAGAGTGATTCAGCTCGGAGTTTTTGACCTTTGAAAATTAAGTCCTTTTTAGTCACATGGTTGACTTGAAGGATGAGGTGGTATATGAACATTTACAAACTTTTCCTAACCCCCTGAAGAAACTTCATTGGCCTCCTGGTTACTCATCTTGAAGGAGAGTACCATCTATTTCAGTGAAAAACACATCTGTCACTCAGGACATCACGTGGTTGCACTTGGCAGGAAGAAATCTCATTTAGCTGTTTTAGAGTCGATGGCATTCAGACTAGTTCCTCCTGAGAAAATTGTAACCAGATTCCCTTTAAAAATGAGTTCCCCTCCCATTGTCCCCCAAAGGACACATCCTGAAGCAGGAATTTGAGGGAAGGGGAAATGTAAAGGCTTTCACTTTGCATAAGGATGGGGGACTGGGGAAAAAGTGAAGCGAAGCCCAAGGACACCATGCTAAGGGCTAAAGTAGGAGACAACCTCAGAACTGGGAGAGTTGTGTCTTCTGCTTTTTGAAATAGACTGTCACTCTCAGGCAGCCTGTCAATGATGAATGTTAGGACTTCTGTCTCTGCTGGAGACACGGCCTGGTGCATGTCAGCGTTTAGTGTGTGGCAGCTTTCTCAGCACTCCCTGACTCCGTTTACCTTTACTCCGCATCCCATTCTCTTACTGCCTATCTGAAGGATTGGATGGGCAGAGTATAGGTGGCGGTGGTTGGTCCTCCCCGTATGTTGTCCATTTAATTCCAGAGCACTGATTTTTCCGAAGTGTGCTCTGCCCTGGGAAAATGGACACATGTTCCTCACAATGGGAATAACTAATTACTTCTTTTTTTACAGAAAAAGCTGGTGATTCAAGGAAAGCATATTGCAATGCATTATAGCAATCCCAGACCTAAGTTTGAAGATTGGCTTTGTAACAAGGTAAGCATGCGTCCTTCCCAAATAGACAAAACTCTTTTGGGGTTTTGTTGTTTTCTATTTGTTTGTTTGATTGTCCAAACAAGGACATGAGTAAGTACACAATCACCAGCTTTTATCATAAGGTGATTTTTGTACTTTCTGACTTTCTTGGGTCCTCCTGAGTAGGTACTAAAGGACAGAATCCCTCAAACATGAGAGATTTTGTTTAAGATCCTGGTTCTAAGCCCAGTGTTTCAATTAAGATTTTAAGTTTATTTCACTTTATGGTTTCTTGAATTCTAGAGCCCTCAACTTTTGGCAATTTCTCTCTCTCTTTTTTTTTTTTTCTATTATTATTTGGCTGCATTGGGTCTTCGTTGCTGTGCATGGGGGCTGTTCTTCATTGCAGTGCACGGGCTTCTCATTGTGGTGCCTTCTCTTGTTGCAGAGCATGGGCTCTAGACGCATGGGCTTCAGTAGTTGTGGCGCACGGGCTTAGTTGCTGATTCTTAACCACTGCACCACCAGGGAAGTCCTTATGGTGCTCTTCTGATATAAGGGAGAACTTTGCCAGTGGCTTGCTATAGGATTTTGGGGTGAACTAAAACTTTTCCCCAGCTTGGTAAAAATGGAATTCTACTTCAGAATACATCAAAATTTGTTTTTCTTGGGAGAATTCACGTAGTAAAAGCATTCTAAATTTTTAGGTTAATATCCCTTTATCTTGGATACATGGTATCACTTTCTGCTTTTTTTTTTTGGTTGTTCCTCACTGGGACTTGCCCGTGGCCCTCTTGCTCTAACTTACCACATTGTTACTAGTAAGCCCGGCCTACTGTGAGAAATAACTAAGATAAAACTTTTTTTTTCCAGTGCTGCCTTAACAATTTCAGGAAAAGACTAAAATGCTTCCGATGTGGAGCAGACAAGTTTGGTAAGCACAGATTCAGCTGTTTGGGAATATGTATTAAACCCTGACTAATTGGATTGTCTGTGAACCTAAGGAAAAGTACAGGTTGTAGGGCATTTAAACAAGTAACCTATATATTTTCCTTAAACCTTCTTACCTTAGGTTAGGTAGATCCTGCTGATGATTGTGAGAGTACAAATAGTTCTTTTATGTTCCAAAATTAAGTCTGCTCGCCTTGTTTACATTCTGCATCTGCTTTTCTTTAGTATAGAGGTAATGTCAGTCCTCCACTGGCCCAATTTTTGCATTCCCCATTTAAAATTCATGTCAAAATTAATGAGGTTTTACTATAGCCACAAATGGTTAAAAAAGAAAAAACAACTGCTACATTTACTTAAAATTAAAACTTCGGTATTTCAATGTATTTTTTATATTGGTTTGTTGTTTGTTTGTCTTCAGTTACTGATTCTTCCTCTTTCTTTCCTTTCTTGTAGACTCTGAACAGGAAGTGCCCCCTGGAACCACAGAATCAGTTCAGTCTGTGGATTACTACTGTGATAGTAAGTTCAAATGTAATCTCTTGGCCTTTATGTTGGAAATTAACCTCCATTTGATGTTTTTGTTCTCCTACCCTTTTTTATTTTGTTTATTTATTTTGCATTTATTTTATTTATTTATTTTTGGCTGGCGCTGGGTCTTCGTTGCTGCGCACGGGCTTTCTCTAGTTGCGGTGAGCGGGCTTCTCATTGCGGTGGCCTCTCCTGCTGCACAACACGGGCTCTAGGCATGCACGCTTCAGTAGTTTGGGCATGCAGGCTCAGCAGTTGTGGCTCGTGGGCTCTAGAGTGGAGGCTCAGTAGTTGTGGTGCACGGGCTTAGTTGCTCCGCAGCATGTGGGATCTTCCCGGACCAGGGCTCGAACCCGTGTGCCCTGCATTGGCAGGCGGATTCTTAACCACTGCGCCACCACGGAAGTCCCATCCTGCCGTTTTTTTTGTTTTGTTTTTTTCATCCTGCCGTTTTTTAATGAGGAGCAGTAGCTTCAGGTTACCTCATAAAAGATTGGTTTTTAGAATCTTCTCCATGTCAAAGTGTGAAAGATATGCAGTCAACTCTTGAACAACATGGGTTTAACGAACAATGTGGGTTTTTTCAATGAATGCTATAGTAGTACAGTATCCTCTGGTTGAATCTGGGGTTGTGGAACTACCAGTACAGAGGGCTGACTATAAAGTTATATACAGATTTTTGACTGCGTGGCTGGGATGAGGGTGGGGTCAGCACCCCTCATCCCTCTGCATTCAAGGGTCAAATATGCTAGAAACCTCCCAAAATGGATTTGTTTGTACTTGAACCTGCCTTGAAAAGCACTGGTTGTGGGAATGCATGTATCTGTCATCTGTCTCATTCACCTGCAGCAATCATACTTCGAAACATAGCTCCACACACTGTGGTGGATTCCATCATGACAGCGCTGTCTCCCTACGCATCCTTAGCTGTCAATAACATTCGCCTCATAAAAGACAAACAGACCCAGCAGAACAGAGGCTTCGCGTTTGTGCAGCTGTCTTCTGCAATGGTGAGATGTTCATTGACTCTTTCCTTTTAAAAGAAACTGAGATTTAAGAGGCAAATGTGGTTCATCCAATTGTGATACTGTGTGTAAGGCTCCTGGAGCCCAAAGTTCAAGACTTAAGAAATGACAGTTATTACAGTGCTAAATTATAGGCTGATGACTTCAGTAAGTGGTAAAAATACCATATATACCTGTAGATAACTGAAGGTTGAGCCATAGTTTTGTCATTTCATCATGCTTTGTTTTAGACTGTTTCAGCATTTACTCTTTTAATAATACGGGATACCTTCATGTCCTGGAGGAAAGAGGGCTATTTTTTTTCTCATGATTTCATATCCGCAAATAAGAATGAATTGCTGTTCTTTTTTTAATATTTCTTTGACTGGGCTAGGTAGTAGCGAGAGATTTTCAGTTACGTGACAAAATTGTTTTTCTTCACATTCTCCTTCAGGACGCTTCTCAGCTGCTTCAGATACTACAGAGTCTCCATCCTCCTTTGAAAATTGATGGCAAAACTATTGGGGTTGATTTTGCAAAAAGTGCCAGAAAGTGAGTGGCTTCATTGTCCTTACTTCAAACCGCTGCATCTGCGTGCTTGTCCAGGGATGCTTTGCTAACTGCACTCAAAGCCCATGTTCTCTACATTGAGACACTATCCTTCCTGGTTGGCTGGGAAGGATACAGTTGTCTTCTTAGAGCTTATTCCCTCCTGTCTCAATAACCAGTTGCCAGAAAACTTCAGAGCAGGACAAAGAGAGACATGGCAGATGGGTTGAGAATAAGTGCTATGCAAACTGCTTCAAGATGGTGCAAACCCATCTGGATATAATTCTTTACTTCCAGAACAACATGCAGTTTCATGTATATAGAGCTTCATTCTAGCGACGTAAATTTCCCCTTTCTGGTGTCATTGCTTATCCAGCAGACACCTTATTAGATGGAAGGGTACAAAGGAGAATAGAAATACTACAGGGACACTTGCCCACTTAGGGCTTTGCCCATGGGAACCCTTCCTCATCTGAAATGTGGCCTTGTTGGCATTAGAGACCTTCCAACAAAGGCTGGAGTGAATGGCTGTTTTCTGGGTAGTGTGGCATTAGTGATTGGAAGCATACTGAGATAGAATCACATGATTGGATCATTGTGGTTTCAGAGACTTGGTCCTCCCAGATGGTAACCGGGTCAGTGCTTTCTCCGTGGCTAGTACAGCCATTGCTGCCGCTCAGTGGTCTTCCACCCAGGTAAGATGGAGGATCTTTTTGCTCAATGTAGTGTGGTGGCGTTGCCCGGATTCACAGAAGTAACCTCTCCAGCGGTGCTTGCCTTAGAAGCTCTCCAAGGACATTTTAAAAACTTGATGTCTGTGTTTCCTCTTCTTTTGATATTTTGTAGTCTCAGAGTGGCGAAGGAGGCAATGTTGACTACAGTTACCTGCAGCCAGGCCAAGATGGCTACGCCCAGTATGCTCAGGTAGGTAGATATGACCAGCATCCAACTTCTGGTCTCCAGAGTGTGTCTGAGAATAGCAGCTTTAATGGTGGACTCTTCTACAGTACTCACAGGATTACCAACAGTTTTATCAGCAACAGGCTGGAGGATTGGAATCTGATGCATCATCTGCATCAGGTAATAAACTTCATATTCCCTTTATTTTTGTTTAAGCAAATACAATTGAGGAGATAGAACTAGATGTTCTCAGTAGACCCAAATAAATCTATGAGGGCCATTTCCCTGCAAAACTTGGGGATAGGACACATTCAGCGTTGTCACCATGTGCCTAAGGTCCTAGGGGAATATTGGGATTGCTCGTGTACATCAGGAGCTGATAAGAAGCTCTTAGAGACCATGTGATGAGTGTTCATTCTTGGAATTCAGTATTTTCCCTGTCTGTGTAGTTAGGAATCATGGGTGACCATGTAGGTTCAGGTAAGCAGAAACGGTGTGGCCCTGCAGTCTGGTGTCCAGTCATTAATCAGAAGGGTCACTCTAAAAGCTTATGCTTCAGTTGTTGTTCTAGAATTGTAAAGGTGTGGCAGTTAAATCTATTCACAACCCCAGAGCAGATATGGAGACTTTCTTCTCTTCCTTCTTCTTAACCATCATACAGAATGTTTGACTTTGTGTGTCACATTCTAGCAGGATTATAAAAATGAAAATATCATAGGTTCAAGAGTACTTATTGGGAATTAGGTTGTTAAGAACTGACGTATACAAAGATGCTAGATTGGGCATTACAGATCGGGATGTTTGGCTTAGAGTTCAGTGCGTTGGCTCTTCTAACTCCTGTGTTTATTATCAGGCACAGCAGTGACCACCACCTCAGCGGCTGTAGTATCTCAGAGTCCCCAGCTATATAATCAGACCTCCAATCCACCTGGCTCTCCGGTAATCCTGTCATTTTAGATACAGAACTGGTGACTGTTGGGGAAGCTTTGTGTTGCCATACTAGTATTGTCTTTGCCTGCTGTATGAGCTAGGATTGAATAATACACACACATTTCAGTCTCACTTCTCTGTCAAATATTATTAGATAATAAAATAATTTTGTGTATGTATTTTAAGTGCAAGATTCCAAACGGTGTATTTATACTATGCATGTTTCGACTTGACCTTTAGGAAGAAAGTTGTCAACATGTGTTTTGATCAAGGATTGCCTTAGATCGTTGCTACAGTGGGTCTGTCAGGGGGCCCTTCCTGCTGGATGATTGCAGTGATTTAGTTCTCTTGAGAGACTTTACAGTTGAAATTATATTGAAGCTGCTGTTCTTTCCAGACTGAGGAAGCACAGCCTAGCACTAGTACACAGGCCCCAGCCGCTTCCCCCACTGGTGTAGTTCCTGGTACCAAATATGGTAAGCCAAACCTCATGGGGCTGTTGATAGTTGGAAGGTCCTAGTTGTTGTCTTTGTTTAATAAGAGTTCCTCTCCCTTTGTGGGTGTCAGAGGGACACTTGGGGATGTGAGAGAAGACCATTAAGGCCTGCTGCATCTCAGTGGCTTAGAATTTAAAGTAAAGCCAGTTTCTTACTTGGAATGACTGTATGCTGTATTTTGTTTTTTGCAGCAGTGCCTGACACGTCCACTTACCAGTATGATGAATCTTCAGGATATTACTATGATCCGACAACAGGGCTGTACTATGACCCCAACTCGCAGGTAATTTAAGGGTTAAAATGCATGTTTTGAGGTATAATGTACATACGGAAAAATGCATGAAACTGACGTACAGTTCTTGCAGTTCTTTGAATGTTTGCATGTATATGCGTTCATACATACACCAGCACTGAGATAAGAACGAGAGCATTCCTAGCACACTGGACATTCTCTGGTGCCTGTTGCTGTTCGGTCAGTAACCCCACCCGTAGCCACTATTCTTACTCCTAAACCATGGATTATTTTGTCAAGTTAAAATTTATAGGTGACTGTTAACCTTCATGTAAAGACCTAGATAAAAATTTTAATTGTGATTTTTTTTCTTACTATATATTCTTTTTTTTAATTGAGATAAAATTCACAAAACATAAAATTCACCATTTTAACCATTTAGAGTGTTCAGTTCAGTGGTATATTCACAGTGTTGTGCAGCCATCATCACTATCTAATTATAGAACCTTTTCATCAACCTGAAAAGAAACCCTATGCCCTATATATTAAGCAGTCACTTCCTAATCCCGTCCCACCCCAGCAAATGCTGTCTGCTTTCTGTCTCTATGGATTTGCCTATTCTAGACATTTTGTGTAAATGGAATCAGATATGTGACCTTTTGTGTCTGGCTTTTACTTAGCAACCCTTTGTATTTTTGAGAATAGAAATTAGCAGATGTGTGGAGCGATATTTTATTTTTGGTAGTGTGTATAACTTTTAAAGAGGAAAAGCAACATTAACACTCCAAAAATAAACAGCTATTTATGACCAGGAGCTGTATGTATATATAGAACAGTTAAAATAAGTGCTTTTAACAGGAACTTGGCATTGAGAGCTTGTGGTTTCTGAGAGTCAGGTGTGAAGCTGTGTGGGACCTGCCAGGGAGGCTGAGCCTGTGCATGGTTCTTCCACTGCTCTTGCTTGTGAAGTCTGACCTTTCCCAGGCCATTCTTCTTGGCGGCCATAGAAGTTGTGGCTCCTGTGCCTGACCCGCACCACCTTCCCTGGAAGAGATACAACAGGCAGTCTCTCCTGGGTCCCTGTTGAGCAGGTAGAGTGAGTGATTGAAGAATAGAGAAGAGGAGAGATAACTGCTACCTATTCTCTGTTGTGGTTCTCCCCACAAATTTCAGATCAAGTTCCTTCACATGTCACCTCCTTCCAGGCTCCCGAGCTAGCCTCTTACAAACCTGTTTGGTTGCCTGAATGTCCACAGGCCG
Source organism: Pseudorca crassidens (assembly GCF_039906515.1). Classification (NCBI taxonomy): domain Eukaryota; kingdom Metazoa; phylum Chordata; class Mammalia; order Artiodactyla; family Delphinidae; genus Pseudorca; species Pseudorca crassidens. The sequence goes on from NC_090305.1 coordinate 69,294,538, forward strand.
TGTTCTGTATGGTTGAACCCAACAATGAGATGTTAACTGGTTGTCATGGAGGACGTATGAGAAAAAGCTCCTCCTGAACCACCTGTTCTGGCCACTTGGTTTGTGTAAATGGTCTGTCTATGGAAAGGAGTCAGACGCGTTTCTCTTTGGGTACCCTCCAGGCCCAGGGATTAAGTTAATAGGAACTAGACTCTTGAAAAGAAACCACACTCTACTTTTGCCCAAGAGGTTTCACACCTCTTGGCTGGTTCATCATCCTCACCTACACCAAGGTGTACAGCACCTCTTCTCTACGTAGAAAATATTACTAGTCTGCAACATGCTTTGTTTTTATGTTTAGTTTTTTTGACAAAACAACTTTGATGTGGGTTTTTGACAAAATACTCCTTTAAGTTAATGGTTCAACACAGCAGAAATCTGCATTAATGGTATTTTTTTCCCAGTACTACTACAATTCCTTAACCCAGCAGTACCTGTACTGGGATGGAGAGAAGGAGACTTACGTCCTGGCTGCGGAGTCTAACTCCCACCAGCAGACAGGCCTACCTCCTGCAAAAGAGGGGAAGGAAAAGAAGGAGAAACCCAAGAGCAAAACAGCACAGCAGGTAAGGTCATGACCCAGCCAGCAGACCCATCTTTCTCTCTGGGATATTGGGCTTAATTTTTATGTTTTTTTTTTTTGTGGGGGGCAGGGGGGCGAGGCATTTATATCTGCTTTATTTGGATTCTTTAAAATGGGGCCACACATCTTATTTATATCAAGTTTGTAGAGCATTTTGCAATTTTTTAGTGTTACATATGTTGTCTGTCAGTTGCCTATGTACTTAGGGGAAAAAAATCCTGAAAAACTCAAAGACTTTTTTAATATTTATTTATTTGGCTGCATCGTGTCTTAGTTGCGGTACGCGGGATCTTCATTGCCGCGTGCAGGGTCTTTAGTTGCGGCATGAGGGATCTAGTTCCCTGACCAGGGATAGAACCCGAGCGCCCTGCATTGTGAGCACAGAGTCTTAGCCACTGGACCACCAGGGAAGTCCCTGAGATTTAGGTTGTATAAGGCTGTATGGGGTTTCCTGTGCCTTTCGGCGGTTAGAAGAATTCACTGAAGAGTTCCCTGTGATGGAGCAGCAAGAAGAAAAGAGTCATTAATCAGCCTGCATAGTGCAGGAGCCTGCATGAGTCCCAACTTCAGTCCAGGGAGGAAAAGTCGTTTATACAGGTAACTTCAGTGGGAAGCTGATAGAGGCCATCCATAAAAACTATTTATGGAATTTAAAATACATTGACTTTTGAGACCTTTAATGACTTTGGTTGTATGTACCTCATAAAGGTAAGGGCAAAAGGGGTTTTGTTACAGTTTGTTACCATAATGCCTTGTTTTCATGGCATAGGAGACTATTTTCTAAGTTCCTCTACCTAAGTGTATTTTTTGTGATTGTTGTTTGACTTTAGATTGCCAAAGACATGGAACGCTGGGCTAAGAGTTTAAACAAGCAGAAAGAAAATTTTAAAAACAGCTTTCAACCTGTCAATTCTTTGAGGGAAGAAGAAAGGAGAGAATCTGCTGCAGCAGATGCTGGCTTTGCTCTCTTTGAGAAGAAGGTAACAGTAGCAGGAATGGCCTTACTTCATGAGGGGAACTTAGGTAAAATTTGAGGCTTATGGCGTGTTCTCTGTTTCCCAGGGAGCCTTAGCAGAAAGGCAGCAGCTCATCCCCGAATTGGTGCGAAATGGAGACGAGGAGAATCCCCTCAAAGTAAGGAAGTACCACCAGTTTAAAGACCATATCTGTGCTTTGTGTCTCACTTTGAAACTCAGCTGCATCGTGGCTAATGTGATTTCTACTTAATTGGTCCCTGTCAGTGGGTATTTGGAGCAGCTTCTGCACATAGAATCCATGTTCAGGGCTTTGCTTTCCCTGTGTGAGAGCTGGAGAGATGGAGCAGGGAATGAAGCCCGAATTCCTGAGCTCAGTTAATTGAGTTTTATTGCATTTGCAAATAGAGAGTTTTAACAGACTGGAAAGAGAAAATTAAGATAAGAAAAAAACGGATTTTATTGGTAGATACTAATGTGGGTAGGCTGTTACTCTGATCTGTTGTATTTGGGGTTTTCAAATATGGTCAGCAGTTTGAGAACAGCCATCCAGGAACTCTTCTTGGGGCCCCAAGAGGGTTGGTGCCAGGAGGCTCTCGAGCCCAGCACTGGAGGACCTGGCTGCTCCACTCAGTACGGGTAATGCGTACTCTCAAAGTTTGGATTAGGCATTACTTTTAGCCATTGCTATCTTCCTGTTGTACATTTCCAATGACCCACCCTCCTTTTGTCCCTAGAGGGGTCTGGTTGCTGCTTACAGTGGTGACAGTGACAATGAAGAGGAGCTGGTGGAGAGACTTGAGAGTGAAGAAGAAAAGCTGGCCGACTGGAAGAAGATGGCCTGCCTGCTCTGCCGGCGCCAGTTCCCAAACAGAGACGCCCTGGTCAGGCACCAGCAGCTCTCAGACCTACACAAGGTGGCCATGCTTCTCTGAGCTGATCTGAGGCAGGGAGGGGAGGCAGCAAGATGCTGTGAGTGCCCTGACGGTAGTGAAGTTTCAGTAAATACCTGTATTAAATGATTGCCTTTTAGAAGGCTGCTCCTGATTATAGTATGTTCTAGATTATAGAGTGGAAAGGACCGTGGCAGCTCCATATGCACCGGGATCTGGCTTTCATGCTGTAGTGTAGTGAATTAGACTTTGACTCTTAGAATATAATAGATACTGGGGCTTCCCTGGTGGCGCAGTGGTTGAGAGTCCACCTGGGGACACGGGTTCGTGCCCCGGTCCGGGAAGATCCCACATGCCGCAGAGCGGCTGGGCCCGTGAGCCATGGCTACTGAGCCTGGGTGTCCGGAGCCTGTGCTCCACAACGGGAGAGGCCACAACAGTGAGAGGCCCGCGTACCGCAAAACAAACAAACAAAAAGAATATAATAGATACTGATAATGTTGTGATATCTCAAATTAGGTGTGAATTCTTACTGTCTGTAAAATCTCTCATATAGCAAAACATGGACATCTACCGACGATCCAGGCTGAGCGAGCAGGAGCTGGAAGCCTTGGAGCTGAGGGAGAGAGAGGTGAATGGGGGTCAATGTGCCGCTAGAGTGTCTTGGGGTAACTGCCTTTGGCTTTTATTTGTAGCACTTGTTTCAGGTCCCAGGGACAGGGTAGGATTTGCCACATACCTGTCACCTGGCCATTGTGGCTCATGTAGACTGGACCCAACTCTGTGCGCTTTGTGAGCCCTGTGCTGACGCTTAATGAGCGTGCTCGAGGCTGCTCACAAGTCCTGAGTGCCAAATACTTGCTGGTGAAGTATGTTGGGTTTTAGCAAGGAGAGAGTGAGCTCATTTGGCCTGGCCAGGGAAGCCTTTGTGAACAATGAGAGAAGCTTCAAATGAGGCCCAGGGAACAGCAGGACACAAGATGATTGCAGGTGATGTGGAAGGAAGCAGTGGGCAGGAGAAACTTGCGGGGCCACTAATGGGCAGTCATTTGGTAGTTGACGAGGCAGGTTGAGAGCCAGCTGGGCAGGGTTTTAAATACAAATAGAGGCCTGTGGGTTAGAGATGAACCAGTGAGCAAGTTACTTGAAATTTCTCACCCCAAGATAGTATCTGTAGTTAGGGCTTTTGCTTTCCTGTTTTTTTCCACTGTTTATGGTGCCGTCTCTCCAGGGACTGTAGAACAGGTCTCTGGAAGTCTCCTTGGCTCTGTCTCCCTGGAGGTGGGCCTGTCCAAATGCTGAGGGGTACAGCAGCTCTGCCCTCCTCTCCCTCGAGGACCTTGGCAAGCTGTGCCCACGCCCAGCAGGCTGGTTGAAGAGCTTGACAAGAGGTGACTCGTTAAATAAAACTGGTTGTTGTAAACATAGTTCTACCCCAGGTTCCACACACAGTTCATCTCTACAAACCTGCCGTTTTGGGTATGACTGAGTGCAGCGAGGGAGACAGGGCATGTGGTATTTGAGAGCACTCTAAAAGGCCAAGCTCCAGATGAAGAAAGCACTTGAGGTGATAATCTTCAAGTGTGGGTGCATGAGACTGCTACAGATTGAAGTCTGAATATCTCTAACCATGTTTGTTTTCTCACATAGATGAAATACCGGGATCGAGCTGCAGAAAGACGGGAGAAGTACGGCATTCCAGAACCTCCAGAACCTAAGCGCAAGAAGCAGTTTGATGCTGGCACTGTGTATGTGTTGTGCACATTTTCCACTTTGTGAGCCGGGGCTCTGGCTTTTTAAGTAACTGTGTGTTTGCCACTGGCAGGAATTACGAGCAGCCCACCAAAGATGGCATTGACCACAGTAACATTGGCAACAAGATGCTGCAGGCCATGGGTTGGCGGGAAGGCTCAGGTTTGGGAAGAAAGTGTCAAGGCATCACAGCCCCCATTGAGGTAAGCAGTGGCTTGCAGGCTTATCCCAGAGATGAGATGCGATTGAAGAACCCAGAGGACCTAGGACCCAGTGGGAGTTGTCTTCTCTGCAGCCCTCCCATATTTCACGCTCCTTTTAAGATGTCAGTTGGAAGGAATGGGTGTGGCACCCTACTTGATTTTTCTGGTCTTTTGGTATCTTTGGGTAAAACCTACCTTCTCCTAAGGGCTGTGTCTTTTCATGTCCTTTGTTATAAACAAACCCTAATTTAATACCAATTCAGACCCGTGTAGCTTAGATTGGATTTTTAGAAAGGTACTGTGCTTTAATTTCTAAGTGATTTTGCTTATGTATAAAACAAATTATAATTTAGTAGGATTTCCATCCATGATAAGAAATCTTTTACTCAGATCTCAGGAGCAGAGGCCCTCAACCACTGGCCTTCTAGACAAAAGCACCGCCAGTGATTGCTCCCTCTCTGACCCGGTAACATAGCTTAGGTCAGACTCTTACTGTTGATTTGTGCAAGTGAGTTCTGCTGACTTCAAGCTGTCCTGCTGTGATCTGTGCCCAAAATTACCAGAGCTTCCCTGGGCTTCAGTGCAATGCTTTGTGCTTTGGGGCCCTTACAATGCTTGCTGAACAGGCATAGGAGTAGGGGAGGGTGTGGTTCTATCTGCCTGTCTCCCTTACCTATTTGATCCCTTCAGTCCTTAAACCTACTCCAGGTCTCCAATATAGAAATCCATATCTTCATTTAAAACTTCCTCTCCTGTCTTCCAGAGGGTGGTCCAGCTCAGTAGGGAGTGGGTTAGATAAGGGAGAGAGGGAGCCGTCCACACCCTACCTGCCAGCTGCTGACAGCAGTTTTATCCCCCCCAGGCTCAAGTCCGGCTAAAAGGAGCTGGCCTAGGAGCCAAAGGCAGCGCATACGGACTGTCTGGTGCAGATTCCTACAAAGATGCTGTCCGGAAGGCCATGTTTGCCCGGTTCACTGAGATGGAGTGAGACTCAGAGAGGATGAGAGAGAGAGAGAGACAGAGAGAGACAGAGAGAGAGACAGAGAGAGAGACAGATATGACAAGGAGCTCCAGAGAGCACAAGGAGTGCTCCATCTCTTGAATTCACTCTGACCACCTTTCTGTTTAAGGGCATGCCTTGTGCTGTTAATAGTTTTTAGGGCAAACCACTTCATTCTGCAAGGTTCTCCCACTTAAAGGAGTTCCCCTCATATGGATTATCTGGTGAATGGCCTGCCTTCCTGCCAGAGGGCTCGTGAGCTGGCCAAGGGGACAGTGGGTCTTTTATACTTCAGTGTACATAGTGTAATTGTAGTGTGTTTTACATGTGTAGCCTATGTTGTGGTCCATCAGCCCCTTGCATTCCTAGGGGGTGTTGAGATGCCCTAGGGTGGTATGTAACACCAAAGCCGCCTCTGTCATTTGTTGTGCTGTCTTTTCTCGGCAAAAGCCTTGTGTATATTTGTATATTACACATTTGTACAGAATTTTGGAAGATTTTCAGTCTAGTTGCCAAATCTGGCTCCTTTACAAAAGAAATACCTTGAAAAATGTGTGTCTGTGTCTCTTTATTCTTGGGGTGATGAAGGAAGTGTGTGAAAATTCATCATGAAAACTCCATCATAACTGAGTCGGCTTTTCCACTTCCTTACTTTGTATAGGTCTAAGTGAGTGCGAGAACTTGGGCTTCTTCACTTTTCACAGACTATATCCTAGACCTGCGGGGGGTAGGCATGTTACTGCTCTGTGAGGAAGAGCCTCCCTGCTTTTGGCCACAATACAGGCAACCTCTGCTGAGGTGGAGGAGCTGAGAGGCCATCTCTCTCCCCCGAAGCACTCTACTTCTCCGCTGTCATCTCAGCTGCTGAGGGACGTTGCAGGGTTTTCCATTCAGGGTGGTGTCATCCAGTCCTTGTCATCATTTGGCCAGCAACACCATGCTTGACAAGAGCAGGAAGTGTGTCTGAGTCTGAGGCTGTTCCCGGGACCAGATGTGGTGATGGGGTACCTATGCTGCCCATCTAGCTGAACTGAGTGCTTGGGCTCCCTGTTTGGCATTTAGTCAGGGAAGGGGAACTTGTTCTTAAAGTTAGACCTCCATGGCTTTTGTGAATGGTCATATTTTTCTGTTTTCAGGCAGGCCTGGCCCTTATAAAATCAGGATGAAAAATGCTCAGGAGGAGCTTTCAGGGCACGTGCCCTCACCCCAGCCTCCTAGGGGGTGCCTCAGAGAGGTTGAGCCTGGCTTTGCTAGGGAAATGTGGAGGCAAATGCAGAAACCTCAGGCTTGGGCTTCTGTGGGCTAAGGCTTGGGAACCTCACAAATGAGGGCCCAACTGATATGCCCATCTTCCAGGGACAGCCGTGGGGAGATACCATCCCCAACTCCAGAGTCCTTGCAGACGCTGGTTCTCTTAGCATTTGAGCAGCAGTTGCAAGCAGCTTAATTAGACACATCTGACAGCCAGCCTGGAAGGCTGCAGCCACACAGGTGAGGCCACATGTTATGAAATCTGGGAAGCTCTTAATTACGTATAGCCAGCTCATCAAAGGGCAAGTGAGTGTAAGCCTCTTCCCTGGGAAGCTACAGCTGAGCCCTGGCAGGAGCGCCAGGCCTCCATCAGCCATCTTGAGCCTCTCACTTCCCCACACCAGGAATCAGTCCCAGCCCTACTTGGTGCTGATAGTTGCCGTACTCTGCTGCTCAAGGCTCCCATGAAGACAGCTCTGGACCACAGCATCTGCTGTCTGCACTGGCATGGGCTTTCCTATAAACATGAATTTAGTGTCCATCCTCTGATCAGATCCTCAAGAGAAGCTGGCGGCTCCCTCTCCCACTTTCAGCCTGTTCCACAGCTATACCTGTCACCAGCATACCTAGCCAGGTGACTTCAGCCCTCATCTTGCATCTGAACCCATGGACCAATTTCTTAAAGTTTGACAGGCTGTACCTTTGGCTCAGATCTCTCATAGAAGACCATATTTGGGAGATCCTGCCAGTAGTGCTAAATGACTCTTAACCCCTGAGGACCTGAGGCTGAAGCCCAAGGGCCCAGGCATCCCCCGCTGGCCTGTCAGGTTCTACTCCATCCCCAAGCCCAGGGATGAGTGTGCCATGTCCTGCCCTGGCCTACCCTGACCATAGGACCGCTGTTACAGCCATGGCTGATGGGGGTGCTGTGAGAGCAGTGCAAAGTTCCCAATCAGGGAAACCCAAATTCTGAATTTGGAAGGGTCTCTTGCTGACCTAGAGGGAACCTCCAGGGATCCCAAGTCCAGCCTGCCCTTTGCTGGGACAGCTGCTGCAATGTGCAGGGCTTTGAGGGCCATCCAGGAGCAGATGTCGTGGCCATGCATCAAAAGAGTTTCAAAGCCCAGATGAGCAGTCAGGCCTGAGCTAAGCTCCCCAGGCATGCACAGTTTGGCTGGAGGTCTCAAGGGCGCCTGGAGTCCCTCCATCGGCCATCCTGATTCCCGAAGGATGAATGCCCTCAGGGACAGGTGGGATGGGGGGGATGGGGGGGAGATTGGCCTGGAGACTGGACCCTGGAGAAGGGCTGTTTTACTGGTGGCCACCAGGTGGCAGCACTTCATCATTTATGGGCTGGACTCGTTTAGGTGCTCTCGTTGGGAGCATATCTCACCAAGTCCTGGGGTGCTGGAGGATCCTAGGACCTCTTCCAGGTCTCTGAGATTCAAGGGGACCTGGCTAGAACTCGGGCCTCAGAGGCCCTGCAGGTTTTTTTTTTTTTGGTTTTTTTTTTTAAGATTTATTTACTTAGTTTTGGCTGCGACGGGGCTTAGTTGCAGCACACAGGATCTTCGCCGAGGCACGCGGGCTTCTCTCTAGTTGTGGTGTGCGGGTTTTCTCTTGTGACGCGCGCAGGCTCCAAAGAGTATGGGCTCTGTAGTTGCGGCATGCGGGCTCTCTTGTTGAGGCGCACAAGCTCAGTAGTTATGGTGCACGGGCTTAGTTGCCCCGTGGCATGTGGGATCTTAGTTCCCTGACCAGGGATCGAACCCGTGTCCCCTGCATTGTAAGGCAGATTCTTTACCACTGGGCCACCAGGGAAGTTCCCCTGCAGGTTCTTGCCAGGTCCCTTACCTCCAGGGATCACCACTGGCTAGAAAGGGAAGTTGTTGCCCAGCTGTGGGATAAAGGGTCAGGCTAGCCCTGTGCACAGTAAGTGCTTCAGTCTCTTAGCAATTCTTTTCAACCCAGGTAAATAATTTCTGTGGTCGATAAAATGCATTTCTGCCTCTCACACTCTCTTTACCCATTTGCCTGATTATTGACTCACAGAAATACTCCCTTGGCAGAGCCCACATTGGATCCAGAGCCTCTGTCTCTACAGCCAGAGGAAGTTTGGGCTGAGCTTGCCCAGGGCTCTCAGGTGGAGGCAGGGGATGCCCACATGCCCTCAACCAGCCTCCCAAAAGCTGGAAGGAGGGGGGAACTTTCCAGCAGGGGGCATAGCCAGGGGCAGGGCCCTTGCATCCGATTAGTCTCTGAACCACTTTTAGTCCCTGAATCATTTTCATCCAGTTTAAAGAGGAAACAGGCTCAAAGCAAAGCAGTTGCTGGAAATTACCAGGCTATCAAGTGCTGAGCCTAGGTTCTGACTCAGGTACATCTGCCCAACTGACATCTGGGCCAGCCAAAGGGACCGATAGAGATGGAGAAGCTCGGCCTTGGGGATGACCACCACCCTCACCCGCCCACCACTACCCTGGAGAGAGAAGACAGACAGGGAGAGGCAGGAAAAAAGACAACTGCAGACAAAGCAAGGCCTAGAGGATGCCAGGAAGAGGAGCAGGAAAGGTCTGCAGCGGCTGCAAGGGGCGGGAGGAGGCTGTGGGGCAAGATAATGTGGAGTGGGAGCGGCCCACCAGGTCTGGGGGAGTCAGTTCCGCTCCACCCCCCTGGCCGCTGAGGAGATAAGACAGCCAAGGAGCAGCCGGTGAATTCTGCATGCTGAGCGGGGAGGCCAGGCGCAGCAGGCCAGGGAAAGAGGAGGGGCCAGGAGGCCTGGCCCGGAACCCCTGCCGGCTTTCCTGCCAGACTGAGCAGCCCCACAGACCCTCGCCCACCAGGCCTGGCTCCCGCTCCAGGCAGGCACCAGCACCCTGAGTTCGGCTGCTGGACAGGAGCTCTTTGAGAATGATTCATGGATGCAATTAAGTGTCCCCACACCAACCCCTTGCTCAGGCAGGATTGGGGGAAAGGGAATTGGAAGAGGGTGAAGATATGGGAGCCCCGGCCTGCTGTGCAAGGGTGGGGTTAAGCACAGCCAAGTGCCTCAGGTCACCCACTCCAGAACTCCAGCCTGGAGCAAGGCAAGGCTGGGCCCAAATCCTGGGGGGCACCCGGGCAGGGGTTTCTCCTTTCTCCCCAAATCCGAGGCTGGGCTGAGAGGTGGCCCACTGCATGCACAAGCATGAGAGAGTACACATGCACATGCATGCACAGGCCTGGATAGTCATCCAGCAGAGTCAGGAGTGCTTCTCCAGCACCCTCGACATGCGTGGGGGTAGGACACGCAGATGCCTGCAGACCCCAACCTCCCGCGCCCACCCCGCCCATGCGTGAAGCATGCAACCTCACACACACCTCTTCCCAACCACCTGTACATGGGCAGGCCAGGTCCAGTCATGAAAGCTCACCCCTGCACACACTTATAACCTGCTCTGGCCCAAGGGGGTGGGAATCAGACTCTTGCTACCCTTGAAGAAAGGAAGCTTGGTCTGGCAGCTGGGAAGGAGGTGGGAGCTCACAGGCCTCAGTGGGGCAGGGCTCGGACTGGCAGAACAGAGGTACCCCCCGTGTGCGTGCACACGCGCACACACACACGCACGCAGTCACTCTGCGGCTTCCCCTTCACAGGTAGGTGGATCTTGGGGGTTTCCACCCTAAACAGGTTCCCGAGCTTACTGAACAGAGTCCTCCGCTCAGCTCTAGTGTCGAAATGCAGAGCTGAAGGGGGAGAGGAGACTGAGGAAGGGGACGTAGTGCTCCTGAAAAAACTCAAAGCTCAAAACCTTACCTTCTATTACTTACAGCCACACTTAGTGGGGACGGGACTGAGCGGCCTTCTCCAACAGACTGGCAAACTGAGGCTCAGAGAAGGGCTGCCGCAAACCCTGACTGATAGGGTTCATCCACAGCTCATGGAAGCCCAGGGCTCTGTCTGTCCCTGCCCCTAGGCATCTCCGTGGGTTGGTGTCCTCTCCCACCCAAGACTGGGCTCTGCCATCCCCTCAGGCCGGCAGACCCTAGGATCACCTCCTCAGGCTATAGGAGTGCCCAGAATCGGCTGGGCTCTGCCTCCTCCCTCAGACTGGGATCTCCTAGGACTGGATGGCTTCTCCGTTAGGACTGGGTACCCCAGCAATGACTGGGCTGGGCCTCTCCTCTAAGACTAGGAGCCCCAGCCTGAGCCCCTCAGGCTCTACCAGACTCAGATACAGAACGTGAGCAGCAACCACACACTGCTGTCCTCCCCCCTCTCAGATTTTTCTGGTTCTTATTAATGTAAATGAAATCTGCTCAGCGTTCTTAATGGAAAGCGTTCCTGGAATTTGTGCACACGTGGTGGGAGGGGGTGGCACCCTGAGATTAACCCTTGTGCAGTCAGATGGAGATTCATGACTGTATAAGGACCCCTCGGGCCTCAGGCTGGGGTGGGGCTTGGCAGAACCAGGACAGTCACTCAGCCCCTCCCAGAACTGTGTCCCGGCAACATCAAAGGTGGCTGACAGAGCACCACACATACCCTCTGCCCTGAGACCAGCTGGGCGGTCCAGAGGTTTCTCAGAGCCTGAAGTAGGTGGCCTTGACAGGAAATAGGAAGCCCTAGAAGGTCCCTGATCAGGGAGGGGCCCAGCCAAAGGCTGGAGAGGCAGGGGGGCTGGGGGTGGGGGTGGGCAACCGCCAGCCAGGCTGCCCATCCTGTGCTTATCTGGCTCTATCCTGTGTTGGGAGAGGGGAGCCAGGCAACAGACCCTGTCTCTTTGAACCTCCCCACCCTGCAGGGAGAAGACCCTGCCTCTGTGGTACACCCCCATCCATCCCTCCTCCGCCCACCTTACTCCTGTGATAGATCTGCCAGGACAATTATCTTCATAACTGAAGCGGGGGCAAAGAGGGAAGCTGGAGATACAAGGGGAAGTGCCTAGGGACAACTAGCTGAGGGGGTAGGGGGGCAGCGAAGCCCTGGCCTGGAGCCCACACCTCACCCTGCCTGGCTCCCGCCCCCAAATCTGGATGCTTGTTCTGGCACAGCCCTCCGCCCGCCGGCCCCAGTAGAGCCGTGTTTTACTGCCTTTCGTGTCCAGGACAGGGATGTCTGCTTCATCGGTGGGGGTAGGGGAAGAGTCTAAGATTTCAATTTCTCCCAGGTGTGGCTCAGTCTGGAGGATGCCTTGGGGAGGCTGACTGAGAGGCCAGCACCTGGTGCGGGGGAGGGCAGTGCAGAGAAGGGGAGGGGCTCCGGAAGGGGAGGAGGCCACCTGGGGGTCTCAGAGAGGGAAAGTGGGCTCTGGGAGGTGGGTTGGAGGGGCAGGGGCTCAGGGAGGGGGTTGAAGGGAAAGGGGACTCAGAGTGGGACAGACTTCAATGGGGTACAATGGGCTGACGGTTCTCCCTCCCACCCACACCTGTCAGGCAGGCTGGGGGAGGGAGACTGACCCACTTAGCTGCCTCCCCTCCCAGGCTTCCGCTAATGAGCGCACTGAGCTTTGGGAGGCAGCCTTCCCCCCACAGGCTGTGCCTGAGGCTGTCCCTTCCCCCCAGCCGCTCATTATCTACTGGGGGTGCTCACTGGCTCAGGCTGCCCCCCTTATCTGCAGCTGTGCCTGCCTGTGGCAGTGAGGAGGAGGCTCTGGACCCCAAAATGTGTCCTCTCGGCCCCAGCTCCCCTCCTCCCCCAGGGCTGGGGAGACAAAGGCTCCCACTCCCCGCTGTGCAGCTCGGCTCCCAGCAGAGCGCTTTGATTCCACCTGTGGGCCCCACCAGCATGCCAATGAGGGAGGCGGGGTGGGATGGGGGTTGTGCCCGTGGCTCACGGGAGAGCTGGAATTTAGGCGCTGCCAGGACCCCCGGGGATGGGGTCTGCACTGCTCGCCAGAGGGCTTCCCAGCAGCTGTGGTCAGGAGTCCCTCTTGACCAGGAGTGGGGGCTCGTGGTGGGTGACGGGGGGGGGGGGGGGGGGGGGGGGCTCCTGAATGTGTGGAGAGCACAGCTCTGGAGGCCGGAGAGTATGGAGTAGCGTTTGGGGCACAGCTCTAGGAGGAAAGTGTGGGGTCAGGAGGGATGGTGGGGAGAGGTTTACATGGGGGCACAGCTCCTTGTGGACAGTGTGTGGGAGGGAGCACAGCTCTGGAAGGACCATGTAGCTGGGAGCACGGACCGGGAAGGGGCACAGTTGTGGGAGGACTGTGTGGGGAGCATAGTCTGGGGGGCTGATGTGTGTGGGGAGAGCAGCTCTCAAGGATATTCTGCCAGAGGACAGTCCAGGAAGAATGCTGCCATGTTTCTGGTAGCCTTGGCTTCTTCTGACTCCTCCTCCCCCACATTCCTGGGGTGCAAGGGGAGGTCTGGTTGCTGGAGCATGCCCAAGTCCCCCCAGGCTCCCTCTGACTCTGTCCCGCTGTCCATCTGTCCACCCCCTCCCCCAGGAGCCCAAGGCCCAGGTGGCACTCTCCCCTCCCAGCACCCTCATTAGGAAAGGGCTTTGAGATCCTCCTGAAGCATCTGCCCTGAGCCCCCCACCTCCAAGTCAGCTGCAGGCTCTGGCCCCTAGAGCCTGATAAATATTTATGACAAGATAAGTAGGATCTGCCACCTCCCAGCCCAAACCTTTGTCGTGGGAGCTAGAGGGAGAGGCAGGGTCAAAATCTCAGGACTTGAGTGTCTGGGGGCAGAGCTAGGAGTCCGGTTCTGGGTGGGGGCAGGCCTGACTGGGTAGGCCTCCTGAGCTCCATACTAATGAGGGGACTGGGCTGGGCTGTGGCTGGAGCAGGGGGTGCCGGAGGGGAGTTTCCTCCAAGGTGTCACACTAAACAAGGTCGCTCTCCCCAACCCTGGCGGGTCTTATGTGGGGGGAGGTGGGGGAGGGTACACGCTGTACTTGGAACCCATTTAATTCCTTCCTCAGTGTGGACAACTGCTGTAGCCAGGGTAGGGTTAAAGCCATACTTAGGGGCAATCTGAGTTCAGGTATGCAAAGAAGCCGTGAAGTTGAAGAGGGAATGAATGAACGCCATTAATGGTAAGTCCAGTAGACTCTGGGCATCCCTGGCTAAAGGGGTGGGGCCCAGGTGATCCAAGGGGTCACCCATTAATTCCAAACCTGCCTACAGTGTGTAACCCTCACAAGGCCGCCAAGCGGGGCTCAGGGCTGGCGATGAGGGGCCGGGGGCCGCCTAAGGAAGCCTGGGGGAGGAGTCCCTATCTCCCTCACTCTATGGCTTCTGCCCAGTGGGCCCCAGATCTCCGTCCCTCCTGGGAGCTGGGTGCCGCCTGGCTGAGCCCTCTGAGAGAAAGTCCAGGCTCCTTTTGGTGCGGGGCAGAGTCCCAGGTGAACCAGCAGGGTTTGGCCTCTTGCACGTGGCTCCAGGAGCTCCTGGGACATCAGATACTGGCCTGGGGCTGCAGCGACTGCACCCCACTTGGTGGTGGGGGGGGCGGGGAGAGGAGGGGGATGGAGCCTGGAGCAGGCTGTCCCCCACACACACACACACCTGGGGGCAGCCTGAGGGTCCCTACTCTGAAGAGAGGACAGCTACCTTGGGGAAAGTGTATGGCGGCAAGAGGTCCGAAAGTCCCCACCAGCCAGCTCCATTGTTCCTGTGGTCCCTGTGTGTGTGCCCAACGTGTGTGTAAGTGAGAGGTGTGGCCTGGTTGCACCCAAGCTGCCGCCCCCCTCAGGATTCTGGGTCGGTGCCCTCTCCCCACCAGTCATAACTCCTGCCATGGCGGTTCTAGCCGCCTTCTCAGTGCTGAGTGATAATTGCCCCATCTGACCCCAGTCAGGCGCTTCCTTCCGGCAGACTGGCTGAGCAGGGTGGATGTGGGTGGCGGGGTGCCTGGAGCCTTCGCCAGGGTGGTTTTGTGTTTAGCATCGACCGTCCAGACCTCGGAATTCCTTAACCTGGGCCAGCTGGGCTAGTGGGGAGGCAGGATCTTGAGGGGGCAGCACTGGGCTGGATCTCCCCTCCCAGGGCTGGGTGGAGCAGCTTCTGCAGATGTAGGTCCTTTCTAGGCTCAGCTTTCCTATGTGCGAGAGGGGCAGGTGGGCTCGGGGAGCGAGGGAAGTCATGCCTCTCTTTCACCCAGTAGTACCCAGCCTCCCAGAAGACCAGGCCAAGGCAGCTGTGAGGAGGGGCAAGAGTCATCAGAGTGCCTTGGGTTCTTGCTTCTCCAGCGGCGGGAGGCATTTCTTACCTGCCTGAGAGGTGCTTTTCCCCTAGACAGACTCACTCCTCTCTCCACCCATCCCACATAGTCACATGGGGCTACACAGCCTCCCTGATGCTCCCGTGTCTCCTCAGAACTCTTGTGCCATGCTCTCGGCAGAAGGGAATTCTGGGCGTGGGTCTGGGAATCTAGAATGTAACAAGCCTGCTCGAGGCTGACAGACTGGGATGGTAGACACCCCCGCCTCCTCTGCTGACGTGCACACACACGCGCGCGCGCACACACACACACACACACACACACACACAGAGCCAGGTCTCCAAGGTCACTGGCAGCCCATATAATCTCTGAACTTGGCTACACTAATGCATTAATGGAAAAGCCTGAGACTCCAGGAGCCAAGATGCTCCCAGGTGTATCTAACAAGCATCTTCTGGTGTCACTGGGAACCCCAGAGACCGACTCTGATGGTAGGATGTCAAGCCATGGGGCCAGTAAACCTGAATACCCAGCCCCTTGCATGGAGCCTGTGGTGTGAGAGGGTCAGTTGGGACCCAATGGCTGCACAGGTCAGTCCTGAGCCCACACCAGGAACTATTGACGCGACTTGTGCTTCTGGTTGCCAGGCTGTCCTGGGGTTTCTGAGAGTGTCCTCAGTGGTGACAGAACAGGAGCCTTTCTGTCCCTCCCTGAACCCTTACATTAAACCAAGTTTCTGGTGATAGGGCTGGAGTCCTGGAGGCTATAGGCTGTTGGAGGAGAGGACTGTCACCTTGAGAAGCCATCCTCCACATATGTTTGGTCATCTTCCAGGTGTACCTAGCAACCCTCCAGGTGTGTATAGCTGTCCTCAGGGTATACTACATAGTTGTCCTCCAGGCCTCATGGAACTAATTCCTGGCCATACACTTTTCTTTCTTGGGGACCAGTGACTGTGATGGTGATTCCCAGACTGCCACTCCCTGAGGTCAGGCACAGACTTGGATGGTCTCCAAGCCCAAGGCTGTGCCCAGTTAAGAGCTCGGTTAAGCAGGCTCAAGATCCCACTCAGGGCTCCTATAGGCCGGAGACATTTGAGAAAGGAGTGGGTGGTAGGGGTTAGGGGATTATTCCTGACAATATTTTCTCCTCTGACCCCACTGCCAGGAGAAGGCACCCAGCCTGGCCTTCTGGAAGTGTGGGGGTAGGTGATCCCAGGCTGGATAGCAACCCCCCTCCTCCAAATTGCTCCAGCCCAGGCTCAGCCTCCTCCACCTACCCGCTCCGGCCACCTCCCAAATCCCCAATCCCAGCAGCAAACCTCGGTGTTTGCCTGTTGCCATGGCAATGGGATGCACCTTTTTTGTTACCATGGCAACCAGCCAGGGGTTTTTAAAATTCAGTTGAGGTAATTTCCACCCCTGAATCCTCATCCTCAGACACCTCATTCTTCTCTTTTCTTTTCTGAGTCTTAGAAGGGAGGGGGGCCCACAGCCACCAGTCAGAGGTGGAGGGTCAGAGGGGCTGGTGGGAAGACTTGGGCCCCATTCCTCACTGATTCCTCCATGCAGACTAGACCCCAGAGAATAGGGCAGCCTCTTCCCCATTCCCTGTCCAGATCCAGATCCATGGTGGGAATATGAGGGCTTTGCATGGCTGGGCAGGCAGAGGCCAGCACACCTGGGAGGCCTAATTGAGGGTACAGCCTGTATGGCTATGCAGGAGCAGAGAGAGTCAGCAGGGACCCTCCCAGACCTCCCTGCTGTGTCTCCAGGGCTCATGTGAGGATCTCAAGGTACCAGGGCCCAGACCCCAGGACAATAGGGGACAGATGTTGTTTATGCTGTGTCCTGGTGCTAAGGAGCTTAGTTTAGTGGAGCCCCGTGCTGGCCAGATTTGGGCAGAGGGCATCTGAGAAGGATGGAGGGAGAGGGATGCAGACACTGTCCAGTACCTCCCCCTCCCCCTCCCCACTAGTGTCCTCTTTCCCCAGGAACCCGCTTCATTAGTCTGGTCATTGTAAATTCATGAGGCCCAGCATCCCCTCCCTGCCCTAGCCTGCCTCCTGGCTGGGAGAAGAGGAGTCAACAGCCCAGGACAGACAGGTGGATGCCCCCCTGATCAGAGTAGACTGGATATAGGGGATGATGGGACCCCAAGCCCCACGCACTGCCCCATCATGACTCGTGTGCATGTAATTCCTTCATTCTTTGACTTGTCTCTGTAGCAGGTTTGTGCCCCACAGGCAGAGCTTCCCCCAAAGAAGAGGTTTCGAGGAAGGAGAAGTTGGGGAGAGTCCTGCAGCAAGGGCACCCTCCCCACCTCCCCTGTTCTTTCCCTATGCCTGTTCTCCTACTCCATCAGTCAGTTGGGTAGAGGGGCCCTTCTCCCCCAGGATGGATGTGGAGTGCCAAAGCCAAGCACTGCAGGGCCAGCAGGTGGGTGCCAGGGCCAAAGGGAAGTCACTTCCAGCTTACCTGTCCCTTGAGCTCAAGGGCCAAGACCCTATGGCAACAGCTCTTCTGAGGCCATAGATGGGCAGTCCAACCTTGGGAGACTACAGAGAACCCCCCCAGGTTGAGGCTCACGCTGCCTGAGGGCCTGCTCCCTCCTGCTCCTCCCTCACCCCAGGCAGGGAAGGTTTGTCTGGGTTAGCATTGCCCTTCCCAATCTCCTCTATTATATAGTAGCCCCAGCCCCAGGGTCCATGCCACCTGTGGGTGGGGGTCACTCATGCCCTTCCCACCAAGGACCCACAAGACCCTACAGAGTCCACAAGCGCCTGAACACCTGGGTCTGTGGCCCCCCACGTGCAGGATAATAAAGTCTGTGTTTGACACTTTTCATGACTTACTATTCCCACCAGCCCTGTAGACTCCATTGGCCTAGACAAAGCCACAGGGTTCTCCATAGCAAGTATGGTTAACACTTTTCTGTTCTCCTGTCAGCTGATGGGAGAGCGGGGGGAGGAGGGGTTAAACCAGAGACTTCTGGGAAGGAGGTGATGGGGCAGGGGTTGGGGAGGAAGAGGATAGAGGAGTGTTGTGGCCACCCTACCCCCACCTGCCCACTTTTCTTTCAGTCTCTGCTCCTTCCAGGCTGCCAGACCAGGGAAGCCCCAGGCTAGGCTGGGGAGGAGGGAACCCAGCCCAAGCCCTAGGTGAGAGTGGGGATGTCACAGGTGGGGCACCCTGCTCCATGCTCAGCTGGTGGACACCTGCAGCCTCTCTGCTTATCACCAAGGCATCTCCTCTCTACAGCCTGTGACCCCCTCCCAGGGTTATGGGACCCAGAGAAGGCTAGACCCCTCTCTCTCCCAGGCATCTGTGGCTCCTAGGCTCCTGAAGAGCTTCCTAGTATTAGGGAACTGATACTGAACCACACTACAGCTCCGTCAGGGCCTCCACACTTGAGAGCCTGCAGCTGAAGTACTGAGGAGCAGCGCTGCCCGAGGTTTCTCTTGTGAGCAGCACGCGTCCAGCGAGCCACACTCAGTGCGAGCTGCTGATGGGGGTTTGGCATCAGCTAGAGGACTGTCCAGCTGGGCAGACCCTCCAAGAAGGCCTGCTGGCCCTGGCAGGCTTGTGCAGCACTGGAGCCCCCATCTGGAGTCAGAGGAGGGGTGCAGGTGAGAGGGGGAACAGCAGGGCAGGGCAGGATGGGTGTCTGTGGCATGGGAATAGAGACCACCCCATCCTGGGACACCTGATGGCCTAGTTTCTGGGCACCTTCTCTAGGGTCAGAGACAGCACCCTCTCCCCCACATCCTGTGTACTCACATCAGGCAGGGAACAGGCCTCACACTCCATGGGTGGTATCCCTGGACCATCCCGATGCCTGAATATGAAGAGACGCCAAATTGCCCTGCCTCAGTGGAAAGGGGTCCCTGGGGCTTTAGAACCAGGAATCGGGGCTTAGAAGCCTGACTCCCCAGGGGGCATTTAAGAGAAGCTGAGGAAATGCCAGCAACTATTTATAGCCTGTGGGGTATGCCAGCCCCAACCCAGGATGCATGCCCTCATTCTCCTGCCAGCCACCTGCCAGCCATGGAGTAAGCATCCCTGAACTAGAGCAGGAGACCCCAAAGCTTCAGAGAGCAGACCTATCTGAAATCCCACAGCTCACGATCTGCACAGCCCTGGGAGCTGGACAGTGAGGACGGGGGCAATGCCTAACTCAGAGCACAGCATAGCTGGGGAGGGGCACTGGGATAGGAACATATACTCGGAAGGCCAGGGCAGGGCTCTCAGCCCAGGCCAGGCTGGGCAGGCCTGGTCAACAGCAAAGGGTGGTTGAATAGGCCTCCTGTGAGGGGAGTGGAGTCCAGTTCCCTCTGCGTGGAGCTAAGGCTGTCTGGCTATCTGTAGGGGTGGTTGCTAAGAAGTGGAGGATATGAATTGTCCTGTCAGCTGCTTAGGCGACCCAGCCACAGGGGCAGGGAGCAAATCAGAGCTGGAAGTATGGGGGGCACTGGCTGTCATGGAGGCTGGTCCCCACTGCTGGCTGAGCAAGCTGGAGATTAGAAGCTCAGGAAGCCCTCCCAACCCACCCACCTGAGACCCAACTTCCCAGCCCACCTGGTCTCCTGATGCTCTGACAGCCCATTCATCTTAGGATTCTGTGGGGCCCAGGGGCATGGCTCCTATTTCCTCAGTCCCAGCCCTGTCCTCCAAGAAGAGTCTGAGCTCTGGGCAGGCAGAAACCATACTAATGCTAATGCTCATCCACCCTGCCACATTGGGGCCTGGGAAAGAGAGGGGCACATGGAGTTGTGTGTGTGAGGCAATGAATGATTTTGCCTTAAAGCATTGGAAATGTACCTGTGCTTTGTGGTCAGTCGGTTGACTGAGCTGTTACCCAGTGCTTCCAGGATCTGGGGACCAAGTGTGACTGAGACAGATGTGATCTTCATCCTCCCAGAGCTCACAGTCCCATGGGTAAGGAGGACAAAGCCGATCCAGTGGTTGGACCTGTGATAAGGGATGCAGGACACATGGGATCCCAAGGAGGAGGGACTAGGCTATCTTCTTTGAGGAGAGGTCCCTGGGCTGAGCTGGCTGGGTCCCAGGGCCTCCAAACTGCAGGCCAGAGGAGGAGGCACATCACGACCTGGGAAGAACCCCTCAGAGCTGGAGCTGTCTGGACTGGCTTTCCCTGAGAGAGGTCTCAGGGGAGGGTGTTGAGATCAGAGGGGAGTGCAGGGGCCACCTCTTGTTCATGATGGATAGCCTGGGGACGTGAAGACAGGATGAGGCAGTGGCAGGGCCTCGGGTCACTGCCTGTCACTGACTTGAAGGACAGGCCAACTCAGATCTCCCGGGCAGCTGGCTCCACTGATCTGACTGGAGACTGAAAACCCAACCAGGAAGTGACCAGGGACATTCTGGCCAGGAACACTGGGGAGCAGGCTGGTGTGGGGGGGTTACTTGTCCCCTTGGCCTTATCTGGACTCAGCTGTCTTCCTTCCCAGCAGGCACCCCATTCCCAGGGACTGGTTTGCCTCCCCCGGGGCCTGCGAGGGTGACCCCTGAGGCACTAGCTAGGCATACACCTGCCCCACCTCCCAGGGACACAGGGATCAGTTCCCCCACATCTGGACAGGTGAAGCCCATTTTTCACCAGCTGCCAGAATGGAGCCAGGAGCCAGCCTCCTTCCTGGGAAACCATCTGCCCAGCTCAGGTTGCCTGAAATGGGCACCAACATCTGAACAAACAGCCCTGAGTGGGGTGGGGCTGGGGGGGGGGTGTTGGGGAGGCAGTGCCCCCAGCCCTGCTCTGGAGCTCACAAGAGTCCCACAGCTGCCTTTGTCCCAGTCCTGCTTGACGACCACATGAACCTCCCACCCCTCAGCCCCATGGCTAACCACTGCCTGCCCATGTTCAGCCAGGCTGAAGCTCTCCTGGGCCCTCCCCAGACAACCTGTCTTCTCTTCCTGGTACACGAAGGGCCTCTGCCCATGGCCCTCCATTCCCTGCCACCACGCCAGTAGAGCTGGGCTGTCCTTCCCAGTGTCCACCACTGTCCCGATGCCAAGGACAGGCTGGCACACAGTGGGTGCTCAGTAAGTATTGCTGCCCGTGGTCATGACTGTGGGGTGAGTGGTCCCAGGGTTAATGCCTGACCTGTTTGGACCAGCTGTTCTTCCCACTCCTCCAGCTCACATGGCTTGATCAGGCACTGAAGGCGTGACCCAGATGCAGAGCTGGGCTGGGCTGGGCTGGGCCCCCAGGTGGGAGCTGCCCATGTGAGGCCCACACTCGGTCCAGCTGTCCCTATCCTTGCCTACCTGGGGAAAGAGGGGACTGGCATGGCTCCTCCCCCATGCCCCTCTTATCTGGCATTGGCCTTGGTGGGCGGAGCCCTGTGACCTGGGAGGAGCAGGCTCTCTGGGCCTCTGAGCTCTCACCTGAGAAATGGGGATTATAGTGCCCCATCTACGGGGTGTGGGGCTGCTGCAGACATAGGATCTGGGCACTCTGTGCCTGGCATCCCTCAGAAGGCTTCAGCCCCTCCACTTCCCCTGCTACCTAGGGGTGGGGGCAGGGGACACATCAACCTTCATGCATCTTTCCCATGTTGGACTGTCAGTGCTCTCTGTCTCCTGATGGGGGACTTCCAGACAGTGCAGGGGCAGGGGCTGTGGGGTCCTGCGTGCCTGTAGGACTGTCGCTCCCCGGCGACCCGAGGGTACACAGGGGTCCCTAACCGGCCTGACTGTATCCTTGCTATGACATCTTGGGCCAGGGGGAGGGTGACCCTCCCTCTGGGTAAAGCAGTAAGAGCATCCCCCAAGGTTCATTTTCCATTTCCTGTAGGTCGGATCTCAACCTGACAGGCATCCCCTCTCACCTCGCAATCACCATGCCTCCCACCCCTCCCCCTGCCCCTGTTCTATTACCCACCCCTTCCCCCTACCTAATCGGGATGTGGCCCTACCCCCCCAGAGTGGCTTCCTCTCTCCACGTGGTCTCATTCCCACCGCCGCGGGGAGAGGCCAGCACCCCGGCCCCCTGCCTCCCTGCAGTCCCTGTCCTCTCCCCTCTGCCCTTCAGGAAGCCCCCACCCCATCCTGAAATACCCCCACCCTTTTGGATCCCCATCCCAACCTGGGATTCGGTGTCCTGGGGCGCCCACCCCCCAGCAAACTTGGCTCCTTTCAGCTCCCCTCCTGCTCGGGCAGAGGCAGGGCGTTCAAGTCCATTTAATCTTGGCAGAATGCAATTTCCTGCTTCAGGGAGCTGGCGGGTTTAGGAGGCTTAATGAAGGGGGAGGGGGGAGACGGGGAAGAAGAGAAGCTGAGTGGGGCTGGGAGATGGAGACAAGAGTCCCTGAGAGGGTGGTCCAGAAAGCTCAGGGATGTGTATGTGTCTGGGGGTTGCCTGGGGGTCTTTGGGATCACACAGGGGTCAGCTCTTCAGCTTCAGGCTCCCGCTCGTAGGTCAGGGGCTCCTCCGCAAGCAAACCTCTACACCCCCAGCTATGAAGGGTGGAAATGGGGGAAGGGGAGGGGCCTCAAAGTGGCCCACAGTGAGTGTGTGTGGGGGGGCACGGATCCACACGGCCAAGTGGTGTGGGTGCAGGTCCAAGCGTGCAGGTGGGGGAGGGTGTCCTGGGGAAAATGTGCAGCTGGGGCATCCTGGGTAGACTATACACTCTGGGTGGGTCCTGGGGAAAGTGTGCAGCTGGCAGGTCTCAGACCCCCAGGTGGGGAAGTGGGCAGCCGGGCTGGAATTTCAGCTCCGAATGGGATGCTTATCTGGATACTGCCACCTAGGAGGCAGAAAAGATAAGGGACAAAGGGACCTCTGAGCTGCCGGATGCCCCACACCTGGTGGGGGCCGGGCAGCCGAGAGCCTTGTCTGACACCCAGAACACAGGCAACCCCTGGGGGAGACTGAGGCCGGGCGTCTGTCTTCCTGCGATTCCTGCCCTGCAACTGCACTGGGCCCCCTCTCCCCACACTTCCCTGTCTCTCGTTGGGCCTGGTTCAGCACATTTACTTCCTAGAAAAGCCCTCGGAGGAGCCACAACCCATCAGACCCCATCCCTGGAGTCCCCAGGCAGGGCTGGCAGAGCGGTGGTCAGGGAGGGACTGGCGCCCACAGGAAGCAGGCAAGGGGGCAGGGTGGAGGGTCTTTACAGGGAAAAGCAGGCAGCCTGGAACCCTCCAGGAGCAGCGCCCTGGATAGGGAAGCTCAGCTAAGCTTGGGGCCCCCGAGGAAGGGACAAAGCAAGGAGGGTGGAGAGGGTTTGAGGGCTCTGAGCCCACTCTCTGCTGGGAATTCTCATTTATGGGGACCTGGGAGGAAGGCTGATGGACACCATGGAGGGCTGAAGCCCTCAGCCCCTTGGCATGCTGGGCAAGGCACTCTTCCTCTGGGCTTCAGTTTCACCATTTATGAACAAGAGTACCAGGACAGGAGTAGCCCAGACCGCCTTGGAAACAGGTGGACCCTGCCCCAGCCCAAGCGACATCTGGGGGTGTGCTTGAATGGCAGTCAGGTGTATAGAGATGGACACTAGGAAGCTGAGGAGTGTGGAAGGTATGATAGGGACACAACCTACGGCCTTGTGCCCTCCTGGAAATCTCAAAACCTCCTAGCTGCCCATCCCTGATGAAAGCAGCCTCTTCTCCAGAGGAGGCATCCTAGCTCTCTGGGGAGGATAACTCGCAATCTACCAATAGACTATGCTCAGGGGCAGAAAAGTCTGCAGGCTGGGAGTCAACAGGAGCCCCCAGGGCTTCCCTGGTGGCAGAGTGGTTGAGAGTCTGCCTGCCAATGCAGGGGACACAGGTTTGAGCCCTGGTCCAGGAAGATCCCATGTGCCACGGAGTGATTAAGCCCGTGCACCACAACTACTGAGCCTGCGCTCTAGAGCCCGTGAGCCACAACTACTGAGCCCACGTGCCACAACTACTGAAACCCATGCGCCTAGAGCCTGTGCTCCACAACAAGAGAAGCCACCACAGCGAGAAGCCCGCGCACTGCAAGGAAGAGTAGCCCCTGCTCGCCGCAACTCGAGAAAGCCCACGCGCAACAATGAAGACCCAACACAGCCACAAAATAATTAATTAATAAAAAAAAAAAATAGGAGCCCCCAAGCCCAGCTCCTTGGGAAGGGTTGACCTGGTTCCTTGCATCTTCCCCTTCTGACTAGCTCACCAGCTGTCTGGGCCACCTGCTGTCCCCTCACTGGGCCTTTTCCTCTGACTGACACCTCCCCAAGGACTGTTCCGGGGTGCACATCTGCCCTCACTCTGCCTCTGCTGAGCTCAGCTCGGGCCCTCTTGGCTCTTGTGTCAGTCAAAACGGAATTCCTGTGCCACTTCTCCTACCCCCTACCCCTGGGCCTGGCCCCTGCCCCTGTCCCATGCATACCTCTAGTAGACTCTGACACTGAGTCCCACTCAAGACAGCCCCATGATCTGGCCTCTAGGACACACCTTGACAGGTTATGCCTCCAGGCTCTTGCCCAAGTTGTTCCTTCAACCATCAAGCTGGGAGGTCTCTGATTGGTTATTTAAGACCCAGTGACAGTGTCGCCTCCTCTGTGCAGCCTTCCCTGAGTCACCCTCCTAGCCCTCTGAGTACACACACTTGCTAGAGTACCCCCTGGCTGACCTAGGAGCTGATCTGGGGCCTCATCACCTTGCCAACTCCAATAGCTCCTGGCTCATAAATGTTGGGAGGAACTGTGGGTTGGACATTGGGGTCAGGCCCAGAGTGGGGCTGGCCGGTATAAGGAGGGAAGCAGGTGTGTGGCCTGGGAGTCCCAGGTGGCCTGCTTTGCTAGCACCACATTCCCATGACAACTTGCATGCTGGCCTCTCCCAGGGAGGACAGTAAGGTTGTCTTTATTGGTAGAGGCTCCAGTGGGGGCAATCCTGTGTGCTGCCCTACAGGTCCTGGATGCCTGAGGAGCTGAGGCAGTGGCTGGATATGGGGGTCAAGGCTGCCCCATCCTGAGTGGACCCTTCTGATAGGTGAGAAGAGTGCCTACTTTCTCCTGGGGCCCCAGCCTGTGGCAGAGCAATTCAGGTGAGCCCTCATGCCCCTGGGTTTCTCTGTCATCCACTGGGGAGAAACAATGAGTCATAACAAAGATGACATGGGCAGAGTGTGTCCTATATACCAGATGCTGCTCCCAGCAATCTGCTCTTAGTGGCTTATTTCATCCTCCCAGCACCCTGAGATGAGGGACTTGCTCTCATTTTACAGATGAGGAAACTGGTCTCCAGAGAATAAGCAAATGAATGCACATGGGCCATGGGTGGGTAAGACCCTCAGGACGCTAGGCTTGGAGTCAGGGGGTCCTTGATGGGGCCAGTGGGGACCTGCCCACACATGTGTGCACTCATACTGCAGCCCCAGCCTTGCTGGCCCTGATGGTTGGGTAGGTAGAGTGAGGCACAGTGAGATCAAAGAGCTCAGTGGCCCTGCCTGCATCTGCCCATGTTCCCATGTCCACAGGAGCTCTAGTGGCTGGTTAGAGAGCAAGGCCGGAGCTGCAGGGCTTCTGTCACTGCCCAGGCTGCACACTGGTCTCCACACTTCTGTGGGACTCATGCTTCTCTAGTCCATCTGCCAGCCCTCATGGGGCCTCTCCAAGGTGTAGGGTCCAGGGTGGGCCTGGGCCCTGCAGGGACTTGATCCCCCAGACTCTGTGCCATTAAGGTCTTCTGAGGTGACCCCTTTCCCTCAGCCCCAGGCCTATAAGCTTAGCCTACCACTCCTTAGAGACAATTTTGTTAAAATTTCAGGCCACACTGGGGTGTCGAATCAGCATGGGGGGTGGGATTGAGGGCTTACTCACCCAGTAAGCAGGGGCTCAGTGGCAGTCTGGTCCATTTTGCCCATCCTCCCAGAACCAGCTCTGCACCCTTTGCTCAGAGGAGACTCCACCAGGCCCTCTGAAGTTCACGGTCCAGAATGAGTGTGAGATGTGCGGAGATGTCAGCCTCTGTGGCCTAACGATTGGCACAGGGCTGGGCACACATGATGTCTGCAGAATGAATGAATAAATGACATTTGACCAAGACACAGGTAGAGAGGTTCTTTCCTAGAAGCTCAGAGGACAGAGACTAGCTGGGCAATCAGGGGAGGCTTCTGGGGAGAGACAACGTTGGAATCAGGCCAGAAGGACCAGGAGAACCTCCCTGGGGAGATGGGAAAGACATTCCTGGTGGGAGAACAGCCTGGGCAAGGGCTTGAGAGCAACGTGGTACTAGGTGTGATGGAGCAGTGGCCCTCCAGGAACCTTGGAGTGACCCGAGGAGTTACCTGGCTAGGGCTTAGGGACCTGGCTTCCAGGCACTGAGGTTTGCCTGGAAGACCCCTCCCCGTAGAGTCCCCTCTGACTGACTGAGCAGCGCAGGCAAACTGGGCTCTGCTGCTTCTGACTCAGACTTTCCATGGGACCCTCTCAGGGCCCTCATTCTCCCCATTTGCCAAGTGGCACATTTATCTGAGATCTGGCCTGGTAGGGGGCAAGGGGTCACTGGCATGGGACGCTGTGGAGATCTCGTCCGGCGGACCCGTGGGAAGAGCAGATGGGTAGGAGTGAGTTTTCCAGAGCCCAGGACTCACAGGGCGTGCAGTCTTATCTGATGAGGAAGGGGGGGTAGGGGTTGTACCTTTGATCAACAAGTGACACAGGGAGCGGGAACTGACCCTGCCTGAACAGCTGGAAGCCCCAAGGTATCCTCCACAACCAGCCCCATTGTGAGGAAACACCCGGTCCAGGGCAGCAGATGAGGAGGGGCATTGCTTGGGGGAATTCAACACAGAATTAACCCCAAACTCTGGCTTGCGTCGGCGGGGGGGCTCTCATGCTTTGTGTCACCACACCAAACTCAGCCCTTACCTCCTCCTCCAGGAAGCCTTCCCCAACTGAAGGCCCCAGGATGATGGAGGCCTGGACTGGACCACCTTGTGTCCCCAAGACCACAGAGCCTGAGACATGAGCAAGCCAACACCCAGGACTGGGTCCCCCCTCTGCGTGACTAAACCTGCAGCAAGGGACACCATGTTAACCAGAGGCTGGGCCCCAGCAGCCCTGCCTGGCCCCTTCCTGGGGAATGGGGCCCCATAGCCTAGCCTGGGCCCAGCCAGACCCTGGCTGGGAAATGTGGGCTTCCTGAGGCTCGGTGTTGACTCAGGGCTTTGAGTTGCTGCCCAAGATGCCATATTTGGGCCACTCCAAGGGTAAGATTCCTCTCAGGCTGGGGTACAGATATTCTTGGCTGGGAGGATAGTTGGGGCTACTCAGCTGGTGGGGAAGCTGCAGTGAGTCCAGAGTGGTGGGCGCCCTGGGCAGGGGCTAGGTGCACAGAGAGAAGAGTGAGGAGAAGGCGGCCTCGCGGTGGAGGGTGGTGTGGGAGGGCTGCAGTGAGGAGTGGGGTGGAAAGAAATTGGGGCAACATGACAGGAAAAGGGGTACTCCATGAGAGGACAAGGGGCGGGGGCATGCTGCAGGCTGCAGTTTCCCCTCAGGGATTGTGAGGAGACCAGAAACTGGGGAGGGGGGATGGCAACAGCCTCCTTTTGAGGAGGTAGTGCCCCTCTGTGCCCCTGACCAGTGTCCTGGGGAATCAGGATCTGTCCAGGGCTGGGCTGGCCAAGGGGTGCAGCTTGGGGTCCCAGAGACCGTTCCTTGTGAGCTGAGTGGATGTGACTGATAGAGGTGGCACACAGTAGGTACTCAGGCATGCTGTGGACACATGAATGCATCCCTCTGGGTGGCAAGAACAAGGCCCCTCCAAGTTAGTCTGGAGGAGCAGGAGACAGGCAGGGCAGAGGGTGGAATGTGGATTTCTGATCTCTCCCTGCCCCCTCCCTTCCTCCAAATCCCCCTCCCACCTTATCCCTCCATCTCAGCTGGTCCCTGCTCCTTCCGGCAGCAAACATGAGCTTTGCAGAAACTTGTCCTCGGATTAAAGCTTAAACCACTGTTTCAGGGGAGCGGGGGCAGGGAGGCTGGCCAGCCAGACCACATGTGGAGGGTGTATGAGGCCAGGAAGGAAGTCTCTTTCCCCATTCCCAAATCCTGGGTCAGATCAGATACATAGGCTCAAGGGAAAGGTGAGGGGACCCTGGCTGAGTTGAGAATACCCAGCAGCACCCCTAGTAAGCTAGCCAGGTCCCTGTCCCCTCTCTCTTGGAGGCTCATAGCTTCCTTTCTGGCCCCCTAGGAGCCAGAGGAATCCTTTAAAATCTTAAATCAGACTATACTGGCCTCATTACCCTCAGGCCAGTCCTAGTCCTTCCTCAATCAGAGGCTACACGCCAATATTCAAGGCAGCCCTAGTCTGGAATCCCCAGAAAAGGTTGCCCAGGCTCCTGCTCCTCGAGGTCTCAGTATTCCCTTCTATGAATTGGGTACACAGTAGTGTTCTGGCCAAGGTGAGCCAGAGGCTGTCATCCTCCCTAAGACTCCACAGATAGCACAAGTGGAGCCCCCAGTTCCTGGATGCAGGTCCAGAAACCAGGTAAGGCCAAGGTGTCCACTCTACCCAATTATGTTTGGAAATCAAACCCTCACAGGACAGGATGGCACCCTATCCCAGGGTAGGGAGTGTGAGCTCAGCATCATTGCCCTGCCAACCACATACATGGAGCAAAGAGGCTCATCATTCTGGATGGAGTGCTTAGGACACCAGGTTGGCCAGGGCAGGCCCAGCTCCCCACTGCCTGGCATTAGCCCTGCTACCCGACACTCCCCTAAGGCACGAGCCTATGAGCTGTAAAGGAGAGATTCTCTGCAAGGAGCATTCCTCCTTGGCCAGTCCCAGTGCTGCTGTGCCACAGATGCCTTACAGCCGGGAATAGGCAATGGTGCTGGCCAAGATCCTCCATTTCCTGGCTCACGGGGGATGGAGACCGAGATGGGATGCTCTGGCCTTAGATCTCTGGTCTGAGGGTATGGACAGTGACCTCATATTGTAGTCCTTCCTCAGGGAAGACCTGAAGCCAGGCTTAGGGAAGAGGGCCAGGATGGCAGGGTACCCACGGTCTGCCCACCTGCCCCTCCCCCTTCCGGGGGGCTGCCTTCATCTGGGCCCCACTTCCCTGCTGGGAATGAGGGACCAGGGGAGGCCATGCTGCGGCTGTCACGGAAGAGACATTCCCCAGTCATTTGGAACTAAGTAAGTCCAGATCCCAGCTTGCAGGCCTGGCTGCAGGACCCTCCTTGGGCCCCCCTCTCCCAGGACTGTGGCCACACAGACACATGGAAGGGGTGTGTGCAGCAGATGTGGGCCTGGGAGGCAGCCAGAAACCCCACAGGATCAGAGCCCGGCGCAGTCAGCTTTGTTGGGGGGCTGCCTGGGTCTCCCCTAGCTCTGAGACACACCTCTGCCTAAGGGACTATGCCTGCCCCTGGGGGGCTCACAGCTGGAGCTTCCCTGCCTTTCAAGTCAAGGCAGAGTCTACCTTGAGTCTCTGGGGCTGTAGCTTGAGACACTGTCTACTCAGGCCAGCTCTTCCATAGAGGAGGAAACAGCACATGGGTACCCATCCCTGCCCTGTCCTCAGCTCCAGGGAGTGTGAGCAGAGACCCAAAGACCAGGGTAGAAAGCAGCTCCTGGTCCCTGATCAGAGTACAGAGAGGCCCTGGGTTGAGCCCCTCTCTCATTCAGTGAGACTGGTATATACCAGTCTCCATTCTGGGTGCTGGGGAAGCAGCAAACAGACAAAACAGTTCCTGCCCTCTTGATGCTGATAGTCTAGCAGGGGTAGGGAAACGGACAATAACTAACAAGCATAAAAAGAAGCAAAAGGGCTTCCCTGGTGGCGCAGTGGTTGAGAGTCCGCCTGCTGATGCAGGGGACACAGGTTCGTGCCTCGGTCCACGAGGATCCCACATGCCGCGGAGCGGCTGGGCCCGTGAGCCATGGCCGCTGAGACTGCACGTCCGGAGCCGCCTGTGCTCCACAACAGGAGAGGCCGCAACAGTGAGAGGCCCACGTACCACCAAAAAAAAAAAAAAGAAGCAAAAAATGTCGTATAGAAAGAGAGGAGGGGAAGGGAAAGTCAAGAGTGCTGGGGTAGTGGTTGTAGATATTACTGAGAAGGTACTATCTGAGCAAAAACCAGAAGGAGGTGAAGGAGAAGTCATAGAGGTGCCTATGGGAAGGGCATCCAGGCAAAGGGAACAGTCATTTCACGGGCCCTGAGGCTGAAGTGCCTCATGTGGGAGGAAGAGGGAGGAGGCTGTGGACAGGAACAGGAGGACATGAGTCAGAGATGGGAGCAGGCTGGGGAGACAGCCACTGCAGGGACTTGGCTTTGACTCTCAACGAAGTCGGAGCCACTGAGAACTTTGGACAAGAAAGAGACATGGGGCTTCCCTGGTGGGGCAGTGGTTAAGAATCCACCTGCCAATGCAGGGGACATGGGTTCGATCCCTGGTCCGGGAAGATCCCACACACCGCAGAGTAACTAAGCCCGTGCACCGCAACTACTGAGCCTGCGCTCTAGAGCCCACGAGCCACAACTACTGAGCCTGGGCGCTGCAACTACTGAAGCCCGCACGCCTAGAGCCCGCGCGCCTAGAGCCCGTGCTCCGCAGCAAGAGAAGCCACTGCACTGAGAAGTCCGTGCACCGCAACGAACAGTAGCCCCTGCTCGCTGCAACTAGAGAAAGCCCGTGCGCAGCAATGAAGACCCAATGCAGCCAAAAATAAATGATAATAAATAAAAATAAATATTTTTAAAAATCTTATATAAGAAAGAGACATGCCCTGGCTTCCATCTTAACAGGGTCCCTCTGGATCCTGGCTGGCTAGCAGGAGGCAAGAGCAGAAGCTGGGAGCCCAGTCAGGAGTCTCCCATACTTGTCAGGTGAGAGATGAGGTTGGCTGTGGAGGTGGAAGCTGCAGAGGCAGTGGCTGCAGAGCTGGTGGCCAGGGAGAAGGTAGGAAGTTGTTACCTGATATTTTGCATATTTTGAAGGTGAAGTTGAAAGTATTTACTGATGGCTTAGATGTAGATGTGTGAGAGAGTCCAGGCTTATTCAAAGACTTTTTGGCCCGAGCAGCTGGAAGGATGGGGCTGTCCCAACTGAGCTGAGCAAAGCCAAAGAGTGGCTGGTGGTTCCTCCCAGGTGGGCTCCAGATCCAAGGTCTTTTCAGCCAAGCTCCACATCCCCCACCCCTAGCCAGTGGCTGGGGCTGCCCAACCATAAATGACCCAGGACCCAGGCACCCAGAAAAAAGATCTGTACCATGGGGGCAGAGGAAATGCAAAATCCCCATCCCAATTCTTAGTAAGGAGGCCTCTCTGGAGCAGATAAGGTTTGAGCTCTAGGCCCAAGACCTGGGCTCCCCAGCAGGGGCAGGACAGGCCCAAGTGAGTGAGGGCTGGCTGTCTGGCCTCTGTCTAAACAGGATATGCTCAGGCTGGCTGACGGTCATGGGTCACTTGGCAGCCAGCCAAGCTTGGGCCCACCCGACCCCCACCTCCCTCAACATATACAAACACACACACACACACACACAGTAATACAAATATGGGATGAGGGAGTAAGTGGCAACTCAGAGCCCGTGGCTCCCTCTCTTATTCAGTCTGAATGCACACGAGAAGCAGTTGCTGATGGGTCTACGTGGGACCCAGCCAGGAGAACGCAGAGAGGCCTGGGTCTGTTAATGTCTGGATGGGGATGCAGGACCCGCAGGGGCCCAAGGACGCTCCTGACCCAGCCATTAGGATTGGCTTTCTGGGAGGTAATATCTTCCTAGAAGCCTGCAGAATCTAGAAGGAAATAGGAAAGGCATTCCAGGCACAGGGGAACAGCATGTGCAAAGACCCAGAGACAAAGAGAGGGCAGAGCTCCTCAAAGAGGCTTGGGATGCCTGCAGGGCTCTGGTGTGGAAAGGGAGGATGAAGCAGCCTCAAGAAGGGACACCGGCCCTTTGTGCAGAAAGGGACAGTGTTTGGGGTTGGAGGAGGTGGCCGAGGGCTCTGGGCTAGAGGAAACACAGGGTTTACACTGGCACTGAAGTCGGGAAGAGCATTCCCGGTAGAGGGGACAACAGCAGAAAAGGCCTAGAGGCAGCTTTGGGGAGCAGCCAGGGAGGCGGGTCATTCCAGCTTTTGATGGGCTCAGAGCCAGCTCCTGGGGCAGGCTGGGCAGGGGAAGGTTGAGCTGAACCCCATCCTGCACCCTGGCCGTGGGTGACTCCTCACGGCCCGCCCCTTCCTGGTATGGCCAAGCACCTCCGTGCGCCCCCTCCCGGGCCCCCTTTCCGACACCCCCTCTGTGGGATCCAGTTCCGGATGGGTGGGGGCTGGGCCAGAAAGCAGGCAGCGCCTGGGGCAGAGGAGATGAGAAAACCAGAAAGCGAGGAAATCTGAGCCAGCAGCGCTGGGGCTGGGCGGGCCGAGGCTTGCTTAGCCTGCTAGGCCCGGGAAACAGGTTCCCCAGAGACCCGGCCAGAGGAGAGAGTGCTGGTTTAGTCGCCACCTTCATCAAGGGGGCATGGCCAGTCCCTGAGCCCAGGCCTTCCTTATTCAGCCTTCCAGATGCAGAGGCCAGGAGGGCAAGTTTTCTCTCAAGGTTACCCAGTACAGCGGCTGCCCTGTCCCCACAGGGGACGCCAGATAGAGACAAATAGTGTAGACAGACAGAGGATCGACAGGCAGCAGGAGGCCCAGGGCTGCACTTCAGTCCCCAGCAGCACAGGCTGGAAGAGCCAGAAGGAAGTGAAACAGGCATGAGCACTGCCAGAAACAAAGTCTGGGCCAGGTGGAAGGGCTGGAGGTGTTTGGGGGAGAAGACCTTCAAAGCTCTCCTGCCCACTGCAGCACCATCACCCAGGGCGGGGGCTGGGACAAAGGGGGCCAATTCCTTCCCAGGTGTAACCCCCATTGTTGGGCTTTGTGGCACCTCAGAAGCTCTGGGAAGCTGAGCCATGAGCCCAAGGCTACACAGCCAGGATATCACCCCAAGGGCCCATCCCCATGTGGGAAGAGAGAGGGGGCTGCTCCAGAGGCTGGGTCAGTGGGGGAACCTGACCTGGCGTAACCATCTCTGAACTCCCTACCACCTTGTGTATCCAGGCTGGTACTAGGGTGGGCCATGGGGGAGCTGGAAAAGAAGAATGTGTGGGGTCCAAGTGTCTGTAGAGGAGGGAGGGATGGAGGCCAGGCAGGTGTTAGCCTGACCTGGTCTCCGTTCAGGCAACCCCACAGGGCATCCTGGGTGGTTCTCAGGTGGAGCTAGCACAGCAGAGTGGCTTTTAGAGGGAAAGACTGAAGGACTCTGGGTGGCAGGGAGAGTGTCGGGCGGGGGCAGCCAGTCCAGAGGAGCTAGGTAGTAGGCATGGAGTTGGCTCCTGTGCTCCTGTGCTCTTGGCTCACGCGCCCTCTTGGATCTGGTATTGCAGGAATTTGCCCTCTTATTCATTCAGTAAAGATTTATTGAACTCCCTAAGTGCCGCGTGTGGCTCTAGCACTCATTGCCAGCCCCCCAGCACCGGTCTGAGTTGCAGGCCCTTGGCTTCATGTGGGCCCTGTGGCCTGGCCCTTCCCTCCTGGAGCCTTCCCATAGCTCCTGAAAATGCCACCTTTCCCACACCACAGCCTGGTGCTTATAGGCCTCACCCCACTTCTCCCAGTCTCCTCTTCCTCATCTGTACAATGGGGACAGCAGGACTTGCTTCTCAATGGGATTGTGAAGTGCTGGGGAGGGGGCAAAAGACCATAAACCCTGCTGGCATGCAGGGCCTCCCAACCCCGCATCAGGGGCTGGTTTCAAGGGGTCTTTGGACTCCTGCAATTGAAGGCAAAATCACAGGAAGCTCCACAGTATTCCTCCCAATGACACATATTATATATAAAATGACAAATAGTGTTACAAAATGCTCATCCCAGCATGACACACACAGGGCAAGGGTGCAGTGTGGATTCACTGTGGCAATAATAAAATTATTTTGATTTTTATTGATTACTCAGCCTTCTCACACTGACTAGAAGAGAAGTGGCATCACTCCACTGTGTGCAGCCAAGCCCAGCTCTAGCTCTCCTCCCTTTCCTTGTCCCCTTCCTCCCACCCCCCTGCCACCAAAGAACTCTGTGTGCTGGGCCTAATCTGTGTGTCTGAGAGGTGCTCCATGGACAAATCAATTGAGTTTCTTTCCTTCCTAACCCAGAACCCTGGAGTTGTCTTTGGCAAGTCCTCACAGTTCTGCTTTAGTGAGCAGGATAATGATCATGCTGCTGGTGGTGACAGAGGAGGCCAGGCTCTGAGGAAGCCAGGGAGGTTGTGGGGTGGTGTTGGAATTGATGGCTTTGGAAACCACAGTAATGGTGTCATATGCTGCACTGGTAATTGTGGTGCAGTGGTGGTGACCTCAGGGGTGACCCTGGTACAGAGGAGTGGGGATGAGGAGGAATGACTGACAGAGTGATTTTATTTTTATTTTTTTATTTTTTCAATTTTTTGGCAGCGTTGGGTCTTCGTTGTTGCGCGTGGGCTTTCTCTAGGGGTAGCAAGCTGGGGCTACTCTTCATTGTGGTGCACGGGCTTCTCATTGTGGTGGCTTCTCTTGTTGTGGAGCACAGGCTCCAGGTGTGTGGGCTACAGTAGTTGCAGCACACGAGCTCAGTAGTTGTGGCTCACGGGCTCTAGAGCGCAGGCTCAGTGGTTGTGGCGCACGAGCTTATTTGCTCCGCGGCATATGGGATCTTCCCAGACCAAGGATCGAACCCGTGTCTCCTGCATTGGCAGGCGGATTCTTAGCCACTGCACCACCAGGGAAGTCCCGACACAGTGTTTTTTGTTTTTTGCGGTACGCGGGCCTCTCACTGCTGTGGCCTCTCCCGTTGCAGAGCACAGGCTCTGGACGCGCAGGCCCAGCGGCCATGGCTCACAGGCCCAGCTGCTCCGCGGCATGTGGGATCCTCCCGGACCGGGGCACGAACCCATGTCCCCCGCATCGGCAGGCAGACTCCCAACCACTGCGCCACCAGGGAAACCCGATACAGTGTTTTTAAATGAGACATGACAGTGAGAGACATGCAGGCACTGTCACTGCAGCCACCATTACTGCAGGCTGCAACCAAAAAAAAAAAAAAAAAGAGCAAAGGGACTTCCCTGGTGGTCCAGTGGCTAAGACTCTGCACTCCGAATGCAGGGGGCACGGGTTCAATCCCTGGTCCGTGAACTAAGATCCCGCATGCCACATGGTGCGGCCAAAAAACAAAAAAAACCCTGCAGGCTGGTGTTTCCTTAGATCCAGTGGCCAGCCTCTGCTTGGAACATGTGCGCCAGCACTCCAAGTCCAAGTCCGGGTCAGGAGACCCTCAGCAGGATCCCTAACATCCCACCCCAACCTACATTTGCAGTCAACCAGCCAATAGGTCAGAGTGAGAGATGTCTTGTTAGCCAGGAAGAGAAGAGGGAGAAGGAAGAGAGAGGAGAGGGGGAACAAGGGAGGAAGAGAGAAAGGAGGAGTGTAGAGGAAGAGGAGGAAAGGAGGAGAAAGGAGAGAAGGAGGAAGCAGACAAGGAAAAATAGGGGGAGAGGAAAGAGGGGGAAGAGAAGGGGAGGGCAGAGGAGGAGAGAGGAAAGAATAGAAAGGAGAGAGGAGGAAGGGGAGGGAATAGGAGAAGAGGGAGGAGAAGGAGGACAAAGAGGTCCTATGCCCACTGGGACCTTGGCAAAGTGCATGGGGCCAGGCTGAGGCTGTGGTCCTGGCTGGTGAGGCTACGGCCTTGGGAGTAGGGTTAGGTTGGCTGGAGGGTCCCTTCCTCGGATCAGTTGCAGGGTCCTCAGTTCATCAGGAGGCCATTTGAAAGCCAATGTCCCTTTTAGGAACCCCTATCCGGCTCCTCTGGGGTATGGAACTGTAAGGGGGTGGGTCCGTGGGGCTACTGGCTTTAAATAGGACCGGCTGCTGAGGGCGTCTCAGGGAGCTCTACAGCGGTTGAACGGAGCTGTAAGGCTGACCTGGCTTGGGCTGGAGGCGGCGGGCAGGTCCCGCCATGCCAGCCGTCCCAGGGGCTGCACTGCCACCTGCTGAGCGGCCCGGGCAGTCCCGGGCCCTGAGCTGCGGGTCTCACGCTGGGCCAGGCATGGCGGGCAGCGAGTGGGAAGGAGGGACACGGCAGGGGGTGCGCAGGTGAGCGCAGGCTCGTTGCTCCCGGGCGCGTCTGCCCTTCCCGCCAGGGAGTTGAGTGCTCGGGTAAACACCAG
Organism: Pseudorca crassidens; assembly: GCF_039906515.1. Classification (NCBI taxonomy): domain Eukaryota; kingdom Metazoa; phylum Chordata; class Mammalia; order Artiodactyla; family Delphinidae; genus Pseudorca; species Pseudorca crassidens. Next base: position 69,330,574 of record NC_090305.1, read on the forward strand.
GCGCGGTGTGCGCGGTGTATCCACGGATAGACAAAGCCAGGGCGGGGCGGGGGCGCCGCCTGCGAAGCCAGGGCGGGGGCGCGGGGTGCCGATTAGCCTCCCTGGGCACAGGCTGCCCCACCGCTTGGGAGCATCGAGCCCAGCCCGCGGACAGGTGGAGAGGGGGCGGGACGGCGGCCGGGCGGGTCCCGCCCTGGGGGTGGGGCCGGGCGGGGCGGACGGGGCGGGGCCGCGCTATGCAAATGTCGCCCACGGGCGGCCAATTGCCGGCTCTCCCCGCGCGGCTCCGAGCGCCCCGTCCCGCCGGCGGCCGCGAGACCAGAGCAAGCGAGCGAGCGAGGGTACGGCCGCGGTCCGGTGACCCCCGAGCGCAGCCCAGCGCGGCCGGCCGACCCCAGTCCAGAGACCAGGCAAGCACAGCGCCACCGAGCCAAGCCGAGCGTAGCTCCCCGAAGCCCAGCGCGCGCCGTCGCCCGCGCCCCGCTCCGGGGAATGCGCCCTCGGCGCGCCGGCCAGGGGGCGCCCGCAGCCCACCCGGGGGGAGGCGGCCCCGAGCGCCCCTGAGCCTTCCCATGGCCCGGGATGGGGCCCGGGGCCTCGACTGCTGACGCGCCCGAAGCCCGCAGAACCCGTTAAGCCGGGGCCGCGGCCCCGACCCGGGCTCAGGCACAGCGGCGAGAGGGCGCGGGCAGGGCCATGGCCCCGGGGGGCCGCTAGCGCGGACCGGCTCAACCGGGAGCCCTTCTGCTGCCGCCGCCGCCGCTGCTCGGGAGCCCAGGCCCCTCCGCCGTGGAAGAGGTGAGTGCGGCGGGAACCGGGAGGGAGCGGTCAGGCAGCCGGGCCACCCCGCGATCCCTCTGGGACCCGCGGCACTGCAACTCTGCGCAAGTGTCCGGGGCTTGGGGCTCAGAGAGCCAGGGGGCTTTCCGCGGACGCAGGGGTGACCAGACGAGTGGGTGCCTATACCTGGCCGGGCTGCCCCGACCCTCAGCATCGAAGCGATGTGGAGATGTGTGGAGGATGTGGTCTGCGGGGTCACCAGTGTGCAAAGCAACTTTTTCTGTGAAAGGTTCTGGGTGGGTGGGTGGGTGTTCCCATACACCTCCACCGCCTTGTTCCTGGAGCGGGAGGCCTCATGCCCTTTCTCCTGGCTGAGCTCTCCCACTAACGCCTCAGGCAGCGTTCTTCCCCAGTAGGTACGCCTGCCCTGCCTCAGTGTCCGGATCTGGGGATCGTCTGCTGGAAGGGAAGCGCTATACTGGCAGCCCCCACGTGGAGGGTCTCCAAGATCAACAGGGCAGGACTGCCAGCCCCAAGGCTTTTCTCCCAGCTCTGTGCCAGCCCCCTGACCCTCTGCTGCTAGTTTGGGTTTGTTTGCCAGCAGGGAGTCTTGCTTGGATTAGGGGCCCTGCTGTATGTGGGGAGTAAGTGAGCTGGGAGAGCCTGCAGTCAAGCCCCCGATCTGGGCAGGCTGGGGCCCCAGTGGTTAAGTGGGCAGGGGACACTAGGAGCTAGGTGGACTTGCTTAGAGCAGGTGGGACCAGAACGTGTCAAGGTGGCCCAGGAATGAGGCAGGACTGGCAGGAGGGGTCAGCTGGAGCTAGGTCTGGAGGCCTGGCTGGATAAATAACTTCTAATTCTTGAGATAACTGTGTTGTGAACACCAGCCCATGAACACCTGGGGGAGGCGGGAGGGGGGGAATGAAGGCACCGATGTGTCTGCTCTGGAGGTTGGGGGTTCCTGTCCTGAATTCATACAGATTGTCTCCCAGAAGCCCCTGTCCTAGTTGGAGAGATAGGGAAACTGCACCCAGAGGTTGGTAGGCTCATTCCAGTCCAGGGGGTTGGATGGAGCTGGAGCCTTTTCCCAGGCTGCATAGGGAGTGTGCCTGGACCCTTGGGGTAAGGTGTCCTGGAAGGTGAGGACACTGGGCACGCCTACCCCTGTTGCTGCCCCTCAGTTCTGAAGGAGCCAGGCCCAGAAGTGCAGGGGGTTGGGGAGAGGAGGCCAGGAACCCAGCCTCAGACCCCTGCCGCTCCAGGAATACCTTGAAGGGGAAGATGGAGCGAAGCCAGGTGACCTTGACTGGGAAACCCTGGCCATGAAAGGGGGGGTTTCAATCCTAGCTATGCTGGTGTGTCTCCGCTTCCTGGTCCATAGGGTGTTGGGGGAGGGGGAAGCCAAGGGGTCAGGAAGGAGCTCTGGCCTGCTGGGGGGAGTATGAGAGCAGCTAGGTGGGGGGTGGGGTGCTGTTAATAATTTCTTCACCATGTTCCCCCGCAGCCCCTGCTCCTGCCTCCCTTCCATCCAGGCTGTTCTCAGTTCGAAGGAGCCAACCTTCCTTCCCTGAGGCAGGCTGTCCCCCACAACCCCCCCAAGCCTGAGAAGTCTGGATCAGTCCGGACAATTCGACCTCCTAGCCCCCTGCCCCACCCCCAGGTGCCTCCAGACCCCCTCGTCTGGCCGCCCCTTCCCTGCACCCCTTGCCAGCCCCAGCTCCTCGGTTCTTTGTTCGAACGTCTCTCCTCCGTCCCTCCCTCTCTCCTCCCTCTCTCCTCCTCCCTCCCGCCTGCCTCCCTCCCTTGCTCCCTCCCGCCAGCCTTCTTTCCTTCCTTCCTTCCTTCTCTGCTCTCCTCCTGGTGGGCTCCCAGGTGGCGGTGGCTGTTCCTTCTCTGTCCACCCACCTGGGCTGGGCCAGACTGGGGGCTTCTCCGGGGCTGGGGCTGGGTGGAATGCATCTAGGGGCTGGCAGAGGGGAAGCAACTGTGGAAATGCCCTCCCCTTTCCTCTCTCTGTCCTTCTCTTCCTCTTTTTCCTTCCCTCTCCTTCTCTCCTCCACCCCCCAGGCTGCCAAGGAGGGGGCCTAGACTTGGGCCTGAGGCCCCAACAGATTTGAACATCCCCTATTCACCCTTTTAAAGGGCCAAAGCATTGTGGGAGGTCCCTGTAGGGGCCCAGTGGAGCAAAGCCCTCCTCATTTCTGGACACCTTGGGGGACTCCACCACTGTCCTTGGTGACCCTGACCTTGTCACCATGAAAATGGCTGTAGGAGAAATGAGGTCACAGGGAGGACAGGAGGCAAGTCACCCTGAGCCCCCTGATACAGAGGAACAAAGCTCTCTAAGGGACCCAGCCTGCATCTTGTCCTTCCCAAGCCAGGACAGTGTCTCCCAGCTTCCTTGAGCCCCACCTCACTAGCAGGTCAAGTTCTTGAACAAACATATGCTTGTAAGGACGAGTGTGGGCATGTAAGTGTGGACGTGTGTATATCCACAACTGTTAGTGGGGGCCTCCCAGGTGAACCCCAGGGTGCTGGTAGCTGCACAGCCCTTTCTTCCGCCTGCCCGCCTCATCAGGGCCTGCCATTCAGTCAGCACCAGCTTTGTGCCCCAGCAGACTGGCGGAAGGACTGGTTCTAATTCTCCCCTCCTTCCTTCAGCCATCCTCCCTAGGAGGGAGCACCTGTGATGGGGGATTTGGAAGGAACATGAGAGGTGTGTCAGGCACTCAGGAGAGGGTGTTCCCACAGAGGGCACCACATGGGGAATGGGTCAGTCAGCCTGAAGCTGTACTTCCTGTCTGAGGAACCACCAGTGGTTTGCTTGGCAGGAGAGGCAAGGTCTCGGGGGAGGTGGGCTAGGGAGGGCATCAGGGTCTGTCGAGTGGGGTTGGACAGTCAGATGTGGAGCCTGGGCCTTGCCTCAGTATGTGTTAGCCAGTGCAGGGGATTAACAGGCCACGTTACCTCTTACACCCCACCCCCACCTCAGGGTCCTAGAAGTGGGCCTGGGGTCCTGTCTCCCATGGGAGAAGGAAGTAGGCCAGACAGATCTGGGGGATGGGGCTCACATTGTCATTCTTGGTGCCCCCACCCCCAGTGCATCTGGTTGGGGGGGGCGCGGTTGGGAAGTTGGCACTGGTTTTCGCCTGGAGGGAGCAATATGTTCAGACAACTGGTGCTGGGCTGCGTTTACCCAACAGCCAGTCTGCCTGGGGAGACAATATTTGAAAAACATTGTATGGAAACTTGGGCCTGCTGGGGGTATGGGAGTTCTGCAGGGGACACTGAGGCTGGCTCAGACCCTGCCCCAGGCCTGCTGGCTGTCCTCGCTCCCCTTCTTTGCCCTCTGTAGGCAGAGCTGGAAATTTTCCTGGCAGGAAGTCCTTCTGTATGTCTGACCTGGATCCCTCCTGCTGTGATTTCAGTAAAAGTAGACCCTACTGTTCTTTGACTCTCCTTTTCTGGCTGCTGTCTCTCTCTCACTCTAGGCCATCTATGTGTGTCTCACTCATCCTCCACTCCCTCATGCTCCCAACCCCAATAATCAGGTTCAGATTTTCCTATACTAGAAGGAGAGATTTGACTGGAGCCAGCAGGACTGGACCCATCTCTTCCCTCATTCCTTGAAGTGGGAGAGGGAAGGAACAGCCCGTTGGGTTGGGGGTGGATGCAAGGGAACTAGAGAGGGCTGTAAGATCACCTGCTTGAGCTGAGCACTGTGAATGGAAGTCAGGAAGCTGTGATGCGGGGAGGGTTTGAGTCTCCCATGGCGCCTATTAGTCCTGGTGACCCTAGGCTGCACTCAGTGGCTGGTCTTTAGACCCATTGTTTGGGACAAGAAAGAATATGAGGTTTTCACACTGAGCCATTCATGGGCCCAGTCTGAGGGTGTGAGCAAGGAGACACCCATCGCCCTATTTATTCAGATAGGGAAACTGAGGCACCTTGGGCAGAATTACACAGGGAAATGTTGGTAGGGCAGGATACCCCACTCTGCCTCACACATTGCAATCTTGCTCCCCCTCCCAGGTGTCTAGCCGGCTGCCTGATTTCTGGGCCCTAGGCCCCTCCCACAATGCCTGTCGCTGGCCTCCTCCTCTGGGCTTCCCTACTGACTGGGGCCTGGCCAGCCACCCCAACCCAGGACTACCTCCCGGCCACGCCCCGGGTCCGGCTCTCATTTAAAGGTAAGAGGCTGCCTTGCTGTTCCCCAGCATCCTCCTCTGTCCAGAGCACTTGGCCCTGTTGCACAGGAGAGAGAAGAGAGGTCAGAGCAAAAAAGGACAAATTGTGCAGCCACATGGGTCACACTGGGTGTGTTGGGGCTGACAAAGGAGGTGGTGACTTGCTGGGAAAAGCTGGAGACTGGACTACTTAGATATTTGGAGAAGGGTCCTGAGTCTGGGCTGCTGCTTTTTTTGTTTTTTTTTTTGGCTGCATGGCATGAGGGATCTCAGTTCCCCGACCAGGGATTGAACCTGCAGTGGAAGCATGGAGTCTCAACCACTATACCGCCAGGGAAGTCCCCAGACCGCTTCTAGAGCCAGAATGTGTGGCCTCTGGGTTTGAGTCTGCAGAGCATCTCCCTCTGTGTGATAACTGGGGTGACAGAGGTGTCTTGCCTTTCAAACTTGTGTTTGCAGAAGCCCTTCTCTGGGTTTCCCTGGTGGCGCAGTGGTTAAGAGTCTGCCTGCCGATGCAGGGGACACGGGTTCGTGCCCCGGTTCGGGAAGATCCCACATACCGCGGAGCGGCTGGGCCCGTGAGCCATGGCCGCTGAGCCTGTGCGTCCGGAGCCTGTGCTCCGCAACGGGAGAGGCCACAACAGTGAGAGGCCTGCATACCACAAAAAAAAACAAAACAAAACAAACAGAAGCCCTTCCCTGCCACTGGTCCTGCCCTGCCTGGTGAGACAATCAGGGCAGACACTGAGGCCTCCGAAAGCTAGAGGAGCAGGACCTGCTCTGCTGGGCTGTGGGTGCTTGAGGAACCTTCCTATGGGTCTCCACGTGAGAGGGGTTCCCAGGAATTGGGGAGGGGGCTCTTGGCTGTGACTAGAGACTAGACCACCCGGTGAGTTCAGGGAGAGCACGTGCTGTTCTGACAGGCCTGACATCCCCAGTGAGCACTTTGCTTGAAGTCACTGGCTCCATCACCTTTGCAGCTAACCCACTAGGCAGGTGAACACGCGTGCCACACACACTCTCCAGGCATACCGATGGCTCACTCACTAGCCACTTCCTCGAAGGTGTGCATGATCCAAGAGTCTGCCCTCAGCCTGGGATAAGGGACAGCAGCCATGCTTGGGGGACCTGGGGTCACCGCTGAGTTCTCAGCCTTGGCCCTCCTCTGGCCCAGGGTCACTTGGTCCAGCTGCCTGCCCTGGGTGGGGCCGACTCAGCCCTGGCTGACCAGATTTCCGGATGCACTTATAAGGGTGAAAGGCTGGGCCAACCTTTCCTTCCTCAGGCTTGGCTGAGGCCCAGCCCCCACCTCACCATGTTCCCATGTCCCCTAGCAGAGCCCCTCTCCTGGCCCCATATTACCTGTGCAACTTGATGGGGGAGTGGGGAGTGAATTTCTGAGGATGTGCCTGGAAGGAGTCCTGCACAGGGCCTGAGAAATGGGCAGAAGAGTTGATTGGTTTGGGTTGTAAAAGACAACTCCTCTCCTAGGCCTAAGAAGGTGAGATACTTATTCTGCTGATATCTCTACCCTTTCCTGGTGGAAGTCCTCGGAGCTGATTAATAAATATTGAAGGGGCCTGGTCCCCCTCTCACCCCATTCCAAGCCCATGGTGCCAGCAGGGAGAATAGAGCATCCCCTCCCCCCACAGGGGCAGGGCAGGTGACTTGGTTTCCGCACCCCTGGGATCCTGGAACCAAGACGTCCACTCTGGGTATTACTTTTGTCATCACCCTGGAGACCCATGAGAGGAAGCAGGAGAAACAAGATATTGGGAGGGTCTCTGTACACTCCTTTTAAACCTTCTTGGACCTGCAGGGGCAAAGGGGCAAAGGCTTTTGTTCCTTTTTTCCAGAGAGGGAAACCGAGTATCAGGCAAGGGCAGGGCCACGGTCAGGCAGGAGGCAGAGGAGAGGCCAGAAATAGTGCTGGTGCTCTGGCCTTGCCGACGCCTGAAGCCCACATCGGTCAGGTCAATTCCCCCTCAGTTAGCTCTGAAGCTGACACCCACAGTGACTAAAAGCCCAACTCACTGGCAGCCAGCCTGTGGCGCTGACTGTTGTGGCAGCCTGGGGTGGGGCTGTTGGCTGCCTGGGGCCACCCCATCCCCAGGCCTCTGTGCTTTTGCACGGGCAGGTTTCCCTGTCCTGAATGACCTTTCTGTTTCCTACTTGATCTCCTGTCCTACTTTTATGCTTAGATGTCACTTAGTTTAGCAGATTCTTGAGTACCTGCCATGTGCCAGGCCCTGTGCTGAGCACTGGGGACTGTGCAGTGAACAAGATGGGGTGCTCACAGACAAAGTGGCTGAAAAGACAATGGACACCCAGCTGGCCGGTGCCTCCTGGGAGCTCAGCACTTACTGTGCACCAGGCCCTGTGCACCCCTATCCCCCCTCATGCTGGATGGTCTCAGGCAGCTCATGCCTACGATGCGGCCCTCAGTGAGGAGTAGGCCCTCACTGATCATTTGTGGAGTGAGAATGGAGACCAACACCTACAGAACCTGGACCCTGGCCTGGCTGTGACCAGGGCTGGGGGGAGCTTCTCCTCCTGTATATACAAGAGGGGCACAGAGAGGGCTGCTCTTGGGAACACTGGTGGTCACTGTGGCTTCATGCCTCAGTTTCTCCATCTGTGCCTTGGATGGATATAGCGGCTGCCATACCAGGCCTCAGGGCCTCCCTTACCCTAGGCACATCCCCTCCCTTGCCTGGGTCCTGCTGCAGTTGGGAGGTGCTAGTTCCGGCCTAGACGGGTCAGACCCTCTAAGCCGGAGGTTCTGGTATGAGGGGCCGCACTGCCCAGGGCAGATAAAGGAACAAAGGCAGGAACTGGGCCAGGCTTGGGCTTGCTGCCTGCCCATCCGCCTGGGCACCCCAGCCAGGCCTAAAGCTGAGAGAGGGTTTAAGGGAGAAGGGACCTAGGGTTCAGTCAGAGTGGGGAGACTCCTATGGCCCATCTGCTGAGCTTCCATCAGCAGCACAGCCAAGGTCATGCAGAAATGAGGGGTAAGTGAGGAGGATTTTCAGGAGCAGGAGAGCTATTTTTTGAGAGCTCGTGGATGCTTACAACTAGAGAGCCTGGGCAGCAGGGCCCTCTTTTCACCACCTATCCTTGCCTGGGCCTGGAGTCCCCTTAACCCCAGAGTCACTGGCCAAGCCTGGGAGAAAAAAACCTCTCCCTTCCCCCACCCTGAGATGGTCCAAGCCCTGGGGTACCACCTCCCACTGCAGAGGGAGGTGTGAGGGCCCTGCCAGGTCCTTTGTTTAGCTTGGGGAATGTTTACTTTTTCCCAGGAAGCCACCCCCACAATACACTGCTGCTGCCTGGGCTGGCTTTAGCCAGGACTTGAGGCCAAGAGGTGTTTGGAGGGGGAAAGCGGTCTTGTGATGACATGAGGTGGCTGGGCTACTGGGGAAACTGAGGCTGGAGTAAGGAGATGGAATGGAAGGTCACCTTGCCAGGGGAGGTCAGGAAAGATGAAAATAATAGAAATAACAGTAGGTACCCATGATGATAACCAAGTGGTAGTCCCTCCAAGGCCTGGGGAGGGGGACTGCCTGGGTATCCTGTGAGGAATCAGACCCAGAGGTTTTCCCGGGTCACTCAGGAGCAGGACTAAGATGGAGCCTGGCTCTGCCTGATGTCTGAACCTGTCCCAGGACTGGGGGTGGAGGGCAGGTTGGGGATGCAGGCGCAGCCCTCTTCCATGGGCTTGGGCTCGGGCTTGGTCTCGAGCTCTAGGACCCTGCAGTGCCGGCTTTAGCCTGCCCAGCCTCACTTCCCAAGGAAAGGGCTGGGTTCGCACTGGTCAGTCTTCTTGTGCTTTCTACCACTGGAGAAACAGCACTTGGGTTTGCTTATTTCCTATGAATCCAGTTGTCCATCACCCCAGCCCCTCCACTGATCAGAGTCCTCTAGGAAGCTCTCTCCCTTCAGAGAAGGAAAACCAGGGTCCAGGAGTGAAAAGGGCTTCTATGACCAGAGCAGCCCTGGGGTTCAACCTTCTCAAGAGTCTGGGTGTATCTGGCTTGCTCTTTGGGAAGGACGTTTTGCAGGTGGAGGGTGAACGGGTTGGTGCTGGTCAGTGCCCACCAGCCCTCCTCAGCCCAGCTCCTGAGCCTCTGGGGCTATTGGGCCCATAACAGTGCCACCACTTACATCATTTGCGTGTGGCATTCGAGAACCAAAGTCGCCAGGTCTCCTTATTAGGAAATGAGGAGATTGGAGGTTAGGAAGGGTCACAGTCTATTTACTTCACCCAAGGGGGAGTGAGTATGGGGTGAATACGGATTGAATTGGAAGGGCCTTTAGCAAGCCTCGACTTAGCTGGCCTGACTGCATGGTGTGAGGAGTGGGGCTTGCCCACCAGGGGGGCTCCCTGGCCAGCCAAACAGGCTTGGAGCTTCAGATTGCGAGGGACAGGTGAGAAAGCCCAGGAGCTTGGAGGCCAGGGGTGGCACCAGGGAGCTGGGTAGGTGGCTTTGACAGCTACAGGGGGACTTGGAGCTAGCAAACTGGGGAGGTGTGGGTATTCCAGGATGAGCCTGATGAGGGAGGAAGGAAGACCCAAAGCATGAACTTGAGCCGAGATCCCTGCGTTTCGGATCTCAGTTTTCCTGGAAATGGGAGCCGCCTCACTCCTGAGAGGGAACTTGGAAATGGCCGCTTTGGGAGTTGGGAGGTCCTGGGTGCTGGTTGGCTGCCCCTCAGCTGGCCAGGGATCAGCCCTCGGAGAGAGCGGGGCAGGTCCTTGTGCTTGTGGAGAGCCTGCCTGAGGCCCAGCCTGGGTCAGCCAGGCCAGGGCCGGAGGCTCTCAGCTGTGGTCCTTCCAGGTCCAGCCAAGCTTCAGATGGGACCGCCACTGGCTGGGCCTTCTTAGCACAGGCCTTGTCTCTGGTTCCCTGGCACGATGCCCACCCCTCCCTCCCTGGCTTCAGCTTCCCTTGGCACGGAGTGAGGAGCTGGTGCATGCTCAAGGAGTAAATCATGTTCCTTGGCAGCCCCCACTGCTTCGTAATCGTAAAGAATTTAAAGAGAAACCACCAAGATAAAAATCTCATCCTGGCCCATAAAGGCATCTTTCACCCTGTGGCTTGGGAGGTGGCGGCCTCAGAGTGGGCTCCTGGCTGTCTGCACCTGTGTGTGTGCACCTCCAACCCTGTGACCTCTCCAGAGGTGGTGGGGAGCCCAGAGGGTATCTTCAGAGCCGTGGGTACTTGGCTTCTGACTCCAGGGAGACCTCCCGCTCCTCCTCCAGGGCAGGCGGCGGGACACTTAATTTGGTAGAATGAAGAGGTGGTGCTGTGGTGGTTGAGAGAGCTGGCCCTGAAGGCAGGCAAACCTCTATCCTACCTTGTCAGCTGTGTGATCTTAAGACAAGTAGCTTAGGCTCTCCCACCCCCGGTTTCTCCATGTAAGGTAGGGATGGCAGTGGCCCCATGGAAACGGCATCCTGAGGTCTCAAACTGCCTAGCTTGCATCCTGGCCATGGGTAGACCTTGCGTAGTGAAGTCCGTCTGTGTCCCTGCTGCCTCATCTGTAAAATGGGGGCAAAAATGGTGCTGACTTCATTGTGTTTTGTGCATTAACTTTTTTTTTTTTTAAATGCTTGGCTTTTTTGTTTGTTTGTTTTGTTTTGTTTATTTATTTATTTTTGGCTGTGTTGGGTCTTCATTTCTGTGCGAGGGCTTTCTCTAGTTGTGGCAAGTGGGGGGCCACTCTTCATTGCGGTGCGTGGGCTTCTCACTGTCGTGGCCTCTCTTGTTGCGGAGCACAGGCTCCAGACGTGCAGGTTCAGTAGTTGTGGCTCACGGTCCCAGCCGCTCCGTGGCATGTGGGATCTTCCCAGACCAGGGCTCGAACCCGTGTCCCCTGCATTAGCAGGCAGATTCTCAACCCCTGTGCCACCAGGGAAGCCCTGTGCGTTAACTTTTTGTGAATACAGTTATGGCTCTGGCAAAGGAAGTCTTAGAAACTAAGAGCTACTCTGAGGGTGGCAGACACCCTCAGAGGGCTGTTCCTGGGGGTGCCCCAGGAGTCCGTACTGCCTCACCTCTCCCTCTAGATTTCTAACCTTTGGTAAAGCAGATGGTGTTTGGAAAGGACTGCAAGAGGGACCCTGAGCCCTGTGGATGGAGTGGGGTCAGGAGGAGGAGGATGCCTACCATGGGTGTCTGGACAGGATTTGTGGAGGAGGCTACATCACAAACGGGAAGGGAGATTTTGGGAGCGGGAAGAGCAGGAGCAGAGGTGGGGTGTGTGCGGTGCAGCAGTTGGGGAAGGGTGAGACGCTAGATGGAGTCTTGCTCTTGGTGCTAGGATATAGAGTTTGCACTTTCTCCTTGTGGTTTTTGAGCTCTTTTTTTCATGGCAGAGGTACCAAATACATACTGGGAAAAAGATAATGCATTTGGGGAAGGGATGCCATGGAGGGGGCTCTCCCAGAGATGAGTGTCCCAGTCTGGTTGGGGCCCACGATCTGCTGCAGTGACACAGCCCGCAACCCCCCCGACCCCACACCCTGCACTGTTCTAGTTCCTACAGCTTGTGCTAGGGGTGACCAGGCCTGGGTTGCTCACTTGGGCATCTACATGACTGGCCCGAGAGTATGTTTTCTTGGCCTGACCTGGCGCTGTCCTGGGAATCTGAGCCCTGCCTCAAGGGAGCCCTTAGAGCTCTGGAGAAGCAGAGAAGATTCCTGCTGCATTTTTCTTAGAAATAGCAAGAGGGCCTTTGCCAGAGGCCTGGATGCCAGAAGGCTCCGATCTGAATCCAAAGCCCAGCTCACGTGGGTGCCTGAGCTTGGCAGGCCTGCAGGCCCCTGCCCCCCAGGCTGCTGAGCAGCCCCTGGGAGAGGGTGGAGGCCTCCTGGGGTTGCTTACTGATCCTGACCTGGCAAAGAATGGGGTCTGGGCGGTGGCTGCTGGCCTAGGTTCCAGGAGGCCAGCCCGTGGCGGAGGGAGGCTCAGCTAGGCTGACCTGTGGCATTCTCACAGGGGCTGCTGGCAAGTATTGCCTATCTGCTATATCTCTGCAGGGCAGAGACAGCCCCAAAGCAACAGGCCCCTCCAGGGACCAGGAGGCCTTTGGGGCGTGAGGCCTCAGCTCCACCCCCCTTCCCCCAGTCTTCGTCCTTCCTTCCTTCCCCTGATCCCCCCTTGTCTGCATCTCCTCCCATCACTACCATGATCGCTCCGTGGCTTCCTACCCGGACATGCTCTTTCCTCTAAGGTCTCTGCACCCAGCCAAGAGCCTTGTTTCTTCCCATTTAGGGCTCAGTGCTGATGCCCTCATTTCCTTCCAGGGGCAGAGTCCACTGTGTGGACCTGCTGGTCCACCAGCCTGGGTGACTCCTGTCAGTCCTACACTACAAGTGGAGAGCAACAGCTAGAATGTGGGGGCCTCCTGGGCTCCTGCAGCACCTGAGGTGGAATGGGTGGCACTCTAGGCTCCTCTGCTCAAGGCTGCTCACGCTGTCATTTTGCTTAGCACTCTCCAGTCCTAGCACCAGGCCTGTGTGGAGTACTTGCTGCCTTTCTGGACTGGCGACCAGCTAAGTCATGCCTGGAGTCCTGACACAGCCTCACCACATCCCTCAAGGCTGACACTGAGCACACATCTGTCTGTGTGGTGCCTCAGTTTCCCCATCTGAATATTGCGGGGGGGCGCTAAGACTGTCTGGGACATCCTGGGAATCTCTGGGTGGGTGATGTGAAGGGGCTGCAGGGATCCCAGGAGTCTGAGGAGGGCAGAGATGGGGGCTGGGCCCAGGGCAGGGGGAGGGTCTTGACACCCACCAGCCTGTTGGTCCCATCCTGGCCTGTCCGTCTGGTTGATTTATCAGAGTAAATGAGCCATGGAGAGTTTGTTGTCTTTTGCAGTCACAGGGAGGAGGAGGTGGTGGAGGAAGGAGTGAGGGGTTTCCGGGCCAGGTCTGGAATGTGGGAGGAGGGGTGGGCTCCCCGAGGCCTGTGGAACTGGAGGCTCTGATACACTCTGCCCACCTGAGAAATGGATTGGTGCCACCCTCCCCTCAGGACGAGCCCCTCTTCCCACCCCCTTCCGACTTCTTGGGGCGCATTCCAGTGTGAACTGCTTGCCTAGCCCAGGCCCCCTCCTCCCACCCCAGGCTCAGGGACCGCCTTGACCCTTCAAGCCAGCCTCCTTGACCACACTGTGTCTTTTCCAAGCTGGGCAAGAGCTCTGAACTTTGCCTGGACTGCGGATGCCCAAAGGTGTCCTCCTAGGCAGCCGTGCATGCCATTTGGGTCCAGGTAGGACGTCCTGGCCCCCTGAGCCACCAGCCCAGACCTAGAACAATCAGGCACCATGTGGTCCTGGGGTTGGGCAGGGATCAATGGAAGCACCGAGGCTGGAGGGCTCCCTACCTGCTGGGACACAATGGTCTAAAGTCACTGGACATCCTTAGTGGGGAGAGATGTAGAACCTTTGCTGTCTACCAGGTTTGTGTGCCAGGGAGTGACTCTGCTGCCCCTTCCCACCTGGCTTTTTCCCGGGTCAGGATGAGCTGTGCCCCCAGCCTGTCTTCTCCTGGGCGGAGCAGGTGGGCGCTGGGGCGGAACGGGCGTGGGAACAGCACGCCTGGGCCTGCCGGTCCCAGGCCCCAGGCCCCAACCCCCAACCTCCAACCCCCAACCCCCAGCCCTTAGCCCCCAAAATGGGAGGGAAGCCTGCAGCAGAGCTTAGCCCAGCTGGGCTGCTCCAGCTCGGCTCCAGCTTGGTGTTTACTGAACAGCTGCGATGTTTACAGTAGCCCTATAGAAGGGGCCCCTTGTTCCAGAGGATTTCCCATCTTGTGGGTCCCACTGGGGGCTCTTCTGACCTCACCACCTCCCCGCACCCCTGGGATAGGCATGTCAGGGTGGCAGGGACTACAGTCATCTCTACCCTCTCCAGCGCTGGGCCAGTGTCTTGGCACCTGCCCCTCCACCATTCACTCTGGCCTTGGGTCCCTCTCCCCTGGAGGAGCTGACATTCCCAGGAAGTGGCAGCTTTAAGTGATGAAATACGGTAACCGGGTCCCCAGTTCAGACTTTTAAATTAAATTCAATCAGAGCCGTTATTGAATATAAACACGTGGAGTCATTTACATGTTAATTATGTTGAATGGACTATGAGGCCATAATTAGTTGCTAATTGGGTGAGAGCGGCTGTAATTGGTTTTGTTGGCACTGACCTGGCTCACCTGCCTAGGGGGAAGAGGGGCGAGTATGGATGCCTCCTAGGGAGGCTTCTGGGTCTCTGATCTGGACAGCTTGATCCAGAGATGGGATTGAAGAGGACAGATTTTGAGGGGCTTGGGGCCAGAGGAACCTGGAGCCTACCCCCCAGCGAAGAGGCAGCTTAAGCCCCAGGCAAAACCCTGGGTCTGGCTTCTAGGGGTTCCCATCTAGAACATCCCTAGGAATGGGGTGGGAGGTGGGACTGGGAGAGCCAGCCTCTGAATCAAAGGTGACAGCCTCTTCTGCCCAGCCCCATGTGGGACCTGGACCTGAACAAATGGTAAATGCCTAGGAGAGGGTCCATGGGAGCACAAGGCAGATGCCACCCTGGTATGTCAAGGCAGATGCTGGGGCCCTGGATTGGCCTGGCCAGGGTTGGAGTCTTGGCATTGAGGTATGAGTAAGGTGGACGTGCTGAGCAGGGAGAAAGGTGCATGCAAAGGCTTTAGGGAGGCCCTGCCCCCAGCTCGCCTGGCTGGGGCTCCAGGGTTACAAGGCTGTGGCCAGGGGCTGAGGCCTTCCGGCTGGCCGCTCATTAAAAGAGGATTAGGCCGAGAGCCAGTGGGTCAGCCCAGCCCCTGGGCCTTCCCTCTGGGGCCCCTCACAGCTTGAGGGAGTGGTAAAGGGGCCGGGGGCCAACCCTCCCTAGAGCCCATGGGAGTGTCCAGGAGGGACCCTGCCATTCCTGCTGCTGCCACTGCTACCATCTCCTTATCCACCTCAGTTTCCCTCCTCAGAAGGGCAGGGGGATAAAGTACTGACCAGAGACCCCGGCCAGCACCCCCACCCCTCACCCCCAGCCTCATTTCTCTTCATCTTAGGGATTAAGGCTGGACCAGCCCACATGAAGTCAGAGGTCAGGGCTGAGCTGCCGGGACCTGTCTATCACCTCCCAGTACCCAAGCACAGCCCAGGGAGGTGACCCTGTCCGTCAGGGCCTGCTGCTTTGTAAGGCTGTAACCAAGGGGGCGGGGTACCCATCTCTGATCCAAGACCCCCCTTTTGCAGCAGCCCCTGCCTCACTGGCAAGCAGACCTGGTGTCCTAGAGACAGGCAGCAGGGGTCGGGGGCCGCCCACTCGGGGTCTGCGGGTGAGGGCTGCAGACACGCCTCCTCAGTGCTGTCCTTGCCCACCACCTCCTTTAAAGTAAGGCATCATCAGCTGCTTCCCAGAGAGGAGGAAACAGAGACCCCCAGGATTAAGCCTCCTTTACACTGAGAAAATTCCTGCCTCTGGACCTTTGCCAGGCCGTTCTGGGCCAGGACCCCTAGTGTCTAATGGCCATGGGAGAGTGCTAGAGGCTGGAAACGACTGCGGAAATGAGGTGTCTGATGCCAGAAAAGGCTCTTCCTTCCCCATGACGGGAAAAGCCTTCCCGGATGTCACCCCACCCAACCTGTGCCCAGCCTGGATGAGGGCATGGGGGTGGGGAGCTCTTCCCTGGAGCATCACTCAGGCACACCACCCTCCCTCCCCAAGGTCGGAGCTTATACAAACTTGAATCCCTGACACCCACAGAGCCTTTGGTTGTGCCCCAGCCCCTCCTTCTGTATTGTCCTGGGGGGGGGGAGGGGCAACACTCCTGCTATCAGAGCTGGGCCTGGGGCAAGTGGAGCAGAGGTGGGGACTGGCCTGAGGACAGGAGCAACCTCAGTCCGTGTCAGCTCCCCCACATCCATGCCCCCTCAGGCCCCCAGGTCCCCTTGGCCCAAGTCCCTGCTCCTCAGTGGGGCTGAGGGCCAGTAAGCTCTAGCCCTGCTGACACTGCAGGTGTCAGAGCAGGATGCCCAGGGCTACTCAACCACCATCTGCCCTGACCCGGGCTTCTTGGAGGAGTGAAGGCCCCCTGTTCCTCTACCCTGCGGCAGAGTGAGGAGGTGGGACAGCACACCAGTTTCACTCCTCACCCTGTGACCTAAGGTGAGCACCACTCTCCCCTGGGCCTCAGTCTTCGTGTCTGGAGCTGCAGGGCTGTCATGGGGACCCTTATTTGAATTCTTTACTACAATCTGGCATGAGGGAAATGAGTGCTCCGAGACCGCAACTGGGGTCATGAAGCCCATGCCAGAGCCAGAGATTCCTCCCCCTTGCTCCCACCCATTTCCTACCCCACACAGCCTTATGGGGGCTCCCCACACCCACCTTAGTTTCCACAGAGACCAAAACATCACATCCTGTGACAACAGAGCCATTGACGCCATATCCCGTGGCCACTGGGAGGGGTCCCGAGGGTCCTGAGTCATGTGCCCTGTCAATGGAGGACGAGTCACCTTCCGGCCCTGGCCCTCCAACAGGCAGTCCCCACCACCAGGACTGGCTCTGCCGGCACCTGACCCTCCTTTAGCCCAAAAGGCCATGGACCTGGGTGGGAATATCACGCTCCATGCACACTGACATGTCACTTCCCTGCTCTGTGCCTCTCATCTGTGATTTGGATGTTAATGAGCACAGGGCTTTGCACATAATAGGTACTGGATGGCTAAGTAAGAGGCTCCCTCCATTCCCAGCTCTACCAAAGGGCTCAGGCACGGAGAGTTGAGAGGGAGGATGTCAGATCAAGGCTGGTCTCCTGCTCCTCACATAGGTCTCAGTTGCCTCATCTGCTGAATGGTGTCTCCTCTGTCTGTACTTGGGTCGTGGCACTGTAGAGGGGGAGGGTCTGGATTATAGGGACCCAAGGTTAGACGGGGATGGGAAGGTAGGCATTATGGCTGGTTGCATCCCTGGGGCTAGATATTTGGAGCTCCCCGCACCTTAGGTGTCTGTGTCTGAAGGTGCCCACTTCAGCCTCGCCTCCCTTCCCCCCATTGCCCCCCAAATGCCCCCTAGCCCAGCAGGACGGGTAAGGGCACAGTCAAGGCCATGCCCCCAGCCAGGGTATAAATAACCCCTGGCGGGCTGTCCCAGCCTGGGGGGGCTCTGCTGGCAGCCCCACTTCCTCTCTGGACACTTCCTGGCCCTGGGTTGGTGACGGGGGGGAGTGTTTACTTTCCTGTTGTCACTATGGCCGGGTGGCCAGGCGGGGGACTCCGAGTGGCCCAACAACAGGTGCAGGACAGGTGCTCAGGCTGCCCTGCCTAGGACTTCAGAGGCACCGCTGATGAGGCTGTAGCCAGGCAGGGATCGGCCCTTTGATCCCTTGGCGTCCCTGCGTCCCAGTGGTGGGCCAAGGTCATCACCTGTATTCTCCTGCTGCCATAGTCAGGGCTGGGCAGGGCAAGGCCTTTGCCCTGCCCAGCCCTCAGATGTGGGCTCTGGGTCTGCTGTGGGAGTCCCCTGGCTCCCAGCCCACCTCACACACCCATCTCAGCACATCCTGAAGCTCCCATTCAGAGCTGCTCTCAGGCACAGCCCCTCCAGCTCCATTCCCGGGTCTCCAGCACACAGCAGGGGTCAAGGTCAGCCAGGCCAGTCAGAGACAGCGGCCTTGACTAAATGGGATGGGGCCACCTGCTGGTTCTACCTTCAGGCAGCATCTATGGCTCTCAGTGACCTCAGATCCCAGGGCTCAGATTCTCCCTCTCCAGACCTCCCCCTTGATAGCCCCACCTGTGAAATGGGTTACCAGATGTGGGGCAGGGAGATGCGATGTGTAAGTTCCCCGTGGTGGATGCGTCATCTGATGTAGGACACATATGTGCGTGTGTGTATACCTGGGCCATGTGCATGCATACATACTCCTCTGTGTGCTGCCATCTCAAGCCTCCTGTGCTGGTGAACATTCATCACCCTCACTGCAATCTCTTCTCTCCTGCGGAGCTAAAACTAGCTGGGGGTGGGTGGAGGAGGGACTTGCCAAGGGGACCCCTCGGAACTCCCTCTCCCAGAGGAAGCTTCCCAAGTTTCCTGGAGTCCTCTGTCATTGGCCTATCATTAGCCAAGTTTCCTCCTGTCTTTCATCCCCAGAAAGGAGGACTTTCCCTCAGCAACCTGAGGGTGAGAGGGCCAGGGCTGCCAGACTCACAGAAGGGAAACTGAGGACTCAGCTGGACCCTGTCGCCAGCCCTGGGGATGCTGCAGCACTAGGGGGAGGGCCTCTTTCCTGGGAAAGACTTCCTGGATGGTTCAGAGTGGCCTGAGGATTCCACCATCAGCAACCCTGTGGGGTCTGGGGGAAGCCCAAGGGTCTGTTGGGCAGTTTGGCTCCAGCAGGGCTTTCCGGTGTCCTGGCTAACCTGCTTCAGGCAAGGTGGGGACCTTGCTGTGTGCCAGCTTTGCTCTCTGTCTTGTTGGCAGCTGGGGTGAGGACAGGGCTCCCTGGCTCTGTGCCAGCATTTGTGAGCTGTCCTGGTTGCACCTGCACCCCACCCCCCTGTTCATTAACCCTTTTAGGCCCCTGTGGGAAGCTGGCCCCACCCTGAGCATGGGAACATTAACTCCCCACCTGAGCAGAGTCTTTGATGCCATCACACACCCTGGCCCACGCCCACTGCCCTTTCATTGGGACCCAGAGACTGGCTGGGCTGCCGATGAATCAGGGCCCCGGCTTTGGGTGTGGCCCCTTCCCTGGCCTGCCCAACTGTCCCACGTTCTCCTCCCAGAATATCAGGGACTAGAGAGGGAACCCAGCAGGCCCTGGAGGGGAAGCTGGGGGTTTAAGATGACCGTGTGGTGGGGCTACCCCCTCTGTCAAAGCGGGTATGGGTGGATGGTCTCCAAGAGCCCTCACTGCTGCTCTGCCCTCTGCCCACAGAGCTTAAGGCCACAGGCACGGCCCACTTCTTCAACTTCCTGCTCAACACAACTGATTACCGAATCCTGCTTAAGGACGAGGACCACGACCGCATGTATGTGGGCAGCAAGGACTACGTGCTGTCTCTGGACCTGCATGACATCAACCGCGAGCCCCTCATTGTAAGGGCCAGCCCAGATGTGGTGGGGAGATGAGGGACGCGCGCCCCAGGGCTGGGGGCCCTTCCAGCGGGCCCTCTGACCTCCATCTCTGGCAGATCCACTGGGCAGCCTCCCCACAGCGCATTGAGGAGTGTGTGCTCTCAGGCAAGGATGGCAACGTGAGTGCGGTGGGGTCACAGGTGGGGTGGGGGAAGGTGACGGCGGGGGACAGGGGACTCCAGGAAGGCACTGGGGCCAGGCAGGCATCTGGGCACTTCCTTGGCTTTCCCTCTGGCCCCAGGGTGAGTGCGGGAACTTCGTCAGGCTCATCCAGCCCTGGAACCGAACACACCTGTATGTGTGCGGGACCGGCGCCTACAACCCCATGTGCACCTATGTAAACCGCGGCCGCCGCGCCCAGGTAAGCCTCGCCCACCCTGGCCCTGTGCTGCCCCCACTGATAGCTACCTTCCAGGGTTCTGATGGGAGGATGGGCTTGAGCCCCAGCCCTGCCACTTCCCGGCCCTGTGACCTTGGGTGAGTGACTTCTTCCACCTCTCAGAGCCTCAGTTTCCTCTCCTGAAAATGGGGCTAATAGCTGCCTTTCTCACAGGTCGGTGTGAGGAGGAGGCAGTGAGCTAACGCTCTCAGAGGTCTTAGCACTGTGCCTGGCATGCAGTGAGCGCTTCCTCCATATGTGGACGGTGCCCCTGCAGCCAAGCCAGAGGGCCTGGCGGGGGCCTCAGCATCAGGAGGCTGGACGCCTGGGTCAGCTTCTGCCATACGGCCTGGGGGAGAGCTGCCCCTTCCTCAGCTCTGCCCCACCCTGCCTGCTTTTGCCCTCCTCCATTTCCATGTGGGCATGCATGTGAGCTGGTGTGACCTTGTAGGGAGTGTGTGAGAACGATTGGACCTAAGGGGCACAGGTGTGTGCAGGTGTGCCCCAGCTGTGTGTATGTGTTCACACAGGGGTGCATATATGTGCTCTGGGGGCTCAAGTGCTCCCATGTGTTCCTGGCATGTGTGGTGTGAGAAGCTGGCAGCCCGAGCCCGCTCCCCCAGCCCCTGCCACCCCTGGCTCTAACCCGTATTCCTCGTCTTCTCAGGCCACACCCTGGACCCAGATGCAGGTGGTCAGAGGCCGAGGCAGCAGAGCCACCGATGGTGCCCTCCACCCGACGCCCACAGCCCCACGCCAGGTGGGCCTCATCCCTTCAGGCTCTTGCCAGGCAGCACTGCCTCTGAACCGAACTCATCCTGGGCCTGGCCTTCCAGCCAGGAGCCTGCACCCCAGGCCAGCCTCCCCCGGGTCTTCCGTCCACCTCTGTGCCCCCCTCCCACTCCTTCCCCTGCAGTGCTCTCAGCCTCTGAAGGCATTCCCAGTTGGACTCATGTCAGCCTCAGTGTGACAAGAAATCATGAAGCCATCAGGTGGGAAAGACAGGAGCCCTGGGGACAGCCATGCCTCCGCCCTCAGAACACGTGTGTAGACATGCGTGGGCACGCGTTGGGCACTCTCCTACCCACACCTTACTTAGCACCCAGCGTGGGAAAATGGCACATGTGTGCAGCCTGACACATAGCTCTTAGGTGTCCATGCCCCATGCCTCACTTGGGGCACGGGTTAACCCCTGGGGTGGGAGGGGCAGAGCTGTGTGTCTACTAGACTTGACCCAGGACAGGGCTGAGGGACTGGGCCAGGGCTGGGGGGCGCTGGGGCTGGGCAGGGGCGGGCAGGGGGGCAGGGGCTGCCGGTGAGTGATAGAGCAAGTGGTCACTTGAGCTCGCGTGTCTGTGGCAGGGAGTGCTGAGAAGTGGGGCCGCTCAGACTCTGCGTGTGTGTGCCCAGGGTGTGAACAGTGGGTTCCGTGTGTTGGCAGTGATGCGTGCCGAGCTGTGTGTGCAGCCCCATGTGTGCAGGAAGTCATGTGTGCAGAGTGTAACTGGAAGCAGGCCTGTGTACACCTTCCCATCACCATCCCTGCCACCTGTTGCCACCTCCTTCCTGTCTCTGTGCCTCTCTCCTCTTCCTCCCTTAACCTCCTCATGAGCTCGTCCTGCCCAGTGCCTTCACCAGCCTTCCTCCTAGCATCTTCAGGGATGGGCTGGGAGGCATGGGGTGGGGGGGCTTTGTGAATTCCATGTGGTCTGGGCTGGACCCCTCAGCTCTTGGCTCCCTGCGGAGACATGTGGAGCTGGGGGCTCTGCTGAGGGGCAGGGAAAAGGCCCTGGCCTATTAGTCTATCCTGAGGACCACAGGTAGGGCACAAAACCCGGCGACACGATAACCTCAGAGCCCTCTGGCCTGGTGGGACCTGATGGCAAAGGACAGGATCCCAGGCCTTTGGCCAGTAACCCTGCCCTTCATGGCCCAAGACAGGCAACCACAGCTCAAAGAGTTGTACCTCTGTGGCCCAAGGGGGCCCTGGCCAGAATCTTCCTGAACGAGTTGGCATGGAGAGGCTTCAGCCCCTGTAAGCCCACTTGATGCCCCTCTCATGGTCCCCGAAGCAGAGTCCTCCAAGACATGATTCCCAGGTCTTATCTGAGATCTAGACCAGGAAGCACCTCCCTGGGAACCCTCAGCACCGCCCTGCTCTGGGAGACCTGGCAAGATAGAGTTAAAACCCAATGAGATCTGGGGAGTGAAGCAGGGTGGCTTCAGGGTTTCCCTGGGGGCTTGCTCTCACCCTGGGAGCCTGATGACCCTTGCCTTTCGTGTGCGGGATGGCTTGGATGATGCCGGGCCCCTCTCTGCCTTGCAGGATTACATCTTCTACCTGGAGCCTGAGAAACTCGAGTCAGGAAAGGGCAAGTGTCCCTATGACCCCAAGCTGGACACAGCCTCAGCCCTCATCAGTGAGTGCTCCCACCCCACCCTGGTTCTAAAGCCTAAAGGTGTGACCTCTGCCTCTGGAGCAGGGAGCATGGCACCAACACTTTACCCCAGGGAAGAGACCATGAAATTGCTGTGTCTGAAACCTGCCCCCCCATCACCCCCGCAATGTGGTCCCTCTTGGCAAGGGGAAGGGTACAGACCAGACCCCAGTGTGCGCAGAGGGGCAGAGACTAGGTGGTATGAGCCTCCATCCATCCCCTCGAATGGGGGTGCGGTGGGCGCAGGGGGCAGATTCTACCCTGAAATCCACAGTGTGGTCCATGCAAAGGCCAGAACCCTCCTGGCCACAGGCTTCCTGGAAGAGAAGACAAGCGGAGTCTGTACTGAGGGTGGTATGAGGCGGTGGTCCCACAGCGTGTTCTTGGATTGTCTGGCAGGCTGGGAGAGGCCCACAAGGCAGCACCAATGGAGAGTCCTGGCCCAGAGACCAGCTTGGGGAGTTTGTTTCTGGTCTGGCCGTGTTTCTGGTCTGGCCAAGTGTCTGGGAGAGTTGGGAGAATGTTCTCTGGGGAGGAGTCCTGCCTGGGGCCTCAGAAGCAGCTGCTGCCCCTACCCCCAGGTTGGGTGAGGCCACTGCTGACCCAGGTCCCTGCAGTCTGCCTGCTTTCTGACTGCCCAACTGAGTCTGCCTCTCAGCAGCTGCTGGGCAGTGTGCCACCTCCAAGCCTGGGAAAGGCAGAGGGTGGGCATTATCCTCTCCCTCTTGGTGAGTAAGAAGGTCCTAGCCGGATGGCAGGGTCCAGACCAGGGAGTCCGTTGGGGGAAGACAGGGCCTGCCCTGGGCGAGTCTAGAGGGAAGACTTGGAGTGGTGTGCTGGAGCCAGTGTGTTGGTCAAATTTTCTGTTCAAATTTTCAGGTATTCTGGGAGCCAGCTACTAAACACAGCTATTGTTAGAAAGTAAATTATATACACTTACAGTTAAATAAATTACTTTAAAAACGAAGGTAAAAATATTCAAAACTCACTACTTGCTAATTATTTCACTATATTTGATTATTATCTGTGTTCTCGAGATTATTTACATTCTCGTATCTACGGGGTGGAAACACTAGACAATGGTTTGGGCAGGTCTTCCCAACTCTGCTTTCAGTGAGTGACCTCAGGTTAGCAGCTTGAGATCAGCCATGGTGGGAGTATTTACACCACAGAAATTGGCTCTGGCTGCTAATCAGAGCCAACTGCTGCTAATCCCAGTCCTCCCAGAGCCAGTTGTTAAAACATTCACCGACGCCCCACTGATACAGTCGCCCTGGAGAACCTGAGGGGGAGATGGGACCCTGCCCTGGAGGTCATGTGTGCTGTGCACCGGCCTTAGCCAAGGGCGTCCCCATGACTGACCCACTGGCCCACCCACAGACGAGGAGCTCTATGCAGGTGTGTACATCGACTTCATGGGCACCGACGCGGCCATCTTCCGCACGCTTGGAAAGCAGACGGCCATGCGCACGGATCAGTACAACTCCCGGTGGCTCAATGGTGAGCAGAACCCACAACACCTCCAGTGGGCAGCATGTCTGGGGTGCGGCGCAGAGATCATAAAGAAACACTCGTGGGAGAATTTTTGGCCCTTGACTGGCTGGAGCAGGGGTAGTTTCTTATCCCGGGAAGACTCGGGGGTCTTCTTGTACCTGGCCCGGGAAAGAGGCTTTGTCCAAGGAGGGTGCGGTTCACTGACGCCTGCACACCTGCAGACCCTTCGTTCATCCACGCTGAGCTCATCCCTGACAGTGCCGAGCGCAACGACGACAAGCTCTACTTCTTCTTCCGTGAGCGGTCTGCGGAGGCACCACAGAGCCCCGCGGTGTATGCCCGCATCGGGCGGATCTGCCTGGTATGAGGCCCCTTGCTGCCCCCTCCCCAGGCCCAGTCCTGGTTCCATCAGCCCTGCTCTGGCAGGGTCTTTGAGGTGAGTGAGCTGATCTGACCCAGCCCCTGCCCCCTGCCCCCCAGAACGATGACGGCGGCCACTGCTGCCTGGTCAACAAGTGGAGCACATTCCTGAAGGCAAGGCTGGTCTGCTCTGTGCCAGGCGAGGATGGCATCGAGACCCACTTTGACGAGCTCCGTGAGCACCCGGCAGGCGGGCGGGGGCCTATGGCTACTGCAGGGGATGGCGGCCGGATGGGTGGTCAGGGGAAGCCTGGTGCCCCCCACCCAGGAGTGGGCAGGGCCTTGGGGCTCGTGGCCAAGGTACCCTCCCAGCTCCCTCTCCTTCTGTTCCCAGAGGATGTGTTTGTCCAGCAGACCCAGGATGTGAGGAACCCAGTCATTTACGCTGTCTTTACCTCCTCGGGGTGAGACTGGGGCTGGGGCCGGCAGTGGCAGGGTGTGGCTGAGTAGGGGGCTGTGATTTGTGGAGGACCCCATCCTGGTGGGGAGCTGTGGGTGAGGGCAGGCTGGGGAGGACCCTGGGCCAAGGGTCTGCCCCACCCGCAGCAGCAGCCTGCCTTGCCCGCAGCTCTGTGTTCCGAGGCTCTGCCGTGTGTGTCTACTCCATGGCTGACATTCGCATGGTCTTCAATGGGCCCTTTGCCCACAAGGAGGGCCCCAACTACCAATGGATGCCCTTCTCAGGGAAGATGCCCTACCCACGGCCCGGCACGGTGAGGACCCCACTCACTCCACCTTTCCCTTTCCTCTCTTTCCACGAGAACTGTGCTGGGTCAGGCCCTTTGCAGACATGGGCCGCACCATCGTGGCACTCACAGCCAAGTTGACGGGGGCGGGGGTGGAGGTGGACCATACACACATATAAACTCACCTTTCATCCTCAATAAAGCTGAAGTTAAAACAAAACACACCGTAAGGAAGACTCCACCGTTTACACACAGTGTCGGGCTGTGAAAGAATCCAGCTAGGATCCTGAAACAAAGATGGTGGCTGGGTGTGGCAGGCTGCTCCCTCTGGGAGGCTGTTTGGAAGCTGAAAGTTGTAGGGAAGTCTTCAAGGCAGGCTGGAGGTGGGGGTGAGCAGGAGCCCCTGCAGTAGTGGGAGGCGATTCACCTGATCTTGGTGTGACATGGACCACTGCGGGAGTCTAAGCAGGAGAGCTTCGTGATCTGATCACATGCCTAGGGTGTGCCTGCGGTCCTGCTGAGCAGGGGTGGAGCTGGGGAAGTGGTGCACTGGAAGAACAGTCAGAGGAAGGAGACGAGCGGGTGGGGATGAGGACCTAGAAAGGCCATTGTCAGCTCTGCCAAACGCTGCCACAAAGTCATGGCACATGAAGCTGGGGAGATGGCCATGGGATTTGACCATGTGAGACCTTGGGACCTCAGCTGGTGCAGGACCTGCAGAGAGGTTGGGTATTGGGCAAAAGCCCAGATGGGTGTTCTGAGAAGCGGAGCAGGTGGAGCTGGTGGGGACAGACAGAGCGGAGACCTCTTCTGAAGCTAATGGGTCCAGGGTGCCCTGGGCAGCCTGGGCCTGACACTCATCACCTGCCTGCAGTGCCCTGGTGGAACCTTCACGCCATCCATGAAGTCCACCAAGGACTATCCTGATGAAGTAATCAACTTCATGCGCACCCACCCACTCATGTACCAGGCCGTTTACCCTCTGCAGCGGCGGCCCCTGGTGGTCCGCACAGGCTCTCCTTACCGTCTCACCACTGTTGCCGTGGACCAGGTGGATGCAGCCGACGGGCGCTATGAGGTGCTTTTCCTGGGCACAGGTACCCACTGCTGCTCCCGGCCCCTCCCACACTGGGCCCACTGGGTGGAGGGTACTGATCCATAGGGCTGGGCCCTGCCCTGCTAGGGGGTTACTACAGGGTTGTCAATGTCAGCTCTGCCACCTTCATCCTTTGGAGGCTTCTCTCTATTACCAGGATAACTGAGAATGGGGATGGCGAAACCCCATTTTCATCCCTATCCCTGGTGGCCGGGAGAGCAGGAACACTGGGTGCCTGGGGACCCATGTTTGGGCGGAAAGAGGGAGGACAGAGCCAGACACCTCCAGGATACCTGGGTCCAAATACTGACACACATGCTCTCATGTGCACATGCAAACTGCACCCACCGCTGTTCCAGTAGCCCTCAACATAAGGGAACACTTCCTGCAGCCTGTTCGCAGCTTCCCAAAATGAGGGTCTGGGGTCAGAGGAGCAGACTCTAGCTGTGACTCCCCCTTATCCAGGGCCAGTCTCCTTAGACCTCTTCCCCTCATCTGGGGGCAACTCTTCAACCTTGGCACAGAGCTCTCCCACTCCACTGCCCTTGGGGGGTTTGGGCCCTGGTGGGGGAAGGGGCTGAGGCTGGTGCCCCTTTCCCAGCGTCCTCAGCCCCACTGAGGCCCTGCCCGGCCCGTTCCAGACCGCGGGACAGTGCAGAAGGTCATTGTGCTGCCTAAGGATGACCAGGAGATGGAGGAGCTCATGCTAGAGGAGGTGGAGGTCTTCAAGGTGGGTGTGACACCACCCAGTCCTGTCCTCCTCACCATGGCTCTCCTCAGTACCACCTCCTGACCTCAGACCTCCAAGTCAGGACAGGAAGGGGGTCCCCAGGGTCATAAGCTAATCCCTCTCTTCTCCTAGGACCCAGCATCTGTTAAGACCATGACCATCTCTTCCAAGAGGGTGAGTTCTGGCAAGGTGGGCTGAGGGTAGGGATGGAGGCTGCTTCACTTTGGGGTCAAGCCCTTGGCAAAGAGATGGGGACACTGAGGCACAGAACAAGAAGGGGAGGAGCCTGGCCCAACTGGCTCCTAAGGAAGGTTGGCTATGGGGAGGGAACTGACAAGCTCCTACCCCTGCCCACAGCAACAACTGTACGTGGCCTCAGCCGTGGGCGTCACACACCTGAGCCTGCACCGCTGCCAGGCATATGGAGCCGCCTGTGCCGACTGCTGCCTTGCCCGGGACCCCTACTGTGCCTGGGATGGCCAAGCCTGTTCCCGCTACACAGCGTCCTCTAAGAGGTGTGAACCCCGAGACCCTTGGAATTTTGGCCACCAGACCCAGGGCTCTGTCCTGGAGGTCTAGAGGTGGATGTGATATTACCCTGGGGGACTTTATGGGTGAGACATCCTACCCTGGAGTTTAGGGGCTATAGAGACTTGGGGGGCAAGTTTTCTTGGGAATACTCCTTCAGGAGCTATCTTCCTCCAGGCGGAGCCGCCGGCAGGACGTCCGGCACGGGAACCCCATCAGGCAGTGCCGTGGGTTCAATTCCAATGGTGAGTGCTCTATGTCTCACCACTGGGTGCTCCTCGGTGTGGAGCTGTGCAGCCTACAGAGCTGCTCATGGGGCCCCCACTGGAAGGATTCTCACATGGTCCGTGGGGGTGAGGGGGTGAGGGGTTTTGGAGAAGGGATGTCCTCAGCCACCCCCTTAAGGAGTGGATGCCTGATGGCACAGCCCTGCCTGTATGGGTGGGTATCCCTGTATATGCCCCTCGCCAGCCTGCAGTCTGCCAAGAGGTAGTGCTGCTTTCACGTGGCACCCTCTTGTTCTACAGCCAATAAGAATGCCGTGGAGTCTGTGCAGTATGGCGTGGCAGGGAGCGCAGCCTTCCTTGAGTGCCAGCCCCGCTCGCCCCAGGCTACCGTTAAGTGGCTGTTCCAGCGAGATCCGAGTGACCGGCGCCGAGAGGTGATTTCCTGTGCCCCACAGTCCTCACCATGGTTGGGAGAGTCCCTTGTACAGTCGAAATTCTACGTGGGTGAAATGTGGTATAGGAGCCAAACTGGGGCAGCCCTCATTCTAAGAAAGTCCTTCCAAGCTCCCTTCCCTATGTGGAGATCATTTGGGTGAATCCAGTTTTATGGAAACTCTGTGGGGTGTCCATATTACGTGGAAACTACTTGTAGGCGTGCCTTTTTTTTTTTTTTTTTTTTTTTTGCGGTACGCGGGCCTCTCACTGTTGTGGCCTCTCCAGTTGTGGAGCACAGGCCCTGGACGTGCAGGCTCAGCGGCCATGGCTCACGGGCCCAGCCGCTCCGCAGCATGTGGGATCTTCCCGGACCGGGGCACGAACCCATGTCCCCTGCATCGGCAGGTGGACTCTCAACCACTGCGCCACCAGGGAAGCCCCCAGGCATGCCTTTTTATATGAGAATTCCATATGTGTACTTTATTGGCAGTATACCTCATTCTATGGAAATGTCACGTGGATGAGTTCCAGCATATGGAAATTCTGTGGGGTAGCCTTCCTATTGTGGAAATACCTTCTAGGCAATCCCTTCTACATGGAAATTCTCTGAGGGTGCCCCAACATCTGTTTATTCTCATTAAATAGAAATTGTGTGTGTGCTCCAGAATTCTCTCATTGTACAGAATCCCCTTATGGTCATTCCTCCTGAAATGGAAGTGTTTATTATTCAGATGTTATATGGAAACTTGTTTTTCTTGGTATATGGAAATTCCACACGGGTGCCCCTGCATGGGGTGGCCCCAGAGGTGGTCTGATCGGGGAGCTGGCCGGGGCAACAGGGTGGTCCTGCAGCCCCTGAGCCCCAGCCCCTGCCCCCACAGATGCGTGCAGACGACCGCTTCCTGCGCACGGAACAGGGCTTGCTGCTTCGCGCCCTGCAGCTTGGTGATCGCGGCCTCTACTCCTGTACAGCCACCGAGAACAACTTCAAGCATGTCATCACACGAGTGCAGCTGCATGTACTGGGCCAGGACGCCGTCCATGCTGCCCTCTTCCCACCCCCAGCTGTGAGCGTCCCACCGCCCCCAGGCGCCGGGCCCCCCACACCCCCTTACCAGGAGCTGGCGCAGCTCCTGGCCCAGCCAGAAGTGGGCCTCATCCACCAGTACTGCCAGGGTTACTGGCGCCATGTGCCCCCCAGTCCCAGGGAGGCCCCAGGGGCACCCAGGCCTCCTGAACCCCAGGACCAGAAAAAACCCCGGAACCGCCGCCACCACCCGCCGGACACATGAGGCCTGCTGTCCGAGCCCTGCGATGGGCCGGCCTAGTCCTCGTCCCTTTTAATATAAAAGATAAATATATATATATATATAAAATATCTATATTCTATATACACCCTGCCCCTGCAAAGACAGTATTTATTGGTGGGTTGTAAATAGCCTGCCTCAGCGGCAGCATCATCCAAAACTTAGACCCATGCTGGTCAGAGACGGCAGAAAACGGAGCCCACCTAACCAGGCCCGGCCAGTTGGCCGAGCCAGGCCAGGACCACACAGTCCCCAGGCTCAGCTGGGAGTCTACCTGCTCGACAGCCACCGCCAGGATCTACAGGACACAGGGAAGGAGCAAGCTCTACCTGGATGGGGCACGGACTGTACACCTTCGCCCATGTTTGCTGGTGGCATACATGTGGATGCGAGGACTGCTTGGAGACCGGGGGTGGGAGTGAGGGCTCAGATGCGCTCAGAGAAGGGAAGAAGGGGCTGGCACAGGATGCCGGCCCCTGCCTGGGACAGGGGCACTCAGTCAAGGCCAGCCCTTTCCTGGGTATTTATTCTCTATTTATTGGGGACAGGAGAAGAGGAGCCCTGCCTGGGTGGGGCAGCCCCTCCAGCCCCTCCTTCCCTCCCTGCCTGGCCACTCTACCTCCTCTTTGCTTTCTGCATGCCGCTGTGATGCAGGGGCTGGGAGAAAAGCAGAGGGGCCAGGCTCAGGCAGCGCTGAGGGGAGAGGGGGTCATGGTGGAGGCCTGGGGCCTGCAGGGGCTCCCCAGGGCTCCCTTCTGCCCACCACTTCAGATGATGGGTGTAAATAGCTCTGGGGGGCAGTTGGGTAGGTGGATGGGGGCTCCTGGCAGCCCTCGGCTGTCCAGGCCACACCTGCCCTTGGGTTCCATCTTGCTAATAAACACTGGCTCTGGGACTGGACTTTGGCTTTCTCCTTGGCAAAGGAGGGAGGACGGGGGTTCAGCCCACACCCAGATTCTGTCCCTCCTGCCCCACGCCCCCACCAATGTGGCTTGACCACCAGTTCCCGCACGGTCTCTTTTGCAAGCCCAGCGTCCATTCATTTACTCAGTTGTTTGACCATTCGTTCACGTTGCTTTCTCACCTGGCTTTGTGTCTTGCCAGGAACTCAGGACTCAGAATTGGCAAGACAAATCCACAGCCCTTACAGTTCAGCTGCCCCTGCCCTGGGAATCAACAAAATTCCCATTCTTCTGCATCCTTCCAGCCAGATCTCAGCAGAGGGTCCAGCGCAAGCAAATGTCCAGAGGCGGGGAAGACCAGGATATGTGGGGAGCTGCTGGAGAGGAGGAAGTGAGGCTGGGGGCCCCAGGCCAAATTTAACGAGTCAAGCTCTGGCAGGGGAAGCCAATAGCTGTGGAGGCACACGGATCCAGCAGGGCTTAGGGCCATACCTGGCAGGCAAGGGGAGCCAGGTGGCGACGGGGAGGCAGTGGAATGGTCCCACTTTAAGTAGACCCAATATGTAGAAAGGTTCTTGTTGGTTTAGCAAACCTGGGCTCCTGCACCACCCCAACCCCCTGGGCAGTATGTAGGGGCTGCAGAGACTCCCAGGGCCCACTTACAGCATGGTGGTGGGGTAGAGGACGAATGGGGCCTAAAGGTTGAAAGTGGCACGAATGAATGATCTGTTGCTCCTGGACAGATCTCCCCTCACCCAACAGGGTAGATGTTGAAGCCACCAGCTTACAGAGCCAGTATCCACTTCCCACACGTTTAGGGACAGCCTTTGTGTGTGTGTGTGTGTGTGTGTGTGTGTGTGTGAATTTTTTTATTGAAGTATAGTTGATTTACAATGTGTTCATTTCTGCTGAAGAGCAAAGTAATTCAGTTATACAAATATATACATTCTTTTTTTTAATATTCGTTTCCATTATGGTTTATCACAGAATATTGAATATATTTCCCTGTGCTATACAGTAGGACCTTGTTGTTTATCCATTCTGTATATAATAGTTTGCATCTGCTAACCCCAACCTCTCACTCCATCCCTTTCCCGCTCCACTCCCTCTTGGCAACCACAAGTCTGTTCTGTGTCTGTGAGTCTGTTTCTGTTTCATGAAAGTTCATTTGTGTTGTATTTTAGATTCCACATATAAGTGGAATATGTCTCTTTCTGACTTAGTATTATAATCTCTAGTTCCATCCATGTTGCTGCAAATGGCATCATTTTGTTCCTTTTTATGGCTGAGTAGTATTCCAGTGTATATATGTACCCCATCTTTATCCATTCATCTGTTGATGGACATTTAGGTTATTTCCATGTCTTGGCTATTGTGAATAGTGCTGCTATGAACATAGGGGCGCATGTATCTTTTTGAATTATAGTTTTGTCCGGATATACGCCCAGGAATGGGATTGCTGGATCATATGGCAACTCTATTTTCAGTTTCTTGAGGAACCTCCATACTGTTTTCCATAGTGGCTGCACCAACTTACATTCCCCCCAACAGTGTAGGAGGGTTCCCTTTTCTCCACACCCTCTCCAGCATTTGTTATTTGAGGACTTCTTAGTGATGGCCATTCGACCAATGTGAGGTGGTACCTCATTGCAGTTTTGATTTTCATTTCTCTAATAATTAGCAACGTTAAGCATCTTTTCATGTGCCTGTTGGCCATCGGTATGTCTTATCTGAAGAAATGTCTATTTAGTTCCTCTGCCCATTTTTCAACTGGATTACTGTTTTTTTTGTTGTTGTTGTTGAACTGCATGAGCTGTTTGTATATTTTGGAAGTTAAGCCCTTGCTGGTCTCATCATTTGCAAATATCTTCTCCCATTCTGTAGGTTGTCTTTTTGTTTTGTTTATGGTTTCCTTTGTTGTGCAAAAGCTTTTATTTTTTAATTTTAATTTTATTTATTTTTTTATACAGCACGTTCTTATTAGTTATCTATTTTATACATATTAGTGTATACATATCAATCCCAATCTCCCAATTCATCCCACCACCCGCCGCCACTTTCCCCCTTGGTGTCCATACGTTTGTTCTCTACATCTTGTCTCTATTTCTGCCCTGCATACCAGTTCACCTGTACCATTTTTCTAGGTTCCACATATATGCGTTAATATACGATATTTTTCTCTTTCTGACTTACTTCACTCTGTATGACAGTCTCTAGATCCATCCATGTCTCTACAAATGACCCAATTTCGTTCATTTTATGGCTGAGTAATATTCCATTGTATGTATGTACCACATCTTCTTTATCCATTTGTCTGTCGATGGGCATTTAGGTTGCTTCCATGACCTGGCTATTGTAAATAGTGCTGCAATGAACATTGGGGTGCATGTGTCTTTCCGAATTATGGTTTTCTCTGGGTATATGCCCAGTAGTCGGATTGCTGGATCATATGGTAGTTTTATTTTTAGTTTTTTAAGTAACCTCCATACTGTTCTCCATAGTGGCTGTATCAATTTACATCCCCACCAACAGTGCAAGACGGTTCCCTTTTCTCCACACCCTCTCCAGCATTTGTTGTTTGTAGATTTTCTGATGATACCCATTCTGACTGGTGTGAGGTGATACCTCGTTGTAGTTTTGATTTGCATTTCCCTAATAATTAGTGATGTTGAGCAGCTTTTCATGTGCTTCTTGCCCATCTGTATGTCTTCTTTGGAGAAATGTCTATTTAGGTCTTCTGCCCATATTTTGATTGGGTTGTTTGTTTTTTTAATATTGAGCTGCGTGAGCTGTTTATATATTTTGAAGATTAATCCTTTGTCCGTGATTCATTTGCAAATATTTTCTCCCATTCTGAGGGTTGTCTTTTCATCTTGTTTGTAGTTTCCTTTGCTGTGCAAGAGCTTTTAGGTTTCATTAGGTCCCATTTGTTTATTTTTGTTTGTATTTCCATTACTGTAGGAGGTGGATCAAAAAAAGATCTTGCTGTGATTTATGTCAAAGAGTGTTCTTCCTATGTTTTCCTCTAAGAGTTTTATAGTGTCTGGTCTTACATTTAGGTTTCTAATCCATTTTGAGTTTATTTTTGTGTAGGGTGTTAGGGAGTGTTCTAATTTCATTCTTTTACATGTAGCTGTCCAGTTTTCCCAGCACCGCTTATTGAAGGGACTGTCTTTTCTCCATTGTATATCCTTGCCTCCTTTGTCATAGATTAGTTGACCATAGGTGCGTGGGTTTATTTCTGGGCTTTCTATCCTGTTCCATTAATCTATACTTCTGTTTTTGTGCCAGTACCATATTGTCTTGATTACTGTAGCTTTGTAGTATAGTCTGAAGTCAGGGAGTCTGATTCCTCCAGCTCCGTTTTTTTCCCTCAAGACTGCTTTGGCTATTCGGGGTCTTTTGTGTCTCCATATAAATTTTAAGATTTTTTTGTTCTAGTTCTGTAAAGAATGCCACTGGTAATTTGATAGGGATTGCATTGAATCTGTAGATTGCTTTGGGTAGTATAGTCATTTTCACAATATTGATTCTTCCAATCCAAGAACATGGTATATCTCCCCATCTGTTTGTGTCATCTTTGATTTCTTTCATCAGTGTCTTATAGTTTTCTGAGTACAGGTCTTTTACCTCCTTAGGTAGGTTTATTCCTAGGTATTTTATTCTTTTTGTTGCAATGGTGAATAGGATTGTTTCCTTAATTTCTTTCAGATTTTTCATCATTAGTGTATAGGAATGCAAGAGTATAGTGTATAGGAATGCATTAATTTTGTATCCTGCAACTTTACCAGATTCATTGATTAGCTCTAGTAGTTTTCTGGTGACATCTTTAGGATTCTCTATGTATAGTATCATGTCACCTGCAAACAGTGACAGTTTTACTTCTTCTTTTCCAATTTGTATTCCTCTTGTTTCTTTTTCTTCTCTGATTGCCATGGCTAGGACTTCCAAAGCTATGTTGAATAATAGTGGTGAGAGTTGATATCCTTGTCTTGTTCCTGATCTTAGAGGAAATGCTTTCAGTTTTTCACCATTGAGAATGATGTTTGCTGTGGGTTTGTCGTATATGGCCTTTATTATGTTGAGGTAGGTTCCCTCTATGCCCACTTTCTGGAGAGTTTTTATCATAAATGGGTGTTGAATTTTGTCAAAAGCTTTTTCTGCATCTATTGAGATGATCATATGGTTTTTCTCCTTCAGTTTGTTAATATGGTGTATCACATTGATTGATTTGTGTATATTGAAGAATCCTTGCATCCCTGGGATAAATCCCACTTGATCATGGTGTATGATCCTTTTAATGTGTGGCTGGATTCTGTTTGCTAGTATTTTGTTGAGGAGTTTTGCATCTATATTCATCAGTGATATTGGTCTGTAATTTTGTTTTTTTGTAGTATCTTTGTCTGGTTTTGGTATCAGGGTGATGGTGGCCTCATAGAATGAGTTTGGGAGTGTTCCTTCCTCTGAAATTTTTTGGAAGAGTTTGAGAAGGATGGGTGTTAGCTCTTATCTAAATGAGCTGTGAAGGATTCACCTGTGAAGCCATCTGGTCCTGGACTTTTGTTTGCTGGAAGATTTTTAATCACAGTTTCAATTTCATTACTTGTGACTGGTCTGTTCATATTTTCTACTTCTTCCT
Organism: Pseudorca crassidens; assembly: GCF_039906515.1. Classification (NCBI taxonomy): domain Eukaryota; kingdom Metazoa; phylum Chordata; class Mammalia; order Artiodactyla; family Delphinidae; genus Pseudorca; species Pseudorca crassidens. The sequence continues at coordinate 69,364,964 of NC_090305.1, forward strand.
GGTTCAGTCTTGGAAGGTTATACCTTTCTAAGAATTCGTCCATTTCTTCCAGGTTGTTCATTTTATTGGCATAGAGTTGCTTGTAGTAGTCTCTTAGGATGCTTTGTATTTCTGCGGTGTCTGTTGTAACTTCTCCTTTTTCATTCCTAATTTTATTGATTTGAGTCCTCTCCCTCTTTTTCTTGATGAGTCTGGCTAAAGGTTTATCAATTTTGTTTATCTTCTCAAAGAACCAGCTTTTAGTTTTATTGATCTTTGCTATCGTTTTCTTTGTTTCTTTTTTTAAAAAATTTATTTATTTACTTTTGGCTACTTTGGGTCTTTGTTGCTGTGCGTGGGCTTTCTCTAGCTGCGGTGAGCGGTGTCCACTCTTTTTTTGTTGTGGTGTGTGGACTTCTCATTGCGGTGGCCTCTCTTTGTTGCAGAATACGGGCTCCAGGCACGTGGGCTTCAACAGTTGTGGCATGCGGGCTCAGCATTTGTGGCTCAGGAGCTCCAGAGCACAGGCTCAGCAGCTGTGGCGCACGGGCCCAGTTGCTCCGCAGCATGTGAGATCATCCCAGTCCAGGGCTCGAACCCATGTCCCCTGCGTTGGCAGGCAGATTCTTAACCACTGCGCCACCAGAGAAGTCCCTCTTTGTTTCTATTTCATTTATTTCTGCTCTGATCTTTATGATTTCTTTCCTTCTACTAACTTTGGGTTTTGTTTGTTCTTCTTTCTCTAGTTCCTTTAGGTGTAAGGTTAGATTGTTTATTTGAGATTTTTCTTGTTTCTTGAGGTAGGCTTGTACTGCTATAAACTTCCCCTTAGAACTGCTTTTTCTGCATCCCATAGGTTTTGGATCGTCATGTTTTCATTGTCATTTGTCTTAGGTATCTTTTGATTTCCTCTTTGATTTCTTCAGTGATCTCTTGGTTATTTAGTAACCTATTGTTTAGCCTCCATGTGTTTGTGTTTTTTATGTTTTTTTTTTTCCCTGTAGTTGATTTCTAATCTCATAGCATTGTGGCTGGAAAAGATGCTTGATATGATTTCAGTTTTCTTAAATTTACTGAGGCTTGATTTGTGGGCCAAGATGTGGTCTATCCTGGAGAATGTTCTGTGTGCACTTGAGAAGAAAGTAATCTGCTGTTTTGGGATGGAATGTCCTATGAATATCAATTAAATCTATCTGCTCTATTGTGTCATTTAAAGCTTGTGGTTCCTTATTAATTTTCTGTCTGGATGACCTGTCCATTGGTGTAAGTGAGGTGTTAAAGTCTCCAACTATTATTGTGTTACTGTCGATTTCCTCTTTTATAGCTGTTAGCAGTTGCCTTATGTATTGAGGTGCTCCTATGTTGGGTGCATGTATATTTATAATTATTATATCTTCTTGGATTGATCCCTTGATCATTATGTAGTGTCCTTCTTTGTCTCTTGTAACATTCTTTATTTTAAAGTCTCTTTTATCTGATATGCGTATTGCTACTCCAGCTTTCTTTTGATTTCCATTTGCATGGAATATCTTTTTCCATCCCCTCACTTTCAGTCTGTGTGTGTCCCTAGGTGTGAAGTGGGTCTCTTGTAGACAGCATATATATGGGTCTTGTTTTTGTGTCCATTCAGTGAGCCTATATCTCTTGGTTGGAGCATTTAATCCATTCACGTTTAAGGTAATTATTGATATGTATGTTCCTATTACCATTTTCTTACTTGTTATGGGTTTGTTTTTGTACGTCCTTTTCTTCTCTTGCGTTTCCCACTTAGAGAAGTTCCTTTAGCATTTATTGTAGAGCTGGTTTGGTGGTGCTGAATTCTCTTAGCTTTTGCTTGTCTGTAAATCTTTTTTTTTTTTTTTTTGTCTATAAATCTTTTGATTTCTCTGTCGAATCTGAATGAGATCCTTGCCAAGTAGAGTAATCTTGGTTGTAGGTTCTTCCCTTTCATCACTTTAAATATATCGTGCCACTCGCTCCTGGCTTGTAGAGTTTCTGCTGAGAAATCAGCTGTTAACCTTATGGGAGTTCCCTTGTATGTTATTTGTTGTTTTTCCCTTGCTGCTTTCAATAATTTTTCTTTGTCTTTAATTTTTATCAATTTGATTACTATGTGTTTCGCCATGTTTCTCCTTGGGTTTATCCTGCCTGGGACTCTCTGCACTTCTTGGACTTGGGTGGCTCTTTCCTTTCCCATGTTAGGGAAGTTTTCGATTATAATCTCTTCAAATATTTTCTTGGGTCCTTTCTCTCTCTCTTCTCCTTCTGGGACCCCTGTAATGCGAATGTTATTGCATTTAATGTTGTCCCAGAGGTCTCTTAGGCTGTCTTCGTTTCTTTTCATTCTTTTTTCTTTATTCTGTTCCGCAGCAGTGAATTCCACCATTCTGTCTTCCAGGTCACTTATCCATTCTTCTGCCTCAGTTATTCTGCTATTGATTCCTTCTAGTATATTTTTCATTTCAGTTATTGTATTGTTCATCTCTGTTTGTTTGTTCTTTAATTCTTCTAGGTGTTTGTTCTTTAATTCTTCTAGGTCTTTGTTAAACATTTCTTGCATCTTCTCGATCTTTGCCTCCATTCTTTTTTCGAGGTCCTGGATCATCTTCACTATCATTATTCTGAATTCTTTTTCTGGAAGGTTTCCTATCTCCACTTCATTTAGTTGTTTTTCTGGGCTTTTATCTTGTTCCTTCATCTGGTACAAAGTCCTCTGCCTTTTCATTTTGTCTATCTTTCTGTGAATGTAGTTTTCCTTCCACAGGCTACAGAATTGTAGTTCTTCTTCTGCTGTGCAAAAGCTTTTAAGTTTGATTAGGTCACCTTTGTTCATTTTTCCTTGTATTTCTATTCCTTTGGGAGACTGACCTGAGAAAATATTGGTACAATTTATGTCAGAATGTTTTGCCTATGTTCTATTCTAGGAGTTTTATGGTGTTATGTTTAAGTCTTTAAGCCATTTTGAGTTTATTTTTGTGTATAGTGTAAGGGTGTGTTCTAACTTCATTGATTTACATGCACCTGTCCAGCTTTCCCAACACTAGGGACAGTCTTCAATGCTCAGTATCTGGGGCCCTGGCACCCCAGGTCCGCAAGAGTTGAGTCCTAAGACAGCCAGGTTTCCGGGTAGTTCAGCCAGGAGGCGGCCTTGAGAGCCCAGGATTTGGGTCTTCTGATGGGACGTGGTAAATCTCCAGAGGCTGGAGCTCAACATTACATGCTCGGTTGAACCACTTCCACTCAGCAGCACGTCCTGTCCCATCTAAACCCCCACAGAGACCTCTGACCCCTAAACTGAGGCAGGTGTGCCCTGGAGATACCCCTAGGCAGGTCCCAGATTACTGACAGGGGACAGAAGAAGAGTGAGGCTCATCTGCTCCTCCCCTGGGAACACCAGACCTGCTTCAGGGCTCAGTTTTCCCATCTGATAACAGGCCTGCAAAACATTCCCTGGAAGAGCCTGGCCACCTCCGCAGGTCAGAGTGTTGCACCATGGGTACATGTAGACACAGGTATGTGCAAGTGTGCACACATACAGGCAGACACATGCATAAATGTACATGTACACAGGCAAGTGCACACACATGCACATATACATGCACTTATACATTCATACGCACACACACACACATTAACCCAGTTTAGCATAATAAAGTACACATACAAACACATCTGCACATGAAGAGAAATGCACAAAAGCACATCCATGCACATGCACACACGGTACACAAACAGGCAAACATAGACACACACATGCATTCACAAAGGCATAAAAATGCATACATAAACACACAAGTATACATAGACAAATGTGTCATGTCATTGCCTTGCTTGGTGCCAGTAAAGTATACAAGCACACACCCAGTACACGTAGCAGACCTGCACACCCACCCAAGTCCATTGGAATCATGGAGGCATGTAGAGGCCTTGACCAGGTCAGATGCAGACCTTGGTACAGGGCAAATGCAATGTCCACCTTTCCCTCTTGACTCCCTGCTGAGCATGGAGCCCTGGTTCAGAGTCACGAGCCCTTCTCAACTACGTCCTGCTGTGCGACCCTCTGAGCCTCCACGTCCTCGTCAGTAAAATGATGTGGGTACCCATCCGCCAGGGCTGGTGTGAGCTAGGTAAGGAGCAATGCTAAGCCCTGTGCTGGGCAGGGGTCAGGTGCTCCTTGCATGCTTCTCCCTCTACTCTCTGCTGCCAGGCCTACCCCCCAATGCCCCCACCCTGGAACTTGAGGCCCTCTCCTCCCCTTTCTGAGCCTGGATCCTGTGGAACATGTCTCCCTGCTCTGGAGCAGGGCTGGACTACCTCCAGGGTCTCTCCCAGAGGGTTTGGGGAGCAGCGTACAGGGGGTGCAGAGTCAGCAGTTGAGGGATTGGGGCCATGCCAGCCTGATTAGGGCGGCTGGGGGCTGAGCTGGATTCACCTGTCCTTGTCTCTGATTGGCTCTTGGGTACCAACAACCCCCCAAATCCTACTAAGCAGCCCCAACAGGGCCTTCACAGGTCTGTGGACAGCCAGTTGATTGCCAGTTCTGAGGTCAGAAGGGTGTCTGGGGAGGCCAGAGGCTGGCCTGAGCCTGGCTCTGGGGATCCCCTGCATCCAGAAGAGCCAACTGACCACCCTGTTCCTTCACCTCCTGCCGGCACCATGGGGGCTGGGGCCAGTGCTGAGGAGAAGCACTCAAGGGAGCTGGAAAAGAAGCTGAAAGAAGATGCCGAGAAGGATGCTCGAACCGTGAAACTGCTGCTTCTGGGTAAGGGGGTGGGCTGCGGCGAGGCCACTGCTACTAGTCAGAGGCCCAGGGGCAGGCAGGTGGCCCTTCTGTGAAGTAGGTGTGACTTGGGAAACAGAATGAGCCTGCAACCTGGCAGGAAACAGAGTGGGAGCCCTGGCCAAGCCTTGACAAGTGATGCCTTGGCTCCCTAAGGCTGGGTATCCCACAGAACCCCTCTTCAGAGGGCCCAGCCTCAGGCAACCTCCCCTCCCAAGAAGGGTGTACCAATCTCACTTTTGTAGAGATGTGTGTACGAGGCCTAGTTTTGCCCTGGCTGTGCTCCCTCAAACACCAGCCTTTGGCTTGATGGGCCTGCTGGGCAGGGCTCGGAAACCAGGGGCCTCCTTGGGAGCCCCACAACAAGGCTGCTCCCTTGGGAGGGAGAAGGTCACAGTCCTCCTGAGAGTGGGCAGCCTCTAGGACCACCCAGATCCACAGACAATGACCCTCAGATTCCAGAGCTTTATTGTTGACAGACCTGCAGAACAGTTAAAGGGGGTAGGGGGTACTAAGGCCCAGCCGGGAATAGGTAAAGCCATGTCCTTGGTCCCATGGGTAGTGAAGGGAGATGGGGCTGATCTAATACCCCAAGGCCACTTCCTCCCCGCAAGGGAAGAAGGAGCTGCTTTGAGAGGGCAGTGCAGACTCTACCCAGGCTCTCCAGGGTCCAGCCAGACAGCTAGATGTGGGCAGAAGGACCAAGCCAGAGTACCCCAGGCAAGAGAGTGAGGCTAAGCCAGAAATCCCATTAACTGTGCCCAACACCCGCATGAGAACAGGCTCAGAGGGGCTGTTAGCTCTGTCCTCTCCCCCAGCAAAAGGTGCTAATTCCCTCTGAGCCTCTTGGAGACACTTCCTCCCACCACAGGTTAAAAGCAGGGGTTGACCTGGCTCAAATAATCCCATGCATGCAGTACCAGAATCTTCCACAAGGCGGAGCTCCAGGTTTCTTTATTTTTGTCCTCAGAATAATAAAACTGAAAATACCAGGGTCTTGAAGGCTCCTCAGCACAGTCGAGGTTGTCGATTCCCCTCGTCAGCCCCCTTCTGTCACTCCTGACGTTTATGTTTTGCCGCCAGGGCATCATGACCTGACTTTGGGGGTTGGGGGCAAAACAGGTGTGATAGAGGCGGCAGTGCGGTCAGCGCGTCTCTGAGGTAGGGTTTCCATTCCAGGTGCCGGTGAGTCCGGGAAGAGTACCATTGTCAAGCAGATGAAGTGAGTGCCCCTGCCCTACCCGAGGCCCCTGGGGGTGGGCACACGCACGAGGTCTGTCCTTCCCCACCTACCCAAGAGGTGCTGACCCGGCTCCCCACGGCTGCAGGATCATCCACCAGGATGGGTACTCGCTGGAAGAGTGCCTCGAGTTCATTGCCATCATATATGGCAACACGCTACAGTCCATCTTGGCCATCGTGCGCGCCATGACCACGCTCAATATCCAGTATGGAGACTCTGCGCGCCAGGTATGCCAAGAGACTAGCTGAACAGGGCTTCTGGAGACTCGAGGTGCGAGGCTGGGCCCAAGTCCATGGTCACCACCAACCACTCCCCTGCCCCCCACCCCAGGACGATGCCCGGAAGCTGATGCACATGGCGGACACCATCGAGGAGGGCACGATGCCTAAGGAGATGTCAGACATCATCCAGCGGCTGTGGAAGGACTCGGGTATCCAGGCCTGTTTCGATCGCGCCTCGGAATACCAGCTCAACGACTCTGCTGGCTAGTGAGAGCACAGGTGGGGCGCGGGGCGGGCGGGGCCCTGCCACGCCCCTCCACCCAACCCTACCCACACCCCGGATCTCCCGCAGCTACCTCTCGGACCTGGAGCGCCTGGTAACCCCGGGCTACGTGCCCACTGAACAGGACGTGCTGCGCTCGCGTGTCAAGACCACTGGTATCATTGAGACGCAGTTCTCCTTCAAGGACCTCAACTTCCGGTACGACCCCGCGCCCTAGCTCTCGCTCTCCGGGGGCCTGCCCGCAAGTTCACTGCCTGAGGCCTTGTCTGATCCCAGAGGCCCCATCCCTACGAGAGACCCTGCCCCTTCTTGGACAGCCCGCCCGCAGAAATGCCCGGCCCCTCCAGATGCCACTCCCATCTGGGTGCCTCCCAGCCAGCATTAGGAAACCAGGGGATGCCTGTGGGCACGTCCAGGGGACTCGATGCGCCGGCTCAGGTTCCCACGGCCCCGCAGGATGTTCGATGTGGGCGGGCAGCGCTCAGAACGCAAGAAGTGGATCCACTGCTTCGAGGGTGTGACCTGCATCATCTTCATCGCGGCTCTCAGCGCCTACGACATGGTGCTTGTGGAGGACGACGAAGTGGTGAGTGCTCCAGCAGGGCCTGAGCGTTTGAGCGGGGAGGAGGAGAGCGGAAAGCAGAGACAGCGCTGCGGGCGCGGGGAGCATCTGAGAGAGGACATTCGACCCAGAGCGGTCTGAAGGAGGAGATGAGGCAGCCCGCTGCCCTGCTTAGGGGGGCGAACGGGGAGACGGTCTTGGAGCTGTCTGGGCAGGGAGGCCCCGGAGCCCAGAGAGCAGGGGTCTGCCCGCCGGCTGCAGCCGGGTGGGGGCGGCGGCCGCAGTCCCCGGTGCCCGACAGCTTCTGCCCTCCTCAGAACCGCATGCACGAGAGCCTGCACCTATTCAACAGTATCTGCAACCACCGCTACTTCGCCACCACGTCCATCGTGCTCTTCCTCAACAAGAAGGACGTCTTCTCGGAGAAGATAAAAAAGGCGCACCTCAGCATCTGCTTTCCGGACTACAATGGTGAGAACCTCGGCCCGCCGCCAGGCGGCGTCGCAAACCCACGATCTCGGCCTGCGCTCCTCCCGCCGCGGGGAGGATTTGCTACCGGGAGTGAGAGCTCCCCCTTCCTCGCCAGGGCCCAACACATATGAGGACGCGGGCAATTACATCAAGGTGCAATTCCTCGAGCTCAACATGAGACGCGACGTGAAGGAGATCTATTCCCACATGACGTGCGCCACCGACACACAGAACGTCAAGTTTGTCTTCGACGCTGTCACCGACATTATCATCAAGGAGAACCTCAAAGACTGCGGCCTCTTCTGAGGTGGCTCCTCGCGCGCAGGCCGGGATGCTCCCCTGTCGTGCCTCTTGGTCTCAATACCCCAAGCCCCTTCCCCTGCTCCCCATCCCACCTCTCCACTGCAGGCCCCTCCCCAGCTCTCCAGATCCACTCCACTGCCTGCCCTCTGGCCGCCAACTTCCAGACCCTATTGCTTCCAGGCCCCACCCTGACTCCTCAGGCTCCACCCCATGGCCACAGGCCCCTCCCCTGGCTCACAAGCCCCACCCACTCAAGCTCTTTTGACCCCGCCCCAACCCCCCAGGTGTCACTGCTTCCAAGCCCACCTCCACCTGTCTCTCAGTCTAAACCCAATTATTTGGGCGCTTAGGGATGTTGACTCTGTTCCTTTTTCTCTTCACAGGTGCCTGGACTCATGCATTCCTGAGACCCTGTAGCCCTTGCCGCCTTGTAGCCCCAATCCGCATGACCCCTACCAGCCCCCCAGGACTCCTGGGCCCCAGCCTGTGGCCTCACCAGCCACAGATTCAAAACCCTAAGCCCTGCTAACCTTGAGGGACTTACCCTCCCCCATGGCTCCCAGGATTCCCTGGTCTCCCAGAGTCCGGTGCCCCCAGCCACCCCAGCACTGCCCTTCACGGCCTGGCTGCACTGGCCTCCAGGACCCACCACAGCCAGCCCCAGCTAGGAGCAAGTAGTACTTGGGGCAGCTACAGCTCACGGTGACTCAGCAGTACCCCACTGACCAATCTCCTGCTGCTCTCCTGCCCCAGGAGGCCCGTGATTCACCTGGTGGGTCTGGGTTCAGCAAACAGCCCTCCCTCCCAGAGTTTCATGAAGGGCAGGGGGGCAGGAAGGGAACCCTCCTCCAAGCAGGCCTGCTGCTTACCATCAGCCCATTCTAGCCTTACCACCTCCATGTGACAAGTCTGACACCCATCTGCCCAGTGGCCAGTGACTGCCCCACCCGGCAGCTTTAGGGGTCCAAAGTCCAAGCCAGCTCTGGCCTGTGAAACTCATACATAGACGAATTAGTGAGTGGGGGCAAGCCTGGGAGCTCCTGGTGCCAGGAAGAGACTCAAGCTGGACCCTTCCCCACATATCCTAACCCCTTCCCCCACAGGCTCTGCCCCCTCCATGCTTGGACACTGTATTCATGTCCTACTTACTTACACACCCACAGTACTCCAGGCCAGTCTGTTGAGGGAGGGTGCTGTTGACACCAGCTGTGGCCAATGGCTGAACTGTCCTAAGGGGTGGCTGGGAGCAGAGTCCGGCTCCCATCGATCAGCCCCAGGCAGGGGATTTGGGACAGGAAGGAGGCCCAGATTGTGCCCAGAGGGGTCTGCCTCAGGTAGGGTCATAAGCAAACCCAGGTGACCCTCTTGTCCCTGCCAGCAGCTTCTCTCATCCTTCCCATTCAGGGCCCATTCCCTGGTGGGAAAAACTGAGATCCATGCCTGAACCATCAGTGACAAAGGCATCCATGTCCCCACACCCCTGCTCCCTACTTCCTCATCAAGCACCAAGTCCTCGCTGATGCCCGTGGGCTGGGGCCTGTGCTGTAGTCGAGGGCAAGGAGCATCCGTCTAACAAGGCCAGGGCATAATTTGCACTCCCTTCAGCTAGATACACAGACTCAGCAATAAATCTTTGCATCAGGCCCCAGCTGTCCTTTCTTGGGGGGAGGGGGAGAGTGTTAATGATCATGAGTCATGCAAATTTATTAAGTGCCCAGTGCTGGGCTGGACGTGAGTGGGAAGGTGGTCCCTTCCAGGGAGAAGCACCTGACCTAACATGGCAGGGGGCACTCTTGGGGGCATGGGATCAATTTGTGGTCTTGAGAGGGGTTGAGAGGGGGAAAGGAGCCGTGGGAAATGTTCACAAGGACGATGTTGGATCAAGAGGGGGTTGTGAGGTGGAAGCTCATTCTGGCAGGGACTGTAGTGTGTATAAGGCCCAGGAACATGGGCTGGTGGACCACAGGAGTTCAGTGGAACAGGAGCAGGGAAGGGGAGACGGGGTGGGGAGACTGGGCAGGTGCCAAACGCCAGCCTAAGGGCCTGTGCTTCCTCCAGAAGATGATGGGTCCAGGAAGCCCTTGAAGCTAGAATATAATTGCAGGGCTGGGATTAGGGTGAGGCAAATGAGGCACTCACCTCAGGTATTAAGATTTAAGGTGATGCCAAAAAAATCAGTAATCAAGATAAATATTAATGCAATACTTTCAAAAATCAAAATTACTGCCAAAAAATCCATAATGAACAGAATATCAAAATTTTAAATAAAGACAAGATCCAAGAGAGCCCTGCAGAGCCATATTGGACCCTGAAGCAAAAGGAAAAATGTCCACTCCTATATATGTTTTTATGTATTTTTAAAGGTTAATTTTTTTTTACAGAACATTAAAGTAGTTGAAAAAACATCGAACAAATTGTAAGTAGGTATATTAAAACTCACAATATTACTTTAAGATTAAATATTTTATTTATACCTAAAACAGAATTTATACTTTTATTTTCTTGGCTTTAATGGAAATAAAATCATCAATGATATTTTCCAAATCTGTTTCTGGAAAAAATAATCATTAAAATTTTTCATAAAAACATGTTTATAGGGGCACATATTTTTCCTGGGGACTGGGCATGGGGGAGGAGAGGAGTGGGGCTGGGAGGGTCCATGAGGAAGAGACTTATGTCATTACCCCGTGGAGCCAGGATCTGCAAGGAGTGGGACTCACTGACAAGGGTCTGGATCTGTGCAGTGACCAAGTGCATGTGATGCCCCCACTAAGCTGGGACTGCACAGGAGTGTTGAGGGGACTGAGTTTTCTGGACCTGTGGCCACTTGGGGTAGAGGTCCAGGAGTCAGACAGATATTTGGGGCTGGGCAGAAGGCAGCATGTGGGCAGCATCCTCAATGTTCAGGTGGAAGTGGCACTGTGAGCCTGTGCGGGGCTAGAAGGGGAGAGTGAGGGTGCCCAGGCCTGAGCATGGGGTGGAGGGGAGGGACGCTGGATGGGTTAGAGAGCCCAGGACACATGGGCAGCCACAATGGTGTTGCTTAGAGTCCTGAGGGGAGGATGAGGCTCAGGCCAGTGGTTCAGGATCTCACTGGGTGGTTTTGGGCCTGGCTGAGCTGGGCTGCTCATCCCTGCTAAGGACCCTCTGCCCAAACAATTTACTGGAGTGAGGTGGGGCAGGGGAGAGTGATGGCCGGATTTGTGGGGAGGGGCAAGGCGGAAGACAGAAGGCTTTGAGAAGCTAGCAGTGGCAGGCTTGAGACAGAGGAAGCTGCGGGAGAGGTGGGTTAATGGGGTCTTCCTCGTGGCCACCTTGTCTTGGAAGGAAGGTAATGAGCTCCCCAGCCTTCCTAGGCAAGGGACAGAGAGGAGGCCAAACACCATGCAGGGCCTGGACCCCACGCTCCAGGTTCTGACCCTAGGGACTGGGATTCTGAACCAATATTCTTGGATCCCATGGACTGAGGACACTGCCTGGCCTCAAGCTGCCCTGTTCATGGCCAGCAAGTATGGGGGCTGGGGGTCGAGTCTCCTGGCCTGAAGCCTCCTCAGCCCCGCTTACCCCACCTGTGTAATTGCACCCTTACGAGCAGGATCAATGGGTGCCTAATGCCTGATTCACAGTCCAAGGCCAAGGATCAGAGGGAGCTGGCCCAGAGTCGGCACAGTGTCCACACCGTGGTCTTGTAGGCAGGGGGCATTTACTGTGGGCACCTCCAGCCTCCACCATCCCTGCCTGACCTCAACCTCAAGGTGCCCCTGGGGGCCTTCCCAGCCTTCGACTCTGGCTCTGGCGGGACTAACCTGGCCCAGCCACGGAACAGAGATTAGACAGGCCTGGCGAACCGTTAATGCTGCTGACGTCAGGGCCCGGTCGGGTGGCTACTGGGTGGGGGCTTGGGCCCTCCCCACGGGCAGTAGCACGGCCCACGTGACCTGGGCACATTAAGCCGCTTCAGTGGCCAGAGAAGCTGGGTGCCAGAGCTCAGGGGAGAGAGGGGGGCCCTCCGGGACTGTGGGGGCAGGCTCCAGCCTAGAGGTCACCAGCTCTGTGGACTCAGGCCAGGGGAGAATCAGAGAGGTGGGTTTGCCTACAGATGCCCTCTATACTTCCACAACCCCACACCCCTGCTAGTGCCCGGAGAGGAGCCTCCCAGACACCAGAATGGGCAGAGTATATTCAGGAGCTATGGGTGTGGGTCCTCAAGCCTGGGGTATGGAGGTGAGAACCACCCTCACCTGTGAGGCCTTGAAAGCTCCAACATGACTCCAGGCCAAGGGTCCCGCCCCTGCACACAGCCCCTCCGCCTATCAGTGCCAATCCCACATGCACTCAAGGTTCCCTGTGGCCAAGCTGTCCCTCCATCCACAGTACCCTCTCTTCCCCACCCTGGCATGTGCCTTTCTTCCCCTTGGCAGAGCCAAGCCCACGGATTGCTTCTCCATGAGGCTTTTCCTGATCCGCACACTCTAACCTGGCAGGAGCTTTCCTGTCTAGAGGGCCCACACAGAGCGCTTGGAGACACCGAGCCTGGGGCTGTGTGGTGGGGCGGCAAGAGCAGCCGCAGTCAGGGTAGGATGAGCTGGCTCTTCCAGGGGCTCAGGCACGGTTCTCAGAGGCGATCTTTCATTTGGGTGTTGAGGGACAAGTGAGAGTTTGCCAAGGAGGTGGGACAGGATGGGGAACCAGGAGGGCAGAGGCACAGGGAGGTGAAGGCTGGCATGTTCTTGGAACAGCCGGGCAGTGGGGGAGGTGAAGAGGCCAGCTGGGTGTGAGGCAGGTGCTTGCAGGGCGTCCGAGGAATCAGTGGATACAGATGCTAGGCTCTGGGGAGGACTGGGTTGGACATGAAGATGGGGCCTCACTGTAAAAGAGGGTCTTGGGACACTGTGTAGATGGTGTGCCAGGGGAGGTGCTGGTGTGGTGAGAGGGGGCTGCCTAACTGGAGGCTAAAGAGGGAGGAACAGAGCAAAGGGCTGCCAGGACCCTGGAAGGAGAGTCTGAGTGATCCTAGGATCCTGTTCTGTCTCATATCTCTGACAGTTTCTTGGGCCTGTGTCTCAGATTCTGGAGATGGGGGAGTGGAGGTAGGGGACTGGGCCGAATGTTGAGATAAAGCTCCCCCCCTTCCACTCCAGGTGGCTGCCCCCAGCACAGCAGCTGCGTAGATAGACATTCCCTCCAGCCTCTGGGAGAAGATGCCTGGTACCTCTCAGAGCCCCATAATGGCTGCCAACTGTCCAGCCACCTCAGGCTGGGCTGGGAGATTTGGCAGGTGGTGGGAAAGGCCTCTGAGCTGTGCTTGCCCTGGCTGGGGCCCGGGCCTAGCATCAACAATCGGGCAGCCCCTCCCCCAGCCTGGCCACAACTGGCCTGGCCCAGGGACCCCACCTCACACCACCCTCAGGGCTCCCACAGCAGCCCAGCCCAGCTGGTCTGGGTTGAGGACCCCAACACCCACATGCTGGGTGACCTTGAAGCCAGGCCTGGCTCCTCAGGAACTGCCAATAGGAGCACCCAGCCCTTTGCAAATGGCTTCTGTGAGCATCCAGGGTGTCTGGAGTTGGGAGGTGGGGGGCAGATCTGAGACCCTGGTCAACACCTCTCCTATCTGACTCTGTCCCACAGGCAGTCCTCAAGCCCCTTCAAAGGGTGAGAATCTTAGGGTCTCTCATGACCAAAGTAAGCTGTGATCTGGGATTACACCAGCCCCAGATCAAGGGGTAGAGCCAGTCCCTTCCTATTTTTCAGCCATCAGCAGGGAGGGAGCTTAGATGGTTTGAGGTTTTCAAGGATTGCCACCATCCCAATGCCTTTCTCTTTAGTCCTCCCATCCCCTGGTTCTCCCAGCCAAAGCTGAGTCCCCTTGGCTCACAGCTTCCCCTTAACCCACTGCCTTCAGGCCATGGGAAAAGCCAGAGCCATTTCCTTGTGACGCAGAGGGAAACTGAGGTACGCTAGGGCTTGGCTGCGGGGGTGCTGTGAGTCGGGCGGAAGGGAATCCTGGAGTCCTGACTCCCAGCCCAGGACAGGGAAGGGGTGAGGCCTGTCCTCTGAGGGCATTCTCCCCAATACCAGGGAGGGGGGCAGACATGACACAGAGACATCCAGCTTGACTAGGAACAGCAGAGGCCATGGATTAATCGGATCAGAGCCAGTGGCTGAGAAGCAAGGGACACAGCTGTTCTGCAAACACCCCCCCCAGCTCACCCCCAAGGTCAAGGCCTCCCCCAGCTCCCTGCTGGTTGCTCCTGGGCTGGTGGGTCTTAACACCCACCACACACCTCTGAGCACTAAGGCCTTGGGTGGGAAGCAGGCAGGGGTGGGATAGGAGCCCTCAGCCAGGTGGGGTCACCCTAAAACCCCTTCCCCTGAGGCACAAAGTCCCAGGCCCCACTTCCCATGGGCAGACACAGCTGTCTCCTACTCTTTATTTTTGTTTTTGTTTTTGTTTGCGGTACGCGGGCCTCTCACTGTTGTGGTCTCTCCCGTTGCAGAGCACAGGCTCCAGACGCTCAGGCTCAGTGGCCATGGCTCACGGGCCCAGCCACTCCGTGGCATGTGGGATCTTCCCGGACCGGGGCACGAACCCGTGTCCCCTGCATCGGCAGGCGGACTCTCAACCACTGCGCCACCAGGGAAGCCCCTCTCCTACTCTTTAGAAATAAGGAAATGGGGGCATGGCCAGGGAGATCCAGACAAGGCTCAGCGTGAGCCAAGACTCCAAGACTTGCTTCCCGCACCCTCTGCCCACCCCCGCCCCGTCCTCACTGCCCCTACCCTTGTCTACCCTCAATCTTTTCTGAGTATCTGGGGTGAAGACAGAATTGATGCAGGGAGCCCCTGTCCTCACCCTATCCCACCTCTGCTTGGGAAGGGTGAGGCAGGCAGAAAAGACATCTTGTGCCTAAGTGATGTTAAAGTCCCCCATTCAAGGCATCCTTCGCTGAGATTAAGCATGGCCCTGTTCCCATTCCTCTTAGCGGAAGAGCCCCTTCTGGCTTGAGGGAAGTGAGGGCAGAGCATTTCAGGGCTTAGGGGGCGCTCAGAGACCTCAGAGAGAATCTGCTTTGGACTAAAGCATTCCGCCAACAAGATTCAACTGAGCCCCTCCCGCAGCAGCTGCTCTCCTAAGGCTCCTTAGCGCTCGGGCTGCCCCTTTGCTCCAGGCCAGTGGAGGGCCCCCGCCTCTCCGCAGACCTGCCCCTCCTCCTGCTGGCCGCGGGGGATTGGCGGGCCAGGGGCGGGCCGGGGGCGGGGCCGAGCGCCCTTCATCCCCTGCCGCTGCGCTCAGCCGGGAGCAGAGCGGACAGCACCGGCCCGAGCGGAGCATCGCGCGTCCTCACCCGCGAGGCCAGGTACTGCTGGGGGCGCCGACCCCCCGTCCAGGGGCACCGAGCGGGCGGAGCCCTACTGTCCACTTTCGCGTCCGGAGCTGGGCTCTGGGCAGGTCCCCTCGCCCGCCCTGGCTCCGGGCAGGCGCCCCAGCCTCCGGGGAGCCAAAGACCCGAGCGCTCCAGGCGCAGGTCTGGGGACCCGCCAGCTCCCAGCCTGGGCTAGTGTCCTGGGAGGAGCACCTCGTGGTCTTGGGGCCTCTCGCAGGGCCGGGCGGGATAGCAGGAGGTCGGGGGCACCCAGGGCTGGGGTCACAGGACGCCTTGTTGGGGGCTAGGGTGGCACGCGATGGGTTTCCCGAGGCACGGTCCAAGGGCGCGAGCTCGAGAGGGCCCGGAGGGGGGCCTAAGAGGGCCGGGAGCAGGCCCTGGAGCGCTGCCCCGACGGGCGCCTGACAAGCAAATCGGCCCGCTGGCACGCCGGGCGTCAGGGTATATTTATCCCGCTGCGTTAGGCAGGGGCTTGAGGGCAGATCGGGCCAGGCTGCCTGAGGGGCCGCGTGGCACATGTTGGTCCCAGAGTCCGTGCCATTTGCAGCCAGGCCAGCGGGCTCGGCGGGCACAGGGCGAGCGTGGCTCCCTGGATTGAGGGCGAGGCTCGGTCTGAGCTCCTAGAGCTGACAGTGCGTTCAGGGGCGGAGGGAAAGGACCGGGACTAGGTTTGCAGGAGCCCGCCCCCACCCGATTGGCCCCTTCGATTGGCCACAGCGAGTGCGTGCGTTTGTTTACACCCGGGGAGGGGAGGCCAGGGGCGGGGCCTGTGGGAATCCATCCTTTCCCCCCCACAGTAACCTGAGCCCTGAGCCCAGGTGTAGGCTTTGGGACAGGTCTGGGGAGACTAAGTCAAAGGTCCTTGCACCGTGGGAGCCACCTCGACCCAGGCCCATCCTTCTTTCAGCCTGCCAGTCCTGTCCTTCCTTCCATGACTGCCTTCAGCCACTGTGCTGGACCTGAAAGGGGCCCTTCCTCTCTAGTACACAGTCTGGCATGGGGGCTCACTTCCTTCTGGAAAGGAAGCAAATGCCTCAGAGGTTCTCAGTCTGGAGCATAGCAAGCTGGAGAGATCCAAGGACAGGTCCATTTTGAGAGGGGGAGGTTCTGCACAAACATGGAAGGCTTCCTGCAGGAAGCACCAAAGGTGGGAAAAATCAGGGGTGGATGAGGCCAGGCCTGGCACATCCCTAAGAGGGCTGGAATGCTGGGATCATTAATGAGAATCTCGGACTCCTTGAGGTTGAGGGCTGGGGGCTGTGTCTCTGGGGAGGGTGGGGGTGTACATCTCAGAACTTTGTTCTGCCTGGGCCCATAGAGCCACTGTCCTCACTGGCTTCCCAAGCCACCCTTTGTTCTGTACTGGTTCTTTGGGCCCATGTCACAAACATCCCCCCCATCCAGGCTTCAGGTGGCAAGAGCATGAGAGCTGGTTGCTCCTGTCCTAGTGCCTGCTGCCCTAGCAAGTAGCCTTAGAGCCCTGGAAAAGTGGAGAAACTGAGGTGCAACAGGACAAGCTGGGTGGTTCATGGTCTCTGGGTGGGGGGCAGGGAAGGTTTTTGAGCCGAACTGAGTGCACCCTGAAAGTCTGGGCTGGGCAGGGTGCAGGCACTCAGTCTGAGGGGGAAAATGTTTTGGGGGAGTGGTTGGCTACAAGAGAGGTACAGTTTTGGCATCTGTGTGCACAGAAAACTGGGGCGGGATGTGCAGTCTATACCATAATAGGATAGGGGCACTGCAGGAGGATGTTCCAGTGCAGACATGGCTGGGGAGCCAGGTGCCACTTGGAGCAGGTGAAATGGGGTGGAGGCTTGCCAAAGACCTTGAACCCATTCTATTCATTTAATATTTACTGAGTACCTACTGTGTGCCTGTGCACACTCAATCTGGTGGATGGAGGGCTGGACTTTGGATAAGACAGATGCATGGTGGGGGCGCTCTAGAGGACCAGGCAGGGCTTCTGGGGGCCGAAGGGAAGGACCAGCTGCTGGGCAGGAGGGGCTTTCCGGCCAGCGGCCTGGGGTGGCTTGGATTTGAATTTCCGCTCTGCGGGCCACGTCCTGTACACAGCCTCTCAGCCAGCACGTCTGCACACGTGCATGGCTGCTGAGGATGGGGGTCACTTCAACTGACTGTCCTCTCCGTATACCTTTCCTATTGTGTGGGTAGACAAGCCATGGGTGCTGGACTAGGGGGCTCTGAGCTTTCCAGCTGGGCCTGGCCTGTGGCCCCAGTGGGCTCAGTCCCACCCTCTGGATGTCTGCACCTGGCTAATGGGAGCATAACCTGCCCTTGTAGGAACCTGGAAATGCTGTGGCATCCCTGCAGTGCTCACTGGGCCTGCTGCCCCCTCACCTGGGCCTCTGGCTCCCTCTACTTCTTGCACCTTCTGGGATGCTCTGTCTTGTCTTGCTATCTCTCTGTCTCTTTCTCCATCTGGCTATCTCTAAATGGTTGGCCATCTCTGTCGATCTGTCTCTCACTTATCTGGTTGTCTGTCTCCCTGTCTGAATGTCTATCCACCCATCTCTCTGTGTATTCTTCTCTATTTGTGTCCCTCTAGATCCGTCTGCATTTCTTTATCTCCCCGTGCCTGTCTCTTGGTCTGGATCAGTATGCATGGACACAGATATCATGTGTGTGTGTTTTCTCTCCTTGTCTCTCTCTGCCCTCCCTCTGACTCTCTCTGCTTCTTCCTGACGTTGGATGGCGCCTCTCCTCTGGGCTGACCTTGCCTTCTGCCCCCCCATCGGGGTCTCCAGTGAGTCCTGAGCTGCCCCAGGCCCCCACTCCCAGCTTTCTTTGGGGCCAGAAGTCCGGCTGTCCAAATATTTGGCCGCCTCCAGGGGATTCCGAGTCAGCAGGGAGGAGGATGGGCTGGCTGGCTCGGGGTCTCCCCTGCCCCTGAGGGGGCCACAGGCACGTGATGTCCTGTCCTTTGCCTCAGCTGAGCCTCGGGCTGCACGTCCTTCTCAGCAGGCTGGCAGTGGGGGGCGGGGGGCTGCTGCTGGCTCTGGCCCAGTCTTGAGGCAAGAGGTTCCGACTGCAGCTTCCACTGGGGGCAATCTGAGCAAGGAGGGTCCAGGGGTGGGCAGAAGGGGAGGCCTAGGTGTCTGAGGATAGGCCCAATGCTAAGCGTCTGTTAGGTTTAGAAAATGTACCCTGTCACAGGAAAGTCCATCTTCCGGCCCCAGCTGGGGCCCTCAGATCCTCCTAGACACTTCCGGATACCCGGAACACAGAAGCACCAGGCCAGAGAGCTAGGGGATGAGGGGCTGGTGTGGCCAACACATCAGTGCTCTGCACCATTTGCCTTCCCCTCCTGCATGCTACCCCCTCAGTACCAGCCGTATGTTGGCCACACACTGGCCACTTACTCGGTGTTGTTGGCAATGGGGGAGTAGTGGATGGAAGATTGGATCTGCTGATGTCAAAATCTGGAGTTGTGGGTCTGGTGGAGGGGCAAGGGGTTTGTTTTAGTATCCTCCCGCGTTCCGAACACCCGCCCACACACCCTGTCCCTAGACCCCTGACCTCAGCAATCAGCTCCACACCAATCTCTGTGGCTCTGCCTTGAGAACATACAATCCAGGTGTGTCTGTTGAATCCAGTTTCCCTGTTAACTGATAGCTTGTCCGAGGAGGGTGTTATCCTTCTGAAACCTGGAGAAGCGGGTGGGCAAAGGGGCTCTAGGGAGGGACACCTTCTCTCAGCTAATGAGGGGAGTGGTAAGTAAGGACTGGTGAACTAGAACTGGGGGCAGCCCTCATCCGTGGGCCCCCAGGGATGACCACAGTGGACCCTTAAGCCAGGCCAGCCACCTCTCACCTGAGATCTGAGCTAAGGTGAGGGCTGCCCAGGCACAAGGAGCCTGGGGGCCATGGCAGCAAGCTCTGTGGGGTCTGTGCCTCCACTAGCACATGTGGCTACAGACCGAGGGAAGAAGGACAGTGTGACTGACTCCCTGTAGTTAGCCTGCTACTGCAGACCCACTCACGTCCCTGATCACTGGGGAGGAAAGCCGGGCTCAGAGCCCTGGTGGCTCCAAGGCCCTGGATGTGGGGACAGAGAGGTGAGCTTCCCATAGCAGCTGACACAAGCAGTGGCCCCACGGTGGCCTGGATTCCTGGATCTCGAAATCTTTAATTAGCCAAACTCAACGCCTGTCGAGGTGTGCCTGACGAATTCTCACCCTGTGATGTTTGCGTGGGCGGGCATTACCTGCTATGCTATCCCCATGGCTTCTGCACCCCCCCCCCCTTATCTCTCCACAGAGCAAACAGGCCCCAGGGCAGTGGCCTGGACCATCGATTTACTGCCTGAACCGATGCTACACCCATGACAGATGCCATTCTGATGATCTGCCCAAGGTCGCAGTGATCTCCCCACCCAAGAGCCTGACCCCTCTCTGGGAGCCTGTGGTCTGCTCTGGGGGCGAAGTCCTCAGGGAGGCTTCTCACTCTGTCCCCACCTTTGGTCAAACCTCACAGAACCCCCGGAAGACAGGAAGACACTGAGGTCCTGAGTGGGGAATACTTTGTCCATGGTCACATGGTAAGGCAGGGCCAGGTCAGGCCTCAGATCCAGAGTGTCCACTCTGGGCTTTTCCCACAGTTGGTCAGAATCTGCTGGCAGCTTTCCTCAGGCAGGGGCTATCCCCTGAGTCTACTCCGATACCCGATGCAAAGGAGCCTGGCAGGCGGCAGGCCTGAGAGACAGGAACTGTCAAAAATGGGCTGCCAGCCTCAGGAAATGCCTGGAGGTCCACATGTCAGGCCAGTACTAATCTCTACCCTGGCCCCCCAGCCCTTAGCCTTGCCCTAACTGAAGTACAGATTCCTTGACCTTGACTTCAAGGCCCTTTCAGGCTTGTCTATAGCCACGGAACCTTCATTCTATCCTCACAGCCTGCCTTATACCATACCTCAGGGCCTTTGCCCATGCTGTGCACTCTGCTTGAGCTACTCTTGCTTGTTTCCACATCCTGGGGGCTCCTGCTGGAATTTCAGAACTGGCTCCCTCACCTCCTCCTCCAGGAAGCCTTCCTTGATGCCCCTCTCTCTTCTTTTTTGAGTCCCAGCACTATGTGGCTTGGTTAAAAGCCACACTATGTGCTGGGGTTCCCCTGCAGGAGCCATAGGGTGGGGGATGTCTGTGTGGGTTTTGTCCCTTCCAGACTGGAAGCCACTTGAAGAGGGGTATTCCATGTCCTCTCTGGGATCTCAGGCCAGCCTGAGACCCAGCAGTGACTGGTCGTGAGTAATAGGCAGGACCTGAAGGTCTAGGCCCAGGTCCTGCTTGAGGGGATGGGGAGCCTGGAGCCAGGGCCTCAGGCACTTTGGCCAT
Source organism: Pseudorca crassidens (assembly GCF_039906515.1). NCBI lineage: Eukaryota > Metazoa > Chordata > Mammalia > Artiodactyla > Delphinidae > Pseudorca > Pseudorca crassidens. Next base: position 69,385,540 of record NC_090305.1, read on the forward strand.
GACCATGCCATGGGCTGTGGTCTCCCTGGAGGCATTGCCTGGCTACTAGGGAAGAATATTAAGGCCGAGAAGAGTGCTTTGTCCAGGCTGCTGACTCAGCACACTCGGAGGGCCTGTCCAAGCCTGCCCCGGGCGGAAGCCCAGGCAAGGGCAACCCCAGCTGAGAGCCAGGGGGCACTCTGGAGTGACTCTGGAGACCAGGTGCTGGTATCCTTGGAGGGGTGCTGTTGGTGAGGCTCAGGGCAGGGGCATGAAGAAGACAGGCTTACCTTAGGGACTCTGGTCCAGGGGAAGAGGGCGTTAGAAGAGATGCTCAAATTGTCATGATCCTATGTGGACAGGCTGGAGGAGAGAAGGGTTCAGATGCCAGCATCAGAGGAAGGAGAGGTAGGTTGAGGGGTCCAAGGGTGCCAGGTATGGCTTACTCAGGACTGAGGTACCTAGGATCTGAACTCTGGCTTGGGGCTGCCTGGGGCCATTGCAGGGAGGTCCTCTGGTCAGTTCTGTGTGGCTGCTGCCTCCAGAACACCAGGGCCTGTGGCCTGAGGCCCGAGTCCTGAGCCTAGCCTCCCCTACCCACCCTAGCCCTGAATGCTGAGTTTGAGACCCCTGGTGCTCCAGCTTCAGGAGCAGACCTGAGACCCTCAGGATCTGGAGTGGGGATGGGGGATTTGGGGCAGGATTCAGGGTTCCCAAGTGGAGGGGGTGCCATGACATCAAGACTAGCCTCTGGCTGACCTGCCTGGCAGTGCTGCCCCCTCCCTGGTCTCCACTCTGGCCTCAAATCTCCTGCTGGCCTATCTGGCCTTCAGGATGTCCTTATAGATCCTGGGGACACGATGCCCAGGTACCTTCTGGGCATGGGCTAGGTGGCTCCCAGCGCCAGTGATGGGTGAGGGGCTAGCGAGTTGTCTGGGCAGCGGGCAGAGTTGGGCCTGGGGAGGAGGGGAGCTGATCCCTTTGGGGTCCAGCAGAGCTATGCCCTGAGCGCAGGGAAGGGAAGACTGATCCAGTGGTCCAGGCCCGTCTACAGCTGGCCAAGGTTCTGAGTTCCTGACCTGGGGCTCCAGGAAGTGGGGAGTCTCCTCAAAGTGTGGGTACCTAAGGGTGGGGGGTTCCCCAGCAGGGGAGGAGAGGCTTGAAAGAGAACATGGCCCTGAGGCCAGAGCTGTGTGGAGGGTGAGGCCTGTGTGGCCCAAAGAACTGGGCCCCAGGGCACCCATTTCCTGGAAGGCCCCTGAGGGCCCTTTGCAGCCAAGCGGGCAGGGTCCAGGTGTCCAGCCACCCAGCACCGCCTTAGGCCTCCTGGCTCCGGGGGGGTAGCCTCTGCGCCTGCCGTTCCCAGCGCCAGCTCTCAGCCCACAGAGGGACCTTTGTTCTGGCTGCCAGCAAAGCCCGCCGGGTGGCTGGGAACAGGGCCCACAGCCCTCGCCCTCTCCCGAGGCCTCCAGCCGTCGGGCAGCGCCATTCTAGGTTGGCTAGGAGGCCCCTGGCACACAGGGCACAGGAAACTGTCTCCCAGTATTAATATCAGGGAGGGGCAATCAGTCCAGGACCCATCCCCAGAGTGGGGTCTGGTGGCCTGGGACTCAGCCTCCTGGGGTCCTGACACCACTGGGCTCTGAACTTAGGTCATCCAACTGAGCTTTACTTCACAGATGGTGAAACTGAGGCCCCAAGGGCTTGCCTGGGTCGGTATGTATATGTGGCAGGGGAGTGCTAGGTACTGGCTGAGGTGTCGCCTCAGAATGTCCTGGAGAACTCAGGTATCTGAGCTCTGCCCCTCAATGGCAGGTTCCAGGGTGGCAGCAAGCAGAGCTGCATGAACATGTATGTCCTCAGTGAACTTCTGGGAGGTGTGCTACAGCTGCACACTTCCTGTGGGAGTCTGGGCTGTGAGCCCAAGGAGCGGGGATAACCAGGGGGACTGCCTGCTCTGTAGACTTCTGACCGCGTCAGTGTGAGAGCCAGTGTTCCTGGTGGTGGTCCCTGAGCCATGGAGGCACCTCTGCAGACGGAGATGGTAGAGTTGGTACCCAACGGCAAACACTTGGAGGGGCTACTCCCTGTCGCCACCCCCATGGCTGGCAATGAGAGGTGAGCGAGGGACTCATTCATGGCTTAGGGCAGGGCAGGGTGCAGGGCAAGGGGCTGGAGCTGAGCTGCCTGGCTGGTCTGTGCCTGCAGGGTCGAGGGCCCTGGACGGATCTGTGTTGAGGGTGAAGGCTTCCTACCAAAAAGTCCCAGCAAGGAGCCACACTTCACTGATGTGAGCAGGGGTGGCCATCAGGGGCTCGGGGGCACCCCTGGGAGCTTGAGGGCAGTAATGAGGTGCTATGGGGCAGCGATGGGAGGCCAAGGGATGGTGTGAGGGAATGCTGATTTACCCTCCACAACTTGCTAACTCATCCCACCCCTCCCGTCTCACTCTGGTGCCTGCAGTTCGAGGGGAAGACATCATTCGGGATGTCAGTGTTCAACCTCAGTAACGCCATCATGGGCAGTGGTATCCTGGGGCTCGCCTACGCCATGGCCAATACGGGCATCATCCTTTTCCTGTGAGTGCCCTCAGCAAACCTTCTAAAGATAGGAGCCCTAAACAGGCCACCGATCCTGACCTCCCAGGACCTGCCAGTTTCCTGTCACAAGACCCAGGCTGCAGTGGGTGGGCACTTACACTCAACCCAAACCACAGCTGAAAAAAACAGCCGTGGCCAGACAAATATACCTCATTTCCCAGTAAACCCGCTGAGATGACAACACGGGGCCAGCCTAACAGGACTGAGTCTGTCCTACCACATTTACACATGATGGATAGACCCCATGGCCAGGCCTTCTGTGGGTACACGTGTCCTTACCTCAGAGCTCTGCCCTGCAGCCTAAATGGAAAACATGTTTCTTCCAAGATCTCAAGGGGAGGTGGTGCTCAGAGGGTCCTTTCTGGGTCATGGCCACCCTGGGTCAGCCCAGGTGATGTTCACCACCCCTGGGGCCTGCTGAGTTTGCATCCACACATGTTGGGGGTCCAGACACCTGGGTCACAGACCCCGTACACCCAGGCCTCCCGGAGCTCATTGCCCCCTGCCTGCCAGAGGAGCCCCAGCGACCTCTTTTCGTCCACCTTCCCCAGGTTCCTGTTGACGGCCGTCGCCTTGCTCTCCAGCTACTCCATCCACCTGCTACTCAAGTCCTCAGGGATCGTGGGTAAGCCCCAAACCTGGCCTGTAGCAGGGAGGAGTGGGCTGGGGAGAGCACTCCTGACTGTCCTGATTCCCTGTCCCCACAGGCATCCGTGCCTATGAGCAGCTGGGCTACCGTGCCTTTGGGACCCCAGGAAAGCTGGCGGCAGCCCTGGCCATTGCGCTGCAGAACATCGGAGGTGAGGCTGATGGGCAGGTGATGGACGGTGGACAGGCTGAAGGTTGGCTGGTTTGGCTGACCTGCCTCTCTCCCCCCAGCCATGTCCAGCTACCTGTACATCATCAAGTCCGAGCTGCCCCTTGTCATACAGACCTTCCTGAACCTGGAGGAGCGGACCTCGTGAGCCTCAGGGTGGGGCGGGGCTGGGTGAGGGTGGGAGGCCCTAGTCTAACCCTCTATGTCCACCACTAGCAGAGCCCAGGCTGGGCTAGTGGGAGAGACAAGACAGGGTGGAGGTGGGGCGCAGAGAGCTGCCAGCAGAGCTACCATTCTGTGCACACTTGTTTATGAAGCACCTTGGGGAAGACTCCCAGGAGGGCCATGTGGGGCAGGGGGTAGTCTGAGGCTGAGGAAGCCGGCCCGCCTAGCCGTGGACCCAGCCTGTGAGCACAGAGCACCTGAGAACCTCAGGCTTAGCTCTAAGCTCCTGCTATTTCTGACCGTGGCTTGGGTGTTAGCCTCCCCGCCACCTCGCCCCAACCAAGAAATTAAGCCTACAGTGTCCCAGTTGCCTATCATCAGTTTAGCCAGTTCTCATGGCATAAGCATGTTCTGTGGGTAGGAGCAGAGAAGATAGCCAGGCCCTGCCCTTGACAATACAGCCCCGGCAAGCAGAAAGGCTGCATGGCTGCAAGTAGCTCTGGGAGGAAGGAAACAGCCAGGATTCTGCCGCCAGGCCCTGGGGGCCTTTCCCAAGGAGTTGTGGGTTTGCCCTTGAAGGAAGGTCTCATTCCTCATCCCTTTAGCTCCCTGTGTCCACTGTCCATTGAGGGCGTGGGGCAGGATGATGCAGGATGCAGATGCTGGGGGGAACCACAAGGAGCTCAGGTGGTTGGCAAGTCCCTGAGACCCCCATGGAAAATGCCTCAGACCCAGGTCCTTTCATCCCACCCACCCCCTCGGGCCCCTTGGGGCCACTCCACGGGGAGGATGGACCCAGACCTGTGTGTCCTAGGAAAAACAACCACAGTGACTGTAATTGTAATGGTTACCAAGCAGGAGCTGAGTGTATTAGTCCTCACCTTGTCCAGGAGAGTGTTGGGAGTGGGCCCATTTTGCAGATGGGGAAAGGGAGGCTCAGAGCTGTGGACAAGTATTCTTCAGAGATCACTCAGTGGCACCACGGGTAACCCCGGCTGGGGGTCAGGCGGCCCCATCACCCGAGGCTGAGTGGACTCTAATATCGGCTCCCCACTCCCATCCCTGCAGGGACTGGTACATGAATGGAAACTACCTGGTGATCCTGGTCTCTGTCATCGTCATTCTGCCTCTGGCACTGATGCGGCAGCTTGGTGAGTGTGGCAGGGCCAGGGCCTTAGAGGGATGCATGGGAGGGGACCTTTGGTCTCACCACCCCCCTCCCCAACTTTACAGGCTACCTAGGCTACTCCAGTGGCTTCTCGCTCAGCTGCATGGTGTTCTTCCTAATTGCAGTGAGTGACCACCACCCCCACGCTGGTCGAGGGAGGGGGCCAGGTCTTTCTGGGAAGCCTGGGTCAGAAGGCAGCTCCTCCAGTCCTGATCTAGATGTGGCTTCACAGTGACTCCACAGGCAGCCTAGCCTGGCCCTGATACCCTCATCCTTCCCTGCCCCCACCTAGGTCATCTACAAAAAGTTCCACGTGCCCTGCCCGCTGTCCCCCAGTTTAGCCAACGTGACAGGCAACTTCAGCCTCGTGGAGGTCATCAAGGAGGAGGCGGGGCTGCAGGTTGAGACGGAGGCCGCAGCCTTCTGCACCCCGAGCTACTTCACCCTCAACACACAGGTTGCAACAGACCAGGGAGGGGGCAGTGGGCCTGGTGAGAGTGTCAGGGGCTGTTCTGACACAGAATCCCTGTTTTGCCAGACGGCGTACACGATCCCCATCATGGCTTTCGCCTTTGTCTGCCACCCTGAGGTGCTGCCCATCTATACAGAGCTCAAGGAGTAGGTATCCGTGGCTGGGAGAGGGGGAGGGGGCTGCCTTGAGTTGGTCAGGGGAGAATGGATGTGGTCCTAAAGGGAGGAAAGAGTGACAGGAGCCAAGTCATTTTATCCAAGGTCTCCATGGCTGCCACAAGGGGCGACCGGGGGCAAGAAGGAGGCTCCCTCAGCTACCAGATGGTGAGGGTGTGGTGCCAGAGAGAGACCCCAGGACACATGGGGGTTTCCCAATGTGGCCCAGCTTGGCACCAATCCCCTCCCCTGCTGCCCCATAGCCCCTCCAAGAGGAAGATGCAGCACATCTCCAACCTGTCCATCGCCGTCATGTATGTCATGTACTTCCTGGCCGCCCTCTTCGGCTACCTCACCTTCTACGGTATGGCTGGACCGTGGGGGCAGAGGCAGAGGCCAGGCTGGGGGGCAAGGGGCAGGCCAGTGGCCATGGCACCCTGCATACTATAGGCGTTCATTAGGTCTGTGATGCCTAACTGTGCCCTGCAGCTGTGGAGGTGTGTTGCCACTCCTCAGTGTCAGGGTCAACCCAGGCTCAGAGCCCAACCCCATCCCTGGACCTCCTGCTGACCACCCTCCCTGCCTGCCACAGACAGGGTGGAGTCGGAGCTGCTGCACACCTACAGCAAGGTGGACCCGTTTGATGTGCTGATCCTGTGTGTGCGCGTGGCCGTGCTGACGGCAGTCACACTCACAGTGCCAATTGTTCTGTTTCCGGTGAGCCAATGTGCAAGTGGCCAGGTGGCCAGACCACTGGCGGGGTGGGACTGATGGGGCTGACAGATTGATGACTCTCCCCACCCTGCTTCCCAGGTGCGCCGCGCCCTCCAGCAGATGCTGTTTCAGGACCGCGAGTTCAGCTGGTTGCGGCATGTGCTCATTGCTGTTGGCCTGCTCACTTGTATCAACCTGCTGGTCATCTTTGCCCCCAACATCCTGGGCATCTTCGGGGTCATCGGTAAGGGTCTGGCCCTGCTGTGAATGGAGGCAGGGTACTGCCCCAGAGAACTTCCCTTCTGCAAATGCTGGCAGATTCCTAAGGTCGTACCCTACGTTTAAGTGATGGCTGCTGGCCATGTGCACAGCTTGGCCTCCCATCTGAGATTTGTTCTTAAGGCTCTCCTAATCCATTTTGAGGGCTCAGAGCCACCGAGTCAGTTACCCTTGCTGGGGGTGCTGGAGGATGGAATGGAGCCCAAGGGTCCAGGGGCCTTCACTAAGGATCTCATTGGCTCTTGTCCCCACCTCACATATGAGGAAGTTTAGAGTGATTAAGGGAGAGCCATATAGCTGTTAAGTGGAGAGCCTTGACTGGGCCCCAGGATCATGGGACTATAGGTTTAGGGTTCTGTCCAACTGTCCCAGTTGGGGCTCTGAGTGGGAAGGTCAAACAATTCTGAGACGTCTTTGGGGTGACCCAACTCAGGAGATTGACTCCGCAACCCAGCTCTGCAAGGACCAACACACAGACCTGGGGGCTGAGTATCATTGATATCACTGACAGGACTCTTGGTTCTGTACGTCTGAAAGCCGACTCAAAATGAATTATACAGAAAGTAATGTATTGGCTCAATTAATGGAAAAGCCTTCAGGAATAGCTATACCCAGGGGCCCAGTATCCTCAAACTTCATCTCTGTCTCTTGGTCTGCCTCTTCTCTTTGCCAGCTTCATTCACTGACAGAGTTTTCTGACACCAAAGGCACTAGCCTTCTATCCTGGTAGACAGAGAACAAGGGGAGGGGCTGATGGGCTCTCCAGAATCAGACAGAGCTCTCGAGTGGAGTCTCGAGACGAGACTCCCTCATCAAGGAATGTTTGATCTCATTAAAGGGTCCACCCTGAACCTTAGCCAATAGGTGGATGTGAGCCAGTGGTGGCCATGCCTTATTCTTTGCAGGTGCCACATCTGCCCCATGCCTCATCTTCATCTTCCCTGCCATCTTCTACTTTCGCATCATGCCCACAGAGAAGGAACCTGCAAGATCTACCCCCAAAATCCTGGTGCGAAGGGCCTGGGGGTTGGTGTGCTAGTGTGGGGATGAGGGGGCTGCCCTGACCTCAGACCTGACCCTGACTTCTGACCCCACAGGCCCTTTGTTTTGCTGCCCTTGGCCTCTTGCTGATGACCATGAGCTTGAGCTTCATCATTATTGACTGGATCTCGGGGACCAGTCGGCATGGAGGAAGCCACTAGGATGACCCCCATCCTGTTCTGTCTACTTGTCCTCCTACCCCTGCCCAGACTCTTCAGCCCCTGCTCCCATCCAGTGGCCAGTTGGAGGGGGAAGAGAAAGACGTGGTGAACACTATGGCATTTGGCCCTGCCCCATGTCCTCTCTGTCGAAGTTTTTGTTAGAGCCAGGACCAAGGCCCTTGGGCCACTACCCTGCTGAGCTCCTGGCCTACAGGAGCTTCCTGAGCTGGGAGCAAGGTGGGGCTGTACCCCTGCTCCCTTCCTGCTGCCTCAGGTCCCACCCAAGCCCCTTATTCTCTTTGCACAGGTGCATAGACTGAGGCCCAGCAGCTGCCCCCTAAGGTCACATAGCCTGTAGGGGCACAAAGAGCTGAATTAGGCCTGCAGTCATCCCGCCACCTTGCTCCTGGGCCATGGTCTGCACCCTGGGGCTTCATCTCCCTCAGCCTGCTTGCCTTTCCTCCTTCTGTCACCTAGGCCCCTTTCGTGGGCTCAGGCCCTTGGATAACCTGGTCCTCTTTCCCATCCCCTCCACCGGGAGCAGAACCCCCTCACCCTATGCTTGAGGGTGAGGCTGGTGTGGACACCCCAAGGGGCCCCTTTCCTGGTCTTTCACCAGTCCTGGGGAGGCTGGGACTCCCCCCACCCCAAGCCCAGGCCATAGCTCACATTCCACTGCTGGGAGAAGAAAGAAGCTGAGGCCCAGAACGTGTCTGCCCCTGGGAACCAGAGACCCCAAGGGCCAATCTGAGGCAGGGATGGAGAGGCTGGCAGCCCCCTTTTATAAATATTATACATAAGACCAGCTGTGCTTTATATTCTTGATCTCCATGGTCCCTGGGTTCCTGGAAAGTGGTGTGGGAGCCGGGACATGGATGGTGATGGAAGCCTGCCCTGCCTTTTTCCCTGGGATAAGGGTGGGGACAGGGTGAGTCCCCTACTCCACCCCGACCCTGCCTCCCAAACCAGCCAGTGGTGTGCTGAGACCCAGCTCTGGGCCTCGGCCAGGCTCAGCACAGACCTGCTTTCTCACGGGGTGAGGTGGGGAGGAATTAATGAGGCCCCAGGAAATGGGACAGAGAGAGGCCTCCGGAAGGAGGCAACGTGAGGTGCATCCCCAGCAGCTTCCAGGGAGGGTCTGAGCTGGGGGCGGCTGAGCCCTGCAGAAGCCCTGCAGAAGGGCCCCCTGCCCTCCCTAGCTGCCATGTCAACCCTCTGCCAATGCCTTAAATCTGGGGACAAAAGTCCAGGGGTCCTGTGCCCTGTCAGGCTAATCTTTTATTAATAGTAAAACCTACTACGAATAAAGGTGGGTTAGTGATTGCCTGTATGTGAGGCCTGAGTTTTGAGTGGGGGAGTCCAAGGCAGGGCAAGAGCCGCAAGGATGCAGGGCAGCCCCAGGTGGCCTGGCCCGGGTGGGACTGGGAAGCTGCCCATTGCCTGAGGCAGGCCTGAATCAGCTGGGACCCAGCAGGACGGAGCTGCCCAGGCCTTGGCATCAAACCCTCATTAGGAGAGACCCTGCACCCGGCTAGGCGGCCAGGGAAAGGGCAGCAGGAAAAATCCAGTTTGAACTGGCAAGGCAGCTGCCGGCTTGAGAAACCCCTGAAGAAAGAACTTCCTCAAGCTGGTGGCTGCTAGGCCCATGGCAGTGCCAGCTGATCAGAGGGGGGCTTCCTGAGTCTGGTTCTCAACAGCCCCAGGCGCCTGACTCCAGCCTGGGGACTCACTCAGGAGCCCCGTGGCCCCAGAAAAGAGCTGGATACTGGCCTAGAGGTGGCCACAGCCCAGAGTGCCCCTGGCATGCAAGGCTGCCCTCTGGGGGTCTCTGGCGTCTTCCTCGTCAGGTGAGGCCATGGCCCTGCCTGAGACCCTTGGCTCCTGTGGAGCAGGAGGCAATAAAGGGCAGGGTCCATCCTGCTGACAGACCCCGGGGATCTTTTCTCAACCTCCCTCCATCCAAAGAAGGCTGCAGGTCAGAGCAGCAGCAGGACTGCCTGGAATCTCTTAAGACCCCAAGCCTGGCTTCAGGCCTCTCAGACAAGGGGGATGAGCTGAAAGTCGCTCCACCCACCCCTCCCCGCTGCCACACACTTACACACTCACCCACATATACACAGCTGGGGTGGAGGAAGGACCCTGGCCCCTGGAGGCCATCTCCAAGCAAGTTCTCCTCCAGACTGATTGCTGGGCAGCAGTCTCCAGGGGCAAGGGGGCAGGCAATGTGGCCACTACTCTATATCGAAAAGTCAAGTGTCCACAAGACTGTTTGAGAATGAGTATCTCTGTCAAGTTCCAGCCATTCCGCCTCCACGAGGATGCGTCTGCAGGCCCTTGGTCATCACTAAGCATTTTTGTATGTTTTGAAGAATTTCCCAGGTCTTTTTTTCTTCTGGTTTGCTTTTTAAAATTTGCTCTGAAAAAAATGTTTTTAATCTGAAATGTTAACAAATTAGAGCAGGAATTCCCAGGCGGTCCAGTTGTTAGGACTCTGTGCTCTCACTGTTGAGGGCCTGGGTTCAATTCCTGGTCGGGGAACTAAGATCCCACAAGCTGTGTGGTGCAGCCAAAAAAAAAAACCCCAAAATTAGAGCAGCACAGAGGTCGTCAATATTTCTTTTCACCACTTTTCCTATGACTGCTTGTAACAGAAAAATAAGATAATACAGACCAGGAAAAAGGGCCAAAGCATAGGCCTTGGTCTCCCTGACCAGCAGCTGCCCCTGCCTGCACCCTTCTCACCTGTGTGCACATGCACACATTCGCCTATCAACTGAAAAGGAATTCATTGTTCATTCATTTGACAAGTATTTATTAAGATTTCCTATGTGCCGGGTGCTCTTCTAGCACCTGTATGTACAGCAATGAACAAAGTGAAGAGCCCTGCCTTCCTTGGACTTATAGGTGAGGGATTGGATTCAGACCAGAAACATGAGACATAATCAGTAAGTTATATCATTTGTTAGCAGATGATCAGTAGTATAGGGAGTAAAGGGCAATGAAGAATAAGGGTTAGGGGCTGGCTTCCCTGGCGGTTCAGTGGTTAAGACTCCGCGCTCCCAATGCAGGGGACACGAATTTGATCCCTGGTCGGGGAACTAAGATCCCACATGCCACGTGGTGCAACCAAATAAAATTAAAAAAGAACAAGGGTTGGGAGGTGGGTCAGGGTGGGCCTCACTGAGGAAGGGATGTTTGATCAGAACTTGGAGAGGGAGGAAGCCATGCAGATGTCTGCAGGGAACATTCCAGCCAGAGGGATCAGCCAGTGCAAAGCCCTGAGGCAGAATGTGCCGGCTTGGGAGAGGAGCAGCCAGGAAGCCATCGAGGCTGATGCTGAGAGAGGTGGGAGAGGGTAGAAGGGGCGATTGGGGGCTAATGAGGGGATGTTGTGGGACCATGCCAGCCACCATAGGACTTTGGATTTTTCTGTGGAAAAGGCAAGAGTCAATGCCAGGTCCTGAACAGAGGAGGGGGCAGGATCTGACTCAGTAGCAACTCTAGGTTTTAAATGGATTATTCTGGCTGCTGCATTGAGACTAGACTCTGGGGTGGGGAGCCAAGGGTGACACTGACGCAAGGGCTACTACAGTTGTTCCAGACAGACATATCAGGTGTCTCAGCCCAGGTAGTGGCAGAGTTGGGGTGAGACGTTGGGCATATCCTGAAGGATTCCCTGATGGCTTGGGTACGTATGAGGGGAAGGGCAGAGACAAGTCCAGAGTGACTCCAACTTGCCACTGTATCTGCCGAGGGAGGCGGGGGGAGGAGTAGGCTTGGGAGGGAGATCAATTTTGCCCATGAAAAGTTTAAAACACTGACTGGACATCAAAGTGGAAATGCCATGTTTGCTGCTAGGTGTGTGACTCAAGTTCAGTAGAGTGACCAGTGCTGGAGCTTTGGATCTGGGAGATAAAAAGTGTGGATTGGTACTTAAAGCCAGGCTCCTGGATGTGATGGGGGCAGATGGGTTTGGAAGGAGGAGGGCAGCAGTAGGGACTGAGCCCTGGAATATTCCTCTGTTAGGAGGTAGGAGAGATGAGGTGGAACCAGCAAAAAAGCTGGAGGGAGCAGCCAGGAGGTAGGAGGAAACCCAGGAAAATGTGGGCTCCTGGGAACCAGACGAGCATCAGCTGCTCAAGGAGGTGAGGGTGGAGCACAGACCACTGGGTCCAGCAACGTGTAGGTCACTAAGGACCCTGACCAGGGCTTTTTTTGTGGAGGGAGGGGCAAGCCTGCCTGGAGAGGGTAGAGGAAAGAGAGGTAGAAAAGAAAAGATAAAGTGTAGAAAATTTGTGTGAAGTGAGAGGAGCAGGGCCAACAGAGGCATTTATGGAAGACTGGGAAGAAGCAGCTATTGAGGGTAAGAGATTTGAAGAAGCTGGCAGCGTGGTGGGCTGGAGGCAGGTGAAGGACTTCTGGGCCAGAGCCCTGGAAGTACTGAGCTGGAAGACAGTACGCGGAGGTTGGGCAGTCGTATCAGGGAACACGCAGAGTGGCCACAGCCTGGCCTGGCCAGGCCAATTGCTGGTAGCTAGGAACATCACGGGTCCACGATGAAGCCAGGGACATCAAAGAGCATATGCAGGGACCCAGAAGACACTTTCAGATCTCTGCCTTGACCTCAGTTTAAAGTCATCCAGCAACTAACTTTCAAATGACGTGGAACAGTAATAATAGACTGCAAGCTACTTAGGAAGAAAAAGTAGCCCTGGGAAAAATCGGAAAGAACAAAACTGCTTTCAAAACCATACAAGGCTGCAAACCTGCCCTGCCACGCACAGCGGGACCTGGACAGGATTAGACTTAACCCGCACACCCCACCCCCACCCCCGCCCCAGAAGATCCATAGAAGGCGGCCTCTGCTGCCCCCTGGCGGTCAACGGCCAGAGTCTGGGCGGCGCAGTGACCCACCCAACACGTTACAGGACCTGGTGGTGGGGATGGTCAGCTATGGCTGTGAAGCGGAGCCCTGAGGCTCCAAGGCTGTCCAGGAAGGCGTCCTGGCTGGCGCATGGGAAGAGGGCAGGCAGGAAGGCTCCGGGCGGGGCGGGGCGGGAGGGTGAGGAACTGCCAGTCCCACACTTGGCCGGGTCCTCAGGGAGCCAGGTCTGGGCCCCCCATGAGCTGCCTGACCTTGGAGGGGTTCCTGGTGCGGAGGAAGGGGCCGAGTCCCAGCCCCACCCTTGACCAAGCGTTCTGGGAGCCCCACCAAGCATCGCCCAGCTCCTCTCCTTACGCTGCCCACATCTACTCTGGGGTCAAGCTCAGCAAGGCACCCAGAGCCCCCAAATCGCACCGGCACGCGGCCCCAGGCTCAGCGCAGGCTATGGGCACTGAGCCACCCCAGCTTCAGGAAGCAGGGGAAGTGCCCACCGGGATAGTCAACCAAATCAGCGTTTAATCTCCGCTGTGAATTTGCGGGGTGGAGGCTAGAAAACATACTGGAACGGAGGCGGCGAAGATGCCAGGACCAGAAGAAGCAGGAAGGCATGTGTCATGGCACGTTCTGAGGATGGGCCGAGAGGGCGGCTAAGGCTGGAGGAAGGCCAGGAGGGATGGGGTCAGAGCAGGGCAAGGGCCATGGGGCGCCACGGACGGCTCTGAGCCAGAGGACACCGAACGGCTACTGCCCTATGGAGGGAGGGCCTCTCTGGCCACCGAGTGGGCAGATCGGCGGAGGCGGGGGCCAGGGCTGGAGGCAGAACGAAACGGGAAGGCAGGCCTGGTGGGGGTAATGGCGAGCGGCAGTCGGGAGGAGAGGAGAGGACTGCGGGGAGGTGCGGGCGCTAGGCCCGCCTCGGCTCCGGCGTTGCGCCAAAGACCCGCTAGGAGGCGCCGCTGCCCCGCGAAGCCGTGCCCTGCCTCTAGCACCACCCAAACCCCGCGCTCCCGCCTAGAGAAGCCCCGGAAGAGGCGGGGCGGCGCACTCAGATGCCGCTTCCGGTTTCAGCTTGGCCCCGAGGCGGGGGAGGTAAACTTGGGGAGGGAGGTCACGAATAGGGAGCGGGGAGGGTGCGAGGGGGCTGCGGTGGGCCGAGGGCAGGCAGTGTTAAGGGGTACTAGGGCAGGGGTGGGAACAGGGTGGCAGGAGGCCGAAAGCTGAGGGACAGGCTCTGGTCTTTGAGGCTCACCCCACATCTGAGCCTCCGGCATTTTCCCTTGTGAAATACAGTCCTGGAGCTCCTGGGAAGTCTTGGCGGTGCCCGAGACCTGGGTGCAGGACAAGGAAGGCTTCCCAGCGATGGAGAAATGGGAAGGGAACTCCAGCAGCGGAGTAGAGAGGTGCACAGAGCTGGGGAAACGACTATAGGGGCCTGGGGAACCCTTTAAACAGATTTTCTTTAAATGTTTGAGCCATGTCTATTTGGAGAAGAGGCCAGGCCTGTGGAGAAGGCTGAAAGGGGACTAGTCAGCCCAAACCTGCTGGAAGGAAACTAGCTCAGTCCAGTTATTTATGCCCTGCCTCCCACATGTCTCTAGCTAGCCTCTCCTAGAGGATGTGGGACAGCCCTGTCCCCATAGGTGTCACTCCATCACCCTCATCTCCTGCACCACATGGTGGTCACCCCGTGCCTCCTTCCCTGCCTTTTCTCTTGTCCACAGGGGCCACACTCTCCATAGCAGTCAGAGGGAACTTTAAAATAGTAGATCATGTCACCTGCCCTTAAAAACCCTCCAATTTTTTTTTTTTAAAGGCTGCACAGCTTGTGGAATCTTAGTTCCCTGACCAGGGATTGAACCTGGGCCCCAGCAGTGAAAGTTCCAAGTCCTAACCACTGGACTGCCAGGGAATTCCCCCAAACCCTCCAATTGTTTCCATCACATTTGGAATAAAATTTAAACTCTTCCCTGCCCTTGGCCCTGATGATCTGGCCCCTCCTGACTACCCACTGGTGCTGGCCCACAGCTGGGCCTGTGCTGTGATAGATGGTACTGGCCCAGGGCGTCTCAAAAGCTTTTCTCCAGCAGCCTGAAGCCATCCCCAACCAGGCTTATTCCTCTAAATCTGTCTAGTTGGCTTCAGTGGCAGCATTTGTTCCCTGCAGTACTGCAGAGCTATGTTCCATGCTTCCAGGGCTCAGTGACCAGCATCTCTCCCAGAACAGGTCCCCTTTCTCTTCCCCCTCTGCTCCTGGTCACCATCTACAGGAAGCTCCTGAGCCCTGGTGGCTGGGCCTTGGAGGCATCTCATGGGCTGCTTGCTGTTGGATTACCTTCATTAGGGCTGTTTTTGCTCCTTCATTAAATTAAATTCCAGGAAGCAGTGCTAATGAAGGCCCCAACGAGTTGCAAAAGCTACCAGCCCCAGCCTTTGGACAGCATGGCAGGGAAGGCTAGGCAACAGGGTGAGCAGAGGAGTGGCTTCCGGGGATAGGGCTGATTATCATTTCCCAGGCCCTCCAAGGATACTGGGTTACCCAGGGGAGGGGGCCTTTAGAGGCTGCATAGGTAACAGACACAGTAGCAAGTTGGACAAGAGCTTTTCAAGGACATGGAGGGGGGCTCAGCTCAGTCATGGACCCAAAGCCTTGAAGGCTCCCTGGGTCCCCTGCTAAGTCACTGGGCAGTTCTCCCGCAGTCATATCAGCAGCACCCTGAGTGCCAGGATCAGTTGGATTTTCAGGGCCAGACATGGGTCACTGGCTTGGAGATGCTGTTGTCCACTGCAGGCTCATATGAACTCCTACCTCAGCATCTCTTGGGCACTTGGGAGCCCCCTGCCTTCCCTGTGCCTCACTGATGCCTCATGGCTGGCCTCCCTCACACCACAGTCCTCTTGCTCTGGCTGTTCTGGCCAGGCTGGCCTTTCTGTTCCAAGAACACTCAGGCCCTTCCCGCCCCAAGGCCTTTGCACTTGCTGTCGCCTCTGCCTATCGCTTTCTTCTCTTGGCTTGTCACATGGTTGGTCCCTTCTCATCATTCAGAGTTCCCCTCCTTGGACTGTTCCTCCTTTTTTTTTTTTTTTTTTTGCGTTACGTGGGCCTCTCACCGTTGTGGCCTCTCCTGTTGCGGAGCACAGGCTCCGGACGCGCAGGCTCAGCGGCCATGGCTCATGGGCCTAGCCGCTCTGTGACATGTGGGATCTTCCCAGACCAGGGCACGAACCCGTGTCCCCTGCATCGGCAGGCGGACTCTCAACCACTGCGCCACCAGGGAAGCCCCCCTTTTTTAAAAAATATTTATTTATTTATTTTTGGCTGCGTTGGGTTCTCGTTGCTGCGCGCGGGCTTTCTCTAGTTGCGGTGAGCGGGGGCTGCTCTTTGTTGCGGTGCGTGAGCTTCCCATTGCAGTGGCTTCTCTTGTTGCAGAGCACGGGCTCTAGGTGCGCGGGCTCAGTAGCCGTGGCTCACGGGCTCTAGAGCACAGGCTCAGTAGTTGTGGCGCACGGGTGTAGTTGCTCCACGGCATGTGGGATCTTCCCGGACCAGGGCTCGAACCCATGTTCCCTGCATTGGCAGGCGAATTCTTAACTACTGCACCACCAGGGAAGCCCCTGGACTGTTCCTCCTGCATACACCTCCCAGTGGCTCTTGTGTCACCCTGTTGAGTTATTCCAAAACAGTGGAGTTCATTTCCCTGTTTATGTGTTTGGTGTGCTCCTGAAGCGCAGGGTCCCAGCTCCCTTCCTCACCCTAAGGTTCTTGGCACAATGGCACACAGTAGTTTCACAGCAAACAGTAGTTGAAAGGACTCCTCTCAGAGCCTCCTGCCCGTGTCAGGTGGAATCCCCTAGCCCCCAGAAACCTGAGCATGGAGTGCTGGGCCCTGAGTTCTCCAGGCCAAAGCCAATTGAAGGAGGTGGATGACTGTGAAAGGGGACCCTGGACCCCAAGGCCTGCCAGGCTTGGGACTGTTTCCCTGGGGGTAAGAGAAGCCTGGGAATAGCGGTTTGGAAGGAAGGGGCAGAGAGGGCAAGGTGGCTGACTCCAATCTCAGAAGTGCTGCTGGGCTCAGAAGCAGGAAAGGGGAAGTGCAGGGGATGTACTAGGAGGTGGAGCCTGGCTCAGGGTTGCAGGGAGGGAGCCAGCTCTGACCACTGAGATCTACAAACAGAAGTTGCTGAGGCCCTATCTGCAAAGCTGTGATTTGGTGGTACAGGGCCTAGCTGGGCACTCCCTGCCATCTGAGAGCCATGGAGATGGAGTGGCCAGGATCCTGGACTTGGCATCCCTGTGGGGTCCTGCCTGTTCTTGGACTCTGGTGGGGGCAAACACACCCACCCCGAAACTGCCTTTGGGGAAGTTCTGGCAGCTTCCCCTTCCTGGAGTCTGTGGACCGGGGAGTCGCAGCCCACTGAGGGGGTCTCTGTTCCTCACCCTGTTCAGCCTGGTGCACGACAGGAGCTCAGGACAAGCTGGACCTGCTCTGTGGCCTGCGGTGAGCCTCGAAGTTATCCTACCTGTCCAGGTGAGCCAGTAGCTGCCACTTCTCCATTCCAGCTGGGATGCCATCCTTAGTTCTGCTGAATGTCATTTTACTGTCCTTTATGGTCTAGTTCAGGTGCTGCTGGACCAGCATGCACAGACACAAGTCATGCCTCCTCTGGTGCCCGTGAAGCCCTGGCTGGGCAACCATCCTCCGCCCCCAGAACAATGTCTCTTGAAAGGATGAAAGGACTCCTGGGCTCCCAAGTGTAAAGGAAGCAGCATGCCTGTGATGTCCCTCGCTGGATGACCGTGGTTGCGTCCTGACCCCTTCTGGGTCTCAGTGGCCTCAGCTTCAAAGCCAGGTGTTTCTCTAGCTCTGACTGTTGATTTTCTCCCCAGCCCGTTCCCGAACCCACCCTCCCAGTCCCTGTTCCCACTTCCCTCAGTGATCCTCTCCCTCTAATA
The DNA here is from genome assembly GCF_039906515.1 of Pseudorca crassidens. Classification (NCBI taxonomy): domain Eukaryota; kingdom Metazoa; phylum Chordata; class Mammalia; order Artiodactyla; family Delphinidae; genus Pseudorca; species Pseudorca crassidens. The sequence goes on from NC_090305.1 coordinate 69,402,927, forward strand.
CTCCCCACACCACCTCCACCAAGAAGGCTCCCTGACCTTCCCAGGCACCATGAGTTTCTACCCTCTCTGCACAAACAACTATGGTGAATATATTTATAGTGATGGCAGGATTAGTGTTTTCACCTCTCCCCGCTCCAGGGGGAACCCCTGGAAGGGTGGGTTAAACTTTGTGTGATTCATTTGTTTCGTTTGACAAATATTTACCTGCCACCCTCAAGGACTATGCTGTAAGGGGTCTGGAATCAGAGATCTGGGTGGGTGGCAGAGACTCACCACTGGGATAGTGGCATCTGGCTGGGGAGGGGAAGCCCCAGGACAATGGGAGTCAGAGATGCCCAGCTCACAGCCAGGGAATGAAAGATTGGGAGGAGGGAAGTGGGGGAAGGGAATGGGGGACGTGCAAGAGAATGGGGAGAGCAAGGCAAGTCAGATGGCTGGAGTGCTGGTGTGTTGCAAATGGAGGGAGATGAGGTGGGCCTTGGTCGGGGACAGCCCCTAAGGGGCCTGGCAGAAAGAAATTACTGTTATAACAACTCACCCCTACTGAGGGCGTTTTGTGTACCATGCACATTCTGAACATTGAGCTACATTTCCTCCCTTATCCGTGACCTCAGCCAGTGTAGTGGGTAGCTATTACTGTTAGGTCCATTTTACTGATAAAAAAAACTGAGACATGGGAATTCCCTGGTGGTCCAGTGGTTAAGACTCCGAGCTCCCGGGCTTCCCTGGTGGCTCAGTGATTAAGAATCCACCTGCCAATGCAGGGGACACGGGTTCGATCCCTGGTCTGGGAAGATCCCACATGCCTCAGAGCAACTAAGCCCGTGCGCCACAACTACTGAAGCCCACGCGCCTAGAGCCTGTGCTCTGCAACAAGAGAAGCCACTGCAATGAGAAGCCTGCGCACCGCAAGGAAGAGTAGCCCCAGCTGGCTGCAACTAGAGAAAGCCCCGCGCGCAGCAACAAAGACCCAACACAGCCAACAGTAAAACAAACAAATAAATAATAAATTTATTTTAAAAAAGACTCCAAGCTCCCAATGCAGGGGGCCTGGGTTCGATCCCTGGTCAGGGAACTGGATCCTGCGTGCTGCAACTAAGACCTGGTGCAGCCAAAAAAAAAAAAAAAAGAAAAATTAAAAAAAGACAACAAAAAACTGAGGCACAAGGCGTTTCTGGTACTTGTCCAAAGTAATACGCAGCCGGCAAGTTTGTGGAGTGCTCCTCAGAGTCCCTGCTGTCAATCGCCACTGTGCCACCTCTGCCCCTGCACAGTCCAAAGCCGTGTGTGTGGGCTTTATCCTCAGGGTACTGGGGAGCCACAGAAGGTTTGTGTGCAAGAGAGTGATATGGTTTCTTTCAGCAGGATCCCCTTGACTGCCATGTAGAGGATGGATTGTAGAGAAACAGGAGAGCCAGGGAGGAAGCTGGAGGCCTAGAATAAGGGACAGTGGGGACAGAGAATGGGGATGTATTTGAGGGGGAGTTAAGGAGGGGAAGAAACTGACAGGATGTAGGGGTGGGGAGCAAGGGTCATGGCTCTGGCTGGTGGGAGGTCACAAAGTGGAAAGCCTAGGAACAGGGGTTATCGGGGGTACCTGAAGTGTCTGGGTTTCAGAGCAGCGGTGGACATGGGGCTGGTGATTGGGGGAGAAGTTGGGCCTGTGGGGCTCTGAGCCCCTGGAGTGGGAGGTGTGTGACTGGAGGAGCAAACAGAGACTTCGCAGTAGCCCTGGGGACCCCCATGAAAATGGTGAGGGAGCAGCCAGGAGCACTGGATGCAGGGGTTGCTGGACTCTGTAGGAAGAGCACTTAACTGGAAGCGGGTGGCTAACTGGTGGGAAGGGTGCAAATACCACAGGAACTGGCTTGGGGCTGGGGGAAGCCATGCCTCCCAGTGGCCCTGTCCTGCCTCACCTCCATTGACTGGGGTCTGTGTCTACCTACCTCTGGTGAGCCTGGCCTCCAAGGGACGGACAGTTTCTCCCTGTTGCCTGGCAAATGCTAGAGCTGTTGCCTGGCAACTGCTAGAGCTGTTGCCTGTTGCTAGGAGCAGACTAGGGAGGCCCAAGGAGGGAGGATCAGCTCTCAAGCGAGGGGCGGGGCTGACAGGGGAAGAGGCCCACCTTGGAGCTGGGTTTGTAGTCTGTGTGGACAGGCTGTGTTCTTGGCTGTGTGCACTCATTTTTACAGTGTGTTCTGTGGATTTGAAGCATTTTGGAGGCTGAGCCTATGTATGGATGTGTAGAGCATATCTCTGAATGTCTGTGTCCCTGGGTGGGCATTGTGTTTTCAACAGTTGCGCTGAGTGCTCATGGCAGGGCCTGCCTGAGCTTTGGTTCCAGGCAGGAGGGAGCCCTGCGGGAACCATTTGAGGACTTACAGGCCAATGCCCCCTCAACAAGAGAGCCATTCAGAGAGGGACGCATGGACATTCCAGGGAGAGCAGACTGAGGATTGAGAGTGGAAGATGTGTATCAAGGTGGTAAGGAGGGAGTCTGTGCTAAACAGGGGACTGTGGGTGGCTAAGCATTGATGACCAAGCATTGGTGGCCAGCTCCCTTCCCTGCTTTGTGGACCTTCCTTGTCTTTGGACTGGGGCCTCCCCAGCTCGTGGCACTAGGGCCACACAGGACACCTTCCTGGGTAACCCTTGGCAGACTTTTTAAATGCCCATCGGAGGTCGGGGCTGTGGCCTCCTCCTGGAGAACAGGATCAGAAAGACTGAAATGTCCCCTTAGAAATGCTGTTGCCTCCACCCCACCTTTGTCCAGCCATGGGGTTGCAGCCACTGTCCAGGGGTGACAGGCCATAAGATCATGGCCACTTATCTTCCCAGAAGTCAGGTGGCACCTCTCTCTCTCTCTCTCTCTCTCTTTCTCTCCCTTGGGTCATGGTTGCTGGGTCCCATGATGGAGTCCAGGATAACTACCTGCAGGAGGATACCTCCTAGAAGATCAGAGAAGGATGGATAAGTCTTGGATGATTAGAGGAGGTATCCCAGCTGTAGGGAGACAACCTGGGCAAAAGTGTTGAGGTGGCAATAAACCTTTTTCTTAACTGCAACCTAGAGAGAGAAGGGGCCAACCCCGCTTTAAGACTAAGAAAGCCGCAGTCCAGAGAGCCTCCGGGGCGCTGTGGATCCTGAAACAAGTTTATTGGGTTCATTAACAAGTGACGAAGACACGCCTCCTCCGCTCTGCTCGCCCAACTAAGAGGACTGGTTCCTGCTCGGCCCCTGAGGTGCACTGGATCTCCATCCTCAGGCTACGAGATCCGCCCGCCCCCGCCGTCGGGCCGCGGAGCTCCAGGCTCCCCGCACCCAATCGGAGTCCGGCCCCGCCTACAGCCCGCCCTGCGCTCAATCCTTCTGGGCTAGGCTCTACCCCTACCGCTATCCCTTGGCGTGGCTCCGCCTCCAGCCCGAGCCGAGCTTGGGCCGCACCTAACTTCGCCTTCGCTCCGCCCTGACTTCGCCTTCGCCAATCACCGGCCCCGAATCTCATATGGCCCCACCTCCGGCCCCGCCCCGTCCCAAACCCGGGCCTGACTCGCTCCGGCCCCACCCCCTGCCCGCCCTGCGGTCCGTGCGCGGCGGCCTGGAAGGCACCGCCCGCAGACGCTCGGAACTGCCGACCTGGGAGCTACTCGTAGAGGGCCGGCGGCGGGAGCAGAGTGGGTCGGGCGGGGCCGAGCTGGGCCGGGGCCGTGTGAGGGCCGGGCAGCGGCCGGGCCGGCGGACGGCGGGATGGGCTGCACCGTGAGCGCCGAGGACAAGGCGGCGGCCGAGCGCTCCAAGATGATCGACAAGAACCTGCGGGAAGACGGAGAGAAGGCGGCGCGGGAGGTGAAGTTGCTGCTGTTGGGTGAGGCCGCACCCTGCGCTGGGACCCCCGATTCCCCGCCCAAATCCCCGACTTTGACCTGAGGACTAGGGCTTCGAACTTTCAGACTCGGCCTGGACCCCCCACACCTGGACTTGAACACCCCAAACCCGCCTGGCAAGGACATACAAATAATGGATCAAAACTCTGGGTTGGCCTAGACCTCTTATCCATAGCCCAGACTCTCAGATCACATCCTCAACTCATTCCAGACCCCAAACCCCCAAATCCAGCCACCAGTGCCCCAACACCCGCTGCCCAGAACTCTGCTTCACCATCCACCCTTGCTGACCAACCTCGCAGATCCTCAGAGCCCCTGCCTGTCCTTTCATACTTCCCTAGACTTTACCCAACCCCCCAGAATCCCACTCGGCCCCCACCTTCAGGCACCACCTGTTCCCTCACCTGCTCCCCCTATTCCTATTGGGCATGAGTATCTCCAGGGCCCCTCCCAGGCCCCCAGTCACTCCCTCCTTCTCCCTCTGTGCCCCATCCCTACTCTGGACCCAATATTCTCCACCTGTGCACCTTGACCCCAAGGGACCTCTCAAGTGGGATGACTGCTTATGAGCTCTCTCTCCAGCCAGAACCCCCAAACCTTTAGAGACCCCTGCTCCCTGCATCTGGCCCACCAGCTCCCTCTCTGCACACATCTCTCCTCAAACCCTCTGCTCCCCTGCTCTTAAGTCCTTTCCCACACTCTGGCCTTCTCCAGGTTCCCCCAACCCTCCTACACCAGGTGGGCCGGGCTGAGTGGACTGGCCCCAGACCTCTAAGGGGCTGGACTGAGGCTCCACTGGTCATGTTGGGGGAGGGGACCTGGCCTCAAGCTTCCCAGGGAGTTCTGCTGGGTATCCGTTTCCCAGTTTCTAAACCCTGTCTGGGCCAGTGAGGGGGGCATCTGGGAGTAGGAGGGAGTGTGGAGTTTGGGTTGCGTCGCCTCCAAGGCCAGGGAAGATGGTGGCTGCTTGAGGGGTGGGGGGAAGTGGAAGTGGTGAGACAGCCGACATATTGCTGCCCCCGGCGGGCGGGCCAAGGAGATATGCTGATGGGTGCTAGTCTTCCCGCACCCTTTCTGGGCCCAAAGGCCTGGGAAGTGGCCTCCGGGGGTGGGTGGGCCTGTCGGATCTTGAGGCCCTGTGAGTGGTGGACCAGCTGGTTGAGTAGTTGGGGGTCTGCTGGGGGTGGGCATCTGAAGTGGATTTGTGCAGAGGCTGCGGGCCTGGTAGTTGTCCCAGTCCAGCCTCCCCCTGGGAACAGGTGTGGTGCCCAGTGGTGGCCTGATTTGGGGGGGGTTCAGGCATGGGACTGAGGGAGGCCCTCGCGGCAGCATTGGAGGCTGGACCTGTATGTGGGGGGGGTGTGGCCCCTCAGCCCCAGAGCTGCGTGGGGTCCCCAGGCTGTGAAAAGCGGGGCTTTTCATGCTGAGCGTATGGCCGAGGGACAGCATGTCTTCCATCCTGGGCCCATCTGTTGACTGTCCCTGGGGGCCTGGCCTCAGGGGCACAGCCCCGGAGGTTTCAAAATGGCATCCGCTCCTCTGCCACTGCGGGGAGGAAGAGAAGGGGCGGGAAGGGGCGGCGGCCCAGCCTCCTGGGCTGTTTTGCGTTGGGCGCTTGCCTCTTCCTGTCTCTGCTGCGAGTGCGGCAGCGGCAGCAGCGAGTGGGTGGCGACGCGGCGGAATGCCCATCGCTGCTGCCCGCTGGGCCTGGGGAGGGTACTGCTTCCGGTACTGCTGCCTCCCAGTGCCCGGCCAGGGGGTCTCTAGCCAGCCCCTTCCCAGGCCGATTGCAGTTATGGCAGTGCCCGAGAAGATGTGGGACTGGGCCATGGGGCTTCTGGCCTGTTCTGTGTCCTGACCCCATTCCACCAGTCTTTGCTGCTTGGAGCCCGGCTCAGGTTTTAGGACTGGCCACCCCTCCCATGCTGGGCCGGCAGCAACCAGGGGTGCAGGGTTCCCTAGAAATGCTCAGCATGTTCTAGACTGGGGAGTCCATCTCAGCATTCTGCCCTTCTGGCCTTTGCTTTCTCTGTGAAATGGGCTTCCTGGGTTTGGGCCAGAGGAGTGCTGTGCCCAGGATGGGGGGAACAGGGACCTCGTGGAGGTTCCTGTTGGGAGTGGGGAGTGGGGGCTAAGACCCTGCAGAGGATGCACTGTAAGGGGCTGGGAGACCAAACTTTGCCTGAAATTGAGGACTCAATCTGCCAGGACTGCCTGGAGGAGGATCCTGGCTGGCCATCCCTTTCCTATCCAGGTACAAAGAGGTGATGGGAGCCTAGCTGAGGCAGCTTCAGAGAGCTGGGTGCCTGTCCCACGTAGCGGAAAGACCTGTCCAGGCAACGGAACTCAGGCTGGGCAATTGCCAGCCTTGCCTCCCAGCCAGAACCACGCCTGCTGCCCCACCCGCATACTGGCTCCTTCCCGTCCTGGGTTGCCCCGCCAGCAAGCGGACATAGTCACTGTCACTGTCACCGGGGCAAAGGCAGATGTGATACACACTAACTGGTGAGAGAGTTTTTTCCGGCAGCTTGGTAGGGGGAGCAGAGTTGCTGATACCAGCCCTACTTCAGCGATACCCCTGCCTCCACCCAGTTCAACTTGACTGACCAGCTGTCCCCAGGTAGAATTTGGGGCCTCAGGCTGGGCACTTAGGGGAAAGTAAACCAGAGTGTGTGTGTTTAGAGAGTGACTTTGATTTGTTTGGGCTTGTGTGGGCAGTCTACAGAGAAGGGAGAGACAGTGCCCATCGCTGGCCCCAGGAAGGCTTCAGGGTATAAATACAGCAGTTCTCTCTTGCCCCTGGGACTTTGTATCTGTTCCCTTCCCTTGATGTACTTTTCTGCCGTTTCACTCCTACTTGATCGTTCTTTAAGACTCTGCTCAGGGATCGCCTCCCAGGATCCTTCTTTGACAGACCCCCTTCTCCAAGGCTCCTCTGCCCCCCGCCCCCACACCCCCCAGCGCTACCCCCATCAGAGTGTGGTATTTGTCCAGGTCACAGCTGCCCTCCCTTGCGACAGGGGCAGGGCTGCGTCCTGTTCATTTCTGAGCCTTCTGTGCCAGCATGGAGCATGATACCTATTGGGTGCTTCTTGTCTGTTTGTTGAATGAAAGCAGTGCTACTGGTGTGAACTTGGCCTTGGGGATGGGTAGATGGAGGAGCAAGATGGCGGTCACTGAGCCATCGCCTGCCATATCATGGGCAGGTGGCAAGGGCTCAGTGTAGGGCCAATGACCAGGACTGGGGGGTTGGGAGACTGAGGGAAAAGTTCTTCAGGCTGTTTCCTCCTGGTCTCATCAGGCTATGCTGGCACCTCAGAGACAGCCCTTATCCCACTCCATGCAGATCTCTTGCTGACGAGTGTGCAGCCTGTCACAGGGCACAGCACACAGTAGGGACTCCAACTGTTCATATGGGAGACTGGCTTTACATTCTTCCTTTCAGCTCAGGCTCTTTGGGGACTGTTGCAGGCCCGCTGTCTCTACCACTCCAGTAGAGCCTGTCTAGCTTTTAGGGCTGGAGCTGCCCCATAGTCATGTGGCTCAGACCAGAATAATGCTGCAGGAGTTCTTGGCCTGGCCAGTGCGGAGCCTGCACATACAGGGGCTCAATTAGGTTTATCAAATGAAAAGGAAGGGAGTTTTGTGACCTTTGTCCTGTCTGTGTCTCTCACAAGGGGCGTGGCACACTGTAGGTGCCTATTCAGTGTGTATGGAAAGAGTGAAACTATTGCGAACATCCGTGAACAGGGATAAATAATTCTGGGGCTGCTGCTTGGGGCTTGGTGTAGCTGGAGTTAGTGGGAAGGGCTAGCCCAGGATCCTGGCTGGCTAGGTAATGGGTAGAGTCTAATGATGCCTATGAATGCAGGGGCGTTGCTTCCTGGAGAAGGGGTACTCTGGGTGGCCTTGAAAAATTAGCAACATTTGCCAGCGTCAGGCATTGGGGGCAGAGGGACCAACTTGGTTCCCAAGCCTTTGGGTGGGTGTTTCCTGGCCTGTGGGGAGGAGGGCTCACCCTCCTTAGACTGGCTCTTGGGGTCACACAGACCTAGGTTCAAATCCCAGCTCCACCTAGTGTACTGGCTGAGAAACCCAGTGACAGGTGAAATCCTAGTAGGTGACCGGCTCTCCATCCATAACCTGGGACGCAGTGCCTGCCTACAGCCACAGGTGTTGTGGGGACAGTACACCAAAGTCTGGGGGTGTGAAAACAGGTGGGGGACCCTCTGCTGACTCCTGCAGAGCTGAGAGTTTGGTGGGGAGGGATCTCCCCAGCCTGGAGGCTGCCTGGCTACAGTATGGAGCCCCTGGGAACCCCCTCCCTTTCCCTTAGGCAGCTGCTCACAGCAAGCGGGAGACTGAGGCTTGCAGACATTGGGTGCCATCTGGAGTGACACACTGTCCTGGGGACCTTAGGCCCAACCTCTGGGGACTGAGCCACCTTCCTGGGGGTCTAGGGTTGGGGGTGTGTCAGGGCCCTGGGTACCACGTGCGCTGGTACCCAGGCCAGCCTCCAGCCTCCCTATTCTCCCCATGGCCTTCATCATCCCACCATCCCGCTATCCTGCTATCCCGCCTTCAGGCTGGATTCATTAGCACTTGAATGGGGGGTGGGGCAGCTTGGGCCTCAGAGTCTCTTCTTCCCACCCCTCCCCCAGGCTAAGCCAGGCTTTGTCTTCCTGAGTCGGTAGTGCAGTGCTGGGGCTCCCAAGTGAGGGAGTGAGTAGGGGTCTAAGCCCTTTCTGACCCCCTCTGCCTAGGTCCTGCTCAGGCCCCCTGGGCTCAGCCCCTGCCCATGACTCCAATGTCGGTGCAGCCAACATGAAAAGTTGTACTTCTAGGATAGGAGTGAAACTGGGTCCTTCAAGTGATACCCCTGAGCTGGGAGACTGGGTGAATAAGGGCGGTTTTGCAAAGGAAGTGACACTGGAGCTCAGCTGAGGGTATCCCAGGAGGGTTGGGGGTTGGAGAACCCCAGACAGAGGTCAGAGCGGGTGGTAAGGACAGAGGGAATGCCTGCCACTGTGGCCAGAGGTGGAAGTCAAGCCAGTTGGGGAGTTCAGGCTTCCATGCCAGGACCTGAGGCAGCGTTAAGCCACCCACTGTGCTTGACTTGGAGCCTAGGCTGCCAGATGGGGACTGGCATGGTCAAGGACCTCTTTGGGTTGGCCCAGGGTTGGCCCTGGGCTGGCCTGAGCTGCCGGGTCACTGGGTAACATCATCGATACCCAGGCCTGCAAACGTTGCCCAGTTGCCCAGCAAGTGACAGCAGGTAGCTGGGGGTGGGGCCTGATGGGATCCCAGTGAGGTCCCTAGGCTCCAGCAGAGCAGGGGCTGGCACTTGGGACAGCTTGGGCCAGAGGCAGGCACACTGGTCCTGTACACCCTGCCCTCGATCTAAGTCCCTAGATGTGTCTCTCTCGGTCTCTGTCACTAGAAGCCACCCATTCTTTTGGCAGGAACAGGATGGAGGAAGCTTTGTCCACATAAGCCCTTAGCCTCTGAGGGACCAGGGCCTTGCCTCACCACATCCCCAGCAGAGGACGAGACAGTCCGACCCAGAGCCTAAGTGCTGTCTCCCCAGCAGGATGGGGGCAGGGTGCAGGCCAGCTTCTATCTCACCTTCCCAGTATCTCAGGGCAGGAGTCCTAACCTAAAAGTTCAGTGGGGGAAAGGAGTTAACAGGTTCTGGCCAGGCCACAGCTGATGGGCCTGCCTAAGAATGCCCTGGGGAGGGCAAGGACTAGGCCCTTTGATGGTGGCCCTACTACCTGCTGCTCTCAGGCAGCCCCTCCCTCAGCCACAGGTGCAGGGTGGGGCCCCCTCTGCCCAGCCCCACCCAGCCTCTCTAGCCTGTAGCTCTTGTTCTTACTAAACCCCAAACACTCCACCCTCACCCCGATGCTGCTTTTGGGGCTATGGTCATCTTGGTGGTTGGAGGAATAATCTCCCTGGAATAACCACACATTCCCTAAACTGGGCTGGACCTTCAGTGTTGGCCTTCTGGGTACACTTCCAAGGCTTGACAGTAAATGCCAGGCCAGTTTGAACCGAAGCCTAGAGGTGGGATCATATAAGCCTTGTTGAGAAGGTGTCCTTATGGCTCGGAGCATTCCGGGGTGCCATGGTTGCTACAGCCTCAGAATATCCAGAGGGGGTGTTGATGGCAGCACCTACTGTGCCCCGGGCTGGAGGAGGGGCAGTGAAGTCTGCATGGCAGGGCTGGGCCTCTCAGGGAAGTGGTGTCCACACCAGAGGAAAAGGAGGAAGCAGCTGGAGGAGGAGGAGCCCAAAAGGGGAAGAGGCTAGAGAGCCGCTCACACTCTGCACTGGGGTGGGGAGTGTGAGCCAGCTCAACTGGGGGATTTAGAAGGTGAGCCCCACCTGTGCAGGCTCATCTGCATATGCCTGTGGGCGACCCTACTGGTAGTCACTGGGTTGGAGTCAATCTAGACAGCTCTGTCCCTTGTCCTGTCCCAGCAACCACTGGGCCCAAGATCTCAGAGAAGGTGGTGCCTCTGAGAAGGATTCCAGGCCCCTCCTTTGACCACAGGAAGTGGTGGCTGGGAGAGGGACGCCGGCAGGGGGGCTAGCAGGAAAGCAGAGGGCTGCTTCTATGTTCCCGAGCAGCCATTGCCCTCCAAAGCCGGAAGGCCGGCTGCAGGCCCAGATGAATACCCGGAAATGGAGCAGCAGCCCCGGGATTAGCTCACTCTGGGTTTCCCCTGCCTGGGGGTAGACAGAGGGCCCTTGATCCAGCGTAAGGATTCCCCCCACCCCACTACTCACTGGGCCTGGGGGTGCCTTCACTGGGCCTCAGTTTCCCCTCTGGTGATAACAGCAGCTGCCTCTGATTGATGACTATCGTGTAGGGTTGGTCTCATCGTATTTAACCCTGCGAGGCTGGGACTGACATTACATCCATTTCACTGATGCAGAAACGGAGGGTCCGGGACATCATGTGACTTACCCAATAAGTGGAGACACCAAAATGCGACCCAGGTAGTGACCCTGAGCACCTGCCCCCAACTGTTGTCACCCCTCAGGAGCCTGTGCCCAGTTGGCAAGAACTGCTCAGTCAGGATGACAGGCAGATGCTCTGGGTGCTCATGTGTTCTGCATATGCCTGGGGGGCCTCAATTCTTTTAGGAGATTGAAAGGGGACCATCTGCCCAGGAGGATGGGACCCAAGACTCTGTGCGTGAATCTTTTTCCTGCTTAAAGCCAGAAATCTGCTGTGTGGCCATGGGGTGACCTCGTCCTAATACATCTGGCCCACGTCCCCTCACGGGAATACTTAGGTCACAGTCAGGCAGCTTAGCGCTTTGCTCTTCCCCTAACATTACGCTTGTGCTTCCCACAGCACCCAGGCTTGGACCGAGACCAGGCCTGAGGAAAGCTCAGAGGCTGTCAGAGTCCAGCATGGGGGCCCCTGAACCTGAAGACTGGGAGTTGTCCAGATGAGGAGCAGGGAAGAGTGTTTCAGCAGAGGGTCCCCACTAAGAGCAAAGCCCGTGTACGGTACTGTGTGGAGACTGATATGTCTGTGGTGTGGGCTGGCTACAGCATGAGACGTGGTGAGGCCGGTCCTCATGCTACTTGGCCTCCAAAATCCAAGTTTTCTTGCCTTGCCTTCCCCCACGGAGGTTCCCAGGGTTTTGCTCTGGGTTGTCAGGCCAGGCCCTAGGGAACTGAGGAGCCTAAAAGCCTTAGGAGAGCTAGAGCAGAAGCAGCAGAAGCATCAAGGCGTCGGTGGGCCATGAGGCCACACACAAAGCTGAGAACATGCATCCTCATGGCCAGTCAAGACTTCGGGGCCCAGAGCGCCCACTCCCCCGTCTTCCTCACTGTGTGACCTCAGGCTGTCCTCTCCTCTCTTTGTGCCCAGTGCTGGGACCTGTGATGTCTTGATTCTCAGCACGGTCCATGGCTTGTGAGCACATAGGCAAACTGCCCGCTTGGGCTGGACAGTTTGGGGTGGGTGTGAGGACCCAAGGGAGGCTGCTCAGGGCAGGCGTTGGGCTTGGCACACTCCCCTGAGGGGTACATTTCATAGATGGGGACACTGAGGCCCAGGCATGGGCATCTCACCCAGGGTCTACCACAGTGAATCAGGAAGAAAGGTAGGGGTTATTCAGATTCTTTGAAAACAGCAAAGCGATTTCTTAAACGAAGAAGCCTCAAGAAGAGGGGTGTGCCAATGGCCTGGCTCCTTGTATGACCTGGGCCCTGTCCAGCACCGCCTGGCTCCTGTGGAGGGTGAGACCTGTAGCCTGAGTGGCCGACAGTGCACAGGTCTCAGGGCCTCCTCTCCTCCAGGGTGGTCTTCCTTACGTGGTGCCTCAGCTTCTCTGTGTACAGTGGGCAGGGACCCACTGAGGGAGACACAGCCCTGTCCTGGAAAGCCCTCTCCATGTCTGGCAGGACCCGAGGCCTATTTCCCTTGCACAGAGAGCTCTGACTTGGCAGTAGCAGGCCAGGCCCTGGTTGTTGGTGCTTCCCTGATGGGCATCATGAAGCCGCGGAAGCCGCTGGAGGCTTCCCAAGTGGCAGAGGCTGGAGGGAGGGAGGTTCCGGGTTTGTTGGGGCACCTGGAGGAAGCCAAGGCCACGCACGTGGGTGGCGGTGTCACAGGCTCCATCCAAGACCCACTGCCCGGCCCCTCACAGTGCCAGACCCCAGCTGAGCCTCCTTGGAGGGAGTGAGGGGGCCAAAGAGCAGCACCTGGAGGAAGGAAGAGACACCAGGGGCGGGGCTTGGAGGGCCTTTGTCTGGCGGGGCCCTCTGCCCCTCCCTGCCGTCTCCATTGTTCCCTGGCGTGCCGCGTCTCTGCGGCCGAGGGCTTCCCAGGCTCGGGAGGGGGCCGTGGCAGCGGCACCTCCCCCAGCTGCCCCTAGCCGCGGCTGCTTTCCAGAAACCAACGCGCCTCTGCGCCGCCCAACCCCCACCTCCTCCACCGGGTCTCTGGCTGACGGGCTCCCCCTGGTGGTGGCGGGACGGGACCCTAAGGCTGCAGGCGAGGGGCGGGAGCTATGGGGCCCCAGAACCGCAGGCTGCGCTGGAGACGTGGCACCTTCCAGGGATGACCGTGGGAGGTGGTGCCAGGGCTGTCTTCGGGGTGGGCTTCCCAGGGCTCACCCCTACCTTCCCCCAGTGCCCCCCGCCAGGGTAGGCCAGGGGAGGGGATTGGGAGGGGGGCGGTGGGGGCTAGGGGGCGGGGCCGTGCTGTGGGTTTTGAGCTGGGCTGCTGCCCGTCTACCCTGTGGTCCCAGCCACTGCCGCTTCTGAGAATCTCTGCCCTCAGGCCTGCCACGTCAGTTGGCTGCTCTCCCAAGCCCCACATGTTCCAGGGGAGCCCACCAGCACAAAAGCCTCTGCGGGGAGGCCTGTTACCCAGCCTGCCCAGCCTTCTGGGTGAGGAGAGCCAGTGAGCAGTGTCTGCCATGAGGCTGCTGGACGGGAAGGAGTACCCCGCTGTGGAGAAGTGCCGGGTTGTGAAGGGAAGTGACAACTAAGAGCAAAAAGCCAGCAAAGGAGTGAGTGGCTCTGACTCTGGTCCCAGGTTACACAAGTCCCGCCAGGGAACCACCACTGCTGAGTCAGCCTCTTAGCCACTGGGTCATTGCCCTGTGCTGTGCTTTGTCTGAAAGCCTCAGAAACTCGCCTTCAAAATGAGATGGTCACAGCAGGCCCCTCTGCAGGCTGCGGTTGCAGTGACCTATGCAGCGTGGTCACTGTGGGTTGCAGGAAATGAGAGGTTTGGGGAAATCTGTCATCTTCCAAAGGGTAAAAGAAATAGTGATAATAACTTTGATCTGAATGCTCACCGTGTGCCGGGCACTCACCCGTCTCCTCGGACGAGATAATGGTGGTATCCTGTTTCACAGATGAGGTGTCAGAGGAAGGGCAGGATAGGACTGCAGCTCTTGGAGATCTCAGGGAGAATCGGGGTGGACACCAGGGCTCTGGCAGGTCTGGACCTCCCTCTGGGAGAGGATCTGAAAGTGAGAGATGGGCCTGCTGGCCACTCGAGGCTTCACAGCTTCTGCAGAAGGGAAAGTGGGGCCAGAGAGGAAAGCGGCATGTCAGGGCCTCCCTGCAGGACAAAGCCTTGTCTGGGAGGTAGAGGGTTCAAGATAGACGACAGCAGAGACCTGATGTTGGGGCTTGGGATCAGCATCAAGCCGTTGGACCAGTGGCCCTGTCTCTGCTGCAGAGGCCCTGCTGGCCTTGTTCAGGCAGGTGGAGCCGTTGTTTCTCCCTTCCCCCATCTGTTCCCTCCTCCGTTGGGGCCCAGCGCTCCCAGAGTGGAAGCAGATGTTCTAATGCAGAGCAGCCGCTGTCACCCAGCACATCTCGGCAATTACTGCCTGCCTGCTGGGGGCCCAGCAGCTGCGCCCCAGGGCAAGGGCTGCAGAGGTTTCTTCCTTGGTGGGAAGAGGTATGGCCCAGTGGGAACACTGAGGGCACCCCAGGGATCCTCTGTGGGTCCCTCTGGTCTCAGCTGGTGAAGGAACGCCTGGGGGGCCAGCTGTGGGTAGGAGACTCCTGGTACCTTCTACTGGCTGAGTTCCCCCCACCCAGCACCTTTGCAGCAATCCGGATCCAGCTAGTGAAGCCCCCTTCTCTGAAGGGAAGGTGCAGGGCTGGGTGGGGAGAACTGGGTGCCCAGGATTAGCAAGGGAGAAGCAAACTCCACTTCAGGTACCAGCCTATCTAACAGGGGAACATCATCAGGCCCAGATGGAAAAGGAGTTCCTGGGGCATCTAGCTTGTGTGCTGCCCGAGAACCAGGGTGTCCACCGGGATATCATGCTGTGGCCCCACCCACCTCTGTCCCTTGATCTGCTGTAGCTGCTCCTGGGCCATGCCTCTGATTCTGTCCTGGTGTTCTCCCCTGCTTCCTGCTTGGCTGCCAGCATCACACCCTTGTCCTGCCACTTAACTCCTTCCCTCTTGAGTCACAGCTGCTGGAAGGACAACGGGACAGCTTTGACTCCAGGGATGAGGGCTCCATGACCTTGGTTTGTCCACCTGTCAAATGGGAGTTGTTCTGCAATGACCCCTGCGGGGGGCAGAGAATGTCCTCCAAACACTTCAAAGGGAGAGGAAGGGAGATTGAGGCTCGAAGGGGACAGGGAAGGGAACCTCAGTGTCTGCCAGGTCTGCAGCAGCTAGGAAAATCAGATGCAAAGCAAGTTTGTGCTGTCATCCCCATCTCTGGGCAGGGTCATGGAGTGGCCCACACCCTTTACCAAGAGAGTAATCAAAGGGCCAGACAAGGAGACTGGTGCCTCAGGTGGACGGTGGTCCCAAAGTCACCCTCACCTGTGGTCCCCTACGCCCTGGAGATCTACCCGCTCTGAGTCTCAGTTCGCCTGGCTGGGGACGGCATGATCGATCTGACCCATCACTTTGCATCCTTGGCCTCCACTCTTGCACTGGCTGAGATTTGTGGCTCCTGGGTCTTCCTTTGCTCCAGGATGTGCTCCCTCCCTCCTGCTCTGTGGGAGCAAGTGACTAGGTGGGAAGGACAGCCAGGCGGTCACCTGGCCCTCGTGGTTAGCCAGTCCAGTGCTGTCCTCCCTGCCCCATGGATATTCTGGGCCCTGGGGAAAGGGCCTCAGTGATCAGGCATCACCATCAGGCCTTCCCAGGCCCTCTCCCCATGTCCCCACTCTGCAGGTGGGAAGTGTTAGTTTGAGGGGTCCTAGCTGTTCCCCTGCCATGCGCAGCCCAAGGGAAAGGGAGGGATGCTGCCACTGACCAGAGCCCACACCCAGGGGAATGCACTGGGACTGGGGCCTCTAGTGCCCAGGGGCCGGACTGATAGAGGGGCTCATGCCCCAGCCTGTCGAGAGCCTGCCCATTTGTGCCACCCCCAGTGCTCCCCTATCCTGGGAAGCAGGCCTGGGACAGTCAAGCCCAGTGATTCCAGGCAGCTGGTGGCGTTTGTGAGGCCTTCTCAGGGAGGCCCCTGGGTTGTGGACATGCCCAGGCTCACAGCTGTGAAGGCCACAGCTGCACCTCAGTTTCCTCCTGGTCAATGTGGATCTGGGGTGGGAGGTAGGGGGGATGCAGGCAGGGGCCTCAGTAGGGTCTGCTGCTTCTCCGAGGGCACTGCAGAGACTCAGACCTGTGTCTGCCTGGGAAGTAAACCCAGTGGCAGGGACTGTGTGGCCCAGCCACAGTACCAGGCATGCAACACTGCAGGGTGAGCCACCTGCAGAGGGGCTATAACTGTGTGACAGCAGCCTCTCTCAGTTTCCTTTTTTAAAAAAATTTTTTTAAATTAAAAAAATTTTTTTTTTGGCCACACCCTGCGGCTTGCGGGATCTTAGTTCTCCGACCGGGGATCGAACCCGTGCCCCCTGCATTGGAAGCACAGAGTCTTAACCACTGGCCTGCCAGGGAAGTCCCTCAGTTTCCTCATTTGCGAGGTGGGGGTGAGAGTAGAGCTACCCCCGGGGCTTGTTGTGAGGTTACTTAGTGGGTGTGATAGGCGTAGAATAGCATCTGACACGTAGGGGGCACTATTCACAGCTCGGCCGTGATCATCATTGCGGATGTTATTGCTGCTCGTGGTAGTTTGTGTGTTAGCCCCTTCATCCTCTGAGGTTGTCTTAACCAACCCTGAGGGATATGGGGGCCAGAGTCCTCAAGTGTGACTTCCCCACAGACCCCACCACACACCCTGCTGAGCTGCTCAGAGGGACAGACCCGCCACAGTGATCAGGAGGCTTGGGACACACGCAGGTGGGGCATGGGGCAGGTGTGCCCAGCAAAGAGAACTGCATGGGCAAAGGCCTGGAGTTGGCAAGAGGAGATGCCTGGCGGTGACGGGGCAGAGCAAACAGTCTGGGCAAAGGCTGGGAGGGAAAGCCAGGCCAAGCTGAGGTGCGCTCTACTTGGAGCTCAGGACAGGGAGCAAGCGGCAAAGGGAAGAGGTGGGACCCTGCCTCCACCCCCTCCATCCCCCAGCCAGGAGTTGAGTGGTCTCACACTTCCCTGCAGACTCCCTGAGGAATGCAGATTTCTGGCCTGCACCCCTCAAGATGTGGCTGTGTGTCTGGGATGGGGCCTGGAAATCTGCTTTTAAAAAGACAAACAAACAAAAAAAACACCCTCCCAAGGCATCGTCCTGCAGCATCTGAGCCACATTTTGAGAAGGGCTGAGCAGGCCACGCATCATCGTCGTACATGTCTCCCTGCCTTTCTGAATCCTGGCAACATGATCTTGGGCCAAGACTTTAATTTTCTGAGCCTCAGTGTCCTTGTCTGTGAAATGGGAGAAACAGTACCTATCTCTGGGGCTGCTATGACAGTCACAAGAGAGAGAGCCAGCAAATCCCTCAGCAATGGCCAAAGAGAAATACAGGATGGGGCTCTGCAGGGAAGCATCTCGAGTCAGTACAGGTAGGGGTGTGTGTGTGTGTGTGTGTGTGTGTGTGTGTGTGTGTGTGTGTGTGTGTGTGTGTGTGTGTGTGTGTGTGTGTGTGTGTGTGTGTGTGTGTGTGCGCGCGCGCGTGTGTGTGTGTGTCACTGCATGTTTCCCAAGTCCTGGTCTCTATCTGCTCAGAGCAGACATGGGCCCAGTGAGCAGGGCACTGGGCCTTGGGCCATGTCTGGGAGGCAGGGGTATGACGCCATGCCCGGATCCAGGCCCCTTGGCAGCTGCGGCTCAGAGTGGAGGGAGAGAGGGCTGCTGCCCCGCTGGAGTGAGCAGGGCTCCTCTGCTAGCTGTGCCTAGGCACCATGTTGGGGAGCACTAGCTGCAGAGTGGCAAGCCTGCATGTGTGAGGATGACAGGGTGACTCCTGAGCCTCAAGCCTCCAGCCGAAGCCCCTGAACTCAACCAGGGAAGTGGGGAGCCATGGTGGGCAATGGACCTTGTGGGAAGCGAGGGCCTGGAGTGAGTCCACCATGGGATCCAGGTGGCCGAGGTTGCCTTCACCCCTGTGGCCTTGCCAGCTGCACCCCTGGTAGCTCTGCTGCCCACCAGGCCCGACTGCCTCCATCTCACTGTGCAATTGATGGGGAGGGTGAGTTCTGCCTCTAGGCCACGTGGCTGGCTTACCTCTGTAACCCCACTGGGCCTGCTCCCTGACCAACTGTACCCTTTGTTCCAGGTGCTGGGGAGTCAGGGAAGAGCACCATTGTCAAGCAGATGAAGTAAGTGCTGTGTGCGGGAGGCAGCCTCCAAACCTTGATTTCCCCTCTTCTTCCTCTGGGCCTGTACTGGGTCCAGTATACCCAGCCCAAGTATAGGCCCAGCCGTGTTAGCCAGGTCCAGGACCTTCCCAGAGGCAGCATCCATCCTCAGGTCCGAGTGGTTTAGAGGCAGTTTCCCCCTTTCTTTTTTTTTTAATTTATTATATTATATTTATTATATATATAAAATATTATATTTTATTTTTGGCTGCATTGGGTCTCCGTTGCTGCACACGGGTTTTCTCTAGTTGCGGTGAGTGGGGGCCACTCTTCATTGCAGCGCACGGGCTACTCATTGCGGTGGCTTCTCTTGTTGCTGAGCTCAGGCTCTAGGTGACGCAGGCTTCAGTAGTTGTGGCACACGGGCTTCAGTAGTTGTGGCACGCGGGCTCAGTAGTTGTGGCACACGGGCTTAGTTGCTCCGCAGCATGTGGGATCTTCCCAGACCAGGGCTCGAACTCGTGTCCCCTGCATTGGCAGGCAGATTCTTAACCACTGCGCCACCAGGGAAGTCCAGTTTCCTCCTTTCTGAAGTAGGTCTCTCCAGGCCCCAGCAGCCCCAGGCAGCCATGTGAGGTCCCTGTGCCCTGTACTCTCTAACCCCTGACTCCTGGCTGCCAGGATCATCCACGAGGATGGCTACTCAGAGGAGGAATGCCGGCAGTACCGGGCAGTCGTCTATAGCAACACCATCCAGTCCATCATGGCCATTGTTAAAGCCATGGGCAATCTGCAGATTGACTTTGCTGACCCCTCCCGCGCGGTACGTGGACTCCCCAACCCTGCCTCCCTCCCATAAGGCTTCAGGGCAAGTCTTGTCCTGGGGAAGCTGAGAACACCCCAATCTGGGCCTCATTCCGGAGGCCTCCCTGCCTCTGACAGGTGGGGTGGGGGTGTGCTCCTGCAACTAGCTGACCACTCACTGCTGTGCCCAGGACGACGCCAGGCAGCTGTTTGCACTGTCGTGCACGGCTGAGGAACAGGGCGTGCTCCCTGAGGATCTGTCCGGTGTCATCCGGAGGCTCTGGGCTGACCACGGTGTGCAGGCCTGCTTTGGCCGCTCGCGGGAGTACCAGCTCAACGACTCTGCCGCCTAGTGAGTACTCCAAGGGGCTGGGCTGGGGGTGCAGTGTGGGGAGACCTGGACTATAGCCTGAACCAGAGGGCCTGAGCACCCTTAAAAAGATACTGCCAGCCTCTGTTCGTGAAGCTGCTGACTGTCAGCCAAGGTCTTGGTGATCTGGGGTTTGGCCTGGTGCAGGGCTGTGGAGGGACATCCAGACAGATGGTGCCACCCAGATAGGCTGCTGGCCCCGTACTCTCATGTCTCCTCTCCTACCTCTGCTTAAGCCAGTCCCTCTGTCTGAACAGCTTTCCCAGTCCCACTGCCCATGCCATCCTGAGCCCACCCAGAGAGGGGCTGGACCTCTGTGAAGGTGGGTGGAGGCCGGTCTTGCCTGGCCATGGCACCTGAGCCCTGCCCCAGTCACAGGGACAGCCGCCCCACTCTCCCCGCCGGGCCTGAATGCACTTGTGAGTGCACGCCCCTCACAGGAGCTGCAGAGTCACAGCCAAACACTGCGGGGGCGGGGGTGCTCCCCAGAGGTCACAGGCTCAGCGCCAGCAGAGCTTTTGGGTCCTGGAGGCAAGGAGGGGTGGGTCCTATCAACCACTGCCATCTCAGTGCCCAGGATACTCAAGGAGGGCAGCGTAGGGCCACCTTCCAGCTACTTCCCACTCCTCCATCATCCTCATCCCCGTTCTTCATTCCCCAGACATTAAGTTCCCACCTTGTGCCCAGCACTGTTCTGGGTGTGGGAATTCAGCAGTGAACATGGGCCCTGCCCTCCCAGACAGGTTTATGCCATGACAAGGTCACCCAGAGGTGGGGAGCAGATTGGAAAACTCCAGGGACCAGGCATACTGCAGCCCCTCCTCACAGCAATCCTCCAAGACTGCTGTGGGGCAGTGGGTCCCTGGGATGAGCCCACCTGTTGGGGACAAGGGAAAAACTAGTGGGGAACCCACCATGAGGCCTCTGGGCTGGAGGCTCTCAGTAGGGGGCAGGGTACAGTTTGCAGGTCACAGCACATGCGTCATGGTTCCCCATAGCCCTTCCTGTTTTTCTGTTCTGTCTCTGCGTCTCTGAGGTCATTTCCCTCTGGCCTAGCTGCTGGTGGGAGCCAAGGGCTCGCCCCAGCAGCCCTGCCCCAAGAGCAAGACACTGGTACTGGGCAGTGGCTGGGAGGCCTGGACCCAACCCATAGGACACGGCAAGGATATTGAGGCAGGCAGCAGAGCTGGTCTCAGGGCTTGGCCGGGGCAGCTTGGATACTAATTAGGAGAGCTGGTAATGAGGAGCCCCTGGGACCCCCGCCAAGCGAGTGTTCATGCCTTCCCCCTGAGGAGCCCAAATTTTACTGGGCAAAGAGCCCACTGGGCCTGGCAGGCCCCAACCTGTCCAGCCCTGCATCGAAGGACATGCCAGCCTGCTCTGTGGCGGGTGCCGTAATTACGCCGATTAGCATCCTGAATCTCTCACTGAAGGACTAATTTGCCCCCTCCCACTGCCCTCACCTGTAGTTCCAGCACCCTGGATCTTGTCTGACGCAGGCCTGCCTCAGACCTGGGTGCTGGGGCTTGGCTGGCTAGCCACAGAACTGCCCCTCCTCCCAGGCCCATTCCACAGGCAGGAGGCAGGGGTGCTAGTGCAGGTTTCCTCATCTGAGCAGTGAATGCAGTACAGGCAAGGGTTAAAGCGGCAAGGGCTATGCCTGGGAAATGAGGGGATGGGAGGGAACGGGGCCCGGTGGCCCCCACTGATGCCCCACTCCCCATCCCAGCTACCTGAATGACCTGGAGCGCATTGCACAGAGTGACTACATCCCCACGCAGCAGGATGTGCTGCGGACTCGCGTGAAGACCACGGGCATCGTGGAGACGCACTTCACCTTCAAAGACCTACACTTCAAGTGAGCGAGCGTGTGGGCAGGGTAATGGGGCAGGAGCTGCCAGCCTTGCGGGTGACAGGGAAGAGATCCTCACTCCAGGGCCTGCCGATGGCTGTTGGGAACGAGGGCTGGTCCAGGATCCGCAGCCCCACTCTGAAGTTTCTTAAGGCTTTGTGGTTGCCAGCAGCTCACAGCCTCTGCTGACCCTGCCCCATGTGGAGGCAGCCTACCCTGCTGACCAGCCTGACCCTGCTGGGCCAGACGTGTCCTGGCTTAGAACCCCAGGGGTAAGGTGGGCCAGCGTGGATGATTCCATGGAGGCAGCCGCCATACTCTGAGCAGGCCTCTGTCCTCAGTCGGTCAGCCTGTGAAATGGGGCAGGGACCTTCTCGCAGAACTCCCTTCTCTGGAGCTAAGGTGCTGTGTTTGCAGGATGTTTGATGTGGGTGGTCAGCGGTCTGAACGGAAGAAGTGGATCCACTGCTTTGAGGGCGTCACAGCCATCATCTTCTGCGTAGCTTTAAGCGCCTATGACCTGGTGCTAGCCGAGGACGAGGAGATGGTGAGAGGCCCGGAGGCCACTGGGGGAGGGTGGGGGCAGTGGTAGGGGCGGGGGCTGGTGCTGAAGGCGCTGTCCTGCCCCCAGAACCGCATGCATGAGAGCATGAAGCTGTTTGACAGTATCTGCAACAACAAGTGGTTCACGGACACATCCATCATCCTCTTCCTCAACAAGAAGGACCTGTTCGAGGAGAAGATCACACACAGCCCCCTGACCATCTGCTTCCCTGAGTATACAGGTGTGGGGTCTGGGCCTCTGGGGAGGAGCTGGTGGTGACCAGGTGGCCCACGGGCGCCCCCCGCTGGACAGAAGGGTAACTGTGGGACACACGCAAGGGCTGGTGCCTCACAGGCTTATATATCGATACTTGTGTCTGTACACCCCAAGGCCCTTCTTAACACACTCAGGCATGTACTCTGTACGTCACTGAGCATCCTCCTTCACACAATCAGGTGCCCCTCTTTGCACACTCAGACGTGCCTGTGCCCTCTCACAAGTGTCACACGTTATATGCTTGTCAGTTCACACGCATAGAACCTCACTGTACCTATGGGACAGGCCTGCCTGCCGCACATGCAGCACGAGTCCTCACCATTTTGTCTCCCACAGGGGCCAACAAGTACGATGAGGCAGCCAGCTACATCCAGAGCAAGTTCGAGGACCTGAACAAGCGCAAGGACACCAAGGAGATATACACGCACTTCACGTGCGCCACTGACACCAAGAACGTGCAGTTTGTGTTCGATGCTGTCACCGATGTCATCATCAAGAACAACCTGAAGGACTGCGGCCTCTTCTGAGGGGCAGCGGGGCCTGGCAGGATGGTGAGCCAGAGGGGGCCGGGCAGGGAGGAACAAAGTGGGGCCACTGAGCCCAGAGAAGGGACACGGTTGGGGCTGGGGAAGGTCCAGGTGGGGGTGGTGAACTTGGAAACCCGCTAGGAGACCAGAGGGCAAGGGGAGGGAGACACGAGGTGCTGAATCAGGAGGGCGATGGAATGCAGGGCACTGACGAGGTGGCACAGGTAAGCCTGGGCTCCGTTCTGCCCACTGGTCCAGACAGCAGAAATGCCTGGTTGTGTCCTGGGACAGAACTAGAGGGCTGCCCCGATTTCCCTGGGAGAAAACTCACTTTCTCACCCACCAGGCCATTGGCCTAGCCTGAAGGATCTAGATGCCAGAGGGGGCCCAGCTGCCTCAGCTGCCCACCACTCAGTATGACCAGCTCTGCACTCATCCCTGCTGTCTTCCCCTCTGACCTATCTGAGGGCCCTGGTCTGAGGCTGGCCCCACCAGCCCTGGGAGAGGTGGGGAGGATTCTGCCAGTGCTACAGACTCCCCTCCCCCACGTAACCCAGCAACACACACTGGCTTCTGGGCGGGCACTGTGTCCCTGGTAACGAGTGGGTGGGGAAAAAGGAGAAGGGTCATTGTCTAGGGAGGCGGGAGGAGAGACACACACTGGCTACCTCCCTCCCTCCCGACCCATGCCCTGACTGTCCCCCACCTCCAGGGCCACCGCCGACTCTGCTCCCCCCAGCCCCTGAGGAAGATGGGGGCAAGAGGACCACGCTCCCCGCCTGTCCCCCTGGCCGCTTTTCCCCTTCTCTCCTCTCTCTGTTCTTGGCTCCCCCTCTCCCCTCCCTCAGCTCCAGAGACTTGGGGGAAGGGTTGCCACAGGCCTCCCTGTTTGAAGCCTGCCCGTATCCCAGGTGCAGGGAACGGCCACCGTACCCCCTCCTGGCATCTGTTCTGGTTTTAACTGTTGTCTTGTTCTGTGATGGGGGAGGGGAGCACATGCTGAGTCTCCCAAGCCCTGTGTTTGGAGGGGCACCCACTTCTCCAGCCTGGGACCCCTGGCTTCGCCCAGCATCAGCCCCTGACCCAACCCAAGTCCAAATGTTTACAGGGAGCCTCCTGCCCCCACCAACCCCTTCCCCCTAAGCCACTCGGAGGCCCCAAAGGAAAAAGCACAAGAAGCGTGAGACGCCACCATTCCTGGAGACCACAGTCCACTGGCTCATTCTCGTAGCTTTTTTTAAAAAAAAAAAAAGAAAGGCATAAGGGGAAAAAAAAGAGAGAGAAAACTGCAAACCTAGAAAACTTTTTAGAAGAAAAACTATTTAAAACTGTCAGGTCCTGACCAGCACCCACCCAACCCCCTTCCCATGATTCCGTGCCTTGAGTGTGTCTGCGTGTTTACACCCATCCCTCTGCTGGTTGCCCCCTGTGCGGGCGGCGCCCCTGCCCTGCCCTCTACAGAACTGGGTTTCAAGGGCTGTTCCAGACAACTGCCAACGTCACTGAGGGCCCCGCCCCAGCGGCCCTGGGCCCTGGCTCCATTAACCTAAATGTAGCTCCTTAGCGCTAACCTAGGAACCGCCGCTGCCTGCTGAGGGGCCACGCCCCTCATGCCCTCACCCCAGGCCCGGGTCCTTCAGTGTTGAACACTTCCTTGCTTTTTTCACATGTTTTATGGAATTGTTCACCTGGTTTGAAATAATAAAATGTAGAAAGAAAAAATACCAAGAACTGCTCGGCATTCTTCTCTCCAGGGGGCAGAGACCCAGGCTAAGATGTGCCAAGGTGATGGTAGTCTGGACCTGGATCCTCACTTGTGGCAGGGCCCTGGGCACTCAGCTCGCAGGTCATACTCAGGCCCAGTACTTACCACTTTAGTTTTCCCCCTTGGACTAGTCATCTTACATGTTGGGGCCTCCATGTCTCCCCCTCTTCCCTCAGCACCTCTGCAGTCTTGGGTCTGGGGCAGCCTTCTGGAACAGTGGGGCAGATTTCTTAAGGAGCTCTTCTCCTAAGGGATTCTTCCACATTGGGAGCAGGAGTGTCCAATGAGTCTAGTGCGGAAGGAAATGTGACTTCTGACCTCCCAGGCCCAGCGCCCAGGGATAGTGTGCGTTGCTGAGGCCACACAGCCAGGTGGGCTGCAGCCCCCTGCACACCCTCCCTTCTTCCTGGGTCCTTTGCCAGGGCTCTGAGACATTGCCCAGAGCCCTGCCCAGAACTGAAGTCCCTTGGGCTTGACTAAACAGAAAGTTGAGGACAGCAGGGGCCTTGAGACATGTTCAGAAAGGTCTCTGACCAAGAGGTCCCCCTCCAAACCTGAGGAGGGTAGGGACAGGCAGGTGGCTACACTTCAGTGTGACTGTAGCCACCGGCAGGGCAGCTGGATAGCTGCAGGGCTATGGCTACGTTGGGCTCTCAGTGCAGAGCCTTCCATGAGGCTATGGGAAGTGCTCGTGCATTGCTGGAGGAGGGAGCAGCAGATGACAGGGCCGGGGTGCCTGTGGGGTGAGCCCCTAGCTCCAGGCAAGGCACCTGGACCTAGGGGTCTGCAGCCCTCTGAGCCTGTGGGAAGGGCTCGGTAAAAGGCCCGCCTCTGCTGGGCGGAGCTCCCAGGCGAACTCTTCCGCCTTCGGCCGCCAGAGGGCGCAGCAGCCCGTGCTGGGCCCCGCCGGGCCGGTCGCGGAGGCTGACGTCATCGGGTCCTGCGGAGGCCGCCGGGCACAAAGGCAGCTTTGTAGGGCGGCGGCGGCTCCGCGCCCTCGGCGGGACAAAGCGGCCTGGGCCGGGGTCGGCGCCGCGGAGGCGGAGAGGGCGGGGCGAGTGGGAGGGTAGGGCCGGGGACCTGGGACCCCGCCTCCGCACACCTGCCAGTCTCCCCTCGGCCTCGGGGTCCCGAGTCCTGGCGAGAGATGAGAGGCTGTGTCCGCCCCCTCGGAAGGAGTTCAACGGCCCCCACCCCCCGTCCCCGCCCCAGTCCCTCGGGCCTTTCCTGCTACCCCTGCCACTGAGAGCTGAGGATCGCCGACTGACAAGGGGAACAGAATCCCACGTCCAAGCCAGGATCCCTTCCTGCCCTCAGCGGTCAGCCCTGGATCCCGCTGAACCCCAGATGTGCGGACGGGGTGGGAGCTCCGGTGCCCTGATATCCGCCCAGCAGGAAGCGGGAGACAGAGATGATTCCTTCCTTCCGTCCTGAGGGAGAACCCTGCACAGAGGGACCATTGACGAGCTGGCATTGTCTGCCTGATGAACCCAGCGTCTCCCTCCCTGAGTGGGCCACGCAGGATTCTGGCCAGGATCCCCTTGTACCCGGCTTGGCAATGGGTCTGGGTGGGTTCCTGGCAAGCAGTACTTCCCTGGGTGCAGACAGCTAGGCCCCCACCTGCCCTTGGCCTTCCTACCCCTGCTCTGATTTTGAGAGCATAAGGCTTCATTGTCCCAGCACTGGTGGGGGCGGCCTCTCAATTCATCCTTGTCTTTCTTGGTTGGGAAATTCCCAGCCATGGGGGGCGGTAGGCAGGGGGGTGCATCCCAGGTGTCCTGCACCCCAACAGGAGGGACTCCATGAAGGTGACTCCTGGGGATCCCCCCATTGCCTAGAACTGTTCAGGGCTGTACCTCAGCCGTCCCGCATCCCTGGGTGAGGAGAGCCAGAGATTCAGTGCTCCTTGGCTGTGTGTCCCCCAGCGTTCTCCCAGCCTAAGAAGGCCCATCTTCCTGACCCCACCCATGGGTAGCTGCTTCTATGAGGCTCAGGATCCTGAGGCAGGGCCAGGCAAAGGACCCAGGCTCCTGCTCCCAGACCAAGCTGTGGATCCCAGTTTGAGGTAGGCTGTCTCCAGCCAGTGGGGACCACCACAAGGCTGATCCATCTCCCAGAGGGCCCACCCCACTCCAAATAGTTGCTCAGGCTACTGATGTGGTAGCAGCCTGGCTATTTTTAACCCATTTGGGAGGGTGGGGTGGGTGGGGAAACGGCTGGGAAGAGAGAAAGAGACAAGCTCTGAGAGAGAGTTCTGAAGAGGGAAGGATGTAGGGAGACCCTGTGGGGAGAAGCCAGCCCTGGCCTGTAGCCACTTTCCAGCTCCCCTGGGCCAGACCTCCCACCCCCAGCAGGTGGGTGGAGGCCCAGATGCCAGGTGCAGAAAGGGGAGGGGACCCCATTAGGACTGGATCCTCTGAGGCTGTAGGAGATTCCAAGACCTAGAATAACCCCTTACCACGTTTCGGGGCAGCCCCATAGCTCCTCCTGAGGTCAGGAAATCCTCCCACTCCCCTCAGAGCCATCCCCCCCCACCCCAGAATGCCAAGCCAGCCATTAAGGCTGGAGAATACAAGTCCTGACTCCAGCCACCTGGCCTGTGGCATGGCCAGCCAGGTCCTACTTGCCCTGGGAGTCAGGGACGGGACTGCAGCTTCCCTTGGCTGAGTTCTGGGTCCAGGCCCACTCCCAAACCACTGACCCCAATCCTTGGGTCTGTTGCCCCAAAAGAGATCCTAGGGGACCTCATCCCTGGTGTGAGGCTGTGCATTCCCCCAAGTCTGTCCCCCGCCGCCTTTTTAAAAAATTTATTTTTGGCTGCGTTGGGTCTTAGTTGCTGTGCGCGGGCTTCTCATTGCGGTGGCTTCTCTTGTTGCGGAGCATGGGCTCTAGGCACGTGGGCTTCCGTAGTTGTGGTGCGCGGGCTCTAGAGTGCAGGCTCAGTAGCTGTGGCACACGGGCTTAGTTGTTCTATGGCATGTGGGATCTTCCCAGACCAGGGCTCGAACCTGTATCCCCTGCATTTGCAGGCGGATTCTTAACCACTGCACCACCAGGGAAGCCCCCCGCCAAGTCCCCCTTGAACCCCCAAAGCGGAAGCCAGCTCCCAGCACACCACCAAGGAGAGCCTCAAGCCAGCTGAGGTCTGCATGCAGCCGTGTGACCCCAAGTATGTCCATGCCTGCCAGCCAATCAGCTCCTCAGTTAACCACACAGCAACGGGCACTGGTATCCAAGGGAGCAGGGGTCAAGGCCATGGATCTCTTTCTTTTCCCTGCTTTGGTTTCCACCCTTACAGGAGACTTGACCTCACAGGTGATCTTATTTAGGAGAAAAATCAGTTTGACATTCTTTGGCATTTACTCTGTTTTCTGACCTCATTGTGGGTGGAGGGAGTCAAGGCCTGAGTGACTGAATCCTGAAGGGGGCTGAAGTCTCTCTTCTCCATCAACCCCCCATCCTCACCCAGGTTCAGCAGGCCCAGGAAGGTGGCCGGGCTTCCTGTGGGCACTGTGTCTCTCGCTTCCCTGTGCCTGGGGCCCCCAAGGGATGGGATGGTGGTTGCTGGGGAACCCAGAGCCCTGAAGAGAGGCTTGGACCTGGTGTTATAAGCACCTGGGGCTTCACAGAGAAAAGTGGGTAGTGGGTGATGAGGAAAAGTCCAGCAGGTGGCAAAAGGGCACAGGGCACAGCCCAAGCTAAGTCCTAGCAAAGGAACAGCTGCCACCTCCCAGAGATGGGGTAGCTGGAGCGCTGGCAGGGTTAGCCAGGGCCGAGCCAGGGAGGCGCGTGTGAATGCCTGGCTAAGAGCCTGGGATGTCCGCGGGCTTCAGCAAGTCCTCTGAGTGAGGAGCTGGGGAGGCAGGGTACCGCAGAGGGGAGGCACTGGGAGGAGAACTGGCAGAAGGACCACGGGGACCCCCAGGCTGGGTACCTGGGGAAGGGGTCAGGCTTCAAGCTGCAGGGAAAGGAGCTGGGGCCTTGTTCTATCTTAAAGGAGACAGAAGTCCTCCCTGAGTTGGGGGCTCCCTGGAGGGAGGAGGGTGTGGGCATGGGCACTGCTGGGGGTGGGTTGGAGATCTGTGGAGTAAGAAGATTGAGGAATCCCCAGCGGCTGGGGAGAGAAGGAGGTTCAGGTGGAGCGTCAGGGTGTTGTGCTGGGGGCTGGGCTTGTGGCGGGGTGGGGAGGGGGAGGGAAGGGGGCAGGAGGGGAGTCAAGCCTGAGAAAGGGCCCCATGAAGCTGGGCTGGAAGGGGCAGCAGTGACTCCCTCGAGGCCTCCAGGCCTGCATGCCAAAGGCTGCCCAGCGCTGAGATGACAACTGGAGTACACACCTGTGTACCCCACAGTGTGCCAGACCTGCCTGGCCCACCATTTACAACGGCAGGGCAAGTGAGGAGAGTGATCTGAGAGGTTCAGTCTCCCCCTAGGGACACACAGCTGATGAGCAGCAGAGTCAGGATTCAACCCCACCCCTCTCTGGCTACTGGGGAGTGGATTCTTGGGGCAGGCTCTGGTCTGCCCTCCCAGAGCATCCTGAGCCCCCAACCAGTACTCCTGAGAGTCTCTCCCCCTGACTAGTAAGGGAATGTAGCATTTATGTTAATGTATGTTAATGAGTACAGGGTGCCTCCGGAGTCTACTTTGCCGCATTCCTGGCAACTCCTCCCCCCCTCCCCCAGGCAATGGAGAAGGAGAGGAGAGGGAGGCCCCACCCCCAGGCCCCTCTTCCCCCCACCCCCCACCCCCGTTGGGCAACGAAGAAAACAGAAGTGAGTGAAGAGCTGTGATGTGGCTGGTGGGGGGGGCTCCCCCATCGCGGAGGGGCTGACCTCAGCCAGGGAGGAATGTGAAGGAGGCGGAGGGCTGGGGCGGAGCGGGTGGGGGTAGGGCCCCAGCTAGAGGCCCAGGGTTCCGGGCGGCCCCTCCCTCAGCCCCTCCACCTCAGCTCTGACTTGGCCCTCAGAAGGGAACAGGCAAGGAAGGAGGGGAGGAGCTCATCTTTCCAAAAAGGTGGGCTGGGGGTCCTTGGGGAGCCTGGAAACCAGGTGGGGGGGTGGATGAGGGAAATGCCTGAAAGACCCTTCCTGGGAGATCCCCTGGAGTGGGTAGCAGATCGTCAGGGAAGTTAGGCCTCAGTTGGGCTTTCCAGGGCCCACTTTCCACCGCTTCCCTCCCCCCATGCCTAAGTCCTCAGGGTAGCACGTCCTAGTACCCATGTGACCGGAAGAGGGAAAGGTCGAGACTTTGGAGCCACCAGCCCTGATGGCTAAAGCAGGTGTGAGTGGGGAGCCAAGGCCCAACCCAGCCAAGGCTGGGCACTGGGAGTGTTGGCTGTAGCCTTCCTCAAATGGATGTCTCACCCCAGCCCAGTCGCACCACCCAGAGTCCAGGCAGGGTGCAAGGGGCAGGCCCAGCTGGCGATGAGGGCTGGGGAGCCAGGTGCTGGGACTTGGCACAATCAACTTATTTCCAGAAGGAAAAACCAAGGCCTTGGCAGGCTGTGCCACTGATAGGCAGCACCAGAGACCCAAGCTGCCTCCCCTGGTTTGTTCCGTTCTGTCGAGACCCAGGCCCAGGCTGCATGATTCCAGAATCCTTGGGGACTTCCAGAGCCCAGTGTGACCCACAGCCAGTGACCCTGCCCCTAGGGGGCTGCCTCCATAAGTTTCCTACCCAGGGTCTGCATACGCTGGGACCTGGGGCTGAGGAGCAGAAAGGAGACCTTGTGGGGATGGGGACAACTTTAGCTCCCACTCCTGGGGATCTCCCTTCCTGCTCCAGGGAGGGGGACACATCTGGAAGTGGGAAGGCAATGCCAAGGGCTCAGGTGAGCCAGGAACAGCCCAGTCCCTTCAGCTGGGGGTTGAGTCCCAGGGTGTTGGACAGATGGTGGGGGGTCCTGGTCCCATTTTCCAGTATGGACACTGGGTTGGGGGTGGGGATGAAACAGAGGCTGGGACCTGGGCCTGAAGAACTAAAAGCAGTGGGGGCAAGTAGGGGGTACCGTGCAGTTGGGTAGGGACCTCAAAGGTACTTGCTGATCTTGGCTGCTTGGGTGGAAAATTGTAAACAGCCAAAGAATTTTGTTTGCTTGCATGAGGCCAGGGGACGCTGCCCAGGTCCAAGGCAAAAGAGCCTGGGAGGAGGGAGAGGCCACATCCTGGAAGCCCAGGAGCTCAGGCAGGGTTATGTCACCCCCACTCCCCCTCCTGAAGGCCCCTGGTCCTCCCACTAACCCCCACCCTTCACCTGCCCACCAGCCAGCCAGGCTGGGCCAGAAACACCAGGCCTGAGGTTCAGGAAAGAGGGGCATGGCCCCACCCTGGATGGACACAGACACTTCTACTCCAGGGACTCGGCAGGAGATGGGCAGCAGAACCATGCACACTTGAAGTGCCCACGTGGCCTCCCTCACAGACCCCTGAGGAGCTGCTGATAGCCTTGGGGAGGATGCAGCAGGATGCATTTTGGGGGGATTGAGGGGTGGAAGCCCACCCTCAAGCGCTGGTATGTTCACCCAGGTGGACCTGAGGGCCCCCCTTGACCATTGTCAACATTCAACCCCTCCAAGGAAGTAGACCTGGCAGTACAAACAGGGTGTGTCCACCAGACTCACCTTTAGGCCAAGACCCCAGACCCTTCCCAACTGAGGCGCTGAGGTGTAGGAGCCCCATCCTATCCTTGAAGCCCCCTTGGGTACCTCACTCTGTGTTCGGTGGGGCAGTTCCTCCCACCTTCAACCTTGGAAGAAAGACTGAAGTTCATGGAGATGGCATAGAATGCCCCTCACCTGCCAGCAGAGACATGGGACCACCGGTCATGACGGGGCTCTGGATGGTCCCACACCCTGCAGTGCAGAAGTGAGACTTGCCGCCTGCCTCCCTGCCCTGCCTGCCCCTCTGGCTCTCTTCTCCCGCCCCAGACTGGCTGTCATCAAAGCCACTGCCAGCCAGGTGGCAGAAGTACTAAGTGGCCCAAGCCCTAAGGAAGGACTGGGGCAGGGTCTTGGGGGCCCATCAAACCTCCACCTGAGAACCCCCGCTCCGACCTCTGACCCTGACCGGCCCTTCCCAGCTGGCTCCTGGGGACTGAGATGGCAGCTGAGCCCCTCATTACCCACCTCCAGCTCCCCAGCTATGGAGGGACAAGTGAAGAAACGAGTCCCTGGGGGTGCCCCATCTGACCAATCCCTCTGCCAGAGCTGCCTGGGGCTAGGGGGTCTCTATTGCTTTTTCCTTATTTGCCTTGACTGCCGGCCTCAGTTCCAGGACCACTGCGTGGGGCATCCTGTTGCTCTGAAGCCCTACGGGGGGAGGGGTCGGCCCTACCCGCCCCTCCCTTGTGCCCGCTCCGCTCTGGCCACCAACTCCAGCCGGTCCGGCTGCCTGCCCAGTCACCCGATCCGCCCCGTAAACTTGACGGCGGGGCGCGGCTGGCTTGGTGGGGGCGGGGGCTTCTCCTTAAAGGAGCCGTCAGAGGGTGCCCTAGGGCCCCTCGGCTTCTCCCCTTCTGCAGGGTGAGAAGGGGCCAGGGTGAGGAGCCGCTGATGCCGGAGCTCTCGGTGGAGTGTGGGAAGGCAACCTGGTGTTTTGTGACGTCGCAGACCTCACGGGCCCAGAAGAGGCAGCGGCAAGTGTCAGTGGAAGGAAGGAGGGAGGTGGGAGTCCTAGGGTGGGAGGGGTCTGGAAGCGGCAGAGCTAGGCGGGGGTTTGGGGAGAGCAGTCTGGAACGTGCCCCGGCAGCTGTGCCCCTTGCTTGAATGCACCCCAGGACCTAGCCCCACGCCAGGGCTACTGTGCCCGGCACCTGCCCAGCCAACTTCTGGGAAAGAGGGTGGACATTGCAGCCAGAGCCTGACCCCATCTGAGAGGTCCAGGGAAGGGCTCTGGCTCAGAGAAGTGGAGGGTCTCAAAGATGGGGAAACCCTGAGGGCGAAGACGGGATGGAGAGGCTCAGGGAGACTCTGGAGGCTGGAGAGGGAAGGGCAGCTCACCCGAGCTGGGGGTGAGAATCTGCTTTAGGCCCTTGGCTCTCCCCACTTGATTCCTCTTGGGTCTGAAGTCTGAGCTCACAGAATTTCTGTGTGTGACCAGCCCCTCCCACCCTCTGGGGTGGGGAGAGAGAGGTCAAGCAAAAAGCTGGGGCTGCTGGATCCAAGTAGGAGCAGCTCCCAAATCAGAAACTGAGGCGTCTGCCCAGCCCTGGGTCTCCCGGCTGCACTTATCCCTCTGAGAAGTGGGTTTCCGGAGTGTTTCAGAGTTGAAGGCAGTGATTGACGCTGCGGTTATAATATTTGCTCACCTGCATGTCCAGAGAGACTCACACACTTGTGCACAAACACGTACACACATGTGCAACACAAACACGTATGTACTTACAAAGTGTACACCCCAGACATGTACACACTGTGTAGACATGCATACAATGCCGTGTGTGCACACATGCATGCCACACCTACATGTGTAATACAACACACATGCCACATGGTTTCACATAGATATGTACACATATGCCTGCATACACACTACACACACACATACTCACTACAGAATACAGATACACAAAGGGATCCTTAGAAGCACATTCACACTCACAGACGCCCACACCATTGGCGCCAGCTCCAAATGTGCTTCTGTTCCTCTGTGGGCCCGTGGGTGCACAGCTACCTCCAGAGGCCTGACCCCCCTCCTGTTACCGGCACACCCATGACTGTCTTGTTTTGCTCATTGCACTTGGCACCACTGCAATGACTGCACCAATCTGAGTCCTTGTTGGTACTCTGCCCCCTCCTGCAGGAGGACCTTGTCTGTGTGCCCCACTGCCCCCAGCCCCAGTCCCAGGCTGGCATGACGTAGGCATGCAGAGTTTGTGAATTAATGCCTGTGGGTGTGTGTACATGAGGGCGGGTTACTGGGGAGGGTGACGTGGTGGGGCAGGCGCCTGCCAGTATGGGGTTGACCCCGATGGTGTGCCCAGCGTGGGTGTGTCTGTGATTGTGGCCAGGCAGGGCACCCTCCAAGGGAGAGGAGGACTTGCAAGTGGAATGCGACCCCCCAGCCTCTTTCCCCTAGGGGCTGTAATCTGATCCCTGGGGACTCCCCCCAGCCTCCCTCCCTAGCTCTCGCTGCAGCTCCTTCTCTTCCAGATCCGGGGCAGAGTCCAGGGTGGCTCAAGGCTCCTCCACACACGCCCGCTGAACCCTGAGCTCCCTGAGCTGCAGGGATGGGGCGGGCTGAGGCCGCCGCCATGATCCCAGGCCTGGCTCTGCTCTGGGTGGCAGTGCTGGGGGGTGCTGCCCCCAGCACGCCACGCCTTCGCCTCTCCTTCCAAGGTAGGTGCACCTGGCAGGCGGGAGGGCCCACCTCAGGGTGGGCAGGAAAGGGGCCCAGTGTGGGTAGGGGGCGTTGTGTTGGCTGTTGCACTGTGTGTGTGCCACCGGCTGGGTTGGATTGGGGGCACGCTCAGGCCATCTCCAATTAACCCTTTCCTGGCCTCAGTCCCCAAGCTCTCTGCCCACATTCTCCTCATGCTTTCCCAGGAAGCATGGCAACAGATCCTGCCTCTGTTCCATCCCCTGCTCCCAGGGAAGTTGAGGTGTGGGGACTGTTAGAGCCCCCTTCCCACACCCCCTACACAGGGTGGTTACTAGGCAGTGGTATCATACTGAACCTAGGCTGGTGGCAGAGAACCCTCAGCCTGACTTTGGGGTTGGGGTTCTGGCTGTCCCAACATGCAGGCCTACCCCAGAACCCTTGCCTCCCCGTGCACTCGCCTGGAGACACTACTTGTCTGAGGTTGCCCTAGAAGCTCCACCTCCTTCCCCCATGGGGGCAGGGGTGGGCTGCACTGCCCCCCGTGGAAGCTCTGACCCTGGGTGGGCCTGTCCCCCTGAGTGTAAACTCACACGCGTGTAAATTCACATGTGTGTGGGCCAGGTCACATGTACAACCTTGGCCTGGAAGAAGCTCCTAGCATGACTGGCGAATCCTCAGTGGTGTCCCCACCCCACAGAGCTCCAGGCCCAGCACGGTCTCCGGACCTTCAGGCTGGAGAGGACCTGCTGCTACGAAGCTCTGCTGCTGGATGAGGAGCGTGGGCGCCTGTTTGTGGGCGCTGAGAACCATGTGGCCTCCCTCAGCCTGGACAACATTAGCAAGCGGGCCAAGAAGGTGCCAGGGACCCCCAGCCTCAGCACCGCCCCGGGACCCCACTCCAGGCTTCCTGGAGGATGGGCCCCCTGAGTGGACGACACCCTCAGCATAGAGAACATCCTGAGTCCCTGACCTGTGTTCTCCCTCCCCCACCCTCCCCATAGCTGGCCTGGCCGGCCCCTGTGGAATGGCGAGAGGAGTGCAACTGGGCAGGGAAGGACATTGGCGTGAGTGTTGGCTGCCTGGGTGGGAGTGGGGAGGGTCAGCCCCTCACTCTAGAGATGGGCAGTGCTAAAACAGAAGCCTGCCTGTTCTGGCTATGATGGGGGCAGGAGGGTTGAGGTGGCTGAAGTCCAGAGGTAGTGAGTCAGGGTGGGGGCTATGTGATTCTTCTTGGAGGCCTCTGCGTCATGGGGGGCAATGCAGGCATGCTTCCCAATGAACCCATTCTGGTGAGAGGTGAGCCGGGCTGGTCACCAAGGGCACCTGAGCCCCTAGAGCCCATGTTAGTACTGGCCTGGGCTAATGCAGAAAAGAAGGGGTGGGAGTGCCACTGGTGAGCTGGGAGCCCTTAAGGCCACCTCCCTGGGGGAGGCCTCATTGTTCCTGCCCCTGCCCACGTGCGCGCTAGACTGAGTGCATGAACTTCGTGAAGTTGCTGCATGCCTACAACCGCACCCACTTGCTGGCCTGTGGCACAGGGGCCTTCCACCCAACCTGTGCATTTGTGGAGGTGGGCCAGCGGCTGGAGGTAAGGCTAGGTCTGGTCAGGGAGGGAGGTTGGGAGGGTAAGAAAGGGCCTACAGTAACAACTCCCCCCTGCCTCCCAGGAGCCCATGCTCCGGCTGGACCTTCGAAGGCTAGAGGATGGCAAGGGCAAGAGTCCTTATGACCCCAGGCATCGGGCTGCCTCCGTGCTGGTGGGTGAGTCCAAAGGCTGGGGCCCCAAGAGAGCTCCTGGAACCCCTCAGAGACTCTAGTATCTCACAAAGTCCCAAGACCCTCCCTAGAGCCCCAGGGATCCCCCATAGCCTCACTGACTCCCCAAGAGCCCCCAGAGCTCCATAGTGCCCCCAACCCACCACAAGAGCCTTTGGTTTCACTAAGCAGCCTTGCCGTGTCTACAGGGGAAGAGCTGTACTCGGGAGTAGCCGCAGACCTCATGGGCCGGGACTTTACCATCTTCCGCAGCTTGGGTCATCGTCCAAGTCTCCGAACGGAACCACACGATTCCCGCTGGCTCAACGGTGAAAGACTGGTGGGACTGTTGGGAGGGGGCCCTCATCTCCAACAGAGCAGGTGCTGAGTAAGGCCCATAAAGGGAGTGAGCAGTGAGTGCTCACCAGGTAGCTACCCTGGGTCAAGCCCTGCACTAGGCACTGGGTCGCAGGGTGGACAAGATAGATATGGCCCGTGCCCTCTTTGAGTTCACAGACCTCAGATCTAATACACAATAAGATCAGTTCCAATGGCCAGGAGATATAATGAGAGAATGGAGAGGAAGGGAAAAGGAGACTAGGCAGCGGTGGTGGTGATGGGAGGGTTGGGGAAAGGAAGATACCCTGCTGAGAAAAGGTATGTGCTAATGCCCAAAACACAGCAGGATTGCGGGAAGAGCATAAGAGCATTCCAAGCAGAGGGAATAATTAGTGCAAAGACCCTGGGGGCAGGAACAAGCCAAGGAACAGACTCATGAAGGGAGCAATGATAAGGGGTCCGGACTGTCAGCACAGGGTAGGGCCAGGGTAGATTCTAAGAGTGATGAGACCCAGCAGAGTATTTGAAGCAGGAGTGGGGGCATCTACTTCCTGCTAGAGAGGAAGATTCATGAGTGAAGGTAAAACCAGGTACCCCATATCCCTCCTTTCTTGGCCCACTGGCATAGAGAACTGCCAGGGGAGAGGCGAGAGGCCCACCACTGGCCAGGGTCTGCTTGCCTGTGGGCCCAGGTAGCCATGGTCTCTGCTGCCCTCTCGTGGCTTCTTCTTGACTCGCAGGCCCTCTTTCTTTCGATTGTGTCCTCGGGGAGCAGCATCTGAACTTGGTCCCAGAGGCTGGGTGGTCAGCTGCTGCCCTGAGGGCTTCTGCCGGCACGAAAGAAAGGGGAGGCAGTGCCTGGGCCTCCTAGCAGGGGGCAGGGCCAGGACCTTGCTGACCCCATGCCTACTGCTGTGGTCAGAGCCCAAGTTTGTCAAGGTCTTTTGGATCCCGGAGAGTGAGAACCCGGACGACGACAAGATCTACTTCTTCTTCCGTGAGTCGGCAGTGGAGGCCACGCCGGCCCTGGGACGCCTGTCTGTGTCCCGCGTTGGCCAGCTCTGCAGGGTGAGGAGTCCCTGGGCCACATTCGGTGATCCTGCCACCGCCCCTTTGCCTGTCTGTTGGGGCCTCGCCCTCATCCCCTCCTACTGACCCCGCAGAACGACGTGGGTGGCCAGCGCAGCCTGGTCAACAAGTGGACTACGTTCCTGAAGGCGCGGCTGGTGTGCTCAGTGCCCGGTGCTGAGGGCGATACGAACTTTGACCAGCTCCGTAAGTGCCAATAATGGAGGATGGGGTGTGGGGAGGGGGCGCAGGGGCGCAGACCCTGAGCCTGGCTGTGCACCCTCCCCCAACTTGGTCCCTTCCCTGCAGAGGACGTGTTCCTGCTGTCCTCGCGGGATCGCTGGACCCCGCTGCTCTATGCTGTCTTCTCCACGACCAGGTGAGGTGTGGGAGGTAGTGGGGCAAGGCTGGCTAGGCCCCACTTGAGCCCCTTACTCCACTTACATCTTCACCTGCAGCAGCATCTTCCAGGGCTCCGCAGTGTGCGTGTACAGCATGAATGATGTGCGCCGGGCTTTCCTGGGACCCTTTGCACACAAGGAGGGGCCCGTGCACCAGTGGGTGTCCTACCAGGGCCGTGTCCCCTACCCCCGACCTGGCATGGTGCGTAGCCCAGGGATTCCCACCACAACCCACTTAAAGCTTCAGGGGTGGAGAATTTGGCCTGGGGTTTTCTTGGTGAATGTTGTGTCTTCTTTTTTTTATGGGTGGGAAAACATCATCTTCATTAGACAGGGCTCCTCAGGGGAAGGCCATGTTTCCCCCTCAGACCCCCAAAGGCAAGGCTGGAGCTCCTCTCTCAGATTCCCAGGGCAGGGCTCTGTCCAACACCCGCCCCCTGTGCGTGCGCACGCACACACACACTCACACATGCTCCAGGTTCCGGGAGGTGTCCTGTGGAGGGCTGCCCACCAGGCCTTCATATCCACATCCTTGTCATGCCTCCTTCCCACCCCCCAGTGCCCCAGCAAGACCTTTGGCACCTTCAGTTCCACCAAGGACTTTCCTGATGATGTCATCCAGTTTGCCCGGAACCACCCCCTCATGTACAATTCGGTCCTGCCCATGGGGGGGCGCCCCCTCTTCCAACAAGTGGGTGCCGGGTACACCTTCACCCAGATCACTGCGGACCGTGTAGCAGCTGTTGACGGATACTACGACGTCCTCTTCATTGGCACAGGTCAGGGTCCTGCTATGACCACCCACAAGACCCAGCCCAGGCTCTTTGGCCTGTTAGAGGAATCTCCCCCTGTTCAGTCCCATCTCCATATTTTTCGGGGGGCTGTGCCCCCATCTCCTGGATGCTGCTCTGATTGCTCCAACCCACATTCTTCACCATCCCAACCATGCGGAGGGTGGAGGCCTCAGAGGTGAGGAGACCCCTGGCCCTGGCTGTCAGGGAACACAAGGAGTCACTCAGCCTTCTCATCCCTGCAGATGCTGGCACGGTGCTGAAGGTGATCTCCGTCCCCAAGGGTGGCCGGCCTAATGCTGAGGGGCTGCTCCTGGAGGAGCTGCACATGTTTGAGGTGAGGCCTAGCCCCCATTGCCTGGGGTACCCCCACCCCACGGAGCTCTGATCCCAGCACCCCTCCTCCCTCTCAGGACTCAGCTGCTGTCACCAGCATGCAAATCTCCTCCAAGAGGGTAAGTGACCAGAAGGCTTGCGGGCGGAATGGACCCAGCCTCTTCCCAGGTGCCCCCACCCCCATTCTTCTCTTGGTAATTACAAGCCCCGGTTTCGAGTACAGGCTCTGCCTTCACTAGACTGTGGGACCTGAGACCTCAGTGTTCCCTTTTGTCAAATGGGGGAAGGGATCCCTGACCTATGGGAGGCAGGCACGGGGCCACCCAAGGTCAGCCTGGAGCCCCTTGTACCCCTAGCACCAACTGTACGTAGCCTCTCGGAGCGGGGTGGCCCAGATCCCGTTGCACCGCTGCGCTGCCCACGGCCGCGCCTGTGCCGAATGCTGTTTGGCACGTGACCCTTACTGCGCCTGGGATGGGGCCGCGTGCACGCGCTTCCAGCCCAGTGCCAAGAGGTGGGTAGGATCAGGGGCGGGCTGCCTGGAGGGAGTCTTTATCTGCCCCTGGCTAAAAGAAGGGCTCACGGAGGCTCTAATGTCCCCTCTCCCCAGGAGGTTCCGACGGCAGGATGTAAAGAACGGTGACCCCAGCACACTGTGCACCGGGGGTGAGTGTCCCAGCTGCTCTCACCCCCCATCCCTTAAAGACTGCCCCACCCTGCCCTGCCTTGTCTGAATCTGACATTCCCTTTGCCCCCAGACTCATCCCATCCTGCGCTGCTGGAGCGGAAGGTGTTCGGTGTGGAGGGAGGTAGCGCCTTCCTGGAGTGTGAGCCCCGCTCGCTGCAGGCGCGCGTGGAGTGGACCTTCCAGCGCGCGGGGGAGGCGGCCTACACTCAGGTGAGCCTCCCCTCACTCCCCTCCCAACCAGGCCCTTGTTCCGACTCCTACGTCCAGGAAGTGCGCGCCCTGATTAATGAGGCCCTTGGCCTGCTCCGCACATCTAGATGCGATCCAGCTCTGCCCAGTGAGTCTCCGCCCAACCAGACCCCTAACGCCCAGTTTGGCCCCTTGCCTGCACTCCGCATTCTGGTGAGGCCCCATTCCTCTAACTAGGCGCCTGACGCCCGCGCCCCAGCCCAGTCCGAACGAAGCCCCGCCCTTTCTCCGCCCACTGGGGAGGGTCTCTGACGCGCCCCCACGTTCAGGCGAGCTCCGCCCTGTTCCCTAACGTCAGCCTCACGCTGATCCGGCCTGCAGGTGCCCGCAGAGGAGCGAGCCGAACGCACGATGCGGGGCCTGCTGCTTCGCTGGTTGCGGCGTGGGGACTCAGGCGTGTACCTGTGCGCAGCCGTGGAGCAGGGCTTTTCGCAGCCAATGCGTCGCCTGGCGCTGCACGTGCTGAGTGCTGCGCAGGCTGAAAGGCTGGCCCGGACCGAGGATGCTGCGCCCGTTGCGCCGCCGGGCCCCAAGCTCTGGTACCGGGACTTCCTGCAGCTGGTGGAGCCGGGCGGCGGTGGTACGAACTCCCTGCGAATGTGTCGTCCGCAGCCCGCGCCGCGCCCACCGCCTCCCGAGTCGCGGAGGAAGGGCCGCAACCGGAGGACACACGCCCCAGAACTGCGTGCTGAGCGGGGGCCGCGCAGCGCAGCGCACTGGTGACTCGGCCGTCCCCACACTGGGGACTGGGGAGGTGGCAGCAGCAGAGAGAGGGGGCGGTCAGACCCTGGGAAGCAGCTAGGGCCCCGGCACACAGCGGTTCCTGGTGGAGGGAAGACACCGACCCGACAGGCCCTGGCCAACAGGCAGCCATGCCGGCTTATTTATTAACAGAGAATAATCCTTGAATGCAACCCCGATAGGGGTGGCCCAGGCTGCGCACAGGGTCCAGCTGGTCAGGAGGAGGCAGAGAAGCAGGGTCCCCGAGCAACGACCTGGGTGGGGGAGGTGCCCAGGATGCCCACCCTGGGGGAAGGGCCACCTCCTTGGGCAGTGAGCAGAAAGCTGTGAACAGGCTGGGGTGGGGGTGGGGGTGGGGCAGGCCGACTGTACTAATGCAATAAACATGTTATCAGCTGAAGCTGGAACGGCCCCATCAGACAGCCGCTGGTCTTAGTGTTACTGACCCAGGTTCTTGGACTCTTTAATCAATAGAAGTTGGTAAGAGGCCAGAGGAGAAATTCGGGCAAGGCTTTATTGGGGCTCATGCTGCAGAACAAGGGAGTGAAAATAAGAAACAGGTGCCCAACAAGCAACAGGTGCCCTTGCTTGCTTGCTGGGGGAACAAGCGTTTGGGGGAGGGTGGCTCCGAGCTGGTTCCTTAAATGGAGTGAGAGTAGGGGCACATCCATGGGTCAGGCCAGAGGGGTGACTTAGGTGGTCTGCCCACCCTCTTGGTGGTGTCGTGGGCAGGAATCCTGAGTAGACCCCTGCTTTTGCTCCCAACACCTCAGAAGTGGCAGTTGGGTTTTTGGTTTTTTTGCGTCTTGCTCATAATTTGCCCCAGTTGCAGGTGTGTGTGGTTATTTTTACTCCCTTAGAGTTTCTTGTATTCTGTTGCTCCAGGAGATGTTTGTCCAGGTGTAAGCACTGCAGCAAAGGGTCTCAGGTCCCAGCCTGTCTCATTCCCCCCTGAGGGATTCTACACCCTTTATTTTTAAGGATTAAGGGACCGGAGGTCTTCTTCTTCTGAAATGTCTTCCTGCTGGACAGGGGCTGCAGATCCTAACCTACCCTATAGGTATAGAAGTCCCTTGCTGACTGTTTTAGGGACCTGGGTTACCCTTGGCTGGAGTGGGTTGAAATCCTTGAGCCATCATGAGCCTTCCTTGAAACTGTTGAAGCCTAGAAAACACAAACTTAACCAAAAGCTTAAACAGACAAGGGCCAAAAAGGAGAAGAACAGTAATAGCCACAAGAGAGCCTAGAAAGGGAAGGAATCAGGTTAACTTTGGGAGGGCTTCCCTAACTGCTGACCAGACGACGGAGGCGGTATCACCCCTGCCAAAATTGTGAAGCCATTCTGCTTGGGTGTATATTTCTTTACTATTAACTTCTGTCTGTCCTGTGACACTGATTTAGGTGCAGCAGGAAGTAATAGTTATCCCACAGATTCTGCCTTGTTCTGTCAGAAGGTAATCAAGAGCTAGATGATTATCAAGAGCTGCATTAACCAAAGTAACGAGAGGTCTTAAGTCCTGTTAAGGCTTGCCCTGTCTGTTTTATCACATAACCAAGCTGTCTGGTGAGATTTCTCAGTGTTGCTTCATGATAAGGGAAGCCTCCCCATGGAGCTGCCAGTCCTATGGCCAGCCCTGCCCCTGCTAAGATCATTCCTAGTGCTCTCTGGGTTTGGTGGTGACCTAGAGTGGTCCTGTTATAGATCACAATCCCTCTTAGCCCTATAGTCCCTATAGTGCACTCTCCTATGAAATGGACATTATCAGTGCAGTTATAGGCCATACCTTGATTGGAAAAGGACAGGGTCTGGCCATAATTTTCTAACATGATGGTTTGGATGTCTACAGAGGAAAACAAACCCTTCAGGGGTGCAGGCTGGAATGTCTGTCTCGCCGTGGTTAAGATTTGATAGTCCATGAGGGACATAGCTGTTGCTACTACCTGTTCAACTAGGGGAGGACGGCAAACTGTTGTTGGTAATTTAGATCATATGATGTTATAAGAATCTCTCTCTCTCTTTTATTTTTTTTTGGCTGTGTGGGATCTCAGTTCCCCAACCAGATACTGAACCCGGGCCACAGCAGTGAAAGCCTGGAATCCTAACCACTAGGCCACCAGAGAACTCCTGCAAAGCTCTTGTTAATGCAGTTAGCTCAGCATTGTGGGCCGATGTCTGTGGTGGCAAGGCCTTGGTTTCTGTGACTTCATCTAGACCAACTATGGCATACCCTGCCTTCCGAGTTCCCATCTCTATAACACTGCTCCCGTCAGTAAACCATTTGACCTCAGGGCTGTCAAGAGGTTCATCTAGAAGATCAGACCTGCTGGAGTAAGTTTGTTCTATGATCTCTATACAGTGATGCAGTAAATCTCTACTCTCGACAACTGGAAGTAGGGTTGCCGGGTTCAGGGTTTGGCACACCTGTATGTCAAGGGTGTCCATGAGGAGAGCCTGATATCTTGTCAGTCTTCCTCCAGTCAACCAGTGATGTCCTTTGACGTCCAGCACAGATTGTACTTGACGAGGGGTTAATACATCTATAAGTGTTGTCCCAGGTTGAGCTTGGAAGCCTCATTAACTAAGAGGCCTGTGGCTGATATTGCCCGCAGGTAGCTGGGCCATCCCAGGGTTATTGAGTCCAGATGTTTTGAAAAGTAAGCCGCTGGTCTCTGATCTGGTCCCACATCTGATGCCAGCTTTTGGGTCAGGACTCCTAGCACTATCCCTGACTTCTCATGAGCATATACGGTAAAGGGCTTGTTCACATTGGGAAGTCCCAGTGCTAGTGTTCTGTTTAACTCAGCCTTTAGAGTCTCAAAGTCCCATTGGTGGTCCCTATTCTGGTGAAGGAGTTCCCTTTCTTTTCCCTTTAGAGCCTTATAGGGACTTCCCTGGTGGTCCAGTGGTTAAGACTCTGTGCTTCCACTGCAGGGGGTATGGGTTCTATCCCTGGTTAGGGAACTAAGATCCCACATGCCCTGCGGTGAGGCCAAGGAACACACACACACACACACACACACACACACACACACACACACACACACAAACACACACACACACACACACACACACACACACACACACACACACACACACACACACACACACACACACACACTGGGCCCATGTCTGCTCTGAGCAGATAGAGACCAGGACTTGGGAAACATGCAGTGACACACACACACACACCCCAAAAACAAAAACGATTATCTAGAGCCTTATATAGGGGTTTGGCTCTGACGCCATAATTTGCAATTCAGATATGACA
Source organism: Pseudorca crassidens (assembly GCF_039906515.1). Lineage (NCBI taxonomy): Eukaryota > Metazoa > Chordata > Mammalia > Artiodactyla > Delphinidae > Pseudorca > Pseudorca crassidens. Next base: position 69,446,057 of record NC_090305.1, read on the forward strand.
GAACCCAGCCATCCTGAGAAAGCCTTGGAGTTGCCTCTTTGTGGTTGGAGATGGTAATGCACTAATTGCTATTCTTCAGTCTATGCCCAGGGCTCGTGCCTCTGGGGTTAAAACAAATCCTAAACACTGAACCTGTTGCTGTGAGATGTGAGCCAAGTTTGGGGAGACTTTATATCCCCTTTTTACCAGAAGATTTGGGACCTTAACGGTATTTTGATCTGAATCTTGTTTTGTCTCACTACTTATTAATAAATCATCAATATATTGTGGCAGAGTTCCCTTTTCAAGGCTTAGTTCTCAGTTCCCATACCAACCCATTTCCAAAAAGAGGGGTGCTATCCCAAAAACCCTGTGGAAGCACTGTCCAAGTATATTGGGTAGCCTCCAGGGTGTCAGGGTCCCTCCATTTAAAGGCAAAAAAGGTATTGAGAGTCTGGATGTAGGCGAATATAGAAAAATGCATCTTTGAGGTCCACAACAGAAATATCGAGTGCTCCCTGGCACTTGAGTGAGGAGGGTGAATGGGTTTGGCACCACTGGGTGAATAGGGATGATTGCCTCATTTACTGCTCGTAAGTCTTACATAAGCCAATATTCCCCATTTGGCTTCTGAACAGGGAGAACTGGGGTGTTGCAAGGGGATTGGTAGGGCCTAATGGGTCCATGTTTTAGGAATTTGGTGAGCAGTAGTTGGATCCCCCTCAGGGCTTTAGGCTGTAAAGAATATTGTCTCTTCCAGGGGTATTTTTCCCCAGGCCTTAATCTTATTTTTATCAGGGGAACATGTTTTGTCTTTCCTAACACCGAGGCATCCCACACTACAGGATTTACCTGTTGTCTAATTTTGGGGGGAATGTTTTGAGGAGTATTTTGATGAGTAGCAGATGGGTCATCTGGAGCTACTAATAGATGCATTTTTTTGTTTGAATTTTTTACCTTCTTGGACTTCACCCTGTTCTAAGAATGTACTAGCTCCTCCTCTTCTGAGGAGGAGGACAGGGCATTCTGGCATATACAAAAAGCCTTGAGTAATAATAATGGGCCTGATTCGGTAGGCAAAGGGAGATGTAAATCGCCTTACCTTTGGCTGTCCATCAACTTCCGTCGCATTACAGTCAGGGTTGGAGAGGGGACCAGCCAGCCAAGGCAGAACAGAGTAGGTGGCTCCAGTGTCTACAGGAAATTCAGTTTTTCCTACTGGCCATGTCGGGGGTGACCCAAGCCTCCGCTGGAGTAATGAGAATGGATCTAGTGAGATCTGGAGCCAGGCAGGCGCTTGGGTCAGTCGGTATGTGGGAATCTCTTATCCGAGAGCTTTGCAAGGAACTGGGGTGGGTCGGGGGTGTTTTTTTGGTGTCCCACAGGAGGGCGCTAGGACATCCCCCCTTCCAGTGCTCCTCCTTCAGACAAAAGACACACTGGTTTTAGTCCAGGTGGCTTCTCGGCTGTTTGTCTGGTCTTCTCAGCCGTCGAGGGTCCCCTCAATGTGGCAGGTAAATCAGAGTAGCCAAAAGCTGCGTTTTCTTGATTAGCTTCCCATCCTGATAGGCCTCCAGTATTAAGTCTTGGTTATTATAGACCTTGAAGGCCTCCTCTACCAAGGTTGACAACGGGATTTGGGACCCAGCCTCAAGCTTTTGAAATTTTCTCTTGCTATCAGGAGCGGACTGGGTGATCAAATGCATGGCCAGTAGTGGTGTCCCTTCTACAGACTCAGGGTCTGTATTGATGCACTTCCTGAATGCCTCTGAAACCCAGCTCAGGAACACTGCTTTTACCTTTTTTCTGTGTAACTTTTTTTTTTTAATTTTTTTTTTTTTTTACTTACAGTGTTGTGTTAGTTTCAGGTGTACAGAGAAGTGATTCGGTAATACATAAACATATATTCATTCTTCTGCAGATTCTTTTGTCATATTGGTTATTACCGAATATTGAGTAGAGTTCCCTGTGCTATACAGTAGTAGGTCCTTGTTGATATCTATTTTATATACAGTAGTATGTTCATGGTTTTCCTGTTGTTTTATTTTTTCGCACCGTGGGTATCTTAGTTCCCCAGCCAGGGATGGAACCCGTGCCCACTGCAATGGGAGAGTGGAGTCTTAACCACTGGACTGCCAGGGAAGTTCCAGTAGTGTGCGTACGTTAATCCCAACTCCTAATTTATCCCTCCCCTCCACATTTACACCCCACCCCAGGGAATCACAAGTCTGCATTCGGACTGTGAGTCTGTTTCTGTTTTGCAAATAAGTTTATTTGTATCACTTTAAAAAATTAGAGTCCACGTATGAGTGATGTCATATGATGTTTGTCTTTCTCTTTCTGACTTATTTCACTTAGAATGTTAATCTCTAGGTCCATCCATGTTGGTGCAAATGCATTATTTCATTTTTTTTTATGCCTGAATAATTTTCCATTGTATCTATGCACCAATCTTTTTTTTTTTGTTTTTTCTTTGCCCACTAGGCTTGTGGGATCTTAGTTCCTGACCAGGGATTGAACCTGTGCCCTTGGTAGTGAGAGTGCAGACTCCTAACCCCTGGACAGCCAGGGAATTCCCATGTACCACACCTTCTTTATGCATTCGTCTGTCGATGGATCTGTGTAACTTCCTGGACTTTACAGTTTTCACTATATACCTTTTCACTCCTTCTGATAAACAAATAATATAATGTTTCATCTTAGCCTGGCCTACACGATCCTCATAGTCCCAGTGTGGGTGTGATCTGGGATTGTGTTACCACTCACTTGATAACTTTGGTGGTGTAGATTGGTGGCCAGTAGGCCATCTGTGTGTTTTTTGGCCATTTTCAGTATATGCTCCTTTTCATCCGGGGGCAACAGTGGGCCAGAATAACTATGATGTCCTGCCAGGTCAGGTCAGGTCAGGCTGTTAATCCCAGCCTGATAAATTTGTCCCTAAGCTTTTCAGGGTTCTCTGAGAACCTGCCAAATCGCTCCTTACAGGTTTCTAGGTTCCCCAGTGAGAAGGGAACACGCACTCTAGTAATTCCTCTGTTTTCCTGGAGCGGGTAAAAGCCTGGTGGGGCAAAAGCGCAGGCTAAATTTGAACCTGATCAGAGCCCCATTGGGGAAAGCCCCGGGGGTACTGATTTTGAGGTTTCTGATTTGACAGGGTAAGGTGTGGGGCCTGGGGCTGAAGGAGATGGTGAAGGGGAAGAAATGGGGGACTGAAAATGAGGCTCGATGTGCTGTCGGCTACTGGGCGGTTGAAAGGGGATCCGTGAGAAGGTCTGGCTTCACACCTTTAGGGGGAAACCTGGAAATAGAAACTAAACACACACAACAAGAATCCCTCAGACCTTAATCTTGATAAAGTTTTATAAAGTCCTGTACATACGGGACTTTCCCCATTTTGGGGACCGTTTACAAAACAGGTCCAGTAGTAAAATGGTGTTAAAGATAAGGGATTCATTCTCTGACCACTTCTGATGGTCATCCAAAGCATGTAGGGGCCAGGCTGTGTTGCAAGAAAAAATCAGCTTATTCCTTTTCTTTTCTTTAATTAAAAAAATTTTATACTGGAGTATAGTTGATTTATACTGTTGTGTTAGTTTCGGTTGTACATCTAAATGATTCAGTTATGTATATATAAGTATCCATTCTTTTTCAGATTCTTTTGCCATATAAGTGATTAATTACAGAATATTGAGTAGAGTTCCTTGTGCTGTATATTAGTAGGTCCCTGTAGATTATTTTTTTAACAATGGAAGACACTTTATTATTATTTTTAAAAAATATCTTTAAATTTATTTATTTATTTATTTACTTTTGGCTGTGTTGGGTCTTCGTTTCTGTCTGAGGGCTTTCTCTAGTTGCGGCGAGCGGCGGCCACTCTTTGTCGCGGTGCGCGGGCCTCTCACTGTCGCGGCCTCTCTTGTTGCGGAGCACAAGCTCCAGACCTGCAGGCTCAGTAGTTGTGGCTCACGGGCCTAGTTGCTCCGCGGCATGTGGGATCTTCCCAGACCAGAGCTCGAACCCGTGTCCCCTGCATTGGCAGGCAGATTTGCAACCACTGCGCCACCAGGGAATCCCTATTATTTTTTTAAAACATCTCTCAACATTTCAACTCTGGGTAGAAATCAAACGCATAGATTATTTTATAAACAGTTGTGTGTATACTTAAATCCCAAACTCCTAATTTATCCCTCACCTGCATGTTTCTTCCTGACCCATCCCCAGCAAGCACAAGTTGGCTTGCTTCTTTTTTTTAAATTAATTAATTATTTATTATATAGCTGCATTGGGTCTTAGTTACGGCTCGGGGGCTTAGTGGCCCCTCGGGTGTGGGATCTTAGATCGCCATCCAGGGATCAAAACAACGTCCCGTGCATTGGAAGGCGGATTCTTAACTACTGGGTCACCAGGGAAATTCCACAAGTTGGCTTGCTCGTCTGTGACTCTGTTTGTGTTCTCCAAATAAGTTCATTTGTATTGTGCTGTTTTCTTTTAATCCACACCTAAGTGATATCCTATGATATTTGTTGATCTCTGTGAGTTTGTCACTGTTTTGTGAATCAGTTCACTTGTACCACATTTTGGATTCCACATATGTCATATCCCATGATATTTGTCAGACTCCTTCCGACTTGATTTCACTTAGTTAGATCGTCTCGAGGTCCTTCTGTGTTGCTGCACATGGCAGTATTTCCTTCGTTTTTAAGGCTGACTAGTATTCCATCGTAGATATGTACCGCATCTTCTGTATCCAGTCATCTGTCGGTGGACATTTTGCTTGCTTTGGTGTCTGGGTTGTCGTATATAGTGCTGCCATGCACGTTGGGGTGCGGGTAGGTTTTCGAACTATGGTTTTCTCTGGGTGTTTGCCCAGAAGTGGGATTGGGGGATCAGATGGTAGCTCTATGTTTTGTTATTGAAGGAGCCTCCCAACTGTACTCCCCAGTGGCTGTACCAGTTGCATTCCCCCCAGCAGTGGAGGAGGGTTTGCTTTCTCCATGCCCCCTCCGGAATTTATTGTAGGGAGACGTTTACATGATGGCCATCCTGACTGGTGTCAGATGATACCTCGTTGCTGTTTTGATTTGCAGTTCTGGAGTAATTGGTGATCTTCAGCATCTTTTCATGGTTTTTTGGTTTTGTTTTCTCCTTCTTTTGCAACAGTGTGAGTGCAGTGTACCTCTTGAAATTGTCTTCTGACAAATCCGGCCTGCTTTGAATTCTTTTCAATTACCTATCCTAGGACATTTCTTGAGCGCAGGTGTTATGTTTTTAAAGCCCTGCAGCCCTTTGTGAATCCTAGTGCCCAGAAGCACCTGTTGCCAAGTTGTTGTTCCAGGAATCATCCACAAGGCGGCGGGCTTCTTCGTGCCCATCTCTGGTCCCTCTGGCAACCAGAGCCTTAGCGAAAGAAAGTGGTGTTCCTGGGTTGTACCTTGGAGGGGCACGTGCCAGAACCAACACTCAAGGGCTTTTGTCTCCTTCCTTTCTGCCTGTTCCCCTCACCCCCCGACGCGTCGCAACCCTTGTCAAAGTGCCACACTGAGGGACGGTGCTGAGGGTCCTCTAGTTGGTACAACACAGAGGCAGGAGGCTGGAGGTGGGAACCCCAACGCCAGGAGATGTGGAGACCAGGTGACGTTTCAAAGCTCTTGCAGCCCAGAGGATCCACCCTCCTTTGGGTGCACTAGGCTTGGTTGAGCTATAGGAGGGCCTGCCTGGATCTGGAGATTGTGGTCCCTTTTCGAGTGGACCAGACACTGCAGGTCCCCGGGGGGGCTCATTTGCTGGCACATCCTCCCCAGTCCCCTCAGCCCCACGACAGGCAGCCTGGAGAGCCAGCCCGCTGAGCCTCCAGGGACGTGACAGCAGCCCAGGTCCCCGAGCCTGTGGAAAATCGAGTACACGTCCTTTATTTTCTCTCCTTCTTTTTCTTTAACTGCATTTTTCTTCCATTTTCAAGCGACTTGAGGGACCATGTTGTGCCCCTTGCAGGTGTACAGCGTTGTGATTTAGTCGCACATATGCATATGTCTCTGCTTTTTAGGATCCTTTTCTTACATAGGCTGTGACAAAGTGTTGAACAGAGTCCCCTGTGTTGTAGAGTAGGTCCTTGTGGAGTAGGTATTGTATTTGTTCATGTATACATGTTACTGCCAACCTCCTAATGTATCCCTCTCCCCCATCTTTCCCGTTTGCTAAGCATAAGTTTGTTTTCTAAGTCTCTGAGTCTGTCGCTGTTTTGTGAATCAGTTGATTTGTATCAATTTTGAGATTCCATATGTAAGTCATAGCCCATGATATTTATCGACGTCCATCTGATTTACTTCACGTAGAGCATCTCGAGGTCCTCCTGTGTTGCTGCACATGGCAGTATTTCCTTCTTTTTTAAGGCTGAGTAGTATTCCATCGTAGATATGTACCGCATCTTCTGTATCCAGTCATCTGTCGGTGGACATTTTGCTTGCTTTGGTGTCTGGGTTGTCGTATATAGTGCTGCCATGCACGTTGGGGTGCGGGTAGGTTTTCGAACTATGGTTTTCTCTGGGTGTTTGCCCAGAAGTGGGATTGGGGGATCAGATGGTAGCTCTATGTTTTGTTATTGAAGGAGCCTCCCAACTGTACTCCCCAGTGGCTGTACCAGTTGCATTCCCCCCAGCAGTGGAGGAGGGTTTGCTTTCTCCATGCCCCCTCCGGAATTTATTGTAGGGAGACGTTTACATGATGGCCATCCTGACTGGTGTCAGATGATACCTCGTTGCTGTTTTGATTTGCAGTTCTGGAGTAATTGGTGATCTTCAGCATCTTTTCATGGTTTTTTGGTTTTGTTTTCTCCTTCTTTTGCAACAGTGTGAGTGCAGTGTACCTCTTGAAATTGTCTTCTGACAAATCCGGCCTGCTTTGAATTCTTTTCAATTACCTATCCTAGGACATTTCTTGAGCGCAGGTGTTATGTTTTTAAAGCCCTGCAGCCCTTTGTGAATCCTAGTGCCCAGAAGCACCTGTTGCCAAGTTGTTGTTCCAGGAATCATCCACAAGGCGGCGGGCTTCTTCGTGCCCATCTCTGGTCCCTCTGGCAACCAGAGCCTTAGCGAAAGAAAGTGGTGTTCCTGGGTTGTACCTTGGAGGGGCACGTGCCAGAACCAACACTCAAGGGCTTTTGTCTCCTTCCTTTCTGCCTGTTCCCCTCACCCCCCGACGCGTCGCAACCCTTGTCAAAGTGCCACACTGAGGGACGGTGCTGAGGGTCCTCTAGTTGGTACAACACAAAGGCAGGAGGCTGGAGGTGGGAACCCCAACGCCAGGAGATGTGGAGACCAGGTGACGTTTCAAAGCTCTTGCAGCCCAGAGGATCCACCCTCCTTTGGGTGCACTAGGCTTGGTTGAGCTATAGGAGGGCCTGCCTGGATCTGGAGATTGTAGTCCCATTTCGAGTGGACCAGACACTGCAGGTCCCGGGGGGGGGCTCATTTGCTGGCACATCCTCCCCAGTCCCCTCAGCCCCACGACAGGCAGCCTGGAGAGCCAGCCCGCTGAGCCTCCAGGGACGTGACAGCAGCCCAGGTCCCCGAGCCTGTGGAAAATCGAGTACACGTCCTTTATTTTCTCTCCTTCTTTTTCTTTAACTGCATTTTTCTTTCATTTTCAAGCGACTTGAGGGACCATGTTGTGCCCCTTGCAGGTGTACAGCGTTGTGATTTAGTCGTACATATGCATATGTCTCTGCTTTTTAGGATCCTTTTCTTATATAGGCTGTGACAAAGTGTTGAACAGAGTCCGCTGTGTTGTAGAGTAGGTCCTTGTGGAGTAGGTATTGTATTTGTTCATGTATACATGTTACTGCCAACCTCCTAATGTATCCCTCTCCCCCATCTTTCCCGTTTGCTACGCATGAGTTTGTTTTCTAAGTCTCTGAGTCTGTCGCTGTTTTGTGAATCAGTTGATTTGTATCAATTTTGAGATTCCATATGTAAGTCATAGCCCATGATATTTATCGACGTCCATCTGATTTACTTCACGTAGAGCATCTCGAGGTCCTTCTGTGTTGCTGCACATGGCAGTATTTCCTTCTTTTTTAAGGCTGAGTAGTATTCCATCATAAATATGTACCGCATCTTCTGTATCCAGTCATCTGTCGGTGGATATTTTGCTTGCTTTGGTGTCTGGGTTGTCGTATATAGTGCTGCCATGCACGTTGGGGTGCGGGTAGGTTTTCGAACTATGGTTTTCTCTGGGTGTTTGCCCAGAAGTGGGATTGGGGGATCAGACGGTAGCTCTATGTTTTGTTATTGAAGGAGCCTCCCAACTGTACTCCCCAGTGGCTGTACCAGTTGCATTCCCCCCAGCAGTGGAGGAGGGTTTGCTTTCTCCATGCCCTCTCCGGAATTTATTGTAGGGAGACGCTTACATGATGGCCATCCTGACTGGTGTCAGATGATACCTCGTTGCTGTTTTGATTTGCAGTTCTGAAGTAATTGGTGATCTTCAGCATCTTTTCATGTTTTTTTGGTTTTGTTTTCTCCTTCTTTTGCAACAGTGTGAGTGCAGTGTACCTCTTGAAATTGTCTTCTGACAAATCCGGCCTGCTTTGAATTCTTTTCAGTTACCTATCCTAGGACAGTTCTTGAGCGCAGGTGTTATGTTTTTAAAGCCCTGCAGCCCTTTGTGAATCCTAGTGCCCAGAAGCACCTGTTGCCAAGTTGTTGTTACAGGAATCATCCACAAGGCAGCGGGCTTCTTCGTGCCCATCTCTGGTCCCTCTGGCAACCAGAGCCTTAGCGAAAGAAAGTGGTGTTCCTGGGTTGTACCTTGGAGGGGCACGTGCCAGGACCAACACTCAAGGGCTTTTGTCTCCTTCCTTTCTGCCTGTTCCCCTCACCCCCCGACGCGTCGCAACCCTTGTCAAAGTGCCACACTGAGGGACGGTGCTGAGGGTCCTCTAGTTGGTACAACACAAAGGCAGGAGGCTGGAGGTGGGAACCCCAACGCCAGGAGATGTGGAGACCAGGTGACGTTTCAAAGCTCTTGCAGCCCAGAGGATCCACCCTCCTTTGGGTGCACTAGGCTTGGTTGAGCTATAGGAGGGCCTGCCTGGATCTGGAGATTGTGGTCCCATTTCGAGTGGACCAGACACTGCAGGTCCCCGGGGGGGCTCATTTGCTGGCACATCCTCCCCAGTCCCCTCAGCCCCACGACAGGCAGCCTGGAGAGCCAGCCCGCTGAGCCTCCAGGGACGTGACAGCAGCCCAGGTCCCCGAGCCTGTGGAAAATCGAGTACACGTCCTTTATTTTCTCTCCTTCTTTTTCTTTAACTACATTTTTCTTTCATTTTCAAGCGACTTGAGGGACCATGTTGTGCCCCTTGCAGGTGTACAGCGTTGTGATTTAGTCGTACCTATGCATATGTCTCTGCTTTTTAGGATCCTTTTCTTATATAGGCTGTGACAAAGTGTTGAACAGAGTCCCCTGTGTTGTAGAGTAGGTCCTTGTGGAGTAGGTATTGTATTTGTTCATGTATACATGTTACTGCCAACCTCCTAATGTATCCCTCTCCCCCATCTTTCCCGTTTGCTAAGCATAAGTTTGTTTTCTAAGTCTCTGAGTCTGTCGCTGTTTTGTGAATCAGTTGATTTGTATCAATTTTGAGATTCCATATGTAAGTCATAGCCCATGATATTTATCGACGTCCATCTGATTTACTTCACGTAGAGCATCTCGAGGTCCTCCTGTGTTGCTGCACATGGCAGTATTTCCTTCTGTTTTAAGGCTGAGTAGTATTCCATCGTAGATATGTACCGCATCTTCTGTATCCAGTCATCTGTCGGTGGATATTTTGCTTGCTTTGGTGTCTGGGTTGTCGTATATAGTGCTGCCATGCACGTTGGGGTGCGGGTAGGCTTTCGAACTATGGTTTTCTCTGGGTGTTTGCCCAGAAGTGGGATTGGGGGATCAGATGGTAGCTCTATGTTTTGTTATTGAAGGAGCCTCCCAACTGTACTCCTCAGTGGCTGTACCAGTTGCATTCCCCCCAGCAGTGGAGGAGGGTTTGCTTTCTCCATACCCTCTCCGGAATTTATTGTAGGGAGACGTTTACATGATGGCCATCCTGACTGGTGTCAGATGATACCTCGTTGCTGTTTTGATTTGCAGTTCTGGAGTAATTGGTGATCTTCAGCATCTTTTCATGGTTTTTTGGTTTTGTTTTCTCCTTCTTTTGCAACAGTGTGAGTTCAATGTACCTCTTGAAATTGTCTTCTGACAAATCCGGCCTGCTTTGAATTCTTTTCAATTACCTATCCTAGGACATTTCTTGAGCGCAGGTGTCATGTTTTTAAAGCCCTGCAGCCCTTTGTGAATCCTAGTGCCCAGAAGCACCTGTTGCCAAGTTGTTGTTCCAGGAATCATCCACAAGGCGGCGGGCTTCTTCGTGCCCATCTCTGGTCCCTCTGGCAACCAGAGCCTTAGCGAAAGAAAGTGGTGTTCCTGGGTTGTACCTTGGAGGGGCACGTGCCAGAACCAACACTCAAGGGCTTTTGTCTCCTTCCTTTCTGCCTGTTCCCCTCACCCCCCGACGCGTCGCAACCCTTGTCAAAGTGCCACACTGAGGGACGGTGCTGAGGGTCCTCTAGTTGGTACAACACAAAGGCAGGAGGCTGGAGGTGGGAACCCCAACGCCAGGAGATGTGGAGACCAGGTGACGTTTCAAAGCTCTTGCAGCCCAGAGGATCCACCCTCCTTTGGGTGCACTAGGCTTGGTTGAGCTATAGGAGGGCCTGCCTGGATCTGGAGATTGTGGTCCCATTTCGAGTGGACCAGACACTGCAGGTCCCCGGGGGGGCTCATTTGCTGGCACATCCTCCCCAGTCCCCTCAGCCCCACGACAGGCAGCCTGGAGAGCCAGCCCGCTGAGCCTCCAGGGACGTGACAGCAGCCCAGGTCCCCGAGCCTGTGGAAAATCGAGTACACGTCCTTTATTTTCTCTCCTTCTTTTTCTTTAACTGCATTTTTCTTCCATTTTCAAGCGACTTGAGGGACCATGTTGTGCCCCTTGCAGGTGTACAGCGTTGTGATTTAGTCGTACATATGCATATGTCTCTGCTTTTTAGGATCCTTTTCTTATATAGGCTGTGACAAAGTGTTGAACAGAGTCCCCTGTGTTGTAGAGTAGGTCCTTGTGGAGTAGGTATTGTATTTGTTCATGTATACATGTTACTGCCAACCTCCTAATGTATCTCTCTCCCCCATCTTTCCCGTTTGCTAAGCATAAGTTTGTTTTCTAAGTCTCTGAGTCTGTCGCTGTTTTGTGAATCAGTTGATTTGTATCAATTTTGAGATTCCATATGTAAGTCATAGCCCATGATATTTATCGACGTCCATCTGATTTACTTCACGTAGAGCATCTCGAGGTCCTCCTGTGTTGCTGCACATGGCAGTATTTCCTTCTGTTTTAAGGCTGAGTAGTATTCCATCGTAGATATGTACCGCATCTTCTGTATCCAGTCATCTGTCGGTGGATATTTTGCTTGCTTTGGTGTCTGGGTTGTCGTATATAGTGCTGCCATGCACGTTGGGGTGCGGGTAGGCTTTCGAACTATGGTTTTCTCTGGGTGTTTGCCCAGAAGTGGGATTGGGGGATCAGATGGTAGCTCTATGTTTTGTTATTGAAGGAGCCTCCCAACTGTACTCCCCAGTGGCTGTACCAGTTGCATTCCCCCCAGCAGTGGAGGAGGGTTTGCTTTCTCCATGCCCTCTCCGGAATTTATTGTAGGGAGACGCTTACATGATGGCCATCCTGACTGGTGTCAGATGATACCTCGTTGCTGTTTTGATTTGCAGTTCTGAAGTAATTGGTGATCTTCAGCATCTTTTCATGTTTTTTTGGTTTTGTTTTCTCCTTCTTTTGCAACAGTGTGAGTGCAGTGTACCTCTTGAAATTGTCTTCTGACAAATCCGGCCTGCTTTGAATTCTTTTCAGTTACCTATCCTAGGACAGTTCTTGAGCGCAGGTGTTATGTTTTTAAAGCCCTGCAGCCCTTTGTGAATCCTAGTGCCCAGAAGCACCTGTTGCCAAGTTGTTGTTACAGGAATCATCCACAAGGCAGCGGGCTTCTTCGTGCCCATCTCTGGTCCCTCTGGCAACCAGAGCCTTAGCGAAAGAAAGTGGTGTTCCTGGGTTGTACCTTGGAGGGGCACGTGCCAGGACCAACACTCAAGGGCTTTTGTCTCCTTCCTTTCTGCCTCTTCCCCTCACCCCCCGACGCGTCGCAACCCTTGTCAAAGTGCCACACTGAGGGACGGTGCTGAGGGTCCTCTAGTTGGTACAACACAAAGGCAGGAGGCTGGAGGTGGGAACCCCAACGCCAGGAGATGTGGAGACCAGGTGACGTTTCAAAGCTCTTGCAGCCCAGAGGATCCACCCTCCTTTGGGTGCACTAGGCTTGGTTGAGCTATAGGAGGGCCTGCCTGGATCTGGAGATTGTGGTCCCATTTCGAGTGGACCAGACACTGCAGGTCCCCGGGGGGGCTCATTTGCTGGCACATCCTCCCCAGTCCCCTCAGCCCCACGACAGGCAGCCTGGAGAGCCAGCCCGCTGAGCCTCCAGGGACGTGACAGCAGCCCAGGTCCCCGAGCCTGTGGAAAATCGAGTACACGTCCTTTATTTTCTCTCCTTCTTTTTCTTTAACTACATTTTTCTTTCATTTTCAAGCGACTTGAGGGACCATGTTGTGCCCCTTGCAGGTGTACAGCGTTGTGATTTAGTCGTACCTATGCATATGTCTCTGCTTTTTAGGATCCTTTTCTTATATAGGCTGTGACAAAGTGTTGAACAGAGTCCCCTGTGTTGTAGAGTAGGTCCTTGTGGAGTAGGTATTGTATTTGTTCATGTATACATGTTACTGCCAACCTCCTAATGTATCCCTCTCCCCCATCTTTCCCGTTTGCTAAGCATAAGTTTGTTTTCTAAGTCTCTGAGTCTGTCGCTGTTTTGTGAATCAGTTGATTTGTATCAATTTTGAGATTCCATATGTAAGTCATAGCCCATGATATTTATCGACGTCCATCTGATTTACTTCACGTAGAGCATCTCGAGGTCCTTCTGTGTTGCTGCACATGGCAGTATTTCCTTCTGTTTTAAGGCTGAGTAGTATTCCATCGTAGATATGTACCGCATCTTCTGTATCCAGTCATCTGTCGGTGGATATTTTGCTTGCTTTGGTGTCTGGGTTGTCGTATATAGTGCTGCCATGCACGTTGGGGTGCGGGTAGGCTTTCGAACTATGGTTTTCTCTGGGTGTTTGCCCAGAAGTGGGATTGGGGGATCAGATGGTAGCTCTATGTTTTGTTATTGAAGGAGCCTCCCAACTGTACTCCTCAGTGGCTGTACCAGTTGCATTCCCCCCAGCAGTGGAGGAGGGTTTGCTTTCTCCATACCCTCGCCGGAATTTATTGTAGGGAGACGTTTACATGATGGCCATCCTGACTGGTGTCAGATGATACCTCGTTGCTGTTTTGATTTGCAGTTCTGGAGTAATTGGTGATCTTCAGCATCTTTTCATGGTTTTTTGGTTTTGTTTTCTCCTTCTTTTGCAACAGTGTGAGTTCAGTGTACCTCTTGAAATTGTCTTCTGACAAATCCGGCCTGCTTTGAATTCTTTTCAATTACCTATCCTAGGACATTTCTTGAGCGCAGGTGTCATGTTTTTAAAGCCCTGCAGCCCTTTGTGAATCCTAGTGCCCAGAAGCACCTGTTGCCAAGTTGTTGTTCCAGGAATCATCCACAAGGCGGCGGGCTTCTTCGTGCCCATCTCTGGTCCCTCTGGCAACCAGAGCCTTAGCGAAAGAAAGTGGTGTTCCTGGGTTGTACCTTGGAGGGGCACGTGCCAGAACCAACACTCAAGGGCTTTTGTCTCCTTCCTTTCTGCCTGTTCCCCTCACCCCCCGACGCGTCGCAACCCTTGTCAAAGTGCCACACTGAGGGACGGTGCTGAGGGTCCTCTAGTTGGTACAACACAAAGGCAGGAGGCTGGAGGTGGGAACCCCAACGCCAGGAGATGTGGAGACCAGGTGACGTTTCAAAGCTCTTGCAGCCCAGAGGATCCACCCTCCTTTGGGTGCACTAGGCTTGGTTGAGCTATAGGAGGGCCTGCCTGGATCTGGAGATTGTGGTCCCATTTCGAGTGGACCAGACACTGCAGGTCCCCGGGGGGGCTCATTTGCTGGCACATCCTCCCCAGTCCCCTCAGCCCCACGACAGGCAGCCTGGAGAGCCAGCCCGCTGAGCCTCCAGGGACGTGACAGCAGCCCAGGTCCCCGAGCCTGTGGAAAATCGAGTACACGTCCTTTATTTTCTCTCCTTCTTTTTCTTTAACTGCATTTTTCTTCCATTTTCAAGCGACTTGAGGGACCATGTTGTGCCCCTTGCAGGTGTACAGCGTTGTGATTTAGTCGTACATATGCATATGTCTCTGCTTTTTAGGATCCTTTTCTTATATAGGCTGTGACAAAGTGTTGAACAGAGTCCCCTGTGTTGTAGAGTAGGTCCTTGTGGAGTAGGTATTGTATTTGTTCATGTATACATGTTACTGCCAACCTCCTAATGTATCCCTCTCCCCCATCTTTCCCGTTTGCTAAGCATAAGTTTGTTTTCTAAGTCTCTGAGTCTGTCGCTGTTTTGTGAATCAGTTGATTTGTATCAATTTTGAGATTCCATATGTAAGTCATAGCCCATGATATTTATCGACGTCCATCTGATTTACTTCACGTAGAGCATCTCGAGGTCCTCCTGTGTTGCTGCACATGGCAGTATTTCCTTCTGTTTTAAGGCTGAGTAGTATTCCATCGTAGATATGTACCGCATCTTCTGTATCCAGTCATCTGTCGGTGGACATTTTGCTTGCTTTGGTGTCTGGGTTGTCGTATATAGTGCTGCCATGCACGTTGGGGTGCGGGTAGGCTTTCGAACTATGGTTTTCTCTGGGTGTTTGCCCAGAAGTGGGATTGGGGGATCAGATGGTAGCTCTATGTTTTGTTATTGAAGGAGCCTCCCAACTGTACTCCCCAGTGGCTGTACCAGTTGCATTCCCCCCAGCAGTGGAGGAGGGTTTGCTTTCTCCATGCCCTCTCCGGAATTTACTGTAGGGAGACGTTTACATGATGGCCATCCTGACTGGTGTCAGATGATACCTCGTTGCTGTTTTGATTTGCAGTTCTGAAGTAATTGGTGATCTTCAGCATCTTTTCATGTTTTTTTGGTTTTGTTTTCTCCTTCTTTTGCAACAGTGTGAGTGCAGTGTACCTCTTGAAATTGTCTTCTGACAAATCCGGCCTGCTTTGAATTCTTTTCAATTACCTATCCTAGGACATTTCTTGAGCGCAGGTGTTATGTTTTTAAAGCCCTGCAGCCCTTTGTGAATCCTAGTGCCCAGAAGCACCTGTTGCCAAGTTGTTGTTACAGGAATCATCCACAAGGCGGCGGGCTTCTTCGTGCCCATCTCTGGTCCCTCTGGCAACCAGAGCCTTAGCGAAAGAAAGTGGTGTTCCTGGGTTGTACCTTGGAGGGGCACGTGCGAGAACCAACACTCAAGGGCTTTTGTCTCCTTCCTTTCTGCCTGTTCCCCTCACCCCCCGACGCGTCGCAACCCTTGTCAAAGTGCCACACTGAGGGACGGTGCTGAGGGTCCTCTAGTTGGTACAACACAAAGGCAGGAGGCTGGAGGTGAGAACCCCAACGCCAGGAGATGTGGAGACCAGGTGACGTTTCAAAGCTCTTGCAGCCCAGAGGATCCACCCTCCTTTGGGTGCACTAGGCTTGGTTGAGCTATAGGAGGGCCTGCCTGGATCTGGAGATTGTGGTCCCATTTCGAGTGGACCAGACACTGCAGGTCCCCGGGGGGGCTCATTTGCTGGCACATCCTCCCCAGTCCCCTCAGCCCCACGACAGGCAGCCTGGAGAGCCAGCCCGCTGAGCCTCCAGGGACGTGACAGCAGCCCAGGTCCCCGAGCCTGTGGAAAATCGAGTACACGTCCTTTATTTTCTCTCCTTCTTTTTCTTTAACTGCATTTTTCTTTCATTTTCAAGCGACTTGAGGGACCATGTTGTGCCCCTTGCAGGTGTACAGCGTTGTGATTTAGTCGTACATATGCATATGTCTCTGCTTTTTAGGATCCTTTTCTTATATAGGCTGTGACAAAGTGTTGAACAGAGTCCCCTGTGTTGTAGAGTAGGTCCTTGTGGAGTAGGTATTGTATTTGTTCATGTATACATGTTACTGCCAACCTCCTAATGTATCCCTCTCCCCCATCTTTCCCGTTTGCTAAGCATAAGTTTGTTTTCTAAGTCTCTGAGTCTGTCGCTGTTTTGTGAATCAGTTGATTTGTATCAATTTTGAGATTCCATATGTAAGCCATAGCCCATGATATTTATCGACGTCCATCTGATTTACTTCACGTAGAGCATCTCGAGGTCCTTCTGTGTTGCTGCACATGGCAGTATTTCCTTCTGTTTTAAGGCTGAGTAGTATTCCATCGTAGATATGTACCGCATCTTCTGTATCCAGTCATCTGTCGGTGGATATTTTGCTTGCTTTGGTGTCTGGGTTGTCGTATATAGTGCTGCCATGCACGTTGGGGTGCGGGTAGGCTTTCGAACTATGGTTTTCTCTGGGTGTTTGCCCAGAAGTGGGATTGGGGGATCAGACGGTAGCTCTATGTTTTGTTATTGAACGAGCCTCCCAACTGTACTCCTCAGTGGCTGTACCAGTTGCATTCCCCCCAGCAGTGGAGGAGGGTTTGCTTTCTCCATACCCTCGCCGGAATTTATTGTAGGGAGACGTTTACCTGATGGCCATCCTGACTGGTGTCAGATGATACCTCGTTGCTGTTTTGATTTGCAGTTCTGAAGTAATTGGTGATCTTCAGCATCTTTTCATGTTTTTTTGGTTTTGTTTTCTCCTTCTTTTACAACAGTGTGAGTGCAGTGTACCTCTTGAAATTGTCTTCTGACAAATCCGGCCTGCTTTGAATTCTTTTCAATTACCTATCCTAGGACATTTCTTGATCGCAGGTGTTATGTTTTTAAAGCCCTGCAGCCCTTTGTGAATCCTAGTGCCCAGAAGCACCTGTTGCCAAGTTGTTGTTACAGGAATCATCCACAAGGCGGCGGGCTTCTTCGTGCCCATCTCTGGTCCCTCTGGCAACCAGAGCCTTAGCGAAAGAAAGTGGTGTTCCTGGGTTGTACCTTGGAGGGGCACGTGCGAGAACCAACACTCAAGGGCTTTTGTCTCCTTCCTTTCTGCCTGTTCCCCTCACCCCCCGACGCGTCGCAACCCTTGTCAAAGTGCCACACTGAGGGACGGTGCTGAGGGTCCTCTAGTTGGTACAACACAAAGGCAGGAGGCTGGAGGTGGGAACCCCAACGCCAGGAGATGTGGAGACCAGGTGACGTTTCAAAGCTCTTGCAGCCCAGAGGATCCACCCTCCTTTGGGTGCACTAGGCTTGGTTGAGCTATAGGAGGGCCTGCCTGGATCTGGAGATTGTGGTCCCATTTCGAGTGGACCAGACACTGCAGGTCCCCGGGGGGGCTCATTTGCTGGCACATCCTCCCCAGTCCCCTCAGCCCCACGACAGGCAGCCTGGAGAGCCAGCCCGCTGAGCCTCCAGGGACGTGACAGCAGCCCAGGTCCCCGAGCCTGTGGAAAATCGAGTACACGTCCTTTATTTTCTCTCCTTCTTTTTCTTTAACTGCATTTTTCTTTCATTTTCAAGCGACTTGAGGGACCATGTTGTGCCCCTTGCAGGTGTACAGCGTTGTGATTTAGTCGTACATATGCATATGTCTCTGCTTTTTAGGATCCTTTTCTTATATAGGCTGTGACAAAGTGTTGAACAGAGTCCCCTGTGTTGTAGAGTAGGTCCTTGTGGAGTAGGTATTGTATTTGTTCATGTATACATGTTACTGCCAACCTCCTAATGTATCCCTCTCCCCCATCTTTCCCGTTTGCTAAGCATGAGTATGTTTTCTAAGTCTCTGAGTCTGTCGCTGTTTTGTGAATCAGTTGATTTGTATCAATTTTGAAATTCCATATGTAAGTCATAGCCCATGATATTTATCGACGTCCATCTGATTTACTTCACGTAGAGCATCTCGAGGTCCTTCTGTGTTGCTGCACATGGCAGTATTTCCTTCTTTTTTAAGGCTGAGTAGTATTCCATCGTAGATATGTACCGCATCTTCTGTATCCAGTCATCTGTCGGTGGACATTTTGCTTGCTTTGGTGTCTGGGTTGTCGTATATAGTGCTGCCATGCACGTTGGGGTGCGGGTAGGTTTTCGAACTATGGTTTTCTCTGGGTGTTTGCCCAGAAGTGGGATTGGGGGATCAGATGGTAGCTCTATGTTTTGTTATTGAAGGAGCCTCCCAACTGTACTCCCCAGTGGCTGTACCAGTTGCATTCCCCCCAGCAGTGGAGGAGGGTTTGCTTTCTCCATGCCCTCTCCGGAATTTACTGTAGGGAGACGTTTACATGATGGCCATCCTGACTGGGGTCAGATGATACCTCGTTGCTGTTTTGATTTGCAGTTCTGAAGTAATTGGTGATCTTCAGCATCTTTTCATGGTTTTTTGGTTTTGTTTTCTCCTTCTTTTGCAACAGTGTGAGTGCAGTGTACCTCTTGAAATTGTCTTCTGACCAATCCGGCCTGTTTTGAATTCTTTTCAATTACCTATCCTAGGACATTTCTTGAGCGCAGGTGTTATGTTTTTAAAGCCCTGCAGCCCTTTGTGAATCCTAGTGCCCAGAAGCACCTGTTGCCAAGTTGTTGTTCCAGGAATCATCCACAAGGCGGCGGGCTTCTTCGTGCCCATCTCTGGTCCCTCTGGCAACCAGAGCCTTAGCGAAAGAAAGTGGTGTTCCTGGGTCGTACCTTGGAGGGGCACGTGCGAGAACCAACACTCAAGGGCTTTTGTCTCCTTCCTTTCTGCCTGTTCCCCTCACCCCCCGACGCGTCGCAACCCTTGTCAAAGTGCCACACTGAGGGATGGTGCTGAGGGTCCTCTAGTTGGTACAACACAAAGGCAGGAGGCTGGAGGTGGGAACCCCAACGCCAGGAGATGTGGAGACCAGGTGACGTTTCAAAGCTCTTGCAGCCCAGAGGATCCACCCTCCTTTGGGTGCACTAGGCTTGGTTGAGCTATAGGAGGGCCTGCCTGGATCTGGAGATTGTGGTCCCATTTCGAGTGGACCAGACACTGCAGGTCCCCGGGGGGGCTCATTTGCTGGCACATCCTCCCCAGTCCCCTCAGCCCCACGACAGGCAGCCTGGAGAGCCAGCCCGCTGAGCCTCCAGGGACGTGACAGCAGCCCAGGTCCCCGAGCCTGTGGAAAATCGAGTACACGTCCTTTATTTTCTCTCCTTCTTTTTCTTTAACTGCATTGTTCTTTCATTTTCAAACGACTTGAGGGACCATGTTGTGCCCCTTGCAGGTGTACAGCGTTGTGATTTAGTCGTACATATGCATATGTCTCTGCTTTTTAGGATCCTTTTCTTATATAGGCTGTGACAAAGTGTTGAACAGAGTCCCCTGTGTTGTAGAGTAGGTCCTTGTGGAGTAGGTATTGTATTTGTTCATGTATACATGTTACTGCCAACCTCCTAATGTATCCCTCTCCCCCATCTTTCCCGTTTGCTAAGCATGAGTTTGTTTTCTAAGTCTCTGAGTCTGTCGCTGTTTTGTGAATCAGTTGATTTGTATCAATTTTGAGATTCCATATGTAAGTCATAGCCCATGATATTTATCGACGTCCATCTGATTTACTTCACGTAGAGCATCTCGAGGTCCTTCTGTGTTGCTGCACATGGCAGTATTTCCTTCTTTTTTAAGGCTGAGTAGTATTCCATCGTAGATATGTACCGCATCTTCTGTATCCAGTCATCTGTCGGTGGACATTTTGCTTGCTTTGGTGTCTGGGTTGTCGTATATAGTGCTGCCATGCACGTTGGGGTGCGGGTAGGTTTTCGAACTATGGTTTTCTCTGGGTGTTTGCCCAGAAGTGGGATTGGGGGATCAGATGGTAGCTCTATGTTTTGTTATTGAAGGAGCCTCCCAACTGTACTCCCCAGTGGCTGTACCAGTTGCATTCCCCCCAGCAGTGGAGGAGGGTTTGCTTTCTCCATGCCCTCTCCGGAATTTACTGTAGGGAGACGTTTACATGATGGCCATCCTGACTGGGGTCAGATGATACCTCGTTGCTGTTTTGATTTGCAGTTCTGAAGTAATTGGTGATCTTCAGCATCTTTTCATGGTTTTTTGGTTTTGTTTTCTCCTTCTTTTGCAACAGTGTGAGTGCAGTGTACCTCTTGAAATTGTCTTCTGACCAATCCGGCCTGTTTTGAATTCTTTTCAATTACCTATCCTAGGACATTTCTTGAGCGCAGGTGTTATGTTTTTAAAGCCCTGCAGCCCTTTGTGAATCCTAGTGCCCAGAAGCACCTGTTGCCAAGTTGTTGTTCCAGGAATCATCCACAAGGCGGCGGGCTTCTTCGTGCCCATCTCTGGTCCCTCTGGCAACCAGAGCCTTAGCGAAAGAAAGTGGTGTTCCTGGGTCGTACCTTGGAGGGGCACGTGCGAGAACCAACACTCAAGGGCTTTTGTCTCCTTCCTTTCTGCCTGTTCCCCTCACCCCCTGACGCGTCGCAACCCTTGTCAAAGTGCCACACTGAGGGACGGTGCTGAGGGTCCTCTAGTTGGTACAATACAAAGGCAGGAGGCTGGAGGTGGGAACCCCAATGCCAGGAGATGTGGAGACCAGGTGACGTTTCAAAGCTCTTGCAGCCCAGAGGATCCACCCTCCTTTGGGTGCACTAGGCTTGGTTGAGCTATAGGAGGGCCTGCCTGGATCTGGAGATTGTGGTCCCTTTTCGAGTGGACCAGACACTGCAGGTCCCCGGGGGGGCTCATTTGCTGGCACATCCTCCCCAGTCCCCTCAGCCCCACGACAGGCAGCCTGGAGAGCCAGCCCGCTGAGCCTCCAGGGACGTGACAGCAGCCCAGGTCCCCGAGCCTGTGGAAAATCGAGTACACGTCCTTTATTTTCTCTCCTTCTTTTTCTTTAACTGCATTGTTCTTTCATTTTCAAGCGACTTGAGGGACCATGTTGTGCCCCTTGCAGGTGTACAGCGTTGTGATTTAGTCGTACATATGCATATGTCTCTGCTTTTTAGGATCCTTTTCTTATATAGGCTGTGACAAAGTGTTGAACAGAGTCCCCTGTGTTGTAGAGTAGGTCCTTGTGGAGTAGGTATTGTATTTGTTCATGTATACATGTTACTGCCAACCTCCTAATGTATCCCTCTCCCTCACCTTTCCCGTTTGCTAAGCATGAGTTTGTTTTCTAAGTCTCTGAGTCTGTCGCTGTTTTGTGAATCAGTTGATTTGTATCAATTTTGAGATTCCATATGTAAGTCATAGCCCATGATATTTATCGACGTCCATCTGATTTACTTCACGTAGAGCATCTCGAGGTCCTTCTGTGTTGCTGCACATGGCAGTATTTCCTTCTTTTTTAAGGCTGAGTAGTATTCCATCGTAGATATGTACCGCATCTTCTGTATCCAGTCATCTGTCGGTGGACATTTTGCTTGCTTTGGTGTCTGGGTTGTCGTATATAGTGCTGCCATGCACGTTGGGGTGCGGGTAGGTTTTCGAACTATGGTTTTCTCTGGGTGTTTGCCCAGAAGTGGGATTGGGGGATCAGATGGTAGCTCTATGTTTTGTTATTGAAGGAGCCTCCCAACTGTACTCCCCAGTGGCTGTACCAGTTGCATTCCCCCCAGCAGTGGAGGAGGGTTTGCTTTCTCCATGCCCTCTCCGGAATTTACTGTAGGGAGACGTTTACATGATGGCCATCCTGACTGGGGTCAGATGATACCTCGTTGCTGTTTTGATTTGCAGTTCTGAAGTAATTGGTGATCTTCAGCATCTTTTCATGGTTTTTTGGTTTTGTTTTCTCCTTCTTTTGCAACAGTGTGAGTGCAGTGTACCTCTTGAAATTGTCTTCTGACCGATCCGGCCTGTTTTGAATTCTTTTCAATTACCTATCCTAGGACATTTCTTGAGCGCAGGTGTTATGTTTTTAAAGCCCTGCAGCCCTTTGTGAATCCTAGTGCCCAGAAGCACCTGTTGCCAAGTTGTTGTTCCAGGAATCATCCACAAGGCGGCGGGCTTCTTCGTGCCCATCTCTGGTCCCTCTGGCAACCAGAGCCTTAGCGAAAGAAAGTGGTGTTCCTGGGTCGTACCTTGGAGGGGCACGTGCCAGGACCAACACTCAAGGGCTTTTGTCTCCTTCCTTTCTGCCTGTTCCCCTCACCCCCCGACGCGTCGCAACCCTTGTCAAAGTGCCACACTGAGGGACGGTGCTGAGGGTCCTCTAGTTGGTACAACACAGAGGCAGGAGGCTGGAGGTGGGAACCCCAACGCCAGGAGATGTGGAGACCAGGTGACGTTTCAAAGCTCTTGCAGCCCAGAGGATCCACCCTCCTTTGGGTGCACTAGGCTTGGTTGAGCTATAGGAGGGCCTGCCTGGATCTGGAGATTGTGGTCCCTTTTCGAGTGGACCAGACACTGCAGGTCCCCGGGGGGGCTCATTTGCTGGCACATCCTCCCCAGTCCCCTCAGCCCCACGACAGGCAGCCTGGAGAGCCAGCCCGCTGAGCCTCCAGGGACGTGACAGCAGCCCAGGTCCCCGAGCCTGTGGAAAATCGAGTACACGTCCTTTATTTTCTCTCCTTCTTTTTCTTTAACTGCATTTTTCTTCCATTTTCAAGCGACTTGAGGGACCATGTTGTGCCCCTTGCAGGTGTACAGCGTTGTGATTTAGTCGCACATATGCATATGTCTCTGCTTTTTAGGATCCTTTTCTTACATAGGCTGTGACAAAGTGTTGAACAGAGTCCCCTGTGTTGTAGAGTAGGTCCTTGTGGAGTAGGTATTGTATTTGTTCATGTATACATGTTACTGCCAACCTCCTAATGTATCCCTCTCCCCCATCTTTCCCGTTTGCTAAGCATAAGTTTGTTTTCTAAGTCTCTGAGTCTGTCGCTGTTTTGTGAATCAGTTGATTTGTATCAATTTTGAGATTCCATATGTAAGTCATAGCCCATGATATTTATCGACGTCCATCTGATTTACTTCACGTAGAGCATCTCGAGGTCCTCCTGTGTTGCTGCACATGGCAGTATTTCCTTCTGTTTTAAGGCTGAGTAGTATTCCATCGTAGATATGTACCGCATCTTCTGTATCCAGTCATCTGTCGGTGGACATTTTGCTTGCTTTGGTGTCTGGGTTGTCGTATATAGTGCTGCCATGCACGTTGGGGTGCGGGTAGGTTTTCGAACTATGGTTTTCTCTGGGTGTTTGCCCAGAAGTGGGATTGGGGGATCAGATGGTAGCTCTATGTTTTGTTATTGAAGGAGCCTCCCAACTGTACTCCCCAGTGGCTGTACCAGTTGCATTCCCCCCAGCAGTGGAGGAGGGTTTGCTTTCTCCATGCCCTCTCCGGAATTTATTGTAGGGAGACGTTTACATGATGGCCATCCTGACTGGTGTCAGATGATACCTCGTTGCTGTTTTGATTTGCAGTTCTGGAGTAATTGGTGATCTTCAGCATCTTTTCATGGTTTTTTGGTTTTGTTTTCTCCTTCTTTTGCAACAGTGTGAGTGCAGTGTACCTCTTGAAATTGTCTTCTGACAAATCCGGCCTGCTTTGAATTCTTTTCAATTACCTATCCTAGGACATTTCTTGAGCGCAGGTGTTATGTTTTTAAAGCCCTGCAGCCCTTTGTGAATCCTAGTGCCCAGAAGCACCTGTTGCCAAGTTGTTGTTCCAGGAATCATCCACAAGGCGGCGGGCTTCTTCGTGCCCATCTCTGGTCCCTCTGGCAACCAGAGCCTTAGCGAAAGAAAGTGGTGTTCCTGGGTTGTACCTTGGAGGGGCACGTGCCAGAACCAACACTCAAGGGCTTTTGTCTCCTTCCTTTCTGCCTGTTCCCCTCACCCCCCGACGCGTCGCAACCCTTGTCAAAGTGCCACACTGAGGGACGGTGCTGAGGGTCCTCTAGTTGGTACAACACAAAGGCAGGAGGCTGGAGGTGGGAACCCCAACGCCAGGAGATGTGGAGACCAGGTGACGTTTCAAAGCTCTTGCAGCCCAGAGGATCCACCCTCCTTTGGGTGCACTAGGCTTGGTTGAGCTATAGGAGGGCCTGCCTGGATCTGGAGATTGTAGTCCCATTTCGAGTGGACCAGACACTGCAGGTCCCGGGGGGGGGCTCATTTGCTGGCACATCCTCCCCAGTCCCCTCAGCCCCACGACAGGCAGCCTGGAGAGCCAGCCCGCTGAGCCTCCAGGGACGTGACAGCAGCCCAGGTCCCCGAGCCTGTGGAAAATCGAGTACACGTCCTTTATTTTCTCTCCTTCTTTTTCTTTAACTGCATTTTTCTTTCATTTTCAAGCGACTTGAGGGACCATGTTGTGCCCCTTGCAGGTGTACAGCGTTGTGATTTAGTCGTACATATGCATATGTCTCTGCTTTTTAGGATCCTTTTCTTATATAGGCTGTGACAAAGTGTTGAACAGAGTCCGCTGTGTTGTAGAGTAGGTCCTTGTGGAGTAGGTATTGTATTTGTTCATGTATACATGTTACTGCCAACCTCCTAATGTATCCCTCTCCCCCATCTTTCCCGTTTGCTACGCATGAGTTTGTTTTCTAAGTCTCTGAGTCTGTCGCTGTTTTGTGAATCAGTTGATTTGTATCAATTTTGAGATTCCATATGTAAGTCATAGCCCATGATATTTATCGACGTCCATCTGATTTACTTCACGTAGAGCATCTCGAGGTCCTTCTGTGTTGCTGCACATGGCAGTATTTCCTTCTTTTTTAAGGCTGAGTAGTATTCCATCATAAATATGTACCGCATCTTCTGTATCCAGTCATCTGTCGGTGGATATTTTGCTTGCTTTGGTGTCTGGGTTGTCGTATATAGTGCTGCCATGCACGTTGGGGTGCGGGTAGGTTTTCGAACTATGGTTTTCTCTGGGTGTTTGCCCAGAAGTGGGATTGGGGGATCAGACGGTAGCTCTATGTTTTGTTATTGAAGGAGCCTCCCAACTGTACTCCCCAGTGGCTGTACCAGTTGCATTCCCCCCAGCAGTGGAGGAGGGTTTGCTTTCTCCATGCCCTCTCCGGAATTTATTGTAGGGAGACGCTTACATGATGGCCATCCTGACTGGTGTCAGATGATACCTCGTTGCTGTTTTGATTTGCAGTTCTGAAGTAATTGGTGATCTTCAGCATCTTTTCATGTTTTTTTGGTTTTGTTTTCTCCTTCTTTTGCAACAGTGTGAGTGCAGTGTACCTCTTGAAATTGTCTTCTGACAAATCCGGCCTGCTTTGAATTCTTTTCAGTTACCTATCCTAGGACAGTTCTTGAGCGCAGGTGTTATGTTTTTAAAGCCCTGCAGCCCTTTGTGAATCCTAGTGCCCAGAAGCACCTGTTGCCAAGTTGTTGTTACAGGAATCATCCACAAGGCAGCGGGCTTCTTCGTGCCCATCTCTGGTCCCTCTGGCAACCAGAGCCTTAGCGAAAGAAAGTGGTGTTCCTGGGTTGTACCTTGGAGGGGCACGTGCCAGGACCAACACTCAAGGGCTTTTGTCTCCTTCCTTTCTGCCTCTTCCCCTCACCCCCCGACGCGTCGCAACCCTTGTCAAAGTGCCACACTGAGGGACGGTGCTGAGGGTCCTCTAGTTGGTACAACACAAAGGCAGGAGGCTGGAGGTGGGAACCCCAACGCCAGGAGATGTGGAGACCAGGTGACGTTTCAAAGCTCTTGCAGCCCAGAGGATCCACCCTCCTTCGGGTGCACTAGGCTTGGTTGAGCTATAGGAGGGCCTGCCTGGATCTGGAGATTGTGGTCCCATTTCGAGTGGACCAGACACTGCAGGTCCCCGGGGGGGCTCATTTGCTGGCACATCCTCCCCAGTCCCCTCAGCCCCACGACAGGCAGCCTGGAGAGCCAGCCCGCTGAGCCTCCAGGGACGTGACAGCAGCCCAGGTCCCCGAGCCTGTGGAAAATCGAGTACACGTCCTTTATTTTCTCTCCTTCTTTTTCTTTAACTACATTTTTCTTTCATTTTCAAGCGACTTGAGGGACCATGTTGTGCCCCTTGCAGGTGTACAGCGTTGTGATTTAGTCGTACCTATGCATATGTCTCTGCTTTTTAGGATCCTTTTCTTATATAGGCTGTGACAAAGTGTTGAACAGAGTCCCCTGTGTTGTAGAGTAGGTCCTTGTGGAGTAGGTATTGTATTTGTTCATGTATACATGTTACTGCCAACCTCCTAATGTATCCCTCTCCCCCATCTTTCCCGTTTGCTAAGCATAAGTTTGTTTTCTAAGTCTCTGAGTCTGTCGCTGTTTTGTGAATCAGTTGATTTGTATCAATTTTGAGATTCCATATGTAAGTCATAGCCCATGATATTTATCGACGTCCATCTGATTTACTTCACGTAGAGCATCTCGAGGTCCTCCTGTGTTGCTGCACATGGCAGTATTTCCTTCTGTTTTAAGGCTGAGTAGTATTCCATCGTAGATATGTACCGCATCTTCTGTATCCAGTCATCTGTCGGTGGATATTTTGCTTGCTTTGGTGTCTGGGTTGTCGTATATAGTGCTGCCATGCACGTTGGGGTGCGGGTAGGCTTTCGAACTATGGTTTTCTCTGGGTGTTTGCCCAGAAGTGGGATTGGGGGATCAGATGGTAGCTCTATGTTTTGTTATTGAAGGAGCCTCCCAACTGTACTCCTCAGTGGCTGTACCAGTTGCATTCCCCCCAGCAGTGGAGGAGGGTTTGCTTTCTCCATACCCTCTCCGGAATTTATTGTAGGGAGACGTTTACATGATGGCCATCCTGACTGGTGTCAGATGATACCTCGTTGCTGTTTTGATTTGCAGTTCTGGAGTAATTGGTGATCTTCAGCATCTTTTCATGGTTTTTTGGTTTTGTTTTCTCCTTCTTTTGCAACAGTGTGAGTTCAGTGTACCTCTTGAAATTGTCTTCTGACAAATCCGGCCTGCTTTGAATTCTTTTCAATTACCTATCCTAGGACATTTCTTGAGCGCAGGTGTCATGTTTTTAAAGCCCTGCAGCCCTTTGTGAATCCTAGTGCCCAGAAGCACCTGTTGCCAAGTTGTTGTTCCAGGAATCATCCACAAGGCGGCGGGCTTCTTCGTGCCCATCTCTGGTCCCTCTGGCAACCAGAGCCTTAGCGAAAGAAAGTGGTGTTCCTGGGTTGTACCTTGGAGGGGCACGTGCCAGAACCAACACTCAAGGGCTTTTGTCTCCTTCCTTTCTGCCTGTTCCCCTCACCCCCCGACGTGTCGCAACCCTTGTCAAAGTGCCACACTGAGGGACGGTGCTGAGGGTCCTCTAGTTGGTACAACACAAAGGCAGGAGGCTGGAGGTGGGAACCCCAACGCCAGGAGATGTGGAGACCAGGTGACGTTTCAAAGCTCTTGCAGCCCAGAGGATCCACCCTCCTTTGGGTGCACTAGGCTTGGTTGAGCTATAGGAGGGCCTGCCTGGATCTGGAGATTGTGGTCCCATTTCGAGTGGACCAGACACTGCAGGTCCCCGGGGGGGCTCATTTGCTGGCACATCCTCCCCAGTCCCCTCAGCCCCACGACAGGCAGCCTGGAGAGCCAGCCCGCTGAGCCTCCAGGGACGTGACAGCAGCCCAGGTCCCCGAGCCTGTGGAAAATCGAGTACACGTCCTTTATTTTCTCTCCTTCTTTTTCTTTAACTGCATTTTTCTTCCATTTTCAAGCGACTTGAGGGACCATGTTGTGCCCCTTGCAGGTGTACAGCGTTGTGATTTAGTCGTACATATGCATATGTCTCTGCTTTTTAGGATCCTTTTCTTATATAGGCTGTGACAAAGTGTTGAACAGAGTCCCCTGTGTTGTAGAGTAGGTCCTTGTGGAGTAGGTATTGTATTTGTTCATGTATACATGTTACTGCCAACCTCCTAATGTATCCCTCTCCCCCATCTTTCCCGTTTGCTAAGCATAAGTTTGTTTTCTAAGTCTCTGAGTCTGTCGCTGTTTTGTGAATCAGTTGATTTGTATCAATTTTGAGATTCCATATGTAAGTCATAGCCCATGATATTTATCGACGTCCATCTGATTTACTTCACGTAGAGCATCTCGAGGTCCTCCTGTGTTGCTGCACATGGCAGTATTTCCTTCTGTTTTAAGGCTGAGTAGTATTCCATCGTAGATATGTACCGCATCTTCTGTATCCAGTCATCTGTCGGTGGACATTTTGCTTGCTTTGGTGTCTGGGTTGTCGTATATAGTGCTGCCATGCACGTTGGGGTGCGGGTAGGTTTTCGAACTATGGTTTTCTCTGGGTGTTTGCCCAGAAGTGGGATTGGGGGATCAGATGGTAGCTCTATGTTTTGTTATTGAAGGAGCCTCCCAACTGTACTCCCCAGTGGCTGTACCAGTTGCATTCCCCCCAGCAGTGGAGGAGGGTTTGCTTTCTCCATGCCCTCTCCGGAATTTACTGTAGGGAGACGTTTACATGATGGCCATCCTGACTGGTGTCAGATGATACCTCGTTGCTGTTTTGATTTGCAGTTCTGAAGTAATTGGTGATCTTCAGCATCTTTTCATGTTTTTTTGGTTTTGTTTTCTCCTTCTTTTGCAACAGTGTGAGTGCAGTGTACCTCTTGAAATTGTCTTCTGACAAATCCGGCCTGCTTTGAATTCTTTTCAATTACCTATCCTAGGACATTTCTTGAGCGCAGGTGTCATGTTTTTAAAGCCCTGCAGCCCTTTGTGAATCCTAGTGCCCAGAAGCACCTGTTGCCAAGTTGTTGTTCCAGGAATCATCCACAAGGCGGCGGGCTTCTTCGTGCCCATCTCTGGTCCCTCTGGCAACCAGAGCCTTAGCGAAAGAAAGTGGTGTTCCTGGGTTGTACCTTGGAGGGGCACGTGCCAGAACCAACACTCAAGGGCTTTTGTCTCCTTCCTTTCTGCCTGTTCCCCTCACCCCCCGACGCGTCGCAACCCTTGTCAAAGTGCCACACTGAGGGACGGTGCTGAGGGTCCTCTAGTTGGTACAACACAAAGGCAGGAGGCTGGAGGTGAGAACCCCAACGCCAGGAGATGTGGAGACCAGGTGACGTTTCAAAGCTCTTGCAGCCCAGAGGATCCACCCTCCTTTGGGTGCACTAGGCTTGGTTGAGCTATAGGAGGGCCTGCCTGGATCTGGAGATTGTGGTCCCATTTCGAGTGGACCAGACACTGCAGGTCCCCGGGGGGGCTCATTTGCTGGCACATCCTCCCCAGTCCCCTCAGCCCCACGACAGGCAGCCTGGAGAGCCAGCCCGCTGAGCCTCCAGGGACGTGACAGCAGCCCAGGTCCCCGAGCCTGTGGAAAATCGAGTACACGTCCTTTATTTTCTCTCCTTCTTTTTCTTTAACTGCATTTTTCTTTCATTTTCAAGCGACTTGAGGGACCATGTTGTGCCCCTTGCAGGTGTACAGCGTTGTGATTTAGTCGTACATATGCATATGTCTCTGCTTTTTAGGATCCTTTTCTTATATAGGCTGTGACAAAGTGTTGAACAGAGTCCCCTGTGTTGTAGAGTAGGTCCTTGTGGAGTAGGTATTGTATTTGTTCATGTATACATGTTACTGCCAACCTCCTAATGTATCCCTCTCCCCCATCTTTCCCGTTTGCTAAGCATAAGTTTGTTTTCTAAGTCTCTGAGTCTGTCGCTGTTTTGTGAATCAGTTGATTTGTATCAATTTTGAGATTCCATATGTAAGCCATAGCCCATGATATTTATCGACGTCCATCTGATTTACTTCACGTAGAGCATCTCGAGGTCCTTCTGTGTTGCTGCACATGGCAGTATTTCCTTCTGTTTTAAGGCTGAGTAGTATTCCATCGTAGATATGTACCGCATCTTCTGTATCCAGTCATCTGTCGGTGGATATTTTGCTTGCTTTGGTGTCTGGGTTGTCGTATATAGTGCTGCCATGCACGTTGGGGTGCGGGTAGGCTTTCGAACTATGGTTTTCTCTGGGTGTTTGCCCAGAAGTGGGATTGGGGGATCAGACGGTAGCTCTATGTTTTGTTATTGAACGAGCCTCCCAACTGTACTCCTCAGTGGCTGTACCAGTTGCATTCCCCCCAGCAGTGGAGGAGGGTTTGCTTTCTCCATACCCTCGCCGGAATTTATTGTAGGGAGACGTTTACCTGATGGCCATCCTGACTGGTGTCAGATGATACCTCGTTGCTGTTTTGATTTGCAGTTCTGAAGTAATTGGTGATCTTCAGCATCTTTTCATGTTTTTTTGGTTTTGTTTTCTCCTTCTTTTACAACAGTGTGAGTGCAGTGTACCTCTTGAAATTGTCTTCTGACAAATCCGGCCTGCTTTGAATTCTTTTCAATTACCTATCCTAGGACATTTCTTGATCGCAGGTGTTATGTTTTTAAAGCCCTGCAGCCCTTTGTGAATCCTAGTGCCCAGAAGCACCTGTTGCCAAGTTGTTGTTACAGGAATCATCCACAAGGCGGCGGGCTTCTTCGTGCCCATCTCTGGTCCCTCTGGCAACCAGAGCCTTAGCGAAAGAAAGTGGTGTTCCTGGGTCGTACCTTGGAGGGGCACGTGCGAGAACCAACACTCAAGGGCTTTTGTCTCCTTCCTTTCTGCCTGTTCCCCTCACCCCCCGACGCGTCGCAACCCTTGTCAAAGTGCCACACTGAGGGATGGTGCTGAGGGTCCTCTAGTTGGTACAACACAAAGGCAGGAGGCTGGAGGTGGGAACCCCAACGCCAGGAGATGTGGAGACCAGGTGACGTTTCAAAGCTCTTGCAGCCCAGAGGATCCACCCTCCTTTGGGTGCACTAGGCTTGGTTGAGCTATAGGAGGGCCTGCCTGGATCTGGAGATTGTGGTCCCATTTCGAGTGGACCAGACACTGCAGGTCCCCGGGGGGGCTCATTTGCTGGCACATCCTCCCCAGTCCCCTCAGCCCCACGACAGGCAGCCTGGAGAGCCAGCCCGCTGAGCCTCCAGGGACGTGACAGCAGCCCAGGTCCCCGAGCCTGTGGAAAATCGAGTACACGTCCTTTATTTTCTCTCCTTCTTTTTCTTTAACTGCATTGTTCTTTCATTTTCAAACGACTTGAGGGACCATGTTGTGCCCCTTGCAGGTGTACAGCGTTGTGATTTAGTCGTACATATGCATATGTCTCTGCTTTTTAGGATCCTTTTCTTATATAGGCTGTGACAAAGTGTTGAACAGAGTCCCCTGTGTTGTAGAGTAGGTCCTTGTGGAGTAGGTATTGTATTTGTTCATGTATACATGTTACTGCCAACCTCCTAATGTATCCCTCTCCCCCATCTTTCCCGTTTGCTAAGCATGAGTTTGTTTTCTAAGTCTCTGAGTCTGTCGCTGTTTTGTGAATCAGTTGATTTGTATCAATTTTGAGATTCCATATGTAAGTCATAGCCCATGATATTTATCGACGTCCATCTGATTTACTTCACGTAGAGCATCTCGAGGTCCTTCTGTGTTGCTGCACATGGCAGTATTTCCTTCTTTTTTAAGGCTGAGTAGTATTCCATCGTAGATATGTACCGCATCTTCTGTATCCAGTCATCTGTCGGTGGACATTTTGCTTGCTTTGGTGTCTGGGTTGTCGTATATAGTGCTGCCATGCACGTTGGGGTGCGGGTAGGTTTTCGAACTATGGTTTTCTCTGGGTGTTTGCCCAGAAGTGGGATTGGGGGATCAGATGGTAGCTCTATGTTTTGTTATTGAAGGAGCCTCCCAACTGTACTCCCCAGTGGCTGTACCAGTTGCATTCCCCCCAGCAGTGGAGGAGGGTTTGCTTTCTCCATGCCCTCTCCGGAATTTACTGTAGGGAGACGTTTACATGATGGCCATCCTGACTGGGGTCAGATGATACCTCGTTGCTGTTTTGATTTGCAGTTCTGAAGTAATTGGTGATCTTCAGCATCTTTTCATGGTTTTTTGGTTTTGTTTTCTCCTTCTTTTGCAACAGTGTGAGTGCAGTGTACCTCTTGAAATTGTCTTCTGACCAATCCGGCCTGTTTTGAATTCTTTTCAATTACCTATCCTAGGACATTTCTTGAGCGCAGGTGTTATGTTTTTAAAGCCCTGCAGCCCTTTGTGAATCCTAGTGCCCAGAAGCACCTGTTGCCAAGTTGTTGTTCCAGGAATCATCCACAAGGCGGCGGGCTTCTTCGTGCCCATCTCTGGTCCCTCTGGCAACCAGAGCCTTAGCGAAAGAAAGTGGTGTTCCTGGGTCGTACCTTGGAGGGGCACGTGCGAGAACCAACACTCAAGGGCTTTTGTCTCCTTCCTTTCTGCCTGTTCCCCTCACCCCCTGACGCGTCGCAACCCTTGTCAAAGTGCCACACTGAGGGACGGTGCTGAGGGTCCTCTAGTTGGTACAATACAAAGGCAGGAGGCTGGAGGTGGGAACCCCAATGCCAGGAGATGTGGAGACCAGGTGACGTTTCAAAGCTCTTGCAGCCCAGAGGATCCACCCTCCTTTGGGTGCACTAGGCTTGGTTGAGCTATAGGAGGGCCTGCCTGGATCTGGAGATTGTGGTCCCTTTTCGAGTGGACCAGACACTGCAGGTCCCCGGGGGGGCTCATTTGCTGGCACATCCTCCCCAGTCCCCTCAGCCCCACGACAGGCAGCCTGGAGAGCCAGCCCGCTGAGCCTCCAGGGACGTGACAGCAGCCCAGGTCCCCGAGCCTGTGGAAAATCGAGTACACGTCCTTTATTTTCTCTCCTTCTTTTTCTTTAACTGCATTGTTCTTTCATTTTCAAGCGACTTGAGGGACCATGTTGTGCCCCTTGCAGGTGTACAGCGTTGTGATTTAGTCGTACATATGCATATGTCTCTGCTTTTTAGGATCCTTTTCTTATATAGGCTGTGACAAAGTGTTGAACAGAGTCCCCTGTGTTGTAGAGTAGGTCCTTGTGGAGTAGGTATTGTATTTGTTCATGTATACATGTTACTGCCAACCTCCTAATGTATCCCTCTCCCTCATCTTTCCCGTTTGCTAAGCATGAGTTTGTTTTCTAAGTCTCTGAGTCTGTCGCTGTTTTGTGAATCAGTTGATTTGTATCAATTTTGAGATTCCATATGTAAGTCATAGCCCATGATATTTATCGACGTCCATCTGATTTACTTCACGTAGAGCATCTCGAGGTCCTTCTGTGTTGCTGCACATGGCAGTATTTCCTTCTTTTTTAAGGCTGAGTAGTATTCCATCGTAGATATGTACCGCATCTTCTGTATCCAGTCATCTGTCGGTGGACATTTTGCTTGCTTTGGTGTCTGGGTTGTCGTATATAGTGCTGCCATGCACGTTGGGGTGCGGGTAGGTTTTCGAACTATGGTTTTCTCTGGGTGTTTGCCCAGAAGTGGGATTGGGGGATCAGATGGTAGCTCTATGTTTTGTTATTGAAGGAGCCTCCCAACTGTACTCCCCAGTGGCTGTACCAGTTGCATTCCCCCCAGCAGTGGAGGAGGGTTTGCTTTCTCCATGCCCTCTCCGGAATTTACTGTAGGGAGACGTTTACATGATGGCCATCCTGACTGGGGTCAGATGATACCTCGTTGCTGTTTTGATTTGCAGTTCTGAAGTAATTGGTGATCTTCAGCATCTTTTCATGGTTTTTTGGTTTTGTTTTCTCCTTCTTTTGCAACAGTGTGAGTGCAGTGTACCTCTTGAAATTGTCTTCTGACCAATCCGGCCTGTTTTGAATTCTTTTCAATTACCTATCCTAGGACATTTCTTGAGCGCAGGTGTTATGTTTTTAAAGCCCTGCAGCCCTTTGTGAATCCTAGTGCCCAGAAGCACCTGTTGCCAAGTTGTTGTTCCAGGAATCATCCACAAGGCGGCGGGCTTCTTCGTGCCCATCTCTGGTCCCTCTGGCAACCAGAGCCTTAGCGAAAGAAAGTGGTGTTCCTGGGTCGTACCTTGGAGGGGCACGTGCGAGAACCAACACTCAAGGGCTTTTGTCTCCTTCCTTTCTGCCTGTTCCCCTCACCCCCCGACGCGTCGCAACCCTTGTCAAAGTGCCACACTGAGGGACGGTGCTGAGGGTCCTCTAGTTGGTACAACACAAAGGCAGGAGGCTGGAGGTGGGAACCCCAACGCCAGGAGATGTGGAGACCAGGTGACGTTTCAAAGCTCTTGCAGCCCAGAGGATCCACCCTCCTTTGGGTGCACTAGGCTTGGTTGAGCTATAGGAGGGCCTGCCTGGATCTGGAGATTGTGGTCCCATTTCGAGTGGACCAGACACTGCAGGTCCCCGGGGGGGCTCATTTGCTGGCACATCCTCCCCAGTCCCCTCAGCCCCACGACAGGCAGCCTGGAGAGCCAGCCCGCTGAGCCTCCAGGGACGTGACAGCAGCCCAGGTCCCCGAGCCTGTGGAAAATCGAGTACACGTCCTTTATTTTCTCTCCTTCTTTTTCTTTAACTGCATTGTTCTTTCATTTTCAAGCGACTTGAGGGACCATGTTGTGCCCCTTGCAGGTGTACAGCGTTGTGATTTAGTCGTACATATGCATATGTCTCTGCTTTTTAGGATCCTTTTCTTATATAGGCTGTGACAAAGTGTTGAACAGAGTCCCCTGTGTTGTAGAGTAGGTCCTTGTGGAGTAGGTATTGTATTTGTTCATGTATACATGTTACTGCCAACCTCCTAATGTATCCCTCTCCCCCATCTTTCCCGTTTGCTAAGCATAAGTTTGTTTTCTAAGTCTCTGAGTCTGTCGCTGTTTTGTGAATCAGTTGATTTGTATCAATTTTGAGATTCCATATGTAAGTCATAGCCCATGATATTTATCGACGTCCATCTGATTTACTTCACGTAGAGCATCTCGAGGTCCTTCTGTGTTGCTGCACATGGCAGTATTTCCTTCTGTTTTAAGGCTGAGTAGTATTCCATCGTAGATATGTACCGCATCTTCTGTATCCAGTCATCTGTCGGTGGACATTTTGCTTGCTTTGGTGTCTGGGTTGTCGTATATAGTGCTGCCATGCACGTTGGGGTGCGGGTAGGTTTTCGAACTATGGTTTTCTCTGGGTGTTTGCCCAGAAGTGGGATTGGGGGATCAGATGGTAGCTCTATGTTTTGTTATTGAAGGAGCCTCCCAACTGTACTCCCCAGTGGCTGTACCAGTTGCATTCCCCCCAGCAGTGGAGGAGGGTTTGCTTTCTCCATGCCCTCTCCGGAATTTACTGTAGGGAGACGTTTACATGATGGCCATCCTGACTGGGGTCAGATGATACCTCGTTGCTGTTTTGATTTGCAGTTCTGAAGTAATTGGTGATCTTCAGCATCTTTTCATGGTTTTTTGGTTTTGTTTTCTCCTTCTTTTGCAACAGTGTGAGTGCAGTGTACCTCTTGAAATTGTCTTCTGACCGATCCGGCCTGTTTTGAATTCTTTTCAATTACCTATCCTAGGACATTTCTTGAGCGCAGGTGTTATGTTTTTAAAGCCCTGCAGCCCTTTGTGAATCCTAGTGCCCAGAAGCACCTGTTGCCAAGTTGTTGTTCCAGGAATCATCCACAAGGCGGCGGGCTTCTTCGTGCCCATCTCTGGTCCCTCTGGCAACCAGAGCCTTAGCGAAAGAAAGTGGTGTTCCTGGGTCGTACCTTGGAGGGGCACGTGCGAGAACCAACACTCAAGGGCTTTTGTCTCCTTCCTTTCTGCCTGTTCCCCTCACCCCCCGACGCGTCGCAACCCTTGTCAAAGTGCCACACTGAGGGACGGTGCTGAGGGTCCTCTAGTTGGTACAACACAAAGGCAGGAGGCTGGAGGTGGGAACCCCAACGCCAGGAGATGTGGAGACCAGGTGACGTTTCAAAGCTCTTGCAGCCCAGAGGATCCACCCTCCTTTGGGTGCACTAGGCTTGGTTGAGCTATAGGAGGGCCTGCCTGGATCTGGAGATTGTGGTCCCATTTCGAGTGGACCAGACACTGCAGGTCCCCGGGGGGGCTCATTTGCTGGCACATCCTCCCCAGTCCCCTCAGCCCCACGACAGGCAGCCTGGAGAGCCAGCCCGCTGAGCCTCCAGGGACGTGACAGCAGCCCAGGTCCCCGAGCCTGTGGAAAATCGAGTACACGTCCTTTATTTTCTCTCCTTCTTTTTCTTTAACTGCATTGTTCTTTCATTTTCAAGCGACTTGAGGGACCATGTTGTGCCCCTTGCAGGTGTACAGCGTTGTGATTTAGTCGTACATATGCATATGTCTCTGCTTTTTAGGATCCTTTTCTTATATAGGCTGTGACAAAGTGTTGAACAGAGTCCCCTGTGTTGTAGAGTAGGTCCTTGTGGAGTAGGTATTGTATTTGTTCATGTATACATGTTACTGCCAACCTCCTAATGTATCCCTCTCCCCCATCTTTCCCGTTTGCTAAGCATAAGTTTGTTTTCTAAGTCTCTGAGTCTGTCGCTGTTTTGTGAATCAGTTGATTTGTATCAATTTTGAGATTCCATATGTAAGTCATAGCCCATGATATTTATCGACGTCCATCTGATTTACTTCACGTAGAGCATCTCGAGGTCCTTCTGTGTTGCTGCACATGGCAGTATTTCCTTCTTTTTTAAGGCTGAGTAGTATTCCATCGTAGATATGTACCGCATCTTCTGTATCCAGTCATCTGTCGGTGGACATTTTGCTTGCTTTGGTGTCTG
Source organism: Pseudorca crassidens (assembly GCF_039906515.1). NCBI lineage: Eukaryota > Metazoa > Chordata > Mammalia > Artiodactyla > Delphinidae > Pseudorca > Pseudorca crassidens. The sequence continues at coordinate 69,482,861 of NC_090305.1, forward strand.
GGTTGTCGTATATAGTGCTGCCATGCACGTTGGGGTGCGGGTAGGTTTTCGAACTATGGTTTTCTCTGGGTGTTTGCCCAGAAGTGGGATTGGGGGATCAGATGGTAGCTCTATGTTTTGTTATTGAAGGAGCCTCCCAACTGTACTCCCCAGTGGCTGTACCAGTTGCATTCCCCCCAGCAGTGGAGGAGGGTTTGCTTTCTCCATGCCCTCTCCGGAATTTACTGTAGGGAGACGTTTACATGATGGCCATCCTGACTGGTGTCAGATGATACCTCGTTGCTGTTTTGATTTGCAGTTCTGAAGTAATTGGTGATCTTCAGCATCTTTTCATGTTTTTTTAGTTTTGCTTTCTCCTTCTTTTGCAACAGTGTGAGTGCAGTGTACCTCTTGAAATTGTCTTCTGACAAATCCGGCCTGTTTTGAATTCTTTTCAATTACCTATCCTAGGACATTTCTTGAGCGCAGGTGTTATGTTTTTAAAGCCCTGCAGCCCTTTGTGAATCCTAGTGCCCAGAAGCACCTGTTGCCAAGTTGTTGTTCCAGGAATCATCCACAAGGCGGCGGGCTTCTTCGTGCCCATCTCTGGTCCCTCTGGCAACCAGAGCCTTAGCGAAAGAAAGTGGTGTTCCTGGGTCGTACCTTGGAGGGGCACGTGCGAGAACCAACACTCAAGGGCTTTTGTCTCCTTCCTTTCTGCCTGTTCCCCTCACCCCCCGACGCGTCGCAACCCTTGTCAAAGTGCCACACTGAGGGACGGTGCTGAGGGTCCTCTAGTTGGTACAACACAAAGGCAGGAGGCTGGAGGTGGGAACCCCAACGCCAGGAGATGTGGAGACCAGGTGACGTTTCAAAGCTCTTGCAGCCCAGAGGATCCACCCTCCTTTGGGTGCACTAGGCTTGGTTGAGCTATAGGAGGGCCTGCCTGGATCTGGAGATTGTGGTCCCATTTCGAGTGGACCAGACACTGCAGGTCCCCGGGGGGGCTCATTTGCTGGCACATCCTCCCCAGTCCCCTCAGCCCCACGACAGGCAGCCTGGAGAGCCAGCCCGCTGAGCCTCCAGGGACGTGACAGCAGCCCAGGTCCCCGAGCCTGTGGAAAATCGAGTACACGTCCTTTATTTTCTCTCCTTCTTTTTCTTTAACTGCATTGTTCTTTCATTTTCAAGCGACTTGAGGGACCATGTTGTGCCCCTTGCAGGTGTACAGCGTTGTGATTTAGTCGTACATATGCATATGTCTCTGCTTTTTAGGATCCTTTTCTTATATAGGCTGTGACAAAGTGTTGAACAGAGTCCCCTGTGTTGTAGAGTAGGTCCTTGTGGAGTAGGTATTGTATTTGTTCATGTATACATGTTACTGCCAACCTCCTAATGTATCCCTCTCCCCCATCTTTCCCGTTTGCTAAGCATAAGTTTGTTTTCTAAGTCTCTGAGTCTGTCGCTGTTTTGTGAATCAGTTGATTTGTATCAATTTTGAGATTCCATATGTAAGTCATAGCCCATGATATTTATCGACGTCCATCTGATTTACTTCACGTAGAGCATCTCGAGGTCCTTCTGTGTTGCTGCACATGGCAGTATTTCCTTCTTTTTTAAGGCTGAGTAGTATTCCATCGTAGATATGTACCGCATCTTCTGTATCCAGTCATCTGTCGGTGGACATTTTGCTTGCTTTGGTGTCTGGGTTGTCGTATATAGTGCTGCCATGCACGTTGGGGTGCGGGTAGGTTTTCGAACTATGGTTTTCTCTGGGTGTTTGCCCAGAAGTGGGATTGGGGGATCAGATGGTAGCTCTATGTTTTGTTATTGAAGGAGCCTCCCAACTGTACTCCCCAGTGGCTGTACCAGTTGCATTCCCCCCAGCAGTGGAGGAGGGTTTGCTTTCTCCATGCCCTCTCCGGAATTTATTGTAGGGAGACGTTTACATGATGGCCATCCTGACTGGTGTCAGATGATACCTCGTTGCTGTTTTGATTTGCAGTTCTGAAGTAATTGGTGATCTTCAGCATCTTTTCATGTTTTTTTGGTTTTGTTTTCTCCTTCTTTTGCAACAGTGTGAGTGCAGTGTACCTCTTGAAATTGTCTTCTGACAAATCCGGCCTGCTTTGAATTCTTTTCAATTACCTATCCTAGGACATTTCTTGAGCGCAGGTGTTATGTTTTTAAAGCCCTGCAGCCCTTTGTGAATCGTAGTGCCCAGAAGCACCTGTTGCCAAGTTGTTGTTACAGGAATCATCCACAAGGCGGCGGGCTTCTTCGTGCCCATCTCTGGTCCCTCTGGCAACCAGAGCCTTAGCGAAAGAAAGTGGTGTTCCTGGGTCGTACCTTGGAGGGGCACGTGCGAGAACCAACACTCAAGGGCTTTTGTCTCCTTCCTTTCTGCCTGTTCCCCTCACCCCCCGACGCGTCGCAACCCTTGTCAAAGTGCCACACTGAGGGACGGTGCTGAGGGTCCTCTAGTTGGTACAACACAAAGGCAGGAGGCTGGAGGTGGGAACCCCAACGCCAGGAGATGTGGAGACCAGGTGACGTTTCAAAGCTCTTGCAGCCCAGAGGATCCACCCTCCTTTGGGTGCACTAGGCTTGGTTGAGCTATAGGAGGGCCTGCCTGGATCTGGAGATTGTGGTCCCATTTCGAGTGGACCAGACACTGCAGGTCCCCGGGGGGGCTCATTTGCTGGCACATCCTCCCCAGTCCCCTCAGCCCCACGACAGGCAGCCTGGAGAGCCAGCCCGCTGAGCCTCCAGGGACGTGACAGCAGCCCAGGTCCCCGAGCCTGTGGAAAATCGAGTACACGTCCTTTATTTTCTCTCCTTCTTTTTCTTTAACTGCATTGTTCTTTCATTTTCAAGCGACTTGAGGGACCATGTTGTGCCCCTTGCAGGTGTACAGCGTTGTGATTTAGTCGTACATATGCATATGTCTCTGCTTTTTAGGATCCTTTTCTTATATAGGCTGTGACAAAGTGTTGAACAGAGTCCCCTGTGTTGTAGAGTAGGTCCTTGTGGAGTAGGTATTGTATTTGTTCATGTATACATGTTACTGCCAACCTCCTTATGTATCCCTCTCCCCCATCTTTCCCGTTTGCTAAGCATAAGTTTGTTTTCTAAGTCTCTGAGTCTGTCGCTGTTTTGTGAATCAGTTGATTTGTATCAATTTTGAGATTCCATATGTAAGTCATAGCCCATGATATTTATCGACGTCCATCTGATTTACTTCACGTAGAGCATCTCGAGGTCCTTCTGTGTTGCTGCACATGGCAGTATTTCCTTCTTTTTTAAGGCTGAGTAGTATTCCATCGTAGATATGTACCGCATCTTCTGTATCCAGTCATCTGTCGGTGGACATTTTGCTTGCTTTGGTGTCTGGGTTGTCGTATATAGTGCTGCCATGCACGTTGGGGTGCGGGTAGGTTTTCGAACTATGGTTTTCTCTGGGTGTTTGCCCAGAAGTGGGATTGGGGGATCAGATGGTAGCTCTATGTTTTGTTATTGAAGGAGCCTCCCAACTGTACTCCCCAGTGGCTGTACCAGTTGCATTCCCCCCAGCAGTGGAGGAGGGTTTGCTTTCTCCATACCCTCGCCGGAATTTATTGTAGGGAGACGTTTACATGATGGCCATCCTGACTGGGGTCAGATGATACCTCGTTGCTGTTTTGATTTGCAGTTCTGAAGTAATTGGTGATCTTCAGCATCTTTTCATGGTTTTTTGGTTTTGTTTTCTCCTTCTTTTGCAACAGTGTGAGTGCAGTGTACCTCTTGAAATTGTCTTCTGACCAATCCGGCCTGTTTTGAATTCTTTTCAATTATCTATCCTAGGACATTACTTGAGCGCAGGTGTTATGTTTTTAAAGCCCTGCAGCCCTTTGTGAATCCTAGTGCCCAGAAGCACCTGTTGCCAAGTTGTTGTTCCAGGAATCATCCACAAGGCGGCGGGCTTCTTCGTGCCCATCTCTGGTCCCTCTGGCAACCAGAGCCTTAGCGAAAGAAAGTGGTGTTCCTGGGTTGTACCTTGGAGGGGCACGTGCGAGAACCAACACTCAAGGGCTTTTGTCTCCTTCCTTTCTGCCTGTTCCCCTCACCCCCCGACGCGTCGCAACCCTTGTCAAAGTGCCACACTGAGGGACGGTGCTGAGGGTCCTCTAGTTGGTACAACACAAAGGCAGGAGGCTGGAGGTGGGAACCCCAACGCCAGGAGATGTGGAGACCAGGTGACGTTTCAAAGCTCTTGCAGCCCAGAGGATCCACCCTCCTTTGGGTGCACTAGGCTTGGTTGAGCTATAGGAGGGCCTGCCTGGATCTGGAGATTGTGGTCCCATTTCGAGTGGACCAGACACTGCAGGTCCCCGGGGGGGCTCATTTGCTGGCACATCCTCCCCAGTCCCCTCAGCCCCACGACAGGCAGCCTGGAGAGCCAGCCCGCTGAGCCTCCAGGGACGTGACAGCAGCCCAGGTCCCCGAGCCTGTGGAAAATCGAGTACACGTCCTTTATTTTCTCTCCTTCTTTTTCTTTAACTGCATTGTTCTTTCATTTTCAAGCGACTTGAGGGACCATGTTGTGCCCCTTGCAGGTGTACAGCGTTGTGATTTAGTCGTACATATGCATATGTCTCTGCTTTTTAGGATCCTTTTCTTATATAGGCTGTGACAAAGTGTTGAACAGAGTCCCCTGTGTTGTAGAGTAGGTCCTTGTGGAGTAGGTATTGTATTTGTTCATGTATACATGTTACTGCCAACCTCCTAATGTATCCCTCTCCCCCATCTTTCCCGTTTGCTAAGCATAAGTTTGTTTTCTAAGTCTCTGAGTCTGTCGCTGTTTTGTGAATCAGTTGATTTGTATCAATTTTGAGATTCCATATGTAAGTCATAGCCCATGATATTTATCGACGTCCATCTGATTTACTTCACGTAGAGCATCTCGAGGTCCTTCTGTGTTGCTGCACATGGCAGTATTTCCTTCTTTTTTAAGGCTGAGTAGTATTCCATCGTAGATATGTACCGCATCTTCTGTATCCAGTCATCTGTCGGTGGACATTTTGCTTGCTTTGGTGTCTGGGTTGTCGTATATAGTGCTGCCATGCACGTTGGGGTGCGGGTAGGTTTTCGAACTATGGTTTTCTCTGGGTGTTTGCCCAGAAGTGGGATTGGGGGATCAGATGGTAGCTCTATGTTTTGTTATTGAAGGAGCCTCCCAACTGTACTCCCCAGTGGCTGTACCAGTTGCATTCCCCCCAGCAGTGGAGGAGGGTTTGCTTTCTCCATGCCCTCTCCGGAATTTATTGTAGGGAGACGTTTACATGATGGCCATCCTGACTGGTGTCAGATGATACCTCGTTGCTGTTTTGATTTGCAGTTCTGAAGTAATTGGTGATCTTCAGCATCTTTTCATGTTTTTTTGGTTTTGTTTTCTCCTTCTTTTGCAACAGTGTGAGTGCAGTGTACCTCTTGAAATTGTCTTCTGACAAATCCGGCCTGCTTTGAATTCTTTTCAATTACCTATCCTAGGACATTTCTTGAGCGCAGGTGTTATGTTTTTAAAGCCCTGCAGCCCTTTGTGAATCGTAGTGCCCAGAAGCACCTGTTGCCAAGTTGTTGTTACAGGAATCATCCACAAGGCGGCGGGCTTCTTCGTGCCCATCTCTGGTCCCTCTGGCAACCAGAGCCTTAGCGAAAGAAAGTGGTGTTCCTGGGTCGTACCTTGGAGGGGCACGTGCGAGAACCAACACTCAAGGGCTTTTGTCTCCTTCCTTTCTGCCTGTTCCCCTCACCCCCCGACGCGTCGCAACCCTTGTCAAAGTGCCACACTGAGGGACGGTGCTGAGGGTCCTCTAGTTGGTACAACACAAAGGCAGGAGGCTGGAGGTGGGAACCCCAACGCCAGGAGATGTGGAGACCAGGTGACGTTTCAAAGCTCTTGCAGCCCAGAGGATCCACCCTCCTTTGGGTGCACTAGGCTTGGTTGAGCTATAGGAGGGCCTGCCTGGATCTGGAGATTGTGGTCCCATTTCGAGTGGACCAGACACTGCAGGTCCCCGGGGGGGCTCATTTGCTGGCACATCCTCCCCAGTCCCCTCAGCCCCACGACAGGCAGCCTGGAGAGCCAGCCCGCTGAGCCTCCAGGGACGTGACAGCAGCCCAGGTCCCCGAGCCTGTGGAAAATCGAGTACACGTCCTTTATTTTCTCTCCTTCTTTTTCTTTAACTGCATTGTTCTTTCATTTTCAAGCGACTTGAGGGACCATGTTGTGCCCCTTGCAGGTGTACAGCGTTGTGATTTAGTCGTACATATGCATATGTCTCTGCTTTTTAGGATCCTTTTCTTATATAGGCTGTGACAAAGTGTTGAACAGAGTCCCCTGTGTTGTAGAGTAGGTCCTTGTGGAGTAGGTATTGTATTTGTTCATGTATACATGTTACTGCCAACCTCCTTATGTATCCCTCTCCCCCATCTTTCCCGTTTGCTAAGCATAAGTTTGTTTTCTAAGTCTCTGAGTCTGTCGCTGTTTTGTGAATCAGTTGATTTGTATCAATTTTGAGATTCCATATGTAAGTCATAGCCCATGATATTTATCGACGTCCATCTGATTTACTTCACGTAGAGCATCTCGAGGTCCTTCTGTGTTGCTGCACATGGCAGTATTTCCTTCTTTTTTAAGGCTGAGTAGTATTCCATCGTAGATATGTACCGCATCTTCTGTATCCAGTCATCTGTCGGTGGACATTTTGCTTGCTTTGGTGTCTGGGTTGTCGTATATAGTGCTGCCATGCACGTTGGGGTGCGGGTAGGTTTTCGAACTATGGTTTTCTCTGGGTGTTTGCCCAGAAGTGGGATTGGGGGATCAGATGGTAGCTCTATGTTTTGTTATTGAAGGAGCCTCCCAACTGTACTCCCCAGTGGCTGTACCAGTTGCATTCCCCCCAGCAGTGGAGGAGGGTTTGCTTTCTCCATACCCTCGCCGGAATTTATTGTAGGGAGACGTTTACATGATGGCCATCCTGACTGGGGTCAGATGATACCTCGTTGCTGTTTTGATTTGCAGTTCTGAAGTAATTGGTGATCTTCAGCATCTTTTCATGGTTTTTTGGTTTTGTTTTCTCCTTCTTTTGCAACAGTGTGAGTGCAGTGTACCTCTTGAAATTGTCTTCTGACCAATCCGGCCTGTTTTGAATTCTTTTCAATTATCTATCCTAGGACATTACTTGAGCGCAGGTGTTATGTTTTTAAAGCCCTGCAGCCCTTTGTGAATCCTAGTGCCCAGAAGCACCTGTTGCCAAGTTGTTGTTCCAGGAATCATCCACAAGGCGGCGGGCTTCTTCGTGCCCATCTCTGGTCCCTCTGGCAACCAGAGCCTTAGCGAAAGAAAGTGGTGTTCCTGGGTTGTACCTTGGAGGGGCACGTGCGAGAACCAACACTCAAGGGCTTTTGTCTCCTTCCTTTCTGCCTGTTCCCCTCACCCCCCGACGCGTCGCAACCCTTGTCAAAGTGCCACACTGAGGGACGGTGCTGAGGGTCCTCTAGTTGGTACAACACAAAGGCAGGAGGCTGGAGGTGGGAACCCCAACGCCAGGAGATGTGGAGACCAGGTGACGTTTCAAAGCTCTTGCAGCCCAGAGGATCCACCCTCCTTTGGGTGCACTAGGCTTGGTTGAGCTATAGGAGGGCCTGCCTGGATCTGGAGATTGTGGTCCCATTTCGAGTGGACCAGACACTGCAGGTCCCCGGGGGGGCTCATTTGCTGGCACATCCTCCCCAGTCCCCTCAGCCCCACGACAGGCAGCCTGGAGAGCCAGCCCGCTGAGCCTCCAGGGACGTGACAGCAGCCCAGGTCCCCGAGCCTGTGGAAAATCGAGTACACGTCCTTTATTTTCTCTCCTTCTTTTTCTTTAACTGCATTGTTCTTTCATTTTCAAGCGACTTGAGGGACCATGTTGTGCCCCTTGCAGGTGTACAGCGTTGTGATTTAGTCGTACATATGCATATGTCTCTGCTTTTTAGGATCCTTTTCTTATATAGGCTGTGACAAAGTGTTGAACAGAGTCCCCTGTGTTGTAGAGTAGGTCCTTGTGGAGTAGGTATTGTATTTGTTCATGTATACATGTTACTGCCAACCTCCTAATGTATCCCTCTCCCCCATCTTTCCCGTTTGCTAAGCATAAGTTTGTTTTCTAAGTCTCTGAGTCTGTCGCTGTTTTGTGAATCAGTTGATTTGTATCAATTTTGAGATTCCATATGTAAGTCATAGCCCATGATATTTATCGACGTCCATCTGATTTACTTCACGTAGAGCATCTCGAGGTCCTTCTGTGTTGCTGCACATGGCAGTATTTCCTTCTTTTTTAAGGCTGAGTAGTATTCCATCGTAGATATGTACCGCATCTTCTGTATCCAGTCATCTGTCGGTGGACATTTTGCTTGCTTTGGTGTCTGGGTTGTCGTATATAGTGCTGCCATGCACGTTGGGGTGCGGGTAGGTTTTCGAACTATGGTTTTCTCTGGGTGTTTGCCCAGAAGTGGGATTGGGGGATCAGATGGTAGCTCTATGTTTTGTTATTGAAGGAGCCTCCCAACTGTACTCCCCAGTGGCTGTACCAGTTGCATTCCCCCCAGCAGTGGAGGAGGGTTTGCTTTCTCCATGCCCTCTCCGGAATTTACTGTAGGGAGACATTTACATGATGGCCATCCTGACTGGTGTCAGATGATACCTCGTTGCTGTTTTGATTTGCAGTTCTGAAGTAATTGGTGATCTTCAGCATCTTTTCATGTTTTTTTGGTTTTGTTTTCTCCTTCTTTTGCAACAGTGTGAGTGCAGTGTACCTCTTGAAATTGTCTTCTGACCAATCCGGCCTGCTTTGAATTCTTTTCAATTATCTATCCTAGGACATTACTTGAGCGCAGGTGTTATGTTTTTAAAGCCCTGCAGCCCTTTGTGAATCCTAGTGCCCAGAAGCACCTGTTGCCAAGTTGTTGTTCCAGGAATCATCCACAAGGCGGCGGGCTTCTTCGTGCCCATCTCTGGTCCCTCTGGCAACCAGAGCCTTAGCGAAAGAAAGTGGTGTTCCTGGGTTGTACCTTGGAGGGGCACGTGCGAGAACCAACACTCAAGGGCTTTTGTCTCCTTCCTTTCTGCCTGTTCCCCTCACCCCCCGACGCGTCGCAACCCTTGTCAAAGTGCCACACTGAGGGACGGTGCTGAGGGTCCTCTAGTTGGTACAACACAAAGGCAGGAGGCTGGAGGTGGGAACCCCAACGCCAGGAGATGTGGAGACCAGGTGACGTTTCAAAGCTCTTGCAGCCCAGAGGATCCACCCTCCTTTGGGTGCACTAGGCTTGGTTGAGCTATAGGAGGGCCTGCCTGGATCTGGAGATTGTGGTCCCATTTCGAGTGGACCAGACACTGCAGGTCCCCGGGGGGGCTCATTTGCTGGCACATCCTCCCCAGTCCCCTCAGCCCCACGACAGGCAGCCTGGAGAGCCAGCCCGCTGAGCCTCCAGGGACGTGACAGCAGCCCAGGTCCCCGAGCCTGTGGAAAATCGAGTACACGTCCTTTATTTTCTCTCCTTCTTTTTCTTTAACTGCATTGTTCTTTCATTTTCAAGCGACTTGAGGGACCATGTTGTGCCCCTTGCAGGTGTACAGCGTTGTGATTTAGTCGTACATATGCATATGTCTCTGCTTTTTAGGATCCTTTTCTTATATAGGCTGTGACAAAGTGTTGAACAGAGTCCCCTGTGTTGTAGAGTAGGTCCTTGTGGAGTAGGTATTGTATTTGTTCATGTATACATGTTACTGCCAACCTCCTAATGTATCCCTCTCCCCCATCTTTCCCGTTTGCTAAGCATAAGTTTGTTTTCTAAGTCTCTGAGTCTGTCGCTGTTTTGTGAATCAGTTGATTTGTATCAATTTTGAGATTCCATATGTAAGTCATAGCCCATGATATTTATCGACGTCCATCTGATTTACTTCACGTAGAGCATCTCGAGGTCCTTCTGTGTTGCTGCACATGGCAGTATTTCCTTCTTTTTTAAGGCTGAGTAGTATTCCATCGTAGATATGTACCGCATCTTCTGTATCCAGTCATCTGTCGGTGGACATTTTGCTTGCTTTGGTGTCTGGGTTGTCGTATATAGTGCTGCCATGCACGTTGGGGTGCGGGTAGGTTTTCGAACTATGGTTTTCTCTGGGTGTTTGCCCAGAAGTGGGATTGGGGGATCAGATGGTAGCTCTATGTTTTGTTATTGAAGGAGCCTCCCAACTGTACTCCCCAGTGGCTGTACCAGTTGCATTCCCCCCAGCAGTGGAGGAGGGTTTGCTTTCTCCATGCCCTCTCCGGAATTTACTGTAGGGAGACATTTACATGATGGCCATCCTGACTGGTGTCAGATGATACCTCGTTGCTGTTTTGATTTGCAGTTCTGAAGTAATTGGTGATCTTCAGCATCTTTTCATGTTTTTTTAGTTTTGCTTTCTCCTTCTTTTGCAACAGTGTGAGTGCAGTGTACCTCTTGAAATTGTCTTCTGACAAATCCGGCCTGTTTTGAATTCTTTTCAATTATCTATCCTAGGACATTACTTGAGCGCAGGTGTTATGTTTTTAAAGCCCTGCAGCCCTTTGTGAATCCTAGTGCCCAGAAGCACCTGTTGCCAAGTTGTTGTTCCAGGAATCATCCACAAGGCGGCGGGCTTCTTCGTGCCCATCTCTGGTCCTTCTGGCAACCAGAGCCTTAGCGAAAGAAAGTGGTGTTCCTGGGTTGTACCTTGGAGGGGCACGTGCCAGAACCAACACTCAAGGGCTTTTGTCTCCTTCCTTTCTGCCTCTTCCCCTCACCCCCCGACGCGTCGCAACCCTTGTCAAAGTGCCACACTGAGGGACGGTGCTGAGGGTCCTCTAGTTGGTACAACACAAAGGCAGGAGGCTGGAGGTGGGAACCCCAACGCCAGGAGATGTGGAGACCAGGTGACGTTTCAAAGCTCTTGCAGCCCAGAGGATCCACCCTCCTTTGGGTGCACTAGGCTTGGTTGAGCTATAGGAGGGCCTGCCTGGATCTGGAGATTGTGGTCCCATTTCGAGTGGACCAGACACTGCAGGTCCCCGGGGGGGCTCATTTGCTGGCACATCCTCCCCAGTCCCCTCAGCCCCACGACAGGCAGCCTGGAGAGCCAGCCCGCTGAGCCTCCAGGGACGTGACAGCAGCCCAGGTCCCCGAGCCTGTGGAAAATCGAGTACACGTCCTTTATTTTCTCTCCTTCTTTTTCTTTAACTGCATTGTTCTTTCATTTTCAAGCGACTTGAGGGACCATGTTGTGCCCCTTGCAGGTGTACAGCGTTGTGATTTAGTCGTACATATGCATATGTCTCTGCTTTTTAGGATCCTTTTCTTATATAGGCTGTGACAAAGTGTTGAACAGAGTCCCCTGTGTTGTAGAGTAGGTCCTTGTGGAGTAGGTATTGTATTTGTTCATGTATACATGTTACTGCCAACCTCCTTATGTATCCCTCTCCCCCATCTTTCCCGTTTGCTAAGCATAAGTTTGTTTTCTAAGTCTCTGAGTCTGTCGCTGTTTTGTGAATCAGTTGATTTGTATCAATTTTGAGATTCCATATGTAAGTCATAGCCCATGATATTTATCGACGTCCATCTGATTTACTTCACGTAGAGCATCTCGAGGTCCTTCTGTGTTGCTGCACATGGCAGTATTTCCTTCTTTTTTAAGGCTGAGTAGTATTCCATCGTAGATATGTACCGCATCTTCTGTATCCAGTCATCTGTCGGTGGACATTTTGCTTGCTTTGGTGTCTGGGTTGTCGTATATAGTGCTGCCATGCACGTTGGGGTGCGGGTAGGTTTTCGAACTATGGTTTTCTCTGGGTGTTTGCCCAGAAGTGGGATTGGGGGATCAGATGGTAGCTCTATGTTTTGTTATTGAAGGAGCCTCCCAACTGTACTCCCCAGTGGCTGTACCAGTTGCATTCCCCCCAGCAGTGGAGGAGGGTTTGCTTTCTCCATACCCTCGCCGGAATTTATTGTAGGGAGACGTTTACATGATGGCCATCCTGACTGGGGTCAGATGATACCTCGTTGCTGTTTTGATTTGCAGTTCTGAAGTAATTGGTGATCTTCAGCATCTTTTCATGGTTTTTTGGTTTTGTTTTCTCCTTCTTTTGCAACAGTGTGAGTGCAGTGTACCTCTTGAAATTGTCTTCTGACCAATCCGGCCTGTTTTGAATTCTTTTCAATTATCTATCCTAGGACATTACTTGAGCGCAGGTGTTATGTTTTTAAAGCCCTGCAGCCCTTTGTGAATCCTAGTGCCCAGAAGCACCTGTTGCCAAGTTGTTGTTCCAGGAATCATCCACAAGGCGGCGGGCTTCTTCGTGCCCATCTCTGGTCCCTCTGGCAACCAGAGCCTTAGCGAAAGAAAGTGGTGTTCCTGGGTTGTACCTTGGAGGGGCACGTGCGAGAACCAACACTCAAGGGCTTTTGTCTCCTTCCTTTCTGCCTGTTCCCCTCACCCCCCGACGCGTCGCAACCCTTGTCAAAGTGCCACACTGAGGGACGGTGCTGAGGGTCCTCTAGTTGGTACAACACAAAGGCAGGAGGCTGGAGGTGGGAACCCCAACGCCAGGAGATGTGGAGACCAGGTGACGTTTCAAAGCTCTTGCAGCCCAGAGGATCCACCCTCCTTTGGGTGCACTAGGCTTGGTTGAGCTATAGGAGGGCCTGCCTGGATCTGGAGATTGTGGTCCCATTTCGAGTGGACCAGACACTGCAGGTCCCCGGGGGGGCTCATTTGCTGGCACATCCTCCCCAGTCCCCTCAGCCCCACGACAGGCAGCCTGGAGAGCCAGCCCGCTGAGCCTCCAGGGACGTGACAGCAGCCCAGGTCCCCGAGCCTGTGGAAAATCGAGTACACGTCCTTTATTTTCTCTCCTTCTTTTTCTTTAACTGCATTGTTCTTTCATTTTCAAGCGACTTGAGGGACCATGTTGTGCCCCTTGCAGGTGTACAGCGTTGTGATTTAGTCGTACATATGCATATGTCTCTGCTTTTTAGGATCCTTTTCTTATATAGGCTGTGACAAAGTGTTGAACAGAGTCCCCTGTGTTGTAGAGTAGGTCCTTGTGGAGTAGGTATTGTATTTGTTCATGTATACATGTTACTGCCAACCTCCTAATGTATCCCTCTCCCCCATCTTTCCCGTTTGCTAAGCATAAGTTTGTTTTCTAAGTCTCTGAGTCTGTCGCTGTTTTGTGAATCAGTTGATTTGTATCAATTTTGAGATTCCATATGTAAGTCATAGCCCATGATATTTATCGACGTCCATCTGATTTACTTCACGTAGAGCATCTCGAGGTCCTTCTGTGTTGCTGCACATGGCAGTATTTCCTTCTTTTTTAAGGCTGAGTAGTATTCCATCGTAGATATGTACCGCATCTTCTGTATCCAGTCATCTGTCGGTGGACATTTTGCTTGCTTTGGTGTCTGGGTTGTCGTATATAGTGCTGCCATGCACGTTGGGGTGCGGGTAGGTTTTCGAACTATGGTTTTCTCTGGGTGTTTGCCCAGAAGTGGGATTGGGGGATCAGATGGTAGCTCTATGTTTTGTTATTGAAGGAGCCTCCCAACTGTACTCCCCAGTGGCTGTACCAGTTGCATTCCCCCCAGCAGTGGAGGAGGGTTTGCTTTCTCCATGCCCTCTCCGGAATTTACTGTAGGGAGACATTTACATGATGGCCATCCTGACTGGTGTCAGATGATACCTCGTTGCTGTTTTGATTTGCAGTTCTGAAGTAATTGGTGATCTTCAGCATCTTTTCATGTTTTTTTAGTTTTGCTTTCTCCTTCTTTTGCAACAGTGTGAGTGCAGTGTACCTCTTGAAATTGTCTTCTGACAAATCCGGCCTGTTTTGAATTCTTTTCAATTATCTATCCTAGGACATTACTTGAGCGCAGGTGTTATGTTTTTAAAGCCCTGCAGCCCTTTGTGAATCCTAGTGCCCAGAAGCACCTGTTGCCAAGTTGTTGTTCCAGGAATCATCCACAAGGCGGCGGGCTTCTTCGTGCCCATCTCTGGTCCTTCTGGCAACCAGAGCCTTAGCGAAAGAAAGTGGTGTTCCTGGGTTGTACCTTGGAGGGGCACGTGCCAGAACCAACACTCAAGGGCTTTTGTCTCCTTCCTTTCTGCCTCTTCCCCTCACCCCCCGACGCGTCGCAACCCTTGTCAAAGTGCCACACTGAGGGACGGTGCTGAGGGTCCTCTAGTTGGTACAACACAAAGGCAGGAGGCTGGAGGTGGGAACCCCAACGCCAGGAGATGTGGAGACCAGGTGACGTTTCAAAGCTCTTGCAGCCCAGAGGATCCACCCTCCTTTGGGTGCACTAGGCTTGGTTGAGCTATAGGAGGGCCTGCCTGGATCTGGAGATTGTGGTCCCATTTCGAGTGGACCAGACACTGCAGGTCCCCGGGGGGGCTCATTTGCTGGCACATCCTCCCCAGTCCCCTCAGCCCCACGACAGGCAGCCTGGAGAGCCAGCCCGCTGAGCCTCCAGGGACGTGACAGCAGCCCAGGTCCCCGAGCCTGTGGAAAATCGAGTACACGTCCTTTATTTTCTCTCCTTCTTTTTCTTTAACTGCATTGTTCTTTCATTTTCAAGCGACTTGAGGGACCATGTTGTGCCCCTTGCAGGTGTACAGCGTTGTGATTTAGTCGTACATATGCATATGTCTCTGCTTTTTAGGATCCTTTTCTTATATAGGCTGTGACAAAGTGTTGAACAGAGTCCCCTGTGTTGTAGAGTAGGTCCTTGTGGAGTAGGTATTGTATTTGTTCATGTATACATGTTACTGCCAACCTCCTTATGTATCCCTCTCCCCCATCTTTCCCGTTTGCTAAGCATAAGTTTGTTTTCTAAGTCTCTGAGTCTGTCGCTGTTTTGTGAATCAGTTGATTTGTATCAATTTTGAGATTCCATATGTAAGTCATAGCCCATGATATTTATCGACGTCCATCTGATTTACTTCACGTAGAGCATCTCGAGGTCCTTCTGTGTTGCTGCACATGGCAGTATTTCCTTCTTTTTTAAGGCTGAGTAGTATTCCATCGTAGATATGTACCGCATCTTCTGTATCCAGTCATCTGTCGGTGGACATTTTGCTTGCTTTGGTGTCTGGGTTGTCGTATATAGTGCTGCCATGCACGTTGGGGTGCGGGTAGGTTTTCGAACTATGGTTTTCTCTGGGTGTTTGCCCAGAAGTGGGATTGGGGGATCAGATGGTAGCTCTATGTTTTGTTATTGAAGGAGCCTCCCAACTGTACTCCCCAGTGGCTGTACCAGTTGCATTCCCCCCAGCAGTGGAGGAGGGTTTGCTTTCTCCATACCCTCGCCGGAATTTATTGTAGGGAGACGTTTACATGATGGCCATCCTGACTGGGGTCAGATGATACCTCGTTGCTGTTTTGATTTGCAGTTCTGAAGTAATTGGTGATCTTCAGCATCTTTTCATGGTTTTTTGGTTTTGTTTTCTCCTTCTTTTGCAACAGTGTGAGTGCAGTGTACCTCTTGAAATTGTCTTCTGACCAATCCGGCCTGTTTTGAATTCTTTTCAATTATCTATCCTAGGACATTACTTGAGCGCAGGTGTTATGTTTTTAAAGCCCTGCAGCCCTTTGTGAATCCTAGTGCCCAGAAGCACCTGTTGCCAAGTTGTTGTTCCAGGAATCATCCACAAGGCGGCGGGCTTCTTCGTGCCCATCTCTGGTCCCTCTGGCAACCAGAGCCTTAGCGAAAGAAAGTGGTGTTCCTGGGTTGTACCTTGGAGGGGCACGTGCGAGAACCAACACTCAAGGGCTTTTGTCTCCTTCCTTTCTGCCTGTTCCCCTCACCCCCCGACGCGTCGCAACCCTTGTCAAAGTGCCACACTGAGGGACGGTGCTGAGGGTCCTCTAGTTGGTACAACACAAAGGCAGGAGGCTGGAGGTGGGAACCCCAACGCCAGGAGATGTGGAGACCAGGTGACGTTTCAAAGCTCTTGCAGCCCAGAGGATCCACCCTCCTTTGGGTGCACTAGGCTTGGTTGAGCTATAGGAGGGCCTGCCTGGATCTGGAGATTGTGGTCCCATTTCGAGTGGACCAGACACTGCAGGTCCCCGGGGGGGCTCATTTGCTGGCACATCCTCCCCAGTCCCCTCAGCCCCACGACAGGCAGCCTGGAGAGCCAGCCCGCTGAGCCTCCAGGGACGTGACAGCAGCCCAGGTCCCCGAGCCTGTGGAAAATCGAGTACACGTCCTTTATTTTCTCTCCTTCTTTTTCTTTAACTGCATT
Organism: Pseudorca crassidens; assembly: GCF_039906515.1. Lineage (NCBI taxonomy): Eukaryota > Metazoa > Chordata > Mammalia > Artiodactyla > Delphinidae > Pseudorca > Pseudorca crassidens. The sequence goes on from NC_090305.1 coordinate 69,499,188, forward strand.
GTTCTTTCATTTTCAAGCGACTTGAGGGACCATGTTGTGCCCCTTGCAGGTGTACAGCGTTGTGATTTAGTCGTACATATGCATATGTCTCTGCTTTTTAGGATCCTTTTCTTATATAGGCTGTGACAAAGTGTTGAACAGAGTCCCCTGTGTTGTAGAGTAGGTCCTTGTGGAGTAGGTATTGTATTTGTTCATGTATACATGTTACTGCCAACCTCCTAATGTATCCCTCTCCCCCATCTTTCCCGTTTGCTAAGCATAAGTTTGTTTTCTAAGTCTCTGAGTCTGTCGCTGTTTTGTGAATCAGTTGATTTGTATCAATTTTGAGATTCCATATGTAAGTCATAGCCCATGATATTTATCGACGTCCATCTGATTTACTTCACGTAGAGCATCTCGAGGTCCTTCTGTGTTGCTGCACATGGCAGTATTTCCTTCTTTTTTAAGGCTGAGTAGTATTCCATCGTAGATATGTACCGCATCTTCTGTATCCAGTCATCTGTCGGTGGACATTTTGCTTGCTTTGGTGTCTGGGTTGTCGTATATAGTGCTGCCATGCACGTTGGGGTGCGGGTAGGTTTTCGAACTATGGTTTTCTCTGGGTGTTTGCCCAGAAGTGGGATTGGGGGATCAGATGGTAGCTCTATGTTTTGTTATTGAAGGAGCCTCCCAACTGTACTCCCCAGTGGCTGTACCAGTTGCATTCCCCCCAGCAGTGGAGGAGGGTTTGCTTTCTCCATGCCCTCTCCGGAATTTACTGTAGGGAGACATTTACATGATGGCCATCCTGACTGGTGTCAGATGATACCTCGTTGCTGTTTTGATTTGCAGTTCTGAAGTAATTGGTGATCTTCAGCATCTTTTCATGTTTTTTTGGTTTTGTTTTCTCCTTCTTTTGCAACAGTGTGAGTGCAGTGTACCTCTTGAAATTGTCTTCTGACCAATCCGGCCTGCTTTGAATTCTTTTCAATTATCTATCCTAGGACATTACTTGAGCGCAGGTGTTATGTTTTTAAAGCCCTGCAGCCCTTTGTGAATCCTAGTGCCCAGAAGCACCTGTTGCCAAGTTGTTGTTCCAGGAATCATCCACAAGGCGGCGGGCTTCTTCGTGCCCATCTCTGGTCCCTCTGGCAACCAGAGCCTTAGCGAAAGAAAGTGGTGTTCCTGGGTTGTACCTTGGAGGGGCACGTGCGAGAACCAACACTCAAGGGCTTTTGTCTCCTTCCTTTCTGCCTGTTCCCCTCACCCCCCGACGCGTCGCAACCCTTGTCAAAGTGCCACACTGAGGGACGGTGCTGAGGGTCCTCTAGTTGGTACAACACAAAGGCAGGAGGCTGGAGGTGGGAACCCCAACGCCAGGAGATGTGGAGACCAGGTGACGTTTCAAAGCTCTTGCAGCCCAGAGGATCCACCCTCCTTTGGGTGCACTAGGCTTGGTTGAGCTATAGGAGGGCCTGCCTGGATCTGGAGATTGTGGTCCCATTTCGAGTGGACCAGACACTGCAGGTCCCCGGGGGGGCTCATTTGCTGGCACATCCTCCCCAGTCCCCTCAGCCCCACGACAGGCAGCCTGGAGAGCCAGCCCGCTGAGCCTCCAGGGACGTGACAGCAGCCCAGGTCCCCGAGCCTGTGGAAAATCGAGTACACGTCCTTTATTTTCTCTCCTTCTTTTTCTTTAACTGCATTGTTCTTTCATTTTCAAGCGACTTGAGGGACCATGTTGTGCCCCTTGCAGGTGTACAGCGTTGTGATTTAGTCGTACATATGCATATGTCTCTGCTTTTTAGGATCCTTTTCTTATATAGGCTGTGACAAAGTGTTGAACAGAGTCCCCTGTGTTGTAGAGTAGGTCCTTGTGGAGTAGGTATTGTATTTGTTCATGTATACATGTTACTGCCAACCTCCTAATGTATCCCTCTCCCCCATCTTTCCCGTTTGCTAAGCATAAGTTTGTTTTCTAAGTCTCTGAGTCTGTCGCTGTTTTGTGAATCAGTTGATTTGTATCAATTTTGAGATTCCATATGTAAGTCATAGCCCATGATATTTATCGACGTCCATCTGATTTACTTCACGTAGAGCATCTCGAGGTCCTTCTGTGTTGCTGCACATGGCAGTATTTCCTTCTTTTTTAAGGCTGAGTAGTATTCCATCGTAGATATGTACCGCATCTTCTGTATCCAGTCATCTGTCGGTGGACATTTTGCTTGCTTTGGTGTCTGGGTTGTCGTATATAGTGCTGCCATGCACGTTGGGGTGCGGGTAGGTTTTCGAACTATGGTTTTCTCTGGGTGTTTGCCCAGAAGTGGGATTGGGGGATCAGATGGTAGCTCTATGTTTTGTTATTGAAGGAGCCTCCCAACTGTACTCCCCAGTGGCTGTACCAGTTGCATTCCCCCCAGCAGTGGAGGAGGGTTTGCTTTCTCCATGCCCTCTCCGGAATTTACTGTAGGGAGACGTTTACATGATGGCCATCCTGACTGGTGTCAGATGATACCTCGTTGCTGTTTTGATTTGCAGTTCTGAAGTAATTGGTGATCTTCAGCATCTTTTCATGTTTTTTTGGTTTTGTTTTCTCCTTCTTTTGCAACAGTGTGAGTGCAGTGTACCTCTTGAAATTGTCTTCTGACAAATCCGGCCTGCTTTGAATTCTTTTCAATTACCTATCCTAGGACATTTCTTGAGCGCAGGTGTTATGTTTTTAAAGCCCTGCAGCCCTTTGTGAATCCTAGTGCCCAGAAGCACCTGTTGCCAAGTTGTTGTTACAGGAATCATCCACAAGGCGGCGGGCTTCTTCGTGCCCATCTCTGGTCCCTCTGGCAACCAGAGCCTTAGCGAAAGAAAGTGGTGTTCCTGGGTTGTACCTTGGAGGGGCACGTGCGAGAACCAACACTCAAGGGCTTTTGTCTCCTTCCTTTCTGCCTGTTCCCCTCACCCCCCGACGCGTCGCAACCCTTGTCAAAGTGCCACACTGAGGGACGGTGCTGAGGGTCCTCTAGTTGGTACAACACAAAGGCAGGAGGCTGGAGGTGAGAACCCCAACGCCAGGAGATGTGGAGACCAGGTGACGTTTCAAAGCTCTTGCAGCCCAGAGGATCCACCCTCCTTTGGGTGCACTAGGCTTGGTTGAGCTATAGGAGGGCCTGCCTGGATCTGGAGATTGTGGTCCCATTTCGAGTGGACCAGACACTGCAGGTCCCCGGGGGGGCTCATTTGCTGGCACATCCTCCCCAGTCCCCTCAGCCCCACGACAGGCAGCCTGGAGAGCCAGCCCGCTGAGCCTCCAGGGACGTGACAGCAGCCCAGGTCCCCGAGCCTGTGGAAAATCGAGTACACGTCCTTTATTTTCTCTCCTTCTTTTTCTTTAACTGCATTTTTCTTTCATTTTCAAGCGACTTGAGGGACCATGTTGTGCCCCTTGCAGGTGTACAGCGTTGTGATTTAGTCGTACATATGCATATGTCTCTGCTTTTTAGGATCCTTTTCTTATATAGGCTGTGACAAAGTGTTGAACAGAGTCCCCTGTGTTGTAGAGTAGGTCCTTGTGGAGTAGGTATTGTATTTGTTCATGTATACATGTTACTGCCAACCTCCTAATGTATCCCTCTCCCCCATCTTTCCCGTTTGCTAAGCATAAGTTTGTTTTCTAAGTCTCTGAGTCTGTCGCTGTTTTGTGAATCAGTTGATTTGTATCAATTTTGAGATTCCATATGTAAGCCATAGCCCATGATATTTATCGACGTCCATCTGATTTACTTCACGTAGAGCATCTCGAGGTCCTTCTGTGTTGCTGCACATGGCAGTATTTCCTTCTGTTTTAAGGCTGAGTAGTATTCCATCGTAGATATGTACCGCATCTTCTGTATCCAGTCATCTGTCGGTGGATATTTTGCTTGCTTTGGTGTCTGGGTTGTCGTATATAGTGCTGCCATGCACGTTGGGGTGCGGGTAGGCTTTCGAACTATGGTTTTCTCTGGGTGTTTGCCCAGAAGTGGGATTGGGGGATCAGACGGTAGCTCTATGTTTTGTTATTGAACGAGCCTCCCAACTGTACTCCTCAGTGGCTGTACCAGTTGCATTCCCCCCAGCAGTGGAGGAGGGTTTGCTTTCTCCATACCCTCGCCGGAATTTATTGTAGGGAGACGTTTACCTGATGGCCATCCTGACTGGTGTCAGATGATACCTCGTTGCTGTTTTGATTTGCAGTTCTGAAGTAATTGGTGATCTTCAGCATCTTTTCATGTTTTTTTGGTTTTGTTTTCTCCTTCTTTTACAACAGTGTGAGTGCAGTGTACCTCTTGAAATTGTCTTCTGACAAATCCGGCCTGCTTTGAATTCTTTTCAATTACCTATCCTAGGACATTTCTTGATCGCAGGTGTTATGTTTTTAAAGCCCTGCAGCCCTTTGTGAATCCTAGTGCCCAGAAGCACCTGTTGCCAAGTTGTTGTTACAGGAATCATCCACAAGGCGGCGGGCTTCTTCGTGCCCATCTCTGGTCCCTCTGGCAACCAGAGCCTTAGCGAAAGAAAGTGGTGTTCCTGGGTTGTACCTTGGAGGGGCACGTGCGAGAACCAACACTCAAGGGCTTTTGTCTCCTTCCTTTCTGCCTGTTCCCCTCACCCCCCGACGCGTCGCAACCCTTGTCAAAGTGCCACACTGAGGGACGGTGCTGAGGGTCCTCTAGTTGGTACAACACAAAGGCAGGAGGCTGGAGGTGGGAACCCCAACGCCAGGAGATGTGGAGACCAGGTGACGTTTCAAAGCTCTTGCAGCCCAGAGGATCCACCCTCCTTTGGGTGCACTAGGCTTGGTTGAGCTATAGGAGGGCCTGCCTGGATCTGGAGATTGTGGTCCCATTTCGAGTGGACCAGACACTGCAGGTCCCCGGGGGGGCTCATTTGCTGGCACATCCTCCCCAGTCCCCTCAGCCCCACGACAGGCAGCCTGGAGAGCCAGCCCGCTGAGCCTCCAGGGACGTGACAGCAGCCCAGGTCCCCGAGCCTGTGGAAAATCGAGTACACGTCCTTTATTTTCTCTCCTTCTTTTTCTTTAACTGCATTTTTCTTTCATTTTCAAGCGACTTGAGGGACCATGTTGTGCCCCTTGCAGGTGTACAGCGTTGTGATTTAGTCGTACATATGCATATGTCTCTGCTTTTTAGGATCCTTTTCTTATATAGGCTGTGACAAAGTGTTGAACAGAGTCCCCTGTGTTGTAGAGTAGGTCCTTGTGGAGTAGGTATTGTATTTGTTCATGTATACATGTTACTGCCAACCTCCTAATGTATCCCTCTCCCCCATCTTTCCCGTTTGCTAAGCATGAGTATGTTTTCTAAGTCTCTGAGTCTGTCGCTGTTTTGTGAATCAGTTGATTTGTATCAATTTTGAAATTCCATATGTAAGTCATAGCCCATGATATTTATCGACGTCCATCTGATTTACTTCACGTAGAGCATCTCGAGGTCCTTCTGTGTTGCTGCACATGGCAGTATTTCCTTCTTTTTTAAGGCTGAGTAGTATTCCATCGTAGATATGTACCGCATCTTCTGTATCCAGTCATCTGTCGGTGGACATTTTGCTTGCTTTGGTGTCTGGGTTGTCGTATATAGTGCTGCCATGCACGTTGGGGTGCGGGTAGGTTTTCGAACTATGGTTTTCTCTGGGTGTTTGCCCAGAAGTGGGATTGGGGGATCAGATGGTAGCTCTATGTTTTGTTATTGAAGGAGCCTCCCAACTGTACTCCCCAGTGGCTGTACCAGTTGCATTCCCCCCAGCAGTGGAGGAGGGTTTGCTTTCTCCATGCCCTCTCCGGAATTTACTGTAGGGAGACGTTTACATGATGGCCATCCTGACTGGGGTCAGATGATACCTCGTTGCTGTTTTGATTTGCAGTTCTGAAGTAATTGGTGATCTTCAGCATCTTTTCATGGTTTTTTGGTTTTGTTTTCTCCTTCTTTTGCAACAGTGTGAGTGCAGTGTACCTCTTGAAATTGTCTTCTGACCAATCCGGCCTGTTTTGAATTCTTTTCAATTACCTATCCTAGGACATTTCTTGAGCGCAGGTGTTATGTTTTTAAAGCCCTGCAGCCCTTTGTGAATCCTAGTGCCCAGAAGCACCTGTTGCCAAGTTGTTGTTCCAGGAATCATCCACAAGGCGGCGGGCTTCTTCGTGCCCATCTCTGGTCCCTCTGGCAACCAGAGCCTTAGCGAAAGAAAGTGGTGTTCCTGGGTCGTACCTTGGAGGGGCACGTGCGAGAACCAACACTCAAGGGCTTTTGTCTCCTTCCTTTCTGCCTGTTCCCCTCACCCCCCGACGCGTCGCAACCCTTGTCAAAGTGCCACACTGAGGGATGGTGCTGAGGGTCCTCTAGTTGGTACAACACAAAGGCAGGAGGCTGGAGGTGGGAACCCCAACGCCAGGAGATGTGGAGACCAGGTGACGTTTCAAAGCTCTTGCAGCCCAGAGGATCCACCCTCCTTTGGGTGCACTAGGCTTGGTTGAGCTATAGGAGGGCCTGCCTGGATCTGGAGATTGTGGTCCCATTTCGAGTGGACCAGACACTGCAGGTCCCCGGGGGGGCTCATTTGCTGGCACATCCTCCCCAGTCCCCTCAGCCCCACGACAGGCAGCCTGGAGAGCCAGCCCGCTGAGCCTCCAGGGACGTGACAGCAGCCCAGGTCCCCGAGCCTGTGGAAAATCGAGTACACGTCCTTTATTTTCTCTCCTTCTTTTTCTTTAACTGCATTGTTCTTTCATTTTCAAACGACTTGAGGGACCATGTTGTGCCCCTTGCAGGTGTACAGCGTTGTGATTTAGTCGTACATATGCATATGTCTCTGCTTTTTAGGATCCTTTTCTTATATAGGCTGTGACAAAGTGTTGAACAGAGTCCCCTGTGTTGTAGAGTAGGTCCTTGTGGAGTAGGTATTGTATTTGTTCATGTATACATGTTACTGCCAACCTCCTAATGTATCCCTCTCCCCCATCTTTCCCGTTTGCTAAGCATGAGTTTGTTTTCTAAGTCTCTGAGTCTGTCGCTGTTTTGTGAATCAGTTGATTTGTATCAATTTTGAGATTCCATATGTAAGTCATAGCCCATGATATTTATCGACGTCCATCTGATTTACTTCACGTAGAGCATCTCGAGGTCCTTCTGTGTTGCTGCACATGGCAGTATTTCCTTCTTTTTTAAGGCTGAGTAGTATTCCATCGTAGATATGTACCGCATCTTCTGTATCCAGTCATCTGTCGGTGGACATTTTGCTTGCTTTGGTGTCTGGGTTGTCGTATATAGTGCTGCCATGCACGTTGGGGTGCGGGTAGGTTTTCGAACTATGGTTTTCTCTGGGTGTTTGCCCAGAAGTGGGATTGGGGGATCAGATGGTAGCTCTATGTTTTGTTATTGAAGGAGCCTCCCAACTGTACTCCCCAGTGGCTGTACCAGTTGCATTCCCCCCAGCAGTGGAGGAGGGTTTGCTTTCTCCATGCCCTCTCCGGAATTTACTGTAGGGAGACGTTTACATGATGGCCATCCTGACTGGGGTCAGATGATACCTCGTTGCTGTTTTGATTTGCAGTTCTGAAGTAATTGGTGATCTTCAGCATCTTTTCATGGTTTTTTGGTTTTGTTTTCTCCTTCTTTTGCAACAGTGTGAGTGCAGTGTACCTCTTGAAATTGTCTTCTGACCAATCCGGCCTGTTTTGAATTCTTTTCAATTACCTATCCTAGGACATTTCTTGAGCGCAGGTGTTATGTTTTTAAAGCCCTGCAGCCCTTTGTGAATCCTAGTGCCCAGAAGCACCTGTTGCCAAGTTGTTGTTCCAGGAATCATCCACAAGGCGGCGGGCTTCTTCGTGCCCATCTCTGGTCCCTCTGGCAACCAGAGCCTTAGCGAAAGAAAGTGGTGTTCCTGGGTCGTACCTTGGAGGGGCACGTGCGAGAACCAACACTCAAGGGCTTTTGTCTCCTTCCTTTCTGCCTGTTCCCCTCACCCCCTGACGCGTCGCAACCCTTGTCAAAGTGCCACACTGAGGGACGGTGCTGAGGGTCCTCTAGTTGGTACAATACAAAGGCAGGAGGCTGGAGGTGGGAACCCCAATGCCAGGAGATGTGGAGACCAGGTGACGTTTCAAAGCTCTTGCAGCCCAGAGGATCCACCCTCCTTTGGGTGCACTAGGCTTGGTTGAGCTATAGGAGGGCCTGCCTGGATCTGGAGATTGTGGTCCCTTTTCGAGTGGACCAGACACTGCAGGTCCCCGGGGGGGCTCATTTGCTGGCACATCCTCCCCAGTCCCCTCAGCCCCACGACAGGCAGCCTGGAGAGCCAGCCCGCTGAGCCTCCAGGGACGTGACAGCAGCCCAGGTCCCCGAGCCTGTGGAAAATCGAGTACACGTCCTTTATTTTCTCTCCTTCTTTTTCTTTAACTGCATTGTTCTTTCATTTTCAAGCGACTTGAGGGACCATGTTGTGCCCCTTGCAGGTGTACAGCGTTGTGATTTAGTCGTACATATGCATATGTCTCTGCTTTTTAGGATCCTTTTCTTATATAGGCTGTGACAAAGTGTTGAACAGAGTCCCCTGTGTTGTAGAGTAGGTCCTTGTGGAGTAGGTATTGTATTTGTTCATGTATACATGTTACTGCCAACCTCCTAATGTATCCCTCTCCCTCACCTTTCCCGTTTGCTAAGCATGAGTTTGTTTTCTAAGTCTCTGAGTCTGTCGCTGTTTTGTGAATCAGTTGATTTGTATCAATTTTGAGATTCCATATGTAAGTCATAGCCCATGATATTTATCGACGTCCATCTGATTTACTTCACGTAGAGCATCTCGAGGTCCTTCTGTGTTGCTGCACATGGCAGTATTTCCTTCTTTTTTAAGGCTGAGTAGTATTCCATCGTAGATATGTACCGCATCTTCTGTATCCAGTCATCTGTCGGTGGACATTTTGCTTGCTTTGGTGTCTGGGTTGTCGTATATAGTGCTGCCATGCACGTTGGGGTGCGGGTAGGTTTTCGAACTATGGTTTTCTCTGGGTGTTTGCCCAGAAGTGGGATTGGGGGATCAGATGGTAGCTCTATGTTTTGTTATTGAAGGAGCCTCCCAACTGTACTCCCCAGTGGCTGTACCAGTTGCATTCCCCCCAGCAGTGGAGGAGGGTTTGCTTTCTCCATGCCCTCTCCGGAATTTACTGTAGGGAGACGTTTACATGATGGCCATCCTGACTGGGGTCAGATGATACCTCGTTGCTGTTTTGATTTGCAGTTCTGAAGTAATTGGTGATCTTCAGCATCTTTTCATGGTTTTTTGGTTTTGTTTTCTCCTTCTTTTGCAACAGTGTGAGTGCAGTGTACCTCTTGAAATTGTCTTCTGACCGATCCGGCCTGTTTTGAATTCTTTTCAATTACCTATCCTAGGACATTTCTTGAGCGCAGGTGTTATGTTTTTAAAGCCCTGCAGCCCTTTGTGAATCCTAGTGCCCAGAAGCACCTGTTGCCAAGTTGTTGTTCCAGGAATCATCCACAAGGCGGCGGGCTTCTTCGTGCCCATCTCTGGTCCCTCTGGCAACCAGAGCCTTAGCGAAAGAAAGTGGTGTTCCTGGGTCGTACCTTGGAGGGGCACGTGCCAGGACCAACACTCAAGGGCTTTTGTCTCCTTCCTTTCTGCCTGTTCCCCTCACCCCCCGACGCGTCGCAACCCTTGTCAAAGTGCCACACTGAGGGACGGTGCTGAGGGTCCTCTAGTTGGTACAACACAGAGGCAGGAGGCTGGAGGTGGGAACCCCAACGCCAGGAGATGTGGAGACCAGGTGACGTTTCAAAGCTCTTGCAGCCCAGAGGATCCACCCTCCTTTGGGTGCACTAGGCTTGGTTGAGCTATAGGAGGGCCTGCCTGGATCTGGAGATTGTGGTCCCTTTTCGAGTGGACCAGACACTGCAGGTCCCCGGGGGGGCTCATTTGCTGGCACATCCTCCCCAGTCCCCTCAGCCCCACGACAGGCAGCCTGGAGAGCCAGCCCGCTGAGCCTCCAGGGACGTGACAGCAGCCCAGGTCCCCGAGCCTGTGGAAAATCGAGTACACGTCCTTTATTTTCTCTCCTTCTTTTTCTTTAACTGCATTTTTCTTCCATTTTCAAGCGACTTGAGGGACCATGTTGTGCCCCTTGCAGGTGTACAGCGTTGTGATTTAGTCGCACATATGCATATGTCTCTGCTTTTTAGGATCCTTTTCTTACATAGGCTGTGACAAAGTGTTGAACAGAGTCCCCTGTGTTGTAGAGTAGGTCCTTGTGGAGTAGGTATTGTATTTGTTCATGTATACATGTTACTGCCAACCTCCTAATGTATCCCTCTCCCCCATCTTTCCCGTTTGCTAAGCATAAGTTTGTTTTCTAAGTCTCTGAGTCTGTCGCTGTTTTGTGAATCAGTTGATTTGTATCAATTTTGAGATTCCATATGTAAGTCATAGCCCATGATATTTATCGACGTCCATCTGATTTACTTCACATAGAGCATCTCGAGGTCCTCCTGTGTTGCTGCACATGGCAGTATTTCCTTCTTTTTTAAGGCTGAGTAGTATTCCATCGTAGATATGTACCGCATCTTCTGTATCCAGTCATCTGTCGGTGGACATTTTGCTTGCTTTGGTGTCTGGGTTGTCGTATATAGTGCTGCCATGCACGTTGGGGTGCGGGTAGGTTTTCGAACTATGGTTTTCTCTGGGTGTTTGCCCAGAAGTGGGATTGGGGGATCAGATGGTAGCTCTATGTTTTGTTATTGAAGGAGCCTCCCAACTGTACTCCCCAGTGGCTGTACCAGTTGCATTCCCCCCAGCAGTGGAGGAGGGTTTGCTTTCTCCATGCCCTCTCCGGAATTTATTGTAGGGAGACGTTTACATGATGGCCATCCTGACTGGTGTCAGATGATACCTCGTTGCTGTTTTGATTTGCAGTTCTGGAGTAATTGGTGATCTTCAGCATCTTTTCATGGTTTTTTGGTTTTGTTTTCTCCTTCTTTTGCAACAGTGTGAGTGCAGTGTACCTCTTGAAATTGTCTTCTGACAAATCCGGCCTGCTTTGAATTCTTTTCAATTACCTATCCTAGGACATTTCTTGAGCGCAGGTGTTATGTTTTTAAAGCCCTGCAGCCCTTTGTGAATCCTAGTGCCCAGAAGCACCTGTTGCCAAGTTGTTGTTCCAGGAATCATCCACAAGGCGGCGGGCTTCTTCGTGCCCATCTCTGGTCCCTCTGGCAACCAGAGCCTTAGCGAAAGAAAGTGGTGTTCCTGGGTTGTACCTTGGAGGGGCACGTGCCAGAACCAACACTCAAGGGCTTTTGTCTCCTTCCTTTCTGCCTGTTCCCCTCACCCCCCGACGCGTCGCAACCCTTGTCAAAGTGCCACACTGAGGGACGGTGCTGAGGGTCCTCTAGTTGGTACAACACAAAGGCAGGAGGCTGGAGGTGGGAACCCCAACGCCAGGAGATGTGGAGACCAGGTGACGTTTCAAAGCTCTTGCAGCCCAGAGGATCCACCCTCCTTTGGGTGCACTAGGCTTGGTTGAGCTATAGGAGGGCCTGCCTGGATCTGGAGATTGTAGTCCCATTTCGAGTGGACCAGACACTGCAGGTCCCGGGGGGGGGCTCATTTGCTGGCACATCCTCCCCAGTCCCCTCAGCCCCACGACAGGCAGCCTGGAGAGCCAGCCCGCTGAGCCTCCAGGGACGTGACAGCAGCCCAGGTCCCCGAGCCTGTGGAAAATCGAGTACACGTCCTTTATTTTCTCTCCTTCTTTTTCTTTAACTGCATTTTTCTTTCATTTTCAAGCGACTTGAGGGACCATGTTGTGCCCCTTGCAGGTGTACAGCGTTGTGATTTAGTCGTACATATGCATATGTCTCTGCTTTTTAGGATCCTTTTCTTATATAGGCTGTGACAAAGTGTTGAACAGAGTCCGCTGTGTTGTAGAGTAGGTCCTTGTGGAGTAGGTATTGTATTTGTTCATGTATACATGTTACTGCCAACCTCCTAATGTATCCCTCTCCCCCATCTTTCCCGTTTGCTACGCATGAGTTTGTTTTCTAAGTCTCTGAGTCTGTCGCTGTTTTGTGAATCAGTTGATTTGTATCAATTTTGAGATTCCATATGTAAGTCATAGCCCATGATATTTATCGACGTCCATCTGATTTACTTCACGTAGAGCATCTCGAGGTCCTTCTGTGTTGCTGCACATGGCAGTATTTCCTTCTTTTTTAAGGCTGAGTAGTATTCCATCATAAATATGTACCGCATCTTCTGTATCCAGTCATCTGTCGGTGGATATTTTGCTTGCTTTGGTGTCTGGGTTGTCGTATATAGTGCTGCCATGCACGTTGGGGTGCGGGTAGGTTTTCGAACTATGGTTTTCTCTGGGTGTTTGCCCAGAAGTGGGATTGGGGGATCAGACGGTAGCTCTATGTTTTGTTATTGAAGGAGCCTCCCAACTGTACTCCCCAGTGGCTGTACCAGTTGCATTCCCCCCAGCAGTGGAGGAGGGTTTGCTTTCTCCATGCCCTCTCCGGAATTTATTGTAGGGAGACGCTTACATGATGGCCATCCTGACTGGTGTCAGATGATACCTCGTTGCTGTTTTGATTTGCAGTTCTGAAGTAATTGGTGATCTTCAGCATCTTTTCATGTTTTTTTGGTTTTGTTTTCTCCTTCTTTTGCAACAGTGTGAGTGCAGTGTACCTCTTGAAATTGTCTTCTGACAAATCCGGCCTGCTTTGAATTCTTTTCAGTTACCTATCCTAGGACAGTTCTTGAGCGCAGGTGTTATGTTTTTAAAGCCCTGCAGCCCTTTGTGAATCCTAGTGCCCAGAAGCACCTGTTGCCAAGTTGTTGTTACAGGAATCATCCACAAGGCAGCGGGCTTCTTCGTGCCCATCTCTGGTCCCTCTGGCAACCAGAGCCTTAGCGAAAGAAAGTGGTGTTCCTGGGTTGTACCTTGGAGGGGCACGTGCCAGGACCAACACTCAAGGGCTTTTGTCTCCTTCCTTTCTGCCTCTTCCCCTCACCCCCCGACGCGTCGCAACCCTTGTCAAAGTGCCACACTGAGGGACGGTGCTGAGGGTCCTCTAGTTGGTACAACACAAAGGCAGGAGGCTGGAGGTGGGAACCCCAACGCCAGGAGATGTGGAGACCAGGTGACGTTTCAAAGCTCTTGCAGCCCAGAGGATCCACCCTCCTTCGGGTGCACTAGGCTTGGTTGAGCTATAGGAGGGCCTGCCTGGATCTGGAGATTGTGGTCCCATTTCGAGTGGACCAGACACTGCAGGTCCCCGGGGGGGCTCATTTGCTGGCACATCCTCCCCAGTCCCCTCAGCCCCACGACAGGCAGCCTGGAGAGCCAGCCCGCTGAGCCTCCAGGGACGTGACAGCAGCCCAGGTCCCCGAGCCTGTGGAAAATCGAGTACACGTCCTTTATTTTCTCTCCTTCTTTTTCTTTAACTACATTTTTCTTTCATTTTCAAGCGACTTGAGGGACCATGTTGTGCCCCTTGCAGGTGTACAGCGTTGTGATTTAGTCGTACCTATGCATATGTCTCTGCTTTTTAGGATCCTTTTCTTATATAGGCTGTGACAAAGTGTTGAACAGAGTCCCCTGTGTTGTAGAGTAGGTCCTTGTGGAGTAGGTATTGTATTTGTTCATGTATACATGTTACTGCCAACCTCCTAATGTATCCCTCTCCCCCATCTTTCCCGTTTGCTAAGCATAAGTTTGTTTTCTAAGTCTCTGAGTCTGTCGCTGTTTTGTGAATCAGTTGATTTGTATCAATTTTGAGATTCCATATGTAAGTCATAGCCCATGATATTTATCGACGTCCATCTGATTTACTTCACGTAGAGCATCTCGAGGTCCTCCTGTGTTGCTGCACATGGCAGTATTTCCTTCTGTTTTAAGGCTGAGTAGTATTCCATCGTAGATATGTACCGCATCTTCTGTATCCAGTCATCTGTCGGTGGATATTTTGCTTGCTTTGGTGTCTGGGTTGTCGTATATAGTGCTGCCATGCACGTTGGGGTGCGGGTAGGCTTTCGAACTATGGTTTTCTCTGGGTGTTTGCCCAGAAGTGGGATTGGGGGATCAGATGGTAGCTCTATGTTTTGTTATTGAAGGAGCCTCCCAACTGTACTCCTCAGTGGCTGTACCAGTTGCATTCCCCCCAGCAGTGGAGGAGGGTTTGCTTTCTCCATACCCTCTCCGGAATTTATTGTAGGGAGACGTTTACATGATGGCCATCCTGACTGGTGTCAGATGATACCTCGTTGCTGTTTTGATTTGCAGTTCTGGAGTAATTGGTGATCTTCAGCATCTTTTCATGGTTTTTTGGTTTTGTTTTCTCCTTCTTTTGCAACAGTGTGAGTTCAGTGTACCTCTTGAAATTGTCTTCTGACAAATCCGGCCTGCTTTGAATTCTTTTCAATTACCTATCCTAGGACATTTCTTGAGCGCAGGTGTCATGTTTTTAAAGCCCTGCAGCCCTTTGTGAATCCTAGTGCCCAGAAGCACCTGTTGCCAAGTTGTTGTTCCAGGAATCATCCACAAGGCGGCGGGCTTCTTCGTGCCCATCTCTGGTCCCTCTGGCAACCAGAGCCTTAGCGAAAGAAAGTGGTGTTCCTGGGTTGTACCTTGGAGGGGCACGTGCCAGAACCAACACTCAAGGGCTTTTGTCTCCTTCCTTTCTGCCTGTTCCCCTCACCCCCCGACGTGTCGCAACCCTTGTCAAAGTGCCACACTGAGGGACGGTGCTGAGGGTCCTCTAGTTGGTACAACACAAAGGCAGGAGGCTGGAGGTGGGAACCCCAACGCCAGGAGATGTGGAGACCAGGTGACGTTTCAAAGCTCTTGCAGCCCAGAGGATCCACCCTCCTTTGGGTGCACTAGGCTTGGTTGAGCTATAGGAGGGCCTGCCTGGATCTGGAGATTGTGGTCCCATTTCGAGTGGACCAGACACTGCAGGTCCCCGGGGGGGCTCATTTGCTGGCACATCCTCCCCAGTCCCCTCAGCCCCACGACAGGCAGCCTGGAGAGCCAGCCCGCTGAGCCTCCAGGGACGTGACAGCAGCCCAGGTCCCCGAGCCTGTGGAAAATCGAGTACACGTCCTTTATTTTCTCTCCTTCTTTTTCTTTAACTGCATTTTTCTTCCATTTTCAAGCGACTTGAGGGACCATGTTGTGCCCCTTGCAGGTGTACAGCGTTGTGATTTAGTCGTACATATGCATATGTCTCTGCTTTTTAGGATCCTTTTCTTATATAGGCTGTGACAAAGTGTTGAACAGAGTCCCCTGTGTTGTAGAGTAGGTCCTTGTGGAGTAGGTATTGTATTTGTTCATGTATACATGTTACTGCCAACCTCCTAATGTATCCCTCTCCCCCATCTTTCCCGTTTGCTAAGCATAAGTTTGTTTTCTAAGTCTCTGAGTCTGTCGCTGTTTTGTGAATCAGTTGATTTGTATCAATTTTGAGATTCCATATGTAAGTCATAGCCCATGATATTTATCGACGTCCATCTGATTTACTTCACGTAGAGCATCTCGAGGTCCTCCTGTGTTGCTGCACATGGCAGTATTTCCTTCTGTTTTAAGGCTGAGTAGTATTCCATCGTAGATATGTACCGCATCTTCTGTATCCAGTCATCTGTCGGTGGACATTTTGCTTGCTTTGGTGTCTGGGTTGTCGTATATAGTGCTGCCATGCACGTTGGGGTGCGGGTAGGTTTTCGAACTATGGTTTTCTCTGGGTGTTTGCCCAGAAGTGGGATTGGGGGATCAGATGGTAGCTCTATGTTTTGTTATTGAAGGAGCCTCCCAACTGTACTCCCCAGTGGCTGTACCAGTTGCATTCCCCCCAGCAGTGGAGGAGGGTTTGCTTTCTCCATGCCCTCTCCGGAATTTACTGTAGGGAGACGTTTACATGATGGCCATCCTGACTGGTGTCAGATGATACCTCGTTGCTGTTTTGATTTGCAGTTCTGAAGTAATTGGTGATCTTCAGCATCTTTTCATGTTTTTTTGGTTTTGTTTTCTCCTTCTTTTGCAACAGTGTGAGTGCAGTGTACCTCTTGAAATTGTCTTCTGACAAATCCGGCCTGCTTTGAATTCTTTTCAATTACCTATCCTAGGACATTTCTTGAGCGCAGGTGTCATGTTTTTAAAGCCCTGCAGCCCTTTGTGAATCCTAGTGCCCAGAAGCACCTGTTGCCAAGTTGTTGTTCCAGGAATCATCCACAAGGCGGCGGGCTTCTTCGTGCCCATCTCTGGTCCCTCTGGCAACCAGAGCCTTAGCGAAAGAAAGTGGTGTTCCTGGGTTGTACCTTGGAGGGGCACGTGCCAGAACCAACACTCAAGGGCTTTTGTCTCCTTCCTTTCTGCCTGTTCCCCTCACCCCCCGACGCGTCGCAACCCTTGTCAAAGTGCCACACTGAGGGACGGTGCTGAGGGTCCTCTAGTTGGTACAACACAAAGGCAGGAGGCTGGAGGTGAGAACCCCAACGCCAGGAGATGTGGAGACCAGGTGACGTTTCAAAGCTCTTGCAGCCCAGAGGATCCACCCTCCTTTGGGTGCACTAGGCTTGGTTGAGCTATAGGAGGGCCTGCCTGGATCTGGAGATTGTGGTCCCATTTCGAGTGGACCAGACACTGCAGGTCCCCGGGGGGGCTCATTTGCTGGCACATCCTCCCCAGTCCCCTCAGCCCCACGACAGGCAGCCTGGAGAGCCAGCCCGCTGAGCCTCCAGGGACGTGACAGCAGCCCAGGTCCCCGAGCCTGTGGAAAATCGAGTACACGTCCTTTATTTTCTCTCCTTCTTTTTCTTTAACTGCATTTTTCTTTCATTTTCAAGCGACTTGAGGGACCATGTTGTGCCCCTTGCAGGTGTACAGCGTTGTGATTTAGTCGTACATATGCATATGTCTCTGCTTTTTAGGATCCTTTTCTTATATAGGCTGTGACAAAGTGTTGAACAGAGTCCCCTGTGTTGTAGAGTAGGTCCTTGTGGAGTAGGTATTGTATTTGTTCATGTATACATGTTACTGCCAACCTCCTAATGTATCCCTCTCCCCCATCTTTCCCGTTTGCTAAGCATAAGTTTGTTTTCTAAGTCTCTGAGTCTGTCGCTGTTTTGTGAATCAGTTGATTTGTATCAATTTTGAGATTCCATATGTAAGCCATAGCCCATGATATTTATCGACGTCCATCTGATTTACTTCACGTAGAGCATCTCGAGGTCCTTCTGTGTTGCTGCACATGGCAGTATTTCCTTCTGTTTTAAGGCTGAGTAGTATTCCATCGTAGATATGTACCGCATCTTCTGTATCCAGTCATCTGTCGGTGGATATTTTGCTTGCTTTGGTGTCTGGGTTGTCGTATATAGTGCTGCCATGCACGTTGGGGTGCGGGTAGGCTTTCGAACTATGGTTTTCTCTGGGTGTTTGCCCAGAAGTGGGATTGGGGGATCAGACGGTAGCTCTATGTTTTGTTATTGAACGAGCCTCCCAACTGTACTCCTCAGTGGCTGTACCAGTTGCATTCCCCCCAGCAGTGGAGGAGGGTTTGCTTTCTCCATACCCTCGCCGGAATTTATTGTAGGGAGACGTTTACCTGATGGCCATCCTGACTGGTGTCAGATGATACCTCGTTGCTGTTTTGATTTGCAGTTCTGAAGTAATTGGTGATCTTCAGCATCTTTTCATGTTTTTTTGGTTTTGTTTTCTCCTTCTTTTACAACAGTGTGAGTGCAGTGTACCTCTTGAAATTGTCTTCTGACAAATCCGGCCTGCTTTGAATTCTTTTCAATTACCTATCCTAGGACATTTCTTGATCGCAGGTGTTATGTTTTTAAAGCCCTGCAGCCCTTTGTGAATCCTAGTGCCCAGAAGCACCTGTTGCCAAGTTGTTGTTACAGGAATCATCCACAAGGCGGCGGGCTTCTTCGTGCCCATCTCTGGTCCCTCTGGCAACCAGAGCCTTAGCGAAAGAAAGTGGTGTTCCTGGGTCGTACCTTGGAGGGGCACGTGCGAGAACCAACACTCAAGGGCTTTTGTCTCCTTCCTTTCTGCCTGTTCCCCTCACCCCCCGACGCGTCGCAACCCTTGTCAAAGTGCCACACTGAGGGATGGTGCTGAGGGTCCTCTAGTTGGTACAACACAAAGGCAGGAGGCTGGAGGTGGGAACCCCAACGCCAGGAGATGTGGAGACCAGGTGACGTTTCAAAGCTCTTGCAGCCCAGAGGATCCACCCTCCTTTGGGTGCACTAGGCTTGGTTGAGCTATAGGAGGGCCTGCCTGGATCTGGAGATTGTGGTCCCATTTCGAGTGGACCAGACACTGCAGGTCCCCGGGGGGGCTCATTTGCTGGCACATCCTCCCCAGTCCCCTCAGCCCCACGACAGGCAGCCTGGAGAGCCAGCCCGCTGAGCCTCCAGGGACGTGACAGCAGCCCAGGTCCCCGAGCCTGTGGAAAATCGAGTACACGTCCTTTATTTTCTCTCCTTCTTTTTCTTTAACTGCATTGTTCTTTCATTTTCAAACGACTTGAGGGACCATGTTGTGCCCCTTGCAGGTGTACAGCGTTGTGATTTAGTCGTACATATGCATATGTCTCTGCTTTTTAGGATCCTTTTCTTATATAGGCTGTGACAAAGTGTTGAACAGAGTCCCCTGTGTTGTAGAGTAGGTCCTTGTGGAGTAGGTATTGTATTTGTTCATGTATACATGTTACTGCCAACCTCCTAATGTATCCCTCTCCCCCATCTTTCCCGTTTGCTAAGCATGAGTTTGTTTTCTAAGTCTCTGAGTCTGTCGCTGTTTTGTGAATCAGTTGATTTGTATCAATTTTGAGATTCCATATGTAAGTCATAGCCCATGATATTTATCGACGTCCATCTGATTTACTTCACGTAGAGCATCTCGAGGTCCTTCTGTGTTGCTGCACATGGCAGTATTTCCTTCTTTTTTAAGGCTGAGTAGTATTCCATCGTAGATATGTACCGCATCTTCTGTATCCAGTCATCTGTCGGTGGACATTTTGCTTGCTTTGGTGTCTGGGTTGTCGTATATAGTGCTGCCATGCACGTTGGGGTGCGGGTAGGTTTTCGAACTATGGTTTTCTCTGGGTGTTTGCCCAGAAGTGGGATTGGGGGATCAGATGGTAGCTCTATGTTTTGTTATTGAAGGAGCCTCCCAACTGTACTCCCCAGTGGCTGTACCAGTTGCATTCCCCCCAGCAGTGGAGGAGGGTTTGCTTTCTCCATGCCCTCTCCGGAATTTACTGTAGGGAGACGTTTACATGATGGCCATCCTGACTGGGGTCAGATGATACCTCGTTGCTGTTTTGATTTGCAGTTCTGAAGTAATTGGTGATCTTCAGCATCTTTTCATGGTTTTTTGGTTTTGTTTTCTCCTTCTTTTGCAACAGTGTGAGTGCAGTGTACCTCTTGAAATTGTCTTCTGACCAATCCGGCCTGTTTTGAATTCTTTTCAATTACCTATCCTAGGACATTTCTTGAGCGCAGGTGTTATGTTTTTAAAGCCCTGCAGCCCTTTGTGAATCCTAGTGCCCAGAAGCACCTGTTGCCAAGTTGTTGTTCCAGGAATCATCCACAAGGCGGCGGGCTTCTTCGTGCCCATCTCTGGTCCCTCTGGCAACCAGAGCCTTAGCGAAAGAAAGTGGTGTTCCTGGGTCGTACCTTGGAGGGGCACGTGCGAGAACCAACACTCAAGGGCTTTTGTCTCCTTCCTTTCTGCCTGTTCCCCTCACCCCCTGACGCGTCGCAACCCTTGTCAAAGTGCCACACTGAGGGACGGTGCTGAGGGTCCTCTAGTTGGTACAATACAAAGGCAGGAGGCTGGAGGTGGGAACCCCAATGCCAGGAGATGTGGAGACCAGGTGACGTTTCAAAGCTCTTGCAGCCCAGAGGATCCACCCTCCTTTGGGTGCACTAGGCTTGGTTGAGCTATAGGAGGGCCTGCCTGGATCTGGAGATTGTGGTCCCTTTTCGAGTGGACCAGACACTGCAGGTCCCCGGGGGGGCTCATTTGCTGGCACATCCTCCCCAGTCCCCTCAGCCCCACGACAGGCAGCCTGGAGAGCCAGCCCGCTGAGCCTCCAGGGACGTGACAGCAGCCCAGGTCCCCGAGCCTGTGGAAAATCGAGTACACGTCCTTTATTTTCTCTCCTTCTTTTTCTTTAACTGCATTGTTCTTTCATTTTCAAGCGACTTGAGGGACCATGTTGTGCCCCTTGCAGGTGTACAGCGTTGTGATTTAGTCGTACATATGCATATGTCTCTGCTTTTTAGGATCCTTTTCTTATATAGGCTGTGACAAAGTGTTGAACAGAGTCCCCTGTGTTGTAGAGTAGGTCCTTGTGGAGTAGGTATTGTATTTGTTCATGTATACATGTTACTGCCAACCTCCTAATGTATCCCTCTCCCTCATCTTTCCCGTTTGCTAAGCATGAGTTTGTTTTCTAAGTCTCTGAGTCTGTCGCTGTTTTGTGAATCAGTTGATTTGTATCAATTTTGAGATTCCATATGTAAGTCATAGCCCATGATATTTATCGACGTCCATCTGATTTACTTCACGTAGAGCATCTCGAGGTCCTTCTGTGTTGCTGCACATGGCAGTATTTCCTTCTTTTTTAAGGCTGAGTAGTATTCCATCGTAGATATGTACCGCATCTTCTGTATCCAGTCATCTGTCGGTGGACATTTTGCTTGCTTTGGTGTCTGGGTTGTCGTATATAGTGCTGCCATGCACGTTGGGGTGCGGGTAGGTTTTCGAACTATGGTTTTCTCTGGGTGTTTGCCCAGAAGTGGGATTGGGGGATCAGATGGTAGCTCTATGTTTTGTTATTGAAGGAGCCTCCCAACTGTACTCCCCAGTGGCTGTACCAGTTGCATTCCCCCCAGCAGTGGAGGAGGGTTTGCTTTCTCCATGCCCTCTCCGGAATTTACTGTAGGGAGACGTTTACATGATGGCCATCCTGACTGGGGTCAGATGATACCTCGTTGCTGTTTTGATTTGCAGTTCTGAAGTAATTGGTGATCTTCAGCATCTTTTCATGGTTTTTTGGTTTTGTTTTCTCCTTCTTTTGCAACAGTGTGAGTGCAGTGTACCTCTTGAAATTGTCTTCTGACCAATCCGGCCTGTTTTGAATTCTTTTCAATTACCTATCCTAGGACATTTCTTGAGCGCAGGTGTTATGTTTTTAAAGCCCTGCAGCCCTTTGTGAATCCTAGTGCCCAGAAGCACCTGTTGCCAAGTTGTTGTTCCAGGAATCATCCACAAGGCGGCGGGCTTCTTCGTGCCCATCTCTGGTCCCTCTGGCAACCAGAGCCTTAGCGAAAGAAAGTGGTGTTCCTGGGTCGTACCTTGGAGGGGCACGTGCGAGAACCAACACTCAAGGGCTTTTGTCTCCTTCCTTTCTGCCTGTTCCCCTCACCCCCCGACGCGTCGCAACCCTTGTCAAAGTGCCACACTGAGGGACGGTGCTGAGGGTCCTCTAGTTGGTACAACACAAAGGCAGGAGGCTGGAGGTGGGAACCCCAACGCCAGGAGATGTGGAGACCAGGTGACGTTTCAAAGCTCTTGCAGCCCAGAGGATCCACCCTCCTTTGGGTGCACTAGGCTTGGTTGAGCTATAGGAGGGCCTGCCTGGATCTGGAGATTGTGGTCCCATTTCGAGTGGACCAGACACTGCAGGTCCCCGGGGGGGCTCATTTGCTGGCACATCCTCCCCAGTCCCCTCAGCCCCACGACAGGCAGCCTGGAGAGCCAGCCCGCTGAGCCTCCAGGGACGTGACAGCAGCCCAGGTCCCCGAGCCTGTGGAAAATCGAGTACACGTCCTTTATTTTCTCTCCTTCTTTTTCTTTAACTGCATTGTTCTTTCATTTTCAAGCGACTTGAGGGACCATGTTGTGCCCCTTGCAGGTGTACAGCGTTGTGATTTAGTCGTACATATGCATATGTCTCTGCTTTTTAGGATCCTTTTCTTATATAGGCTGTGACAAAGTGTTGAACAGAGTCCCCTGTGTTGTAGAGTAGGTCCTTGTGGAGTAGGTATTGTATTTGTTCATGTATACATGTTACTGCCAACCTCCTAATGTATCCCTCTCCCCCATCTTTCCCGTTTGCTAAGCATAAGTTTGTTTTCTAAGTCTCTGAGTCTGTCGCTGTTTTGTGAATCAGTTGATTTGTATCAATTTTGAGATTCCATATGTAAGTCATAGCCCATGATATTTATCGACGTCCATCTGATTTACTTCACGTAGAGCATCTCGAGGTCCTTCTGTGTTGCTGCACATGGCAGTATTTCCTTCTGTTTTAAGGCTGAGTAGTATTCCATCGTAGATATGTACCGCATCTTCTGTATCCAGTCATCTGTCGGTGGACATTTTGCTTGCTTTGGTGTCTGGGTTGTCGTATATAGTGCTGCCATGCACGTTGGGGTGCGGGTAGGTTTTCGAACTATGGTTTTCTCTGGGTGTTTGCCCAGAAGTGGGATTGGGGGATCAGATGGTAGCTCTATGTTTTGTTATTGAAGGAGCCTCCCAACTGTACTCCCCAGTGGCTGTACCAGTTGCATTCCCCCCAGCAGTGGAGGAGGGTTTGCTTTCTCCATGCCCTCTCCGGAATTTACTGTAGGGAGACGTTTACATGATGGCCATCCTGACTGGGGTCAGATGATACCTCGTTGCTGTTTTGATTTGCAGTTCTGAAGTAATTGGTGATCTTCAGCATCTTTTCATGGTTTTTTGGTTTTGTTTTCTCCTTCTTTTGCAACAGTGTGAGTGCAGTGTACCTCTTGAAATTGTCTTCTGACCGATCCGGCCTGTTTTGAATTCTTTTCAATTACCTATCCTAGGACATTTCTTGAGCGCAGGTGTTATGTTTTTAAAGCCCTGCAGCCCTTTGTGAATCCTAGTGCCCAGAAGCACCTGTTGCCAAGTTGTTGTTCCAGGAATCATCCACAAGGCGGCGGGCTTCTTCGTGCCCATCTCTGGTCCCTCTGGCAACCAGAGCCTTAGCGAAAGAAAGTGGTGTTCCTGGGTCGTACCTTGGAGGGGCACGTGCGAGAACCAACACTCAAGGGCTTTTGTCTCCTTCCTTTCTGCCTGTTCCCCTCACCCCCCGACGCGTCGCAACCCTTGTCAAAGTGCCACACTGAGGGACGGTGCTGAGGGTCCTCTAGTTGGTACAACACAAAGGCAGGAGGCTGGAGGTGGGAACCCCAACGCCAGGAGATGTGGAGACCAGGTGACGTTTCAAAGCTCTTGCAGCCCAGAGGATCCACCCTCCTTTGGGTGCACTAGGCTTGGTTGAGCTATAGGAGGGCCTGCCTGGATCTGGAGATTGTGGTCCCATTTCGAGTGGACCAGACACTGCAGGTCCCCGGGGGGGCTCATTTGCTGGCACATCCTCCCCAGTCCCCTCAGCCCCACGACAGGCAGCCTGGAGAGCCAGCCCGCTGAGCCTCCAGGGACGTGACAGCAGCCCAGGTCCCCGAGCCTGTGGAAAATCGAGTACACGTCCTTTATTTTCTCTCCTTCTTTTTCTTTAACTGCATTGTTCTTTCATTTTCAAGCGACTTGAGGGACCATGTTGTGCCCCTTGCAGGTGTACAGCGTTGTGATTTAGTCGTACATATGCATATGTCTCTGCTTTTTAGGATCCTTTTCTTATATAGGCTGTGACAAAGTGTTGAACAGAGTCCCCTGTGTTGTAGAGTAGGTCCTTGTGGAGTAGGTATTGTATTTGTTCATGTATACATGTTACTGCCAACCTCCTAATGTATCCCTCTCCCCCATCTTTCCCGTTTGCTAAGCATAAGTTTGTTTTCTAAGTCTCTGAGTCTGTCGCTGTTTTGTGAATCAGTTGATTTGTATCAATTTTGAGATTCCATATGTAAGTCATAGCCCATGATATTTATCGACGTCCATCTGATTTACTTCACGTAGAGCATCTCGAGGTCCTTCTGTGTTGCTGCACATGGCAGTATTTCCTTCTTTTTTAAGGCTGAGTAGTATTCCATCGTAGATATGTACCGCATCTTCTGTATCCAGTCATCTGTCGGTGGACATTTTGCTTGCTTTGGTGTCTGGGTTGTCGTATATAGTGCTGCCATGCACGTTGGGGTGCGGGTAGGTTTTCGAACTATGGTTTTCTCTGGGTGTTTGCCCAGAAGTGGGATTGGGGGATCAGATGGTAGCTCTATGTTTTGTTATTGAAGGAGCCTCCCAACTGTACTCCCCAGTGGCTGTACCAGTTGCATTCCCCCCAGCAGTGGAGGAGGGTTTGCTTTCTCCATGCCCTCTCCGGAATTTACTGTAGGGAGACGTTTACATGATGGCCATCCTGACTGGTGTCAGATGATACCTCGTTGCTGTTTTGATTTGCAGTTCTGAAGTAATTGGTGATCTTCAGCATCTTTTCATGTTTTTTTAGTTTTGCTTTCTCCTTCTTTTGCAACAGTGTGAGTGCAGTGTACCTCTTGAAATTGTCTTCTGACAAATCCGGCCTGTTTTGAATTCTTTTCAATTACCTATCCTAGGACATTTCTTGAGCGCAGGTGTTATGTTTTTAAAGCCCTGCAGCCCTTTGTGAATCCTAGTGCCCAGAAGCACCTGTTGCCAAGTTGTTGTTCCAGGAATCATCCACAAGGCGGCGGGCTTCTTCGTGCCCATCTCTGGTCCCTCTGGCAACCAGAGCCTTAGCGAAAGAAAGTGGTGTTCCTGGGTCGTACCTTGGAGGGGCACGTGCGAGAACCAACACTCAAGGGCTTTTGTCTCCTTCCTTTCTGCCTGTTCCCCTCACCCCCCGACGCGTCGCAACCCTTGTCAAAGTGCCACACTGAGGGACGGTGCTGAGGGTCCTCTAGTTGGTACAACACAAAGGCAGGAGGCTGGAGGTGGGAACCCCAACGCCAGGAGATGTGGAGACCAGGTGACGTTTCAAAGCTCTTGCAGCCCAGAGGATCCACCCTCCTTTGGGTGCACTAGGCTTGGTTGAGCTATAGGAGGGCCTGCCTGGATCTGGAGATTGTGGTCCCATTTCGAGTGGACCAGACACTGCAGGTCCCCGGGGGGGCTCATTTGCTGGCACATCCTCCCCAGTCCCCTCAGCCCCACGACAGGCAGCCTGGAGAGCCAGCCCGCTGAGCCTCCAGGGACGTGACAGCAGCCCAGGTCCCCGAGCCTGTGGAAAATCGAGTACACGTCCTTTATTTTCTCTCCTTCTTTTTCTTTAACTGCATTGTTCTTTCATTTTCAAGCGACTTGAGGGACCATGTTGTGCCCCTTGCAGGTGTACAGCGTTGTGATTTAGTCGTACATATGCATATGTCTCTGCTTTTTAGGATCCTTTTCTTATATAGGCTGTGACAAAGTGTTGAACAGAGTCCCCTGTGTTGTAGAGTAGGTCCTTGTGGAGTAGGTATTGTATTTGTTCATGTATACATGTTACTGCCAACCTCCTAATGTATCCCTCTCCCCCATCTTTCCCGTTTGCTAAGCATAAGTTTGTTTTCTAAGTCTCTGAGTCTGTCGCTGTTTTGTGAATCAGTTGATTTGTATCAATTTTGAGATTCCATATGTAAGTCATAGCCCATGATATTTATCGACGTCCATCTGATTTACTTCACGTAGAGCATCTCGAGGTCCTTCTGTGTTGCTGCACATGGCAGTATTTCCTTCTTTTTTAAGGCTGAGTAGTATTCCATCGTAGATATGTACCGCATCTTCTGTATCCAGTCATCTGTCGGTGGACATTTTGCTTGCTTTGGTGTCTGGGTTGTCGTATATAGTGCTGCCATGCACGTTGGGGTGCGGGTAGGTTTTCGAACTATGGTTTTCTCTGGGTGTTTGCCCAGAAGTGGGATTGGGGGATCAGATGGTAGCTCTATGTTTTGTTATTGAAGGAGCCTCCCAACTGTACTCCCCAGTGGCTGTACCAGTTGCATTCCCCCCAGCAGTGGAGGAGGGTTTGCTTTCTCCATGCCCTCTCCGGAATTTATTGTAGGGAGACGTTTACATGATGGCCATCCTGACTGGTGTCAGATGATACCTCGTTGCTGTTTTGATTTGCAGTTCTGAAGTAATTGGTGATCTTCAGCATCTTTTCATGTTTTTTTGGTTTTGTTTTCTCCTTCTTTTGCAACAGTGTGAGTGCAGTGTACCTCTTGAAATTGTCTTCTGACAAATCCGGCCTGCTTTGAATTCTTTTCAATTACCTATCCTAGGACATTTCTTGAGCGCAGGTGTTATGTTTTTAAAGCCCTGCAGCCCTTTGTGAATCGTAGTGCCCAGAAGCACCTGTTGCCAAGTTGTTGTTACAGGAATCATCCACAAGGCGGCGGGCTTCTTCGTGCCCATCTCTGGTCCCTCTGGCAACCAGAGCCTTAGCGAAAGAAAGTGGTGTTCCTGGGTCGTACCTTGGAGGGGCACGTGCGAGAACCAACACTCAAGGGCTTTTGTCTCCTTCCTTTCTGCCTGTTCCCCTCACCCCCCGACGCGTCGCAACCCTTGTCAAAGTGCCACACTGAGGGACGGTGCTGAGGGTCCTCTAGTTGGTACAACACAAAGGCAGGAGGCTGGAGGTGGGAACCCCAACGCCAGGAGATGTGGAGACCAGGTGACGTTTCAAAGCTCTTGCAGCCCAGAGGATCCACCCTCCTTTGGGTGCACTAGGCTTGGTTGAGCTATAGGAGGGCCTGCCTGGATCTGGAGATTGTGGTCCCATTTCGAGTGGACCAGACACTGCAGGTCCCCGGGGGGGCTCATTTGCTGGCACATCCTCCCCAGTCCCCTCAGCCCCACGACAGGCAGCCTGGAGAGCCAGCCCGCTGAGCCTCCAGGGACGTGACAGCAGCCCAGGTCCCCGAGCCTGTGGAAAATCGAGTACACGTCCTTTATTTTCTCTCCTTCTTTTTCTTTAACTGCATTGTTCTTTCATTTTCAAGCGACTTGAGGGACCATGTTGTGCCCCTTGCAGGTGTACAGCGTTGTGATTTAGTCGTACATATGCATATGTCTCTGCTTTTTAGGATCCTTTTCTTATATAGGCTGTGACAAAGTGTTGAACAGAGTCCCCTGTGTTGTAGAGTAGGTCCTTG
The DNA here is from genome assembly GCF_039906515.1 of Pseudorca crassidens. Taxonomy (NCBI): domain Eukaryota; kingdom Metazoa; phylum Chordata; class Mammalia; order Artiodactyla; family Delphinidae; genus Pseudorca; species Pseudorca crassidens. The sequence goes on from NC_090305.1 coordinate 69,526,335, forward strand.
TGGAGTAGGTATTGTATTTGTTCATGTATACATGTTACTGCCAACCTCCTTATGTATCCCTCTCCCCCATCTTTCCCGTTTGCTAAGCATAAGTTTGTTTTCTAAGTCTCTGAGTCTGTCGCTGTTTTGTGAATCAGTTGATTTGTATCAATTTTGAGATTCCATATGTAAGTCATAGCCCATGATATTTATCGACGTCCATCTGATTTACTTCACGTAGAGCATCTCGAGGTCCTTCTGTGTTGCTGCACATGGCAGTATTTCCTTCTGTTTTAAGGCTGACTAGTATTCCATCGTAGATATGTACCGCATCTTCTGTATCCAGTCATCTGTCGGTGGACATTTTGCTTGCTTTGGTGTCTGGGTTGTCGTATATAGTGCTGCCATGCACGTTGGGGTGCGGGTAGGTTTTCGAACTATGGTTTTCTCTGGGTGTTTGCCCAGAAGTGGGATTGGGGGATCAGATGGTAGCTCTATGTTTTGTTATTGAAGGAGCCTCCCAACTGTACTCCCCAGTGGCTGTACCAGTTGCATTCCCCCCAGCAGTGGAGGAGGGTTTGCTTTCTCCATACCCTCGCCGGAATTTATTGTAGGGAGACGTTTACATGATGGCCATCCTGACTGGGGTCAGATGATACCTCGTTGCTGTTTTGATTTGCAGTTCTGAAGTAATTGGTGATCTTCAGCATCTTTTCATGGTTTTTTGGTTTTGTTTTCTCCTTCTTTTGCAACAGTGTGAGTGCAGTGTACCTCTTGAAATTGTCTTCTGACCAATCCGGCCTGTTTTGAATTCTTTTCAATTACCTATCCTAGGACATTACTTGAGCGCAGGTGTTATGTTTTTAAAGCCCTGCAGCCCTTTGTGAATCCTAGTGCCCAGAAGCACCTGTTGCCAAGTTGTTGTTCCAGGAATCATCCACAAGGCGGCGGGCTTCTTCGTGCCCATCTCTGGTCCCTCTGGCAACCAGAGCCTTAGCGAAAGAAAGTGGTGTTCCTGGGTTGTACCTTGGAGGGGCACGTGCGAGAACCAACACTCAAGGGCTTTTGTCTCCTTCCTTTCTGCCTGTTCCCCTCACCCCCCGACGCGTCGCAACCCTTGTCAAAGTGCCACACTGAGGGACGGTGCTGAGGGTCCTCTAGTTGGTACAACACAAAGGCAGGAGGCTGGAGGTGGGAACCCCAACGCCAGGAGATGTGGAGACCAGGTGACGTTTCAAAGCTCTTGCAGCCCAGAGGATCCACCCTCCTTTGGGTGCACTAGGCTTGGTTGAGCTATAGGAGGGCCTGCCTGGATCTGGAGATTGTGGTCCCATTTCGAGTGGACCAGACACTGCAGGTCCCCGGGGGGGCTCATTTGCTGGCACATCCTCCCCAGTCCCCTCAGCCCCACGACAGGCAGCCTGGAGAGCCAGCCCGCTGAGCCTCCAGGGACGTGACAGCAGCCCAGGTCCCCGAGCCTGTGGAAAATCGAGTACACGTCCTTTATTTTCTCTCCTTCTTTTTCTTTAACTGCATTGTTCTTTCATTTTCAAGCGACTTGAGGGACCATGTTGTGCCCCTTGCAGGTGTACAGCGTTGTGATTTAGTCGTACATATGCATATGTCTCTGCTTTTTAGGATCCTTTTCTTATATAGGCTGTGACAAAGTGTTGAACAGAGTCCCCTGTGTTGTAGAGTAGGTCCTTGTGGAGTAGGTATTGTATTTGTTCATGTATACATGTTACTGCCAACCTCCTAATGTATCCCTCTCCCCCATCTTTCCCGTTTGCTAAGCATAAGTTTGTTTTCTAAGTCTCTGAGTCTGTCGCTGTTTTGTGAATCAGTTGATTTGTATCAATTTTGAGATTCCATATGTAAGTCATAGCCCATGATATTTATCGACGTCCATCTGATTTACTTCACGTAGAGCATCTCGAGGTCCTTCTGTGTTGCTGCACATGGCAGTATTTCCTTCTTTTTTAAGGCTGAGTAGTATTCCATCGTAGATATGTACCGCATCTTCTGTATCCAGTCATCTGTCGGTGGACATTTTGCTTGCTTTGGTGTCTGGGTTGTCGTATATAGTGCTGCCATGCACGTTGGGGTGCGGGTAGGTTTTCGAACTATGGTTTTCTCTGGGTGTTTGCCCAGAAGTGGGATTGGGGGATCAGATGGTAGCTCTATGTTTTGTTATTGAAGGAGCCTCCCAACTGTACTCCCCAGTGGCTGTACCAGTTGCATTCCCCCCAGCAGTGGAGGAGGGTTTGCTTTCTCCATGCCCTCTCCGGAATTTATTGTAGGGAGACGTTTACATGATGGCCATCCTGACTGGTGTCAGATGATACCTCGTTGCTGTTTTGATTTGCAGTTCTGAAGTAATTGGTGATCTTCAGCATCTTTTCATGTTTTTTTGGTTTTGTTTTCTCCTTCTTTTGCAACAGTGTGAGTGCAGTGTACCTCTTGAAATTGTCTTCTGACAAATCCGGCCTGCTTTGAATTCTTTTCAATTACCTATCCTAGGACATTTCTTGAGCGCAGGTGTTATGTTTTTAAAGCCCTGCAGCCCTTTGTGAATCGTAGTGCCCAGAAGCACCTGTTGCCAAGTTGTTGTTCCAGGAATCATCCACAAGGCGGCGGGCTTCTTCGTGCCCATCTCTGGTCCCTCTGGCAACCAGAGCCTTAGCGAAAGAAAGTGGTGTTCCTGGGTCGTACCTTGGAGGGGCACGTGCGAGAACCAACACTCAAGGGCTTTTGTCTCCTTCCTTTCTGCCTGTTCCCCTCACCCCCCGACGCGTCGCAACCCTTGTCAAAGTGCCACACTGAGGGACGGTGCTGAGGGTCCTCTAGTTGGTACAACACAAAGGCAGGAGGCTGGAGGTGGGAACCCCAACGCCAGGAGATGTGGAGACCAGGTGACGTTTCAAAGCTCTTGCAGCCCAGAGGATCCACCCTCCTTTGGGTGCACTAGGCTTGGTTGAGCTATAGGAGGGCCTGCCTGGATCTGGAGATTGTGGTCCCATTTCGAGTGGACCAGACACTGCAGGTCCCCGGGGGGGCTCATTTGCTGGCACATCCTCCCCAGTCCCCTCAGCCCCACGACAGGCAGCCTGGAGAGCCAGCCCGCTGAGCCTCCAGGGACGTGACAGCAGCCCAGGTCCCCGAGCCTGTGGAAAATCGAGTACACGTCCTTTATTTTCTCTCCTTCTTTTTCTTTAACTGCATTGTTCTTTCATTTTCAAGCGACTTGAGGGACCATGTTGTGCCCCTTGCAGGTGTACAGCGTTGTGATTTAGTCGTACATATGCATATGTCTCTGCTTTTTAGGATCCTTTTCTTATATAGGCTGTGACAAAGTGTTGAACAGAGTCCCCTGTGTTGTAGAGTAGGTCCTTGTGGAGTAGGTATTGTATTTGTTCATGTATACATGTTACTGCCAACCTCCTTATGTATCCCTCTCCCCCATCTTTCCCGTTTGCTAAGCATAAGTTTGTTTTCTAAGTCTCTGAGTCTGTCGCTGTTTTGTGAATCAGTTGATTTGTATCAATTTTGAGATTCCATATGTAAGTCATAGCCCATGATATTTATCGACGTCCATCTGATTTACTTCACGTAGAGCATCTCGAGGTCCTTCTGTGTTGCTGCACATGGCAGTATTTCCTTCTTTTTTAAGGCTGAGTAGTATTCCATCGTAGATATGTACCGCATCTTCTGTATCCAGTCATCTGTCGGTGGACATTTTGCTTGCTTTGGTGTCTGGGTTGTCGTATATAGTGCTGCCATGCACGTTGGGGTGCGGGTAGGTTTTCGAACTATGGTTTTCTCTGGGTGTTTGCCCAGAAGTGGGATTGGGGGATCAGATGGTAGCTCTATGTTTTGTTATTGAAGGAGCCTCCCAACTGTACTCCCCAGTGGCTGTACCAGTTGCATTCCCCCCAGCAGTGGAGGAGGGTTTGCTTTCTCCATACCCTCGCCGGAATTTATTGTAGGGAGACGTTTACATGATGGCCATCCTGACTGGGGTCAGATGATACCTCGTTGCTGTTTTGATTTGCAGTTCTGAAGTAATTGGTGATCTTCAGCATCTTTTCATGGTTTTTTGGTTTTGTTTTCTCCTTCTTTTGCAACAGTGTGAGTGCAGTGTACCTCTTGAAATTGTCTTCTGACCAATCCGGCCTGTTTTGAATTCTTTTCAATTATCTATCCTAGGACATTACTTGAGCGCAGGTGTTATGTTTTTAAAGCCCTGCAGCCCTTTGTGAATCCTAGTGCCCAGAAGCACCTGTTGCCAAGTTGTTGTTCCAGGAATCATCCACAAGGCGGCGGGCTTCTTCGTGCCCATCTCTGGTCCCTCTGGCAACCAGAGCCTTAGCGAAAGAAAGTGGTGTTCCTGGGTTGTACCTTGGAGGGGCACGTGCGAGAACCAACACTCAAGGGCTTTTGTCTCCTTCCTTTCTGCCTGTTCCCCTCACCCCCCGACGCGTCGCAACCCTTGTCAAAGTGCCACACTGAGGGACGGTGCTGAGGGTCCTCTAGTTGGTACAACACAAAGGCAGGAGGCTGGAGGTGGGAACCCCAACGCCAGGAGATGTGGAGACCAGGTGACGTTTCAAAGCTCTTGCAGCCCAGAGGATCCACCCTCCTTTGGGTGCACTAGGCTTGGTTGAGCTATAGGAGGGCCTGCCTGGATCTGGAGATTGTGGTCCCATTTCGAGTGGACCAGACACTGCAGGTCCCCGGGGGGGCTCATTTGCTGGCACATCCTCCCCAGTCCCCTCAGCCCCACGACAGGCAGCCTGGAGAGCCAGCCCGCTGAGCCTCCAGGGACGTGACAGCAGCCCAGGTCCCCGAGCCTGTGGAAAATCGAGTACACGTCCTTTATTTTCTCTCCTTCTTTTTCTTTAACTGCATTGTTCTTTCATTTTCAAGCGACTTGAGGGACCATGTTGTGCCCCTTGCAGGTGTACAGCGTTGTGATTTAGTCGTACATATGCATATGTCTCTGCTTTTTAGGATCCTTTTCTTATATAGGCTGTGACAAAGTGTTGAACAGAGTCCCCTGTGTTGTAGAGTAGGTCCTTGTGGAGTAGGTATTGTATTTGTTCATGTATACATGTTACTGCCAACCTCCTAATGTATCCCTCTCCCCCATCTTTCCCGTTTGCTAAGCATAAGTTTGTTTTCTAAGTCTCTGAGTCTGTCGCTGTTTTGTGAATCAGTTGATTTGTATCAATTTTGAGATTCCATATGTAAGTCATAGCCCATGATATTTATCGACGTCCATCTGATTTACTTCACGTAGAGCATCTCGAGGTCCTTCTGTGTTGCTGCACATGGCAGTATTTCCTTCTTTTTTAAGGCTGAGTAGTATTCCATCGTAGATATGTACCGCATCTTCTGTATCCAGTCATCTGTCGGTGGACATTTTGCTTGCTTTGGTGTCTGGGTTGTCGTATATAGTGCTGCCATGCACGTTGGGGTGCGGGTAGGTTTTCGAACTATGGTTTTCTCTGGGTGTTTGCCCAGAAGTGGGATTGGGGGATCAGATGGTAGCTCTATGTTTTGTTATTGAAGGAGCCTCCCAACTGTACTCCCCAGTGGCTGTACCAGTTGCATTCCCCCCAGCAGTGGAGGAGGGTTTGCTTTCTCCATGCCCTCTCCGGAATTTACTGTAGGGAGACATTTACATGATGGCCATCCTGACTGGTGTCAGATGATACCTCGTTGCTGTTTTGATTTGCAGTTCTGAAGTAATTGGTGATCTTCAGCATCTTTTCATGTTTTTTTGGTTTTGTTTTCTCCTTCTTTTGCAACAGTGTGAGTGCAGTGTACCTCTTGAAATTGTCTTCTGACCAATCCGGCCTGCTTTGAATTCTTTTCAATTATCTATCCTAGGACATTACTTGAGCGCAGGTGTTATGTTTTTAAAGCCCTGCAGCCCTTTGTGAATCCTAGTGCCCAGAAGCACCTGTTGCCAAGTTGTTGTTCCAGGAATCATCCACAAGGCGGCGGGCTTCTTCGTGCCCATCTCTGGTCCCTCTGGCAACCAGAGCCTTAGCGAAAGAAAGTGGTGTTCCTGGGTTGTACCTTGGAGGGGCACGTGCGAGAACCAACACTCAAGGGCTTTTGTCTCCTTCCTTTCTGCCTGTTCCCCTCACCCCCCGACGCGTCGCAACCCTTGTCAAAGTGCCACACTGAGGGACGGTGCTGAGGGTCCTCTAGTTGGTACAACACAAAGGCAGGAGGCTGGAGGTGGGAACCCCAACGCCAGGAGATGTGGAGACCAGGTGACGTTTCAAAGCTCTTGCAGCCCAGAGGATCCACCCTCCTTTGGGTGCACTAGGCTTGGTTGAGCTATAGGAGGGCCTGCCTGGATCTGGAGATTGTGGTCCCATTTCGAGTGGACCAGACACTGCAGGTCCCCGGGGGGGCTCATTTGCTGGCACATCCTCCCCAGTCCCCTCAGCCCCACGACAGGCAGCCTGGAGAGCCAGCCCGCTGAGCCTCCAGGGACGTGACAGCAGCCCAGGTCCCCGAGCCTGTGGAAAATCGAGTACACGTCCTTTATTTTCTCTCCTTCTTTTTCTTTAACTGCATTGTTCTTTCATTTTCAAGCGACTTGAGGGACCATGTTGTGCCCCTTGCAGGTGTACAGCGTTGTGATTTAGTCGTACATATGCATATGTCTCTGCTTTTTAGGATCCTTTTCTTATATAGGCTGTGACAAAGTGTTGAACAGAGTCCCCTGTGTTGTAGAGTAGGTCCTTGTGGAGTAGGTATTGTATTTGTTCATGTATACATGTTACTGCCAACCTCCTAATGTATCCCTCTCCCCCATCTTTCCCGTTTGCTAAGCATAAGTTTGTTTTCTAAGTCTCTGAGTCTGTCGCTGTTTTGTGAATCAGTTGATTTGTATCAATTTTGAGATTCCATATGTAAGTCATAGCCCATGATATTTATCGACGTCCATCTGATTTACTTCACGTAGAGCATCTCGAGGTCCTTCTGTGTTGCTGCACATGGCAGTATTTCCTTCTTTTTTAAGGCTGAGTAGTATTCCATCGTAGATATGTACCGCATCTTCTGTATCCAGTCATCTGTCGGTGGACATTTTGCTTGCTTTGGTGTCTGGGTTGTCGTATATAGTGCTGCCATGCACGTTGGGGTGCGGGTAGGTTTTCGAACTATGGTTTTCTCTGGGTGTTTGCCCAGAAGTGGGATTGGGGGATCAGATGGTAGCTCTATGTTTTGTTATTGAAGGAGCCTCCCAACTGTACTCCCCAGTGGCTGTACCAGTTGCATTCCCCCCAGCAGTGGAGGAGGGTTTGCTTTCTCCATGCCCTCTCCGGAATTTACTGTAGGGAGACATTTACATGATGGCCATCCTGACTGGTGTCAGATGATACCTCGTTGCTGTTTTGATTTGCAGTTCTGAAGTAATTGGTGATCTTCAGCATCTTTTCATGTTTTTTTAGTTTTGCTTTCTCCTTCTTTTGCAACAGTGTGAGTGCAGTGTACCTCTTGAAATTGTCTTCTGACAAATCCGGCCTGTTTTGAATTCTTTTCAATTATCTATCCTAGGACATTACTTGAGCGCAGGTGTTATGTTTTTAAAGCCCTGCAGCCCTTTGTGAATCCTAGTGCCCAGAAGCACCTGTTGCCAAGTTGTTGTTCCAGGAATCATCCACAAGGCGGCGGGCTTCTTCGTGCCCATCTCTGGTCCTTCTGGCAACCAGAGCCTTAGCGAAAGAAAGTGGTGTTCCTGGGTTGTACCTTGGAGGGGCACGTGCCAGAACCAACACTCAAGGGCTTTTGTCTCCTTCCTTTCTGCCTCTTCCCCTCACCCCCCGACGCGTCGCAACCCTTGTCAAAGTGCCACACTGAGGGACGGTGCTGAGGGTCCTCTAGTTGGTACAACACAAAGGCAGGAGGCTGGAGGTGGGAACCCCAACGCCAGGAGATGTGGAGACCAGGTGACGTTTCAAAGCTCTTGCAGCCCAGAGGATCCACCCTCCTTTGGGTGCACTAGGCTTGGTTGAGCTATAGGAGGGCCTGCCTGGATCTGGAGATTGTGGTCCCATTTCGAGTGGACCAGACACTGCAGGTCCCCGGGGGGGCTCATTTGCTGGCACATCCTCCCCAGTCCCCTCAGCCCCACGACAGGCAGCCTGGAGAGCCAGCCCGCTGAGCCTCCAGGGACGTGACAGCAGCCCAGGTCCCCGAGCCTGTGGAAAATCGAGTACACGTCCTTTATTTTCTCTCCTTCTTTTTCTTTAACTGCATTGTTCTTTCATTTTCAAGCGACTTGAGGGACCATGTTGTGCCCCTTGCAGGTGTACAGCGTTGTGATTTAGTCGTACATATGCATATGTCTCTGCTTTTTAGGATCCTTTTCTTATATAGGCTGTGACAAAGTGTTGAACAGAGTCCCCTGTGTTGTAGAGTAGGTCCTTGTGGAGTAGGTATTGTATTTGTTCATGTATACATGTTACTGCCAACCTCCTTATGTATCCCTCTCCCCCATCTTTCCCGTTTGCTAAGCATAAGTTTGTTTTCTAAGTCTCTGAGTCTGTCGCTGTTTTGTGAATCAGTTGATTTGTATCAATTTTGAGATTCCATATGTAAGTCATAGCCCATGATATTTATCGACGTCCATCTGATTTACTTCACGTAGAGCATCTCGAGGTCCTTCTGTGTTGCTGCACATGGCAGTATTTCCTTCTTTTTTAAGGCTGAGTAGTATTCCATCGTAGATATGTACCGCATCTTCTGTATCCAGTCATCTGTCGGTGGACATTTTGCTTGCTTTGGTGTCTGGGTTGTCGTATATAGTGCTGCCATGCACGTTGGGGTGCGGGTAGGTTTTCGAACTATGGTTTTCTCTGGGTGTTTGCCCAGAAGTGGGATTGGGGGATCAGATGGTAGCTCTATGTTTTGTTATTGAAGGAGCCTCCCAACTGTACTCCCCAGTGGCTGTACCAGTTGCATTCCCCCCAGCAGTGGAGGAGGGTTTGCTTTCTCCATACCCTCGCCGGAATTTATTGTAGGGAGACGTTTACATGATGGCCATCCTGACTGGGGTCAGATGATACCTCGTTGCTGTTTTGATTTGCAGTTCTGAAGTAATTGGTGATCTTCAGCATCTTTTCATGGTTTTTTGGTTTTGTTTTCTCCTTCTTTTGCAACAGTGTGAGTGCAGTGTACCTCTTGAAATTGTCTTCTGACCAATCCGGCCTGTTTTGAATTCTTTTCAATTATCTATCCTAGGACATTACTTGAGCGCAGGTGTTATGTTTTTAAAGCCCTGCAGCCCTTTGTGAATCCTAGTGCCCAGAAGCACCTGTTGCCAAGTTGTTGTTCCAGGAATCATCCACAAGGCGGCGGGCTTCTTCGTGCCCATCTCTGGTCCCTCTGGCAACCAGAGCCTTAGCGAAAGAAAGTGGTGTTCCTGGGTTGTACCTTGGAGGGGCACGTGCGAGAACCAACACTCAAGGGCTTTTGTCTCCTTCCTTTCTGCCTGTTCCCCTCACCCCCCGACGCGTCGCAACCCTTGTCAAAGTGCCACACTGAGGGACGGTGCTGAGGGTCCTCTAGTTGGTACAACACAAAGGCAGGAGGCTGGAGGTGGGAACCCCAACGCCAGGAGATGTGGAGACCAGGTGACGTTTCAAAGCTCTTGCAGCCCAGAGGATCCACCCTCCTTTGGGTGCACTAGGCTTGGTTGAGCTATAGGAGGGCCTGCCTGGATCTGGAGATTGTGGTCCCATTTCGAGTGGACCAGACACTGCAGGTCCCCGGGGGGGCTCATTTGCTGGCACATCCTCCCCAGTCCCCTCAGCCCCACGACAGGCAGCCTGGAGAGCCAGCCCGCTGAGCCTCCAGGGACGTGACAGCAGCCCAGGTCCCCGAGCCTGTGGAAAATCGAGTACACGTCCTTTATTTTCTCTCCTTCTTTTTCTTTAACTGCATTGTTCTTTCATTTTCAAGCGACTTGAGGGACCATGTTGTGCCCCTTGCAGGTGTACAGCGTTGTGATTTAGTCGTACATATGCATATGTCTCTGCTTTTTAGGATCCTTTTCTTATATAGGCTGTGACAAAGTGTTGAACAGAGTCCCCTGTGTTGTAGAGTAGGTCCTTGTGGAGTAGGTATTGTATTTGTTCATGTATACATGTTACTGCCAACCTCCTAATGTATCCCTCTCCCCCATCTTTCCCGTTTGCTAAGCATAAGTTTGTTTTCTAAGTCTCTGAGTCTGTCGCTGTTTTGTGAATCAGTTGATTTGTATCAATTTTGAGATTCCATATGTAAGTCATAGCCCATGATATTTATCGACGTCCATCTGATTTACTTCACGTAGAGCATCTCGAGGTCCTTCTGTGTTGCTGCACATGGCAGTATTTCCTTCTTTTTTAAGGCTGAGTAGTATTCCATCGTAGATATGTACCGCATCTTCTGTATCCAGTCATCTGTCGGTGGACATTTTGCTTGCTTTGGTGTCTGGGTTGTCGTATATAGTGCTGCCATGCACGTTGGGGTGCGGGTAGGTTTTCGAACTATGGTTTTCTCTGGGTGTTTGCCCAGAAGTGGGATTGGGGGATCAGATGGTAGCTCTATGTTTTGTTATTGAAGGAGCCTCCCAACTGTACTCCCCAGTGGCTGTACCAGTTGCATTCCCCCCAGCAGTGGAGGAGGGTTTGCTTTCTCCATGCCCTCTCCGGAATTTACTGTAGGGAGACATTTACATGATGGCCATCCTGACTGGTGTCAGATGATACCTCGTTGCTGTTTTGATTTGCAGTTCTGAAGTAATTGGTGATCTTCAGCATCTTTTCATGTTTTTTTAGTTTTGCTTTCTCCTTCTTTTGCAACAGTGTGAGTGCAGTGTACCTCTTGAAATTGTCTTCTGACAAATCCGGCCTGTTTTGAATTCTTTTCAATTATCTATCCTAGGACATTACTTGAGCGCAGGTGTTATGTTTTTAAAGCCCTGCAGCCCTTTGTGAATCCTAGTGCCCAGAAGCACCTGTTGCCAAGTTGTTGTTCCAGGAATCATCCACAAGGCGGCGGGCTTCTTCGTGCCCATCTCTGGTCCTTCTGGCAACCAGAGCCTTAGCGAAAGAAAGTGGTGTTCCTGGGTTGTACCTTGGAGGGGCACGTGCCAGAACCAACACTCAAGGGCTTTTGTCTCCTTCCTTTCTGCCTCTTCCCCTCACCCCCCGACGCGTCGCAACCCTTGTCAAAGTGCCACACTGAGGGACGGTGCTGAGGGTCCTCTAGTTGGTACAACACAAAGGCAGGAGGCTGGAGGTGGGAACCCCAACGCCAGGAGATGTGGAGACCAGGTGACGTTTCAAAGCTCTTGCAGCCCAGAGGATCCACCCTCCTTTGGGTGCACTAGGCTTGGTTGAGCTATAGGAGGGCCTGCCTGGATCTGGAGATTGTGGTCCCATTTCGAGTGGACCAGACACTGCAGGTCCCCGGGGGGGCTCATTTGCTGGCACATCCTCCCCAGTCCCCTCAGCCCCACGACAGGCAGCCTGGAGAGCCAGCCCGCTGAGCCTCCAGGGACGTGACAGCAGCCCAGGTCCCCGAGCCTGTGGAAAATCGAGTACACGTCCTTTATTTTCTCTCCTTCTTTTTCTTTAACTGCATTGTTCTTTCATTTTCAAGCGACTTGAGGGACCATGTTGTGCCCCTTGCAGGTGTACAGCGTTGTGATTTAGTCGTACATATGCATATGTCTCTGCTTTTTAGGATCCTTTTCTTATATAGGCTGTGACAAAGTGTTGAACAGAGTCCCCTGTGTTGTAGAGTAGGTCCTTGTGGAGTAGGTATTGTATTTGTTCATGTATACATGTTACTGCCAACCTCCTTATGTATCCCTCTCCCCCATCTTTCCCGTTTGCTAAGCATAAGTTTGTTTTCTAAGTCTCTGAGTCTGTCGCTGTTTTGTGAATCAGTTGATTTGTATCAATTTTGAGATTCCATATGTAAGTCATAGCCCATGATATTTATCGACGTCCATCTGATTTACTTCACGTAGAGCATCTCGAGGTCCTTCTGTGTTGCTGCACATGGCAGTATTTCCTTCTTTTTTAAGGCTGAGTAGTATTCCATCGTAGATATGTACCGCATCTTCTGTATCCAGTCATCTGTCGGTGGACATTTTGCTTGCTTTGGTGTCTGGGTTGTCGTATATAGTGCTGCCATGCACGTTGGGGTGCGGGTAGGTTTTCGAACTATGGTTTTCTCTGGGTGTTTGCCCAGAAGTGGGATTGGGGGATCAGATGGTAGCTCTATGTTTTGTTATTGAAGGAGCCTCCCAACTGTACTCCCCAGTGGCTGTACCAGTTGCATTCCCCCCAGCAGTGGAGGAGGGTTTGCTTTCTCCATACCCTCGCCGGAATTTATTGTAGGGAGACGTTTACATGATGGCCATCCTGACTGGGGTCAGATGATACCTCGTTGCTGTTTTGATTTGCAGTTCTGAAGTAATTGGTGATCTTCAGCATCTTTTCATGGTTTTTTGGTTTTGTTTTCTCCTTCTTTTGCAACAGTGTGAGTGCAGTGTACCTCTTGAAATTGTCTTCTGACCAATCCGGCCTGTTTTGAATTCTTTTCAATTATCTATCCTAGGACATTACTTGAGCGCAGGTGTTATGTTTTTAAAGCCCTGCAGCCCTTTGTGAATCCTAGTGCCCAGAAGCACCTGTTGCCAAGTTGTTGTTCCAGGAATCATCCACAAGGCGGCGGGCTTCTTCGTGCCCATCTCTGGTCCCTCTGGCAACCAGAGCCTTAGCGAAAGAAAGTGGTGTTCCTGGGTTGTACCTTGGAGGGGCACGTGCGAGAACCAACACTCAAGGGCTTTTGTCTCCTTCCTTTCTGCCTGTTCCCCTCACCCCCCGACGCGTCGCAACCCTTGTCAAAGTGCCACACTGAGGGACGGTGCTGAGGGTCCTCTAGTTGGTACAACACAAAGGCAGGAGGCTGGAGGTGGGAACCCCAACGCCAGGAGATGTGGAGACCAGGTGACGTTTCAAAGCTCTTGCAGCCCAGAGGATCCACCCTCCTTTGGGTGCACTAGGCTTGGTTGAGCTATAGGAGGGCCTGCCTGGATCTGGAGATTGTGGTCCCATTTCGAGTGGACCAGACACTGCAGGTCCCCGGGGGGGCTCATTTGCTGGCACATCCTCCCCAGTCCCCTCAGCCCCACGACAGGCAGCCTGGAGAGCCAGCCCGCTGAGCCTCCAGGGACGTGACAGCAGCCCAGGTCCCCGAGCCTGTGGAAAATCGAGTACACGTCCTTTATTTTCTCTCCTTCTTTTTCTTTAACTGCATTGTTCTTTCATTTTCAAGCGACTTGAGGGACCATGTTGTGCCCCTTGCAGGTGTACAGCGTTGTGATTTAGTCGTACATATGCATATGTCTCTGCTTTTTAGGATCCTTTTCTTATATAGGCTGTGACAAAGTGTTGAACAGAGTCCCCTGTGTTGTAGAGTAGGTCCTTGTGGAGTAGGTATTGTATTTGTTCATGTATACATGTTACTGCCAACCTCCTAATGTATCCCTCTCCCCCATCTTTCCCGTTTGCTAAGCATAAGTTTGTTTTCTAAGTCTCTGAGTCTGTCGCTGTTTTGTGAATCAGTTGATTTGTATCAATTTTGAGATTCCATATGTAAGTCATAGCCCATGATATTTATCGACGTCCATCTGATTTACTTCACGTAGAGCATCTCGAGGTCCTTCTGTGTTGCTGCACATGGCAGTATTTCCTTCTTTTTTAAGGCTGAGTAGTATTCCATCGTAGATATGTACCGCATCTTCTGTATCCAGTCATCTGTCGGTGGACATTTTGCTTGCTTTGGTGTCTGGGTTGTCGTATATAGTGCTGCCATGCACGTTGGGGTGCGGGTAGGTTTTCGAACTATGGTTTTCTCTGGGTGTTTGCCCAGAAGTGGGATTGGGGGATCAGATGGTAGCTCTATGTTTTGTTATTGAAGGAGCCTCCCAACTGTACTCCCCAGTGGCTGTACCAGTTGCATTCCCCCCAGCAGTGGAGGAGGGTTTGCTTTCTCCATGCCCTCTCCGGAATTTACTGTAGGGAGACATTTACATGATGGCCATCCTGACTGGTGTCAGATGATACCTCGTTGCTGTTTTGATTTGCAGTTCTGAAGTAATTGGTGATCTTCAGCATCTTTTCATGTTTTTTTGGTTTTGTTTTCTCCTTCTTTTGCAACAGTGTGAGTGCAGTGTACCTCTTGAAATTGTCTTCTGACCAATCCGGCCTGCTTTGAATTCTTTTCAATTATCTATCCTAGGACATTACTTGAGCGCAGGTGTTATGTTTTTAAAGCCCTGCAGCCCTTTGTGAATCCTAGTGCCCAGAAGCACCTGTTGCCAAGTTGTTGTTCCAGGAATCATCCACAAGGCGGCGGGCTTCTTCGTGCCCATCTCTGGTCCCTCTGGCAACCAGAGCCTTAGCGAAAGAAAGTGGTGTTCCTGGGTTGTACCTTGGAGGGGCACGTGCGAGAACCAACACTCAAGGGCTTTTGTCTCCTTCCTTTCTGCCTGTTCCCCTCACCCCCCGACGCGTCGCAACCCTTGTCAAAGTGCCACACTGAGGGACGGTGCTGAGGGTCCTCTAGTTGGTACAACACAAAGGCAGGAGGCTGGAGGTGGGAACCCCAACGCCAGGAGATGTGGAGACCAGGTGACGTTTCAAAGCTCTTGCAGCCCAGAGGATCCACCCTCCTTTGGGTGCACTAGGCTTGGTTGAGCTATAGGAGGGCCTGCCTGGATCTGGAGATTGTGGTCCCATTTCGAGTGGACCAGACACTGCAGGTCCCCGGGGGGGCTCATTTGCTGGCACATCCTCCCCAGTCCCCTCAGCCCCACGACAGGCAGCCTGGAGAGCCAGCCCGCTGAGCCTCCAGGGACGTGACAGCAGCCCAGGTCCCCGAGCCTGTGGAAAATCGAGTACACGTCCTTTATTTTCTCTCCTTCTTTTTCTTTAACTGCATTGTTCTTTCATTTTCAAGCGACTTGAGGGACCATGTTGTGCCCCTTGCAGGTGTACAGCGTTGTGATTTAGTCGTACATATGCATATGTCTCTGCTTTTTAGGATCCTTTTCTTATATAGGCTGTGACAAAGTGTTGAACAGAGTCCCCTGTGTTGTAGAGTAGGTCCTTGTGGAGTAGGTATTGTATTTGTTCATGTATACATGTTACTGCCAACCTCCTAATGTATCCCTCTCCCCCATCTTTCCCGTTTGCTAAGCATAAGTTTGTTTTCTAAGTCTCTGAGTCTGTCGCTGTTTTGTGAATCAGTTGATTTGTATCAATTTTGAGATTCCATATGTAAGTCATAGCCCATGATATTTATCGACGTCCATCTGATTTACTTCACGTAGAGCATCTCGAGGTCCTTCTGTGTTGCTGCACATGGCAGTATTTCCTTCTTTTTTAAGGCTGAGTAGTATTCCATCGTAGATATGTACCGCATCTTCTGTATCCAGTCATCTGTCGGTGGACATTTTGCTTGCTTTGGTGTCTGGGTTGTCGTATATAGTGCTGCCATGCACGTTGGGGTGCGGGTAGGTTTTCGAACTATGGTTTTCTCTGGGTGTTTGCCCAGAAGTGGGATTGGGGGATCAGATGGTAGCTCTATGTTTTGTTATTGAAGGAGCCTCCCAACTGTACTCCCCAGTGGCTGTACCAGTTGCATTCCCCCCAGCAGTGGAGGAGGGTTTGCTTTCTCCATGCCCTCTCCGGAATTTACTGTAGGGAGACATTTACATGATGGCCATCCTGACTGGTGTCAGATGATACCTCGTTGCTGTTTTGATTTGCAGTTCTGAAGTAATTGGTGATCTTCAGCATCTTTTCATGTTTTTTTAGTTTTGCTTTCTCCTTCTTTTGCAACAGTGTGAGTGCAGTGTACCTCTTGAAATTGTCTTCTGACAAATCCGGCCTGTTTTGAATTCTTTTCAATTATCTATCCTAGGACATTACTTGAGCGCAGGTGTTATGTTTTTAAAGCCCTGCAGCCCTTTGTGAATCCTAGTGCCCAGAAGCACCTGTTGCCAAGTTGTTGTTCCAGGAATCATCCACAAGGCGGCGGGCTTCTTCGTGCCCATCTCTGGTCCTTCTGGCAACCAGAGCCTTAGCGAAAGAAAGTGGTGTTCCTGGGTTGTACCTTGGAGGGGCACGTGCCAGAACCAACACTCAAGGGCTTTTGTCTCCTTCCTTTCTGCCTCTTCCCCTCACCCCCCGACGCGTCGCAACCCTTGTCAAAGTGCCACACTGAGGGACGGTGCTGAGGGTCCTCTAGTTGGTACAACACAAAGGCAGGAGGCTGGAGGTGGGAACCCCAACGCCAGGAGATGTGGAGACCAGGTGACGTTTCAAAGCTCTTGCAGCCCAGAGGATCCACCCTCCTTTGGGTGCACTAGGCTTGGTTGAGCTATAGGAGGGCCTGCCTGGATCTGGAGATTGTGGTCCCATTTCGAGTGGACCAGACACTGCAGGTCCCCGGGGGGGCTCATTTGCTGGCACATCCTCCCCAGTCCCCTCAGCCCCACGACAGGCAGCCTGGAGAGCCAGCCCGCTGAGCCTCCAGGGACGTGACAGCAGCCCAGGTCCCCGAGCCTGTGGAAAATCGAGTACACGTCCTTTATTTTCTCTCCTTCTTTTTCTTTAACTGCATTGTTCTTTCATTTTCAAGCGACTTGAGGGACCATGTTGTGCCCCTTGCAGGTGTACAGCGTTGTGATTTAGTCGTACATATGCATATGTCTCTGCTTTTTAGGATCCTTTTCTTATATAGGCTGTGACAAAGTGTTGAACAGAGTCCGCTGTGTTGTAGAGTAGGTCCTTGTGGAGTAGGTATTGTATTTGTTCATGTATACATGTTACTGCCAACCTCCTAATGTATCCCTCTCCCCCATCTTTCCCGTTTGCTAAGCATAAGTTTGTTTTCTAAGTCTCTGAGTCTGTCGCTGTTTTGTGAATCAGTTGATTTGTATCAATTTTGAGATTCCATATGTAAGTCATAGCCCATGATATTTATCGACGTCCATCTGATTTACTTCACGTAGAGCATCTCGAGATCCTTCTGTGTTGCTGCACATGGCAGTATTTCCTTCTTTTTTAAGGCTGAGTAGTATTCCATCGTAGATATGTACCGCATCTTCTGTATCCAGTCATCTGTCGGTGGACATTTTGCTTGCTTTGGTGTCTGGGTTGTCGTATATAGTGCTGCCATGCACGTTGGGGTGCGGGTAGGTTTTCGAACTATGGTTTTCTCTGGGTGTTTGCCCAGAAGTGGGATTGGGGGATCAGATGGTAGCTCTATGTTTTGTTATTGAAGGAGCCTCCCAACTGTACTCCCCAGTGGCTGTACCAGTTGCATTCCCCCCAGCAGTGGAGGAGGGTTTGCTTTCTCCATACCCTCGCCGGAATTTATTGTAGGGAGACGTTTACATGATGGCCATCCTGACTGGTGTCAGATGATACCTCGTTGCTGTTTTGATTTGCAGTTCTGAAGTAATTGGTGATCTTCAGCATCTTTTCATGTTTTTTTGGTTTTGTTTTCTCCTTCTTTTGCAACAGTGTGAGTGCAGTGTACCTCTTGAAATTGTCTTCTGACAAATCCGGCCTGCTTTGAATTCTTTTCAGTTACCTATCCTAGGACATTTCTTGAGCGCAGGTGTTATGTTTTTAAAGCCCTGCAGCCCTTTGTGAATCCTAGTGCCCAGAAGCACCTGTTGCCAAGTTGTTGTTCCAGGAATCATCCACAAGGCGGCGGGCTTCTTCGTGCCCATCTCTGGTCCCTCTGGCAACCAGAGCCTTAGCGAAAGAAAGTGGTGTTCCTGGGTTGTACCTTGGAGGGGCACGTGCGAGAACCAACACTCAAGGGCTTTTGTCTCCTTCCTTTCTGCCTGTTCCCCTCACCCCCCGACGCGTCGCAACCCTTGTCAAAGTGCCACACTGAGGGACGGTGCTGAGGGTCCTCTAGTTGGTACAATACAAAGGCAGGAGGCTGGAGGTGGGAACCCCAATGCCAGGAGATGTGGAGACTAGGTGACGTTTCAAAGGTCTTGCAGCCCAGAGGATCCACCCTCCTTTGGGTGCACTAGGCTTGGTTGAGCTATAGGAGGGCCTGCCTGGATCTGGAGATTGTGGTCCCTTTTCGAGTGGACCAGACACTGCAGGTCCCCGGGGGGGCTCATTTGCTGGCACATCCTCCCCAGTCCCCTCAGCCCCACGACAGGCAGCCTGGAGAGCCAGCCCGCTGAGCCTCCAGGGACGTGACAGCAGCCCAGGTCCCCGAGCCTGTGGAAAATCGAGTACACGTCCTTTATTTTCTCTCCTTCTTTTTCTTTAACTGCATTTTTCTTCCATTTTCAAGCGACTTGAGGGACCATGTTGTGCCCCTTGCAGGTGTACAGCGTTGTGATTTAGTCGTACATATGCATATGTCTCTGCTTTTTAGGATCCTTTTCTTATATAGGCTGTGACAAAGTGTTGAACAGAGTCCCCTGTGTTGTAGAGTAGGTCCTTGTGGAGTAGGTATTGTATTTGTTCATGTATACATGTTACTGCCAACCTCCTAATGTATCCCTCTCCCCCATCTTTCCCGTTTGCTAAGCATAAGTTTGTTTTCTAAGTCTCTGAGTCTGTCGCTGTTTTGTGAATCAGTTGATTTGTATCAATTTTGAGATTCCATATGTAAGTCATAGCCCATGATATTTATCGACGTCCATCTGATTTACTTCACGTAGAGCATCTCGAGGTCCTCCTGTGTTGCTGCACATGGCAGTATTTCCTTCTGTTTTAAGGCTGAGTAGTATTCCATCGTAGATATGTACCGCATCTTCTGTATCCAGTCATCTGTCGGTGGACATTTTGCTTGCTTTGGTGTCTGGGTTGTCGTATATAGTGCTGCCATGCACGTTGGGGTGCGGGTAGGTTTTCGAACTATGGTTTTCTCTGGGTGTTTGCCCAGAAGTGGGATTGGGGGATCAGATGGTAGCTCTATGTTTTGTTATTGAAGGAGCCTCCCAACTGTACTCCCCAGTGGCTGTACCAGTTGCATTCCCCCCAGCAGTGGAGGAGGGTTTGCTTTCTCCATGCCCTCTCCAGAATTTACTGTAGGGAGACGTTTACATGATGGCCATCCTGACTGGTGTCAGATGATACCTCGTTGCTGTTTTGATTTGCAGTTCTGAAGTAATTGGTGATCTTCAGCATCTTTTCATGTTTTTTTAGTTTTGTTTTCTCCTTCTTTTGCAACAGTGTGAGTGCAGTGTACCTCTTGAAATTGTCTTCTGACCAATCCGGCCTGTTTTGAATTCTTTTCAATTACCTATCCTAGGACATTTCTTGAGCGCAGGTGTTATGTTTTTAAAGCCCTGCAGCCCTTTGTGAATCCTAGTGCCCAGAAGCACCTGTTGCCAAGTTGTTGTTACAGGAATCATCCACAAGGCAGCGGGCTTCTTCGTGCCCATCTCTGGTCCCTCTGGCAACCAGAGCCTTAGCGAAAGAAAGTGGTGTTCCTGGGTTGTACCTTGGAGGGGCACGTGCGAGAACCAACACTCAAGGGCTTTTGTCTCCTTCCTTTCTGCCTGTTCCCCTCACCCCCCGACGCGTCGCAACCCTTGTCAAAGTGCCACACTGAGGGACGGTGCTGAGGGTCCTCTAGTTGGTACAACACAAAGGCAGGAGGCTGGAGGTGGGAACCCCAACGCCAGGAGATGTGGAGACCAGGTGACGTTTCAAAGCTCTTGCAGCCCAGAGGATCCACCCTCCTTTGGGTGCACTAGACTTGGTTGAGCTATAGGAGGGCCTGCCTGGATCTGGAGATTGTGGTCCCATTTCGAGTGGACCAGACACTGCAGGTCCCCGGGGGGGCTCATTTGCTGGCACATCCTCCCCAGTCCCCTCAGCCCCACGACAGGCAGCCTGGAGAGCCAGCCCGCTGAGCCTCCAGGGACGTGACAGCAGCCCAGGTCCCCGAGCCTGTGGAAAATCGAGTACACGTCCTTTATTTTCTCTCCTTCTTTTTCTTTAACTGCATTGTTCTTTCATTTTCAAGCGACTTGAGGGACAATGTTGTGCCCCTTGCAGGTGTACAGCGTTGTGATTTAGTCGTACATATGCATATGTCTCTGCTTTTTAGGATCCTTTTCTTATATAGGCTGTGACAAAGTGTTGAACAGAGTCCCCTGTGTTGTAGAGTAGGTCCTTGTGGAGTAGGTATTGTATTTGTTCACGTATACATGTTACTGCCAACCTCCTAATGTATCCCTCTCCCCCATCTTTCCCGTTTGCTAAGCATAAGTTTGTTTTCTAAGTCTCTGAGTCTGTCGCTGTTTTGTGAATCAGTTGATTTGTATCAATTTTGAGATTCCATATGTAAGTCATAGCCCATGATATTTATCGACGTCCATCTGATTTACTTCACGTAGAGCATCTCGAGGTCCTCCTGTGTTGCTGCACATGGCAGTATTTCCTTCTTTTTTAAGGCTGAGTAGTATTCCATCGTAGGTATGTACCGCATCTTCTGTATCCAGTCATCTGTCGGTGGACATTTTGCTTGCTTTGGTGTCTGGGTTGTCGTATATAGTGCTGCCACGCACGTTGGGGTGCGGGTAGGTTTTCGAACTATGGTTTTCTCTGGGTGTTTGCCCAGAAGTGGGATTGGGGGATCAGATGGTAGCTCTATGTTTTGTTATTGAAGGAGCCTCCCAACTGTACTCCCCAGTGGCTGTACCAGTTGCATTCCCCCCAGCAGTGGAGGAGGGTTTGCTTTCTCCATGCCCTCTCCGGAATTTACTGTAGGGAGACGTTTACATGATGGCCATCCTGACTGGTGTCAGATGATACCTCGTTGCTGTTTTGATTTGCAGTTCTGAAGTAATTGGTGATCTTCAGCATCTTTTCATGTTTTTTTGGTTTTGTTTTCTCCTTCTTTTGCAACAGTGTGAGTGCAGTGTACCTCTTGAAATTGTCTTCTGACAAATCCGGCCTGCTTTGAATTCTTTTCAATTACCTATCCTAGGACATTTCTTGAGCGCAGGTGTTATGTTTTTAAAGCCCTGCAGCCCTTTGTGAATCCTAGTGCCCAGAAGCACCTGTTGCCAAGTTGTTGTTCCAGGAATCATCCACAAGGCGGCGGGCTTCTTCGTGCCCTTCTCTGGTCCCTCTGGCAACCAGAGCCTTAGCGAAAGAAAGTGGTGTTCCTGGGTTGTACCTTGGAGGGGCACGTGCGAGAACCAACACTCAAGGGCTTTTGTCTCCTTCCTTTCTGCCTGTTCCCCTCACCCCCCGACGCGTCGCAACCCTTGTCAAAGTGCCACACTGAGGGACGGTGCTGAGGGTCCTCTAGTTGGTACAACACAAAGGCAGGAGGCTGGAGGTGGGAACCCCAACGCCAGGAGATGTGGAGACCAGGTGACGTTTCAAAGCTCTTGCAGCCCAGAGGATCCACCCTCCTTTGGGTGCACTAGGCTTGGTTGAGCTATAGGAGGGCCTGCCTGGATCTGGAGATTGTGGTCCCATTTCGAGTGGACCAGACACTGCAGGTCCCCGGGGGGGCTCATTTGCTGGCACATCCTCCCCAGTCCCCTCAGCCCCACGACAGGCAGCCTGGAGAGCCAGCCCGCTGAGCCTCCAGGGACGTGACAGCAGCCCAGGTCCCCGAGCCTGTGGAAAATCGAGTACACGTCCTTTATTTTCTCTCCTTCTTTTTCTTTAACTGCATTGTTCTTTCATTTTCAAGCGACTTGAGGGACCATGTTGTGCCCCTTACAGGTGTACAGCGTTGTGATTTAGTCGTACATATGCATATGTCTCTGCTTTTTAGGATCCTTTTCTTACATAGGCTGTGACAAAGTGTTGAACAGAGTCCCCTGTGTTGTAGAGTAGGTCCTTGTGGAGTAGGTATTGTATTTGTTCATGTATACATGTTACTGCCAACCTCCTAATGTATCCCTCTCCCCCATCTTTCCCGTTTGCTAAGCATAAGTTTGTTTTCTAAGTCTCTGAGTCTGTCGCTGTTTTGTGAATCAGTTGATTTGTATCAATTTTGAGATTCCATATGTAAGTCATAGCCCATGATATTTATCGACGTCCATCTGATTTACTTCACGTAGAGCATCTCGAGGTCCTTCTGTGTTGCTGCACATGGCAGTATTTCCTTCTTTTTTAAGGCTGAGTAGTATTCCATCGTAGATATGTACCGCATCTTCTGTATCCAGTCATCTGTCGGTGGACATTTTGCTTGCTTTGGTGTCTGGGTTGTCGTATATAGTGCTGCCATGCACGTTGGGGTGCGGGTAGGTTTTCGAACTATGGTTTTCTCTGGGTGTTTGCCCAGAAGTGGGATTGGGGGATCAGATGGTAGCTCTATGTTTTGTTATTGAAGGAGCCTCCCAACTGTACTCCCCAGTGGCTGTACCAGTTGCATTCCCCCCAGCAGTGGAGGAGGGTTTGCTTTCTCCATGCCCTCTCCGGAATTTATTGTAGGGAGACGTTTACATGATGGCCATCCTGACTGGTGTCAGATGATACCTCGTTGCTGTTTTGATTTGCAGTTCTGAAGTAATTGGTGATCTTCAGCATCTTTTCATGTTTTTTTGGTTTTGTTTTCTCCTTCTTTTGCAACAGTGTGAGTGCAGTGTACCTCTTGAAATTGTCTTCTGACAAATCCGGCCTGCTTTGAATTCTTTTCAATTACCTATCCTAGGACATTTCTTGAGCGCAGGTGTTATGTTTTTAAAGCCCTGCAGCCCTTTGTGAATCCTAGTGCCCAGAAGCACCTGTTGCCAAGTTGTTGTTCCAGGAATCATCCACAAGGCGGCGGGCTTCTTCGTGCCCATCTCTGGTCCCTCTGGCAACCAGAGCCTTAGCGAAAGAAAGTGGTGTTCCTGGGTCGTACCTTGGAGGGGCACGTGCGAGAACCAACACTCAAGGGCTTTTGTCTCCTTCCTTTCTGCCTGTTCCCCTCACCCCCCGACGCGTCGCAACCCTTGTCAAAGTGCCACACTGAGGGACGGTGCTGAGGGTCCTCTAGTTGGTACAACACAAAGGCAGGAGGCTGGAGGTGGGAACCCCAACGCCAGGAGATGTGGAGACCAGGTGACGTTTCAAAGCTCTTGCAGCCCAGAGGATCCACCCTCCTTTGGGTGCACTAGGCTTGGTTGAGCTATAGGAGGGCCTGCCTGGATCTGGAGATTGTGGTCCCATTTCGAGTGGACCAGACACTGCAGGTCCCCGGGGGGGCTCATTTGCTGGCACATCCTCCCCAGTCCCCTCAGCCCCACGACAGGCAGCCTGGAGAGCCAGCCCGCTGAGCCTCCAGGGACGTGACAGCAGCCCAGGTCCCCGAGCCTGTGGAAAATCGAGTACACGTCCTTTATTTTCTCTCCTTCTTTTTCTTTAACTGCATTTTTCTTTCATTTTCAAGCGACTTGAGGGACCATGTTGTGCCCCTTACAGGTGTACAGCGTTGTGATTTAGTCGTACATATGCATATGTCTCTGCTTTTTAGGATCCTTTTCTTACATAGGCTGTGACAAAGTGTTGAACAGAGTCCCCTGTGTTGTAGAGTAGGTCCTTGTGGAGTAGGTATTGTATTTGTTCACGTATACATGTTACTGCCAACCTCCTAATGTATCCCTCTCCCCCATCTTTCCCGTTTGCTAAGCATAAGTTTGTTTTCTAAGTCTCTGAGTCTGTCGCTGTTTTGTGAATCAGTTGATTTGTATCAATTTTGAGATTCCATATGTAAGTCATAGCCCATGATATTTATCGACGTCCATCTGATTTACTTCACGTAGAGCATCTCGAGGTCCTCCTGTGTTGCTGCACATGGCAGTATTTCCTTCTTTTTTAAGGCTGAGTAGTATTCCATCGTAGATATGTACCGCATCTTCTGTATCCAGTCATCTGTCGGTGGACATTTTGCTTGCTTTGGTGTCTGGGTTGTCGTATATAGTGCTGCCATGCACGTTGGGGTGCGGGTAGGTTTTCGAACTATGGTTTTCTCTGGGTGTTTGCCCAGAAGTGGGATTGGGGGATCAGATGGTAGCTCTATGTTTTGTTATTGAAGGAGCCTCCCAACTGTACTCCCCAGTGGCTGTACCAGTCGCATTCCCCCCAGCAGTGGAGGAGGGTTTGCTTTCTCCATGCCCTCTCCGGAATTTATTGTAGGGAGACGTTTACGTGATGGCCATCCTGACTGGTGTCAGATGATACCTCGTTGCTGTTTTGATTTGCAGTTCTGAAGTAATTGGTGATCTTCAGCATCTTTTCATGTTTTTTTGGTTTTGTTTTCTCCTTCTTTTGCAACAGTGTGAGTGCAGTGTACCTCTTGAAATTGTCTTCTGACAAATCCGGCCTGCTTTGAATTCTTTTCAGTTACCTATCCTAGGACATTTCTTGAGCGCAGGTGTTATGTTTTTAAAGCCCTGCAGCCCTTTGTGAATCCTAGTGCCCAGAAGCACCTGTTGCCAAGTTGTTGTTCCAGGAATCATCCACAAGGCGGCGGCCTTCCTCGTGCCCATCTCTGGTCCCTCTGGCAACCAGAGCCTTAACGAAAGAAAGTGGTGTTCCTGGGTTGTACTTTGGAGGGGCACGAGCCAGAACCAACACTCAAGGGCTTTTGTCTCCTTCCTTTCTGCCTGTTCCCCTCACCCCCCGACGCGTCGCAACCCTTGTCAAAGTGCCACACTGAGGGACGGTACTGAGGGTCCTCTAGTTGGTACAACACAAAGGCAGGAGGCTGGAGGTGGGAACCCCAACACCAGGAGATGTGGAGACCAGGTGACGTTTCAAAGCTCTTGCAGCCCAGAGGATCCACCCTCCTTTGGGTGCACTAGGCTTGGTTGAGCTATAGGAGGGCCTGCCTGGATCTGGAGATTGTGGTCCCATTTCGAGTGGACCAGACACTGCAGGTCCCCGGGGGGGCTCATTTGCTGGCACATCCTCCCCAGTCCCCTCAGCCCCACGACAGGCAGCCTGGAGAGCAGCCCGCTGAGCCTCCAGGGACGTGACAGCAGCCCAGGTCCCCGAGCCTGTGGAAAATCGAGTACACGTCCTTTATTTTCTCTCCTCTTTTTCTTTAACTGCATTTTTCTTTCATTTTCAAGCAGCTTGAGGGACAATGTTGTGCCCCTTGCAGGTGTACAGCGTTGTGATTTAGTCGTACATATGCATATGTCTGTTCTTTTTAGGATCCTTTTCCTATATAGGCTGTTACAAAGTGTTGAACAGAGTCCCCTGTGTTGTAGAGTAGGTCCTTGTGGAGTAGGTATTGTATTTGTTCATGTATACATGTTAATGCCAACCTCCTAATGTATCCCTCTCCCCCATCTTTCCCGTTTGCTAAGCATAAGTTTGTTTCCAAGTCTCTGAGTCTGTCGCTGTTTTGTGAATCAGTTGATTTGTATCAATTTTTAGATTCCATATGTAAGTCATATCCCATGATACTTATCGACTTCCTTTTATTTCAGTTAGTTAGATCGTCTCGAGGTCCTTCCGTGTTGCTGCAAATGGCAGTATTTCCTTCTTTTTTATGGCTGAGTAGTATTCTGTCGTAGATATATACCACATCTTCTGTATCCAGTCATCTGTCGGGGGACTATTGCTTGCTTTGGTGTCTCGGTTGTCGTATATAGTGCTGTCATGCACGTTGGGGTGCGTGTAGGTTTTCGAACTATGGTTTTCTTGGGTGTTTGCCCAGAAGTGGAATTGGGGGATCAGACGGTAGCTTTCTTTTTCCTTCTTGCAGGAAACTGCAAACTGTTCTCCCCAGTTGTTGTACCAATTTATATTCCCTCCAGTAGTGAAGCAGGGTTGCATTGTCTCCACGGGGTGTCCAGCACTTAGTGTTTTGAGACTTTTTGCTGATGGCCTTTCTTACTGGTTGAGTTCCTACCTCGTAATTTCGATTTTATTTCTCTTATAATTGGTGATGTTGAGCATTTTTTCATGTGTTTTTTGCCATCTGTATATTTTCTTTGGAGAATTGTCTAGTTAATTCTTCAGCTTATTTTTTGTTTTGTTGTTTACATATAGAGCTTCCTGAGCTGTTTCTGTATTTTGGAGGTGAATCCCTTGTGGGTTGCTTCATTTGGACATGTTGATACTTTCTAGCATTTTGACGGTTTTGTTGTTTTGTTTATGGTTTCTTCTGTGCTGAACCGTTGAAGTTGAATTATGTCCCATTTTTGTTTGTTTTTACTTTCATTTCTGAAGACGTGGATCCAAAAACTATTTTTGCTTTTTATGTCTAACAGTGTTGTGCTTATATTTTCCTTTAAGTGTTTTAGAGTATTTGAACTTACACTTATGTCTTTAATTCATTTTGATTTCATTTTTATGTTTGGTGTTAGAGAATGTTGTAGTTGCATTCTTTTACATGTAGCTTTCTACCACTGTCCTTGAAGAGACTGTCTTTTTCCATTTTGTATTCTAGCCTCCTTGTCGTAGTTTAAGTAACCGTATTTTGGTGGGTTTATTTCTGGGGTTTCTGTACTGTTTCATTGATCTATATTTTTGTTTTTGTGCCGTACCATCCTGTTTTGATTACTCTAGCTTTGTAGCATAATCTGAAGTTTGGGAGTCTGATTCCTCCAGCTCCCATTTTTCTTTCTCAGGATTGCTTTGGCTATTTTGTGTCTTTTGTTTGGGATCCAGCCTCAAGCCTTTGCAATTTTCTCCTGCTATCAGGAGCAGAGTGGGTGGTATAATGCATGGTAAATAATGATTTCCCTTCTGCAAACTCAGGGTCTACATTGGTTTACTTCCTGAAGGACTCTGTCTTCCAGCTCAGGAAGAGTGTTGGGTTTTCATCTTGTTTTTGTGTAACTTCTTGGACTTCATGATTTACAGGTTTCACCATATACCTTTTCATTCCTTCTGATACACAAGTAACATGTTTCATCATAGCCTGGCTTACATGATCCTCATAGTCCCAGTGTGGCTCATGATCTTGCATTGTGTTACCACTCACTTGATAAATTTGGTGGTGCAGATTGGTAGCCAGTAGGCCATCTGTGTGTTTTTTGTCCTTTTCAGTATACACTCCATGTCGTTCAGGGTACAGCAGTGGTCCAGAATAACTATGATATCCTACCAGGTCAGGGAGAGTGTTAATCCCAGCCTGATAAATTTGTCCCTAAGCTTTTCAGGATTCTCTGAGAACCTGCCAAATCGCTCCTTACAGATTTCTAGGTCCCGCAGTGAGAAAGGGACATGCTGCACTTAGTAATTCTCCATTCTCATCAGTTTCTTCCCAGAGGTGGTAAAAGCCTGGTGGGGCAAAAGTGGGGGCTGCCTTTGAGCGTGATTGGAGCCCCACTGGGGAAAGCCCCGGGGCTCTGATTTTGTGGTTTCTGATTTGATGGGGTAAGGTGGGGGTGCGGGGCTGAAGACGGTGAAGGGGCAGAAACGGGAGACGGAAAAGGTGGCTCAGTGTGCTGATGGCTAGTGGTGGTTGAAAGAGGGGTCTGGATCTAAACCTTCTTGGAGAGACACAGAAATAGAGGCTAAACACACACGACAGGAATCCCTCAGACCAGAGTCTTGACAGAGTTTTATAATGGCCTGTGCTTATGGGACTTCCCCCATTTTGGGGACTGTTTAAAAAACAGGTCCAGTTGTAAAATGGTGTTAAAGTTAAGGGATTCATTCTGTGGCCACTTTGCCGGGTCACCCAAGGCACATTGGGGTCATTCTGTGTTGAAAGAGAAAATCAGCTTATTCTTTTTTAAACCGCCTCATTTAAATCGTACCCAGTTAAGAATGCAACCCCGAGGATAGTCTTTTAGGATTCCCTGGGTGTTTTTCATGTTTACATATAAATTTGGGGCTAAAACTGGAGCTCCCAGGGGCCAGATGGAGCTGAGGCCTTGCGTAACAACCAAGGGGGTCACAGAATTTCCTCCCCAGAGTTCGTGACACAAAGAAGGAGTCCCCAGGATGAAAGGAACAGGAGTGTAGGTGTAAGAATCAAGGGAGTGGTAAAGGGAGGAGGGATAGAAAAGACAGAGAGAGAGAGATTGCCGTTTCAACCTGTCCCCAGCAGGTGTCTATTTAGGCACCAGTCTGCGCACTTTCAGAAAGGGCCAGTGAAGGAGGGAGCACCCTGTCCACTGCCCACTGGGGTGATTAATCCTGGGAAACAACCATTTGTACGTCTCTGTGGGATTGTGATCCACAGGTGGGACTTCTATGCATGCGTACAATTTATACATCATACGTAGGACTCTAACCCACAGGTAGGATTTGCACCCACAGGTTTTCATAGAAATCTGCCTTGGCCCTTTCCTGATGGGATTTCTCTTGGCGGCAGGAAAATAAAGGTAAGGATATTGTGATGATTGTACTTGCAAAAACTATAGGATATGAGGGTTGAACCTCTATCACTCTCAGAAATCTCCTGTCCGGGAGAGCCTGCTGGACCAAGACCTGCACTGCTTGAGGCGAGCCTCTCCCACCTCTGTTTGTCATCCATCAAGGTGAGTCGTTGTTGGCCAGAGGGAGCATGGTCTCACAAGCTGAGAGGAGTGGTGCTGTAGCTGCCCGATGTCCACTCTGTTGGAACAAGAGGACAGAGAAAGGGGAAGTAGAGAGCTATCAGGAGAGGGAAAGGGAAAAACCATGAGGGAAAAAGGACAAAGGGGAGGGGAAAGTGTTGCCTGCATGATGGTACTGAGACTCTCAGGGGCCAGGAAGGCAGACTTACCAAACGTGGTTATGCTGAAACAAGAGGTTCAGGCGGCAGCTTGTCACCTACGGGGAAAGTGCGTTTGTTGGTTCCAGAGGTGCCTGGATTCTCTCCCAGGGAGGGGGCAAACGGCCTCATGGGTGTCCGGTGGAGTTGCCACCACGTACGTTACCGACCCAGATTCTTGGGACTCTTCAGTGAACAGAAATTGATGAGGCCAGACGAGAAATTCAGGCAAGGCTTTATTGGGACTTATGCTGCAGCACACGGGAGCAAAAAGAACAGGTTGCCTTGCTTGCTCCCTGAAGCGGGGCTGGGGCGTGAGTTGGTCCTTTAAATGGGGTGAGGGTAGGGTCAGATCCATGGTTCAGGCGGTAGGGGTGGCTTAGGTGGTCTGCCCACCCTCTTGGTGGTGTCGTGGGCAGGAATCGTGAGTAGTGCACTCCTTTTGCTCCCAGCAGTTCAGAAGTGGCAGTTGGGTTTTTGGTCTTTTTGTATATTGTTCATAATTTGCCCCATTTGCAGGTGCATAGTTATTTTTAGTCCCTTATGGTTTCTTTGTATTCTTTTGCTCAGGAGATGTTTGTCCAGGTGTAAGCACTGCACCAAAGGGCGCCAGGTCCCACCCTGTCTCACTAGTTCTTGCTGTATGGCCTTGGACACCTCCTGGAAGTCTCAAAACCTATTTATTTTAAGGATGCTGTGGTGAGGATTAAAGGTGGTTTCCATGTGACTGAGTGGATTCTGTAGGGCCTTTGGGGATACTGACATGCATAGTACACTTAACCCTTGAACAATACCAGCTTGAGCTGTACAGGATCCACTTACATGTGATTTTTTTTAATAAATAGTACTACTGGATCCCTGGTTTGTTGAATCTGCAGATACGGAACCATGGTTACAGAGGGTGGGTGAACTGTAAAGTTGTATGTGGATTTTCCATTGCACAGAGGGTTGGGATCCCTAACCCCTATAGTTATTCAAGGGTCAACTGTATATTCTGGATGATATAATTTCTGGGCTAAATGCTATGAAAAAAATAAAATTGGGTGATGTAGAAAAGAATGTGAGCAGAAGGCCTCACCGAGGGGGTGACATTTGAGCTAAATGAAAAGGAGTCAGCCATGGGAACATCTAGTGAAGAACATTCCAGGTAGGAACAGCCAGTGCAAAGGCCCTGAGGTGGGAACAAGCTTAACAAGAAGGGTACAGCAGAGTGATGGATTTCAGATGTTTAAGTAGAGCCTAATGTCTTGCTTTGGCCCATTTGGGAAGGAGGGGCACAGGGGTTCAACAGCAGAGGGTGGGTCCTAAGCTGGACCACTCCCTAAGGGCAGGTGGTGCCATGCATCCTCACATGAACTTGTGTGACCTGTACTCCCTTATGGAGAGAGGAAGGAGGATCAAAACTTTGCATTGGCCTAAGTGCTTCAGACACGTGCTTATATTTTCATTCTCATGTGCACTGTGCCAGGTAGGAACCATTGTTATTCCTGCTTTACAGATGAGAAAACAGGTCTGAAAGGGAGCATTCCTTTACCCAAAGTTGTAAACTTAGTAACAGAAGTATCAACCTTCAACCTATGTTCCTTCACTGACCAGCATGGGTACCTGCAGGTATTGGGGGTGTCTCTGTCCCCTTTGGGGACTCTCAGAGCCCTCAGGGCACTGGGCTCCAGTTGTCCATCACTCCTAATTCGTGATGCCAGCAGATCAGTGGTGGGTGCTTGTCCCACATTTGCTAGATGAACCCGCTGTGGGTAGGAGTCTTCAGGGGGTGGAGGGGTGGAGATGCACAGGGCTCCCTTGCATGGGCTTGCCATGTGGGACATCACTGGAGGTGAGCCTGAGGAGGCTTGTCTGGATGAAGACACCAAGGCCCTGCAGACATGAGTAGCAGGGTTCCCAGGGTACCGCACTACTGGAGGTGTGCTGTTGCCTGGGCTCCATCACCAGGTAGATCGTCTAGGCTGGTCCATGTGGGTCACTCTGCTCCTTCCCATGGCTGGGAGGTGCCCCCTCTAAATATAGCCCAGTGTGCTGAGCTCACGCCTATTTTCAGCCCAGGTTGGGAGGCAGCCAGGCCTTCCCCAGGCTCTCAGAGGAGCCACTGCTGCGTCTATCTGGTCCTGGTACTAGGCACTCTCATCGACCCCCTGCCTGCCCAACACCCACCATGCCGGAGGAGGCCCAAGAAGGTAGGAAATGACTGTGAGGGAGGGTAAGGCCCCAATGCTGTGACCCTGTGGACCATGGAGAAACCTGGCCCCTTTCCTACTGACCTCACTTGAGTAGTCATCAGTCACCGTGTCCTAGGTCAAGTAAAAGTACTGGCCCCCTATGTGTGAAGGAAGGGCCTACCATGCCCCGAATGCCTCCTCACCTCATACCTGTACCCCCTGCTAAGGACACCAGGGAGGGGTTGGGGGCAGGGGAGGGTCAACTACAGGCTGTGCCCAAGTGGGTGTGGGCTGGGCAGGCTGGCCAGTTAAGCTCTTCCTTCAGGGAGGGCACTGGGACTGGGGGCAGGCAGTGGTTTTGCAAAGCATTTGGGCACATGACCCAGGGACTGGGAGTGGATAGGTTTCTTGCCTCCAGTGTGGGCCTGTGTGGCCCCAACTGGCTAAAGGTTGGGGTCTCTTGGCCTGGCCAGACTGACTTCTAGTTAAAGACTTTGGTGGCCACTTTCCTAATTGACTCACAGCATGCAAGATGTATGGAGGCTCAGAGGCGCCAGAGCAGGGACCTGGTAAGCTTTAGGTACAGTGCTGGCCAGGATGCAGGACCAGCTGCACCAAGGCTCCAGCTTGGCCCAACTGGTCAACTCCCCCCATCACAGTTTTGACATTTTATACTGAATGGGAGGGGCCTGGCCCTGGGTGTGGGAGTGTTTGCTTCCTTTTGAGGTCTTTTTTTTTTTTTGAATATTTATTTATTTATTTTTGGCTGCGTTGGCTCTTCGTTGCTGTGCGTGGGCTTTCTCTAGTTGCGGCGAGTGCGGGCTACTCTTCGTTGCGGAGCACGGGCTTCTCATTGCGGTGGCTTCTCTTGTTGCGGAGCACGGGCTGTAAGCGCCTGGGCTTCAGTAGTTGTGGCTCACAGGCTTTAGAGCGCAGGCTCAGTAGTTGTGGCGCATGGGCTTAGCTGCTCCGCGGCATGTGGGATCTTCCCGGACTAGGGCTTGAACTCGTGTCCCCTGCATTGGCAAGCGGATTCTTAACCACTAAGCCACCAGGGAAGTCCCTTTTTGAGGTTTTAAGGATGGCACTTACTATGTGTTCTTCCTGGAACAGAAAGAACTCAAGATCAATTTAAAAGTGGGGAAAAACACAGCCAAGTGCAGAGAATTTAATGCGAACCCCAATCCACCACCACCCAGACATAACGACAGACAGCACTGGTTTTTGTTTTACACATTTTTGAGCATGTCAGAGGTCAGTTTCAAGCAAATCATGAAGGTTAAGGTACTATTCTGAAAGTGTTAGACCCAGAGAGCCCAATCACCCTTAAGTCTACCAGGAGGTATCCCGCCAATGCCCCTGAATTTGTTATCTAGCTTCCAGCTAGGCATCTGGAGATCTTAAGGGGCCAAGATTTTTTTTTTTTTTTTTTTAATTTGGCTGCATCGGGTCTTAGTTGCGGCATGCGGGATATAGTTCCCTGACCAGGGATCGAACCCGGGCCCCCTGCATTGGAAGTGCAGAGTCTTAGCCACTGGACCACCAGGGAAGTCCCAAAGGGGCCAAGATTTTAAGGGGAGGGGTGGAAAGCACCACCAGAAGAAAATATAATTTTTAGAAATCACAAAATAAATACTTCACTGGGTCCAAAAATAAGTAAGTAAAATCACAAGAATGGTACACAGCCCCAGTGACTAAATGGGCAGAGGCTGTGAACTAGGAAGCCACACAGATATTGGTGAGGCTCCCCAAGCAAAGACCCCCAACAAAATTGGTCAAGAAAGGCCTTTTCTCATCTCCCAACTTAGCAAGTATATATGTGCACACTTATGTACATAAATTTTTTTCTATGGAGATGCCTGTTGGTGGCGATATTGTACTCTTTTGGAGGCTGTGGACAACTACTCCAGAGGACAATGTGATGATAGGTTAAAAGAAAAAGTCCCTGCTGTTTGACCCAGTAATTCTACTTCTGGGAATCCATCCTTAATAACTATTGGGAAATTGGGGGAAAGCCTTTATACTCAATGACGCGTGTCCTTTTCCAGGGGTTATTAATTTAGGAAGGGGATTGGAAACAACCTAAATGCCCAGGCAGCCTCGAAGAGATACCTGAGGGGAGACCTCAAAGGCAAGTGGAACAGTTTGCTAACAAAGACGGGTCTCCACTCATGATGTTGAGTGAGAACAGCAGGGTTCACAGCAGAATCACACTTAGTATGTAAAAGGAGGCAGAGCTGAGGCCAGGAGCAAAAGGCAAAAAGCTGGCTAGAATAGGGCTGCTTCTGCTGGGGACCGGGAGAAGGCCCCAGGCACAGGGTCTGCAGGGAAAACTGATAGCAGAAGCAGGAATGAACTTCATGGGCTGTGGGTTGAGTTCTCCAAGGCTGATAAATTCTCTAGAAACGAGCAAGCAGAGAGGAATGCCTGAAAGTCCCTGAGGTGCTTGGAAGGAAACAAATGTAAGTCAAGCAGCACCTTCTGCTACTGTGGGTGAAACAGGTGTACGCAGTTTTCACATTGTCTTGCTTCCAAATCACGGGTCACTCCTGAGTTGGTTTTAGGGGATCAGGAGCCAAATGCCCCTGCTACCTCTTCTGAGCCCCTGCTGCCGCTCGACGCCATCTAGAAGGGAGGGCATGACCTGCTGGCTGAATCAGCCCCACGCTGCCCCTGCAGACACCGTGGCACCGACAAGGAGCAGGGCACCACTGGCTCCTAATCATGTGCAGGAGGTTCGCCTACACCGGGTGGAGTCCATCAGCGATCTACACAGTGGAGGTGAAAGGGTGCAGCGGGGTGGGACCCATGGACTGGGAGAAGGGAGGAAAGCAGGCGCACCTGCCGCCCTCCTGATCCCCCGTTTGCCCTGCAGGTTCACTGTGGCCCTACCTGGCCGAGGAGGCACAGCCATGGGATGAGCTGCTGGGCATCCTGCGTCCACCGATGTGCACCCAGACCGGCTGCAGCCCCGTGCACAGCCGCGGCAGCTTCCTGCTGCTGCTTGCACTGCTCGTGCTCACCTGCCTGGCATTGGCTGTCCTGGCCGTCTACCTGAGTGGTGAGGAGGGTGCAGGAAGCCAGTGGAATGGAGAGACCGAGGCAGTGAAGGGCTGGGAGGGTCGGGTGTTGTGGGGTTGCATGTGGTCTGATAATCCCCCCCCCCCCGTCTTAGTGCTGCAGAGCGAATCCCTACGCGTTCTGGCACACACACTGCAAACGCAGGAGGAAATGCTGCTCAAACTCCGGCTCGCCAGCCTCAGCCAGCTGCAGAGGCTCAACTCGAGTGAGGCCCGAGCACCCAGTTGAGATGCCACTTGGACCTGGGGCCTGGGGGTATGTGCAGGGGGGAATAATGTGGCCGCTGGTAGCTTTCCCCTCTCCCACTACTGCTCCACACTACTTCCTTAGTGAGGTTTTTGTATAAGAGCCTGATCTGACCCCACAGCTGTCTGCCTTTCTTGCCTTCTCAAGCTAGGCCTAGCCAAGCCTTCTGGTGCCAGAGCCCCACTTGGTGTGGCCCAAGGTCAGAGGAAGCGACACCAGCCTCCTGGCTCCTCTTGGGGCCTGTCAGCACCCTCTGGTGTCCTCCAGATAGCAGGTTCAGGAGTCTAAAAATAGCTGCCTACCCTGGTCACCCAAACTCGGCTGGGCCTCCCAGTGGGGGTCCAGCCTCTGCTCTCAAAAGACAGGCTGGGCTCTGAGTAGGGGGAGGAGGGCCCCTGGGGAGAGATTATTTTGGAGAGCAAAGGTGAGATGGAGATAGGGAGGCCCAGCTGGGCCCAAGCCTGGGTTGGTGGATAGGGAAGGCAGGCAGAAACACCCAGAAGCCAGGGCCACAGAAGACTGCACATTGTTTAATTATCTCTAAAATCTTTAAAACTCAGCATATAAATCCACTCCAGGTAGCCTCACCGCCCCACGTTGTAGTGGCAGTTGTCCAGATACTATCACCTCCCCCCCGAAAGTGGGTCATCCCAGGGGAGCAAGGCCTGAGAAAGGGGCAGCCCTGAGACAGGGCAGGAAGTGGCCACAGGGCCGGCACAGGGGCAAAGCGTGAAGGTCCCAAGTGGCCTGGCCTCCAGCCACCCGCCCCCATGTCTGTTTTTGGTTTTGTCATTAAAAAAATAAAGCGACAATGCCTGGCAGGGACCAGGTGTTGCACTGTCTTCTGTTAAAAATACAGGCAAGGATGTGGACAGTCTCCTCTTCGGCTGGTCCTGCCTCACAGGATGTCTGCCCGCTTGTCCCGCACGCGGCTGCGCGCCTTGGTCCTGGCTTTGAAGGCAGCAGCGTTGTACAGGTGCTGGGGTGGGACAAAGAGTGAGGGTCTAGTGAGCTGGGAGGAGGCAGCCCAGGGCTTCTCCTCCAGCCCCTGCAGAGCTCCAGGCCACAGGAATGGAGAGAAGACAAAGGGGCAAACCTTCTCAAAACGTGAGATTTTGCAGGCCTTCAGGGCAGTGGCATCCAGCACCAGCACAGGGCCCAGACCAAAGATGTCACGGAGTAGCTCGTTGTTCTGGGGGCAAAGAAGGCAGTGAGCTCAGGCCAGTCTGAAACAGCTAAGCGGGGTACCCCTTCCCCGTCCGCCTCCCCACCTGGAGGTGGTGGTGCATGCCGGAACCCAGCGCGTCCTTGAAGGCAGCATAGACCCGGCGCCGAGCCCAGCTGTCCACATAGAGCACCTCGAGCCCGAAGCGGACTGTCTCCTCCTCACACTCGCCGCCCTGCAGGGTAGAGGGGCTGTGACTGGGCTTGGCGGCTATGCCTAGGGGTGCACCCTCACTAGGACGCATCCCTTCTCACACGTACCTCAACAGAGTGCAGCACGGCCCGGAAGGTAGAGCGTTGGCGCCGGCGGTCAGCCTTGGCCCGATACTTGTTGCTGTCAGTGGCCAGAGTGCGCAGCGCGCTGCAGAGGGCCTCCATGTCCTTGTAAACAAAGTCGTCCTGCAGTGGGAGGACGTAGGAGCAGAAGCCTGAGCTCTGTTGGCTTTTAACGCAGTGGGGTCACCCAAACCCTTCCTTTCACCAAGAAAGTCATTTTCTTCTCTGCCTGACCCTCCTCTGCATCCCTTCTTGGCCTCTGCCTGCGCTGGACACCTCCGCTAAGGGGCCCCATCAGAGCACTTGGCCTCTGAGTCTGTGTTGGGGCTACTTCCCCTCCATAATGACCTAAGGCTACCTTGTTTTCTGTGGCATCTCCTGCACCCAGCCTGAGACGGGCAGGTGGTATCAGCAGGCACCCTCCCCTGTGCCCCACCCCCACCCCCCGCCATCTCTCACACCTCAAGGTCCCGGGTGAGCTCAAAGAGCAATGCGATGGTCTCGCCGGCAGCCATCCGCAGGTTCACGCTTTCACTGGACAAGAGCTGGGGCAGCCGGGGCAGCTGCCTGGGGAAGGGGCAGGCTGAGCCATGTGTGTGGGCTGGGGGCCTTTCACCCTTCCCCTCCCACTCCCAGTGGGCAGTCACCCCTACCTGTCCAGGATGCGGCTGATATGGGCGCTGGGGCAGATGGTGAGTAGCAAGGCCCAGGCCTGCAGGGCAGCACAGAGCAAGCCCTGAAGGCTGACAGGGACCACTGGGGCTGTGGAGCCACCCACACCACAGGACCGGCTGAAAATGCCTTCCAAGCAGGTGAGGCAGGAGACCAGGTCCTAGGGGCACAAGGAGGCAGGGGAGTGGCTCAGGGGCAGAGCTAGGGCCTATGTGCTCTACCGCCTGTGCCTGAAGGCCACTTACCTGTACATCGGTGGCAGCCACGTAGCAGCCCAGGCCAAGAGCAGAAGCGCACTGCTGGGAGGAGGGCAAAGCCAGGCCGTGGTCAGAGGGTGAGCCTGGGTTCCCAGCCACGGGGCTCACCCTTGGAGCAGGGGAGCCTAGAGGCAGGTGGAACCCGTGTCTCTGCTTAGGGATTAGGTGAAGGAAGGGTGTCACAGGGCAAGGAACACTCACGTGGAGCCGGGCAGCAGGGCTAGCTGTGCTGTCACTGAGCACAGAGACCAGCAGGGGCTGCAGGCTGTGGAATAACTCCTCACCCTTGGGTCCAGGACCCAGCTGAATGCACAGCAGGCCTAGCACAGCAGCGGCAAGGGCCTGTTCCTCGCCCTTCCCTGCAGGGATGCCTTCCAGTCAGTCAATGCAGCAAGGGCCAGTACCCAGCCAGTTCAGGCCCCCCAGGTGCGCCCCCAGGCCCAACCTTTCTTGAGGCACTTTTCCAAGGCATCAGCCAGTGTGAGGCGGCGCTCCAGCAAGAAGTCGGGGAGTAGGTGCGCTGCTAGGGCCAGACGCAGGCTCTCAAGAGCACCCTGCCGGGTCTTGGCACTGGGGGAGGAAGAAAGGGGTTTTGTGGGCCAGTCCTACCTGGGTCACATTTGGCATGGGCTAAGCAGGGACACAGGGGAAGGGATTGGTTGGAAATCAGGGGTACCTCTTGTCTGTGAGGCAGTCCACATATTCCTTCAACTTCTCCTCAAGGTCTTCCTGCTGACCCTGCTCATCCACGGCATCCCCCCCTGCAAGGCCAGCTCGTCATCCCCGCTTCTTGCCCTAGCCCACGGAGCCCCACTGAGTCCCTGCCATATTCCCACCCACTCTCACCAAAGCTTTCCTCTGCTGCGGTGCTAAGGAGGCTGGGACATTCACTGGTGGTGCTGCGGGCCTCACTGGCTGCCTCATCCTCACTGGAACCTGAGTCAGCTTGGGTACTGCTCCGGGTACCTGGGGAGGGTGGAATGGGGCACATGGTCTGCCTTCATTGATGAGCGATGGCTGGGGTTACCTCACCCGGCCTCATGACCCCACAAGACAGAATGCTGCCCTTCTCAAGGCCGAAGTGGGAGGCACAGAGGCTGGTGCCGGGGACTCTGAACCAGGAAGCAAAGGGAAAGAAGTCTACCTGCTGGGGAGAGTCACACGCCAGGCCCAACCTAGGATATCCTGGCAGGCTTGGTGAGCAGATCCTCCCTGAGACTAGAGCTTGCTTTAAGAAGGAGACTTAGAGGTGGGCAGAGGTGGAAGGGGCTGCACAGGCCCTACGTAGGCCTGTGGCTCAGCCTGCAGTGGGGCATATCCAGGCGCTCCTGGGGGAGCTCAACCACCAGCCCAGATTACTCCCCAAAATGGCCAGGGCAAGGGTCAGGGAAGTCTGACAGAACCGGGGTTCAAATCCCAGCTCTACATCTTAACAGGGGTGTAACCAGGTCAGGTGCCTACTCTTCAAAGCCTCAGTTTCTCCGTTGCAAAAGAGATGAGAAGCACCTCTTCTGGGCAAGGTTAAGTGAAGACAATGACTAGACAAGTGACTAGTTACGCTCTTCCGTGGGCCAACAAGCTCATCAGGTCACCCATCAGCACTGGGGGCAGAGGCCCAGCTCCTAGTGGATGTAGGTGAGTGCACCAGGCCTCAAGCATACTGTCTCCTGAGCCCCACTTGGTCCACTCCAGGCCTTCAGCCCTGGGTGGATGGACACACAGGCTCCTCCTGACCCTGGGAAGTACAGAAAGCTGAGTGGCCCCTGACTTCATGAGCCCTTGAAAACAGGTGAACACAGGGGGCTGTGAGGGTCAGCAGAGCTGGAACACTTATGTGTAAGGGCAGCTGCTGCAGCAGGAGCCCCAGGCAGGTTCTGGTCACCAGGCTGGCCCTACTTCCAGGAACTACGTACATACTCCCTGTGCCTGCCGGACAAAGTCCATTACACACTGCTCACTCCTCTCTCACTACCCTAGCTGACCAAAGCAGCCCAGCCTTCCCTCATTTGTTTCACCATGCCATGGTCCCTCCAGATATCAGGCCCTCGCCCAGCGTGTTGCCACTAAATAGTGCTCTCCTCTTCACCTTCTCAAGACTCACCCAGAAGCCCCTCCCCTGAGGCTTCCTTGGTTCCTGTCTGGGACTGACACCACTCCGTGAACTTGTCCCCCAGCACTAGGCCTTCTGGAGTATTGCTACTTTCTTCAATGTCCCCTTGTAACCAAGCAGGACCCTATGGGGTCTTCCTGGGACAGACCCCTCCACCATATCCTCTGTTGTAGTTCATCTCTTAAGTTCCTAGATAATAGTATCAGATGCACATTTCCTGAGTTGTTTTAAAGGTGCCAAAACCACCACCAAATGGAAGAAGTTAACTACGTGATGACCATGAGCACATAGCCCCTACACCTACTGGCGCCTAAGGATTGATAACGTTAACACCATGACACTGCCCTGTTACCTCAGCATCGACCAGTCAGAGAATTGTGCACGAGCTGATCACATTTGCTGGGACCCCTCTCCCTCACCTCGCCTTTAAAAATGCTTTATAGGGGCTTCCCTGGTGGCGCAGTGGTTAAGAATCCACCTGCCAATGCAGGGGACACGGGTTCGAGCCCTGGTCAGGGAAGATCCCACATGCCGCGGAGCACCTAATCCCGTGCACCACAACTACTGAAGGCCATGCACCCTAGAGCCCGTGCTCTACAACAAGAGAAGCCACCACAATGAGAAGCCCCCGCTCGCCGCAACTAGAGAAAGCCAGCGCGCAGTAACGAAGACCCAATGCAGCCAAAAAGAAAAAAAAAAGTGCTTTACAGAAACCCTTCAGGGAGTTCAGGGTTTCTGAGCACCAGCCACGGCTTCGCCTTTTATTGGCGCCTTACAGTAAACATTACACTTTACTTCACCATAACCCAGTGTCACTGATAGGGACAGAGTAAAAGGACAAAGCAAGTAATTAAATAGTTAATCCCAGTAAGGGATTATAAGAAAAAAGTATGGGAGACCCCTGTAAGTTAATGATCA
Organism: Pseudorca crassidens; assembly: GCF_039906515.1. Classification (NCBI taxonomy): domain Eukaryota; kingdom Metazoa; phylum Chordata; class Mammalia; order Artiodactyla; family Delphinidae; genus Pseudorca; species Pseudorca crassidens. The sequence goes on from NC_090305.1 coordinate 69,566,015, forward strand.
CTCAAGAAAGCAGGTTTGCTTAACCACAAACCCATGCAACAGAAGCATGAGACATGCTCCAAAACAACACAAAAATGGTGGAATGTGACCCATATCCTGCCCGGTGAGCTCCATAAATTAATGATTCCCAGGACACACTCCTCTGCATGCACTAAAAACAAAACTATAAGCAAAGGTTGACATTATACTAAAACTTGAAATGAATTATCGTATTTTATTATACATTACTGCCTTTTTGCTCATTTCCATTGCACCATGACAGTCCTGCTTTGACCATGTAATGACAAAAAAACTCCTCACATGGAGGAGGAGCTGATGATGGAAGCCTGATGTCTACTCAAGGATGAGGAAGCAGGTGGTCTTCTCCCCCTCCCCACTCTCCCTTTGATTATAAAACTGTAGCCCACTAACTTGTACCCAATTAATTTGGCTATATTTGGTAAAAATGGTTATTTTAAAGAAAAAAATTTTTTTTCACGCCTACAAAAAATTATGGTTTAATATTAAATTTTAGTTTTGCTAATTGAGGTCAGTATCTACTGTCTAAAACTCACTTTTCAAGACAGGATTAAGATGGCAGAGGAGTAGGACGGGGAGCTCACCCTCTCCTACAAAGACATTAAAAATACACCTACAAGTGGAATGATTCACACACACCTACTGAATGCCGGAGGAACACCTCAGACTTCCAAAAGGGCAAGAAAACCATGTAACCGGGAAGGACAAAAGGAAAAAGAAAGGGAATTCCCTGGCGGTCCAGTGGTTAGGACTCCACGTTTCCTCTGCGAGGGGGTCACAGATTCCATCCCTGGTCAAAGAACTAAGATTCCGAAGCAGTGAGACTCGGCTTAAAAAAAAAAAAAAAAAAAAAAAAGGCGGGGTGGGGAAAGAATCTAGACACTAGGAACCTAGTGTCCCAGGGAAGGAGCAGTGAAGGTAAACATATTCCAGCACCCTGGGAAGCCTGATCACTGACAGGGACCTTAGCCTAGACAAAGGGGAAGGTCCAGACCCTAATAAGACAGTGCAGCAACGGGTGTGCGATGGCAAAAGGAGAGTAATCTGCACGTAAGGTAGGCACCTCCACCCTGTGCAGCACCAGAGCCTGAGACGCTCCTCTGTTGGTGGGGGCGGGGTGCTGAATATCAGGCTCCAGAAGTCAGACCAGGGTTGGCTGTGTGGAGACACTTGAAGAGGCTGGACTGTGGTAAATGAGGGTGTACTCCTAAGTAGCCTAGGTCCGGACTTCCCTGGTGGCGCAGTGGTTAAGAATCCTCCTGCCAATGCAGGGGACACAGGTTTGAGCCCTGGTCCAGGAAGATCCCACATGCCACAGAGCAACTAAGCCCATGCGCCACAACTACTGAGCCCGCGTGCCACTGAAGCCCACACACTTAGAGCCTGTGCTCTGCAACAAGAGAAGCCACCGCAATGAAAAGCCTGCGCACCACAACAAAGAGTAGCTCCCGCGCGCTGCAACTAGAGAAAGCCTGCACATAGCAACGAAGACCCAACGTAGCCAAAAAAAAAAACAAACAAAAAAACAAACAAACAAAAAAAACGCAGCAGCAGCCTAGGTCCACCAGAGAGGGAAGGCACAATTACTTGGGGGGCCGGGGGGGATATGGGAAGAGGGGTGGGAAAAATTAGGGGGCTGGGATTAACATTTACACATTAACATATATAAAATGGATAATCAACAAGGACCTGCTGTAGAGCACAGGGAACTCTACTCAGACCCTGTATCTGATAAAAGGAACTTTCCTGGTGGTCCAGAAGTTAAGACTCCACGCTCCCAACACAGGAGGGCCGGGGTTCGATCCCTAGTCAGGGAACTAGATCCTGCATGCCACAACTAAGACCCGGTGCAGCCAAATAAATAAATATTAAAAAAAATCTGAAAAAGAGCAGATATATGTAAATGTGCAACAGAATGACATTGCTGTACACCTAAAACAAACACAATATGGTAAATCAACTATATGCCAAAATAAAAGAAAAATTCAATTAAGAAAGAAAAGGAAAGAAAAAGAGAAGGAAGAAAGAAAGAGAAAGAAATCCCTACTCTATTCCCCTCAGGCCTCAGGGACCCAGGCTGGAGTCACATCCATGGAGCTTAAGCAGGTTGGGTCCAAAGGCAGGACCGCTGTGGGCCTGAGCGAGCTGGGGAGGATGTGCCAGCAGATGAGCCCTCTTGGACCTGGAGTGCCTGGTCCCTTCTGGATGAGACAAAATCTCCAGATCAAGGGGGGCCCTCCTACAGCTAAACCAATATAGTGCACCCAAAGGATGGTGGACCCTCTGGGCTAGAAGAGCTTTGAAAAGTCACCTGGGGGCTTCCCTGGTGGCGCAGTGGTTGAGAATCCGCCTGCTAGTGCAGGGGACACGGGTTCGATCCCTGATCTGGGAAGATCCCACATGCCGCGGAGCAACTAAGCCCGTGCGCCACAACTACTGAAGCCCGTGCGCCTAGAGCCTGTGCTCTACCACGAGAGAAGCCACCACAATGAGAAGCCCACACACTGCAACGAAGAACAGCCCCCGCTCACCGCAACTAGAGAAAGCCTGCGCACAGCAACGAAGACCCAACACAGCCAAAAACAAATAAATAAAATTAAAAATTTTTTTAAAACAGAAAAGAAGTCACCTGGGCTGCACATCTCCTGGTGGTGGAGTTCCCACCTCCATCCTCCTTCCATAGAGTCCCCCACCAAAGTATGCTCAATACCCTCAGCATCGTGGTTTTACAGGGGTTGCGATTTGTCTGGAGGGTGAAGGGTAAGAGGGAAGAAGTAAGGAGACACAAGCCCTTGGGTGTTTCTTCTGGCACATTCTACTCTCAGTTACAACCCAGGAACAGGACTGTCTTTAACTAAGGCCCTGGTTGCCCTAAGACCCAGAGTTGGGCATGCATAACCCTGCCACCATGTGGCAGTTAAGAGTAACAACAGGGCTTCCCTGGTGGCGCAGTGGCTGAGAGTCCGCCTGCCGATGCAGGGCACAAGGGTTCGTGCCCCGGTCTGGGAAGATCCCACATGCCGCAGAGCGGCTGGGCCCGTGAGCCATGGCCGCTCTGCAACGGGAGGGGCCACAACAGTGAGGCCCGCATACCGCTAAAAAAAAAAAAAAAAAAAAAAAAAGAGTAACAACAACTCTAAAACCAGTGCTTCTGGATACTTAATATTCACAAGGCCTGTGGGGCTGTAAATAAATGATACCTGCCCTAGAGAAATGTCTGGGAGTAGGTAATCAAAACAGAATTCAAAACAGGGCTGACTTTCAAAACCCGATTTAAAGAGGTACATTTTACTCTCACTGTTTCAGGAAAAAAAAAAAAAAAAGCACACAAAAACATACTCAGCATCGCTAATTATTAGAGAAATGCAAATCAAAACTACAAGGAGGTATCACCTCACACCAGTCAGAATGGCCATCCTCAAAAAGTCTACAAACAGTAAATGCTGGACAGGGCGTGAAGAAAAAGGAACCCTCCTACACGGTTGGGGGGAATGTAAAAGGGCACAGCCAGTATGGAGAGCAGCAGCGAAGTTCCTCAAAAAACGAAAAATGAGCAATCATATGATCCGGCAATCCCACTTCTGGGCGAATACCCAGAAAAACACCATAGTTCCAAATGGCTCATGCACCCCTACGTGCACTGCAACAGTATATACAATAACCAGGACAAGGAAGCAACCAAAATGTCCATCGATAAATGAATGGATAAAGAAGATGTGGTACATATATACAATGTAATATTGGCCACAAAAAAGGACAAAATAATGCTATTTGCAGCAACAAGAAGGACCTAGAGATGATCACAGTAAGTCAAAGAACCAAAAACATCTTATGATATCACTTATGTGTGGAATCTAAAAATTGATACAAATGAACTAATTTACAAAACAGACTCATAGATTTAGAAAAGAAACTTATGGGTAATTCCCCATGAGTTCAGTGGTTAGGGCTCTGAGCTTTTTTTTTTTTTTGCAGTACGCGGGCCTCTCACTGTTGTGGCCTCTCCCGTTGCAGAGCACAGGCTCTGGACGCGCAGGCTCAGTGGCCATTGCTCACGGGCCTAGCCACTCCGCGGCATGTGGGATCTTCCCGGACCGGGGCACGAACCCGTGTCCCCTGCATCGGCAGGCGGACGCTTAACCACTGCGCCACCAGGGAAGCCCAGGGCTCTGAGCTTTTACTGTCAAGGTCCGGGTTCTATCCGTGGTCACGGAACTAAGATCCCAGAAGCTGCGCGGCATGGCCAAAAAAAACAAGAAAAGAAAAGGAAAGAAACTCATGGTTACCAAAGGCGATAGAGGGCAAGGAGGGATAAATTTGTAGGTTGGGATTAACATGTACACAAGAATGTATATAAAACAGACAATCGACAAGGACCTACTGTAGAGCACAGGGAACTCTACTCAACACTCTCTCATAACCTTTATAACAAAAGAATTCAAAAAAGAATATATATATATAACATTCTCTTTTTTGTACATGTGAAACTAACAAACACTGTAAACTATACTCCAATAAAAATTTAAAGAAAAAAAATAACAGGAAAAAAATTGTAAAAAACATAAACATGTGGAGGTTAAACAATACTTTACTAAACAACCAGTGGATCACTGAAGAAATCAAAGAGGAATTCAAAAAATACCTAGAGATTTCTGACGACAATGCTATGAGATTGGAAATCAATTACAAGAAAAAAACTGTAAAAAACACAAATACATGCAGGCTAAACAGTGCGCTACTAAATAACCAAGAGATCACTGAAGAAATCAAAGAAGAATAAAAAAATACATAGAAACAAATGACAATGAAAACAGGACGACCCAAAACCTATGGGACACATTGAAAGCAGTTCTAAGAGGGAAGTTTACAGCAATTCAATCTCACCTCAAGAAATAAGAAAAATCTCAAATAAACAATCTAACCCTACACTTAAAACACCTAGAGAAAGAAGAACAAAGAAAACCCAAAGTCAGTAGAAGGAAAGAAATAAAAGATCAGGGCAGGGGATTAGGGAAGATGGCAGAAGAGTAAGTCGTGGAGATCAACTTCCTCCCCACAGATACACCAGAAATACATCTACACGTGGAACAACTCCTACATAACACCTACTGAACACTGGCAGAAGACCTCAGACCTCCCAAAAGGCAAGAAAGTCCCCCGTACCTGGGTAGGGCAAAAGAAAAAAGAATAAACAGAGACAAAAGGATAGGGACGGGACCTGCACCAGTGGGAGAGAGTCGTGAAGGAGGAAAGGTTTCCACACACTAGAAGCCCCTTCGCGGGTGGAGACTCCGGGTGGCGGAGCGGGGAAGCTTCGGAACCGCGGAGGAGAGCCCAGCAACAGGGGTGCAGAGGGAAAAGCAGAGAGATTCCCGCACAGAGGATCGCTGCTAACCAGCACTCACCAGCCCAAGAGGCTGGTCTGCTCACCCGCTGGGGCGGGCTTGGCTGGGAGCTGAGGCTCGGGCTTCAGTCCGGAGTACAGGGAGAGGACTGGGGTTGGCGGTAGGAACACAGCCTGCAGGAGGTTAGTGCACCACGGCTAGCCGGGAGGGAGTACGGGGAAAAGTCTAGACCTGCCGAAGAGGCAAGAGACTTATTCATCCCTCTTCGTTTCCTGTTGCGCGAGGAGAGGGGATTAAGAGCGCTGCTTAAAGGAATTCCAGAGACGGGCGCGAGCCACGGCTAAAAGCGCGTCCCCCAGAGACAGGCATGAGACGCTAAGGCTGCTGCTGCTGCTGCCACCAAGAAGCCTGTGTGCGAGCACAGGTCACCATCCACACCCCACTTCCGGGAAGCCTGTGCAGCCCGCCACTGCCAGGGTCCCGGGATCCAGGGACAACTTCCCCGGGAGAACGCACGGCACGCCTCAGGCGGGTGCAAAGTCATGCCGGCCTCTGACACCGCAGGCTCGCCCCGCGCTCCCTACCCCTCCCTCCCCGCCGCCTGAGTGAGCCAGAGCCCCCGAAGCAGCTGCTCCTTTAACCCCGTCCTGTCTGAGCGAAGAACAGACGCCCTCCGGCGACACACAGAGGCGGGGGCCAAATCCAAAGCTGAGCTCCTGGGAGCTGTGAGAACAAAGAAGAGAAAGGGAAATCTCTCCCAGAAGCCCCAGAAGCAGCGGATTAAAGCTCCACAATCAACTTGATGTACCCTGCAGCTGTGGAATACGTGAATAGACAACAAATCATCCCAAATTGAGGAGGTGGACTCTGAGAGCAAGATTTATGATTTTTTCTCCTTTTTCTCTTTCTGTGTGTATGTGTATGCTTCTGTATGAGATTTTGTCTGTACAGCTTTGCTTCCACCATTTGTCCTAGGGTTCTATCCGTCCTTTTTTTAAATAATTTTTTTCTCAATAATTATTTTTTATTTTAATAACTTTATTTTATTTTACTTTATCTTCTTTCTTTCCTTCCTTCCCTCCTTTAGGCAACAAATCATTCCAAATTGAGGAGGTGGACTTTGAGAGCACGATTTATGATTTTTTCCCCTTTTAGTCTTTTTGTGAGTGGGTATGTATATGCTTCTGTGTGAGATTTTGTCTGTATAGCTTTGCTACCACCATTTGTCCTACGGTTCTATCCGTCCGTTTTTTGTTCGTTTGTTTTAATTTTTTTCTTAATAATTATTTTTTATTTTAATAACTTTATTATATTTTATCTTACTTTATTTTACATTATCTTCTTTTTTCTTCCTTCCCTCCTTCCTTCCTCCCTCCCTCTCCTTTCCTTCCTTCCTTCTTTCTTTCTTTCTTTCCTTCTTTCTTTCTTTCTTTTTTTCTTTCTTTCTTTCTACTAATTCCTTCTTTCTACTTTTTCTCCCTTTTATTCTGAGCCATGTGGATGAAAGGCTCTTGGTGCTGCAGCCAGGAGTCAGTGCTGTGCCTCTGAGGTGGGAGAGCCAACTTCAGGACACTGGTGCACAAGAGACCTCCCAGCACCACATAATATCAAACAGCGAAAATCTCCCAGAGATCTCCATCTCAACACCAGCACCCAGCTTCACTCAACGACCAGCAAGCTACAGTGCTGGATACCCTATGCCAAATAACTAGCAAGACAGGAACACAACCCCACCCATTAGCAGAAAGGCTACATAAAATCATAATAAGTCCACAGACACCCCAAAACACACCACCAGACGTGGACCTGCCCACCAGAAAGACAAGATCCAGCCTCATCCACCAGAACACAGGCACTAGTCCCCTCCACCATGAAGCCTACACAACCCACTGAACCAACCTTAGCCACTGGGGACAGACACCAAGAACAGCGGGAACGACGAACCTGCAGCCTGCAAAGAGGAGACCCAGAACACAGTAAGATAAGCAAAATGAGAAGACAGAAAAACACACAGCAGATGAAGGAGCAAGATAAAAACCCACCAGACCTAACAAATGAAGAGGAAATAGGCAGTCTACCTGAAAAAGAATTCAGAATAATGATAGTAAAGATGATCCAAAATCTTGGAAATAGAATAGACAAAATGCAAGAAACATTTAACAAGAACCTAGAAGAACTAAAGATGAAACAAACAACGACGAACGACACAATAAATGAAATTAAAAACACTCTAGATGGGATCAATAGCAGAATAACTGAGGCAGAAGAACGGATAAGTGACCTGGAAGATAAAACAGTGGAAATAACCACTGCAGAGCAGAATAAAGAAAAAAGAATGAAAAGAACTGAGGACAGTCTCAGAGACCTCTGGGACAACATTAAACGTACCAACATTCGAATTATAGGGGTTCCGGAAGAAGAAGAGAAAAAGAAAGGGACTGAGAAAATATTTGAAGAGATTATAGTTGAAAACTTCCCTAATATGGGAAAGGAAATAGTTAATCAGTCCAGGAAGCACAGAGAGTCCCATACAGGATAAATCCAAGGAGAAATACGCCAAGACACATATTAATCAAACTGTCAAAAATTAAATACAAAGAAAACATATTAAAAGCAGCAAGGGAAAAACAACAAATAACACACAAGGGAATCCCCATGAGGTTAACAGCTGATCTTTCAACAGAAACTCTGCAAGCCAGAAGGGCCTGGCACGACATATTTAAAGTGATGAAGGAGAAAAACCTGCAACCAAGATTACTCTACCCAGCAAGGATCTCATTCAGATTTGATGGAGAAATTAAAACCTTTACAGACAAGCAAAAGCTGAGAGAGTTCAGCACCACCAAACCAGCTTTACAACAAATGCTAAAGGAACTTCTCTAGGCAAGAAATAGAAGAGAAGGTAAAGACCTACAATAACGAACCCAAAACAATTAAGAAAATGGGAATAGGAACATACATATTGATAATTACCTTAAATGTAAATGGACTAAATGCTCCCACCAAAAGACACAGAGTGGCTGAATGGATACAAAAACAAGACCCATATATATGCTGTCTACAAGAGACCCATTTCAGACCTAGAGACACATACAGACTGAAAGTAAGGGGATGGAAAAAGATACTCCATACAAATGGAAACCAAAAGAAAGCTGGAGTAGCAATTCTTGTATCAGACAAAACAGACTTTAAAATAAAGACTATTAGAAGAGACAAAGAAGGACACTACATAATGATCAAGGGATCGATCCAAGAAGAAGATATAACAATTGTAAATATTTATGCACCCAACATAGGAGCACCTCAATACATAAGGCAAATACTAACAGCCATAAAAGGGGAAATCAACAGTAACACATTCATAGTAGGGGACTTTAACACCCCACTTTCACCAATGGACAGATCATCCAAAATGAAAATAAATAAGGAAACACAAGCTTTAAATGATACATTAAAAGAGATGGACTTAATTGATATTTATAGGACATTCCATCCAAAAACGACAGAATACACATTTTTCTCAAGTGCTCATGGAACATTCTCCAGGACAGATCATATCTTGGGTCACAAGTCAAGCCTTGGTAAATTTAAGAAAATTGAAATTGTTTCAAGTATCTTTTCCGACCACAACGCTATGAGACTAGATATCAATTACAGGAAAAGATCTGTAAAAAATACAAACACATGGAGGCTAAACAATACACTACTTAATAACTAAGTGATCACTGAAGAAGTCAAACAGGAAATAAAAAAATACCTAGAAACAAATGACAATGGAGACACGACGACCCAAAACCTATGGGATGCAGCAAAAGCAGTTCTAAGAGGGAAGTTTATAGCAATACAATCCTACCTTAAGAAGCAGGAAACATCTTGAATAAACAACCTAACCTTGCACCTAAAGCAATTAGAGAAAGAAGAACAAAAAAACCCCAAAGTTAGCAGAAGGAAAGAAAACATAAAAATCAGATCAGAAATAAATGAAAAAGAAATGAAGGAAACGATAGCAAAGATCAATAAAACTAAAAGCTGGTTCTTTGAGAAGATAAACAAAATTGATAAACCACTAGCCAGACTCATCAAGAAAAAAAGGGAGAAGACTCAAATCAACAGAATTAGAAATGAAAAAGGAGAAGTAACAACTGACACTGCAGAAATGCAAAAGATCATGAGAGATTACTACAAGCAACTCTATGTCAATGAAATGGACAACCTGGAAGAAATGGACAAATTCTTAGAAATGCACAACCTGCCAAGACTGAATCAGGAAGAAATAGAAAATATGAACAGACCAATCACAAGCACTGAAATTGAAACTGTGATTAAAAATCTTCCAACAAACAAAAGCCCAGGACCAGATGGCTTCACAGGCGAATTCTATCAAATATTCAGAGAAAAGATAACACCTATCTTCTCAAACTCTTCCAAAATATAGCAGAGGGAGGAACACTCCCAAACTCCTTCTACGAGGCCACCATCACCTTGATACCAAAACCAGACAAGGATGTCACAAAGAAAGAAAACTACAGGCCAATATCACTGATGAACATAGATGCAAAAATCCTCAACAAAATACTAGCAACAGAATCCAACAGCACATTAAAAGGATCATACACCATGATCAAGTGGGGTTTATTCCAGGAATGCAAGGATTCTTCAATATACGCAAAACAATCAATGTGATACACCATATTAACAAACTGAAGGAGAAAAACCATATGATCATCTCAATAGATGCAGAGAAAGCTTTCAACAAAATTCAACACCCATTTATGATAAAAACCCTGCAGAAAGTAGGCATAGAGGGAACTTTCCTCAACATAATAAAGGCCATATATGACAAACCCACAGCCAACATCGTCCTCAATGGTGAAAAACTGAAAGCATTTCCACTAACATCAGGAACAAGACAAGGTTGCCCACTCTCACCACTCTTATTCAACATAGTTTTGGAAGTTTTAGCCACAGCAATCAGAGAAGAGAAGGAAATAAAAGGAATCCAAATTGGAAGAAAAGAAGAAGTAAAGCTGTCACTGTTTGCAGATGACATGATACTATACATAGAGAATCCTAAAGATGCTACGAGAAAACTACTAGAGCTAATCAATGGATTTGGTAAAGTAGCAGGATACAAAATCAATGCACAGAAATCTCTGGCATTCCTATACACTAATGATGAAAAATCTTAAAGTGAAATCAAGAAAACACTCCCATTTACCAGTGCAACAAAAAGAATAAAATATCTAGGAATAAACCTACCTAAGGAGACAAAAGACCTGTATGGAGAAAATTATAAGACACTGATGAAAGAAATTAAAGATGATACAAATAGATGGAGAGATATACCATGTTCTTGGATTGGAAGAATCAACATTGTGAAAATGACTCTACTACCCAAAGCAATCTACAGATTCAATGCAATCCCTATCAAACTACCACTGGCATTTTTCACAGAACTAGAACAAAAAATTTCACAATTTGTATGGAAACACAAAAGACCCCGAATAGCCAAAGCCATCTTCAGAATGAAAAACGGAGCTGGAGGAATCAGGCTCCCTGACTTCAAACTATACTACAAAGCTACAGTAATCAAGACAGTATGGTACTGGCACAAAAACAGAAAGATACATCAATGGAACAGGATAGAAAGCCCAGAGATAAACCCACGCACATATGGTCACCTTATCTTTGATAAAGGAGGCAGGAATGTACAGTAGAAAAAGGACAGCCTCTTCAATAAGTGGTGCTGGGAAAACTGGACAGGTACATGTAAAAGTATGAGATTAGATCACTCCCTAACACCATACACAAAAATAAGCTCAAAATGGATTAAAGACCTAAATGTAAGGCCAGAAACTATCAAACTCTTAGAGGAAAACATAGGCAGAACACTCTATGACATAAATCACAGCAAGATCCTTTTTGACCCACCTCCTAGAGAAATGGAAATAAAAACAAAAATAAATGGGACCTAATGAAACTTCAAAGCTTTTGCAGAGCAAAGGAAACCATAAACAAGACCAAAAAGACAACCCTCAGAATGGGAGAAAACATTTGCAAATGAAGCAACTGACAAAGGATTAATCTCCAAAATTTATAAGCGGCTTATACAGCTCAATAACAAAAAAACAAACAACCCAATCCAAAAATGGGCAGAAGACCTAAATAGACATTTCTCCAAAGAAGAAGAAGACTGCCAACAAACACATGAAAGAATGCTCAACATCATTAATCATTAGAGAAATGCAAATCAAAACTACAATGAGATATCATCTCACACCAGTGAGAACGGCCATCATCAAAAAAATCTAGAAAGAATAGATGCTGGAGAGGGTGTGGAGAAAAGGGAACACTCTTGCACTGCTGGTGGAAATGTGAATTGGTACAGCCACTATGGAGAACGGTATGGAGGTTCCTTAAAAAACTACAAATAGAACTACCATATGACCCAGCAATTCCACTACTAGGCATATACCCTGAGAAAACCATAATTCAAAAAGAGTCATGTACCAAAATGTTCACTGCAGCTCTATATACAATAGCCAGGAGATGGAAACAGCCTAAGTGTCTATCATTGGATGAATGGATAAAGATGATGTGGCACATATATACAATGGAATATTACTCAGCCATAAAAAGAAACGAAATTGAGCTATTTGTAATGAGGTGGATGGACCTAGAGTCTGTCATACAGAGTGAAGTAAGTCAGAAAGAGAAAGACAAATACCGTATGCTAACACATATATATGGAATTTAAGAAAAAAAAAATGTCATGAAGAACCTTCGGGTAAGACAGGAATAAAGACACAGAACTACTAGAGAATGGACTTGAGGATATGGGGAGGGGGAAGGGTAAGCTGTGACAAAGCGAGAGAGAGGCATGGACTTATATACACTACCAAACGTAAGGTAGATAGCTAGTGGGAAGCAGCCGCATAGCACAGGGAGGTCAGCTCGGTGCTTTGTGACCGCCTGGAGGGGTGGGATAGGGAGGGTGGGAGGGAGGGAGCCGGGAGAGAGAAGAGATATGGGAAGATATGTATATGTATAACTGGTTCACTTTGTTATAAAGCAGAAACCAACACACCATTGTAAAGCAATTATACTCCAATGAAGGTGTAAAAAAAAAAAAGATCAGGGCAGAAATAAATGAAATAGAAACGAAGAAAACAATAGCAAAGATCAATAAAACTAAAAGCTGGTTCTTTCAGAAGATAAACAAAATTGATAAACCTTTAGCCAGACTCACCAAGAAAAATTAGAAATGAAAAGGGAGACATCACAACTGACACCGCAGAAATACAAAGAATTACAAGAGACTACTACAAACAACTATATGCCAATAAAATGGACAACCACGAAGAAATGGACAAATTCTTGTGAAGGTTCAATATTCCAAGACTGAACCAGGAAGAGTTAGAAATATAAACACACTTATCACAAGTAATGAAATGGAAAATATAATTAAAAGTCTTCCAACAAACAAAAGTCCAGGACCAGATGGCTTCACAGGCGAATTCTATCAAACATTTAGAGAAGAGCTAACACCCATCCTTCTCAAACTCTTCCAAAAAATTGCGGAGGAAGGAACACTCCCAAACTCATTCTATGAGGCCACCATCACCCTGATACCAAAACCAGACAAAGATACTACAAAAAAAGAAAATTACAGATGAATATAGATGCAAAAATCCTCAACAAAATACTAGCAAACAGAATCCAACAACACACTCAAAGGATCATATACCATGATCAAGTGGGATTTATCCCAGGGATGCAAGGATTCTTCAATATATGCAAATCAATCAATGTGATACACCATATTAACAAACTGAAGAATAAAAAGCATACATTCATCTCAATAGATGCAGAAAAAGCTTTTGACAAAATTCAACACCAGTTTATGATAAAAACTCTCCAGAAAGTGGGCACAGAGGGAACCTGCCTCAACATAATAAAGGCCATATACGACAAACCCACAGCAAACATCATTCTCAATGGTGAAAAACTGAAAGCATTTCCTCTAAGATCAGGAACAAGACAAAGATGTCCACTCTCACCACTATTATTCAACATAGTTTTGGAAGTCCTAGCCACGGCAATCAGAGAAGAAAAAGAAATAAAAGGAATACAAATTGGAAAAGAAGAAGTAAAACTGTCACTGATTGCAGGTGACATGATACTGTAGAGAGTCCTAAAGATGCCACCAGAAAACTACTAGAGCTAATCAATGAATTTGGTAAAGTTGCAGGATACAAAATTAATGCACAGAAATCTCTTGCATTCCTATACATTAACAACGAAAAATCAGAATGGGAAATAAAGGAAACAATCCCATTTACCATTGCAACAAAAAGAATAAAATACCTAGGAAGAGGACTTCCCTGGTGGCGCAGTGGTTAAGAATCTGCCTGCCAATGCAGGGGAAACAAACAGGTTCGAGTCCTGGTCCGGGAAGATCCTACGTGCCTCGGATGAACTAAGCCCATGCGCCACAACTACTGAGCCTGCGTGCCTACAGCTTGTGCTCCGCAACGAGAGAAGCCACCACGATGAGAAGCCTGTGCACCACAACAACGAGTAGCCCCCTCTCGCGGCAACTAGACAAAGCCTGCGCGCAGCAACAAAGATCCAAAACAGCCAAAAATAAAAATAAATAAATAAATTTATTTAAAAAAAAAAAAACTCTAGGAATAAACCTGCCTAAGGAGACAAAAGACCTGTACTCCGAAAACTATAAAACACTGATGAAAAAAATCAAAGATGACATAAACAGATGAAGAAATATACCACGTTCTTGGACTGGAAGAATCAATATTGTGAAAATGACTATACTATCCAAAGCAATTCACAGATTCAGTGTGATCCCTATCAAACTACCAATGGCATTCTTAACAGAATTAGAACAAAAAATTTTACAATTCGTATGGAAACACAAAAGACCCCGAACAGCCAAAGCAATCTTTTTTTTTTTTTTTTTGCGGTACACGGGGCCTCTCACTGTTGTGGCCTCTCCCGTTGTGGAGCACAGGCTCCGGATGCACAGGCTCAGTGGCCATGGCCCACGGGCCCAGCCGCTCTGTGGCATGTTGGATATTCCCAGACTGGGGCACGAACTCGTGTCCCCTGCATCGGCAGGCGGACTCTCAACCACTGTGCCACCAGGGAAGCCCTGCCAAAGCAATCTTGATAAAGAAAAACGGAGTTGGAGGAATCAGGCTCCACAACTTCGAACTATACCACAAAGCTACAGTAATGAAGACAGTATGGTACTGGCACAAAAACAGAAAGATACATCAATGGAACAGGATAGACTGCCCAGAGATAAACCCATGCACATATGGTCACTTAATTTACGACAAAGGAGGCAAGAACATACAATGGAGAAAAGACAGCCTCTTCAATAAGTGGTGCTGGGAAAACTGGACAGCTACATGTAAAAGAATGAAATTAGAACACTCCCTAACACCATACACAAAAAGAAACTCTAAATGGATTAAAGACCTAAATGTAAGACAGGACAGTATAAAACTCTTACAGGAAAACATAGGAAAAACACTGTTTGACATAAACCACAGCAAGATCTTTTCTGACCCACCTCCTAGAGTAATGGAAATTAAAACAAAAATAAACAAATGGGACTTAATTAAACTTAAAAGCTTTTGCACAGCAAAGGAACCATAAACAAGACAAAAAGACAACCCGCAGAATGGAGAAAACATTTGCAAATGAAACAAAAGACAAAGGATTAATCTTCAAAATATACAAACAGCTCATGCAGCTCAACATCTAAAAACCAAACAATCTAATTAAAACATGAGCGGAGGACCTAAACAGACATTTCACCAAGGAAGACATACAGATGGTCAAGAGGCACATGAAAAGAAGCTCAACATCACTAATTATTAGAGAAATGAAAATCAAAACTACAATGAGGAGTCACCTCCCGCCCGTCAGAATGGCCATTATCAAAAAATCTAGAAACAATAAATGCTGGAGAGGGTGTGGTGAAAAGGGAACCCTCTTGCACTGTTGGTGGGAATGTAAATTGATACAGCCACTATGGAGAACAGTATGGAGGTTCCTTAAAAAACTAAAAATAGAACTACCATACGACCCAGGAATCCCACTACTGGGCATATATCCTGAGAAAATCATATATTTCAAAAAGATACATGTACCACAATGTTCATTGCAGCACTATTTACAATAGCCAGGACATGGAACCAACCCAAATGTCCATCAACAGATGAATGGATAAAGAAAATGCGCCACATATATACAATGGAATATTACTCAGCCATAAAAAGAAACGAATTTGAGTTATTTGTAGTGAGGTGGATGGACCTACAGTCTGTCATACAGAGTGAAGTAAGTCAGAAAGACAAAAACAAATACCATGTGCTAGCGCATATATGGAATCTGAAAAAAAATGGTACTAATGAACCTATTTGCAGGGCAGGAATAAAGATGTAGACATAGAGAATGGACTTGAGGACACAGGGTGGGAGGGGGAAGCTGGCAGAAAGTGAGAGTAGGATCGACATATATACACTACCGAATGTAAAATAGTTAGCTAGTGGGAAGCACAGGGAGATCACCTCCGTGTTTTGCGATGACCTAGAGGGGTGGGATAGTGAGGGTGGGAGGGAGGCTCAAGAGGGAGGAGATATGGGGATATATGTATGCACGTGGCTGATTCACTTTGGTGTACAACAGAAACTAACACAGTATTGGGAAACAATATACTCCAATAAAGATCTATTAAAATATATATATATAAAGAGAAATGACAACAAAAACACCACATCCAAAACCTATGGGATGCCACAAAAGCAGTTCTAAGAGGGAAGTTTACAGTGATACATTTGCTACCTCTGAAAACAAGAAAAATCTCAAATAAAGAAACAACCTACACCTAAAGCAACTAGACAAAAACGACAAACAAAACCCAAAATTAGTAGAAGGAAAGAAATCATAAAGATCAGAGCAGA
Organism: Pseudorca crassidens; assembly: GCF_039906515.1. Lineage (NCBI taxonomy): Eukaryota > Metazoa > Chordata > Mammalia > Artiodactyla > Delphinidae > Pseudorca > Pseudorca crassidens. The sequence goes on from NC_090305.1 coordinate 69,582,372, forward strand.
AATAAATGAAATAGAGACAAAGAAAACAATGGGAAAGATCAAGGAAACTAAAAGCTGGCTCTTTGAGAAAATAAACAAAATTGATAAATCTTTAGCCAGACTCAACAAGAAAAAAAAAGGGAGTGGGCTCAAATCAATAAAATTAGAAATGAAAAATGATAAGTTACAATGGACACCACAGAAATAAAAGGGTCATAAGTGACTACTACAAACAACTATATGCCAATAAGATGGACAACCTAGAAGAAATGGACAAATTCTGGGGAATTCCCTGGCGGTCCAGTGGTTAGGATCCTGAACTTCTACTTCCAGGGGCCCAGGTTCATTCCCTGATGGGGGAACTAAAATTCCACAACATGTAGGGTGTGGTTATAAATAAACACTTTAAAAAAATTGTTTTAATTAAAATAAAAAAGAAATGGACAAATTCATAGAAAAACACAACCTTCCAAGACGGAACCAGGAAGAAACAGAAAATATGAACAGACCAATCACAAGTAATGAAATTGAAACTGTGATTAAAATACTTCCAACAAACAGGAATTTCCAGGTGGCATGGTGGTTGAGAATTTGCCTGCCAATGCAGGGGACACGGGTTCGAGCCCTAGTCCAGGAAGATCCCACATATGGTGGAGCAACTAAGCCCGTGCACCGAAAATACTAAGCCTGCACTCTAGAGCCTGTGAGCCACAACTACTGAAGCCCGTGCACCTAGAACCTGTGCTCCGCAACAAGATTAGCCACCGCAATGAGAAGCCTGTGCACCGCAATGAAGAACAGCCCCTGCTCGCTGCAACTAGAAAAAAGCCTGCGCGCAGCAACAAAGACCCAATGCAGCCAAAACAAAACAATACAAAACAAAATGTGGTACATATATACAATGTTACTCAGCCGTAAAAAAGAATCAAATAGGAATCGGAACCAAGATGGTGGAGTAGGAGGACATGCTTTCACTCCCTCTTGTGAGAACATCAGAATCACAACTAGCTGCTGGACAATCATCAACAGGAAGACACTGGAACTCAACAAAAAAGATACCCCACATCCAAAGACAAAGGAGAAGCCACAGTGAGATGGTAGGAGGGGCACAACCACAGTAAAATCAAATCGCATAACTGCTGGGTGGGTGACTCACAGACTGGAGAACACTTATACCACAGAAATCCACCCACTGGAGTGAGGGTTCTGAGCCCCAGGTCAGGCTTCCCAACCTGGGGGTCTGGCAATGGGAGGAGGAATTCCTAGAGAATCAGACTTTGAAGGCTAGTGGGATTTGATTGCAGGACTGCGACAGGACTGGGGGAAACAGAGACTCCGCTCTTCGAGGGCACACATAAAGTAGTGTGCACATCAGGACCCAGGGGAAGGAGGAGTGACCCCACAGGAGACTGAACCAGACCTACCTGCTAGTGTTGGAGGATCTCCTGCAGAGGCGGGGGTGGCTATGGCTCACTGTGGGGACAAGGACACTGGCAGCAGAAGTTCTGGGGAGTACTCCTTGGCATGAGCCCTCCCAGAGTCTGCCATTAGTCCCACCAAAGAGCCCAGGTAGGATCCAGTGTTGGGTTGCCTCAGGCCAAACAACCAACAGGGAGGGTACCCAGCCCCACCCATCAGCGTCAAACGGATTAAAGTTTTACTGAGCTCTGCCCACCAGAGCAACAGTCAGCTCTACCCACCACCAGTCCCTCCCATCAAGAAACTTGCACAAGCCCCTTAGATAGCCTCATCCACCAGAGAGCAGACAGCAGAAGCAAGAAGAACTACAATCCTGCAGCCTGTGGAAGGAAAACCACATTCACAGAAAGACAGGCAAGATGAAAAGGCAGAGGGCTATGTACCAGATGAAGGAACAAGATAAAACCCCAGAAAACAACAAAATGAAGTGGAGGTAAGCAACCTTCCAGAAAAAGAATTCAGAATAATGATAGTGAAGATGATACAGGACCTCGGAAAAAGAATGGAGGCAAAGGTCGAGAAGATACAAGAAATGTTTAACGACTTAGAAGAATTAAAGAACAAATAAACAGAGATGAACAATACAATAACTGAAATGAAAACTACACTAGAAGGAATCAACAGCAGAATAACTGAGGCATAAGAACGGATAAGTGACCTGGAAGACAGAATGGTGGAATTCACTGCTGCGGAACAGAATAAAGAAAAAAGAATGAAAAGAAATGAAGACAGCCTAAGAGACCTCTGGGACAACATTAAACACAACAACGTTCGCATTATAGGAGTCTCAGAAGAAGAGAAAGAGAAAGGACCAGAGGAAATATTTGAAGAAATTATAATCGAAAACTTCCCTGACATGGGAAAGGAAACAGTCACCCAAGTCCAGGAAGCGCAGAGAGTCCCATACAGGATAAACCCAAGGAGAAACATGCCGAGACACATAGTAATCCAACTGGTAAAAATTAAAGACAAAGAAAAATTATTGAAAGCAGCAAGGGAAAAACGACAAACAACATACAAGGGAACTCCCATAAGGTTAACAGCTGATTTCTCAGCAGAAACTCTACAAGCCAGAAGGGAGTGGTATGATATACTTCAAGTGATGAAAGGGAAGAACCTACAAACAAGATTACTCTACCCTGCAAGGATCTCATTCAGATTCCATGGAAAAATCAAAAGCTTTACAGACAAGCAAAAGCTTAGAGAATTCAGCACCACCAAACCAGCTCTACAACAAATGCTGAAGGAACTTCTCTAAGTGGGAAACACAAGAGAAGAAAAGGACCTACAAAAACAAACCCAGGCCCACGCACCACGATGAAGAGTGGCCCCCGCTTGCCACAACTAGAGAAAGCCCTCGCACAGACAAGAAGACCCAACACAGCCATAAATAAATAAATAAATTTAAATCATATGGGCTTCTAAAAAGACCTCTGCTTAAAAAAAAAAAAAACCAAAAGAATTAAGAAAATGGTCATAGGAACATACATATCGATAATTAAACCTTAAACGTGAATGGATTAAATGCTCCAACCAAAAGACACAGGCTTGCTGAATGGATACAAAAACAAGACCCATCTATATACTGTCTACAAGAGACCCACTTCAGACATAGGGACACATACAGACTGAAAGTGAGGGGATGGAAAAAGATATTCCACGCAAATGGAAATCAAAAGAAAGCTAGAGGACCTCCCTGGTGGCGCAGTGGTTGAGAGTCTGCCTGCCAATGCAGGGAACACAGGTTCGTGCCCCGGTCCGGGAAGATCCCACATGCCGCGGAGTGGCTGGGCCCATGAGCCATGGTCGCTGAGCCTGCGCGTCCGGAGCCTGTGCTCCGCAACAGAAGAGGTCACAACAGTGAGAGGCCCGCGTACCGCAAAAAAAAAAAAAAAAAAAAGCTAGAGTAGCAATACTCATATCAGATCAAATAGACTTTAAAATAAAGAATGTTACAAGAGACAAGGAAGGACACTACATAATGATCAAGGGATCAATCCAAGAAGAAGGTATAACAATTATAAATATATATGCACCCAACATAGGAGCACCTCAACACATAAGGCAACTGCTAACAGCTATAAAAGAGGAAATGGACAATAACACAATAATACTGGGGGACTTTTAACACCTCACTTACACCAATGGACAGATCATCCAAAATGAAAATAAATAAGGAAACAGAAGCTTTAAATGACACAACAGACCAGATAGAATTGATATTTATAGGACATTCCATCCAAAAACAGCAGATTACACTTTCTTCTCAAGTGTGCATGGAACATTCTCCAGGATATATCACATCTTGGGTCACAAATCAAGCCTCAGTAAATTTAAGAAAATTGAAATCATATCAAGCATCTTTTCTGACCACAAAGCTATGAGATTAGAAATGAATTACAGGGAGAAAAACGTAAAAAACACAAACATGTGGAGGCTAAACAATACATTACTACATAACCAAGAGATCACTGAAGAAATCAAAAAATACCTAGAGACAAACGACAATGAATACATGACGATCCAAAACCTATGGGATGCAGCAAAAGCAGTTCTAAGAGGTAAGTTTATAACTATACAAGCCTACCTCAAAAAACAAGAAAAATCTCAAATAAACAATCTAACCTTGCACCTAAAGGAACTAGAGAAAGAAGAACAAACAAAACCCAAAGTTAGCAGAAGGAAAAAAAATCATAAAGCTCAGAGCAGAAGTACATGAAACTGAAACGAAGAAAACAATAGCAAAGATCAATAAAACTAAAAGCTGGTTCTTTGAGAAGATAAACAAAATTGATAAACCATTAGCCAGACTCATCAAGAATAAGAGGGAGAAAACTCAAATCAATAAAATTAGAAATGAAAAAGGAGAAGTTACAACAGACACCACAGAAATACAAAGCATCCTAAGAGACTACTACAAGCAACTCTATGCCAATAAAATGGACAACCTGGAAGAAATGGACAAATTCTTAGAAAGGTATAACCTTCCAAGACTGAACCAGGAAGAAATAGAAAATATGAACAGACCAATCACAAGTAATGAAATTGAAACTGTGATTAAAAATCTTACAACAGAAAAAAAAAAAATCTTCCAACAGGGGCTTCCCTGGTGGCCCAGTGGTTGAGAGTCTGCCTGCCAATGCAGGGGACACGGGTTCAAGCCCTGGTCTGGGAAGATCCCACATGCCGCGGAGCGGCTGGGCCCGTGAGCCACAACTACTGAGCCTGCGCGTCTGCAGCCTGTGCTCCGCCACGAGAGGCCACGACAGTGAGAAGCCCCCGCACTGCGATGAAGAGTGGCCCCCACTCGCCACAACTGGAGAAAGCCCTCGCACAGAAACTAAGACCCAACACAGCCAAAAATAATAAATAAATTAATTTTAAAAAGCTGATGCAGCCACAGATAAAATAAAAATAAATTAAAGAAAAAAAATCTTCCAACAAACAAAAGTCCAGGACCAGATGGCTTCACAGGTGAATTCTATCAAGCATTTAGAGAAGAGCTAACACCCATCCTTCTCAAACTCTTCCAAAAAATTGCGGAGGAAGGAACACTCCCAAACTCATTCTATGAGGCCACTGTCACCCTGATACCAAAACCAGACAAAGATACTACAAAAAAAGAAAATTACAGGCCAATATCATTGATGAATACAGATGCAAAAATCCTTAACAAAATACTAGCAAACAGAATCCAACAACACATTAAAGGGATCATACACCACGATCAAGTGGGATTTATCCCAGGGATACAAGGATTCTTCAATATACGCAAATCAATCAATGTGATACACCACATTAACAAATTGAAGAATAAAAACCATATGATCATCTCAATAGATGCAGAAAAAGCTTTTGACAAAATTCAACACTGGTTTATGATAAAAACTCTCCAGAAAGTGGGCATACAGGGAACCTACTGTATAATACAGAGAACTCTACTCAATATTCTGTGATAACCTATCTGAGAAAAGAATCTGAAAAAGAATGAATATATGTATATGTATAACTAAATCACTTTGCTGTACACCTGAAACACATCATAAATCAACTATACTCCAGTATAAAATTTTGTAACGTAAAACAAACTCCCAAAAAACTCTCACTTTTCAAATAGCTCTTTGTTGCTATGTTATATTATTGTAAAGGTTAATTAAGTTATTAAAAAGATATTCTAAGCTTGTTTCTAAGGCTGATCACTGTTATCTATCCTTGGATGAAAATTAGATGCCCATAATGTATAACCAGGGGATTATACATACAAGGAAAAAAAAATCATTTAGAGCTTCCCTGGTGGCGCAGTGGTTAAGAATCCGCCTGCCAATGCAGGGGACACGGGTTCAAGCCCTGGTCTGGGAAGATCCCACATGCCGCAGAGCAACTAAGCCCGTATGCCACAACTACTGAGCCTGCGCTCTACAGCCTGCGAACCACAACTACTGAAGCCCGTGCGCCTAGAGCCTGTGCTCCGCAACAAGAGAAGCCACCGCAATGGAAGTCTGCACACCAAAGTGAAGAGTAGCCCCCGCTTTCTGCAACCAGAGAAAAGCCTGCGCGCAACAACGAAGACCCAACGCTGGCAAAAATAAAATAAATAAATTTGTTTAAAAAAATCATTTAAAAGAATGTGTCCAACCCAGATAAAAGGCCTCTTATCAGGTATTCTTAAGTACATCAGGCACAAAGAAACTGAAGAGAATCAACTTCCAAGAATTAAGGTACTTTTACCCTAATTACTAGAAGTGCCCAACGGAGGACTTCCTGAGCACTGATGTCAGTCTCCCCCTCCTCCGACCCTTACAAGTGCTGACCCTTTATTTCCAGTTTGCAGCAAGACGGTTCACCACTGGGGACACCTTCTGTACTACTCCTTTGTGGCAATTTCTCTGGCATTAACACCTCGTTGGGAGACTACTTTAGAAGAGATAACATCTAGGGACTTCCCTGGTGGTCCAGTGGTTGAGACTCTGTGCTCCCAATGCAGGGCGCCCAGGTTCGATCCTTGGTCAGGGAACTAGATCCCACATGCCACAACTAAAGATCCCGAATGCAGCAATGAAGATCCCACGTGCAGCAACAAAGACCCGATGCAGCCAAATAAGTAAATAAATATTAAAAAAAAAAAGAAGAAGAGGTAACATCTAAAGTTGTAAATCTTGATTAAATTGCACGGTGGATTTTGACAGGGAAACGAAACTTTTAGATAGCTAACCATTGCTCCAGTGGAAGCTGCTGTATCCTTGGAAATGGCTGCTCCAACAAGGGCTATCTTACAGGCGGGAGCCATTCCTCCAGCGGAGACTATTATCCCAGGGAAAATGCACCCAAGGGTAAGGAGAGACCTCCGATATATTCAGGAGCTCCTCTGTACTCCGAGTTACCCAGGGGGCCCATTTTCAGTACAGCTAGCACCCGCAGAGGCATAAGTTACTAACCAACTGCCTCTAGGGTTCTGCCTCTAAGAGAAATTTATAATAAAAATCAAGAAACAGGGCTTCCCTGGTGGCGCGGTGGTTGAGAGTCCGCCTGCCAATGCAGGGGACACGGGTTCGTGCCCCGGTCTGGGAGGATCCCACATGCCGCGGAGCGGCTGAGCTCGTGAGCCATGGCCGCTGAGCCTGTGCGTCCGGAGCCTGTGCTCCGCGACGGGAGAGGCCACAGCGGTGAGAGGCCCGTGTACCACAAAAAAAAAAAAAAACTATAAAAAAATCAAGAAACAATAAGAGGGCTTCCTTGGTGGCGCAGTGGTTGAGAATCCGCCTGCCAATGCAGGGGACACATGTTCGAGCCCTGGTCCGGGAAGATCCCACATGCCACAGAGTGACTAAGCCTGTGCGCCACAGCTACTGAGCCTGCGCTCTAGAGCCCGCGAGTCACAACTACTGAGACTGCGTGCCACAACTACTGAAGCCTGTGAGCCTAGAGCCCGTGCTCTGCAACAAGAGAAGCCACCTCAATGAGAAGCCCGCACACTGCAAAGAAAGGGTAGCCCCCGCTCGCTTCAACTAGAGAAAGCCCACGTGCAGCAACGAAAATCCAATGCAGCCAAAAATAAATAAATTAAAATAAATAAATTTTTTAAAAAAAGAAACAATAAGAGTTCATGTGCTTTTTTCAATGTCCGATTTAAGTCTGGCAGAAGTTGGAAAGTTTTGCTGAGGATTCTAAGCTTTCCACAAAGAAGTTTATTTGGTTAATGATCTCACCAGGGGGGATTTACAAATCTTATCCAACTGCTGCACCCCAGAGAAAGAACAGCATATAATACTGGCAGCCTGAGACCAACAGGGCCACACAGTGTACCGCCTGCGGAACAAAGCTGTCCCCAAGGCAGACCCACAGTGGAATTACTAAATAAATTCTATTCATAGGGATAGATGGGACCATATGATTAATTATTTAATAAAGGCTATAAAATTTTTTTCAGTAAAACCTGTCAATTACAAAGAAGTAAAAAAAAGTCCAACAGGAATTAAACGAAAATCTGACAGTATTTCAAGAAAGGTTAATAGAAACTTTTGAAAAGTATATGAATGTGGATCCCTCCTCTCTGGAGGGACAGGCCCTTTTGGCTATGCATTTCATAGCCCAGTCTGCCCCAGACATCAGGCACAAAATTCAAAAAGCAATGGCCGGACTTCCCTGGTGGCACAGTGGTTAAGAATCCATCTGCCAATGCAGGGGACATGGGTTTGATCTCTGGTCCGGGAAGATCCCACATGCCGCGGAGCAACTAAAGCTCCTGCGCCACGACTACTGAGCCTGCGCTCTAGAGCACACGAGCTACAACTACTGAAGTCCACACACCACAACTACTGAAGCCCGCGCACCTAAAGCCCGTGCTCTGCAACAAGAGAAGCCACTGAAATGAGAAGCGTGTACACCACAATGAAGAGTAGCCCCCGCTCTCTACAACTAGCGAAAGCCCGCGTGCAGCAACGAAGACCCAATGCAGCCAAATAAACATACATTTTTAAAATAAATAAATAAATAAATATGTGGTAAAAAGCAATGGCCGGTCCTCAGACACCTATAAGCGACTTGCTCCAATTGGCTTATTCAGTTTTCAATAATAGGAATATAACCTAAAAGATTAAATGCACCCAAAGAAATATACAAAAGGCCCAAATGATGGCAGTAACTTGGTCCTCTGAAAAATCACTAAAGGGGAGGCTGGGCTTTCTGGGCCAATCTGGCCATGGTAAACCACAGGGCCCGTGGGTACCGAGACAGTGTACCCTACATGAACGAGGGGGCATTGAAGGAAAGACTGTCATCAATGTACCCTTTGCAAATAGCCAGGGCACTGGCAGAGGGAAAGCCCCAGATGCCAGAAAGCAACAGGGATCCCTCGGCCTTTGATGGTTTTACAATCGAAAGACTGAGGGGGGGCCCAAGGCCAAAAGGGGATACACCTAGAGCTACCATCTACATAACTACTGTCAAGCCTCAAACTTCAGGTGGTAATTGACGTGGTGAGCCACTTGATAAAATTTCTCATAAACACCAGTGCAACCCTTTCAGTCTTAACCCAAGACTGAAAGCCTTAACAACCATAGGAAATATGTAATGGGAGTGTCAAGAAAGAGACAGGGGCACACTTCCCTGGAACCCCTTTTGCGCAACATCAATGGCTGGTCGTTTTTACATTCCTTTTTGTTTGTGCCTGATTGTCCTCTCTCTTTAATGGAAGGAACTTATAACTAGATTAGGCGACACTTTGTTTCTCGAGGGACAAGGAAGCCACCCTTATCACTAAATGATATTAACCAAAAAAAAAGAAAAACAGAGTAAATCTATAACTAAAATAAAAGTCTCGGGCTTCCCTGGTGGCACAGTGGTTGAGAGTCCGCCTGCCGATGCAAGGAACACGGGTTCGTGCCCCGGTCCGGGAAGATCCCACATGCCGCGAAGCGGCTGGGCCCGTGAGCCATGGCCACTGAGCCTGCGCGTCCGGAGCCTGTGCTCTGCAATGGGAGAGGCCACAACAGTGAGAGGCCTGCGTACCGGGAAAAAAAAAAAAAAAAAAAAAGTCTCAATAAACCCCTAAGTATAAAACATTAAGGTTCCGGGCCTAGCCAAAAGCAAACAGATTGAGGCCTCAAGTAACTGCCTTCCAGATTTGTAAAATGTTTTGAAAAAATGGTTTGGGTCTCCAAGACGGTGGCTACAATCTCTTTTAATAACTCTTCTAATGCTTATTGCTGTATTTCTTTCTTTTTTTCTTAAATAAACTTATTTATTTTATTTATGTATTTAGTTTTTTGGCTGCGTTGGATCTTTGTTGCTGCACGCGGGCTTTCTCTAGTTGCAGAGAGTGGGGGCTACTCTTCATTGTGGTGCATAGGCTTCTCACTGTGGTGGCTTCTCTTGTTGCGGAGCACGGGCTCTAGGCGTGTGGGCTTCAGTAGTTGTGGCTCATGGTCTCTAGAGCGCAGGCTCAGTAGTTGTGGTGCACGGGCTTAGTTGCTCCTTGGCATGTGGGATCTTCCCAGACCAGGGATTGAACCTGTGATCCCTGCCTTGGCAGGCGGATTCTTAACCACTGCACCACCAAGGAAGTCCCTGCTGTATTTCTTTCAATTTGTATCTTTTATAAACTCATCCACTGATGCTTAACGTCCACAAGGGCTAAAAGAATAATGTTAATGGGCTTCCCTGGTGGTGCAGTGGTTGGGAGTCCGCCTGCCGATGCAGGGGACATGGGTTCGTGCCCTGGTCCAGGAGGATCCCACATGTCGCGGAGCGGCTGGGCCCGTGAGCCATGGCCACTGAGCCTGCGCCTCTGGAGCCTGTGCTCCACAATGGGAGAGGCCACAGCAGTGAGAGGCCCGAGTACCGCACAAAAAAAAAAAAAAAAAAAAAAGAATAATGCTAACAGGAGGGGCATTGGCTTCTGGTTCTTCTAACAGAGAAGGGACAGTCAGCCAGGTGTTTTACTTCTTCCCCAGGCAGGCCTACATTCCATCTCAGCAGAAAGTAGTTAATGATAGGTTGTCACCCATTACCCCCCTTTAAGCATAAAGGGTAAACACCTGGAGGGGGGAATGATACGGACAGAGTAAAAGGACAAAGTAGGTGATTAAATAGTTAATCCCAGTAAGTGGTTATAAGTAAAGAAAAAAGTATGGGAGACCCCTGTAACTTAATGATCACTCAAGAAAGCAGGTTTGCTTAACCACAAAACCATGCAACAGAAGCATGAGACATGCCACAAAACAACAAAACAATGGTGGAATGAGACCCACATCCTGCCCAGTGAGCTCAGGTTAATGATTCCTAGGACACACGTGCACTAAAAACAAACATATAAGGAAAGGGTGACATTATACTAAAACTTGAAATGATTTATCATATGTTAGTGTATGTTACCGCCTTTTTGCTCATTTCCATTGCGCCATGACAGTCCTGGTTTGACCATGTAGGAACAAGAAAACTCCCCACCCGACTTGGAAAAGGAATTGATGATGGAAGCTTGATGTCTCCTCAATAATGAGGAAGAAGGTGGTCTTCTCACCCTCCCCATTCTTCCTTTGATTATAAAACTATAGCTCACCATGTTCTCCAGATGGCACCCTCTCACCCACCCCCTTGTAAGCCTCTCAAGTGTCCTACTCTAATAAGTCACTTCTTATCTATCACTTTGCCTCTCCCTGAATTCTTTCTGCTCTAACGAACGGGAGCTACTCGGACCACGCACACCCCACCCCCAATGCATTTCTGCGGTTTCATCAGTAGATTGGCTTTACTGCTCCGGGGCAAGCAGACCCACGTTTGGTTAGTAACACCCTCACCCAAGCCCCACTGAAGTGGCGGCCAGGTCTGAGCTGTGCCTAAGAGGCACCCCTTCCCTACAGAGTAAACACATGTGTTTACTGCACCAGGACATGCTCCTCTGGTAGACCTGATAAGCGACTCTCTGGACTGCCTCCGGCTCCACGGCTCTCATCAACCTTCTAGGTCTAGGCAGTCAAGGCCCAAATTTTGCAGCTTCCCAATCATCCCCTCTCTCAGTTCTCCGGGATAGCCCAGGCCTCCGGCCAACTTCCTAGTTCAGTCCAGGCAAGGATCAGGGCTTGGGGAAGGGGCTGGCTTCCTGCTCCGTCTGGCCTGTTTGTCCATCACAACAGACAACTTGGGTAGAGAGGCAATGTGGAAACCAACCAAGGCCGGGATGTGCGGACCAGGTGCGGGCGGGGAGCGAGGGCTCCGGGCAAGCGGTCGGCGCACTCAAGTTAGGCGCACACGTGGCCGCAGACTCCTTGGGCATGTGCAGGTCACGGGGAGAGTTGCGGGTGGCACCAGACCGGCCGAGGCTGGAGTCTCTACCCCAGGACTCTTAAGGACACCGACGGGAACCCACACAGGGCCCCAGCTCAACGTTCCTCAGTTGCCCAGAGCCCCCCACTTACCTCCTCCGCTGCGCTTGCCGCCTCTGCGGGGCGCGCTGCCTTTTCGGGCGCGGGGCATGCCGGGAATTGGGCGCGGCGGGGCGCGGGGTCAGGGACCCGGCGGGCAGGGGCTCCAGACCAGCGAGTCGCCGGCCAATGCGCTGAGTTGAGACTTGGGCAGACGACGGGAGCCACACGCCGCGCGCGCCACCATCTTCGCGAGGCGCCCCGCCCTGCCGAACGTGTCGAAGCGCCCCACCCTGCTAAATGGGTGGCCGGGAAGGCGAGTTCCTGGTCTCCGGTTCATGGAACCTCTCCATGCGGCCGAAACTACTATTCCCAAGGTGCTGCGCGCGGATTACCGCCCCCCCCCCCGCTGGGCGCAGAGCACCTTGGGAATTGTAGTCAGCTCCCGGGACCCACAAGCCCACGACGCTCTAGCTGAACTATGCACCCACAATGCCTTGCGGCGTTCCCACCCCCTCGCCCAACACGTTTAGTCGTTAACTCTGTAGCTGCCCACGACGCAGGACCGGCATCTCTGGGTACTTGCAGCGGGACGCTCGCGACAGGAAGAGGGTGGGTTTCGTAGAATTGGGGAACAGCCAAACCTCAGGCAGTGAAAGAAAAAGTAACTTTATGATGAAAGCAGATTACAGACAACAGCTTAGCACTTAAAGACCTTAGCCAAGATCTCCTCGGGGGCCCACCTGCCCCTGGACGGGTCTCCTGTGACCATTCCATGGACGCAGTGAAGTGTAGAACAGAGCCCTGGGCTGGCAACCTTAACCTTCTAGAACACCGACTCTTCCTGGGGCTGCTTTCTTGTCAGGAGGGATGAGGTGATCTCAGAGGGCGTCTAGTTTTAAAACAGTATGTTTTTTTCTGGCCTCTTCCACTCCCCAGGGATCCCATGGGAAGTGGGGTGTGTGCATGGGAGAAGTGACTGTAAGCTAAATAGAACAAGAGTGGGACAAAGTCTTCCCTCCAGGACTGGAAAGATGGCAGCAGGAACATGAAGGTCAGAGGCAGGTGACTCCTGGCTTTATGTTGCTTCTTCAGGCCTGGGCTCCTGGCAGGTAGGGCCAGCCCAGCCCGAGTAACAACGGCAGCTGAAGGACTCCCAATCTCCAGGGCTGCCATCTGGCTCCAGGTGCAGAAAGACTTCCAGTTGTCCTGGGTCTTGCCAAGCACATCGGCCATGGCCATGGCACCGCTGGTGACTGCAGGCCATGGCTGCCCTGGTCACGTTGATCACATAAGGGCCCAGGGTGCTCACTAGGTAGTCATGGAGATGCCAGCACTCCTCCTGAGGAGAGGGAAGGGATGTATCAATGCTTCTGCTCCATGGCCCTGACATGGTCTTTCCCCATCTCTGGGACCCCAGCATGGGCTGTGTGGCAGGCTGGAGGGGGCAATGATCACCTCAGAACTGGAGAAGCTCAGGTCCCCCCAGAGCACCACGCCGGCTGCCCCCAGTGCAGCGGTCACACCAATGGTCTGCACAAGTTCATCCTGGAGGCAGAGAGCTGCTAAGCCAGGGCTGGGCTGGCCAGCTCCATCTGGCCCAACCTCCACCTTCAAGAACTTTCATGGCTCACTGCCATGATCCGATTCCACCCCTAGAGGAGGGCCCCTTGGCCCTGAGCCTCTGAGTGGCTTCTCAGGCCCTCAGAGAATGTCATGCCTCCCCAGTCAGACCCCTAGACTTCAGTTTTCACTCACCTGAGACAGGAACCTCCCAGAGCTCCGGTGTGTGAGGCGGGCATAGGCCAGGACAGGCAGGGGATGTGGGTGCCCAGCGAGGGCCACACGGAAGGCCTCCTCCAGGCGGTATCGGACAAATGCGTGGTGGTGAGCAGGTGGTAACCTGGGTGGGAGGTATATGCTGGGGAAGAGGGCGCTGGAGGCGGCCCAGAGCCAATGCAGTTGGGTGTTGCGGGCAAGGGTGGCTGCATGGCAGTGGCCCGTGTAATTGGAAGCTGTACCATGCCAGCCATTGCCACAGGCCGGGAAGCGATAGAAGCCCCAGAGCCCATGGGGCTGCAGTGCCCGGCCTAGCCGCAGTGTGTCCTCCATCAGTGCACGGGCTGCCTGTTCAAAGCCGATACGGGCCTTGTAGAGCTGCTCCTGGGGGTCCAGGTTGGGGAATACCCGCCGTGCCCAAGCCCAGGAGGCTGTCTGGTAGACCTGGCGGCGGCCCCAGTTCCCAGACCAGAGTGGACACCATTCCTCCCAGTCCAGTACTGCCAGGCCAGCGAAGCCAGGTTGCAGGCTGTGGCGGATCTGATAGGCAGCCCGTGCCAGGTGGCGGTCAAGGGGCACAGCCTGGGGGATGCCCCCGTTGTGAGCTGTGCCCCTCGGCCCAAGGTAGGGATAGAAGCCGAGCTGGTTCTTGTAGAAGATGGTGACATTCTGGCCGTGGAAACGCTGGCCACGGTTGGCTGCAATGCCCAGGGCCTCTAGTGGCAGGTGCACGCCAAAGCGGGCCTTACAGTGTGCTGAGGGCACATTCCACAGCACCAAGAAGGGGCGTTCAGGGGCTTGCAGCAGGGGCTGGCCACATCCCAAGCACAGGGCCACCCCTAGCACCAAGGCCAGGCCTAGCTGCATGGTCATGCCCCAGGGATGGAAACCTGCAGGAGAGAGGGGGTGTGAGCTTAGACTCCATGGCCATGGCCACACCTTCCACACAGCAGAGAAAGCTGGGAAAACTCCTCCAGCTCCTCCTCACAAGAAAGGGAGGTGCGTAAAGCCTGGTTCCCAAGGGGTCTCATAGGCCTCTCAGAGCAGCCACAACCCAAGCTGGCTTGGGCAGCTCCCCTTCTGTATTGTCCATCTCTGCCATGGCACCACCGTGCCCTCTGACACCTCCCCCACCTACAGCTTTCACAAGTCCCCTTCTTTCCTCTGCCCATTTTGTTTCCTGCCCCAAGAACACTCAGCCCCCACCTTGCCTGGCTTAATTTCTACTCAGCACTCAGGTCTCTGCTATGGCATCACCTGCCCTGGGAGGTCTACCAGATCTCCAAGTGGAGTGAGGAAACTGGAGCTCCCACTGTCCCAGCATGGATCCTGCCACAGTATGCCTGCCCTGTCCCTTGGGCTGAGACCCTATCTGTCTAGTTCCCCACTGCCTGTGCCCAATCCAGGGCCTTTAACACAGCAGGTGCCCAGTGAATGGTGATGAGTGAATGTCTCCTTGTCCCCTGGGCCTGGCAGAGTGAGAGAGGTAAAAGGCAGGTGTCCCTCCACCCATGGCCCTAAGGCCGAGGTGGATCTGAGGGCCCCTGCAGGGACAGAGGACCTAAGACAAGGCTGGGAGATGAGGGTGGGGGTCAACAAATACACTGTCACAACCACACCCAACAGAAGCCTTTATTCAGCCACACTGAGAGCTCTGAGCCACAGCCATGGCGCCATCTCCACTGGCACTCAGGAAACATGCCTAGGCTGAAGCTGTCCTTGGGGGATAGAAGCTGAGGGATGGCCAGTGGGCTGAGGCTGGTACTGTCCTGGGCAGTCAACTGACCCAGAAAGACAGCATCTTGCCCTGGGTAAGCCCTCAGATGTCTTTCTCCATCCAGAATATGGGGCGTCTTCTCAGGTCTTGGTATTGAGTCTCCAGCAGGCTTTGTGGAGGGGGCCCTCCTGGAGGTGGGGGTAGGGTGGTCAAGGGCTCAGGCAGGGGTGGGGGTGGCGGCAATGATGACCCCTTGGGGGCTCTTGGGGCAGCTTGGGCAGTCAGGCTAGGGGCCCTGCAGGGTGGCCGGGGAAAGGAGGCCCTGGGGAAGGCACTGAGCAGGGTGGCAGGCAGCCACCGACTGGTGAAGACCAGGCCCTGCACAGGCTCACCCAGCTGGTATCCCAGGTGGGCGTAAAAGTGCAGCTGGTCATGGGTGGTGAGGTGTAGCCGGCGGAAGCCCCGGGCCTGAGCAAAGGCTTCAAGGCCCTCCATGAGGCAGCGGCCAAAGCCACGGCCCCTCAAGGCTCGGGCCACCACCACCGTCTCCACTAGGAGGCTCTGGGGCCGGTCCAGCACCCGTGACAGGCGGGCATGGCCCACCACAATGGGGTCTGCCTCTGGCGTGGGACGGGGGCTCAGCAGCATCAAGCAGAGGGGGAAGGCATCTGAGGACTGGCCCAAGGAGTGCAGGCGGGAGGCGCGGCTGCGGGGCCACTGCTCATTGATGAGGTCGGCACAGGCATCCAGGAGCTCAGGTCGGCAGTGCACAGGCTCCAGGGTCAGCTCAGCCAGGTTGGGGGCTGGGGTCTCCTCTGGCTGGCGTGCGGGATCCAGGGTCAGCTCAGTTGAGCCAGGACTGAGGGTCATCTCTGGATGGCATGCAGAACCCAGGGTCAACTCAGCTAGCCTGGGGCTCAGGGTCAGATCTGGCTGGTGTGTAGGATCCAGGATCAGCTTGGCCAGGTTGGATCTCAGGGTCACCTCTGGCTGGCATGCAGGATCCAGAGTCAGTTAGGCTGGAGTGGTACTCAGGATCAGCACCACCTGGTGTATAGGGTCTAGGGTAGGAGTCAGCTTGGCTGGGCCAGGGCTCAGAGTCAGCTCTTGCCTACATGTGGGATCCAGGCTCAGATGCCAGGCTGGGAGCCAAGGTCATCTCCTGCTGGGTTCCAGGTGGCTCAGTGCCAGGCTGGGGGTTAAGGCCACAGTCTCCAGGCAGTGGTATCTCCTGAGACCAGAAGGGTGCTCCTCCTGTGGACAACAGCCATGCTGGGCTGTGCCAGAAGGGAGGATGGGGCTGGGGCAGGGAGTGGCTGACAGAGTGCTAAGGAGGGCCACGCATCCTGGAACTGGTGGGCTGCACCTTGTCCCCATACTCACCTGATGGCACAGGTGACCTGGAGGATCCCATCCCCTATACCTGGGGGACCTGACTCAGGTGGAGAGCAGAGGGGATGGATCCTGGGTGCTCTGCCTTACACTGGATGGAGGCTGAGGGCTAAAGGCTAGGGCAGAAATCAAGACTCCAGGCCCCAGCCTTCTCTGACTACCGCTTTGAACTCCCCAGGAGAGTAGATCCAGCCCTACACCATTGCAGCTGGCTGGCCATCAGACAGAGCATACAAACTAGACACCATGACCCCCTGCTTAAACGCTGTATTCCCTTCGGAGGGAACACAGCTTCCCTAGGAACTCCCCTAGGGAAGTTCCCTGTCCCACCCTTCTCCCTACTCCAGGTCCCCGCCTTTTTGACCACCTGGGCCATGCCTGCCACCTAACCGATATTGAGGTGCCATTCACCCACCCATCAGGCTCAAATTTCCCCTCCCTGGACTGCCTTCCCTACCAGGGGCACAGAGTCCCTGGCTCCCTCCCCAACACTGACCAGCTCAGGACACTTTGACTGGGCATGGACCCAACTGCCCCTCAGAAAGGGCCCGGCTCACACAGCAATGTGGCTCCTGCAGGCCTGGTTCCCCACTGGCCTGTTTCGTAGACACCCTAGCTAGATAAGAACCACAGCTTCCTTCCTACATCCACAGGGGTGTCCAACGGCTACCAGGTTGGGGGCTCAGACCTCCTGACCCCGAACTCCATTGTGTGCCCATCCTACCACAGGCTCTGCTGGCAGAAGGGTCAATGCTCGGGGATTTCTAGCAATAGGTGGCCGCTGGGCCCCACCCTTCTACCCACCTGTTCCAGAGAGGATGCCCTGGCTCCCCTTCCCCACCTCCGCAGGAAGGCCCCGTGAGCTTGAGGCCAATTCCACACTGATCAGTAACAGGTAGCCCCCTCCCCTCATACCACATCCCACTCAGAGGGCTATAAGCCCCTCACCTGCATCAGCCACCTCCGCAGCAGCTGCACCCCTGGACCAGGAGAGAGGAAACCCCAGGATCCGCCCCTGAGCCTGGAGCCCCAGACTTCCCCCTCAGGCTTAACCCTTTCTGTGCCGACCCCACCCACTGTGGGTGGGGCTCCCGGGTCCACAGAGAGAGGCGACAGTCTCTCCTGCCTCGGTTTTCCCCTTCCTCCCACTGGGTGACAAACCGTGGAGTTTGGGGGTGGGGGCTTCGGGAGCTTGACTCCGGGCGGCTGTGGCTCGGCATGCTCTGGGAGGGAACGACAGACGCAAAGAGGGCGTGCGGGGCGGCTTAGTCACTTCAGAACTGTACGCGCGGAGCGGACGGGGAGAGCGGGGGACAATGAGGACGAATACGCCGCGCATGAGGAGGGGGGCAGTACTGACATGCTGACGCCTGGCTCCGGGACGCTCCGTCTCCTCGCTCCACACGGATCTGTATCTCGCTGTCTCTGGCTCGGACTCCTCCGGCACGCGGCGCTCGCACCCTAGCGGTGAGGCGGACGCACTGCAGCCGTCACGGCCCGCGGCACACCACCAGGTCCCGGGTCTTCGGGGCGGCCAGCCCCCGGCCCCGGCCCCTCGCGTCATAACACAGACCCGACGCAGACTGGATCTCTGCCCTGGTTCTACCTCTGCCCCTCCCGCCCTTGCTTATCCAGGCCCAGCTCCCAGTGAGCGCGAACCGAGCGCCAGCTCCATTACGGGTGGGCTGGGCTTCCATCTCATCCCGCCTCGCCCCGCCCCAGACTCAGATAGGTCTCCCCCCAGTTCAGCCTTGTTTCGGCTCACGTCAGCCTCCTGCCCAGCGTGGAAACGGTCAGGTGGAGCTTCCTCCCGAAATTTGGGCCCAACCCTGAGAAGCAGCCGCCCTCGGACAGACATCAAATCTGAGCAAGAGAAAAGAATTTTCCTGTGCCCTCTGGATCCCAGCGCCTGCACGTTTTAGGTGCTCAATAAACAGCTCTTGAAGTTAGAATCATGTCTGCTTTATTTGTGAGGCTGTTACCTCTGAACGGATTCAGGCTGCAGTACAGGGCTGATTACCGTCGACATATAGTAGGAGCCAAAGGGTTCCATCGCTATAGAGGTAGAGGTAGAGGGTAGAGATTCAAACCCAGATTCACCTGGGTTTGAATCTCAGCTGCTCTATTTTCTGTCTGCAACCTTGGGTAAAGTGCTTACCCTCCCTGTGTGTGCCTCAGTTTCCTCATAGCGTCATGTTAGGATTGCACCATTAAGTTAGACTACTTAAAATGTAGGACTCGGAAAAAGTAGGCACCCAGTGAATGTCAGCTCTTTCTTCCTTCCTTCCTTCCTCCCTCCCTCCCTTTCTTTCTTTCAGCATGCGGGATCTTAGTTCCCTGACCAGGGATCGAACCCCCGCCCCCTGCAGTAGAAGCACGGAGTCTTAACCACTGGACCGCCAGGGAAGTCCAGAGCGTCAGTTCTTGTGATTGCTGCAGTTTAAAGACTGGCTCAATGTCTCTGGAAGAAATATTTTTAACTCTGCTGGGTGGGTGCCCAAGGCTCTAACTCCTTATGCAACTATCTTGGTCTGTAAGCAGGTGTGAATGGGCTAGCATATGCTCATGACAGTGCCTGAGTGTACTTCTGACTGTGACCATGACTCATGTGACTGTGCCTGTACTTGAGAAAGCTGTAGCCAGGTCCAGATTGCATTAGGTACTCAATGTGTGCATGTGCCAATCACCACATGCCTCACTGCTCACACCATGTTCCCGTCCACCCATGGTAGCAGTGACATTTGAACTCCACAGCCAACCGATTCTTGAGTGAGAGGGCACCTCGGAGGGTCAGAGGCCCACCACCAGGCGTGGACTCGATGGAGAAACTGGTGGGGCTGAGGATGAGGCGGGCCTCGGGGTGACTGGGGCGCCGAGCACAACGGCCATGGCCAGAGCACAGGACTTGACTGCACAGAAGAGCCCCACTGGTCACATTCAGGATGAAGGGCCCCAGTGTCGTGTCAACATACTCCTTGATGGCCTGGCAGGATTCCTAGGTGGGAGGGGGAGCGTCAGGACACCACGGCCATGCACGGGTCCACCTAGGGCATTGAGGCACTCACCTGCTGGTCAACCAGGACTGCAGGGGTAAAGGGTGGGCCAGGGTCTCCCCAGTCAGCCTGGAAGCCCCACTCCTGCCCCCACCCTCACCCCCATCCTGGGCTTGAGCTCACCTTGGTTCTTGTGTTCTCCCAGCTCACCCAGAGCACCACTCCTGCTGCCCCCTGGGCTGCACTCTCCCCCAGGCTGTGCTCCAGCTCCTCCTGGGGAAAGGACAGCATAGCTCTGTGGGGCCTCCCTCCGTCCCCACAGCAGCCTGCTGTAACACTATTGCATGGGACAAATAATTCATAGCCTGCTCTAGCTGTGGTGGCCAGAGGCAAGCCTGCTCTTACTCTAGCCTGTGAGTGCCATGCAGGCAGGGATGATTTCTTTCTGAAGAATGCTGAATTGTCTGTGCCTAGCACAGAACTTGGCACACAGTAGGTGCTCAAAGAATGTGAGAGGGAATGGATGAAAGTGTCCCAAGGCTAAAGTGCCCCAGGGCTATGTGGCCTCACTTACTGGACTAATGCCTGACAATGTAGGTTACAAGGTGGGCGGGGTCACAGGAGACTCACCAGGGGCAGAAAGCGGTTAGTCATGTCATAGAAGATCTGGACGTAGGGCAGCACTGGCAGATCAGGGTACCCTGCACCCACGGCCAAACGGAATGCCTCACCCACACGGTGCTGCACAAACATCCGTGCCTTCTTCGTGCCCTCCAGTGCTGCAGGCAGGTAGATGCTGGGGTAGAGGGCACGGCTCTGGCCCCACAGCCACCCCAGCTGGTCATTCTCGGCACGGATGCCTGGTGGGCACTGGCCAGTGTAGTTGGGATTTTTAAAGTCATAGTTATAGCAATCAGGGAAGCCATAGAAGCCCCAGAGGCCACGAGGCTGCAGTGCTTGTCCCAGCCTGAGGGTGCCTGCCATCCAGGCCCGCGCAGCCCCCTCGAACTGGTCCTGAGCTGCTGCCTCCACCCAAGGAGCTGGCCAGTCAGGGTGCTGCCCCTGTACCAGTGCCCGTG
Organism: Pseudorca crassidens; assembly: GCF_039906515.1. Taxonomy (NCBI): domain Eukaryota; kingdom Metazoa; phylum Chordata; class Mammalia; order Artiodactyla; family Delphinidae; genus Pseudorca; species Pseudorca crassidens. Next base: position 69,603,148 of record NC_090305.1, read on the forward strand.
AGCGCTGCCGGTAAATGTCCTTGGTGTCCCAGTTGAAGGCCCAGCGTGGGCGCCATGCCTCCCAGTCAATAACTGCCAGCCCTGAGAAGTTGGATGCAGGCATGGCAGCCAGGATGTCCTGGAACGCGCGGGCCAGGTGGACAGTCAGGCTGGCATTCTGGGGCAGGCCACCGAATACGGGTTCCCCAGCAGGTGTGTAGTAAGGGTAGGTGCCCAGCTGGGAGCTGTAGAAAATGGTCATGTCAGGGCCGCGGAAGGTCTGCCCCGGGTTGGCCACCACATCAAAGACACTGACATCCACGTCCACGCCATGCCTCTCTAGACACCACTGGGTGTTTGCATTCCAGATGGTGGCGAAGGGCCGGTTGGGTACCAGCGGGTCCCTGGAGCCTTTGGCCATGCCGAGCAAGTTCAGGAAGAGGGTGCAGATGGGAAGCAGGTGGGCTGCCGTGGCACAGGGCAGGTCTAGAGAAACCTGGCCAGGGGAAGCAGAGCTGAAAGCAGGCCTTGAACTCTCTGACCCCTACTGAGGGCAGGCAGGCCAAGTCCCTTATTAATCCACCTCTGTTCTGGCTTCAGGTAAATATTGACCTGCAGGGTTCAGGGAAGTCAGAGGGCAAAGGAGAGGCATTGAGGGGAATATGGCCACTAGAGGGCACATCCGAGTTGCCTCTTGGGCCGACCTCTGCCCTCTGTCTCCCACAGGTCTTGTCCTGCCTTGCCCGCCCCCTTTCCCCAAGGGCCACAGAAGCCATGACATCTGTCTTGAGAAGAGTGGCTGAGAGCCAGGCCCTCAGCCCCCAGGCTGGCCGACTGACGGAGGCGGGGGCTTCCCTGTCTCTTTCCCCAGGAATCCTGGCCACCCATGCAGGAGGGCATGTTCAGTGACGCAGGAAAGGTCAGCCCAGCCCTCCTGCACACCCGCCAATCTGCCCACTTGTCCCTGCTGACCTCAGGGCTGAAAGGCCTCATTCTCCAAACTTCCTGACCTCAGGGTGAGGGCCTATGCAGGGCTCAGCAAGATTCTGTTCCTTAACTCTGGCCTCAGCTGCACCGAGACTCTTGGAGGAAGAAGCCGGGGCTAGAAACCCTGAGCTTTTGTAGGGGTCACCCCACCCAGTCTGGGGGCGGGCTGAGGGGCGGGCCCTGGGTTAGAGGGCTGGGCCAGACAGCAGAGCCACCTCTGCACTCCTAGCAAAGTGCCCTTGGTAGGAGGTGGGGCTAGGCCGGAAGTGGCCCCTCCCACTCTGTCAGCACTGGGGCTGGACTTTGTGGCTTTACTTGGGATGGTGTGGGGATGGAGGCAGTGCATGGGGGCCGTCTGGGTGGCAGATCCGACTGGGTGTGATACTGGAGTCTGGGTGCCTTCCCCACGTGCCTGCATTATGACACCTATGGGCCCTAGGCACTTTCACCTTTGCGGACCCATTCCTCAAAAAAACATTTTAAGGGAATGGTTAGGACTCTGTGCTTCCACTGCAGGGGACACAGGTTCGATCCCTGGTCGGGGAACTAAGATCCCACATGCTGCACGGCCAAAAAAATACATATTTTTTTTAAAATATATTTTACGACTATACTGGCATAAGGACAGATATAATCCAGACTGAATTCATTATTTTATATTCATTATTCCTGTATTTTTTCTTCTGATTAAAAAAGATTAAAATTAAAACATTTTTGTGGGCCCATATAAGTATTGTGGCCCTGTGCCTACAGTGCCTAGTGGATAAATCATCCCCCCTTTAGGGACCTGTGTCTGAAAGGAACTGTGTTCCTGAAGTCAGGGCTGCGTTGTCACCCTTTGTATATGTGCTGGATCAGTGACTGTCTGTGTAAAGCTCCAGTTAGTGGACATTTGGGACTCTCCACAAACTCCAGTAGTGTGTATGTGCAAGTGTGGGACCCAGTGCCTGGGACTTGGTGTGTGTGAGACCCTGTTTTATGACCATGAGACCCCATGTTTGTGTGACCACGGGTATGAGCATGAGTGTATCAGTGAAGACGCGCTTGTTCATTCCTTCGTGATTTTGCTTGTTTGCTGATTCAGACGCTAGCAACAGAGACCTGCTAGGTGCTCAGGCCCAGGCTTGCCTGCCAGAGTGGGGTGAAGGAAACATCATGTTCCTGGCCCAGGTGAAAGCACTGAACAGCCCAGTCTGAACCTGAGCTCATAGCCAGGTCACAGCTGTGTGGGTCAGGTCACAGGTATGTCTGGATAACCTGTGTGTTGGCAGGTTACAGATGTGGGCAGGGTAGCTAACAGGTATGCATGGGTCACATCTGTGTAGGGGAGGTCACAGCTGTGTGTGGGGTCACAGTTGGGTAGGGGAAGTCACAGGTGTTGGGGAGATAGGTCACAGCTCCTCCTTCCTTGCCCTCCCTCTGCTGGCTCCATCATCTTATGGCCTTATTGATCGACACCTGAATCTACTCTCCAGCCGGCCTCTCCCCACCTTGGTCACAAGCACCCAGGACACAAGCAGCCCTACCCCCACCATGTGATTTGACATCTCCCTCCCAGTGCTACCACCCTCTCTATTCTCTGCCATCAGCAGCCAGAGGGATGAAGGATCACTTTACAACCTGAATCAATATCGATTTGGTGAGGATTGCTTTTCCAGGCTCTAACCACACAATCCCCTTGCCTGTATGCCTCTGGGGAGCACTCTCCACTGTCCAACATCTGACTTGGCCTTGGCATCCAAAGTGCATCTCCCTTTATGCTGTCATACCCCTGAGGATGGCAGTCTTTGCTGGTGTGGTTCATGGGTGCATCCCCAGCACCCAGCCCAGCCCTGGCACATGTGTGTGTTCAGTGTGTTCACTGAACAGGTAAGATAGTCACTATCATCAGACAAAATCAGGCCTGGTGCCACTCTAGGGCCACCTGCAGCATAACCCTCTGTCACACCCAAGCCTCAAACTCTGTCTCCATTTGTGTTCTGTCTTCCTCCAGCCTTTGCCCATGCTTTGTTCCCAGCATCAAGTTTCCCCCCCACCTTTCAAAACTCAGTGTAGGGACTCTCAGTATAGGGACTTCCCTGGCAGTCCAGGAGTTAGGAAACCGTGCTTCCACTGCAGGGGGCAGTGGTTCGATCCCTGGTCGGGGAACTAAGATCCCATGTGCCGTGCATGGTACGCACCCCCCCCCCACCCCCAAAAAAACCCAACCCAACCTCAATGTAGAAAGCACTTCCTTGAGGCTACTTCCCGAGTCCTTGTGGCTGGGGTGCCCTCCTCACTGCTCGACAGTTTCTTGAGTACATCTCGAGCCGGTATTATCTGAGGGCAGGGGATCAGTCATCACTGATAGGGACAGGAGGAATCCAGGTGTGGGTCCAATGGCTGAGGGGAGGGGCAGGGCCCCACCCAGAATAACTCACTTCAGAAGCAGAGGAAGTGAAGCAGGTCAGAGCTGGTATGACAGCTCTGGCTGCTACTTCTCTCCCCTGGGACAGCTGGGGACAAGCTATGCTCTCCCATGGCCATTACAGGGCTGACTGTTGAGGATGCCTCCCCCTCACCCCATCATGCATCTCTGCAGTGGGACAGGGACTGGACCTCATGATTCAGATCCCAATGCCCTGCTTGCCTCCCCCTGACCATACCCAGTGGAGGACTCTGAGCTAGATGGGGAGAAGTGCGTGTGGCTGAAGTCCACTGTCCTTGGGACTGGGGAGTGGAGGAGCCGCCCTTGCCTGTGAGAACAGCAGGGAGGAGTGATCTGGCTACCTGCCCAGCCAGGGAAGATCAAACATCCGCTTTCCCCTTTCTCCTTGGGTGGGCAAGGCGAGGCGACTGGCACCAGCCCAGCTGGGGATACAGTACCAAGTAGGAGAAGCACAATGAGCCCCACCCCTCACAGAAGGTTGTACCCAACTGCTTTCCAATCAATATGGATAAAGCAAGGTCCTTGGTGTTGGGGTAGACTGTGAGTCCCTCCACTCCCAGTGGCCCCTGCCCTAGCAGGACAGCTAGAGTGGGAAGCTCTGGCCTGCAGATCCCAGTGAATGCATTTTACAGATGAGAAGTCGCCAGCAGAGAGTCTCACAGAGACAGAACTGAGCTCAAACCTTATACGGAAGACCCTGAAATCTCTCTCACATGCCCTGGCCCAGGCACAGACAGTCCAAGCAAAGAAGCAGTTGTTTCATATTTAATTTACAAAAGAGACCCCAAAATAATAATAATAAACTATTCAGGGGCAGGGGAGTAGGGTCAGGTCCTCCCCGGCCCAGCTGTGCCCCTCTTCCTCTCTGGCAGGGAGAGAAGGGGCCTCCCACGGGACTGTCCCTCCCCCTTAGAACAGGGGGTGGGAGCTGGTACGGACACCCTACTGGGCACCCCAGGGGGTTCTGCCCCTTCAGACTCTGGTTTGTCCACCCCTTGTGGGCTCCTACATGCCTAGCAGAGCCCTTGTGGCAGAAGCCAGCTTGCCTGGCAGCTGCGTGAGAGACCCTTACAAAGTCCAGGTGAGGGCCAGGGCGGCCACAGCCAGCAGGCTGGTGAGGTGGGACCCAGACCAGGCCCCACTGGCACCCCCAGCTGCCTGCCTGCGGTCCCACTGGCATTGCTCGCCGCCCCAGCCTAAGTAGCACTGGCAGCGAAAGTGCGTCTGCAGGTGGTTGCGGTCGGCCCAACTGAGTTCCCCCTCTGGTCGCAGCTGCGGCTCACCAGATGCGTGGCTAGGCACTAGGCGGAAGCTGCTGGCACTGAGGTGCAGGAAGGTATTAGCACTGGGGTCACGGCGCACACAGCGCCCGTGGCCGTGGCACTGGGCCCAGCTGCAATACTGGGCAGCCCAGGACACATTGACGACGTAGGGTACCAGCAACCGGGTCAGGTAATCCTTGAGGTACTGGCAGGTCTCCTGGGGGCAGAGGTCAGGGATCAGGGTCAGCTGTCTCAGCCCACAGGCCCAGATGGAAACTCTGTTTACACTGTGGTGACTGTACCTTCTTTTAACAATGCACGCACGCACGCGCGCGCGCGCGCGCACACACACACACACACACACACACACACACACACGCGCGCAAGCATGCCTGAGCCCTCACTGTTCCTATTCCTTCTAAGAAGGGGGTGGGGGCAGGGACTGGAACCCAGCAGGGCAGATGGGGCAGGGTGGAACTCAACAGCTGGTCAGGACAGCAAATCCCCCTTCCTGGGAGAAGGGGAGGGACTGAGTCTTCTCTGTTGGGACTGGGGCTCCTTGGGTGGGGGACAGATGAGGGGACCACTTTGAGGTTTGCAGCCAAAAGCACAGATGCTCTGCCTGTCCCTGCAAACTCAGCTCCAGTAGGCTGGGTGGGTCTTACTTACCATGCTGGTGGTGTACCCCGCATCACCCCAGAGGATGACACCAGCTGCACCCAAGGCTGCACTCTCGCCAATGGTGGAGATGAGATCCATCTGCGTGGGAAGGAGATGGTCACTGGGGAATACTGAGACCACAGGGTGAGAAGGACAGACAGTGTGAGAAGGCCCTCCTTCTCACCCCTAGGCAGCAGCTGTTTCACTTTCTCCTTAAATGTTTAAGCCGTTTCCACCCCCACTTCTGGCCTCCCATTCCCAAGCCAAGGGCCCACTTGAGCCTAGTATGTACCTATCAGGATGGACCACAAAGTCAGAATACTAGGCCCAAGTCCCTGCTCTGCCTGGATTTGCTGGGAAGTTCTGGGTAAATTTCTCAGCATCTCTGGCCCTCAATTTTTGTATCCACAAAATGGAGATAACAATGCCACCCTTTCATAGGGTTACAGAGATAATGAGGTGAGGAGATGTAGAGTAGCCAGTAAGCTTGGGGGCAGGAGGCCTGCAGTGGTTTCCCAAGGACGAAGGCAGGGCCCTGGGAGGCACATACCTCGCTAAGCCCTGTGAGTCCGCGGCTATAGGTGGGCCTCGTGAAGACGTAGACCGGGAGTGCATGGTTGGCATGGTGGGTGTGAGCCACGCGAAGGGCCTCCTGAACACGGAAGCTGACAAAGTTGCGGCCATGTGTGGAGGAAGCGAGTGTCTCTTCCAGGTATACAGAGGGGAAGAGAGCCGTGCTCTCGGCCCACAGCCAGGCCAGCTGGTCATTTCGGGAGACCTCAACATCAGGGCAGCGGCCTGTATAGGTCTCCCAGTTCTGCACATAATCATGGTTGTAACAGTCGGGGAAGAGGTAGAAGCCCCACAGGTGCCGAGGCCGAAATGCCTTGACAAATCGCAGTGTCTCCAGCATGAACTGGCGTGCAGCAAACTCAAACTCATACTGCGCCTGCTTCACTATGCGGTCTGGTGGCCAGTCAGGGTGGCGACTGGCCACCAACTGGCGTGATAATCGGCGGTACACGTCCTTGTCCTGCCAGTTGCGTACCCACACTGGCCGCCAGTCCTCCCAGTCGATGACTGCCAGCCCTGCAGGCTCCTGTGTACGAATGTAGCGTTCCACATGTCCCTTTAGCATCTCCAGGTGTACCCAGAGGCTGCCATTCTGTGGCACACCACCATGCACAGACCTCGCCACCGAATCGAAGTGTGGATACATGCCCAGCCGGTCACGGTAGAAGATGGTGATGTTCTGGTTCACGAAACCCTCATTAGGTGAGGCCTGCACATCAAAGGCCTTCATGTCCTTTGGGTCCAGTGGCACCTTGTGGCGTGGGCCACAGTCTTGTGTGGGCACATCCCATGCTACCACAAAGGGCCGGCCTGTGAAGATGGGTGGTGCTGTGGGCTTCAGCTCCGTGGCCCATGCCACCGCCAACACCAGGGCCAGTGTGACGGCAGGGCCCAGGCCTGCCCACATGCTGGGGGCTGCAGGAAGACAGTGTCACCTGCCTGGCACTAGCTCAGGAACTGGGGGAAAGGTGGGAGACAGCAAATCAGTCTATAGAATCCTGGAGGTGTCCACCCCAAACCCATCCATACTCCCAAAGCCCATGCTGTGTAGGGCACCGTGCCCAGGGTTGTTCAGACCCTGTTATTGGCTATAACAGGTCTGAGAGACCACAGACCATTGAGGCGCAGGAACTCACTGCCAGGGCTCCTTCCTGGAGCAGGTAGCCTACAGCTGGGCAGGAACTTGTTAGGTCTGTGACCCCTCTGAGAACTGGACGAATTGAGCTATAGACTCACTGCCCAGAGACTCACACATGGCTGAATACCACCCAGGACAAGGTTTCTGAGAGCCCCAAACCGAGGCCCACTCTACCCTGTGAAGTACTCTTGGTCCTGAGAAACCATAGCATTTGGGTAAGGCAAAGCACAGCTGATGAAGCAGCTAGGAAGCTGTAACAGCCCCAGAGCTGGTATCTTTTTTTGCACCCGCCCAGCAGCAGAGCGAGGCTAATAGACTTTGTCTCAGCGCAGACACTCTCCCAAGCTTGGTGGAGGCCCCGCGGGGACAAAGGGGTGGTGGATCTCCCACGGTGGCGCTGGCAGACCGGCATTTCCCTCTACAGCTACCAGAAATGATCGCGCCCGCGGGCCAAGCGGTCCGGGGTAAAGCCCACTCCACCTGGCCTTTGTCCGGGACCCCGCCCCCGCCCCGCACGTGGGGGCTGAACCCGGCCCAGAGTTGGGGGGGGGGGGTCCTGGGCCGCCTCCCTGGGGGCTCAGAACAGAGCCCGCGGAGAGAGCCGCCAGGCTCGCACTGCCCTCCCTCACCTCGCGCAGGGAGCCGCCGGGACCTGCGCCATGGCCATCGCCATCCCCGCCCCAGCCCGGCCCGCTCCGGCCGCTCCACCAGGCACTGCCCCGGTTCGGCGCCTCTACTGGCTCCGCCCCCCCAGCCCGCGGGCCCTTTAAGAATTCAGCGCGGAGGCGGGCCCTGCGCAGGATTTGCGGCGGGGTCGGAAAGGTGTGCCTGACTTTCGGGTAGCCAGTGCTGCGTTTTGGGCTCCAAGGTCCCCAGATCCTCTGCCGAGGAATGTGACCATCAATCTGGAACCGTGAGACCCCTCCAAATGGGGCTTTCTTGTGGCGTCTCAGCCGTGAGGGCCAGTCAGCCCCAAATTCCCCCCCGCAGCCTGCGGCCGGTGGTACAGTCCTCGCTGCTCTGCGACGCGGCCAGCCGCTTAAAGGGACAGCATAAAGGACGGGGGGTCGGGGAGGGAATAAAGGAGGTGGCGTTCCGTCACCCGGCCAGAAGGAGGTGCTGTGGGACCCCGAGGCCTTGGCCGGGGGTAGTAGTGAATCTGGCTCAGCATCCCTGAGCGTAGTCTCCAGTCCTGGGGCCCCTTTGTATGGAAAGGGGGACGGTGACCAGAGCCGACCTCTGGTCTCGCAGGACAGTAATGTGCCGCCCCCTACGGATCAGGGCTCCCTTCCCCCGACCCTGGTCTGAAGGGAATCCCCGCCCCCTGCCAGACTTGGGGAGGGGGCCTAGCACCCGCGTCTTAGCTCTTCCAGGACTGCGTGGAGGCAGTGGTTGTCCGGGCAACACGAGCTGTGGGTCGCAGCTAGGCCCGCCCGGCTGGGGCCAGTAAGCCCAGCGGGCCCTGGGGATAGGGCGTCCCCCTGCCCCCGACCTGCATCAGGCACAGGCCAATCCCTGGGCTCCCATCGCCTCCTGTCCAGTCTCTGGGGGGCCTGTGGGAGCCCCCAAGGCTTCCTTTCAACTCTGAGGAAGCTGCCACCCTTGCAGAAGTTCCTGGACAGATGGCAGAGAAAGCCGGCCCGGCCAGAGGGTTTCCCCTGGGCCCCTGCCCAGTATCCTAAGTCCTTTGGTCCTGTAAGCCCCTCCCTCTGGGGAGCAGGCTTGGAGCTGGAATGGGGGGAGTATTCCTTGCCTCTTCCTAGATCCGCTCCCCCGGGATCCTCAGCTCCCCAAAGGGCCCGGGTCTGTATGGACAGCCCATTCCCCGCCCGCGCGACTGGGAGGAGAGGCAGGGAGCGCTGCTGTGAGCGCATGTACCAGGGTGCAGACCAGTCGTCTGCCCTGGGCTCACCTGTGTGGGAGTCCGTCGGCCCAGTAGGTCGGCGGCCTCCCTCCTTCCCGGGGTAAGTCTCCAGAAAAGCTACTCGCACCAGCTGCTGCCCTCCGGGCAGCCCGCCGGCAGCTTGATAAACCCCATCCCTCCCACCCGCTCCCGCCTCCCGCCCCGGCCCTTTCTCCTCACTTCCTGCTGCCCCTCAGAGAGGAAAGGGCCAGGAACATGCGCGGGGGAGGGGACCGCCTTGACCGTTTCCCTTCGGCGTGCCCGGCAGGCTGGCTGCCCGCCCCACCCTTCCCCTGAGTAGGCCCTGGCCCAGCAAACTGCACCAGGTGACAGGAAGGCTGGGGAACCTGGTTCAGGTGCCAGCCTCCCCCATGCTGGCAGCTTCCTTAACACTGAAAGCTTTTCTCCCCAACCTGCCCTTAAGGTTGAGGCCCATCCTCAAATCCAGCAGCTTGTGAGTGGAGAGGCCCTGGTGGTGGCGTTTTGGGGAGTCAAACTACTTGGGGGATGTTTGGCAGATGATCCCCCAAAGCAGGTGGTGAAGAAGAGAACCAGCCCTGGGGTGGGGGTGTTGGGGGAACTTACAGGAGCTGAGTCAATTTTTTTCCACTGAGAGCGGAAGCATCCCAAGTGTGACAGAGTGGACAATGTGTTGATGTGGGTGACTGTTGGGGGGAGGGGCAGGGCCTGGGAGGGTTCTGCAGGGTGCTCTCCTGCCAGAGGATGTTCCTGGGTGGATTTCACTAAGATGCTGCAGAGTAAGGGGCTCCTTACCACATGGGTGAGGAAAGGGGTGTATTCCTGTGGGAAGGGGGTGCCCATAACGTGGCTAGCTCCCAGGAGGGCTGCAGCAGGTCCCAGCAGACCCCTCCAGAGGTACAAATCTGCACACCCTCAAATCACCCTGAGCCTACCCGCCCCCCGACCCTACCAGCCCACCTCCTTCATGCCCAGGCCCTCTCTCCTAACAGAGGCTGTGTAAGACTGGGGGACTGGGGGAGATGGGAACATATCCTGGAGTCTACCCTGATGACCAAGGAGTCCAGGACATGGCATGGGAGGGTGGTGTTCCTGGACCACTGTGCTGGCTCCACAAGGGACACAGGCCTTAAAAGCTCCAAGGCTGGGGGCCCCTGGGGAAACAAAGGCCAGACCAGACTGTCCCAGGGCAGGGACACTTCCTCAGGAAGGAAGGAAGTGAGCACAGCCCAGTAGGAGGGAGTGGGGAAGCACAGCCATGACCCCCATTGTTTCCAGCTTTGGGGTCAGCTAGGGCAGGCCCAGCACAGGGAGTTCCCCCACACTGGGACAGTGGTGATGGGCTGCCACCCAGCATGGCAGAACCCTGGCCTTGGGGCAGTCAGTGGGAGGGACAGTGGAGGACGACGATAGGGCCTTATGCCTGGCATCTTACTGGGGAAACGGGAAGGTGCCCAAAGAAAAACTACAAGTCCAGGCTGCAGAGGGTGATCCTGCTTCACACTTGACAAGTTTAAACCTCCAAAAGACAGGTAGGCCAACTTCCCAGACCCAGCAGCCTGTGTCCTTGAACTCCCTCCTCCCTTACTGGGAGATGGGCTGATGGCCAAGGGCTAGGCCTAGTGGAGAACCAGCCTCATAGCAGGACCTGAGAAGTGTAGGCCAAATGTCCACAGGGAGCAGACTGCAGGTGAGAAGACAGGGCAGAAAGGACCAGAGGAAGTATTGGGTAGCTGAGCTTTACCTGCTGGAACAGAAGCCCCAAGCCTACTCTCCTGGTAGTGCAAGTAGGTTTGGGCTGCAGAGCCTTGCAGTAGGTCAAGGGCAGTGGTACCCACTTGGCTGCTGTCCACCTAAGGCTGGGCCTTGGAGGTCCATGGGGCTCAGGCTGTGACCTCATGTGGCGTCAGCTGGCACAGCTGGGGGCAGGACAACTGTTCCAGACCTATGTGTGGTCACACTCTCACCTCAGGTCAGGCAGATGGGGCCAATCCCTACTGAGGTACTCCAGGGCCTTCCAATTCCAGGGGTCCCCGCTTATTGAACACAATACACAAGTATGAATGGCTCTCCATCCTGAGGGGGTCTGCAATGAGGTCTGTGTGAATACACTGCCACCTGCTGATTGTAGCTGGAATGGCCGCAGGCTAGGCTCATGCTCACTCTGGGCCTCGCTGGAGATGTGGGCAACAGGAGTCCCCCACCCAGGCCCACCTACTATGCCCAGGTGGTGGTCTAGATACTGGGTATCAAGCCTCAGAGATGTCATTCTTGTATGCAGGGTCTACAAATAATTTTATTGAATAACACAACAGCCTTCCTAGATTGAGGGCTACCCTCCCCAAGCCATTTCTCACACGCTTGAAGAACAGAGTTTGCACAGTAAGGAATTAAAAAAAAAAAAAGTCATTTTTATGTAGAAATCAGACTCTGCCCCAACATCATGGACTAGACTATTTACAAGCTTTCACATTTTAAGTATTCCTTTATGATTGTTCTCTCCTTTCTGTCCCTACCCAGGGCTCCAGTACTTTTCTCTTACTGATCCTGAAGGGATGGGTATACTGTAGGGGAATGGGTGGTGGGCTCCTCAGAGCTACTGGCACCAGCCACAGGGTGCTGTTCCTTATCACAGGGTGGTGGATGTGTAAGGGCAAGGGGGATTAGACACAGTAGGTGGGATGTGGCAACACCCCATAGGCACAGGCATCCAGAGCCCTTCCTGATCCCCATCCTATGCCCTCTCAGTTGGGGTAGGGGTCAACAACTAGTTGCAGTGGGGAGGGATCAGCCCAGCCCGGGGTAGAGGGAGAAACCTCCCACACCTATTAACAGCCAGCAAACTGTCCATCCATCTGGGGGTGGGAACAGATGGGCAGGTAGGCAGGAAGAATCAGGCTTGTTCTGCCCCCAGCTTCTGTCCAACACAGGAGGAATCGAGGTAGCAAACGGCTGAAATGCTCCAACGAGAGGGTGAAGGAAGTGAGGGAAAGGAAGTTCCCACTTGTGTACAGCTCCCACAGCCCTGGGGCTGGAAAAAGGCAGACCTTACTTGTAAAGTGCTGTAGCCTCCAGCAGGGCTGGGCACTAGGCAAGCTTGGAAGAATGCAGGCCAGGCAAGGGCACAGGAACCAGGCATTCCTGAACAGCATATGCCCTGCCATGCTCCTTGTAGGGATTGCTGGGAAAGGTGGACTGGTAACTCCGCCATCAGCCCTTGCCAGCCACCAGCCACCTCTTGTCCACATACAAACCAACACCCAACCAGCATTGTAGGACTGCCCTGCTCACAGTTGAAGGTTCCGGGCCAGTGAAGTTTATTCACGGTTGTGGCCCCAGCCTAGGTTCCTCAGTGGAAGCCACACCTTGAGCCTGGGGGTTTCTTGCTGGGGCAGGGGGTGTTTATGCCTGCCACCCCCCCAGGCTCACACCTCATAGAGGATCACAGGGAAATCCACGTGGATGCGGGGGGGATCCAGCTTCACGATGCCCTGCCATGGAAACAGAGGCTAGTGAGGGCCAGCTCAGGGCCCCTACTCCAGGAAGCCTTCCTGTTCCTCCCAGCTCCTCCCCCAAGAGCCCCCACCATAAGAGCAGACCCCATCTGGGTCTACCTCCACACAATCAACATAGGCTCTATGACCACTGCCCAGCCCCTCACCTGAGGAATCAGGTTCTTATGTACCCGCCTCAGCTTGGCCCGCTTCTGCCCGTTCTTGGTGACGATTGTCTCCTCATAGAACTCGTGAGCCAGATCCCCATCCTCGTCATAGAACATGGAGCTGTGCAGAGGGAGAGGGGAACGGGCTGGGCTGGAGCCCCAACCTAGTCATGGCAAATGCCACAGACCACAGGGAAGTATGCCCTCCCCCAAATGGGGAGGAACAACCTTGGTGGGAGGAAGGGAGGTTAGTATGCCTGGAGAATCCCTTGCTTAGTATCTGGGGTATACCAAAAGGAAGTGGGGAGTGGGGTGGTGGCCAGTGCTACTCTGTCAGATTATGAGAAGAGAGGCCATACCAAAAAATCACTGGTTTGTTCAGCAAGAGTAGCCGTTCCATCAGGCCCTTGCCTTCACCCAGGGCTTCTAGAGTGGGCAGGATGGTGGCCTGGGCATGTTGGTGTCACTCCAGAAGACACTGCTGGCCCAGGGCCAAAGCCTGAGATAGCAGATGCCTGAGCTAGGAGGGAGCCTAAAGGGAAAAAGCCTGCATCCTCCCCCATCCAGGTGGTTGATGCAGCCAAACTGCCACTGTTGGGGTCCCCCTAGTATCTACAGCCAAATCTCCAGCATCACCTGAGTGTCACTCCCCAGGGCCCATCACAGCGAGGCCAATCGAATGCTCCTGTCTGGGCCGCTTGGGGGAGGGGGGAGGTCAGTGCTCCAGATCTGGGAAACATACCTGGGTGAGGGTCTTTTTCCCCAGGCCCCATCCCCAACGCTGGGGGCCAGTCCTGCTTTCCCGGCCACTACCCAGAGAGGTCCAACCCCACCACTGTGGGGAACGTAAACAGACAAAACAGAGGATCATTCTCCCCGAGAGAGAACTGGAGGTGAGGGAGGATAGGAGCCTTCAGCTTGCAGGCTGGGATGGATGGGATGAAAGGAAGAGGTTCTGAAGTCTCAGGGAGGCCCTATCTTAGCTTCACCGTGAGGAGGGCCTGCCCAGGGACAAGCCTCAGGCCCACTCTTCTCCTCGGGAGACCTTCAGAGCAGCCAGGCCGCCAGGAACCGACTGCTCGGCTTTCCCCACCCCTTGTTCCTCTGGGAGCCTGAAATATGGGAACCGTCCTGACTCGGGTGTAGGGGGTACAGCGGCGGGAGCGCCCCATGACGCGGGGCACCCAGCCGCCCGTCTGTCCTCCCGGGGTCGGAACCCCACGCCCTTACCCGCGGCGCGTGAATACGAAGGGGGGCACGACTCGGCCTCGCGGTCGCACCAAAGCTTGCTCAGCGACAGCCGCCTCCGGGCCGCCGCCCCCCGCCGCCGAGGCGAAGGGCCACAGGCCCCGAGCTTTGGAGCCGCTGGCGCCCATGTCAGGGCCGCCGGCGCATGGCGGGCCCCGCGGCAGCTTCGCTCTCACTGGACCGTCCGCGCCGCCATGCCCCGCCTAGGCCTCCGCTCGCAGGTGCCGCCGCCGCCGCCTTCCGCAGGCTCCGCTGTCTCCACGGAAACCTCACTTCCGCTTCCGAACACTGCGTATGCTCCTGCCTCTGATTGGCTGCTTCTCTCGTCGGTCCGCGGGGCTGGGCTAATAGCTGCCCTCAGATGCTAGGTATCCCAGCATGCACTGCGAGACGTCAGGCCCCAGCAGGCCACGCCCTCTCCAGCTGGGGCAGCTCACAGTCTGCAAAGCGGTGGCTGTGTCCTCCACCTGGTTTCTTCGGCTTGTACTGCGGCTCCGAAGTCCCCGACCCCCAGAGGTCAGGCTCAGCGAGCCTACCCAACCAAAGCAGCACTTTAGGGCCTGACCCTAGGCCAGTTTGGGCAGTGCCCGTCTGCCCTCATTCTATCCCCACACCGTTTTTACGATCCCCACTGTGGCACGTGGCAAAGAAACTGAACCTAAGGAAAATTAAGGAATTGCCTTAATGTAGTTGTATATCTACATTCAGGGCTGAAGAACTTCAAATTCAGAATTCTTTCCAGATCCACCAGAAGCCATGCTTCATGAAGGCAAGAGTTAACATATCTGTACCTTCGGTGCCATGAGCAGTGTCTGATCCACAGTAGTTATCTCAATATTTGGTGAAGCGCCTTCCACAGCTTGGAGTGTGTGGTTTCCCTAAGCTCTGGCTGCAGCCGATGTTCTCTCCCCCACCACGACCTGAGCCCCGGGGTTTGAGTGATGACTCAGTACATATCCATACACCACATCCTTCACAAATTTGTCCCATGGTCCCACTTGAAAAGGTGCTCTGAGCCTGTCCATCAACCTCGGCAGCCACTGGCATGAGGGGCAACTGCAGATGAGGGCCCATAATAAAGAATCCAAAAGCAGGAGAATTCTTAAATCTTTATTTAGCCAATTCTCTCAGACCCCAGGCCCTGATGACTGTCACCCCCACCCCTTCCCCCACAGGAGGCATTCAACTGAGGCCACAAAATATTACATACATTCGCACACATCATCAAAAATACCCAAGGGAAAGACCTGGCTTTGACTGGCAAACAAGGCACAGACCTGGGACAGTGCCCACACTCACACAGACCCTGGCACAGGGACATCCTCCTTGGAGGAGGCAGAGGCACTGTTGTTGCACCATGAGCCAGCACTCCCTGACCCCAGGGTGTGTGAGGAGCCAGAGGGTGCTGTAGAGGGAACCCTAGACTCTTTCTTGATGCCTGTCTTACCTTAAACACCCACCCTCGGTTCTGATAGGACTGTCCTGAGACCCCATCCAAGACCCGAAACACACAACCTTTCACCATAGGTGAGGGCCCTCATCCCTGCAAACATGACCCTATTCTGTTTGTAGGGTCTCCAAGATTCTCATATCTGAGACACAAATTAAGGAGACTTCTGTCTCCTCTACCCCTGCTGCAAGCTTGGAGCAGCTTCCCAGGGCAACCCTGGCCCACCATGACCCAGTACACAAAGGGCAGAAGGATGTAGAGCCATGCTCTGCTACACCCACTGGTGGACACAGGGGGCCAGCTCCTTCGCTGTTCTCTGGGCTCATTCCCCCAGCAAGAGAGGGCCTCCATGCACACTCATTCCTCGGGCCACATGGCCCTTTGCACACTCACACGGCACGCCCTTGGCGCTGCCTACTCTCCTCCTTCCACCCAGGGGTACGAGAGGTCACCCCAGGGGGCAGGCATGCAGGGCTTCCTGGATCTTCTGGCGGCAATACGAGTACTTCTGCAGGATCTGGCGGAGATGTTCCTCTTCCTCCCGCTGCAGGATGCGTAGGAAGTTGTGTAGCTCAGGCATGCTGAAAGCATCCCACTGTAGGGGGAGAAGGGAGACACAGGCTACAGCAGGCCACTGCCAAACCAGCAGGCTCTCCCCAAAGAACACCAGTGCATCCCGATCACACAACTAGGATGGGGCTTTCTAATGTCAGGTTCTTGCCTGAATGGTCTGTGTTAGGATTCCCAATAACAATCCATATAGAAGATGGGCCCCACAAAGTAGGGCAGTCACCTCGTGGACAGGCAACCAAACCAAACATTCCCTAGTTACTTTTGAACAGGTCATGCCCACTCTCTCTGAGTTTGATCTCACTCTGCAGATGCACTACCTTGGAGCTGTACAGCTTCCAGGTAAAAGGTTCTAATGCCTGAAGCGGGTGCCTGCATGTTGTCCCATGCCCATCTGTGTGGCTTTGACCTGGCCTGAGATCAGAATGCCATCAGATGGACTCCTGCATCTCCTGAGGACTTTCCACAATAGGAAAGAGCAGTGCGCCAAGACAGTTCTTCCTGGCTTCTTGGGACAAGCCCTAGACCTTGGCATGAGTTTCCTGGAAGCCTTCACTTTAGCTATAAGGCTCATGTATTCCTGGAGAGGCTTTGCAGGGCTCGTCTGCAGCCCTATTCCTCTTTCAAGCCTGCAACCCACCAGTCCTGCCCAGTCACAACCAAGAAACTAAGGAGGGCTGTTACTCACGTTCACCTCCCCAGAGTCATTCTCCTTCAGAACAAAGCTTAGGGCCTTCTCACTGGGCCCCGCAAGGAGCCGTAGCCGTAGGGGCTGCTCATCATCTGACAGCTTCCGGAGGTACACTGAGAGCCAGGCAGGGGGAAGGGAGTGTTTGATTAGAGGCAGACCCAGCCCCCTCAGCTCCTACGTGCACAGGCACATGCATATATACCCTCACACATGGTGGGGTGGGGTGGGAAGCCCACCTTGGCCATGGCGTTCAGCCCGCTCAAAAAGTGCAAACTTGCGGGGGTCATCCACCACCAAGAACTTGCGCAGCAGGGCCTCGATGACCTCGCGTGCCCGTGTGCGTGACAAGACATGCAGGTGCTTGACAGCATCCTTGGGCAGGTAGAAGGAGGTGCGGCGTTTCACAGCTGTACCCCGCCCTGGGCCCCGCCGGGCATCCTGCAAGGAGGGTGGCTTCTTGCTGGCGGGAACTGAGACAGGGCGCACCAGCTTCAGTTGAACCTTGATGAAGCCTGTGTAGGAGCCATCCTTGTTCTAAAGAGGAGAAACCAAACCATGACTAGATGCCAGATGAGATGGAACAGACTTGGGCACTACCAGTCCACTTGGGGCTAGGCTGGGTGTGAATAAATCACTGCTAGGGTCTACCCAAGAATACCTCAGCTGTGACCCTTTGGGCATCAGGCAAACAGTTGGGTTCCTGTCTCTCTCCAAAACAGGCTGTCAACTCACCAGGCTCATGAACAAGTTGCTGTTGATCTGGCCATTGTACTCCTTGATCTTCTGCTCAATCTCAGCCTGAGAAAGGTCAGGTGTCTCCCACTCCACGGGCTCATCCTGAAAGATGGGCAAGCATGGACATAGGATCCTTATGAAACCCATTCCTCTGCAATGCATGTCACGGGCAAGGAGGTAAGCCCTGGGTGGACCACTCTGAAAAATGGCCTGTGGGAAGCCTTTGGAAACTGACAACAAAGTTTGAGGCCTGATGAGAAGAACCCATCACTGCCCTTGGTTCTGCATGCTATGGATGGAGACAGCCAAGGCAGAATCATTTGGCTTCTCTGCCACCTGCCTGGAGCCTCCTCAGCACTGGGTGAGGCCCTAAGGATACCTTAAAACCAAGGCAACGAAAAACACAAGGCTAGGAGCCAGGAAAAGACTGGGGACTCTGAAAAGGAACAGCTTGATCCCAGCACCCTAGTTGGATGGGGTCAGGGTGTACCCTGGAGAAGACAGTCCACTTTGCCAGTCTGCCCTGGCCATGGCCCACTGCAGGGTGAGAGGTATGGGGAATGGTACACACCAGGAGCCCAGCCACCAGTGGGCAGGAGGAGAAGGGCAACATCTACAACCTTAACCTCCTTGGTGGGGGACTTGGGCCAGCCCTGCATGTCTCAGACATAGTGAGGAATCCACTATGACATGCCATTTGATCTTGACCCAATCTGCACAAAAGGCAGCTTCAGGCCAGGCTCCAATCTGCCAGAAGTTGGCATGGGCAGCCTCCTGGTAAAGCCTGTCCCACAACTGCCAAACAGGGAGGCTTATGTACCTCCTCTCTGCTGTCTAGAGGTTTAGCCCAAAGGTGTTAGCTTTACCACTCAGCCCTTCCTCTGTTCCTCCAGGGACTGGATTCTTGTCTGAAGGGTGGAGTATGGGCCAGGGCTTCTGCCAAACTCCCTTGGTCCCATTGCATCACCCTTACCTCCTGTTGACGTCAGATAGGCCCTAGTAGGAATGAGAGTGTCACAGACACAGCTGAGATCATCACTGACCAATGCCTTGTCCCAGGGGAGCTCCCATCAGAGGGTCTCCTGCAGAATAAGCTTAACCTTGTGCTCAGCTCTGAGCCCAGGACAGCCAGGCTTCTTCCTGACTACTGCCTTGGAGCGTCCTAAGCTTAAACCATCTCAAGGGGACAACAGGAAGGACAGATGAGGGGGTAGGGTAGAGTCCACAGCCTTTTAGCAGTATGCTCTTTATCTAGAACCTGCTGCTGTTCAGTGGCCAGCAAGTACATGGCACTGAGGACTGAGACTGGGGGAGGGGTGGGAACTGCACCCTATTTGCTTCCCCAAGTTTCCAAAAGTCTCCTAGATGGAAAAGAGCATTGAGAAGTGAAAACTCTAGGGACTTCCCTGGTGGTCCAGTGGTTAAGACCCCACGTTCCCAATGCAGGGGGCTCAAGTTCCATCCCTGGTCAGGGAACTAGATCCTGCATGCTGCAACTAAAAGATCCCGCATGCTGCAACGGAGATCCTGCGTGCCACAACTAAGACCTGGAGCAACCAAATAAATAAACAAGTAAATATTGAAAACAAAAGAAAACAAAAAAACTCCAGCAGAAACCTTGTTGGAGACAGTGGGAAACCCTGTAGGACTAGTAAGAACAAATGGTCTGGACCCTGGAAAACAAGGGATCTGGGAGGTAAAATAAGGGCTGGAGGTTGGGAATAAAGGGTGGATGTGTTTGTTCAGGCCCAAGGAGAGGGCCTGAGACAGGAAGAAGTACCCCAGTGGGAAGGAGTGTCAGGATGGAAGGGGTGCTAGGGGCAGGAGGAAAGCTGAGCAGACTAGTGCCAGGGCAAAAAGGAAGAGAATTCTACTTACACAACAGGGTGATCAAAGAGATGGCACTAACTCATTCCCCTTCCTTGTGATGGCTCTGAGCTCTAGCCTGGGTCCTTCCTCTTCCCTTCCTGGGTTATCCAGGAGCCCTGAGCTGGGATGCAGTGACCTCAGTTCCAGCCCCTTCCCTTCTCCAGGTGAACCTCCCTCAGTATCTTTATTCATAAAACAAGGGACTTGGACTGGAGGTACTGCACTGTCCTCCCAGGATTCTAGAGGAGGAAGAGTATCTTTTTCCATTTTCCGAAGCTGACTGCTAGAGGAGGATTCCGACAGCTGTCCCAGAGGGATACCATGGAATTTCCCTTCTGCGACACTATAGCCACCCACCTTCTACTCTGCCACTGTCCATAGTGACTGATGGTTTTATTTTACATACAACTTGGGACGCGCCAGCCTCCTTTTCAATTGGTTAGTGTCTTGTGGTTTTCTCACCTTTCCACAATGGAAGATGGCTCAGGCCTGAGTGACACACGGACAGTCCCAGGGATCCACACTCAAACCTTGTACCCAAACTCTGGGCTCAGCTTTCCAGGTATAGAATTTTCCCCTAAAGAGTTATCCACAACTCCCTTTTCTTGACTCATGTAAGGAGTTCTGCCCCACTGCTGCCAGGTATACTGAACTTTACTTCATGGTCCCCATCTCTCTTTCCCGATGCCCTGACCAGGGTGCTCTTCTGAGGTGTACCATCTCCGGAACAGTGATCTGAGCCTGGCGGCCACACTCATGGCACACATCACAGAGGTCTCTGATGATGGGGACACCTGGGAGACTCCGAGAGGCACAGCTGCTCCAGCACTGCAATTTATAGTCCTGGATTAGTAACCCCTATCTCTCTTGACCCCTCTCAGGGCATTTTACAATCTAGCCTTCTCCACCTCTTGTGGATAAAGTGCTCCTGGATGCTTACAGTCCAGAACAAGGCTTCCTTCCCATCCATTCCCAGATCCCCTTTCTCCAGGTCCGCTCTAACTTTACTATATATGCTGCCCAAGCGAGCACTCCTGGTCCACTGCAGAGGAGGGGAGGCTCAGAATCTTCCACAGTCCAGTAGCTGGTGACAGGCCAGGACCGGCAAGAGATGGGGACCACGCTGCCTCCATCCAGGAGTGCAAACGGAGGGGCCTGGACCTTCCCTTGCCTCTCTCCTAAACACCCTTCTCAATTCCCGGCGAGGACTCCTCCCCCTCCACTTCCTCCTGGTCCCCCAGAGAGGGGGTGGGAGCGCCCGCACGCGGAAATAGAGGTGTTAGTCTAGACTGCGCAGTCAGCCTTAGTAATCGGTGGATAATGCCTGTCCCTGGTCTACCCCATGCCACTTAGCTGCTTCCCCTGGTTCAACCGGTCTGTGACAGAAACAGCAAGGCCTCAGCTCTCAGTACCGACGCGCTGAAAGCCCAACACACGGTTCCGAGGGCTGGCCCACGCTCACGGCAGGCAACTCGACCCAAGGGCTGCCCACAAGTTCTCGACCAGGCAACTTACTGGGGAGGAGCGGGGTCCCAGCGACCGCCCCCAGCCCGCTTCCCGCAACCCCCGGCCCCCACCTGATCCCGGCGCGGCCTGCGCGCCAGTGAGGTACGCGCTGTGAAGTACTGCTCGAGCTCTGAGTCCGAGTCCTCCTGGCTGCAGTAACCACTGCTTGTCGTGCTACTCCAGGTCATCTCGAAAGAGGGAGTCCCCGCGTCCGCCTCGCCCATCGCCGCGCCCGCCGGTTCCAGTGCGCCCGTAGCCTCCCACCACCGCCCCAGGCGCGTGTGCGCGTGCGCCGGAACCAGTGTCCGCGCCGCAACCGTTAACACTGAAACGTAGACAGCGCGTATCTAGCTCTCATCTCGTTGGATGACGAATGTCGAAGGGCGGGGCCACACGCGCCTCGCCTCCAGGAATGATCTCATCGCTCTGGCAGCTCAGCTCAGCTCCGCCTCGCAGGCCCCACCTCCCACAGGAAACTAGTTGGAATGTGTGCGCATGTGCACCAGCGTGGCCTCAAGACCGGATGCGGCTGTGGGAAAGTGCGGAAATTGTGCTAGCTCGGAGCCTCGGTGGCTCCGGGCGGTAAGGGCCGAGTCAGCACCACCGGCACCCCTTCGAGCCCGCGCGCAGAATTAGCTACTCTCTGCCGCCAGGAAGTCGGCTATCAGAACGTTCATTGCGCGTAGCGCCAGGCGGCCCTAGGGAACGCCTGCAGTGTGGCCCGCTCGTCAGCGCATACCTGCCTTGCCTGTAAGCTCCCCGGTCCCGCGCTCACCACATTCGTGTCCCGCTCCAGCGCCGGTTCCCAGCCCAGGTCCCGGGGTCCGCAGCAGTCTAGGCAGACGAGCGCGCGGCAACGGTAGTGGCAGGTGAACTTGCAATCTGCAGAGAGGGCTGGCCGTGAGGCGGAGGAACCCCAGCACCAGCTCGGAGAAGCGTCCCGAGGGCAGAAGCGAAGCCCCGGGGTGAAGGCCGTTGCTCGCGGTGTTCTGCATGATCGGCCTTTTTTCAGGCCCCGTTACCGCCCACTGCTACGCAGATCTTAGAGTTGGTCCCCCGGCGTCTTGAAACTGGCGGGAAGGCCTCAGGCGGTTAGGGATCCAGGCCTGCTCAACAGTTGCATTTCTAGAGCCTAGGGCAGAACTTCCCCCTTCCTCATCAGCGTCCCTCCCTCCGCCCACTTACTTGAAGGGAAAAAATTAAATACTTTTAACCCAGTGGCCCCCCTCTAGTTGTCATTTGTTTCTACTCCCCTCACACCAAAAACTTACCAACAGTGGTCTACAAACACTCTTAATTCCTCGCCTTCACCCTCTACCCATCCCGGTCAGGCTTGCCCCTCCCTCCAGGAAACTCCTGCGCACCGCCGAATCCGGCGGTCCCGTCTCCGTCTTCACCTCCTCAGCATCGTCTGATGCTTGCTCCCGGGGGCCCCCATTACCCCGGTTTTCCTCCCACCCCCCTGCAGCTCCTGCTCAGCTCCTTTAGTTCTGTTTCAACTTCTAGATCTAATGGTGGAGTGTCCGAGGCTCAGTTCTGATCGCTTCCCTTCTCTGTGTACGCTGACCTACCCCAGATCCAAGGCTTCCATCACTGACCTCCCCACTGAGATCAAATCCTATGTGTCACTATCTTCATTTGGATGTCTAATAAACATTTCAACCCAACATGCCCAGAATTTAACTCACTTTCCTACCCCTTTTAATTCTTCACTTTTCCTCACTCTTACCCTTGCCAGTGTTCCTCAGCTCACCAAAAGTCGCTACCATTCTCCCAGTTGAGGCAAAACAAAACCAAACCACCTCAACTCATCCTTGATTCCGCTCTTGTTTCTGCCTCTGACACACACCCAAATTGTCCTGTTTTTCATTTCCATGGCCACTTTATTTCTCCTTGGGAACACTGCTGTATCCGAGCCCTTGTTCATGCTTTGTGTTCTGTCACAACTCCCGTGCTTCTCCCAGCTGAATAAAGGACAAACTCCTGTACTAGATGAGAGGGTCTCCAGGCACACACAGGCTTGGGACACCTTCCTTAAGTTCCTAAATGGGCCAGAGCAGTGATTCTCAACCCAGGCTGCACATTAGAAGGATCTGTTTTTAAAAATTGCTGGTACACTCCCAGTGATTGAATTAGCAGGTCTGTGGTAGGGTCCAAGCATTGGAGGGCTGTAAAAGCATTCCAAGTGATTCTAGCTGGTATATAGCCAGTGGTAGAGCAACCTCTGCTTGCTGGTGATTCCTGGGAGGGCAGAAGCACCAGCTAGTGTGTGGCTGTGTTTCATGTTTTAGCACCTGGTTGACTGAACTTGCAATAGGTATCTGCTAAATACTCAAAACTCCTGCTTGCAGCGGGCCCACCCAAGGTTCTGACTTTTTCCAGGCCTTCTCCCATAGGTGAGTAAATTCCCTTCACGGCAAGGATTCTGCAGCAGGACTTGGCGAGTGAATCTTTGGGAAGGGACGGGTGTGGGAATATGAACTCAGAGACTGGTAGGCACAATGCCTTTCTCAAGAAGGGCCAAGGCACCCTTTAAAATTGAAAGCAGCACCTTGTTATTCACAGGCAACAGCCTCTGCCTATGTCCCAGACACAGGTGGAGCTTGGCAAGGTTATAAACCATCGGCCCGCACTCTCTTATGCTATGGGGTAAAGGTAACGGACCTTGTCCGTGGGAACTGAACCCGCCAACCCCCTCCGTCCCAACGGCCCTCAGCGACGGTGCTGCCCCTTGGCCACCCGTTTGTCTCCCGCCAGCGCACAGGGCCGCTACTCACGTGCGCACTGCAGGCCCTTGCGCACGACGCCCCAGATGAAGTCGCCACAGAGGTCGCACCATGTGTGCGTAGTGGGCCCCGCGGGCTGGAAGCGGTGGCCGCGGCCTGGGACCAGCTGCCTTGCGGCGTTGCGCGCTGTGCCCGGCGCGATGCGCAGCGCGTTGGCACGCTCAAGCCGGGTGCGGCCCGGGGCGGCGCACCGCGCGGGTGCCAGGTCCCGCAGCTCAATGAGCTCAGGCTCAGCGGACATGGCCCTGTCGGGCCAGGAGTCCCGCCGGCTCTGGGCTCAAGCGAGCGCGGGGCGGGCGGGGCAGCGGGGCGGGCCCCGATGCGGTGCCGCCCCCCGGGATTCAGGCAGAGCGGCGGGAGAGCGGAGGAGAGAGGCGCAATGGAAACCTGGGCGCCCGGGCTGTGTCGGCCCGCAGGCGGAGTGGGGCGGCGGGCTCAGCGAGGGGCTGCTCTCGCGGAGTCCCCGCCCTCCGTTTCCTATCCTCCCTTCATCTAGCGAGCAATTCCCCTCCCCCTAACAACCACGACGACCTCAAAGGGCCACGCGGAAACAGGCGTGTTTCTGGAAGCTAGCTTTACTGTACTGGAGGAAGAGGGTCCTCACATCCGATCCTTGCCCCCGGCCCAGGCCTCCTGCCCCAGCTTGCTGAGGCTGCACCCTAAGCCTACCCGCCGGATGGAGCAGGAAGTGGCGAGCGCTTTGCTGGGGGAGATGGGTCAGCAGCTCTTCCCGTCTGCTATCCTCACCACCTGGGAGGCTGGGGCGCTTGCAGAGGCCGGACTGAGATCCAGAGGTTCAGGGGCACGGGGTTGTATGGCATGGGTGCTCGGCCCTCAGCAGCTGCAGCCTTCACTTGGCTCTGTCACCCTGGGCTGCCGGGACACAAGCCTTTCCATGCTTCTCCCAGTGCTTGACTTGGCACTCCCTGCAGGCAAATGGGCCGGTGAGGATGCCGTGCTATGAGAGGTATGGCAGTGGGACTCAGGGGTCCAAGGTCCTAGGATACCCTCACCTGCTGCAATACCACTCATTCTGGCATCGTGAGCAGCGCTTGGAGGCCTCTGCATTGCAGTAGGCACAGCGGGGCTGCTCTGGAGCCACTGCCTCTAGCACGTCCAGTCTGTAGGTCTCCGCCCACCTGGGAAAAGGGTCAGGAGGACTTGGCTGGACCTGGTGGGTGGGTGGACGGGAGCAGCCCTACCCACATCCATGTCTTCTGCCTCCCTTCTACCCTTTCTGCCAGCTCAGCAGGCCTCACCTTCGTGCCTGCAGCCTCAGTTCCTGCTCCGAGGGGCTGAATACATGCCGCAGCTGATGCTTGGCAATAGCCTGCCACTTGCCTCTGTTCTCTCGCTCTAGCCGCTCCCAGATTTCTGGGATCTGCGGAAGAGAAGTGGAGAGTGGCAGGGAGGAGCTGGTAAAGTGGGCAGTGGTCCTGAACAACTAACTACCTAGTGCCTACCTGTTCCAACACCAGGTCCTTCTTAGGGGGCTGGGCTTCGGTCAAGGCCAGGTGGGCCAGGAAACCCTGCAGGTCTGCCAGGTTGGGCAGCTGGTCGAGCAGTGTGTCTGTGAGGAAGGCCCGAAGCTGCAAGAGTGTCCAGGGGAGGCCAGTGTGAAGCGGTGCTGGTCAGAGGGTCGAGGAACAAAGAGGGCCTGAGCTGGGCTGAGCTGAGGGTGCCAGTGGGACCCATGTCCTACTAGCTGCTGTGTCACCTGAGGCCCAAGGTGTGGAGAGAGGGCTGGGGCTGAGGTGAGTGGGCAAAAATAAACATCAAGGGAGGCATGGGGCAGTGCTGGGGCGATGGTGACTGGTGTGGGAGGAGTTCCCTACCTTGAGTAGCTGTCCTTTGGCAAAGCTTGTGAGGCAGTAGCGGGCCCGGGCCTCAGGGCTTAGCAGCAGATTGTACAGGGCGATCCACACCTGCCCATCCAACTTGCTCAGCTTTTGTTGCTCCGAGGGGGACACTGTCTGCCAACGGCCGCTCTCAAATTGCTGCAGCTTGCCTGCGGAGAGGAACCAGCATACTGTGTGCAGGCGTTGCATGCTTTGTGAGTGAGCCAGCTGTGCGGGCTAGGGACTGACCACTGTCTGGGCACAGAATGTGCCCATGCTGGGGCGCTGCTCACTTCAGAGCAGGGTGAGTCCTCAGTGGTAGACACACAGGCCCTGCCTGCTGCAGAGTCCAGGTCTAGGCCCACTTTGGGTGAGGCATCCTGGTATTCTCTGTGGTCAAGGGGGCAAAGTTTTCTGCCTGTGTGCAAGCTGCCCACCCCATCAATCCTGGAGGATGTCCTGGAAGCAGTGAACTGGGGCTTAGGCAGGTGGAGGAGGACCTTACCGCCTTCCTGCCGGCTCCAGGGACTGTGCTCCAGCAGTTCCACCAGGAGACAGGGCAGATTGTGGGTGCTGAGCATGCGGCTCAAGGTGCTCAGGGAAAGGCTAGGGACGTGGATGGAGAGGTGAGCTGAGGCTACAGGCCCAGGCTACCAGCCCTCCACTGCAGGCCCCAGCTTAGCAGGACAGCCCACCTGTCCATACAGTCTGTGATGTAGCGCAGCACTGAGAGGGCCTTTAGTGCGATCTCAAATTCCATCAGCTCTGCCTGCTTCTGCAGCTCCTGGGGTGGGGCACATGGTGTTCAAGCTAGGGGAGCCTGGGTCTAGCCCTTGCCAACCCCCGGAAACCTCAGCCCACCTGCATGGGGGTGCCATACTGGGACTCCTCCTCCTCAGGGGGGCCACCATGGCCACTCTGGGCGACCAACAGAGTCAGTTTGCGGTGGCAGTAGTCCACCAGGTCCAAGATGGTGTCCCCTGCTGACTCACACACCTCCTGAGGGGCAGGTGGAGGGGAAACATTCTGCCTCTGATGCCCTTCCCAAACAGACACAACCCCCCTTGCTGCCAGACCCCGGCCTAGGCTAGCCAATGGGCAGGGCTGGTGCCTCACCTTGTGGAAGAATACTGTCTCCAGGAGGTTGATGATGGAGGCCTCATGGTGTAACTGTCAGATAAAGAGGAGGACAGGGCCCTGGGCTGCTGAGAGAGGGATAGGGGCTACCAGCTACTCTCTCTAGTCCAGGGCCCTCTGAAGGGGTGGGAAGGGGTATGAACCGATGGCTCACCACCATGTAAATGGGAAAAGTGTTTGGGGGCTTGAAGTCTTCCAGCCTGCACAGCACAGGGAACACCTTCTGCTTCCACATCTCCACTGCAATCAGCTCCACCACCAGCGTCGGGATCTTTGGGAGGGGAAGGACAGGGATGAGGTGGGCCTACTTAGCCTGGCAACCCTCCCATCTCTGGCTCAGCCCAGCCCAGCCCTCCTCAAACTCCCCTGGGCTCCAGACTCTCCTCTGCTCCATGAATTCCTTCCCGATCTCTCTCCTGCACCTTAGACCTTCATTTCCAGCAGCCTCCGACATCTCTGTGGGGGCATTCCCCAAGCTTCCTATTACTGGCCCTTGCCTTGTCCCCAGGCTGCCATGCTCCCCCTGCACCTGAGCCCTTGTCAGGTCCTCCCCCATTCAAGTGTACCTCTCAGGCCAGCCCTCCTGCTCATTCCCTCTCTTGTCCCTGTCCTTTCACTCTTTTTTTTTTTTTTTTTTTTTTTTTGCGGCTCGCGGGCCTTTCACTGTTGTGGCCTCTCCCATTGCGGAGCACAGGCTCCGGACGCGCAGGCTCAGCGGCCATGGCTCACGGGCCTAGCCGCTCCGCGGCATGTGGGATCTTCCCAAACCGGGGCACGAACCCGTGTCCCCTGCATCGGCAGGCGGACTCTCAACCACTGCGCCACCAGGGAAGCCCTTGGCCTCACTCTTATTCAGGGCCCTTCACAGTGCCCTATTCCTACCTCACACCCCAGTAGGGCGCTCCACCTTTTCCTTGCAGAGGAATCTTTCTGTCAAGTGATATTTCAGGTCATCTACTGGTGCCACCTCCTGGCTCACATTCCAGTTAAGCCAATCCCTGGTTTCTAACTCCCTCTCTCTCATGTTGGGAAGGTTGCCTTCTTCTATGCCAAAGTCCCACCCCACTTTAGTGGGTGCCCCCCTCTAGCCCGACAGTCTATTCAGTAATGCCTTTAGAACTTGGGCCCTCCCCCTACAGCCTAGGCTGTTCTAGGATCCAGGATTATCTCCCTAATCAACTCACATCCTACACCCCACCTGGCATGCCAGGGTCCTGTCCCATAGGGCTGCAAAATCAAATGTGTAACACACTTTTCCTTTTCCTTTGGGGAGGACAGGGGTGCCAGCCAGAGGGAAGTGCAGGCACCCAGGGTGTTCCTGAGGGGTAGACTGGTGGGGATGGGGGGTGGTGAGAAGACAGGAACCCTGCCTGTGACTCCAACCTACCTTCCCATGGGTGACCAGCAGCTCCTGGATGGGCTCGCCCTGGCTGGCCGTGGCATCAAGGATAGCCTGCATGTTCAGCTTCTCGAGATTCTCGTGCTGCTGGTTCCACCTGCCCAGACAGGGTGTGTGTGCATGTGGGTGCACATGTGTGCAGTAGGAGTGGGTGTGGGGGCTGGGTCCTACTGAAGCCTAACCGGGGTCCAAGGTGGCTCAGGACCATATAACCCTGTCTCGGAGAGCTTTACCTCCCCACCGAGGGGCCCCTCCACGCCGGGCAACCCCTCCCCCCAATGTCAGGCCCACACTCCTCCACTCAAGGACTCTGACCCCATGACTCCACCTGACCCCGGATCCAGCTGTCTCACCCTCCGGAGCCCATCTCGCGCAGCTGGAAGCTGCGCAGTCCCCGCACTAGCACGTCAGCCTCCCCCGGCAGCAGCAACTCCAGGTCGCCCATGTCGGCTCAAGGGACAGGAAGCGGGAAGGTGGGGTTCGGCTGACCGCGAGCAGCGGCCTGCGCTGAGATGTGGATGCTGACACGCTTGGGGACCACGGTCTCCTGCGGGCCCGAAGTCTGGGGCCCTACAGTTGTAAAGCGGTTGCGGAGCGTGAGTCCTCGCCGCCATGGAAACGGTTAGCTCAACGCCTGCGCACTGCGGCCTGGGTCCCGCCCCTGCTGGCGGCCCGCGCTGGGTCCCGTCACGCCAGCGTCTGCCTGCTTGCCAGGCTACGGGTGGCAACCCTCCTTAGATTCCTGGAGCTTTCTCCCTCACAACTGGCTGCGGCTCACGGGTCTCCCTGAGTTACAGACTCTTGCGTTCTAGCTTCCTCCTCGGATGGACGTCAAGTCGGCCCGCCCCCCACCAGCTCTCCCTGTAGCTGCTCCCTCTCCGCCCACACGGATGCTCCTCTCCGTGGCCTCCTCGCTCCAGTATTCCTCGCGCGCAGCTCCACCTTGTTGGCTCTACACCCGAAATACTGCGCAGGGCTCACAGCTTCTCTCCATCCTAGGCCAGGCTGCCATCACCTCTCATGAGGTAACTACTGTGGTCTTTTTACTGGACCCATTTCCACCCTTGACCTTCCTGAGTAGCCAGGAGTCTTTTTTTTTTTTTTTGGCCACGCCACGTGGCATGTAGGATATTAGCTCCCCGACCAGGGATTGAACCTCGGCCCTCGGCAGTGAGAGCCCTAAGTCCTAACCATTGGACTGCCAGGGAATTCCCACCAGGAGTCTTTTAAAGGTGTATATGAGACATTACTTCCTCACATGAGTGTGAATCTGGCTGCCTCTGGCCCTCAAAATACTATGTCCAAAGCAGCTTACCAGCAACTCTGCAGAATCAGGCTCTTGTCCCCTCTCCTACCTCGGGACTTCATTTCTTCCCCCCTCCCCCTTGTCTTCTACAATATGTTCCAGCCCCACGGGCTTCCCTTGGCTTCCTCATACATCCTAAAGTGGCTTTTGCTTCAGGGCTTTTGCGCCTGTTACCTCTGTCTGGAATACTCTTCCTCCTTCAGAGTTCAATTTAAGTCAGTTCAGCTAGGCCTTCCTTGAGAATCTGATGCAGAGCAGCCTCAGCTCCCATCCCAACTCACTTTTCATCTCAGCTTCCCCATTGATTCTTTCTGGCTATTTATTTCAGTTTATGATTAGCAGGCACTTTTACATGCCCATTGTTGGTTCTGGCCACCAGATGGTGCTCCAGGGCGTCGGACCATGGCTATTTCTTTCACTGCGAGTTCTCTCTGGTGGCTGACTCAGAGGCAGTATTCAATAAAGGCAGGTTGAAATGGATGACTTTATTTATAGAAATGAGGGTTAACTTTGAGACAGTAATGGACTAGTTTGTAGGTCTAGTCCTCATGCACCAGGCAGGGCTTAGGAGGAGAGAATAGCCATAGCTGTGTGCCTGGTCCAGCCCCCACCAGCCTCACTTCCAGCAGATGATGATGTTGGGGTCATTTTCCAGCCGTTCATCCAGCTCTTGGTAGCTCATGCCTGGGTGGTGTGGTGGAG
This sequence comes from Pseudorca crassidens, assembly GCF_039906515.1. NCBI lineage: Eukaryota > Metazoa > Chordata > Mammalia > Artiodactyla > Delphinidae > Pseudorca > Pseudorca crassidens. The sequence continues at coordinate 69,632,955 of NC_090305.1, forward strand.
GTGAGGTCAGAAGCCTTGGCCTGGCCACCCTGCCTTGACCCCACCTCAGTGGTCCTGCCTGCCTCTACCTGTCTTGCAGCAGATCTCATCGTAACTGTGGCAGCCTGTGTAAAGCCTGGCAGGGTGGCTCCGCTCCTCCCGAGACACCCGCACGGGATACTTCTGTAGTCGCCGGATGAGGTTCTTCATAAGCCCGAACTGGATCAGCTTCCTGGGGTGAGGGTTGAGGAAGAAAGGGGTGATGCTCTGGCCAGGCCTCCTTCTAGCCAGGCCAGTCTCCCCTCCAGTTTTGTTTCAGTGACCAGACTGGACTTCAAACCCATCACCTCCAGGAAGCCTTCCTGGAGTAGCAGTGCCACATGATTCTGCTCATCAGGAATCTCCTGCTTTCTCTCTGACCCAGGGCTCGGGAGAGACACAGAGAGTGTACCTGCCCTCAGGCAAACCTTCCATGCCCCAGGGGATCCCCCTCTGACCGTTCATCAACGTGCTGCAGCTGTTGGGGATGGCGGCCAATGAGATCTCTCACAGTAGTGCCAGGGCTCAGGCTGCAGTACAGCTGGAACACATCCCGGAGACTGGCCCTCTTGTGCCCTGTAGGCATCAGGGATCAGCTCTCCAGGTGGCCCTGCCCTCCCTGAGATGGCCTCCCCCAGAGCCTGCTAATACCTTGCTTGGTCACGTAGGATAGACACGCCTCCTGCAGGGACTTGTCATCTACTAGGTCCTGGACCTTGGGCGTCGGGCAGTACACATTGGAGTACTGGAGGGTACCAGGAGGCACAGGGGCCTGAGTGAGGGGCTTGGAAGTCTGACACAGCCCCAATTGGGCTCAGCCACATGATCCATTCTCCATTTAATCAGACCCCAGACACACCTACCTGGAGGATGGACACCAGTGTCACAACGCCGTAGTACCTGGGGGAGATAGCTGTGCTCAGCTTCTGAGGGCCATGCCTTCCCAGCTCCCACACTCAGGGCCCCTGGGCTCTTCCTGACTGGCGACCCTGTCCTGAGTGTCACTGTTCCCCACTCACAGCAGGTTCTGGATGGCGATGCGCACTAGGTTGAGCTCCACGTCTGCCTCGGCTGAGATCTTCTGGACGTGGCGGAAACCATCAATGTAGGGCAGGATCTGGGCAGGGAAGAGCAGGGTAAGTAGGGGTGGGATGAGGCCAGGGCTGTGGCCAGCCGCAGGTCATGATAGCCAGGGAGGGCTAGCATACCTGTTGTGTGGTGAGGTCCCACTGTGAGTTGAAAAAATCCTCCTTGTCTTTGGTAAAGACAGGCACATCATACTCCTGGGCCACAGGAGGGTCAGGCCGCTGCTCAATGACCTTCAAGTGGATGGTGTTAGACTCATCTGCAGGGAACCCCACCCATATCCTCAGTGCCATCTATTCCAAGAGGCCATCAATTACCATCCAGTCCTCCCAGCCACCCTTGAGGCAGGCAGGTGACTCTGGGTAGGGCCATCTTCCCCTTTTATGGAGCAACAGACTGAGGTCCATACAGGGGAAGGAACACGCCCAAGGAGCAGAGCTAGAGAGCTCTACTGGCCTCCCCCTCTCCAGCCCCATCACGCACTGGGCCCTGGACATCATCAGCTCAGCTCATGGCTATTTCCTGGCCACCAATTTGTTCACGAGTCTTGTCCTTGACTGGGCTCACCTTCCCCTGACACTTCCCCATCCCTCCTTGACCCCTCTGCTGTCCTTACAGAGGCTGGGCCATACCGATGGGCAGAGTGCACCGGCCTGAGGCATTTAGCTCCTCCAGCAAGATGGTCATGATGGGCACCAACTTCTGTTTGCTCTCCTCCGTGGACACGAAGCTGCTCTCTAGCTGGATGGAGCATGGACAGCATGGTGGGCACACCCCAGGACCCTTGGCTGGCATCCTACTCTGGAAGGTTCCCGGGTCTGGAGGGCTTTGGAGACATGCGAACACCTTCCCTAACTCTGCCTGCCCATCCACCCAAGCCCATCCACCCAAGCCCATCGTGTTGCATACTTCCAGTGTGGTCAGGTAGCCAGCCAGCTTTTTGACGATGGGCTCAAGGGCACAAGTCTTGGCCTGGGCATCACACACGAAGCCTAGGTTGAAGAGCAGGGCATTGCGGCTGTACTTCTTGTGCTCGATGCACACGGGGCAGCCAATCAGTTTCTTCTCCATGGCTGTGCTGGACGAGGGGAACAGATGGGAACACAGTCAGGCTCCTCTCACCCCCAAGTCTTTCCACTCCTCCTGGGAACCCTCCCAACCCCCCAGCTAGGGCCTCACACAGTGATGAGCTTATTCTGCAGCTCTGGCTTGGTGATGATGTACACCTGGACGGTGTCAAACAGCTCCCGGGAGATGAAGTCCTCGGGGACCTGTGGAAGGGAGTGCCAAGAATCCCCTTAGTGGACCTTATAACTAGGTGGAATACACAGGGTGAGCCCCAAGACCTAATCCCTCTTCTCCAGGGTTTCTCCTCTCTCCCATCCACCCAGGCCCACTCTTTTGTGTTTCCAAACACACATTATGTTCTCACCTACCTCCTGGCTTTTGCATACGCTGTACCCTCCACCTGGCACACTCCTGCCTCACCTAAATTCCGATGCATCCAGGGATACTAGTGGATCACCACTCACACCTCTCGTAGAACCTGGCACCTCCCCTGGGCCCCCACATCCCGATTTCCCACAATCACTGCCTATGTGAATGTTTGTTTGCCTTGCCACACCGGGAGCCTGGGACTGGGTCTGAATATACTCTTGGTTCACGATTTTCCGCGAATGAAGGGGTGGCGTGCCTGCGTGCAGCACGGGGCACTGGGTTCCACCGCTTCCAGGCATCTGGCTGAACTCCCCCGAGCGTCCCTCTACCTTGCCTCCCATGCCCCGCGAGCCCGGATGGCACCTGATAGGTGATCTTCGGTCCCAGCGTGGGGTGGAACTCGCTGAAGAATATGCATTCGATGCGGCAGCTACTGCCCATGGCGCTAGTGGGGCCGGGGTCCGTAGCTGGCGCCACTGTCCCTGGGAGCACCTGTCAGAAACAGCCCGGAGGTTTGGGCTGCCTGGTCAAGCACGCCTGCGCACTGAACACCCGTGAGGCCATCTGCTCAACAGCGCCTGTGCAGCGCGACTCAGCCGTGTGGCTGCGGGGTACTGTCCCAGGAAGTCCCGGATGGATAGGCGTCGCACCCGGAAGTTAAGAGGCTCCGCGACGGAGCGGCAGGGCGCGCGGCAGAGCCCCGAGTAACCCACTTTCTCGGGAGGGAACCACCTCGTCAGGTCGGCGCTGCGGGTGAGGCAGGCGAATCCCTAGCGTGTAGGGGAAGCAGGCCAGCGGCAAGTGGGGAGGCTGTGCGCAAAGGGACTCAGGCCATAATTTCGACGCAACTGGGAACTACAATTCCCGTAGCGCTTCACGCCCTTCCAGCAGGCGCTCCCGCCCGGCGACGGCGTGGTGCACGCTGGGATTTGTAGTCTATTACACGGCCTTGCCTATATTACCTGGAAGGTGGGCCAGTCAGTGATCAGTGCCAATTCAGATGCGGGTACACGCTGACAGGCCACCAGTCCTCGACTATTCCTGGTGCCTGCCTTAGTACTGTCCCTGCCTACCTTAACTTTTTGGAAGAGAGTGGCATTCCTGCCCCGCAACCCTTGCTCCAGTGAAAGGAGTGGACAGCGGGCACCAGAGACCCTTGCTCACTCTGCTATGCTTTCAGGCTACAGCCGGCCTGGTTGACCATGGCCCTTTCTGTGGAGACCGAGTCGCACATATACCGAGCTCTGCGCACTGCATCTGGGGCTGCTGCCCACATTCTGGCACTGGGCTTCACCATCTTTGTGGCTGTACTTGCCAGGCCTGGCTCCAGTAAGTAGAATTCATAATTGACTTTTGGGAAGGAAAGTGTCACTTTTCCTGGGGAGCAGGGGCAATAGTAAGCCTTGGATCTGACTCCTGGGAAAGGCCTGGTTGGCTGAGGGACATGCTATGCTGGAGGAATAAGTGGGGTGGAATAGATGAGAGTTGGGGCTCTGCCAGCTTGGCCAGGTCCCATAGAGTACCTGGCTTCTCTTGTCTTGGTGCTCCACTTAGCTGCCTCTTGCAAAGTGCAGGGGGAAGGAGGGAGGACTGCCAGAGGAGTGGCAAAGCATGGCTTCTGATCCAGGGAGGGTCCAGGAAGAGACGATAGGTATGGGGTCAGTTTGTTGCAGCAAGAAGGGGCTTGCATTTTGGCAGCACCTCCTTGGGCGATGAGCTACTCATACTCCTCAGCCCGTGGGGATTGGCGTGGCTGGGTTCTTCTTGCTTCAGCTTCACGAGGCTTCCTCTTCTCATTCCAGGTCTCTTCTCCTGGCACCCTGTGCTTATGTCTCTGGCTGTAAGTAGTGGGCCTGTCCAGCTCTTAGGGATGGGAGGGAGCATAGCTATGGGTGGTGGTCTTAGCGCCCTCTAAACGTTAATGAACACTTAATATCTGTTTGGAGTAATGGGATGTGGGGTTAGATGCACTGTATGCTCCAACTCCTGCCTATAGTTTATATCCCACGCTTGAACTAGAGTATTCGAGATGCAGGGCAAATGGGTTTGTCTAAGCACAAAATGAGGCTTCGTCCACCTCCAGGCAGGAGGCTTAGAATATGCATTTGGGTATACCTGTGTCCCTTTTCACCTTAATTTATAGTGATGCACCTAATTTTCCTGAAACAGTGCACCCATGTGGCCAACTCTTGCCAAGAAATTGTATCCAGTCCTGTGTCAGAAAAACAAAGCTTGTGAATCATTTATAACTGCCACATCTCAAACCTTGTGTTTGCTGGGTAGCACAGCAGAGATGACATTTCAGAATAGCAGCTAGAAGCAGTGTGGAGAGGTACCTCCTGCTGGTTACTCAGAGCAGATGTTCTGTCCCAGATGGAATTCTCCACTCTTGTGCCACCAAATAGATACTCGTTAGTGGGGAGAGAATGAAGCGGAATCTGCCCACACTAGCTGGCAGCTTAGGTTATATCTAAAGCTTTCTTCCCTTCTGCTGGGCAGCACTCTCATTTAGTGTCCCATCCCTGTCTCCCCAGTTCTCTTTCCTGATGACCGAGGCACTGCTGGTGTTCTCTCCTGAGAGTTCGCTGCTGCGCTCCCTCTCGCGGAAGGGCCGAGCACGCTGCCACTGGGTTCTGCAGCTGCTAGCCCTGCTGTGTGCACTGCTGGGCCTGGGCCTTGTCATCCTTCACAAGGAACAGCTTGGCAAAGCCCACCTGGCCACGTGGCATGGGCGGGCAGGGCTGCTAGCTGTGCTGTGGGCAGGGCTGCAGTGCTCAGGTGGGGTGGGGCTGCTCTACCCCAAATTGCTGCCTCGATGGCCCCTGGCCAAGCTCAAGCTGTACCATGCCACTTCTGGGTTGGTGGGCTACCTTCTGGGTAGTGCCAGCCTCTTGTTGGGCATGTGCTCACTCTGGTTCACTGCCACAGTCACTGGTGGGGTCTGGTACCTGGCTGTGCTATGCCCTGTCGTTACCAGCTTGGTCATTATGAACCAGGTGAGCAACGCCTACCTGTACCGCAAGAGGATCCAGCCATGAGCTTTTCCCAGAACTAGGGGAAGCCTGGATTTGCCCCTCAGTGTGGTAGCCGGGGCTGAGACCTCCTGGACTCTCTCAGTTGACTCGGTCACGGGACACCTCAGGCCCTGGTGCGGTCACGGGTAGCCGGAGTCCTTTGTGTGACACTATTACTTGCTCCTCATGCTGGAGTACCTCTCCTTTCCTTCTTTTTCTGCCATCCCAGAGGAGTTTATGGATCATGTGTCTGGATGAAGTTGGGTTTCAAGACTGCCCCCTGCCCACAGCAACTCAACTTGTGCTGGTATGTCCAGAAATGAGATAAGAGAAAAAAGTAAAATAAAATTTTAAGAGACTGAAGGGACTTTCCCGGTGGTCTGGTGGTTAAGACTCCGCACTTCCAATGCAGGGGGCGTGGGTTTGATCCCACGTGCCGTGAGGCGCGGCCAAATATATATATATATATTAAGACTGAAAAGACTGGATGGGAGGAACAGTCCAAAGCTGGGGATAGTTCTTGCTAATGCCATCAGCATGAAAAAATGGGCAGCTGGGCAAGATGGGGACCCGTCCCTGGCTGCTCACTGAGGGGCTAAAGCTCTCTTGGCACACTAGCCCCCCGGATCTGGCTAAGCACCCCATGCCACTCAGGGCCCTAGCAGGCCCGAGGGCTGTAGCTGTGAATGGTGCGGCTGTGTGTATTTCAGTCTCCCAGCTGCTCATATGTTGGAGTTTCTAGACTGTGGTGGTCAAATCTGGGCAATGACAGGATGGGAACTGGGGATGGGCTGCCTCCCTAGATGCCAGGCCCTGAGCACTCTGTCTTGGAGGTGAGTCATGGATAAGAACAACTCCTTATGATAGAGAGGCGCTTAATTATCAGGTCCTCCAGGCAGGGCCTCCTTCACCAGGTAGTGCAGGGAGGCAGAAAGTAAGTAAGAGCCTGAGGTGACAGCTCTGGGAAGACTGCTTGACAGTGGGCATGTGGTGGTGAGGCAAGGGGGAGTGTGATGGGGGGAAGGGGATGAGGGCAATGGGCTTTTTATCCAGCTGGAGTAGCTTTGGTGACCAAGCCCTTGAACCTAGAGTTAAGTCCCTGTCTAACTCTGCAGTTGAGCATGATGAGGGGGCTGCACAAGGTGGTCTAACAGAGCCCAGGAGCCATACCTCAAAGAACTGCTTTATTGATACTGCGAGGCTGGGCTTGGCTGCCCACTCAAGTGGTCCTGTAGAAAATACCTGGGAGCTGTGACTGTTCTGGCCCAGAAGCAGCTATGGCCACAGCAGAGGGAATCAGAAATCTTGACATGAATGTAGTCTCTTTGTGGGCGGGCAGGGATGTACAGCCCTGCACTGGCTCCTGCACTGGCTGGACCCCCAGAATGTTTTTGGCAAATCCTTGCCTTGGCTCAGGGCTCTCGGCAACCAGTATCAGGTGTGAGGGTTGGCTTAGGAGCCATGGCACCAGTGCCCCTGCAGCCACTTGCTTGAGGCTGCTTGCTGAGGTACAGTCTTACCTCAGATGGCCTGGGCTGGCTGTGCTTCAGAGGCCCCATGCCTGGCATAGTGGTTGTCTGGAGTTGGAACCAGGTAGCAAGAATCCTGGGTAGTGTTGGCGAGAAATAGCAGAAGTCTGTGGCAACCCCCAGCAGGCCTTCTTCCCTCTCCTCAGAGCAGTCAGTGCCCTGGAGTAGCTGAGAGTGTGTCAAGGGGGGCTTGGGAGAAGAGGTGCTACACTCAAGGTGGTCTAGAGTTACAGCTTCGGGGGAGCTGCCTCAAAGGTGATCAGGCTGGATTCTGGGACAGGCCCCTTCCCTGGGAGCGTGGGGGCCTTGTCTGACGGCAGGGGGCTATCCACCTTGGCCCCAGCCTCCTCTTCATCGTCTTCCATGCTGGGCCAGACGGACTGGTCCTCCACTCGCTTCAACCGCTCGTTGAGGGCCTTCAGAGCCAGTTGCCTGGGGCCAGAGGAAAGATGACAGGTCACTCAGGATCTGAACTTGGCTCATGCCCTGCACTCTCTCCCCCAGGAAACTGACATGCCGTACTGCTCACACTCCTCTCTCAGAACCCTATGGGTTCTCCTTCCCCATACAGGGCCCAGGGCTCCACAGGGATTGGATTAGGGCACACTCTGCCATCAGAATGAGGACCCAAAGGCTGTAGGGCCTTCCTTCCATAGCTGGGGCACCTCCAGGCTGAGAAGGCCAGCTGGGTGCCTGCCAGCCTGCCCACAGGCCAGCCCCAGGAATGGTTCTGAGGATGGTGCCTAAGGTTGGGCAAAGCTGGTGTCCCTGGGCAGACAGGTGGAAGGGCAAGTCCCTGGACATGTGAGTTTCTGCTAGGCACTGGCATCACATTCAAGGCATTACTTCTCCCCCCTCTCCTTGTTAGGAGTATTTTGAGCCTCCTGGCAAGGGTCTGTGGGGAAGTTTGGAACTCAAGCACCTGCCTTGGCTCTCAGCCTGGGAAGCAGGGCCAACCTGGGTCAGCTCACCCCTCCTAACTGACTCTAATATTCTCCTTCCGAGAAGAATCTCCAAACCCACCAGGACCTGTGTTAGAGCAGGAACACACAGCGTCCTAGCAGAAGGAGAGGAAGGAGAAACAATCCATGTGGGTAGGGCACAGGCCAGAGCCTACTGGTTTCACTGGGCAGACCCCTGGAGACCCCACTCTGCAGGGAGGTGGGAAAGTTCGCTAGAAGAAAGTATATACGTGCACTTGGGACCCTGCCCACCAGGAGTTGGGATGCCCATGCTGCCAGGTAACACTTCTACTAGTGGTCACTGTGGACCCCTGATGCCTCCAAGTCTGTGCCACCAGCATGGGGGACCTGTATAGCCTTCCATGTTCCAGCAGAAAACCAAAATCTCCACCATGCCAGGGAACATGACGAGAGGGACAACAACAACATAGGCACAGAAAGCCCCAGCACACTTCCACCCTATCCTCCAGCCTGGCACCATGGCAACTTGGCACACACAGGATGCTGCGACCCAGGCTCCCATTCTGGAGACTGCCTTGTCAATTCTGTTTAAAGCCTGCCAAGGTAGAGAGATGGTGGCATGCTAATCACTCCCTCACAAGGGTCAAAGGTAGGAACCCCTGCCTCCCACTATCACTAGCTCTTTGGGTCAGGGAATGGCATGCAGCAAGATGTCAAACTGGTTGGTGGAGTAACCCCCATCCCCAAGCAAGGTAACAACCACAAGACTATGCCAAGAACCCACTTCCTGACACCCCCCACCCCAATCTGCCTCCACCTGTCCATTTTCTTGGGGCTGCGTAGAGGTTTTTCGAATGTTCAGCCAACCCTAACAATCCCAGATCTCCACTGGGGGAGGGGCCACCACTGTGGCCTGGGATCACCTGAACAGCTCTGAGGACAGCTCAGTTTCTACCAGGCCCAGCCCTCCTGACCGCATCGCCTCCACTGGATAAGGTTAATAGAGACCTCGGTCTTTAGGATTCATCAGCCACAGAGACAAAAACTGTAGAGCCCACAATTAAGCTCTGCAGCATGCCGTGTGTACTTTTCAACACCTGCCACCTTGGACCATAGTAATCTGTGGCCTTCCCCAGCTGGAAACTCCTTCAAGAAAGGGGTGTGGCCCACACTCCACAGCCCCAGTGGAGAGTAGGCACAGGGACAACTCCAGCTGAATTCATAAAGCTGCCTGCTAAGAACTCATTACACAGGTGAGCAAAAACAGAAGGCTTTGACAAATGCAGACAGTATGAACAGAGCCTGCTCTAAATTTCACTACTCAAGTAACTGCATCAAAAAAAACACTCAAAAATAATGTTGAGGGGGCTTCTGGTGGCGCAGTGGTTACGAATCCGCCTGCCAATGCAGGGGACACGGGTTCGATCCCTGGCCAGGGAGGATCCCACATGCTGTGGAGCAACTAAGCCCGTGCGCCACAACTACTGAGCCTGTGCTCTAGAGCCCACGAGCCACAACTACTGAAGCCCATGCGCCTAGAGCCTGTGCTCTGTAACAAGAGAAGCCCGCGCACTGCAATGAAGAGTAGCCCCCGCTCGCCGCAGCTACAGAAAGCCCGCGCAAAGCAATGAAGACCCGACGCAGCCAAAAATAATAAATAAAATTAAAAAAAAAAAAAAAGAATAATGTTGGAAACAGAGCTGTGACCACTCTGGTAAGTCCACAGACCTGGGAGAGACAGAAAGAGATGGATTAAAAAAGATCTGTCCTGCCCTGGCCAAGGTGCATTCAGTGAATAATTCAGTTGGGATTCCTGATGGTGCAGATGGCTTGGTTTACAGATAATGAAAAGGTTGTCTCCACTTCCTGGTGTGGTCAGCAGGCTCCCTCGGTGGGTCATGTGGCTGTCCCCTGGGTTTGGTGACACATGCCTGCCAGAGTAGGCGGGGGTGGTGGGGGTGAGGGGGTGTGTCTAAGTCTAGTTATACCCCAGGCTTCCCTCTCAATAAATAAGCGGCAGAGAAGCACAACATCTGAATTAAGGCTCAGGAAGAGGGTGTAGTCCAGCGTTTGGAAACTAGGGTGGCCCAGACCATCTCTTAAGGATCCCATGTTTCCTTCTCTGTCCCTCTCTCACAGGGGAAGAAGGACCAGCAGGTTGTTTCTGGCTCCCACAGGACCAGTGTCTAGGATTTGGAGATTCTGAGACAAGGCCAGGGTTACGTGTACCTGGCTCTCCATTTGCCCCTCACACAGCTCAAAAGGAAGCAGGGCATTTCTTGAAACTTAAGCGGCCTGAGTGGTGAGAAAGGCCACTTTTACTCCCTAATTTTGGAAAGCACCTCCTGCAGCCCAGACACTTAAATGCTGAGCTCCAGGCCACAAGCTGGCTTTTCTCTTTCTGAATCCGCCCCAACATCTGACTGTAGGCTGCCAGCCTACATACAGCAAGCACCTCAACAGATGGAATGTGACTTGATTAATAATACTATCCTAGCTCGACAAGGTTTTGTAAGATTCCACAGTACCTTCTCCGCTCTGCGTCTTGAGGGTCTGTGCCTGGGAGGCTGATGGTGATGGAGGATGGGGCACCCACATCATAGCGCTTCACTGTCTTCTGGCATATCTTTACCTTCACCAGGAGGCCATGCACCAAGTTCGCCAACAGCCCCACCACAGGCTGCAGGATCTCAGGGAAGAAGGTGGCAAAGGCAAAGTGGTCGGCCATGTCGCCTCGGCCTCGGCTATGGCGCTGGTAGAAGCGAAGATACACCCAACTGGAGATCAGCCCAAAGCCATAGGAGGCCAGCGCTGGGCTCTGGAGCAGTGTGGCCAGCCGCAGCAGCAGCAGCAGCCCCAAAAGCAGCATGGGCACCACACTGACACGCACCTGAGGCACTCGCAGGACCACACAGTCCCCCATGGTTTGCTTGAGTGCCACCAGGACACCACCTAGGAAGCCCAGGGCGCCGTGGATGCGGACAGTGAAAAGGTACACCAAGTTGAAGGAAGCCATGTAGGTGAGGAGGTAGGCGAAGGCCCCCAGTAGCCCCACAGACACGTTCACCACTGAGAAGAAGATGAGCAGCTCCAAGGCCCCCCAGAGGGGCTCCAGCAAACGTCCAGCCACCACCACTGTGGCCAGGCTGATGGCCACATCCCACACATGCTGTTCCATCAGCCCATGGGTGGCCAGGGTCCAGATCCAGAAGTTGGGTGGAAAGAGGTAGCCTGGGGTGACCGCCAGGCAGCCCGTGTCCACGGCGAAGGACAGCAGGTAGAGGAATAGTACCGCAGCGCACAGAGCCTTCACCACCACGCTGGCGCTGGACAGGATGGCCCCCAAGTGTTGGCGGGCGCCCGGTAGGGCGCGCTGCATCTTCCTGGCGGGCGTCGGCCTTAGGAAAGGGTTTAGTGGGCTAGGGGCCTCCCCGGGGCCTCGTCCCAGTCCGGCCCCGACGGGAGGCCCGGGTCCGACCTAGTCACTGGCCTATGGCCCCGGTGAAAGGTCCACTTCCGGTCGGGTCGACTCCGGTCCCAAAGGGCAGAGCCGGGCCTGGTCGCGGGGCCAGGGCCTAGGCCCCTCGCCGGGGATCTGAGGGAAGACCCTGGGCAGCTTAGGCACGCCTAACTGCCTGCTCTGTGTGGCCACCGCGCCGACCGGAATGGCGGTGATCTCAGGGCTCGATCTTCTCCATCCACTCTGGGGCCCTACGGTCGACGCGGGACTGGAGGCTGGTTCTGGGTCGGAGTCAAGTCTGGTCAGCTCCGCCTCGGCCTCGGCTTCGACCGTACCTCCTCCCTTCTCAGGCGCCGACAAACAGCGGCGCTGCGCCTGCGCGCTCGGAGAGGCTGCAGGACGCCCTCTGAACGTCGGCCTTACGGTTCCGCGGCATGCTGGGACATGGAGTCCTCGGCCGGAGCCGGGACCAGCGGATATCAGGGTTCTGGGTAGAACAACAAGTCCCAGGAGGCTGTGCGCCGGAAGAGGAGAGTGTGCTTGGGAGTTGTAGTTCTCAGGACCGTTTCCGTCGGTTCTCCAGAGGTGGGGGAGGGTGAACGGGCATCGCTAACCTCTGGAGAGCAGCGGGTACCAGCGGCAGCACAGCTGCAGGCCACGCGCGTGCTGAATTTCCCGGAAGGATTGGCTCAGTGTGTGCCTGTTTATCTGAGTGGGTGTGTCCTAGTGGGCAGGTGTGCAGGTAGGAATGTTGGATGGTCCAGGGGGCGCGAACTCCTGGAACTTCCGCGGTCTGGTGTGTGCCTGACCCAGGTTGGAATTCTTGCTCTGCGTTTTGGCGGCTGTGTGACAATGGCCAAATTCCCGAACTTTGTTGAAACCCAGTTTCATGGACAGTAAAATGGGGATGATGACAGGACCTACCGTGAGGATCCAGGGGGACTGGCGTGTACAATGCCAGTCCACCCTGGGTGCTCAGTGAGTGTGTTGCCCAGGCTGCCCTTGTTACAAATGAGGTGGAGCCCATACCGGAACTCGGATCTCCAGCCCCCAAAGGGGTGAGACTGGACTTCTCTTAATGACTCTCTTCCTCACCACAGTCAATCGCTGATCCTGATGAAGAGAGGTCTCTCCACAAACTTGGGTCAGGCTGGCCTTGGGTCTCCACCTCACTGCAACGGTGGCTTCAGGTAGGTTGTGTCCTGTGCAAAACTGATTTTTGTTTTTTGTATATTGAGTTTTTTTTTTAATATGCATATAATTAAAATAAATATATGACAAAGTACATTTATAAAGTGCAGAATCCCTTCCTTTCCGCCACTGATCTCAGTACAACTGCCGACGTGTGCACAGCCTTCCAGATCACAAAAGGTGTTGCTTTCCTTTACCTTTGGGCTCTGGGTTCCTGCTGCATGTCACCCCAGGGTAGGGTTGCCAGATATAGCAAATCAAAATACAGGGCGCTCAATTAGCATTTCAGTTAAACAATGAATAATTTTTTCAGTATAAGCATGTCTTCAATTTTTAGCATAGTTATGTCCCATGCAATGTTGGGAACATACTGAAGAATATTCATTGATTATCTGAAATTCCAAATTTGATTGGATGTTCTGTATTTTACATGGCAGGTCTACCCCAGGACCTCTGGGGCTGTTGCGGAGCATGGGAGCTGCCTCAGGGGTTGCTAGTTAGGCTTTGCTCTGTGGCCAACCCTTGCAGAGGGTGAGGAAAGGTGTCTTCACTAAGACCTGGAATGCCCTCTTTTATTTATTTAGCATCCAAGGTCCCCAAGCCACAGGCCACCTCATTTCCAAAACCTTTGCTGGTTTCTTGCATCTGGGAGAAAGGATTTCTCCTAAGTCTCAATTTGCTCATCTGCGGTATGGAGATAAACTAATATCCAACTCTAATGTGTGGTAAGTACTCAGCACAGGGTGAGTGCATAGTGTGGAGTGTGTACTGTAAGAGAGCAAGTGTCAGTAGTACTGGGAAATCTCTGCACTGGTGGTTATAAGTCTTTCCCGTTGAAAAGAAACTCGAAGGTCACACAGAATAGGATTGACTATTAAGAGAGTTGGGATTAAAATGAACAAGGGTGTAGGGCTTGCCAGAGGGAGGCCCGAGATTTGCTGAAATGGACTCAGAGCTGTGTTCCAGCGTGAGCAGCAGTGGCCACTGACAGCACCAGGCCTCCTCTGGGCTGGGAAGGAGCAGCCATCATGCTTGTGGGTGGGCCAGACCTTGGCCTCCTCTGGACAGCAGCACTGGCCCTTAAGCACGAAGTCATGGACTTGGGCCAGGTAGTCACTCTTTGCTCCACCTGGAGGACCTGCGTATGCCCTGGTAGTCTGATCCTATTGGCTAGAAGCCTGCATCTCATCTCCATCTTCTTTCCTCCACAGTCTTGGCCTTGAGCCTCTGGGAGACTTTTTTTTTTAAAGACAGTTTTTCCTGGAGGCTTTTGATAAGATTATACAAGACAAAGGATGTCAAGGATCTAGCACTTAGGAGGCCTGGGAAGCGTCATGCCCTCCACCCACCAGAGACCTGGATTGCTATGGCCTTCACTCCCAATTAAGTGGTAAGTGGGGCTCTGAGGTCATGGCCACCTGTCTTCAAGCCACCCAGTCCTCACTCCAGGGCAGAGACAGTGTATGGGAACCATTTGAAGTGAAAATATGAACATTATTTAATAACTGATCTTTTGTAATAAACCATTTGAAAATATTTTACAAGGAATCACACACACAATATTTTACAAAGTTTCTTGACTTTTTTGTCGCTGTTGTTTTTCTGACTTGTCTGTACAAAATAGAACAACCAAAAAAAAAGGGCAGATAAAAGGAAATGGCCCCCCAGTCCCCCACAGATCCCCCGAGCCCGAGGTGAGGGGACAGCCAGGTCGGGTGGGTGATGAGAAGGATCAGACCCAGCTGGGGGTTTGACAACTACCTGATGGGGATTGCTTTGTCTGCTTTTCTGTTTTTTAAACTTAAAATATATATTAATTTATCTGTATATGTTTCTTTCTTTATTTTTATATTCTCCATTGAGCACCTGACTACACTACAGTTACACACACGCCCCTGCAAGACATGGCTGGCATCTAGGCTGGGTATACAGCATGGGTGCCCACCCTGGCACCAGCAGTGGGCATGGACCATACACACACACTGAGAAAGCGACAAGCAACGTGACATTAATTAACGGAGCCATTAATTAATGTATCACCCTCCCCCCCTCCTCCCAGTCCATCTGAGCCCTATGGCCATATCCCCCTGCCCTCAGTCCCCCAATGGCCCCCAGGCTGGGATGCCTTTGCAAGAAATGACCAGAATGAATGGTGTGAAGAGATGTTCCCAGGCCCAGCCTGTGTATGTGCACAGAGTGTGTATATGTATGTGCAAGTGTGTGTTCAGCAGGGAGGAGCAGTTTGGCCAGGGAGTGTGTGAGTGGGAAAGAGACAGGCCTGAGTGTATAAGGGGCAGATTGGGGGTGGGATGACCCAGCTAGGAGTAATCAAGTCACCCCCGCTAAGGCAAAGGGTGATGCCTGGTGAGAGTTCCTCTGCTGAGGGGTGCAGGCAGTGGCATGTGGTCCCACTGGGGGCCTGACACTAGTGAGAAATGGTTACAATGAGCACCTGGCAGGGTCAGGGGCAATAAGGGGACACTGGCGGCTAGGTCAGGACAGAGGGGTCTTCACCCTTTGCCCCAGCATTTGGCACTGTTTGACATTCAGCTTTAGAGATGGGGGACCAGCTGGGTTACAGGTCACATAAGAGGCGGACGGTGAGCAGGAGATGGAGTGTGCACATGCCAACCTCCCACCAACCCCTCACCCCGTATAAGGCTTTGTGAGCCCCCACCCTCACCCCACCCCAGGGTGTGTGTGTCTGTGCACGTCTGTGTTTGTGTGTGTGCCCTCCTGGGTATGTCGGAGTCCAGTTTCTGCCCTCAGGGCTCCAGGTGTGTATGGGGTTGAGTCTTAGCCGGTGTCACTGTCACTGTTCTGCCACCTGCCGGGCTTGGGGAGGGACAGGTGGCTGTAGGCCTGAGAGAGGCAGGAGCTCATTGGGGGCTGCCCCAGGACCTCTCTCCTGCCAGGACTTAAGCTGGGATGCACAGGCCTCAAACTGCCCATCTCAATTTCCTCCATTATTCCCAGATTTAGTCCTGGGTGTAGCAGAAGGGCCAGGTTAGAGGAGTCCAACTGGGGCAAGACCTCGGTCTTCCACACAAAGGGAGCCTCGGGGCAGGGCGGGCTGTGGAGGCCTGGTTTGGCACCAGTACTGTGGCCTCCCTGGCCCAGCCCTCCGGGGTGGGTGAGTCCAGTGGGAATGAGGGGTCTGGGGACATTCTGACAGTTCAGCAGCCAGACGTGGCTCGGGGGCCAAAGACCTGCGGCGCCTTCCTTCGGGACCCCCCCTCCCCCCAAGGCGCAGATTCTCGGGGCCAGACGCACTCAGGTCCTTCAGTGAGGGAGGGGGGCGAGGCTCTAAGGTGGGAAGTGTGGGGCGAGGGAGCAGGGGAGCGGCGGGGAGGCCTGGTGGGGGGAGGGGCACTCAGAGGCGGCGAGAAGGGTGGGCGTGGACTTGAGGCTGCGGCCGGGGAGGCAGGCTCAGGAGGAGTAGCAGCTGCAGGGACACCAAGACGCCCAACGACGGTGGGAAAGAGGCTCCGCGGCCGCAGTCTGAGGTATCTTCCTGTGGAAAGAGACAAGGAGCAGCCGGTCTGCCCGGGCTGGGCGGGCAGCGGGTGCGCAGGGCCGCACTAGCCCTGGGGCAGGGGAGCTGCAGGTCAAGGCCGCCGCCCCCCTCCTCACCGTGGCGTTGTAGTCGAAGCAGATGTGTGGGCCTCTCCGGTATCGCGGTCTCTGCACCAGTTCACACTGCTCCGGGCCGTCCGCTGGGCATGGGTGGGGAGTCAAGGGGGCGGCGGCACGGAGGGAACGCGCTGGGCGGGAGGGGCCGGGGAGCAGCGCGGGAAGGATACAGTGTGTCTCCTTCTGCAGCAGCCGGCCAGCCTCACACTGGCTGCACAGCGGCTTCTCTGCCACCACGAAGAGAAGGTTGGTGTGGGTGAGTCTCTGTGCGTGGAAGAGCCTGGAGGCAGCACAGAAAGGCGGGGCGCTAAGGTTCGCCCCACCCCGCCGCCCCTCCCCTCCCCTCCCCTCCCCTCCCTTCCCCTCCCCTCCCCTCCCTTCCCCGCTGCAGCCCCGGCCCGGCCCGGCCCCGCCCCTCTGGCCTGCTCAGCGCGCGCACCTGGAGCAGTTTCCGCAGTCGATGATGGCGTTGTAGGAGGCGTTCACCGAACCGAAGTAGTACTGGGTCTGTTTCATGACGCAGCTGCTCTCGCGCACCTCGGGGTTCCCCTCGGCCTCCGCGGGGTCTGCGAGGGTCCAGAGCCCCTCAGCTGCACCCCTACACCCTGAGCCTCGCTCAGCCGTAAGCCCCGCCCTCCCTTTGGAGTAGGTCTCAGTTTGGGGAGGGGCTTTGAGGAGGGACCTCCAAAGCCCTACCTACCTGCCTGGAACCAGCTGTGGTAGATGAGACCATAGAGAAGTTGCTGGAACAAAGACCTGCAGGGCATGGGTCACCGAGTGGGAGTGGTCAGCGAGGCCAGTACCGTGCCCCATTTCTTTCCAGCCCTCCTGCCCAGGGAGCACCCTCCCTCTCCCATTTCCCCTGGGGACTCACCAGGCCGCAGCAGAGGTCCACCAGGCTAGGTTAAGGAAGTCTGCAATGGTGGGCTGCAGTGGAGAGAGTGGCATGGGCTCCCACTGCTGCCCCTGGACCTGGTTCACCCCCAGCTTTCTCGTTAGAGGTAGGGGGTCATCTGTGGGCAGGTCTCCCAGTCCCCCCATCTGCAGGTCAGGCATTGCTGGGGCTCACCACAAAGATGCCCCGGGGTGCGGCACCCAGGTTGCCCGGGGGCAGGGGGGCACAGGCTGCCTGATAGTCGTAGGACTCCTTGCGGGTGTAGAAGGAGTTATTGTAGAGTGCCAGCATCAGGTTGGCATCCACCTCACTGAAGAATCTGCCCACCTGGGGATGCCGGGAGGCAGTGGTAGTCACAGGGCTGGCAGTGCCATATCCCCAGAAGGCTCAAACCCAGACCCTCTCCTTCCACCCTCTTCCTGACCCTCACCTGGTCCCACTGATGGTTCTGGTTTGACAGCACCAGGAATCCCCCATCATCAATGAGGACACAGAGCAGGTCCTGAGAGGTGGGAAAGGGGGAGGAAGATGGGGAGGGGCTCCAGCCCAGCCTTTCCTCCACAGACCCTGGCAGTCCAGTAGCTGAGTGGAGGGGGCACCATTCCCCCAGTTCTGGTAAAGCTGTGAAGTCAGGGTGGGATGTTGAGACCCACTGGCTAAGGGATGGGATGGGCTAGGAGCTGCATTTGGGACTCAGGTGTCCAGGAGTGGGGTAAGCTAGGGTTCAGGGCACACGCACCTCGTTGTTAACCTCGCAGTCCATCTCACAGTGGCTGTTGGGGCCGCACTGCTGGGCAGAGAAAAAGGACCGTAAGTGCCCACCAGTTTTCCTCCTCCCATCACCCTTTATACATCGGGGACCCTGCCTCCCCATAGGCACCAGAGCCACTCTGAGTGGGAGGACTGGTAGGGGTTCCTGGGGACTCCAGAATGGGTGCTTCTGGGCTTACTGCCCTCATCCCTGACCAGATACCTTCTGAGGCTGGTCCTGGTGGGTACGGTTGCTGGCTAGCACCTTGAACTTCTCAGCCCAGGCCTCTAGGTCCAGCTTAACGCCTACCACTGTGGGGGAGAGCAAGGGGCCATCAATGCCCACCTACCTGGGCAGCACACTGCCCATTTTCTCTTTCCCTACCTCCGCCCTGGGTATTCACCTGCTGGCCTCAGTGTGCGTCCACCTAGGCTGAGCTCCACAGCCGTGCTGACGAGGATGCCCACCGTGTCATTCTCCAGCTCCAGCGGCCTTAACCGGGCTGGGGGTGGGTGAGGTGGGGTGGTCAGGAGTAGGGGCTGGCAGCCACATGACCACTCTGTGCTGGGCCCTGGGAGCCCAGGAACCCAAGGCATGGCTGACCTCAGCCTAAGCACCGGGCACCCAGCATAGCGTCTGGCACAGCCTAGCCCTCTCTTTATCTGCCCCATCTCAGCCAGCCAGCCTCGAATCTGAGAGGGACCTCAAAGAGCAGAGCCTCGCCCTGGCTGAACAGAGAAGCCTCAGCTTCCCACCTGCTGCTGTGCGCCTGGGAGGACACTCACCATCCTGTTGTGGGGGCTTGAAGAGATAGCCATGGTTATCCAGGCTGCGGCGGTAGAAGCTGGCATTGAAGGGCTCAGGGGTCTCTGTCCAGTCCTCAGCTGCCCTGGTCACACAAGAGGTTGGTGGAGGGGTGGCTTGTGGGGGCAGTGGTCTCAGCAGATGAAAGAAGGCCTCTGGGCAGCGGGACAGGCGGGGTCCCAGCAGGGGCAGGGTGTCGGATAGTGGGGCAGG
The DNA here is from genome assembly GCF_039906515.1 of Pseudorca crassidens. NCBI lineage: Eukaryota > Metazoa > Chordata > Mammalia > Artiodactyla > Delphinidae > Pseudorca > Pseudorca crassidens. Next base: position 69,651,909 of record NC_090305.1, read on the forward strand.
TCACTTACTTGTTGGGGAATACGCGAGTGATGCCACCATCAGTGGCGGCGAACACGGCCAGAAGGCTGTACCTGGGGGCAGCAGGGAGGTGAGGTCACAGACCTACTTTCTGCAGGGCACGGCCAGCGCCTCTGGGCCCATCCCAGCCTCCTGCCCCCACAGGCTGGGTGGTGCCTACGTGTTGAGATCCTGGTCCCGCCACACGCGCTCCACCAGCTGCTGGGTGATGCCCGTGTCCAAGATCAGGTTGTGCAGAAGGAAGTTGTTGCCTGGAACAGGAGGGTTGGGGTGGAGGGAGGATCTTCTTGTGGATCCCTGCCCACTCTCCCCGCTACCCCCAAGGCTCCGAACCTTCCCCATGACCTGGCCCAGGACCTGCCCTTGGTTTGGGCCTGCATGTTTCCACACCTGCCCAGTCTCTGGGTTCCTCTGGGCTGCCCCCTTGCCGTCTGGCACTGCCCAGACCCCGCTGCCCCACCAGTCACTCACACTGCTTGGAGTCTGGAGTCACTTTCTCCATGAGCTCAATGAAGTTCTTCAGGAACTCAGTGTTGTTGTCTGAGGCATTCAGTTCCTTGCAATACTCTCTGGGGGTGGGGAGGGGCAAGAAGAGTGGGCTTGGGGAATGCACAGGGCAATAGGGTTGAGGCTTCCCAACAGGCCTGCCTGGCCATTCGCTGAGAAGCCCAGGCCTCAGGGAGGGGCATGTGTATTCTTACAGGCTGCAGTGACTATACGCCCAGCAGGTAACCAGGTCTGGACAGGGGCAGAACTGACCTGCTTAAGTGCAAGAAGCAGAGAATGAGGGTCTGCTTCCACCACCCAAGCAGGTTCTCCCTTCTGGGCATGGCCCTGCAGAGCCTCTCACCTCTCCTCTGTAGCTGGAGCTAGACGGTGCACCTGGGAGGCCCCAGGAAATGCCTCATGGCTGGCTCGTCGAACTGTGTGCCATAGCGTTCTGTGGGCACAGTGGGTGGAGTCCTGACACTGGCTTAGTTGGTCTGAGACCTCATCCTGCTGCTTCCTGGCTGTGTACCTTTGCGCAACTCACTCAAGCTCCCTGAGCCTTAGTGTTTTTCATCATACCACAGAGGGTGTCACCAAGTCAGTGGGAACACGTGGCTCCTTGGATTGGCTGTTCCCTCTGCCCAGGGTGCTCTTCCCCCAGAGATGGACAGGCCAAATCCCTCACCTCCTCAAGGTCCTCTCTGGGTTCAGAATGTGGGTCCAGAGAACGTAGGGGCTGAAGGGAGCAGGGAGATCTGCTTGGGGTTCTGCTCCCCAGGAAGTCTTGGCAAGCAGTCCTACCCTGGTACATGGAGCTATCTTTCCTGCCTAATCCCTCATCCATACCCCTGCCACCAGAGACCTCCTCACTGGCCTGCATGGCAGCAACTTTGTGGGAAATTTTTAAATGCTCCTCTTCCCGAGGCTATGCTAGGGCCCAAAGCTTGGTGAGGGCACCTGGGACTGAATCTCAGTCCCCACTTGCTCCCAGGGCCTTTGTGCAGTACACAGCCTGCACTTCTGTATGGGGGAGAACACACCTGATACACTTAGAGTGACACCCATACAGCTGAACTTGGGATACAAGTCACCTGCAATCCCTCCCCCTCACATAATATGTACATTTACACTCACCCAACACATATTTATTGAGCTCTCCTGTGCCAAAGATACAGAGGTGACAAAAACAAACATGGTCCCTGCCCTCAGAGCTCCCTCAGGGTCCTGTGGGCCACACAGGCCTTTCCATACATTCCCACAGTCACCAATGCACACGGCCACCCCACATTTACACTTGGACCCTTACAAATGTACATGATGACTCACAAATACAAACACACATCTACAGAGAGTCACAGCGAACTTTGTGGGTGCATGCACGCACGTGCACACACATGGAGGTTAGGAGTGTCCAGAGCCCCCGTGTGGTACCTGAGAGTGCCCATGGATCTCTGTCAGTTGCACCCACCTGCCCTCATGCAAAGCCCAGGCCACAGGGGAGGGCTTCACCACCCGGCGGCCTGCTGGCCTCCTCAGATGTGGGCCAACAGACAGAGGGTGTGCACACGAGGGTGCATGCCAAGGATGGTCCAGGCCCAGGTCTGTGCTGGGCCCTGATCCCTTACTTTCCAGAGAGCTCTTCATAGTCCCCATCCCCTCATCCTCCTCCCGTCCTCAGTGAGCCACCACACCTAGATGGGGCACTGCCGACAGGGGCTCTGGCTGGCTCGGTCACCACACCCACACAAACACTGACTGACACAAACACTGACTGACACGGGACAAGGACTGGTGCGGGGTGGGGGTGGGGTGGGGAGGGCGCCACAAACCAGAGCAGCAGCTGCCCAGTGAGGGGCGTGCTGCAGACAGCCGGCGCAGGGCAGAAAGGGCTCCTTCCTGGTGGCCTGGGAGGGCAGGGAAGGTCAACAGAGTCCAGAGCCCTCCCGTCCGAGGCCTGGTGGGAGCTGAAGCTACGGGCACTGGTGCCTGGTGTGCCTACATGGCCCAGGTATGCACACGGCCACACATACAGGGCTGTGCATGGCAGGGTGACACTGCACAGGACACAGACACATAGCTCCAGGCAGCAGTGCAGGAGGTGGGCCCAGGGAGGTCAGGTTGGGGGAGGACACCTCAGCAAGGCCACACGCAAGCTACCTGGGAGCAATGAAAACATGTCCTTCAGACTCAAAGCTGCTGGGGAGCAGGAACTCAAAATCTGCAACAGAAACGGGGGGTTATCCGGCGGGGGCTGGGGAGGCCGGAGGCCAGGGGTTCAGAGCTGACGGGGCTGGAGGGACAGGGAAGAGGGTGGCTTGAGGGAGGGAGACACCAGCAAAGAGGAAACCCGCCACTTCCATGTTCAAGTTCGAGCCAGAGAGAAGAGGCGGGCGGGGAGGGCCTGTGGAGACTACAGCATCGCAGGAGGAGGGCAGTTATAGCCAATATGTTGCCCAGGCCTGGTCCTCTGTCGGCAGTGAGTCCCTTGGCGTGGCTGTATATGCTTCCATACGGCTGTATAGCACATATACACGGACATACACACACACATATATATACACACACTGCTATATATATGCATGGTCTGGGGGAGGCACCAGTCTCGCTCTTATCACATCCATAATGGAAAAAACCGCATGCTGAGCTTCCTTCCTCCAAAGAGACTCTGAGGAATGGAACTGGCTTTTGGCTGCGGATTTTTATCTCTCTTTGCTGTAGCTGTTTGCATTTTGGTAGGTCTTGCTTTTATTGTGTCAGGCATCAACATGGCCAAACCGAGGGGGTTCCTCACGGGCACAGACAGTCCAACCAGAGACAGTGTGGGCAGCTGGGGGTGGGCTGCAGTGCATTGTCGGGGTCCAGTGGTCTTCCCTGGGGTAGGAGGCTGGGTGAGGGGAGATCCTTGAATGTTCCCACACTGTGAGAGGAGAGTCTGGGAGCTGGGAGGGCACAGAAGCGCTGCTCAAACATGAACACCCTCTTGGGCCGGGGGCATGAGGGCAGGTTCTGGTCTATCCAGAAGGCCTGTGTCTGGTCTATCCTTCCGAGGACCTGTCTGGGCTCAGAGCAGCAAGGGAGAAGCTGGGGGCTCCAGAGAAGGCATGGGGTGCTGTTGAGGGATCCACCGACTGGGCCTGTACGTGTGTGAGAGTGAGCACATATGTATGAGCGTGTATGTGCATGTGAGAGCACGTGTGTATGCATGAGTGTGTAAGCATGTGCGCATGTGTGCAAAGGTCCCTGTGTGGGTCTGTGAGTGAATCTGGGGATGTGGCTACTAGGGCTCCTCTGGGGCCTCTCCCTGCCCAGCTGGGCTGGCCACCTTGCTGGTCTGAGTCTGGGAGGTGTCCCTCTGTTCTCTTATTCTGGGCAATGCACCTCCCTATCCTTTCACCCAGATTCCAACCTCTTTTTTTTTTTTTTTTTTTTTTTTTGCCACGCGGCATGTGGGATCTTAGTTCCCCGACCAGGGTTCGAACCCACGCCCCCCCTTCATTGGAAGCCCGGCATCTTAACCACTGGACTGCCAGGGAAGTCCCAGTGCTTTATTTTTGCAGAAGAGGGGTCTTCCCTGTTCCAAAATACTCCCACAGTGCACTGCAAGATTCTGGGGAGGGGGACTTTGGGTGCCTGGAGGAGCTGGGCAGTCACTGGTTGGACTGTTGCTTTCTGATAGGACTGTGAGGCAGGGTTTGGACACAAGCCAACAGGGAAGGGTTGGGGTGGGGAGAGGAAGAAGAGGAGAAAGAAAAAGAGGTGGGGGGAGAGGAAGGGAGACTATGCTATGGTTGTCATTGTTATCAGGGCCCTGCATTTCTGGGGTCACTGGGAGGGATGTAGGAGGGGGAGACAAGACAACTCAAGCTAGTGGGAGTAGGGCACGTCCTCCACCTCCACCCAGGCCAGTGGGGGCAGCTGGATCCCCTTTGCTGGACTAGGCTGGACAGGGCCACTAGGGCTTCTTAGGGAGACCCTACTTCCCCATGCGGACTGGGGACAGGACATCTCCCCATGGCTCTCCATGGCCCATCTGCCTCGGTGTTCCGTGGGGGGGCCTCTCTGTGCACCAGCGGCAGAGACCCTTGTGTGCTGTCCTCTCTCACTCTTGTTCTTTGCCAGGGACTGTGAGTTCACTGCCTACCTTTTCCCGAAGTCTCTGGCTTAAGTACCTCTGAGTGCCAGAATCTTTTTCTTCACCCCCAGCCTGATTCCCTCTAAGCTCCTTTGCTGGCCCTTGGGGTCCAGAAAGATCCCCTTCTGTTCCCAGCCAGGCCCAGGGGCCCTGAGTCTGCCTTTATTTCCCAGGGGAACACCTTCCATACCTGACCACTCTTCCCAGGAGCAGCCAGCACCCCAGGGCAGGGCTGGGCCAGTGGGCCTTTACAAAGTCACCAGGAGTAGCAGGGGTGGCAGGGGACAGGGGTTTCAGCACCTAGGCCAGCGTTGGGTCTGCCTTGCTCTCCTGGTGGCCTGGCTGCTGCCCTATCCTGCCCCTGGGCCCCAGGGTCAGGGTGTGGGGCTTCCAAAGCCTTCTGTCTCCCCTTGGGAGGGCCGCCAGCTTGTGGAGAGAAACTGGAGAGATCTGAGGAGGGAGAATATCCCCGAGGAAGCCTCACATAAGCCCTTTTGAGGACTGATCTACCCCCTACATCTCAGGCCCCTTGCCCTAGTGGGTGGGAGGTGGTAGAGAGCCATCTAGCCCTGTCCCCACTGTTGAGTTGTCTTGGAGGGACAGAGAAGGTGGGGTGGGGGGCAGAGGCCTGCCCAGAGGGAGCCAGGAGGATGAGGAGAGGGCCTGAGCTCTCAGAACACGCCGGAGACCACCCTGCAGGCAGGGCCAGGGGAAAGGGCTGCTGGCTCTAATAGAGGTTTAGGGATCAGAGGAAAGGCAAGAACTAGAGGAGCCCGGGGGATGCTGGGGGGGAGCCCTGGAGAGCAGGGGTTTGGCTGGTCCTGGGCAGGGAGGGGGGCAAGCAGGGGCGTGAGGGCAGGGGGTGGGGTGGGGAGAGGAGGGTGCACTGGTTCTGAATATACTTGCCCTTCAGTTTGCTGATTGGCACTGGGACAGTCCACCAAGAGAGAAAGCGAGGAAAACAAAAACAACACAAACACAAAAACAAACGAAAAGGGGGAGGGGAAGGGGAGGGGCACAAACAATATTTTATTCAATGGCTGTTTGAATGAAAATATTGTGTCTCATCATCATACCGAAAGGAAACTTCTTGCAAAAAACGACATGAGAGAGAAAGAGAGAGCGAGAAAACTCAAAGGAGATGAGCCCCAGTCAGCCAGGCAGGTGGGGGGCGCCCGGTGGGGCCGGAGCCCCAGCCTCCCTCCCAGTGACCTCGGGCGGTGGGCAGGCGGGGCCACGGGCTCCAGAGGCCTCTGGGGGAGGCCCAAGGTGAGCAGGACATGCAGGGATGAGCCACAGGCAGAGGAGCGGGAGAGGGAGGGAAGGAAGGAGGAAGGGCAAGAGACAGGGAGGGTGGGGGAGGCAGGGATGAAGGCCCGAGGAAGGGAGCAAAGGAGGGGAAGGGGTAGGAGAGAAGATGGAGAGAGGAGAGTGTGAGAGGAGAAGAGAGGGGGAGAGACTGAATGGACAGTGGGAGGGAGGGGATGTGGGAGAGAGAAATGGAGGGAGTGAGCAGAAGGAAGCGGTAGGGAGAGAAGGTGCGGGTGCAGGGAGGGGAAAGGAGGAGGCAGGAGGGCGAGAGGGAGCGGGAGGGAAGGAGGAAGGGCAAAGGGAGAGAGTGAGGGGGCAGGAAGGCGATGGAGGCAGAAGGTGAGAGAAGAGGTGAGGAGGAAAATAAGGGAGGATGAGCGAGGGGGGACAGAAGAGGGGGCAGGGTGGAGAGAGACCCGGGGGTGGTGCCACAGCGGGAGAGCGCTGCGCAGGGAGCAGGGGGCAGGAGGGATGAGAGGAGGGGGTGTCTTCCAAGAACTCAGCCCCCAGGCGTGTGTGGGGGAGGCAGGCTAAGGAGGGAAGACACGGAGGAGGAGAAACCAAAAACAGAACCTCAATGGAAACCATGAGAGAATGGTCTGGAACCAAATCTGAGAAAAGGCAAGCATGCAGAGTTCCACAGACTTTCCGATGGCTGGTGCCCCAGCCTGCGGGCGCCTGGGGGGCGGGCAGATTGGGCAGGAGGGGCCGCCTGGCCGCAAGCGGCTGGCTATGCTGCCTGGGGCCAGCCAGGGTGCGGGGCAAAGGCGGGGGTGCAGGGCGCAGGCAGGGGCCGGGCCACTTACACTTGACCTGCAGGATCTGGTCACTGAGGTTGGCTTGGAGGTAGAAGGTGCTGTAGGGCGGGAGCACTAGCCCTAGGCTGGGGAGGAGGGGATGGGAGGAGCACAGGTCACTGCTGGAGAGAGGCGGGCCCCATTGGCACCCTCCTCCCCACGGCTTTGGAGCTGGGTGAGAGGCCCAGGCTGTGGCATCCCCTCCCCCGACCACCAGGGACACCTCTCCCTGGTTAGCTGTGAGAGATTCAGGGCCTAGGGGCCTGGGCCCTCCACTTCCCGAACTCTCCTGGAGGCCTCAGAACTCCCAGCCCCAAAGCAAATCCCCATCCCACCCCTCGCCCCAGCGGCCTCCCCCAGCACACCACCTGCCCAGCCAGTCTCCTCCAGCTGGCCAGCAGCAGACTCACAGGGGCAGAATACTGTCAGTGAGCTAGGCTGTGGGGATGGGGGTGGGGGTGTTGCCATGAGACCGGGGTCCATAGTCCCCAGAGACTCAGGCCATGTGAGAGCCAGCTAAAAGCAGGGCTGGCACTATCACAGTGAGGGGCAGTCATGGGCTGGTGCTGGAGTGTGAAGGAGACCAGCTCTTGGGGCACGCAAAAGGCAGTCAGTACACTCTCTGAGGCTGTGACAACTGCTGAGAGCAGGCCGGTGAACGTGCTGAGGATGACATCCTGCATGCACACATCCAGGGATACAATCCAAGGCGGGAGGGATGTAGAGAGGGTGGTGGGGAATGGGGAGGCATCAGATGCACTGTCATGTCTCCACTGTGCGCTCCCAGGAGATGCTGCTTGTTCATGAAGGGCCAGCGAGGGACCCTTGGGACTGAGCACCCAGGAGTGAGAAGTAAGCAGCCCTGGCTGCTGGGGCCCCACTGGGATCGTGGTCACAGCCGCTGAGAACTGGCACACGGGGGTGGGGGAGGGAGGGGCAGCTAGGGCTCTGGGGCTGCCCTGCCCCTCCCTGCCTGCCCAGCCTGGCTCCACTCACCTGTAGTTGGTGCTCCTTATAGGCACCCAGGTGTAGTTCCGCATCACCTCGTCTATGTACCTCTGGGAGAAAAGGCTGGGTCAGGTGCTTGGGGAAGCAGGCTGGGGTGGAGTGGGGGGTAGGAGGGTGTCCACCCTGACCTTCTGTCCCCCTTCTGCCACCTTCTCACCTCATCCAAGGACTTGACCAGTGTTCTGATCTGTTTGTGGCCCTTGTTGCCATCGATCATGCTCCGACGGATCTGGAAGGGTCAGAGACGTGAAGGGTGGGGCCCCTACCCTTCTCTGCTCTGGATGCCCGCCCCCATCCCTCCTCCTCTTCTTCTCCTTACCTCCTCCTTGTTCTCATCCTCCAGCTCTGCATCCAGGAAGTCCAGGGTCACAGGCTCCCGGAAGTTGGTGGTCTAGGGGAGGCAGGGCAGGAAGTCAGGACCTTCTCTCACAGGGTTTACCCCCCATCTGCAGGCCACCCATCTGGCTCACCTGGGGCTTGAGGTTGGGATGCAGCAACACGTAGCCATTCAGGTCAATGGCAAACACGTAGCCGTTGGCTCCAAGCTGGGGGTATAGATAGAGGAGCTTAGGGCCTGGAGGGTTGGGCAGGGATTTCCTGGGCTCCAGAGCTCTTCCTCATCCTGCCTCCCACGCTGCTGGGGGGTGCCATCTGCCTTCCTGGGTCAGGGACCCCAACATGTCGCTCGGCCCCAAGCCTACCTCTCAAGCCAAGCCCAGCAGGCTGGTGCCCCTCATGCACTAGCCCTGGCCCATGCTGGCCAGCTCTGTGGGACCTTAATGTGATTTGGCCTTCTCAGCCCCTCCCCCGGGTTCTCATGGCGCTATCAGTCAGCGGACCCTCTCCACCTCCACTGGCCCCACAAGGCTGCTGTTGCCCTCCCCTCCTCTCCCCACTACGGCCTCTTCTTGGTCCCCATCTTGGTAGACCGCAGGGGGACGAGTGTACCCTTGGACTACCTGGGGTGTCCCTTCCAAGTGTAAGGGAAAGAAAAGCAGGACTCTGGACTCACCCCTTAGCTCTCTGAGGCAGTTTTCTCACTGCACATGGAGGCCAAAGACTTGGGGCCTTCATGTGGCTCAGGTTTAAGCATGCTGACACACATCTCCCAACCTTTTCACAACCAAGTCCCAAACTCTCTTTGCCATAGGCCCTGGGTCAGCCACACTGATCTGGCCCCTTCCCTGGCTTATGATTCTGTTTTTCACCTTCAGGCCTTTGCCCAGAGAGTTCCCTTTGCCTCCAAGGTACGCCTTCACCTCCTTTCTACCCAGGACACTCCTGCCTATGTGACGGACCAGGGGTCGACAAACTAGGGCCCATGGACCACATCTGGCCCGCTGCCGGTTACTGTACTGCTGTGAGATAAGAATGGTTTTTACATTTTTAAATGACTGAAAAAGAGGGATTTCTATTTCATGACTTGTGAAAATTATTTGAAATCCAAATTTTAGTATCTACAAACAAAATTGTATTGGAACATAGCCATGCCCATTTATTTATGTTTCGTCTCTGGCTGTTTCCTCAATGCAGTAGAATTGAGTATGAGTATTTAGGCTGGCAGAGACTAAAATATTTATAATCTGGCCCTTTACAGAAGTTTGCTGATCCCAGTTTTGGGCCCAAGATCACCTCCTCTGGAAGCCTTCCCTGACCGCCTGAACTCGGAGAACTCCACAGAGGTGTGGGAATCCTCATCAGCCTCTGCTGAGGCTGGCTTGTGTCCACAGGAGAGGCGGAACAGGGAGATGGGCAGGTAGACACTCACCGTGTAGTTGGGAGTCAGCCTCTTGATGTCATTCAGAGCCACGTCAATGCCCATCACGCCCAGGATCAGCTGGTTCTGGGAGCAGAGGCAGGGGGTCTGCAACAGGCTCAATTCCATGGGGGGAGCCACTGTGCCCAACTGCCCATGCCCATGGCCTCAAGCTGCTCTCAAGCTGCTGCCCCTGTCCCGTTTAGAGGCCTGCCTATCCGCGCTCCATCCCAGACCTGTTTTGGGCATGCACAGCTCTCCCCAGGCATGACTAGCCCTTCCCCAGTGGGGAACCTCACCTTCTTTTCCCCAGGGCCATCCTGCGTCAGGTTGAAAACAGGAAGGGTCCCTGTCACCACCAACCCCAGCCCCTGAAGGGAGAGGAGGAGGATGGGTCAGACTCCTGTGGCCAGCCATGCCCCCACCCTGAGTGTTCAGAGCAGGGGTGTGGGGACAGGCCACCTCTCTTTCTCCTCTGTTTGGTTTACCACCATAAGGGGGCCCGCATGGGACCTGACCCTGTGGGCACATCCTGGGGGGAAGGTCACCAGCCCCACCCCTTCCTTGCCCCGAGGCCTTACCAGTGCATCCTCGTACACGTTGGTCCATTGAACCTGCTTGGCCTCCTTGCCCGCCAGCACCATGGGCCTGCCCAATACATCTAGATATTCCTGGGGAGGTGGTGGGGGCAGGGGTGGGGCGTCATGAGTCTGCCCCTCCCACTGTATCTTCCCTGTCCTGCCTCCCCATGTGTCAATTAGCCACCAGGGGGCGCTCTCATCACACAGCAGCCCATGGTTCCCACGACCCCGCGAAGCAAAGACAAGGGGCTGGGAGCTGGGGCGCCCCCACAGTCTCACCTGCGTGTTGATGCGAATGGCACCGATGGAAGGGATCTCAAAATAGTAACCTGTGAGGGAAGGGGAGGCAGAGGTGGGCCTGGGTGCTGCTTGGGATCCATGGCACAGGAGGCCCTGCACCCTGGGGTGTGTCTGCAGCCCTGACTGGTCTCTTAGGTTCCCTCTCTTTTTGGTGTCATTTCCTCTGAACTCATGTTCCTTTAGTGCTCCCTGCCATTACCCTGTGAATGGGACCAATGACATGGAAGGGGCTGTGAGTGTAGGGGTTTAAGGAAGCAGAACTGGGATGAAAGGAGGAGCCTGAGGCCTGAAGTCCCTCATTCTAGGATGGCAGTGACATTCAGAGTCCACCTGGAGGCCAGGCCCAATTGCATGGAGAGTTGGATTGACCAGAAAACAGATGCAGGAGCAGACAAGCTAGGACAGTCAGATAGGTGGAAAGAGGCTGAGTCAGATGGACAAGTTAGCCACATAGAGAGATGACCAGTCACATATACAGAAAGACAGACACTGGATGAACAAGCAGCTGGAAAGCTGGACATATGAAGGACACGTGGACAACCAACCCAATGGATTGGCAGAACACGGCAGGCAGGCCCTGTGGCAGTGACACCCGGACAAGGTACCTTTGTTGGTGCAGGCCATCCACTGCAGGGGTGTGACGTCGTAGTTGTGCTGCCCCACGGAGAAAGTAAACACGCGCACCTGTTTGGGGCTTGAGGTTACTGCCGTGGCCGCCAGAGGACAGCCCTCCCCTGTACCGGGCCAGGTCAGGGCAGCCCCCACCTGGGCTGAGCCTCACCGTCCGGTTGGGCCAATTGTACTTCTCAAAGACGTCCTGTACGCGGTCCTCACCGCCGTCCGTGAACATCATGATCATCTTATTGCAGTTGGCACGAGTGATGTTGGACTGGGCAGGAGTAGGTGTGGGGTCAGGCAGCTTTCAGCCCCTCCCTGGTCCACAGGTGGGTCTCCTTCCCCGGAATGGGCCTGGCCCTCTGGCTCCCCTACCCCACAGTTGACAGTGCTATCTGCCCAACCTACCTGATGGGTGCTAACAAGGTCATCTATCTTGATTTCCCTGGTGTCACCAAGCCTGGGCCCTTGCCTGTCCCTGGCCACCCGTTCGCCCACCCAGGGGGCTCACATTCTGCAGCTGATCGAAGGCATACTCAAAGCCGGCCTTGTAGCCTGTGGTGCCCTTGGCCACCATGCCCTGCACAGCTTCCTTGAACACCTTCTTGTTACGCACGTTGGCCTGAACCAGGTGTGTGAAGCATGACACAGGCTGTGCCTTTTCATTGAACTGCAGGGACAGTGAGAGTGGTGAGTGGCCTCAGGCTGGCCTGGGTAGGCAGGGGTTGCATGGGGCAGGAGGGAGTGCCCGCCTACCGCCCTTGCCACTCACGGAGGCAACGTTCACATAGTCATCATCAGAGAGTGTGTCCAGCATCTCACAGACAGATGTCTTCATCAGCTTCAGGGTCAACCCGCTCACGCTGCCACTCCTGGGGGGTGGGTCACGGAGGCGCCTGGTCGGCCTCAGGTGTTCTCCTGCTGCTTCCCCATCATGTTCCCCAGAAGCAGATTCTAGTCCCTAGCCCCGCCCCCACCCCACCCGCCAGCATCGCTCACTCACACATCCACGATGATGACCATGTCCTTGGGCGACGAGGCCCCCTGGATATACCTGCCCAGGAGAAGCCTCAGTTAGGGCCAGCCTCACTGAGACCTTGTGGGTTCTTCCTTCCTTCACCCACATACTGATTCAACATGTTTCTTTTTTTTAATTTTTTTTTTTTTTTCGGTACGCGGGCCTCTCACTGCTGTGGCCTCTCCCGTTGCGGAGCACAGGCTCCGGACGCGCAGGCCCAGCGGCCATGGCTCACGGGCCCAGCTGCTCCGCGGCATGTGGGATCTTCCCGGACCAGGGCACGAACCCGTGTCCCCTGCGTCGGCAGGCGGACTCTCAACCACTGCACCATCAGGGAAGCCCAATTCAACATGTTTCTATTGAGCATCCATGGCATGGGTCAGACAGGGTTCTAGGCACTGAGGACACCGCATTTAATAAAGCAGACAGTCCTTGCCCATGGCATGAGTGACCTGGTCCCCCAACATGTGAACAACCCCAAGGAGGGGTGAGCAGGTGATCCAGAGAGGCTAGGAGGCCTGTTTCATGGCCTCAGTGGCTTGTCATTTCCCCTGGCCCAGGCTGAGGCACCAAGGGCAGAGTCATAGCTGCGTATGGGATTGAACAGGTGGCAGAGGAGGAGGCCAGGGAGTACTGCAGGAGAGGCAGAGCAGAGGGTAGGGGTGTCTAGGGCTCAGATGGGTACAGCAGGGGCTGGCCAAACCCACGGAGGACATACCCACCCTCAGGAACCCCCACTAGCCCAATCCCTCAGTCCCGAGGGGGTGGAGTGCCGGGCAGTGGACGGGGGGCAGAGGCAGCTGGGAGGCCTGCCTGGGTGATGGGATCCATTTTCCAGTGGCAACGATGTGTGAAATGAAAATTGGATAGAGCTGGCTGCACCCTGCTTGGAGGCCTGGTTATCGGGATGGAGGGGAGCAGGCGGGAGAGCTGAGGGGGTGTCCCTGCCCAGCCCCTCCTTGCTTGCTCACCAGGGTCTCCTTCGGACATCGTACAGGTCGATTTTCTTGGGGGCTCGCCATGGGGTGGCTGTGGGAGGAGAGGAGGTGACTGGGGACAGGCAGGGAAGGGCCTTGGGCTGGTAGCAGGCCTTGCAGCAGTGGCCAGGCCACCCTGCAACCAGCAAGGTGACCGTTCCGCCCCACGCACCCCAGGATGAGGGGGCGGGGAGATGGAGGAGGGTGGGGTGCTGAGTGGACTGGGGAGATGGGCTAGTGCTCACCTGGATAATAGCGAGTGACTCCCGTGGCACTGCCGAAGACCTGCCACAGGAGTGTGGGGTCCTGCCTGCGGTTCTCAATGAATACATTCTCCAGGGCCTCCGTCCAGTTGAGCTCATTGAGGATGACGGTGGCTAGGGGGGAAGCAGGGGGCTGGGGTGGGAAGCGCTTCGGCTGTTCCCGCGCTGAAGCTCATCACAGCGACACCCATGCATGTGCCTCTCACTTAGAAAGCCTCACCTGCTCTCTGCCTACCCAGGTCTCCCTCACTTCCCAGGGCTCAGCTGGGGCTGCACCAGCTCCTCCAGGAAGACATCCTTGTTCTCATCCCAAGAAACAGCTCAGCCTGCCCTTCGGCCAGGCTCCACATGATCAGGCAGGGCAGCTGTGGCCTGTGGCCCCTGCGGAGGGGCCACCCAGGTGGCAGGGAGCTATGAGCTGGGATGCCCATCCAGCCTGCTGCCTGGAGCTTGCGGCTGGTCCCCTGGGAGCTCACCCACTCAGCATGCACTCCGGGCTGCAGCCACAAGAAAGCAATTAAGGGCTCGATGATGGTGCTGGAATTATTCAGCTATTAAGGTACCTGATAAGCTGGAAGCCACTCAGCTCCATGATTAATCAACTGGGGCCAGGAGCAGGCAGGGGTGGGGGCGGGGGCTCTCGGAGGGACACGGGCTGTGCAATGATCCTGCTGCAACACTGGCACGTGCACTCCCACACACACACACACACACACACACACACACACACACACACACAGCCTGCGCTTGTATACTGCATGCAGGTATACAACAGGTGTACCTACATCTAACCTCTGTGTTTCCAGCCGGATGTGTCATCCCCTCACCCCCAAACCTACCTGCCCAGCAGCCTCACTGCTGCCATGGGCACAGGGTCACACATGCTCATACCTACACACCACTCTGCCCTTACAGGAGGACACCAATGGCTCCTGCTTTCACAACCCCCCACCACAAGTTACCCCACCCTCCCCCTCCCTCAACCTCTGTGGCTGCACAGGTGTGACACCCTGGCCAGACCTAGCCCCCCACACACAGAGCAAGGCTTCTCTCAGATGGATGGACTCCATCCATCCGGCAACCCGGGCAGAGACTTGGGATGGCTTAAGCAGTATGCAGCCCCCCAACTCAGGACAGCCCTAAACCTGCCCAATGTGTGTGTGTGGCACATGTTCTCACATGTGCAGTGCACCTGTCTCTGCGTGTGGGAAACTCAGAAAAAACAGCAGGAGTTGGATACCTGCTACTGCCAGGCCTCTGTATCGCACCCCCTCCCCTGGGGGCTACTTCTTCCTCCAACTTCTCCCACCTCCTTTCTTTCCGGGTGGAGCCCTGACACCATCACCTCTCCCTGAAGATCCACTCCCCAAACGGGAACCAGAGCACGTCTTCCAAAGGCTCTGCTCTTCTTTTCAGAGAAGAAACCCTTAGAACAGATGAAGAGCTGTGATTTATTTTTTACTTTATTTTATTTTTTGGCTGTGCCGCCTGGCATGCAGGAGCTTAATTCCCCGACCAGGGATCGAACCCGTGCCCGCTGCAGTGGAAGCGCAGAGCCCTAACCACTGGACCGCCAGGGAATTCCCAGAGCTGTGATTTAAAGATACAAATGCTCCAGGCTCGGCCCACAGCCTAGGGGGTGACAATATATTCTGGGGCATTCTTCCCTCTGCTCTCTCTCTCCAGACTGGGGGGCCTCTGCTGTCTTGTCTGCTGCCTAGTCCTCCCCCTCTGCTCTCACTCCCTTCTCTCTGGCCCTGCAGCTTCCCTTAACTGACCATAATGTGAAAACAAAACACATTTCTAGCATTGGCTGTGCCTACTGAACAGTATGTTATGGTCCCGTTCCTAATTTAGAAACTTAGTGAGTTGTACAATTTCTATTTTTCTCTTTAAGGAAAAAATAAAGTCAGGCTCTCAAATGTTTCACACAGTACTGTCTGCCGTGGGAGAGTCTGCCTGGCAGGTCCCACCCCTCACTGGACCTCAGTTTCCCCATCTGCACATGAGAGGCTTAGAGCAGACAGACCATTCTGGGAGCCCCTCTAGCTGCTGCTGGCAGAGGGGTGTCCCTGACTCAGGTCAAGGGCCGAGAGGAGACCTGGCTGGGCTGTCCCTTCAGGTAGCCATGACCACATGCACGCTCACGCATACACTGTGAGACACGCTTGTGCACACACTACAGCCCCCCACCTGGAAAGGGCGTGCTGCTCAGCCCTGTGACCACACACACACACTCATGTGCCCACACCCTCAGATCACACTGAGCTTGGAAATGGGGAACATGCCCCCCTCAGGCAGGCGATTACAGATTTAATTAAAAGTGACACAGTAAATAAAAAACATATAAAATGTAATTTGTGTGGGTAGCGAGGGGTGACTGGGGAGGGCGGTGTGGTTCCTGTTTTAGTTAGCGTGCCTGCCTGTGATAGTGCCCCTCGACTGGCTCGGGCAGGTGGCCTGTGGGTGGCCCTTGTAGGGTGTGGGGGGCATCCACCCTCACTCCTGCCTGAGGCTGCCCAGAAGGCCCAGGAGGGGCCTCCCTGAGAACCCTGGAGGATTCCCTGCTTTCTGAAGTCCACGCAGAAGTTCTGGGACCTTTGCTTCAAGAACCTCCACCCAGTGGGCCCCTTGGATTCTGAGGCTACCCTGTCGGTGCTCATAGAATTGTGTCAGAACCAAGAGACTCCGGGGCCTTAAATCCTGCAGCTAGAGTTCCCCATTCAGTGTTTGACTCTTGGCCTCTTCTCCCTACACCTCCCAAGTTCTTCAGGAAGTTCATCCTGATGTCTGACTCAAATCCTTCTAGCTGTAGTGACCTGGTTTCCCCATTGTGCAAAGCTATACTGTCCCTGGAGCTTGGCATCTCAACCACCCTCTACTCAATCCCCCTGACCTCCATCTCCACCTCCCCCTGCTCACCAGGGAGAAGGAGGGAGGTGTTACAGGGTTGGTGTCTGTGAATGAGAAGTTGCTCCCTGTCCTGTGCCCATCTGATGTGGTAGGTCCTCAACCCTTCCTGCATGGGGCCAGGGAATGGGAGAGGGTAGGGAGGAGCTGCTCTGGGGACAGGTGGGGACTTGGCCCAGCACATGGGGGAAGAGTTGTGTGCATGCATTTGTGTGAGCCCGTACATGCATAGGGGTGAGAGGCTCGGTGTTTTGTGTCTTGCTGAGAGTTAGCGTGAGGCTGTGCCTGAGAGTGGCTTGAGGCCTGCATGTGGGCAGGTCTGAGAGGTGAGCATGTGTGACCCTGGGTGTAGGGGGCTGAAGGTGGATGGGCACCTGGGACCTGGCAGTGCCCAGGCAGTGGGCCTTGCCCCCACGGTGGGTGGGAAGGGCTGCTCCCGATCACTCTGCACACTCACAGCCTTTGTAGATGTCCGTGGGGATCTGCACAGCCGTGTATGAATAGTTGACCTTGTTCTTGAAGTTCGAGTCCTCAACGAAGTCCAGCCGTAGGGTGCTGGCCTTGGACCCCCTTTCCACATCCTCACTCTCAGGGTCGTCCTGTGGAAAGGGACCCCCCAACCATGGCAGTGTCAGGGCTGGGAAATGGTGGAGTGGGGTTGGATAGAACTGCAGGCAGGGGGGCCAGAATCTAGGAGATAGGGGCATCTCAGAATCAGAGACTACTGCAGAGACAGAGAGATGGAGAGACACAGGGACAGAGAGACATGGGGTATGGACCCCTTGCCTGGAAAGCCCGTGACACCCACCTGCCCCACCCACCATCCCCACATTTGCTAAACCCAAATTCCAGAGCCAAGACCAAACCAAGCCCTTCCTCACATCCTTGAAAACCAATTATCAGCGAAGGAGGCAAATCTTGGAGCTAGAGAGGAGTGGGCTGCAGACACCCTGCTCATGAGGACTTGCTCTGTGTAATCACAAGGCGGCCTCAGCACCCCGTCACAGGAGCTTTGCAACATACACGCCACAACTTGGTCCCACCTATCCCCTGCATGGAGTTCCTTTGGCACCAAGGAGAGGGCCCTAGCCCCGTCTGGGGGAGGGGCACCACCCCCTGCAGCAGGGTGGCTCTAGGGGCTGAGTTGGAGAGCGGGGAGTCCGTGGGAGAGCTGGGCTCGGGTCGGGGCTAGCACTGAGACCTGGTAACATCCAGAAGGAGGGTGTGTGGTGCCTGCTAGCAGAAGGACTATAAAGGCCCCCACTGACTTTCTAAAATGAGTTGCAGCCGTCTGACAGGTGCCAATTACAGCATCTCTCGGCCAGGCAGGCTGGGCATGCGCCGTGCGCCCCTGCCCACCACCACAGGCTGGCAGGAGTGGGTCTGCGACTATAGTGTTGATGCCGCAGCCGAGGTGGGGGGTGGGCAGGCACGGGTGCAGGTGTGCAAGGGGGAAGGGAAGATGGAGGTAGAAAGTGAAGGGGAAGATGAAGAAAAGCCGGATGGGGAGGCAAGGAGAGATGGAGAGCCACGCGAGGTAGGCGCAGAGCTGGGGGTCTTTGTGCCCTGGGAGGAGGGAGTATAAGCAGCTGAACCAGCCACATGTTCCCTCGCTGCCCCGCAACGCCCCTGTGACCACCTTCAGCACCAGGCTCAGCTCATTTCCTCTCCCCAGTGGATCTCACGTGACGGCCGACCCCACTGCTCACTGGGTCCTGGTCACACCCCTCATGTTCCTGCCGCCAGGCTGTCTGTCTGGGGAAAGGGTGATCGTGCCTCCCCACCCAGCCAGCTGTGCTCTCCCCACCCAGGGAGTGCTCTGGGTGCACCCTCAGGCCTGGGGAATGAATTACTGCCTGGATGGTGGGTGCAGCTGGCTGGAGGGCCTGCAGCAAACACCCTTTTCATCTATCTCTTCATTGGATTTTGTAACAGCAAAATCCAAGCCATCTACTGCCCTGCCATTGCCCCTCACCCAGCGTGCCGCCCCTCTGCCCACCTCGGCACACCCTAGCCTCCTAGAAGCTCCTGGATGCTGGGTAAAGCTGGGGCAGGCAGCTGCTGAGCATGGAGGCCAGAGCAGGGAGCCGGCCGCCCCTGAGGTGTGAGCCACTCACGCTCTGCTGGGAGGAGGGGAAGTGCGGAAGAAGAAAGCCCCCGAAATGTCAGCGGCAGATGAAGGGCGCTGGAAAATTTAATCTCCCAACTTTCCCAACTAATGTGACATTTGGATTCTGTTCTGATAAGCTATCAGCTGGCGAACTTTTTCCTTCCTTCTTTCCCTCCCTACCCCCACCTTCTGGCTGGTAATTTAAAAGTAAATGGTCTAGAAAGATCTCTAACTGTACCTCTGGCAAAGATTAAAAAAACAAAACAACGTAACAGGCAGGAGAGTTGGGGAATGTGTGCGTGCTGATATTTATACTGGGGCTGGGAGGGCTGGGATTTTGGCCTAACTGACCCTGGCCCAGCCCCACCCGGGGCGAATCTCCCTCCCTGTGCTGTCCCTAGCCCCCCAGCAGATGTCCAAGGGGCTGGGGGCAGGGAGTCAGTGATTTAGAGCCAGGAGTTGGGGGCTGCTGGGAGCAGGGAGTCCAGGGAGGGAGCCGGGCACCAGACTGGCCAAAGAGACCCCTTAGTGTCACCCCGACGCCCAGGGGCTTTGTACGGTGGGCAACTGCCGTCTCCTGGTTTATATTTAATGCACTGATTGCTAAAATTACAGCCCGCTGCTGAGGGGGGTAAGGAATTAGATTCAGGGTCTAATTAAAGGTTTGTTCTTCATTTGAATTTCAGATTCCAGCTTTAATTTTAGCAACTTCTCTGGGAGCCACGGAGGCTCAGCCAAGGGGGAAGCACACCTGCTTTAGCCCACCCACCCCGCCTTCTCTGCGGCCCTGCCTGCCTGCCCTCCTGACGGCTCACCAAGGCCAGCCTGGCACCACAGACCCGCTGCAGGAATCCCTTCCTGCCTGCCCACCTCTTGGTGCCACTGGATACCTCCTGCTCGCCCCAGGCAACCCCCCAGGCCAATAGGCCCAGGAGTGGGAGTCTAGCTGTTGGGTCTTCTGCACCAGTCAGCACAGGTGGGGCCCCAGAGACTGAGTTGTGACACCTCTGTTTACAGAGGAAATAACCAGGTTCAACTACTTTTGTCTCAAAAGCAGGCAGATGAATTTGGGCCTTGACAGGTTCACCAAAACAGTCTGTTCCATGTGCCCTGCACCCTCAGACACTCTTGTCTCCTCTGTAGACCCCCTCACACCCCAAATGGTCACACTTTCACGTGAGTCCTCTGGTGACAGGGACCTCTCTCTGTCACAGGGCCACCCAAGCAGACGTGAACCAGTCAGTGAGGCAGAAGAGCAGTGTAGCTCTGGGTTCTCCGGTCAGTCCCAGCACCACCACTTCCGGGGTGGTGACCCCTGATGAGTCAGAGCCCTCTCCTTCATCTGAAGAACAGGCACAGGGACTGGGCTGCCTCTACAGCTGGGGTGAGACTGACTTAGCCCAGGGCCAACACTGATCATGGGGCCAGGCCGTGGGGTGGTCAGCACGCGGAAGCCACTTTCCCCTCACCACAGGGAAGGGTACCTGCACTCACCTGAAATACACCTGCATCCCGGCCCCGCCTGCCTACCTCCAGGAAGCCCTCGCCACCTGCTCCCTCTCTCCCCTACTCTCGCAGCACTCAGCATCCCTCTGTCCTCCCGATGCTGGTACTTGAACTGACCTAGGGGAGGAGGTCCAAGAGCCTCACCACCCTGCCCAGGGATGGGGCTGGGCCCGCCCCACACTGTACAGTGAAGCTGTGCCCCTTGGTGCCACAGAGACACGGCCCTGGAGGGGTCAGGGCCTCTAGGGAATTGTGGGAGGTGTAGGGCGGGGACCTGTGCAGCCACAACTCTGCAAGGCCGAGCTCAGAATGCTGAAGAGTGCTGAATCCTAACACTCATTTTACAGCTGAGGCCATGAGGTCCCAGAGAGGGGGGTGTGGCTCTGGCAGCTCCCCATCCCTGCCAGCATGGGTGGGGGCACTTACCAGCTCAGCGTCGGCCTTGGCGTCATAGTACACTATGTCTTCCTCCTGGTGGGGAAGAGATGCCTCATCACTCATGGTCGCCTGAGGTGCGGCCAGGACCCCCAGCTCTAAGGCCTGGAATGGCCCCCTCAGATTCCTCTGGGGCAGAGACCGCCCCCTTACCCATCCAGAGCTGCCATCCAGGGAGGGCTGGATGAGGCAGGCTGGATGCCCCACCCACACCCCAGCCAGACCGTCCTCAGGAGCTCTCACAGGCACCAGGAGGATGTGGTACCCCGGGTCGGTACCCCTGGGGCTCCCTGACTCTAGGATCAGGGTCTCTGCACTGCAGCCCTGCTGGGAGGTAGGGTTAGAGCCAGCCTATCTGCAGAGACTCTGGCTGAGGCAGTACCAAGGGAGAATTGAGGAAGATGGAAAAATAGAGCCGAGTCTGGGAAAGAGTGAAATAATGACTCGACACCGCATCTTCCAATTTCTTCTATTAAAAAGCCTGCTCATTACGAGCATGTACTTATTAATTATCTGTGATTTGTTGTGAAATGCAAGGGGGTTTACACAACAGGAGCGGGAGAAAACAAAGCCCGGCCCCTGTGCCTGCCTCCCAGCCCTCGCCTGCCTTTGCTAGCACCGCGTGTCCTGGCCTCGCCCGCCTGCCCGCCGCCTGGGTTCTCAGCCATCTGCACATCATAATCACCGGCCACCCCAGGGACCCGTAACACAAATGGGCTAATTTCATGTTTAATGATCTTTAATCAGAACTGAGCATGGCTGACAGCGGCTGCCAGAAGGTAAATCTGGTGCCATCAGGTGCCACCCGCTCAGGAGGGGCCACCCCACCCCTGCCTTGATAGGCCCTAAGGCCAGGACACAAGATAGGGCCACTGTCCGAGTCACCCTCCCCTGGTGCTCCTCAGCCCTGTTTTGTACAGCAAAAACCTGCAGCATGGCCCCGGAAGTCCCTTGTTCACTGGGAGCCTGTTTCTTTGTGGTCTGCAAATGGGGGTGATGACCAAGTGTGCTCCCAAGGGTCTGGCTGTAAAACAGCAAGCACAGAGCCAGCACTTACTCCACGGTGGGCCTCCCCTTGCCTGGGCCTGGCTGGGCCCCATGTGCTGTGTGATCGCAGGGCTGCACTGTTCCCTCTCTGAGCTCAGGCTCCTCATGGAGGGAGGGACTTAGCCTTGGTGACTGTCCAGGTGCTGGGTCTGAGGCCACGGTTTGAGGTGGTCGGTACCGGGGCTAGTCGTGGGGAACAGTCATGGGTTCTCTCCCACCAGAGGTCTGGGGGGTGCAGGCCACTGGCTGGACCTATAGGTATAGTCCAAGCATTCTGGAACATTGACTACAGGCCTGGCGCCATGCCTGGGCAAGACCACACCTCCTGATGACTGAAAGACCAAAGTTTCAGTCCTGTGAGGTATCTGCTGTGTCCAGCTAGGCCTCACACGCACTGCGGTACAGGGTTCTCCCAACAGCCCTATGACCCCGTTATACAGATGAGGAAGCTAAGGCAGGGATAAAAAAGGCGTTGCACCCCGGCTCCATTCTGCCTTCTCGACTCATCTCCAACCCCTCCCACACCTGCCCAACCACCAGTCCAGAGAGACTGGAGCTCAGGTGGGCCTGGGGTGGGGGTGAGGGCCGGGGCCCAGGCTCCAGGGTGCTCAGCCTTTCCCCGGGCCCAGCTCTGACCCAAGCGCGTAATGAAAGCGCGTAATTACATCAAACACAATAAGGAGTTTCGGTTGATGAAGATCATTCCTGAACACACAAACCTATTAAACCGAGGGGAAAAAATATCAATTCAACACAGTCGCTGGCGAAAAGAAAATGTGATTTGTTATCTAAAAGAGGGTTATAAACATGGCTCTGATGCTCTTTCCCTCTGTAATGAAAATAGGCAGGCACAGTGGGAGGACTGCAGATTAGAACATAGGGCTTCACTCACCAACCTTTTAGGTAAATCTTCTGCAAGGGCGGGAAAGGGCATGGGTGATGGGTAGGGGTCGGTGGCTCTAGGCCTCCAGAGTGACCTTCACAGTGACCCTCCTCTGGGCTCTCCTCACAGACCATGCCTGGGTCCTGCCTGACCTGGGCTGTCCCTGGGACACCTGGCATTCACTTGGGCCACCCGTCCAGCTACTCCAATGGCTGCCTTTGTCCTGCTGTTTCATGGACTCAGTGGAGGATGAGATGTTGGTGCATCAGTGACACAGAGGCAATGTATCACACAGAAGGATTCTAGCCCCCCCCTTCAGACTGCAGGTGAGGCTCAGGAATCTGTATGCAGTCTTGGTGCCCCAGGGACTCGGATACACGTGGGCAGGACTCCTCCCTACCTCTCCCATCTGGAGAGGGCCCATGTCCCTTCTTGGTAGAGAGTGGCATTAGCTATGGATGGTGGCACGCACGGTCACATGTGTGAAAATACATTGTAAACCCAGCTGTGGTCGCTATGTTTGATATGATGTGGAGCTGGGGACGGGGCAGGATGGGACCATTAGGGTCTGGTAGGAGGGTCCCTGGAAAGGCCTCTGTGTCTGCTTTGGGCTGCAGGTGCCCCAGTGTCCACCACTAGTGCCCTGTCTCCGGGACACAACAAAGAGGTGGTACCACCTAGCGATTATGTGCAGGGGACTTGGCAAAGGGTCCTGGCCTCAAATCCTGACCTGAACATGTGAGCTCTGGGATCCTGAGCAGTGAGTGAAGACTGAGGCTGAAGCCTCACAAGTCCCTGTGGCCCCTTGAGGACTCCTGGAGGTCACCTCCATCTCACCGATGAGGCAAGGGTGCCTGCTAAACCCTTCAGCCTCAGTAAGGCTTTACCTCAGGGTTTTGATTTTCCACTTGTAAAATCAGAATGATGATGCTAGGACAGGGAGTGAGGCCTCTCCAGAGGTTCGGGACAACCCAACCCAACCCATGAGCGGCCCCCTTAAGCCTGTAACTTCACAGGCCCCGGGAGGGGTCTGAATGTGGAAGAAACCCTCTGGTTGGGGTGAAACGTATGTCCTTAACGTCCAGGGTACACACCTCTGACACCCCCTCCATTACGTGGTATTTTAGGGGCCATTTTGCACAAACTGGGCAGGGAGTGGGGGGAATCACCCCCTCTGAACTCACACACATGCCTCCCCGCAAAGTGGATTTCTGTGCATATATGACACATGAGGAGTGGGGCTAGGGGGCCCACACGGCCCTTGTATAGATGACACACACACTCTCCTTAGCTGCAGCTGAGCCCAAGAGAGAGCATGAGGGATGCTGGCAGGTGGGCAGCAGGGTGAGGAAGTGAGAGTGGGGTGAGCATGGGGAATAGCAATTGGCAACTACGTTTGGTGCCATGGAAGGCGGCTGCTGTGGCTTGGTCAGACCTGACTGCCGCTTGCTCACCAGGCCCCTGTGCAGGACCCAGGCAGCTACCCGGCTGCACCAGTGAGGACGCTTGGCCTTCCTGCCCTGGCTCACTGCCAGCCCAGCTCAGCCAACAGGACTGTTTCTGAGAGAGCCGTCTGTCGCCGGCTTGGCAGAGAGGCAGGCAGCAGGCCCTGTGGCTGGGGCAGACCTCGGGCCGGGGAGCCACCTGTCCTGTCCAGCCGGCTCCTTGGCCTGGCCCAGCCTTCGCAGCCTTCTCTTTAGGTTCCCAGGCAGAGCTATGTCTCCCATTAGGCTCCCAGGGCAGGGCTTTGTCTCCTGCAGGCCCTAGGGCTGGCACTGAGGCCCTGGAACCAATGGCCTCTCCTGCCTCCCCGACCCATGCCCTGGCCCAGTTCCTCCTTGGTGGCCGTCTAGATAGCAGATAATGCTGGCACAACGAGGTGCTGGCACCAGGCACAGTGTCCGGCAGGCGGGCCATCTTCATCCACCCTAAGTGTTATGGGCACCAAAGCACCTGCTGCCTGTCTACAGCGGCCATGGGAGGTGCTGCCTGCTAACAAGGGCCGTGGTGTCCAAGGGCTGCAGCCAGGGCTGTGGCTACAGGTTCGCTACCCTTGCCATGGCAAGGAGTGTGGGGTCATGACCTGGGAGTAGGGAGAGGAGCATGGCTTCACATCCAGATATTTTTCCCTCACTCTCTTGTCTCTCTTGACCTTGCAGACTCCAGGATTCCCCAAGTCCCTGGTCTGGTGTCAATGGTGTGATTGTGTGTGTATGTGTGTACACCATTGCCTGTTTCTCAGAGGTCTGCATGCAAACCTACTGTGTGCTATTGACACAGGCAGGGCCACACCCTACTGATCATATAGTGGATTCCAGTCTGGCCCCATGGGTCAAGGGTTTCCTCTGTGCCCAGAACTGCTGACTGCCATCCTCCCCACCTCAGAGATAAGAAGACTGAGGCCCTGGTCACTCTGTCCACAGGGCACCTGGCTAGGCACATGGACAGGTGATGGGCAGCACTGAGTCAGGCTCAACTGCTTCTGGCCAAGAGAAGCCAGATGGGGCAGACAGATGAGCCCACTGGGCCACTGGCCTGGGGGAGCATGCACTGGGAACCATCTGTGATGGGGGCACCAAAGGCGGGTGCTGTGGGCAGTGGGGGCTAATCCTAGAGTTGTGGCCAGAAAGAGGAGCTCTAGGGAGTTAACTGCAGTGGGAGGTGTTGCCCTTCTGAAGGAGGTAAGGGTATTCCTAAGAAGGCCTGGCTTGTGTAAAGGGCCTGAGCTTGTCACTGGGTGTGCTCCTGAATGCTGGGAAGGAACATGACTCCTTATCTGTCACCTCCTGAACGTTGTTGGCAAGGACATAGTTTCAAGGGTGGGTGGTATGCCTTCAAGGGACAAAACACCATCCTTTCTGCAGCCTGAAGTCCCCATATCCCCCCTGGCATGGACAGTCTGCACCCTGGCAGCTCTCCCTGGCAGCCCAGGCAGGGCTGGCTGGCAAGTCAGCTAATGGGCCCATCATTAGCACTGATGCCTTTTAGCCCGGCTGCTGGGCAGCTCAGCACTCCTGGGGAAGGGAAGGGCCCTGACCTTGCAGCTGGAAAGGAGGGGGCGCCTACAGCTCCACTCTGCCCAAGATACCTGTGGGACAGACAAACAGGTAGACTAATGGACTGGTGGGGGTGGGCAACAAGCATCAGGCAAACACGGCTGGGCCCAGCTGGCCCTGTGGTCACACCCATAGCTGGGGGCATCTCAGGTCAAGCCAGGGGGTGGGGCCAGCAGAGTCCTCTCCTGCCTTAGGACAGAAGCACCCAGAGCCTATGGGCTGGTGTGGCCAGAGATGCACCCATACCATCACCAACTTGCACCTACATGGCCTGATGTGTGGACCGACCCTTTGACACATCACACCTGAGCTGACAGATAGCCCCCCGACACCAGCTGGTCGTTTGCCAAATGGGGAAACTGAAGCCCAGAGAGGGGTGAGCCCTTGCTGGGTCCCGCAGGGACTGTGACCCAGTGTGCAGGGAGTGGGTCCTCAAGTAGCACCATCTCAGCATCTCCTGGACACCCTGAGACCTGGGCCTTCCTTCCCGGTAGGCCCCCGTGGTGCCCACCCGGCCTGCGATAAGCCGTTTCTGTCTTGGAGTAGCTGAAAATCAGGGGTCAGGGGTCCAGTAGGATGGTCCTTGGAAATCTTGGGTTTTCTGCAGAGTCAGGGAGAAAAAACCGGTTTGGGGCCGAGGCAGCCTCTTCGTCTTCCTGTTTGGGGCCTACACTGGGAGGGAGAGAAAGCCAGGCCGAGGGCTTTCATTCCCTTATTTCCTGATTCCTTCATTCCCTCTCCTGTGCCTGCTCTGCGTGTCTGTCCTGGGTGGGGAGGGGAGGAAGCAGATACATCAGAAACAAAAGAAGGGACAGAGCGGGAGCCAAGGGTTCTGGATTCCCAGAAGGTGGAGGGGCTGATGGGCTGGGGAGCAGGAGCAGCCTCACTGGGAAGAGGCAAGACAAGCTGGGCTTCAAAAGGAGGAACGGGGGCTTCCCTGGTGGCGCAGTGGTTGAGAGTCCGCCTGCTGGTGCAGGGGACACGGGTTCGTGCCCCGGTCCGGGAAGATCCCACATGCCGCGGAGCGGCTGGGCCCGTGAGCCATGGCCGCTGAGCCTGCGTGTCCGTGAGAGGCCCGCGTACCGTAAAAAAAAAAAAAAAAAAAAAGGAGGAACGGAGGGCATTCTGGGTGGAGAGATCAAGAATGGGCCTGGAGTGAGGTGTTCGGTGTGGCTGGAGCACAGGAGGAGGGGAGGGAGGAGGCAGGTTGACGAGAGAGGCAGGGACAGCCAGATCCTGGGGCCTTGAGCGCAGGCTCAGGCTGGGCATTGCAGGGAGTCGCCAGGGTGAGGTTATTTGCAGGTGGGGGCACATCCAAGTGGCCAGGGAGTGCAAATGGAGGCTGCTGTGTGTATTTCTGATCAAGAGGCTGAGGAGGCACGGTGGCCCAGGGATGGGTTTGTAGTGCTGGAATGGGGAGCGAGAAAAAACCCAGCCCCCAGCTCCCAGGGAGGGAGGATCGGTCCAGGGAGTCGTTAGTTCATTAATGTGTTCACTGTAAACAATCATCTGTTACCCACAACTCCATGTGAGCTCCCTGAGGGCAGCACCCAGCACCCACCAGGCAGCAAAGGAAGAGTGCTATGGTGTGCGCTCAGGGTGGCCTGGGGGGATGGGGACTGGGGAGAAGGAACAGGTTTAGGGGGCCTGCATCATAGGCATGCACCCCCTGGCACCTGACGGCACAGCTGTGAGACTCTGCCCCCAACAGGTGACCTCAGGTAGGTCTAACCACTCTGTGCCTCAGGGTTCTCATCAGTTAAGTAGGGATAATAATCCCTCCTGCCTCCTAGAGGTGCCAGGCTCAGAGCTGGAGTGAGTCAAGGCCTCCCCCGTCCCCCTTATTGGCCCCTGGGTGCCAGGGGGCAGCTCTTGGTGCCTCTCCCTGCATTTAGCACAGAGACCCCTGGGAGGCGTGGCCCACATGCCTGAGCGGCTGTGGAGGACACAGCGAGCCCTGCCAACTGGTCTGGTCCCCGAGGGTTCCGTCATCCTTGGCATCGGGGGTTTCCTGAGTCTGGGAGGAACGCTGCCTCAGTCTCTCTTCTGGTTTACTGTTATCCTTTGACAGGAAAGGTGCAGGTGTGTCCAGTCTTGCCCAAATCAAACGCAAGCTGCCTGAATATGTGAGCCACCTGGGTGTGCGGCTGGGGATCAATGAGGCTTTCCTTCTCTCCCCCACATTCTGGGCCCTTCTGTCCTCAGAAAGAGTCCTGCTCCCAGCTTCTCACGCCGCCACTTGCTCCGCGCCCGAGCCCCTTCTGAGCTTTGCTGGCGGAAGGAGAGGATTTAGTGGCTGTGACAGTCTGGTCCCCGATCCCAGCCTGGCAGCCTTCTGGAAGACAGGCTGCTGCTCGGGGAAGTCTGGAAGGGGATAGGGTCCCTTTCCCCCAGCATCTCTTTCAGGTCAGTGTATTAAAGTCTGGGAAGTCCTGGAGTCAAGAGGCCTCTCTGCCCCAGGGGCTGTCCAAGGAGTCTGTGCACCTCCTTAACCACCAAGGGGATGCCAACTTTTGGGGAGCATCATTTCAGAGTAGCCTATGTGCTCATGGGGGACTCCATAGCTCCTCTGGGAGCTGGGAGTGGAATGAGAGGTTCATATCTGCACCCTGTGTCCCAGCACCAAGGGGAGCCTCAAATGTTTGCTGAACATTGGGCAAAGGTTCCCGGCTCCACCCCACAGAGCCCTTGGTGCCCTTCCAGTGGGTCTGGGCAGCCTCCCTCTCCCTCTTCCCCTGCATGCACATCCACCCTTGCTGCGGGTGGGCAGGTCCTAGGGGCTGGGGAGGGCACTGCAGTTCTTACCTTGATGTTGTCCTGCCAGCGGTGGGCCTTCTGGAAGTTCTCTGCAGCGTCAGCCAATCTCTGAGGGACAGAGCACAGGGAGGTCAGAGACTGAGGAAGGTCTGTGCCCAGCCCAAAGCCTTCTCCATCCCCAGCAGTCCCTGGGGCCAGACTGGCTCAGGGACTCCCTGGACATCATGCCAGACTCTCAGAGATTCCTTGATCCCAGACATTCTCCAGCTTGCTCTGTGGGCCCTTCCCCCACCCACATCGGGCTCCCACAGGAAAGGTGAAGCCTGCACAGACCTGAGTGGCATCTCCATGGGACTCCCTGGACTTCAGCTCAGCCACATTTCCTGCCCACAGGAAGGCAGGGGGACCCCTGAGGCATATTAAGACCCAGGCCCTGGAGCCAAGCCCACTGACACTCTCTACTAGCTACAAACCAGCGTCACCCCAGCGTCAAGAGGAAGGCCTTCCCCAGCCAAAGAGGAAATGCCACAAGTGACAGAGTGCCTCGCTGATGCACCTTTGCCCCCAGCTTGCTCAGGGCCCAGAAGGAGGTGCCCACAGCCCACCTCTGCCCACCCAGGCCTGTCCCCACTGTCCCTGTCCTGGCTTCCTGAGTCCCCTCCCAGCAGGGCTCTCTAAGCCTTCTGTCCGCACAAGCCTGGTCCATCCTTTGGTGCTGGTTCCTGTGGCCTCCTCCACTGAGGCCCCTGTGCCTGTGAGCACAGCTGCGTCTGTCCATCCCACACCTTGTTACCCAATACACCTAGTGCCAGACTGTGCTGATGTGTGGAGATATGGCAGAGCCAGCCCTGCCCTCCCACAGTTCAGAGGAGAAAACAGACATAACCAGGCAGAATAACTAGGGCAGGACTAGCTGAGGTGCTTTGGGAAGCTCAGCATTGTGGGAACTTGGGAGGTCAGGGAAGGCTTCCTGGAGGAGGTGCTGGAAACTCGCTACCCTTTGGGCCTGAATCCTGACCCAGAGATTCTTACTTTGTGCCTCCGTAGATCCTGTCCCTTTAGGAAGTCTTTTTTTAAAATTAATTAATTAATTAATTTTTATTTTGGGCTGCGTTGGGTCTTCATTGCTGCGTGCGGGCTTTCTCTAGTTGCAGCGAGCGGGGGCTACTCTTTGTTGCGGTGCACAGGCTCCTCATGGCGGTGGCTTCTCTTGTTGTGGAGCACGGGCTCTAGGCACACAGGCTTCAGTAGTTGTGGCACGCAGGCTCAGTAGTTGTGGTGCACGGGCTTAGCTGCTCTGCAGAATGTGGGATCTTCCCGGACCAGGGCTCGAACCCTTGTACCCTGCATTGGCAGGCGGATTCTTAACCACTGCGCCACCACGGAAGTCCCCCTTTAGGAAGTTTTGAGGCTCCTGAGGACAGGACTGAGCCTGGCCCTCTAGGGCCTCCTGCAGAGCTGAGTGCAGTGAAGTCCTGTTCATCATAATGATGACTGTCACCCTGAACTGATCATCTGCTGCATCCAAGCCCTCCCCCAGGCCAGGGACACATCACGTGTACCTGTCACCATTCACAACGTGCTTGACGTGTCCTCCTCAGATGAAGGTACCCAGCACAGAGGTGGTGAGCAGCCTGCCTAAGGTCACAGAGGAGCTCTGGGTTGGGCTGGGGCCCTCACCACCAAATTTGCCTTGCCCAGCCCATGACCAAAGTCCGAAGGTATGCTCCACAGGGCCCACCATGCCTGGGGAGGAAAAGAGTAGCTCTTGGTGTGGAAGGGGCTCTGGTCCCCAACTCCCCGCCCTATTTGACCCCATGAGTGGAGCAGTAGGGTCCTGCCTTCTGGCCTCCAGCCCCCACTCAGAGGGCCCTGCCCCCTTGGTATTCAAGACAAACACTCCCATCCATCAGTCCAGGCCTGATGGCTTGTGGGCCCAAGAGGGGAAATTCTAAAATAAAGCCTGGCAGCTGCCCATTGGGGGAAATGGGAGACCAGCTTTTCCTCCCTTCTAGAGTGGAACAGTGTGGTGGGGGCCTGGTGGGACTCCCTGTAGAGCCGCAGCCTCCACTCGCTGGGCAGGATGCCACCTCTGGCTGTTAGAAGGGCTGTGCAGAGCTATCCCTACTCCCGCTGGGCCTGGCTCCCCCTCCTCCTCAGGGCAAAAGCACTGAATGCTGGGAAGGCTATGAGGCTGGGGGACCTGGGGGCAGGGTGGGAAAGTCAAACTCCCTCACTTCACATTGCTGAGACCCTCCTGCCACCCCCACCCGTCTTTTTTGCAGGTTTTGTCCTCTGCCCACCTGTTACTGCAGTGACTGCTTGGGTGGGCCCTACCCCAATAATCCAGCTTCAGGAACCATAGGCCTCTCTTCTCCCAGATGGCTCTCAGGTCTTGCCTCCAATCCTGGCCCCTCCTGAGCTCCTGGATACCTTTCTGGGGTAACCCTTAGGCCCACCAGAGCTTACAACACCCCCTCTTAGAATGAGCCCCTCCACCCTGTGACCACTGCCCCTACATCCCACCCTTAGTGTTCTTCACACCACCTTACTGATCATCCCCAGCCCAGGCTCCTGCGTCCTCTCTTGCTCTTCGTCATCCTTCTCCACACAGCAGCTGCAGCCTTCAAAATGTGGATCCTGGGGCTGTCCTAAGGCCCCAGGAGCCCCCCTGTGCCCAACTCCTGCCCCTCCCTTTCCATCCTGGGTCCTCCTCTCAGCCTAAACCACAAACACCCCCACCCAAGCCCGACCCCGATGGGTCCTGATTCACAAGCTGGCAGTGCCCTTCCGCAGAGGACATTACTGTGTGACACACACGGTTAACAACACTTGTCACTCCTGTTAATGGAGCACTGACCATGCGAGCTCGGCACCAGGCCTGGAATGGAGTGTGGGAGCCCAGGGAACATCCCCTGGGGCTGCATCTTGAGGGGTGAGTCTCAGGCAGTCACTGGATACCCCTTTTCCTTGCCCGGTGGCCCAACACCTTCCCAGGGATCCAGACCCTTCTCAGAGTGGGCCTGGAGCCATTGCCACTTCATGGACGATGAGGCTGGGACACATGTGGCAACAACCGGATCAGGTCCCTTGCCACAGAAAAGCCACATGGTTGATAGGGTTGCAAACACCAAACAGACACTAGTTGAAGTCTCCAAACTGGGCCACGGCCTTGAGGAGCTGTCCTCTCCAGCCCCTACCTCCCCCGCTGGCCAGCGGATGCCAGCTCCTTCACCCTTCAGGACTTAGGTCTGACCCTGGGATTCACAGGCCTCAGGAACATGGGGGCTGATGGCCCCTCAGGCTCGCTAGCCTAGTGGCCAAGGTGAGGGAGACCAGGGAGGGAGGGCCCCAGCCTCCAGCCTCCTTGAACTCATGGAGTCCCATGGGCTCAAAGGCCCGGGTCAGCCCGCTGACTCGTGAATAACGGAGTTGCAATAGCCACAGCGAAAGGATTACTTTTAATCCTCAGTAATGATCAAGCCATTATTATTTTTTCGGTGTTACAGATCAATCAGTCCGTCCCCAGGCACCGGACGTGTGGAAACTGCTAAATCCACAGGCCTGGTGGTGCGGGAGGAAGGGCTGAGGCAGCTGAACGGGGGGGTGGTGGATGGGGCAGGCTGTGGCTGCACGCGGTCTCTCAGGCCTGAGGGTGAGAGGGAAGAGGACGGGAATACACATGGCACGCACGAGGGGCCCCAGGTGGGGATCAGAGCTTGGACCCTGGAGCCTTGGGTTCAGACCCCAGCTTCCCCCTCCAGCTCTCAATTTCCTGCCTATAAATTAGAAGTAGTAACCTTACCCACGCAGAGGGTAGTTAGGTTCTTGGCAGCCCCCTTGCTCCAACTGCCAGTAGCTGTCCATAAAGCCCAGTGCCCTGGTGTTTCACTTGCTGGCTCTAAGCACACAAGCCTTTTGTCCACCTCTGGGCCTTCCTGGCATCCACTCTTTCTGCTTGGGATGTGCTCCCCATCATCTCAGTCAGTGCTATCAGACTGTCACCTCTTCTGGAAGCCTCCTATTGCCCTTGTCCTGTCCATGGGCTCCCCTCCCCTCTGCCAGGCACTCAGACTTGTGCTCCTGTCTTCACAGAGCCCACAACAGTCAGGCCTGCTCGGGGCTGGCTGGGAGACTGCTCACAGCCCTGCCTCTGCCTCTGCCCTGCCCCGAGGTTCATCCTCCTTGCGCTTCCCTCCCACCTCCCCCAAGTCCTCCTGATGGCCTGGGGTAGACAGGATGGGGAAGGACACTGAGATCCAGAAGTAAAGGGAGAACCTACAAAGACTCCTAGCAGGGCAGGGGCAGCAGTGGGAACATGGCTCACTTCATCTCAGGGCTCCTGCCTGCCTGGGGGAGATGTGCTCTGTTCCCATCCCTGACCCTGAATACCTGTTCCCTGGGACCAGCTCCCTGCTCGGGCTCTGGGCTCTGGGCTCTGCTCTCAGAGCCACCTGCAGTCTCTGGCTCTCCTGCTACCAGGCCCCTGCACATTCCGCTCCCTCCTTGTGCACTCCTGCCCAGACTCCTCCAGCCTGTTTCATTCCCTCACCCTTGAGGCGTTAGCTTAGACCCCATTCTCCTCCTAACCACTTCCTGACCCATGGCAGGCTCCCATCTCTCCCCATCATGAACTTAGAGAACCCTCTGCTTTTCCCCTTGAGCTGAGCTTGGTGGGCACTGTATCTGGCAGCTATCAAGTTTACAGTAACCTGGCCCCTGGCACGTAGTAGGTACACAATGAACATCTGATAAATCAAAGTCAGAATGTCTCTGAACCTGGGTAAAGGCTTGAGTCTGGACCTGCCTGGTCAGCTGTATGACCCTAGGTGTGTGGTTTAACCTCTCTGAGACTTTTTCTTCATCACATCCTGGAGGGTGAGGGCTGCCTATGAAGGTGATGCTACGGAGTTGCTGATGGTGGCTTGCCTGGCCTGCGATGTCTCCATCACGGCCAAGGCGTTGGAGGGAACTGTGGTGGGACTGCTGAGCAGGGCTGCTCACGGCTAAGTCAATTACGATAACAGCGGGCCTTTCAGAGGCAATTATCAGAGAGTTTCACTTAACAATCAATTTCCCTCAGCTCCGGAAACTGTTCTTACGGGAAAGGGCAAGAAAGAGGAGGACTGGGCTGTGGACAAAGCTCCCCTGGGGGAGCAGCCCCCTCTACAGACACCTTTGAATTTCACTAAGTTCAAAGTCTCTCAATTGCTCTGGAGCTGAGATAGACCATGACCTAAGATAAGGGACCTGAGGCCACGGTGGCTGCCCCTCAGAGGCCAACACCTGGAGGATAAGGTCCCCCTCTGGAGGAGCGGGGCTTGGGCCTGGTGGGTTGGAGCCCTCAGGCTTCTCCACTCCATCCTCTTTGAGGTCCCACTCCTCCCCCCAGGTTGGTGACCCCACTTCTCCTTGGCCTCCTCCCTTCATCCCCCTCACCTGGAGCCCCCCCCCCCCAGTGCTGGCCTAGCCTGAAAGGGTCTGGGGAGTAACTACCCATCAAACAGGATTTGTTTTGTGCAGCCCAAAGGGAAAGACTGAATGAGTTTTTTGGTCTTAATTGGTTATAGCTACTTTCTCTTCCAAGAGGTTATGAGAGGCTTAGGATAAAAGGCCCTGAACCCATGAGGCACAGGATATTGAGATATGTGCCAATGGGGGCTGAGCCTGGCAGAAGCTGTGATGGGGGCTCTGAGGTAGAGGTTGGGGGCAGCAAGCCCAGAGTAAAGTCCTAGCACCAAGTAGGTGCCCCAAGAACACCGCCAGAGGGTTGCAAAGAAGGTAATGATGAGAGGATGATACCAGACACTGCCCCTGTAATTACCCTGAGCTGACTGGTGCAGTTAATCCAACGGCAGGTGGAAGACTGTATCTCTTCCTCACCCTCCCCACCCCACCCCTAGCAAGACACCTAAGAGGTGGCTTTTTTTTTTTTTTTTTTTTTTTTGCGGTATGCGGGCCTCTCACTGCTGTGGCCTCTCCCTTTGCGGAGCACAGGCTCCGGACGTGCAGGCTCAGCGGCCATGGCTCACGTGCCCAGCCGCTCTGCGGCATGTGGGATCCTCCCGGACCGGGGCACGAACCCGTGTCCCCTGCATCGGCAGGCGGACTCTCAACCACTGCGCCACCAGGGAAGCCCGAGAGGTGGATTCTTTTGTTCCCCGTTCTGTAAGGGGACTGAGCATTAGTGCCACTGCCCCAGGCTCCTGGTGAGGAAGTGGTGGAGGGGGCATCAGTAGGCCTACCAGCAGTGTTGGATGCCGAATGTTCCAGGGAAGGATCAGGTCTGGCCAGGTGGGGCGTGGCTGGTTGGGCTCAGGTATTCCTTACCTGCTTCCCAGAGTGGTTCCTTTGCCCTTTCCCCAGGAGAGGGGATCAGTAACTGGACTCTCAGATGCTGCTCTGAGCCAATCCCCCCCATCCTTGGTGTCACTGGACCCAGTCCCTGGGAAGGGGTAAGCACCAGGGTGCCCAGAAGCCCCTGCCCAGCACAGCACTGCCACCCTGCTTCCCTCCCCACCTGTGGGCCCTGTATTTAACTCTGTATTTTGTACTGATAGATACTAAATGCAGATTTCCAATTTTCAGAGCAGTTATGGTCTAATGAGTAAATAATATACATATTTCAAACTGTCTAAAAAACATATCTGCATAATCAAAATATCTGCATAATAATGAAGCAAGATGCAGTTCAGCAAGGAAGGCACTGGAGCCCCAGGGCTGACAATAGGGCAAGATGCACAGGCAAGTGAGGAGTCCTGGCCCTGTGGGTCCATTCTTCCTGCCACCTCAGCCTGAATGGGTGTTTGTCTGTCTGTCTACTGCCTTCTTCAAGCAGGTTCACCCATGGTCAGGGACCAGGAGAATCCTAACTTGGCCCTGTTCCTGCACAACTTGTGCCTGGGGAAGGTGCACGTGTGGGCAGACAGTGCCTGCTACGTGAGCGATGGGTATCCTGATGCCTCTGACTGCTCAGAGCTTTATGGGCACAACCTCACTCACCACAACCTTCTGAAGGCGGTCCTGTCCTGATCCCCATATTGCTGGGTTCTGAGGGGTGAAGAGAAGTGCACCAGTGTGGGCAGAGCAGGCTGACAGGACCCATGACTTTTGTATGGCAGGTGATGAAGAGGTTGGTGGCTTTGCCTTCCGGTCAAATGTGCTGCCGACACTGGCACCTCCTGGGCAGCACCAGCACTCAGCCTTCTGGTGAGCCCTCCCGCCTTCTCCACCCCTTCTCTCCAAAGTCCCTTCTTTCACCCGCTTCCTGCATCCATCCACACAGGACACACCTGGCTCCTGTCCCACAACACATCTGACCTACGCTTTCTGTATTAACCGTGCTTCCAGCTTAAAGATGAAACAACCACTGGAACAGATGAAAAACAAACAAACAAACACCCAAAACCCGGACCAAAATTCTAGCAACCGAAACTGCAGGGAAAACAACAAACACTCCTAGCTGCAAAGGGCGCCTGGTGGAGGGGGGAGCCATCACGTGAGGCCCACGCTGTTGTTAGCAGCGACAAGCTCCCTGACCTTTTCCCTCACCAGCCACACGTGTTCTCCACGAGTTGATAAAAAAATTAGTAAAATAGAATTTTTTCTTAAAAAAAAAAAAAGGTCAGAATACATGTAACAGGGAAAAACTCATTCGAGTTGTTCCCCTCTGGAAGGGGCACCCATCTCTCCAGCCCCGGGCCTGGGCTTGCTCACTCCCTGTGGGCACCCTGGCCTTGGTTATCGATTCCTGTGCCCCCTCTGTCCCTGCCTGCAAGGGGCAGCCTGTGTTTTAATTTCCCAGGAAAAATATGAAGAAGTGAGGGGTGGCTTGTGATGAAGATGGAGATGCAGCTGGGGAACCTGGTGTCCAGAGGCTTGAATTTCAGACCAGACAGGATCATTCTGCTCAACCAAGGGCAGCTGCTGGCTTATATTTTGCCATGGGAGGACTTTTAAAAAATCCCCGCTGTCCTATTACTGGTATGTAACCCCAAAGTGAACATTTTCACATCAGGAAAAGGAAAGCCATGTGCTCTGAGATGCTCCTTCCCAGGAAGGAAAGGAGGTGAAGCCACACTCAGGTGATGACAGAAATTCCACTGGCTTCAATGGACACTTTAGCTTTCAACAGGAACCGTGGTCAATACAAAAACGTGTCTACAGGGCAAGGGGTGAGGAAAGGGGCTCTGGAGGCTGCGCAGGACATTCGCAGGGGCCAGCCTGAATTTACAGAGCAGTTCTCAGGAGCCACAGATGAAGTCCTCTCTCAGGAGATTTCAACTCTGGCATCAGGCTGCTTCAGGAGGGGATGCATGTGGCCATGCACGGCCTCATGCTGAGGGTAGTAGGACAGGCCCGGCTCTTGGGGCCCTGCCCTGCCAGGTCACTGCTGCTGCTCCTAGGTCCCCCATTGGGCACCTTTGAGAGGTTCCTTGATGAGAGATAAGCCAGTAAGTCCACGTACCGCATCAGGTCCGTGTTTGGGCTGTGGCCCCGGAGCCCTGCCATAGGGAGGCACCTTGGCCTTGAGGAGCCCGAGCCAAGGGCTGGGCCATGTGGACTCCAAGGCTGCTGGGACTCCTTCCAAGGCACTGCCCTGCTCAGCACCGTCCCTCAGGGTCAGAAGCTGCCAATCCAGTGGGCACCTCCTCAGTTCCCAGCATGAAACCTGCACATCTCCACAGTGAACCAGTCCCTGGTGACCCAGGTGAAATTTCTCATAAATTTGCCAGTTTTTTCAGTCTTCCTCCCTCTTTGGTGTAATTCACCAAAGTTTCTTTCCTTTTCACCCTTTTAAAAAACACACAGAGAGCATCACGTGAAGGTATCAGGCCCAGGGCTGTTGGCCACTCTTGAGATAGAGGAGCAGGCAACACGTCATTTGTCTAAGTGTACCACGGAACACGTCCTTTCCCCTCATCAAGCCACATTCTAGAGACACACATGTGTGGGCATGGGTGTGTGTGTGCCTGTGTGTGACAATGCCCCTGCCACTTGGGAGGCCCGAGCTCCTAGGGCTTGGTGACTGGCCCAGCATGTACTTTGGGAAGCATTAACCTCTTCTCTCTGGACCTCAGCTTCTCAAGTCCATAACAGGCACCAGAAGCCCACCCGGCCCTCCCAGGGCTGTGGAGATGTGAATAAGGTATGGACAGAAGACAGGATGTAGACTCACCCGCGAAACTGGAGATACAGTCCCAGGGAGTGGGTTGCCCCTTCCCTCCCCTCAGCTTCACCCCAGGGGCCTACTGACTGCTCCCCTTAACCTCAACTTTTCTCTTGGGCCTTCTGACCTTGGCTTGACCTCTTCCCCTCTGAAGCTCATGCCAACTGACTGTCACGCTCCTCAGCACCACCTTTGTCCACTGCCCCCCAGCACCCTGGCCTGGCCTTCAGCCCAGCCCTGCCCTGCCCCAGGAAGAGACCAAGGTCCCATTTCAGTGTCCTACTCAACCAACCCCATCCAAGCTGGGCTGTCCCTTCCCTAAGGTCACCCCTTAGAAGCTGCTCCCCTCCAAAGCCCCCTATTCCTGTGCCTCCTTTCTCCCTTCCAGACCAGACCTCTCCAGAACACGCCCCTCCCCTGCTCCAACCCAACTTCACACTCCCACCCAAGCTGCTTGGCATGAGCTCATCTGCCCCAGGCCCTCACACCTTCAGGCCTCCCACACAGACCCCTGTGTCCCCAACCAGTGCTTCCTAGATACCCTGACCACTCTTCCCTTTCCTGTTGCCATCCTTTACAGGGCCCTGTGTGGCCTGGTCCCACCAAACTCGTCACCCCCACCATGCTGACCTTGAACTCTGCCCACCTGCCATGCTGAGGTTCCCTATACTTATTTGTGCTGTGCCCTGAACCTGGACTGCCCTTCCTGCCCCCTCCCCTGGCAGCTCTACCTCATCCGTTAGGAGTCAGTGCCCATCTACCTCTTCCAGGACGCCTGGTGCCCTTGCCAGGCTGGGTTTCCAGAATCCCCTGTGGTGTCTCCATCACTGTTGCATCTGACTCCCTCCCAGATGCGGTCTCTAGAGGGCAGGGACTTGATTCTTGGATTGGTGTGGCCGCAGAGCTGGGCACAGGCTTCTACCATGGCCAGTGGGGTGGGGGGGTGGATCAGGAGGTGCCCTTAGGGACCTGCCGTCTTGGAGGCCCTGGATTTCCCTGGGATGGAGACTCACAGACCAGGCCAGAAGCAGCACTGACAGAGCACAGGAATCCAAGGTAGTGCAGAGATAAAAGTGAGGGCAGGGTGAGGCTGAGTCTAAGTATGGGTCACACTGGGCACACCATGTTGAGGGGCCAAGGGGTTGCCTCAGGGGTCTGAAATGCTGACGTCTGCTCTCTGGGACTCCAACTCCACTCTGGACCTCATGAAAATGTTATCTACCAGTCCCACCCAGCTGCTGCCAAGTCAGTGATGAGGTGGTATTGAAGCAGAAGCCATAGGGGCCCTGTTGGAGTAAGAGGCTAGGGGGTGATGGACATGGGCCCCTCATCTGGCCAGGTCAGCCAGGAGTTGGGTCCCTGGGGAGTTCAGCACCCCCTGCCTGGGCCCCAGACGACTGCGTTCTCCTGATGTGCTCCAACATCGTCCTCCAGGAAGCCTTCTCGGATGCCTCTATGCCCCACCATGGGAGGGTGGTAGTTCCAGTGAGAAGGCTTTGATGTGACCTTCCTTCTTTCCTGTCAACAAATGTTTATTAAGCACCTACTGTGTGCCTGGCCTGTGTTAGGCATGAGTAGGTCCGTGAGCGGTACAGACACGGCCCTGCTCTCATGTGATATACCATCAGTAGGGTCTTCCCTATCTTCCCACTACAATTCAGTCTCACTGTCCTGAGCACAGAACTTGATAGAGGCTTCTGCAGGAAGAGCTGCCTGGGGTGGCGACTTCACTGGCAGAATTTAAGGGTGCTAGGAGGCCTTCCTGCTATGAAATGTATTTTCACCTGAGAGCCTGAGCGCCCCCCACCAACTAGAACAGCAGAGCCTGAGCCCCTGCCTGTGAGGATAGCAGAGCCCAAGCCCTTGCCCAGCTGCCATGCTCCCTTCCCTTGATGTTATTTTTATACTTTTTCCTAAAACACAGCCTGAGCGGGCCCTTCTCGACTCTATTAACATTAGGAATCTAATCAGTAATCAGGCAGCTCATAATTTTCTGATTAGCTCTGATTAGGCCCAACCTCGGGGGGAGAGGCAGTGGGACAGTGAGGAGGGAGGCGGGCCCAGAGGGGCACGGGGATGTGCCTGAGGGGGCACTGGCAGGGCTGGAGGTGGAGGGCAGAGGGAAAGAGCCCCTGGTCCCACTGTCATTTGTCCTGGGGGAGGGTATGGGGTGAAGCCTTGGGTTGCACTGGGTCAGAGAGGTTGCAGGGGCCAGAGAGCAAGGGCAGCAGGGAAGGGGCCCCAGGCTCACCTTGCAGCAGGGACCCCAGGGCAGTTGGGCCGGGATTTTCAAGGGCCTAGCTTGATGATCATCACCTTCAATGTGGAGACAATGAGGCTGGGGCCCCTACTGCACAGTGGGGGAGCCAATGCCCAGAGGGACTGCCCAGGTGATGGTGCCAGTTAGGGGCAGAGCCTGGACCTGTACTGAGGCATCCCAAGCCAGGGCCAGGCCTCCCTTTTGCCTGAGGCCTGTTTGTCACCTTCCCAGCACATACCCAGATGGAACCATGGTCATCCCTTGCTGACCATGAAGTCCCTCATCCACTGGACTTTCCCACAGGCCCAGATTTCTTGGTGCCACACCCTGGAGCTCTGTCAGGTCAGGGTCAGAGTGGCCTTGCCCCTGGCCCTGGCCTGGATCACAGGTCACCACCTGTTGTTGAATGCAACAATCCAGATGACCTCTGATGAAATGCACGAGCCCACTGGAGGAGGTGTGTACAGCTAATGCCATGCAAATTGGCATGGAGGCAATCAGCCTGACTCTAAAAGCTGCCCTACGGGCCGCAGGCTGGCTCATTGTCTTTTCTGTCAATTTGCATTTCATTACCCAGAAGGCTGTGCTCACTGGAGGTTAAAAGAAAAGGAGAATCAAGCAAGCCCCACTGCGTCCTGCCTCCAGCTAGGGCACAGCCCACATGTGGGACAGGGCTGCCTGGTGGACTCTCCCACGAGAGATACTCCACTGGAAGCCTTGACAGCCCTGTAACCCCATCACCATCACCACCGTTACCTCTGCCCCCACCAGAGTGTTTCTCTCAGCACTACCATCACCATTACCTCCATCATCACAACTGATCCCCACTTAACCACCATCAACATTCCCATGACTACCACCAACATTCCTCATCACCACTGCCAACATTATTCCATCATCACCACCACTGCGACCCCTATCACTATTGCCAACATTATTTTTATCACCCTGGCACCACTCCCATCATCATTGCCAAAGTTAT
This sequence comes from Pseudorca crassidens, assembly GCF_039906515.1. Lineage (NCBI taxonomy): Eukaryota > Metazoa > Chordata > Mammalia > Artiodactyla > Delphinidae > Pseudorca > Pseudorca crassidens. Next base: position 69,692,289 of record NC_090305.1, read on the forward strand.
TCCCATCACCATTACCATTGTCATCCCCAGTGGGACTCCCATCACCAATCAGCAGTATTACTCCCATCACTGTCACCACCATCACCAGTAGCTCCACCATCGCTACCTTCATCCCCATCATCACAGTCACCAACACCATTACTGTCACTTCTACTACCATCACCATCTACCACTGACTCCACTATCAACATCACCTCCACCACCACCACAACCGTCACTAGTATGGCCATCACTCCACTGTGGTACCTCCGCTAGCATCTCACATCTCCTTGTGATCACCACCACCACCACCTGCCCCATCACCTCTGCACCCCTGAGGAAAGTCTGATGAATGGGCAGAGACTACTCACTCTTTACCTTTCTCTGCCCATCACCCTCAGCATCCCTGGAAGGCTAGGGAACCTGTAAACAAATGATTCAGTGATCACAGACCTCATAAATCAACCAACCAAATCTGGCCTGGACACTGGTGCTTGTAACTGGGTGTCTCAGGAAGGAAGCCCTCATGGCCAGGGGGTGGGATGGGGGTGCACGCCCTCTCTGGCAGAGTCCCTGGGAGGTGGGGCTTACTTTACTCCCCTGATCAGCGGCCACAGTGCCCCATGGGGCGGAGCCAGGAGCTTTGTGTGTGACATGGGCGACTGATGCTAGTCCCCCTCTGAATCTTGACTACTTTGTCTCTAAAATGAGGCTTCTGATAGTCCTGACCTCACTAAGGCTGTGCGAGGATGAAGGCAAACAATAAGAGAATGTTGAGTATCTAGGATCCACTCAAAATGTCACATAAAACCTGTGGGAGAGGAGTGTGGTTAGATCAAACTGGGAGGGCTTCCTGGAAGAGGGAACAGCAGGCCAAATTTGAAGGCCAAGGCCAGACAGAGAAGAGGAGGAAGGGGACTCCAAATGGGAGCCTCAGCTGCGCACAGCTGTGCGGAGAGGAGGGCGGTCTCGGCCAGGGAAGCTGATGCAGGCCTTTGCTCCTCCTGAGCCTCCTTCCGTCCAAGGGTGTTCGTGGTCTCAGTGTGGCTGAGCCTCTTCCACAGGACATGGTGATACACACCTTGCTTCACACATATGGTCCATTTAAGCCCTATGAAGCCCAGTCATCATTCCCATTACACCAACAAGGACACCAAGGCTGAGAGATGAAGCCAAACCAAAAGGAAGTAGGGGCTCCCCCACAGAGGTCATCCGGAAGAGTGGGAATTAGAGCCACATCTTTCCACTCGGGCTGCCGTTCTGCTGGGTGTGGACGCCTGAGACTCCAGCCCATTGCTGCCCACCACCTTTGGTGGTAGCAGCGTGGGCACCACCTGGGACACAAAGCTGGGCACTGGTTGGCCCGGGGGCGATGCTGGGGGCCTGGGCAGAGGCGACAGGCAGACAAAGGCCTGGAGGCGGAGGGTGGGGTGGGCACAGCCTGGCTGCCAGGTGGAAACGTCCAGGGTAAAAGCTGCTCTGAATACTGGCTGCATCCCGCTGCTCCAATCAGCCTCGACACTCGGTTATTACGAGTAGTAAAGGCGGCCGGAGGGACAGCTGGAGCCTTGGCGACAACATTTAAGGCGTTTGTCAGAGCCGTGGGACATGGGCTGCCAGGCGCTAATGGCTTCTGCTCGCTGCTGCCAAGTGAGAGGAGGGCGGGCAGGTGAAGGCGGCCTTGCTCCTGCCCAGGTCCCGTGCCCAGCCCACACTGCGCGGCTGCTCCACAACAGGTAGGGCCCACCTGGGCCTTACAGATGCCTAGCAATGGCCACACAGCCACGGTGCCAGCTGGGGAGCGTGGGGCAGCAGCCATGTAGCACGTGCCTGCCTATTTGGGGCATCTCTGCCTCCACACCCGTATTCAGGCTGCAGCCCCTCTCCCCTGGGACAAGGGTCTGGGAGTCTGTACTCTACCATGCCACCTCCCAGGAAGGAAGCCCTGAATCCCAGCTGGCTAAGGCCACCTCAGCCCCTTATCTTTTCAGCCCTTTGGGTTGGACTTTGTGTGGGAGAGATCCTTCTAGTGATGGACCCACAGTGGACTCAGATCTATCCTGATTGGGTGATTTCAGTTCTCCAGGCAGGCCTCAGTTTTCCTCCTTGTGAAATGGGAAAATGGCACCATCCAGCATCACTGCATCAGTGAGAAAACAGGAGAATGCTGAGTGCTGGCCACATGGAGCCCGGTGGCACTTGGGCTTATTAGGAAGGGCCAGTAAGAGAGTCAGATGTCACCAGGAAAGGGGGAGTGTGGACCTGGGGCTGCCTGAAGAAGGGAGTAGCTCCTGGAGGGGGGCCAGAGCAAACTGCAGGGAAGGGCCAGGAGTTTTCCAGGGAGGAGAAACCCATGGCCAGGTGATCAGGTGGGGCTTTGAGTGTTCCTGAAATATAAATGGTTGGCAGGGAATTCCTGCACCTGGAAATGCACTTGTAGGACCTGTGCTTCACATGGACCTGTTGTCACGGCCACACCACTGAGCACTCACTGTGCCCCAGCACTGTTCATGAACCCCTACAAAGCAGGTCCCATTCCAAGCCCATTTTGCAGATGAGGAAACTGAGGCTCAGAGGGGGTTACTCAGTTTGTCTGTAGTCACGGCTCTTTGAGGGCAGGGTGGGGGCTTGTCGCTGGGACTGTGTAACTAAACCTCCCTCCCCCACTCATCGATTCACCCACGAGACATCCTCAGCCCCCTCTGAGACCCTGAACCCCCTCTGAGGAGGAAGTGAGCCTTTGGCTGGCTGTGGATCACAGAGCATGGGATGGGGGCACACTGTGGGGCTGGGTGAGGGACCCAGGGGACAGGAGGACACCTGGGTGGGCCTGAGCTCATCCTCAGCTTCACGGCATGACCTTGCACTTGTCATACTGGGTGGCCTTGGAGTTCTTGCCCCTTTCCCAGGGCACAGACTGAGGCTGGAGAAGATAGGAGGGGTGCCTGAAGAAGGTGGGGAGTGTGTGTCCTTGAGGTCACTCAGTGAGCTCTGGCCCCCAGCAGCCCTCTTCCACCTGTGGTCAGCCTCTGGCATGGCTGCCGAGCACAGCCTGTGACCCTCATGGCATCAGGGCAGGAGTGCTGCTGTGGGTTTATGTTCATCATTGTTGAGCTTAGTGATCCTCTGGGGGCAGCTGTGCTTGGCTCTGCCTAGATCTGAGGCTGTTGCCTGAGCTAAGGGCCTGGAGAGGGAGAAGGCCAGGGCCAGTCCATCCCCCAGAGGAGCAGACTCTGAGTCCTGGGCTGGCTGGATTGGCCCCAGGGCCATCCTTTCATGCCCATCAGGGCAGGACCTCCACGAGCCATCCTCATCCCACTTCACAGGTGGGATCAAAGCTCAGCAAGAGGTGGGACTCCCCTAGGGTGGGGGTGAGCAGTGAGGCTAAGTGTAGAACTTGTTCACCATCCTCGGGTCTGTTTCCCTTCCCTGAATGCAGAGCCAGGCACTCTCTGGGGCTGGGGGCCTCTTTGTGTCCTAGTGCCAGCCCAGCCTCACCAAGGTATTCAAGGCCTCCAGGCCACCTGATTCCCAGACTCCTGCTGGCCCACTCTAGGGTCCTGGCCATGGGGGCTTTCCCTCCCCAGCATTTTGGAGCCTGATGTCATTCCCCTGCCCTGCCGCCACACCAGAGCCTCCTACAGGAAAGGGGGGGGCAAGTGGGACTCCTGTGACTGAGGACTCTTGGGCCTCCACTGAGAGAGGTCTGCCAAGCAGGAGGACTGTAGGGGAGAAGAGGCTTCAGTAGCTGATGGGAGAAGAGGTCTCTTCCATTCGACTATGTGGTCAACAGCTTTGTAATTCTGGGGGTGGAGGGCTTGGAATTAGAGAAGGAGGACTCTGTGCATTTGCACTTGAATGTACACACACGAGTACCTGCATGAGCGCATGTGAACACAAGTGCAGACATAAAAAATTAAAAAATCCCATGTATGTGAATACATGTGCATATGAGAATGGGAACACGTATGTATATGCATGCATGCATGCAAACGTGTTCAGGCCCATTTGCACATGGTAGGTGGTTCCTCACCTTCATGTCCTGAGCTCACCTCCTAAGGCACAGGTGGGGCAGGGCTGCTTCCTGCTGTGGCTGGGCGTGAGGTAGCTCACTGGGCCCATGGCTCCTGGACCCACAGGGCCTACTGCTTGCCATGCATGCCTGGCCAAACAGGCCCTCTGCTTCATTTTGCCACCTGCCTCATTCACACCTAGTGATCTGCTCCTCAAATATGCCCTCAATTTGTCCATTAGTTTACCTTCCTCCCATCCCTCGCCCCACCTGTGATCACTTTGTTTTGTGTTATCTTACCCCAACTAACGCCACAGTATGGAATAAACAAAAAGGAGATGCCCAGGGCCCCTCCTCTTTCTTCTTTCAGCAACCATGTTCATGGCCTGTGCCTGCGCCAGAGACACAGGCTGAATGAGACTCGGCCTCATTTTCACAGAGTTCACAGTGGAGGGAGGGGCTTCCACTTGTCTCCATGCTCACCCTGCCCCCACCCCGCACTCAAGGTACAGCCAATACTAGGCTAGACACATACTCGGAGCAAGGAAATCCTGTGCACCAGTCCCACACCAACTGCCCACCAGGTGCTCTTGTGACTACAGTTATCATTTTTGGGGGCCTACAGTCCACTTGTGACCAACACAACCATGGGGGGTGAGGTTGGTGCTACTGGTTCATTTTCCAGAAGAAGAAGGCTCAGAACAATGTGGTTGAGTACTCCATGGCCACAGAACTGGCAGGAGGTGGGACCAGGACACACGCCTAGGTCTATTCAGGTGCTGAGCCCAGGCCTAAAGCAATGCAGCCTGTGTGGGCCACACCTGTGCGACCAGAGATCCCAGCACTGTCAGCAGCTCCTGCCTGTAATCCCTGGCAAGGAACAGATGGGGATCTGAGGCCTGGGGAGGAGGGACATGCTCAGGACTGGAGCCCAGGTGCCAGCTCCCAGACCCTGCTCCTAGTAAAGGTGGGAGGAGCTGAGGGGGACATCGTGAAAGTCTCCCCCAAACACCAATCCACGGGAAGCAAGACTTGGCTTCTGTGGGGAGTTGATCTAAATGTCTCATCTCTTGTGGTTAGAACACAGGGTCTCCCTTTTTCCTTTGGCTATCAGGAGGCTCAACTAGACCAAGCACCTGGTCCTGAGGTTGTTTATCTTGGCTCTTTTGTCTCATCCTTATTATTCATATTCTATGTTTTAAAAACCCTGTGCTTTGGTGAAGAGCTGCTCAATACTTTGCCGAATGAAGTGGGAAATAAACTAAATTAAACTGTGCTCCTCACCCCACCCATTCTCTACTCTTCCGGGAAGCAGCTAGACCCATGGGAAGGAAAACTGTCCAGGGGTCAGGAGGCCTCAGGGCTCTGTGGGGTGTCACACTCTCCCCAGTTTGTTTCCCCCTTCCTGGACCCATGTCTTCACCTTCCGCACCCCACAAGCCAAGGAGAGTGAGTGGCTCTGTGAGGCTAGACCGCCTGACGGGGGGCAGCAGGTCCCTGCTCTGAGCCACTGCCCTGCCAACGGGCACGCCGGCATCTGGCTGGCAGGCACAGCCGTCTCCCTGGCAAATGAGATGCTTCTTACTGAGATAACGAATCGCTCCATTTAGATCCAAATTAACCTCCCCCAATTACCCCTTTTCTATCACATTTCACCAGACAGAAATCCCCTTCTGCCCGCAGACTGGGCCCTGCCCCTCCTCTCTCCCAAAGCCACAGCCAGGCCACATTCAGCAGCTCCAGAAGGGCTGGCAGTTGCATGGTCCTTCCATGGCCACATTTTTCTTTTCTTCCTTTCGTTTTTTGGGGGGTGGGGCGAGGGGTGAGGAATGGGAAGTTTCATGCAGCTGCCACTCTGAGGAGTGGGAATTTTTATTTTATTTTTTTAGCTCATTCTTTGAAATAAGGATGCAGTATGGGATCAATTTTTGATGACAGTGAAGTAAAAGGGGAAAATGGTAGCAATTTTCTCTTCTGAACATGCCCTATTTAATGGAAGGATGTCACAGTGGAGTTTTATCCAGAGGAGAGAGAGGGCCTGGTTCCCAGGGACACATGGTCAATCAGAGATGCATGGCAGGATCTCAGCCTGGGTGTGGCTGGGCACGCCCTCCCCCGCCCCACCCCATTAGGGTGGCTGCCAGGGTTCAGGGCTTAAGGTGGGGAGAGACTGAGGCCACAGGCCTCCCGCCTCCCTGTCATCTTCTGGGGCCCAGCTACAGTGACCATCTGCCCTGACCCAGCACCAGGGTGGACCCTCCCTGCCTTGTGCTCTGCTGGTCTTGGCCTACATCACAATTCTAGAGCTGGGACCCCAGGGAATCCAGTGTTAATCAGGGTTATAAAATCCTGCCCAGCTGCTGCTGCTGCCTTCATGCTAACCTAGGGAGCTGAGCTTCAGTTAGCCTGGAACTGGGGGTGGGTGGAGAATAGGGGTGGAAGCAGAGAGGGGGAGGGTGTCGGACACCCAAGGATGGGGAGAATAAAGCTGAGCTGGCTAGGACTGGGGGCAGTCAGGGCACCCAGCCTCTTGTCTTGGGCTCAGGAAGGGGTAAGGAAGGGGGCAGAGGTGGGGGCTTTCTCACTGGGGGTGCTTCTCAGGGGATACTGCAGGAGGAATTGTCCCCTCCCAGCGTCAGAGGTGAAATGGAGGCAGACACGGGCTGTGTGGAGTCAGGAGCCCTTCAGAACCAGTCCAGCAGGAATCTTGGGTCCCCTGCTGGGTGTCAGGGGACTTGCCCCTGCTCCCCTGCTCTAAGTTGCCCCAGGTGTGAGGTTAATATCCCTGGGCTAGATGGACTGGGAGGCCAGGGGCCTGGTTGCCAGGGCCACATCTCCAGAGACCAGGAAACCCACCCCCAGAGTCCATTCACCACAGACCCCGTGAAACCCAGGGCACCCTGACAGTGGCTGAGCAGCACCCTGACCAGCCTTAGCCCACCCCTCCTGAGGTCCAGTCCCCTTGGCCACCTGTCTTCCAAGGCCTCCCTCTCCTTGCAGTGCAGAGACCAGGATCAGAATGAATTTGAGCTGTACCTCGAAGGCCTGAGCAGCTCAGCCACAGACGTCTCATTCATAGATACATGCAGTCACGCCAGGCGGCTCGTGACCCGCAAGCACAGCACACAGTCACGCCAAACCCCTACGTGACCACACAGAGCCCACGGTTGTGGGCCCACGCAGCCACACGCCTGCGCAATCAGGGCCCCCGCCCAGGTGCGGTCCTTACAATCAACAACTTCGGCTTCACACAGTGAGCAGAGCACCGGCCTCTCTGGAGCCTTTTTCCGCTCACCACCCATGACCCACAAGCAATCCAGGGCTCCCAAAGTGACCTTACAAAGTCCTTACTGTGAGGCCAAAGCAGTTCTGGCAAGAACAGACCCTGCTGCCTCCTCCAGGTACTCCACGAAGCAGAAACCAAAGGGCAGGGCAGCCCCTGCCCACAAATGTCTGCAGGTCCCGGGAGGGGAGTGGGTAGGTGGTGGGCTGGGCCTAGCATCCCAGTGCCCGTCTGTTGACAGATGCCACCCAAAGCCGCACCTGCCACCTCCCTCCCCTCCTCGGCTGTGGCCCGGCCTCTGAAATAATTAGCAATTCTGCTCGACAAAACGCTGGCCCGATGGGATAATAAACTCCAACATCTGTCAGAAGAGCGAGCTCTTATGGAATTGCCAAGAGAAACATTTTTCTCCTCATTCAGTTCACATTTAAATCGAAAACAACCCCTCCAACTTTGCACCAGGCTGGCGGCGTGGGGCTCCAGGAGCCCACAAGCTGCTCCGAGCCTGCAAAAAGGCTCGGACAAGTGGCGATCAGTCACTCAAATTAACAAATCATTTTATTTAGAAATGAAGAGAATTTATAAGTGACGGATGGCTTGGGAGCCCTGAGGAGGAACGGAAGCCAGCCATCAGCCCTGCTGCTGTGCTGGGGGGCAGCCCCATGTCACCCCCCCACCGCTCCCCCCCCACCCCCCACCCAGGCAGAAAGTCCCCCGGAGAGATTCGGTCACGCGAGCCAGCACTCCCCATCTTCACAACCACCCAGTGTGGTAGGCAAGCCAGGAGCTACGCTGCCATTCTGTGGTGGGAACTGAGGCGCAATGAAATGCCCAAGGTCCCCAGTTGCCCCTGCCAGCCGGAGAAGGACACAGACCCCACTCTGAGGGCACTTAGCCCAAAGCAGGCTCCTGGGCCTGCAATTCTACCTCTAGGCTGCAGGAGCTGTTGCACAGGGAGCACTGAGTCCTGTGTGAGTCCAGGGCTGGTTCTAGCTATGGACAATCCTTGCTTTATCCAATACAACTACACTCTTGAAAAGGAGCCACGGAGACTTGAGTTCCGGGCCTAGGGCCTCCGATTCACTGTTTATACCATGAAGGATATAGACTTGGACTGCCAAGGGCCTTTCCAGCTATGAGGGCCTCTGAGGACCTGGTACCAAGCACTGATAAATGAAGAAAAAAAAAAAGGCTGACAAATAAGCCCCAGTTCTGGCCAGACCCCTCCTTGGGGGTCCCACAATGCCCATATGTCTTCCATCATACTCCTCCGATGCCTGTGTATCCCCATCAGTGCCTGCGTGCCCTAATCAAGGACTTCACTGCTCTGTCTATAATTTCCCAGCAGACTTTTCTTTCTCTGAGGCAGGGACAATGCTGGTTTTTTCCATCCCAGTGGCCCTAGTACCCAGCTCTTGGTAATTATTTGGTGAATAAACAAAAGAATGAATGAATGTCTAGCTGCACAGCCACTCAAAGGCATGAGACAGGGGCTCGATAATGCCTGGTTATCATGACACTCTCTCACCTCCATGCTTTTGCACCTGATGCTCCCTCTGCCTGGAATGCCATTCTCCTCCTCCTCTGCCTGGACAATTGTCTCCTGCCTCTTAATGCCCGGCTCAGTTGCACTCTGGGCTGGGCCTCTTCCTGCGTAGCCTCTCACAGCCATGGTTACCATAGGGCAGGCGTCAGTCTGGTTTACAAGGCTGGCCATCTTGGGCCAGGTTCTCTTGAGGTCACAGTGGGGTTTGATTCCTCCTGTGTCCCCCCTGGGGCCAGAGCTGGGTCTGTGGGGGCTGAGGGCACAGCCGACCTCTGAGAGCTTCTCAGATTGAGCAGCTCGACAGGAGCTGCTGAAACAAATCCAGAAATACCCCTGGAGGGTAGAGGGGAGTGGGGAGGGGTAAGAAGACAGGAGGCAGGGCCAGAGGGACAGACAGGAGAGGAGAGAGTCCCGGGACGGCGGCGGGGGACAAAGTGCTGCAGCTGGTGATAGAGGCCTGGCTGAGACCTTTATTTCTCCTGTAGGCCGGCCACCTCTGTGCGTGAGGCCCAGAGGGAAAAAGTTTCTCCTCCCCATGACGTTACGACCATGAGCTCAGAGGCTCCATTGTGGGGAGACCCTGGATACACCTGCTGATTTGGCATTCCTCACCATGGGCCTCAGGGAGCCCCTTTCGAGGGGAGAGCAGACAAGAATGGGGGTGCACTGCAAACCCCAACCCTCTGTCCTGGACCCCATGGGTGCTGCAGGGGAGTATGGGGGAGACACTACACAAGCAGTAGGACCATGTCAGACTTAGATGGGCTCTTGGGAGACCTGGGTCCAAGGTGTAGCTGGTGAGTCTAGGGCAAGTCCCTCTTCCCTTCTATGCCTCAATTTCCCCATCTGTAAAATAAGATATTCATCCTGGGCCTGCCTGCCTGTTGGTGCAGTGGTGCGGGGACTGGAGAGAGAAATGAGAAGGCTGTGACGGGGCTGCGTACCAGGAGTGACAAGGGCTTTCTAGGCAGGAATGTGTATGTGCGTGTGTGTCTACCCGCTACACACAGATAGATATCACATGTGGGCAAGCATGGGCCAAGACACACACTTATACATGTATTACCTGCACGAGTGTGTGCACGACTAACTGTAGGCACTCACGTCAGGGCCTGGGCCTTGAGTGTGCTCCTGTGGTTGTAGACCGGGAGATGGGACATGGGCACATGGTTTTATACACACACACACATTTGTGGGTGCCTGAAGCACACCCACACAAGTGCCTACAAGTGAGATGGGCCATGTTGGTGCAGTAGAAACCTCGAGTTGGTAGAGCTCTCTACTCCCTTCCTACCCCAGCTCTTCCGACTCTTCCAGCACACACCACACACGTCTCTTACACCCCCATGCACACAGGCTCTGCCCCAGAGAGTCCCGGCATCACCCCACTGGCCATACACATGGGCGTGCATATCCATCCAGTACCATCCCTGATGTGCACATGGGGCATGTTCCAGCCAGACACAACCCTCCATGAGCAGACACATATTCCACTTGTCTTTTGGCCTTGGGTGGGTCCCCCCATCATTGCTGTGAACTCCAAAGGGCACTTGGAGTTTCTCTTTTGCCGACACCAGCAGTTTCTCAGGGTGGCCTGTGGCTGGGCAACCCAGGAAGATGCAGCACTGCCTGCCGTGCCCACCCTGCTTGTCTCACCATCTGCACAGAGGCCCTGCTGGGCACAGGCTGGTGTCTGCAGAGCTTGGGGGATGCTCCTGCCCACTCAGGCTCCCAGCAGGGGCACGGGAGACCCCACTGATGCTCAGGAAGCTGTGTCCCTGGCGGGGAGATGGGGCTCCACCCTGAGCCAGGAGGAAGGGCTGTCTCCTCCTTCTCACTGCCTTCACTCCTGCTCACGCTCCAGGTTTGCATTTGTGGAGGGGGGCAGGGGTGCTGACACATGCCCCTGGCCTCCATGCTGTGATGGTCCTCTGACACCCCATTACACATCCTCACATTACTTGTCTACCCTCTGCCTTCCATCTGGACCACAAGGTCTCAGAAGGCAGGACCAGGTTTGCCTCTGTCACTGTGAAGTTCCCAGCAGCCAGCACAGGGCCTGGCGTACAGTAGACACAGGTGTGTACTTGGGGAATGAATGCATGAGTGGAGCCTGGCATGACAGGTTCAGGGAGCATTGAGATGTGTTGTGATGGGAGGAAAAGCCCTCCATCCCTATCTGTATCATCTTTGGAACTGAATGGGTCCTGTGGAGAAGCAAGGCAGGAGGAGACGGCAGTGAGAGGCAGGACCATACTTTTGCTCCTATTAGCCGGAAGAGGCTATACCACCCCTCATCCCCCTGGCCCGTGGGGCATGCACAGGCTCCTCCCCTAAGGTCACCCCTACTCTGCCATCCCAGAGCCACAGAGCATCTGTAGGGGAAGTGGGCACTGCCTGGGGGCTTATGTTGTATCCCCATCTGGCCTGCCCACCCCTTCTCCCAGCCAATTCCCCAAATCCTGCCATGGCCCCACCCACCACTGTGGGGATGTCTCCCTGAGTGTTCCCAGGGTCGGTTGGCGTGGCTCCAGGTCTGTGAAGCAGGACACATGCAGGGAGTGTCAGGAGGGTGCTGAGGGCAGCCCAGGAGGCGAGTGTCCTAGCCCCTCAATGCCCTCATCGCAGCCCCTTCTCTGGGGCATCCTGATGACCCCATGAAGGCCAGTGGTGTCCCCTGCCACTGCTGCAGGCTGGAGGGGGAGAATGAAGTGAGAGGGTGTGGGGTGGGCCCCATGGAGGCGCAGGCCCTGCTAGCGATGTCCCTGCTCCTCCCCTGGCTCGGGTCTGGTTGGAATCCCTTTGCGTTTGGGGGCTAGGTGGGAGCCTGGCCTCTGGAGGTGGGAGAGGTACAACCTGCTGTGGCAGCATCTCAGGATGGGACGTGGGGGTGTGTCTGGAGGAGGCAGTGAGTTTATGGGAGGCTTTCTGGGCTGGGCCTGGAAGCCCTAAGATGGAGGCCCTCACCTGCAAACAAGCTGGGAGGTGACAGGAACATGGAGTTGGGGATTCAGTGTCTCCTGGGCAAGGGAGGACTTACGGACAAGGAGGTCTAAAAGTTCTCTAGAGGTGGAGCCAAGGAAAGGGTTCAGCAAGACGGATCATGGTCTGACACAAGGAAGAACTTCCAGATATTAAGAGGGCTCCAACTCTGAGATGGGAACCTGAGGACATGGGCATCTCCCTCCAGAATCAGGGCGAGGCTAATGGGCTGATGCCTGGGGCACGGGGGACAGGCCAGCCCGTCTCCAGCCCCCTAATTAGAGAAGCTGTTCTGGTTCCCTGACATCAGGGATCTGTGTCCTCAGCATCCCTCGGGCCCTGATCTTGTGAATCAGGACCTAAACTTGTACCCCTGAACTGAACTGGGAATTTGACATATGAAGCACCTGTGACCCAGTTGGTGACCCTGAGGCCCATGACACAACCCAGGGCTGCAGCTCACCTGATGAGTAACCCTGTGGGACACTTCCCCGACCTGCGACCAACAGAGCTCACAGCACTCTCACAGGAAAACAGGGGTACCTTCTACGTACTGCAATTAGGCATGTGCCGTCGTAGTCTTGAATGATTCTGTGGGATGTGGTAGGAGTGCACAAAGGGCCCTTGGGAGCTGGTGCCATTCCTCAAGTCTGGCTGCGGCACCCAGGGTTGGAGCCCTCAGAAATGCCTCCCTTGGCAGAGCTGGGAAGCCAGGGAGGGTGACACAGGGCAGGGGGCAGCCAGTAGCCTCCTCTGGGCCAGGCCTTGGTTCTCCTGGGTCCCCCATGGAGACCCAGGAAGGCCTGGCCTCCACTGCTTGCCCTCTGCCCCCTTCCCCCATCTCTCCTTCTAATAGGAAAATCACAGGGAAGCAAACCTTGGGGGGAGAAAGGAGAATGTTTTTAATTAAAAGTTTAAGAGAATTCACAACCCGAGGGAGGCAAAGCAAGAGAAGGCAGGGAGACAGTGGGGGTCGGGCACAAGGGAAAGTAGGCCACACCAACTGAGGGCTCTGAGCCCAATCCTTCCAGCCGCCCAGAGTCTACCGCTGCAGCAGGTTCTGAGCCACTGAGAGCTCTCAGTGCAGGTGAGGCCTCGGAACCCTCTGGTTTTCCATCTGGGAATGGGTGGGGGAGGTGGGGGCAGCGGGCTCAGCAGAGATGGCTCCCTCTGTGCTGCTCCCTCTGCTTGGCCCTACCTCTGGGGCCAGGGAGGGAGGATGTTCTGCTCCCAGGGATGAAGTTGAGGCCTGGTACCCCACCGGTACCTCCCTGGCTGGAGCTGTCATGCTGGGTCAAGGACAAGGCCTGGGCCACACGTGACCCACTGGGGGTCTCCACATGTGCCCTGTCCACAGTCCACTGTTCCAACAGCCCCCATCTCACAGCTGGACCAGATCCTGGCTGGGGTGGGTGAGTGGCAGTGTGTGGGGGCTTGGGGTAACCCACCCTCTGTGTGACCTTGACTAATGGGGGACAGTGGGCAGATAGGTAATAACGAAAGATCACTGGGGTTCTTATTAACCAAGTGTTTGCTGCACACCTGGGGCTCAGTCCGTCCATGTATGGCCACGTGTGCCAAGCAGAGGCCATGTGGCATCCTGCCTCGTTCCTGCCTACTCACCTCCAGCCTGCCTGCCATATACATGTCCACCATGGGCAAAGCCACTCATTAGTCTGAGCCCAGCTTGGGCCTCAGCAGTCCCTGGGTGTGAGCAGTAGTGCACAGGTGCCCTCAGGGCAGGGCTTGGTTAGGCCTGCATCATCCTTTCCTCCTGACACAGGAAGGGCTCTGCTCACTGACCTCCATCTGCTCACCAGGCTCTGGGTCTGGGATGTGTGTTGAGGGGGCCTTGTGCATGTATCGGTGCCTGTGGGGGGCCCTGTGTGCAGGGAGGGGGCAGGGCCAGAGCTGACCCATGAGGTGTCCCCATGCCTAGACATCTTCCCCGTCCCTGTCCACTCCTACCGTTTACTGGGAGAAGGAAAAAGCAAGGGGAAAATATGACAGATGCAATATTTTGCAAAATGAGCTAATTACACAGCAGTCACCCAGGGAGATGAGATTAGCAGAAGAATATTTGATAAAAGGAGGCCTAGGTATGCACATGGGTGGTGGGGAAAGGCCCGTGTCATCATTGGGAGATTGTGGAGCTCTCTCTATCTCACACACACACACACACACACACACACACACACACACACACACACACGCTCACACTCATGTGCTCCTCCACTACTACCCTCTCCCCAACAAGCTTGTATCTTTGGGTTGGGGCTTGCGCTTGTGGTGGGGGTCCTGCAGGTGAACATTGGAGACTCAGAGGGTCTCAGTCCTGCTCCCCTACCCCAACCTAATCCAGCAGCCATAATGGACTCTGCGTGTTCTTCCATCCCCACCCCCAGGGCCCCTTCACGCTGTTCCCTTTCTCAGAATGCTCTTCCCTGCCCTCTGAGAGGCAAATTTCTCCATCCCCCCAGCCTCAGCCTCAGTGCCACTTCTCTGTGCTTCCAGGTAACTGGGATGCTTTTCCATGAAATCCCAAAGTGAGGTCAAGGGACGGGGGTCTTCCCTGTGGCCCAAGCCCCCTCCCTGTAACAGCGATAACCCCATGGCACGCACATGTTTATGAGCTGGCCAACTCTCACCTCAGACGATCCTCTCGGCAATCCCGCCGGGTGGACTCTTATCACCCCATTTTTTTTATTTGGCGGTACGCGGGCCTCTCACCGTTGTGGCCCTCCCCCTGCGGAGCACAGGCTCCGGACGCGCAGGCTCAGCGGCCATGGCTCACGGGCCCAGCCGCTCCGCGGCATGTGGGATCTTCCCGGACCGGGGCACGAACCCGTGTCCCCTGCATCGGCAGGCGGACTCTCAACCACTGCACCACCAGGGAAGCCCGACCCCCATTTTATAGATAAGGAAATTGAGACTCAGAGAAGGGAAATCACCAGCAAAGACTGTGCAGCTGATGCATCAGTGCTGTAGCTGAGACCTCACTCAGCTCTTCTGCCTCTTGATCCAGCTGCATGGTTCATGCCTCAGAGACCTCTTGTCTCCTGGGTGAGTCACCCTCAAAGGCTCATTTCTGGAAAACCTACTGATGAAGTGGGTGGGGGTCTCATTCAGAAGTAAGGTTTAAAGGTTCAGCTCTGCCATGTGGCCGACCAGGCCCCCAGGTGGTGGGACAGCCTTGGTTGAAGGGTGGGAACCCGAGTTCTCCCCAGGCTCAGGGCAAGTCGCTCCCCCTCTCTGACCTCTGTTCCCCTGTCTGTCTCTGACAGGCACCCCTCAGTACCAGCCACCAGCTAAAGGCTGCTCATCTCTGGCCTCCCCAGAACTGTGGCTCCCCCACCTTCCCACGCCCGCACAGTTCACACATGGATGTCAGCTTGCCTGGCTCAGGCCCCCTGAGTCCTCTCCTGGAGTTCTGATCCCCTGCCTGGACCCTGTCTCACTGCCTGTCCATCTGCCAGACTGTTCAGGCCTCCTCTCCTCTGACACTTCTGGATCTGATAACTGGGACCCCAGGGAGGAGAGGGCTGGTGCTGGGACCGGGGAGGTCAAAGGGATTCTCCATAGGGGGTGGAGAAGCCCCAAACTTAGCCTTCAATGGCTTGAAGGCTGACTCTGCCAGGAAGTCCTCCTGAGCCGTGCCAAGGGGAGACTGTGCTGGCCCATCCTAAGTCCCGTTCCCTGCCTGGGGCTGCCTTTGCTGCTTCCAAACACCTGCCCAGCCCAGGCCTGGCAGTCCTGGGGGTGAATGGGAGCTGCCCACTCACCCACCCACCCCAACCGGCCAGGAAGGGGCTGGAGCCTAGGCACCCGGGCAGCTGGTGGATGGGGCCTTGTAACCTTGGCTCTCTTGATAACTAGGCTCCAGCTGGTGTTGACACAGCAAACATGCTGCAACTCCCATTCGCCGAGGCATAGAGTGGGCAAACACAGGACGGCTGGAACAAAGGGCCTGGCAACCGTGACCAGCCTCTCAAACAAGGGCCCCAAGGCCTGTGCCAGGAGGCAGGAAGCATCAAGCAGCCTGGACATTGTGGCCCACAGAGGTAGGAGCTGGGGACTGGCCCTTGATGAGGCGATCAGAGAGGGGAGGATTGGCACGAGGTCCTACAGTCGAGGCTTGGCCCACATGTGGGGCGGAGCTGAAGGAGCACAGGTCAGTCTTGTCCGTTGGGGCCTAACCCACATCATACCCCCATGAGCGTCCCTTGCTCAGTTGGTGTCACCAAGGCCTGGGCATAAACTCTGATGACAGATCTGTGAGGCTATGTTTGTTGTTCTACTGTACAGGCAGGAAAACCGAGGCTCAGAGGATGTGAGTGGCCAAGGGCTCGGTGCCACTCAAGTGTAGCGTGGGGGCCACAGCACTGCAGAGGGTGAGGCCCCTAATTCTTGGCCACCTCTTGGTCACATGTATTATGTGCCATGTTGCACCTTTCTGAGGGGGACTCTTGGCCAGAGGTCCTTTTGGGGGTGGTGTAAGGTCAGGACTGTGCAGGTTGTGGTCACTAGGTGAGGTCTCAGCTAGACTCCAAGGAACGACACCTGCGCTGGGCACAGCCCATTCCCACCTCTGCCTCAAGGCCCACCTCACGGTGCATCTGTGCACACGCTCTGCAGAGCCGGGCCAGCAGCGAGGCCCTCTGCCAGCACATGCACGCAGACGCCCGAACATGCCAACACGCACACACTCTCTCTACCTCTGGTCTTTGTGCTTTGCTGTGCTTTCTGCCTTGGACCCTCTTCCTTACTCTCCTCTGCCTGGCTGTGTCTCCAGTAACCCTCCCCTCCCCCCAAAGTCCCCTAGGCCTGGTCAATATCCACGGGCTCACCACCCCGGCTCCATACATTGTGGCACGGGTCACATCACTGTCACCTTGAGCAAACTGTATTCCTCAAGAGAGGCGCCCTGCAGGTACACTGTCCTTGTACCTAGTAATCTAGGATGGCACTTGTACACAGCAGGTGCTCAGCACTCAGTAAACAGAGGCTGAAGGAAGCAAAGGACACCTGAGGCACTGGTATCCCATGACATGATGAGCCAAGGTCGACCTTGGGGGCCCCTGCCCAGGGTCACCATGGTACTGGGGGCTGGTCCAGCCTTCAGGTGTGGGCTTAGAGAGCTGAGGGATCCATGAGGGGCTTGAGGGCCTTCTCAGCACCCCAGAGCCCCCCACCCTGGGGCTAGGTCCAAGGCACTGTGCTCTCCCCACCAGCACCCCCATGACTCACTTCTTCTGCCACAGCAGAGGCACTGCTCACTGTGTATTTTAAGCCACAGAAAATGGGCTGAGAGAGGTGACTGGCTGCTCCCAGGACTGCCTGTATAGCGAAGGGGCCAGGCTTGCAGATACAGCGACCACTTCAGAACTCAGGCGATGAGCCCTGCCCCCTGCCTTTGTCACCTTCCCATCCTCTCTCCCCACCAGTGGAAACAGTTATGCACAGGCTGCACCTTCCTGGCTCCCTTCCCAGCCCACAACCCTTATCTCAGCAGATTCAGCCTGAGTCACTTCTGCTCCCTCTCACTGTTAGGCCAGGGCTTAGTGCCTTCCTTCTTCCCTTTCTCCAGCTTTGGAAATCCCGGGCATCCCCCACCCCAACCTTCCAAGGCTCAGCTCAAACGCCACCTCCTCCAGGCTGTCTTCTTAGACTTGCCCCTCCCATGTCAGCTGTTCTGCACACTGACCTCGTAGCTTGTTGTCTGTCTCCTCGAAGTCTAAGATCCTGGAGGGCCACTGGCTTACCCTGCCTTAGATGCACACTACCTCCCCCAGTCCTTGTACACAAGGATTTCAGAACAAAGGGCCAGACGCTATTAAAACTCAATTAAATTTCTCACTTCTCTGATCCTGAATTAGACTGGCTTGTCCCTGTGGCACCTGCAGGCCCTTTACTCTGCTTCCTAGCATCTGCCCCCCATTGCCAGCTAGGACTCCCAGGGAGGTGGACAGAAGCAGGAGAGGATCCTCCCTCAGTGCAGGCCTCTGGGGAGTGGAGTCCAGTGAATCACCCTTGGTCCCAGGGTTCATTTTCTCCATTTGGCCAAACCCACCCCCCATGCGCTAGATTCCCCCTCCTGTGGTGGGCAGGGTACAGGGGTATGAAAAAGGGAACTCACGGCAGTGATTCCCAGCCTGCATCTGTAGCCCTCTCCATCCCAGCCACCCTCACCAGCTGTTCCCCAGGGTCCTCCAGTCAAGGTCCTGCCCTTAGGCCCTTGCTAGTGCTCTGCCCTCTGCCTGGCAGACCCTCACCTTTTCCCTTCCCAACCCTGGGCTTCTTCCTCTTTGCCCCAGCCAGCATGGTTCTGCTTTCTCCCAATCCCTGGGAGCTCTGGGAAGGGTGGGCACACAGGCTCAGGAGCCAGGGGAGCAGGGGGAATCGTGACCTTGTCTTGGCCAGGCAGTGGCTGGGCTGGCATTGTCTCTGAGCCTCTGTTTCCTCATCTGTAAAGCAGGAATTCTGCCCCACAGTGAGTGGAGAAAGGCACCACGCCTAGGGTCAGGCTGGGAGCAGAGAAGGTTTGCTTAACAACTGAGTGAGCAAGTGAATGACAGGGAGACTAACTGCTGCTCCCAGGGGATGCACGTGGCATCATGAGCAGGGCCATCGGGCAGGAGAGGCTCAGACACCCCCCCTTGGGGTGAGACTTGGGCCTGAGGTGCCTCAGCCACGCATCCCACAGGTGGTGGGCGCTGTCGGTCAGGGTAAGCAAGATGCCTGATGTGGCTGCAGTCAGCCTTTCCCCCTGACCTTCAGTCATGGGGGAGAACTGAGCAGCAGGGTGGGTGGGTGGGTGTAAGGCTGATCCACCAGGCTCTGTGGGCCTCAGGGACATCGCACTCCAGGCCCCTAGACCCTTCGTTCGGCTATAGTGGATGTGAGGAATGACCACAGCTCTTCTGACCCCTCCTGAGGCCCCTGCACCTTGGAGGAGGAGCCAGGAGAGGGGCCTGCTCCACATGGGCAATCCCGGGACCAGGGAAGTCCAGCCCCAAACCCACAGCTCAGCCCTTCCTGACCCCCACTAGCTCGGGCAGGTGGGCAAAGAGGAGGGAATGACATATCTTCCCTGAGGATCCTCGGCCACTCCCTAGCCGCGCTCCTCCTGCATTGTCTTCCTCGTTGTTCCAGGGAGACCAGCTCCCTGTCCTGCCAGCTCAGCCCGGGGGACTTCGAGGGGTCTCTGGGTTCTCAGCCACCTGGCAGGGATGCAGGAAGGGGAGGCCGTCCCACATGCATGTCCACCAGCTGCTGGGAGTAGCATCTTTACTCAAAGCTCATGATGAGCCCCAGGACCCTGGGGTGTATGGAGAGTGGACCCAGGCAGGCAGGCTCCTCCAAGGGGCTCCCTCTGACCCCGATTCCTGAGTGGTCGCTCTCAGGCAGGGGTGCCCAAGGGCTCCCACACAATCAGCACTCAGTGGATGCCCGTTCACTAATTCAACACTCCCCCATCCCTGGGGGCCCCAGCTGGCTCCTCTGGGTGGCAGTGGCACCTTGCCAGGATGCGGAGACGCTGTTTGGGTGAGGGGAGAATAATCAGCCGTAAACGCTGCAATCAGGGAGAAAAGGCTGCTCAGGCCCTCAGCGCCCACGCGCACGCCTAATTGGCTCCACGTGTCTGCAGCTCCTTTCAAGAGCAGGAAAGTGGAAGGGTCAAGATCTCTTAATGTTCGTAATGGAGAGGGGGCAGAAGCCACCGCCAGCCCCACATAAACACCTTTTAATTGCCCAGAGAAGGGTGGGTGGAGGCAGCCAATGCTAGAGAATTCCCTGCCTGTCTGTCCACCATTAGTGTGCCGTTTAGAGCTTCCCTGGTCTGGAGTCAGACCCCAGAGGCTGACCTCCAGCCAGAGCCTGGAGCCACAGCCCTGGCATCCGTTCTACAAATGTTCATGAGGCTCCTACTCTGGGCCAGGCCTTGGCAGCAGGTGATACCCCTGGCCATGTCTTCCCAGGGCCGATCTACTTGTCCAACCCCCATCAACGAATGCATCTGTGGACTCAGCTTTGAACTTGCCTCCAGCTGCCCCCAATGCTGAACTTTTCCCCCAAATCCTTGATGCCTCCTCCAGGCAGCCCCAAGCTTGCTATTACCCCCTTGAACTGAAGGGATCTTCCTCCTGCTAAGCCTGCTCTATTCTGTCTGTACCTCTCTGAGGTCCCCAATGTCCCCCTGCTTATGGGGCTTCTATTTAATATGGCTGCATCTCTCTGTCCCATTAGACCTGTGGTTCTCAACCAAAGGGCACTGTGCCCCCAGGGGACATCTGGAAACATTTGGAGACATTTTTGGTTCTTATAACTGAGGGAGTGGTGTACTACTGGCATCTAGCAGGTAGAGGGCAAGGATGCTGCTTAACATCCTACGATGCATAGGGCAGCCCCCCACAACAAAGAATTATCCTGCTTAAAATGTCAATAGTTCCAACACTGAGAAATACTGCATTAGGCGAAGCCTGAGAAAGGAAGCAGCGAGTAAGTGGGAGCTAGGCAGAACGTTCTCCCTCCTGACTGGGGTGGGGTGGGGGGCTCTGTCCCACAGCCCTGGCCCCTTGGCTCTCTCCCTCGCTCATTCCTCCTGCTCCTCTAACACCCAGCCCAGAGCCCAATTCCTGAACGGACCCAGCCACTGCCAACAATGCATCAGTTTAATTGGGTTAAGTGGCCATTAGTGGCAAAAGCAGGGTGGCTGTGTGCAGAAGGGTTTTTAATTTTACTCTTTAAATGATGCTTGCTCCCCAGAGAGGCCACTGATGGTGGGAACGCTGCCCACTGGAGCCCCCAGAACCAGAGCCACAGACGTACCTCCCCCTGTCCCATCCATTTGGGCAACATGGGGGTGGGCTGAGAGGGCTGCTCAGTGTCTTGTCTCCACTGCCCAAGGAAGATGCTGCAGGGGTAAAAGGACTTGCTCAAGGTCACTAGGTCATCCCAGAGCAAGCCCCTGCCAGAGGGGACCCATCTTCTCTTCCTTTGGCCCTGTCCCCCTGTGGATAGCAAGTGCCATGTGGCCACTAGCGGTAGCACGGAGGAGGGCAGTGTCGAGGGGCAGTATCTGGGGTTTGGAGCCCAAGTGCCTGGATCTGTAGTCTGGTTTTGCTGTGAGACCTGGGGCCAGTGGTGTAACCTTGCTGGGGCTGTTTCCTCAAATATAAAATGGGGATGAGAGTTGTGTTGTAGGGAGGATTTGCAGAGTTCTGAAGTGTTCTGGCTCATCTTAGGCTGCACACTTGGTAGGCACTCAGAAAGAGGCCAGTAATCGTGGGAAGGAATTATTTCTGCCATTTTAGGGGAAATGTCCTGAGCTCTGAATCTACACTGAATCATCTGCGGACCACTGAAAAATATTGAAGCCCAGCCCCACCCCTACAGAATCTGCTATACTTGGTCTGGGGTGGGGCCTGGGCATCACGATTTAAAAGCCCTGCAGGCGACTCCAATGTGCCAACAGGGTTAAAAACACTGCATGGACATAGAGAACAGACTTGAGGACACAGTGGGGGAAAGGGGAAGCTGGGACGAAGTGAGAGAGTAGCATTGACATATATACACTACCAAATGTAAAATGGACGGCTAGCGGGAAGCTGCTGCATAGCACAGGGAGATGAGCTCAATGCTTTGCGACAACCTAGAGGGGTGAGGCTCAAGAGGGAGGGGATATGGGGATATATGTATACATATAGCTGATTCACAACACTGTAGAGCAATTATACTCCAATAAAGATATATAAAAAACAAAACAAAAACACTGCACGAAGGCAAAGGTGCAAAGGCATGGCATCTGGAAGGGTCTTGGCCCCTGGGACAGTGAGAAGTAGCTGAGGTGGAGCATGAGAAACATGGGCATGGTGGGGAGGGCAGAGCTCAGGGGCCAAGGTCTCTGGGTCCTGGATCTCAGCCAGGACTCTTCACTGCCTCTGGCTTATTTGAGGTTGGAGGTGAAAGGGTGTCCCTGAGTTCAGGCTTCTAGCTGCCACACTGATGTCCCTTAAGAACCTGCTCTGGCCTGGCTGCTCTGGCCCTGGGCTTCCCATTCTCCAGGAGCCAAGCCCACTGAGCCACACTGCCCTTGGCCTTGTCCCCTGAGAGCAGGCTGGAATGCCCCACACTGGGGTCACTCCTCACCTCCTCCTCCTATGGCCTCTCCCCCGAGCCACACAGCAGGGGTGCCAGGAATGGTGCTGAAGGTGGCACAACCGTCAGAGACACTGTTTTCACTGTGGCCTTTATAAATGATGACTCCTGGAGCTGTGACACCAGAAGTACTGGGCAGGGACAGTCTCCTGTCCCCATTTTACAGAGGGAGAAACTAAGGCCTGGGATGGGATGTGACTGAGAGCTCCATGAAGATAGGAACAAGGCCTGTCCTTTCCCACTGCATCCCCAGCACCAGCCTGGCACACAGTAGGCCTTTAGTGAATGTTGAAGAATGGATGGAGGAAGGAATACAACCAAGAGATGACTTTTCTGAGAAAGGGGCTCTGAGAGAGGCCCCAGCTAGGAGGACAGGAGAGTCCTGATTTGGGCCCAGCTCTGCCTCCAATGTGCTGTAAGAACTTAGGCATCTCCTGGGACGTCCCTGGTGGCGCAGTGGTTAAGAATCCGCCTGCCTATGCAGGGGACATGGGTTTCAGCCCTGGTCTGGGAAGATCCCACGTGCCGCGGAGCAACTAAGCCCATGAGCCACAACTACTGAGCCTGAGCTCTAGAGCCTGTGAGCCACAACTACTGAACCCATGTGCCACAACTACTGAAGCCCACGTGCCTAGAGCCCATGCTCCGCAACAAGAGAAGCCACTGCAACGAGAAGCCCGCGCACCACAAACAAGAGTAGCTCCCGCTCGCCGCAACTAGAGAAAGCCCGCGCGCAGCAACAAAGACCCAATGCAGCCATAAATAAATAAATAAATAAATAATTAAAAAAAAAGAACTTAGGCACCTCCCTACCCCTCCTGGGACTCAAGACCCTAACAGAGCAGGCCTGGCTCAGAGGACCCATCTGCCTGGATAGCAGAAGTTCCTAGCAGGTTCCCTCCATATTTCCTAAGCTGAGACCCCAGCAGGTTTCCTGGACTTGGGGATGATGGTTGCCTGTGTTGCAAAGTCCCTGACCTGGCCTGCTCTGCCTGATTCTTGGCCTGGAAAAACACTCTGTGTAGCTTGGAGAAACCTGTTACAAACATCTGATTATCCCTGATGAGACAATGAACTTCCGTCCCGCGCTGCTCAGTTCCCTCCTTGCAAGCCCCACATTAAAATTCCAGACCAGAGCAAGGGGATTTAAGTTGGATTACTGGATGGGGTCTAGGGAGAGAGGGACACTGGAGTGTGGAGGGGTCCAGACCCCCAACATTCCTCCCTCCATATGTACTCAGGCTGCAAACAAATATGGGAAAGGAGAAAAGAGCCAGAACTTGATTAAAAGCAAATTTAAAACATAATTAAGACCAAAGCTCATCTTGAACAATTAGGACCAAGGCAGGAAAAGGACAGTCCTCTCCTTCGCCTAGGGATATGGACAGGAGCATCTTTTGGGCCCGGAGCTGGGGGCACTGCAGTAGGGAAAGCTCACTGGCCAGGAGAGTGCTGGGCTCCATGCACACCTCCGGACTAATGTGGGCAGTCAAGGGCCTGGCTCAGGGTCAGAGTGACCTGGGTTAAAATCCTGGCTCTGCCATATCCTGGCCTAATGCATGGCAGGTCCGAGTCTCAGTGTCTCTCTCAGGGGGCTGCTGTGAGAATGACGTGTGACAGACTCAGCACACGCTGAGCACCTAATCAGTGAGTGCCTTTTCCTATCATTCCTCCCTTGAGAACCAACTGGGTACCAGGCCACGGGTGCCTGGGCTGCAGACTCAGTGGGAAGGAGGCAGACATCTGCACTGCCTCACCGGGCAGAGTCTGCCATGTGGGGTATAGGGAGAGAGTTCAGGTCGGGACCCCGGGCTTTGGGTTCTCCCACCCTCAAGCTGTCAGGGTTGCCTGTTCCTCGAGGAGTGGGGAAAAGAAGCTTGGGGAACGACTCCAGCCCTGTGATGCTCAGAGGGGATGGGCAGGGGCTGGGCCCTGGGCTCCATATGGAGAGGGCAGGTCGGGCATCTGTCATTGCCACCACTCAGCACCCCCTGGCAAGGCAACTCGTCCTGAAGCTGGGGTGGGAGGCAGGCCTAAAGGCATGAAGGGTGCTCCTTCCCAAATCTATCAGATGGTTTCGACACAAGTTCAGGGCTGGTGGCCTGTACTTTGTGCCCTGGGCTGGGGAGCGCAGCAAAGCAAGGAAGTAGTGGGCAAATAGGGGGTCTGGAATGAAGCAGGGAGAGAGAGACTAAGAGACAGAGAACAAGAGAAAGGAGGGGAGAGTGTCCAGGTGGTGCCCAGTTCTAGGAAAGGCAAGAAGGTGGAACATGGCGTGCTGGCTACGTGAGGCAAGCAGATGGTTCCTACAACCAGGGGGACATTGTTGGACCCCCACAGGGACGGCCGGCCCAGCTGAAGGCTTGGCTTTGCCTCCTCCCCATGACAGTTCACTCCCCCAACTGTCCCCACCTGTGACTAGGAGATCCCCAAGGTCAGGCTGGGCCCAGCTCTGGGTCCTCCGGCTCCACACTGGGTGGGAGGCCCTCAGGGCCCACCTCCTCTGGTCCCAGGAGGCCAGCCTTTCCCTAGTCCATGATCCCAGGTCACACAGGGGCAGGCAGGGGATCTCAGGGGGACAGTAGGGCCCAGTTCCTGGAGAAGGGGGTCACAGTTCCCTCCCTGGGCCTGGATGTGGTGGGGGTTTGGCTGCTCTGACTTGACCCTGCCAGGCCTCTGGCCCAAGCCTGGGCATGGCATGTGAGGCCCTGCTCATTTAAAAAAAAAATAGCTTTACTGAGATACCGTAATATTCACCCACATAAAGTATACAATTCAGTGTTTTTTTTTAGTGTATTCAGAGTTGTGCAGCCATCACCACAATCTAATTTTAGAATATCTTCATCACCCCAAAAGAAATCCTGTACCCGTTAGCAGACACTCCCTATCCCCTCCCTTCCACCCTAGGCAACTACTAATGCACTTTCCGTTTCTATGGATTTGCCTATTGTGGACATTTCACAGAAATGGGATCACACAATAGGTGGTCTTTTGTGACGAGCTTCTTTCCCTTAGTGTAACGTTTCCACGTTCATCCATGTTGTCATGTGTATCAGTACTTCATTCCTTTTAAATGGACTCATCTCTCTGACACAGGCTTGGGCAACAGCAGTTATGCCTCTGATCTGAGGGAAGCTTGAACCCCCCTCCTTTCTTTACTGCACAACTTGCCCAGGGCACCTTACATCTCCAGAAGCCCTTTCCCACCTGCTCTCCCTGGGGGGGTTGAGTACCGGGGTCTGTGGGCTTCAGAGACCTGGTCAGGGTGGACCAGCAGGTCCTGTAATCTCACAGGACCATGGTGCCTTGGAGCTCACAGGCACACTCAGTATAGATGATGGGCAGACTAAGGCCCAGAGGGAGGTGGAGAAATCGTGGGCAGAATTGGAGCTCCAGCTCCCAGCATCATGTGGCCTTAGCCTTCTCTGCAAGGCATTCAGGGCCCTCCACACTCCGTCCGCCTCAGCCTGCAGCCCACCTTCCTGACAGAAGGGAGAGGTGGGGCCTGCCATCATACCCACACAGGGCCCCCGAGGCCCCAGGTCACCACTCACGCAGCCTACTCCAGATGAAACTACCCTGCTCCTGCCGCAGCTGCCCACAGTCCACGTGGCACATTCTGCCAGTGATGGCCCAGCCCGAATTCAGAGGGCCAGGAGGGCTGTGTGTTCATGGTGGGTGAGGACATTGCCCTCACAGTGCAGGCCACTCTGCCTGGTCTTCTCTCAACCTAAACAACCGCACCTACCTTCAGGGCCTGCACCTTCCTGTCCAGCAGGCTCTCAATGTCCCCCGCCACCTTCTCCACCAACTTCTGAGGCTCATTCTCCTGCACCTCAAACAGATTCCTGTTGTCTTTGTAGATCTGGAAAGAAGCAGAAGCCTGGGGTGAGGCCAGGGTGGTCCCACATTCCCATGTCATGGTGCCCGTATACCCCCTCTGCATAGCTCACCACAGAAAGTCCTCACCCCCACCTCAACCCTGGCTTTGGCCACTGAGACAGAACAGGGAGGTCTGGGGTTAGGCCCAGTGCTCAGATAGACTTGGAAGAAGTGCAAGGCCATGAGCTCCACAACTTGCACTGGTTGTGTGTGTTTGGTGGGACAAGGTTGTCGCCACCTTCTCTGGGACTCAGGGTTCCTCCTCCAGGGGCCATAAGCAGCATCTCCCTGACCAGCTCAGGGTGGCTAAGAGCAGCAGAGTGGGGAGGGTGGGCTGGATGGGAGGCAGGGTGTCCGGGGGAGATGGAGCCAACAGACACACGTTGTACACCACATACCAACAAGAAGATGCTCTCACGCCCACGTGTGTACATAAACCCACACGCTCACACATGCATCACACACACAGCCACCTCTCCACACAGGCTCAGGAATCCATGCCCCCTTTCGCTGGTGCTCCCTCAGGGCATTTGCGGAAACTACTGCAGGAGCTCTGGGTGCCCCTAGGGGCTCCTCTGTCATTCTGGGCACAGAATATGGGGGCAGGGACCAGGGAGGCAGAGGCATATGGGGGGAATGAATCTGCCCCCTCCTTCTTCCTTGGGGGGGCGGTGGGGTCAGCCTGTGCACACATGCACTTGGGGGTGTAAATCTGACAGTCTGCATCTGCATGTGTGAATGTGTGTGTTATGGCTCAACGCACATCCATCTGTGTGCACGAGCCTGAGTATTGGGGTGGGTGGGGTTAGGGCCACTAGATAAAGCCTGGGGGCTATATGGGAATTGTAGAAGCAGGTTTCTGTGGGCGTCTTTGTTCATGGCTGGGGTCTTGGGTGTGCGCACGTGCATGTGTGTGTGCATGCGTGTGTGCATATGTGTGTGTATGCATTGCACACCCCTGCATGTGCCTCTGAGCCTGAATGAGTCCATGTGTCCATCCAGGTTACCCCAGGAAGTCTGTGCTGCAAGCTGGCTCCTTCACCAGAGGTCACAGGCGAGTCGCCACAACTGAGCTGCTGCCACCAGACTTTGCCATCAGGCTGTGCAGAAGTGGAGGGATGTGCAGAGACACAAAGAGGAGGTGACGAGGAGGAGATAAGGAGGTGGGAGAGGCCGCTGATGAGAGACAGACAGGCAGGGGAGATAAGGTCGGTAGAGTGACAGCCAGATGAGGGGAGATAAAGGCCTCTGGCATCTGACAGAGGGAGGAGGTGGGGGACCAGGTGCCTCCAGAGCCCTTGCTCTGCTGCCCACCCAGCACCTGGCAGTGCAAGGGTTAAAGCACCGCTCAAAGCTGGCTCAGGCAATCTCCTCCTCCCACCGCCCCCCATCCCTCCGGCATCTCTTTTCTTTTTGTCCTTCTCTTGGAACAAAATAATTTGTGGTGAAGTCGCTCCTTCCCACAGAGAAGCAGCGATTACAGGGCGAGTCACAGGCCTGGCTACACGGCCAGGGAGGATGGAGGCCCCAAGTGGGCACCAGGCCAGGCTGTTCCCTGGGCCCCCCAGGGCCTGCCTCAGGACAGAGGCCCCCGGATGGAAGACAGCGATGGAGGCTGAGGTCAAGGAGGGGTCAGACCCTGGGGATCACTGAGAAATGCAGGGAGCCTGGTGCCTGGTGCCCACAGTTGGGGAAACCGAGGTTCAGAAATAGGAGAGGACAGGTCAAGGCCACACGACTGTGAGTGGAAAAACCAGTCACCCATCCTCCCTGACACCTTCTTCCCAGGTTTCAAGACATTAAAAATACACCCTTTCCCAATCTTGGACCATTGCCCCTGGGTGTGTTGAGGCCTCGTCTCAGCCACATCGGCTGAAACCTCGGCTGAGCACACCGCGGCCCACTGGCGTCAGCAGGGGGCGCAGCCACCTGGCTTCTCAGGGCAGGGGATAAAGTTTCCATAACTGACTCCCCTGTCAAGGTCATTCCCAAGTGCCCCAATCAGGGCTGTCCATAGTGGCGGCAGCCCCAGTATTGGAAGCTGGACCATGCAGCCTCCTGACAACTCTCCTTAGGGAACCTGGGGGTCCCTCCCCTTTGGGTCCAGGATGCCCGTTGCAACCTGGCATGGTGACTGAACCAGGGCTCAGGGGCTGCAGAGGGAGAGGGTTTCCAGGTGGCAGGGTCACACCCGAGGACCCTGACAGTTGATGCAAGGGCTTGGAAGCAGGGACCCTGCTAAGAAATACCCCATCTCTGAACCTCAGTGTCCGATCTATTAAATGAGAGAACGGCAGTCCTCCCCTCACAGGCGGACCAAGGACCAAAAGATTCATGCCACGAGGAGCCTATACTATTGTCACTACTGCTATTGTTTAGGATCACCAGAATTCTGCAGAAGGAATCACAGTCCCCTCCCTGCCTCCACTCTCTCCTGGCTAGATCTGCACTCTTAGGATCCAAAGTCATTGGCTCCCATTCCTGGGCAGGCAGCCTTGGTCTCCCTGGGTCTGTCCCCCTCCAGCCCCACCCAGGGATTCCTTGGACAGCACCCCCTCCATCAGCTATCCTGTCTTTGTCCCCAGCACCTTGGCCTCGGCCCTGGTGGTGATAACAGGGGAGCCTAGACACAGGGACACCATGGATAGTGTACAGCTATGGCCAGCTCCCTTCCATCTCTCCCCAGGCAGCAGGCCTGTGTGCAGTGGACCCTCAGCCAACGCATATGCCCAATTCCATGTTCAGGAGCAGAGCTCTGGAGCCAGTGTGACCTAGGTCTGACTCCACCACTTTTGCCTGCAGGTGTGCTGTCCCTTGGAGCCTGGGGCTGCATCTGCCATGCTTTCTTCCTGGGTCTACCCAAAGACCCACCATGACATCCTTCTGCTGGGCCCTGGTGCCAGCATTCGAGGCCTCTCCAGCTCACTGACCTGGCACTTGCATGCAGGTCTCTGGGTCCCTAGCCCATGCTGATTCCCACTGCTGCACCTTTGCTTATGCTGTGCCTACTTCCCCTCCGCCTTTCCCCGCTTATCTAAATCCTCCCTAGAGCGAGGGTAGGGAAATGGGCTAGAAGAAGCTTCTGGTGAGATGAGGGCAGAATTCCAGAACTGCAGAGGCTGGTTGAGCTACTAGCCAAGCCTGTCCCCCAATCCCAAATGAGCCCTTGAGATGTAACAGCCCTCGATCCTTCCATGCCAGGTGCCTCACCCCTCTCAACATTCCCCCTGACCTGCTCCAGTTGTCCCTGTCCCCTGGGCTGGGGCCCTGAGCTGAACACTGTGTCCCAGAGATCCAAATGACACAGCCCAGCAGATGGTCCCACCCTGGGGGATAGGTCATCTCTCCACTGATGTGGTCCTGGGAGGTGCTTTCCACCTGCAGGTCCAGGAAGAAGCCCAGGAGAGCCCAGGGCAGCTCCAGGGCATAGCCAAGGCTGGTTCCCCTCAACCCCAGGCTCTAGCCTTGGTCCCTGGGGTCAGCTTGGAAGCAACAGGAAGGCCAGGGTGCACCGGGGGCAGGACCTCAACAACCACAGCAGGACTGCATGCCCGCTGGTGTCCTCGGCCCAGAGAGGCAATTGGAAAAACCCAATGGCCCCCACAGCAGCGCAGCCTGCGTGGCCCCCGGCTCTGCACAGGCAGACGGACCAAGGAGAGAAACGGGAGCCCACAGGTCTACAGGTTGTGACAGCTCCATGGCAGCCATGAGAGAGGAGATGGGGAATGGTAGTGGCACAGGGCAGCAGACTAGGGGAGAGGCTGGCTGGAGCCAGGTGGACACGTGGGGTAGGGCAGGAGACACAGCGACAGAGGGGCTGAGGAACAGGGAGAGCAGCGGCAGCTGAGGCCCCGAGGGATAATTCAGGAGACCGTTTGCAGCTCCTCGTTCCCAGGAGTTCCTGGCTCCCCCATCCTGTACCGTATACCTATGGCCAGTGCTTGCCCGGGCATCCTCCTCCCCTTGAAGGCACCCCCTACCAGTTATCAAGACCTGTCCTTCCATGTCTCTCATCTCCCCCTCACCCACTTCCTGTAACGCCCCCCCCGCCCCCCGCCCCCCGGCAGTGTTGGCCCCATCCCAACCCTCTCTCAGCTCTAGTAATTCTTTTGTTAGGCAGCATGTCTGGCCAACCTGCCTTTTGGCCTCGGAATTTCCAGGGCCTGTGGGGGCCAAGGCCTCGTCAGGGGCCCCAGGCCCTCTGCCTAGCCTCCTGCTTCCATAGCTGTCCCTACATAAGGGGGAGGTGAGCATGGAGGGCACTTGGAGGAACAGTTACCTTGGACAGGAAGCTTGGATGCTTGATGCTTGCAGGGGCAGATGGAGCCAGCTTCATCCTCACAGCTCTAAACAGTTCTGACTGGGAGGGGAATAAGGTCTGAGGCACCTGAACATAGAGACAGCCACCAGAGGAGACAAAAGGCCCCAGAACCAGTGACCTGGACAGGCCCCCATCAGACTGTTGAGGCATTTTGCTAAGTCCCAGAAGGTCGGCAGCAGTGGGGTCTGGACCTAAGCCAGCACCTAACCTGCCCAGGGAGAGGAGGAAGGTGGGAGAAATGGAGACGAAAAGGAGGGCAAGGACAGCAAGGGAGAGGAGGGGGAAGGAGGGAAGAGGGACTGTGGAGGCTGCAGATACAGCCCTGTTTGCCAAGTGATGGCTCTAGCCACCCAAGGGCAGGTGCTTCACAAACTTGACCTCGCTGATGTACAACCCCTGAGGAAGGACCGCTCTGATCACACCCGTTTAGCAGATGGGACACTGAGGGCCAGAGAGGATATGTTACACGGCAGAGCTCAGATAAGAATAGTCTGTCTTATCCAAAGTGTTTGCTTTAGGTCACACTCTGTGCAGTTCTCTTCCCTGCATTTGTCCCCAAACTTGAAGGTGAGGCACAGGGTATCAGCTGGGAATTTGGGGGGCCTGAAAGGGGCCTGGGGGAACCAGAGTGATGCTGAAAGCCTGAGGCCTGTGGAAGGCAGGAGGGCCATTCTGGAGGGGAGGAGGGGGAGGACCAGCAGAACCAGCCTGATCAACTAACCAACCACCCAACCCTGGGAGTAAAAACAGGCACACGTGCGAGGCTCCTCTCTGCAGCGAAGGTGAACGGGCCCTAATCTCTGGAAAATTAAATCAGAAAGAAAATGGAACGAGAAAGATTTGATGCAGGCTGGGCCCTGCTGCCGCCGGTCTCCTCAAAGGCCCAAGCTCAGCTGGGGGTTCATCTGGGTGCTTCAGCATCCTGCCCCCTTCCCCTGCCCAGGGTGCTGAGCAGGGCACAGGAAGGGTGGGGGGAGCTGAACCCCATGATATGACTTTCCTGGGGGATTTGCTCTTCTCCAGCCCCCTTTAGCCATGTCTCAGTGCCTGGTCCCTGGTATTGAAAGGAGCAGCTGGTAGGGGTTTTAACTGCCCAGCCCTCATGTCAACAGGTCCCTAGAGATGGTGGGCTGGCCTCCCTAGGCCGGCCTGCATGGGCAAGCACTGGAGTGGCCACAGGATCTGGAGACAAGGGCCAGCTGCTAAAAGGGGTACACTTGTGCCAGGGATCAGGGGAGCCTTAAGTGGGAGGATAGGGGGCTCATGGTGGCCCAGAGATCCTAAGCTGGGCCAAGAGGGAGGTGGAGGGATGGAGGGACTGGTAGTGACAAGCTCAGGGACCCCAGTCAGTCAGGGCAATGCTGGCCCCTGCCCTCCCGCCAGGCTGCTGCCCCTGTCTCCTGCCTTCGTGGGGAAAATCAAGGGTATTGACATAGCTGCTAATAATCACCCTCGAAGACCACAGGGTGGATGGAGTAGCCTGGTACCTGCAGACCCTCCCACTGAGAGCACTCAGGTCAGATCCAGGACAGGCTGCACATCCTGGATGCTCCCCACACCCAACCAACCTTGAGCCCCACAGCCCAGTTCCTTTGGGGCCACTCACAGCAGGTGCACGAAAACCCTGACCCCGCTGCTCTAGGGACACACCAGGCCCTGGACTGTGTGTGTGGCAGAAAGTTACCTGGGGCAGGGGTTGTGGCTCTTCTCTGGCCCACCTGGTGTGGGGCTTACAGTAGGACAAGGGCAAGGGGTCCCCAGAGCCCTCAGAGCACACAGTTGGCACACAGGCAGTGGGTTATGGGCCACTCGGCTGCATGCTTCATCAGCTGCTGACAATCACCAGCTGCCACGTTAGGGTCCCACGTGGCCATGCCACCCTGCCACCATCCTGTGGTGGGTTGGCTCCACAGTTAGTTAGCTGTATGTGGTGTCACGTCACAAGCAGGGTTTGTATATTGTGATGCTGGTTGTCACATTATTAATAACTAACCTTCATATTGAATAGGGATTTCCTAGAATGAACACTCTGTTTAGAGAGGGTCACAGATGCCTACCCAGGCCATTACAATGTGGCCCATGATGGGCTGTGACACAGGACACAAAGGCAGTGTTGGCCTGGCTTTCAGGAGCAGATAAGGATGTGGCCCTCCTGGGTTGGTGGCCCATAAATGGCCCCATCTCCTCCCTACCCCCACCCCATGTCCTTACATCCCCACTGGGGCACTCATGTTCATGCCACAGGATCTTGTTGGGGTCTCTTGAGGCTGGGGAAGCAGAGATGGACCAGACCTTGTCCCTGCCCTCCTGGGACTCACCACCAGAGGGGACAGATGTCTATTTGGACTGCTAATGGCAGAGGGGTGGCAGTGGGGAGAGGAGTGCAGGAGACATGTGGGAGTGAGACTGGCCTGCTTGGGGAGGGCGGGGGCTGGGAGTGTGAAGGAAAAGACTGAGATGGCTTTTCAGGGGAGAGGCCATCTAAGCAGAGTTTGAAAGGCTGGGCAGGAGTTTGCCAGACATGGGGGTGACTGGGGTATAAGGGACTCTAGGCAGGAGTAATGGCAGGTGCCCTTGGGCTGGGGGGAGGGAATGGACTGCTCAGTGGCAGGAGCACAGGGGCTTGTGGGGGGCAGAAGGGAAGCTGGGGGGACAGGTTCTGAAAGGAAGGGAGGTAGATACCCAGGTGGCTGGGGGTGGAGTGGGGGGTGGTCCTCAGGGACGGAGGGGGTGTAGCCTAGATCACAAGGTGGGAAGGCCCTGGTGGCTCTATGGCCACTTGGCCCCTAAGAGGAAGCTGCTAGGAGTTTTCACCAGCAGATTCCCTTTGAAAAACTCACAGGGGCACAAAGCCCCCACCTCCACCCCCAGCAACGCCTCCCTGTTTTTAAAGTTAAAGTTTAGTTGACTGTCATCCATTACCGCAATTAGTACATTATGTCTAATTATGCAATTAGTGTAAAAAGTGCACTTGCTGCTGAGAATGGGAAATTACGCAGCCTCGTTACACTGTAAAATCCATGTCATAAAAAGGCTCAATCCCTTGTTTTTCAAAAGACACACAACCCAGTACAAAACAATAAACCAGATCCTCCCAGTTGAGCTAGGGCCAGTCTGTGCCAACCTCTCTGCACTTGCCCCATGCAGACCCCCCACCTCTGCAAGGCCCTGTCCCACGCTGGCCCTGGGGCAAGGTAATGACCCACCACAAGGGAGCGCTGATGCGTGGCCCACTCCTAGGCGTGGTCAGTTTGCTCCTCTGAAACAGACGTGAATTTCTAAACTGACTTTAAAACCGTGGCGATCCTGATTATCCACCTGTTATTCCAGACCTGATTGGAACGTGGCCTCTAGTATTAAGGCTTGTATATATTAGGTGAGAGTGTCCTGGCCTCTACCCAGCTCCGAGAGTGAGAGGCAAGGTTCCTGAGGGCAGTACTCTGAGGTTCCTGATGGTGCCTGTGGGGAGAGAGGCATATTCCAGCTCAGAGGAAACTGGAGGAACTTTCTCACACTCGAGGCTCTCAAACTCTTAAGAGCATAGTCTGGATAGATAGTGAGCCCCCCATCACAGGAAATATGCAAGCCCACCTGTCAGAGATGGTGAGAAGGGATTCACTCACGGTCACCCTGCACAGTAGCTGGACTCCAGGCTGCCATCATTAAATAACAGTATTCCCATGGCTGTGTGCCTACATGAAGCTTGCAGTCTGTGATTCTATCTTCCCCAGGTTCTGGCTCCCTTGGTGGTCAAGGGACTATTTGGGGACAGGTGGGAGGGGAGAAAGGAATCTGACAGGGGTGTCTCCCTCCCACACGGGTGACAATGCCAGATGGCCAAGTCCACGGGAGCTGGGGACAGGGCACACTCTCGTGTACTTCAAAAGCAAATGCTTCACCGTCAGGTCTCCATCACCCACCACCCAGCTCCAAGGTCAGAAGTTAAGGCTCAAGCATGGGCTGCTTAGTGGCTACCTAAGAAGCCCCCTCTCTGAGCCCCTTCTTTCAAGTTCCCAACACTCCTTGAGTCCAGGGTGCTTGACCCAGGCCTGGTGGTGGGGCGGTGCAGTGTCACGAAGACTCCTTCCCAGCCAAAAGTCTGCCCTGACCTCATGGGGAAGGTGCATGCAGCTCCTGCAGCTGCCACTGCCAAGCTCAGACAAGGCATTCCCAGAGCAGAGAAACTGAGATGTGGAGCCCCCAGCATCCCGGGGCCCCTGGGGCACTCGGAGCCCTGCAACAGCTCCCACCTGCAATGTGCACACCATCAGTCCTGGGTGTCCTGAGGTGTCGGTGCTGTGTACACCCCAGTGGGAAGCACTTTCTGAGAAGGAAGCCAGATTTTGGGGAGGGACAGGGGCCTGGACCCCACTAGAGGGATACCTGTTGCCTACACTCAACAGGGTCCCTGGACAGTCCCGGCCTTCACGCCTTAGTCTACTCAGGGAATCCTGGACAGCAGGGGAACTGTGTCATGGCCCGGCCAGGTGGACCTGCCATGGAGACTCTCAGGGCCCCCTGTCCTCTTGATTTACTCCAGGATGGCATGAGGATTGGGGAGGGGGTGAGCCCAAAGTGAATCAAACTACAGGCGAGATCTGGGGGCCCCTGCTTGCTCCCCCTCCCTGATCTGGGAGCCGCCGGCTGTTGAGGCAGCTGGGAGGGAAGCTGTGCCCAGCATGCCAGCTGGCACGGGGGAGTGTGAGTAAACATATCCGCACTTTCCCAACTCACAGAAGTCGCTGGGTGTCGCCGGCTGGTGTGGGCGCCCATGTTTACGGGAAACAGATTGTTTGTGCCTGTGTCTGGGCCCCCTCACCGCCCACCCTGGCTCGGCTCCCTCCTGCTGCCTCCCCACCCAGTGGCCCTGCCTTCCTTCCCTCAGGACTCCTCAGCCTCTCAACGGCAGAAGGACGAGGATGGTGATGACAGGCACCCCCAGGCCCATGTGGTCAGACAGGGCTCAGTGCATAACCCACTGAGTCATCCTCATAACAACCCTAAAAGGCAGGTACAATCACTGCCCTCACTTTACAGCTGAAGAAAGCAAGGCTCTGGCAGGCGGGGGAAATGGCTGGAGACTGTAGGCAGTGAGTGGAGGAGCTGTGACACCAGAATCCTCAGACCCCTGTCATCAGTTCCAGGCTCCAGGGTCCCTCAGTCTCACGCCCCCCCAGACAAGCCCAGTCTGCCCTTTACCTGGGTCACTACCTTGAGCAGCCCTGGCCCAGCGTGGTCCTAGACACAGACCCTGCCCACTCTCTGACACGACAGCTCCAGGAGTGAGTCCAGGGCCTGGGCACTGGCCTGCCATCTGGCCTCTTCAACCCCTTCACCTCTGAGTCTCTGTCTTCGGCTCTGTAAGGCCTGGTCTCTCCACTCTCAGGAGCGAGTGCTGGCAGGGTGGGGTGAGGGCTCTGGGAGCCAGGGCGGACAGAGGCTCCAGCAGACCCCCGGTGGGCCAACGAGGGCTCCTACTCATTTCACAGAGCCGGCTGTTATCAAGATCTCATCTAAGATGACTGTCCTTCAGCCCAGAGCTGGCAGAAATTTACCCCCATAAACACCCTCATGATATGGATTTGAGGCTGCGCCTGAGGCACTGTTCCAAAGGCCAGGGAGCAAAGGACAAAGTCGGCTTCCTCTGCCCGCGTCACCTCCATTCCACCCCTCCTAGCACTGATAGCCCAGCGTGGGCAACCCTCTTCAGGGGCTGGGGTAGGGCTCTCAGGGACTCCACAGTGGCCAGAAACCAACCTTTCCTCAAGAGTCCCCAGGGAGGTTTCCTGGGTGGGGGGGCCTCATCAGATTTTTCTTCATCCATCTCCCTCCCTTAGCTGTGACAAAGGCACCAGGAGGGCGCCCTTCTTATCTCACAGATGAGGAAACTGAAATACCACAAAGGTCCAAATCTGTCCAAAGGGGAGACCTTCCCACCCCCGAATCCCCTGCACTCACAGCTGAGAAGTGGCTAAAAAGCCGTGGGTCTGAATCCCCACCCTGCTCTTTACCAGCCATGCGGCATGGCCCGAGCTTTCACCCTCAGTGCCCGCACAGCCCTGAGCTGCCTCAGCCAGGCTTTGTGGGGTGCTCCTCAAAGATGAAAGGTCAAATGCAAGGTGCTGCTGGCTTCTCATGGGGCCTCCTTCCAGGGCTGCTGCCGAGGCCTTGAGAGCGTTCCCTGCCCCACACTGTCCTGCAGGGCCTGACTTTCCAGGCCTCATAGGCTGGAAGTCTGCCCTTTGCTGCTGAGATTTGCTGCTGAAGATGTCGCCAAATAATGACAGCGCCAATCACAACGAGAGGCCCTTGGGTTGGCTGCTCTCGTGAAAACACTGGATCTTGGCATGTCACGTACACAGGATAAAGGCAGAGATGGAGGTAAGCCTGGGAGCGGCTGCAGCCTCCCATGGTATCAAGGGCCCCTTTGGGGGCAGAGTCATCCCAGGGCCCTACCCGCTACGCATGTGCTCATTATAGTTCCGGGTACATGTGCCTGACCTCACACAGCAGCTCACGCATCAACCTCACCACATTCATACCCAGTGCCCAGGAAGTCGCCTGCAGATCCTGTCCATGCTTCACACTTAGGGTGCCAGAAAAAGCACCACAGCCCAGACGGCCCTATCCACTGTCACTGGATGCCCAGCAGCCCCAGGCCTGGGTGAGTCTCTGTGGGTTTCCATCTGCACCTCAGAAGGTGGTCTGCAGCCATCTGAAATGTTTTAAGCAGTGAGATTTTTCTGGCCCCAGATGGTTGGGGCTACTTGAAGGTCGTGGCCCTAAATCTTCCTGTTGGACGTTGCACTGGAGAAGCTCCTAACAGCATGAGGGCTCAGGGGCTTGCTGGGGGGAAGGGTATGGCCTGACTGACAGTGGCCTCTGGATCAGCATCCCCAGGAGGGCTGGGCTCCCTCCTCTGGTCACAATGCCCAAGTGTCAGGTGCTGACAGGCAGTGGGGACCAGAACCTCGCTGGTGGTGAGTGTCCAAGCGAGTGTACGAAGGAGCACACCCGCACCTGGGCTATCTTGCTCACTTCCTCTGTCGGCATCTCCCAGGTCTATCTTAGTCCTTCTGCTAGTTTTTCTTTTATATTTCTCCTACTTCCAATTTATAGGCTTTTCTTGAATTTTGTGTAACCTTGTTAAGTGCCCTTAAATCTTCTGCAGGATAAGTTGGAGGCATAAATAAACAAACAAACAGGATGAAGACACTGAGGCCCTGCACATGCTGAAGATACACTGGGGACACGTCAGGGACATGCATGCAAACAACAGGACAAACAGGATGAAGACACTGAGGACACACACATGCTGGGGACACACACCCAGAGGGAACCCACTCTCTCCCATCATTCACAGGCTCTCCTGAGCCCTCATAGGAGAGTTGGAAAACTCCAGGGCGGTGACCACACAGGGTTTCCTAGAGCTGGGAGGCTAGTGATCCCCACACCCACTCCCAGCTGGGGCTCCTGGGCAGGCCCTGGTCCCTCTCTGCACCTCAGTGTCCCCTCACCTCACTGTGGGGAGAGAGTGACAATCCTTGGCATCCCCAGCTCCAGGTTTGCTCTCCATGAATGCAAGAACCTCAGCAGCCAACATTTATCTTCACCGTGGCCATGCTCAGTGTTCGCCATGCAAATGAACTGTGCAAACAGGACCCAGTGCTTGGCCACGCCAGTGAACACCGCGAGGGTCCTTGGTCTGAACAGCCACGAACTTCAAAGTCAGCGTGCTGTGCTCAGGGGAGGCAGAAACACTGCGCCTGGGCTCACACTCCAGGTGGGCCACCTCCTCACTGCCCAGCTTTAGGGGTTGCTTGATGGGGTGATGACTGCCACAGGAATAGCTGCCAACAGCAATGGGGCCCAAGTGAGCTTCCGTGCTAGACGTACACAGTATCAAACCCTTATAGTCCCCAGTCATCATCCCCATTTCACAGACGAGGCAACTGAGGCAGACAGTAATTGGTGGAGCTGGGATTCGGTGACACAGACTAACCACATACTTGAACACAGACCTTGTTCCAGACCTCCGTGCCCACCTCTCAGAAGCTTGTCTCCATTCCATGGGATCCTGTGACCTTCCTCAGCCCCAGTGCTGCCCCAGGCCCCCTCCTCTGGGAAGTGGCTCTGACTGCCCCCTTAGTAATGTCTGTGGGGCCACGTGCCCCCAGGGCTATGAAAGTCAGTGGGGGTCAGCTGAGTCTGGTGTTTGCAAACCTCATCCTGCCTTGAATGTCCCTGAACAGCTCATCTCTCAAAGACATCGGCCCAGGCCGATGGGTATCCTGTACCCATCAGGATACAGATGGGTAAACTGAGGCCCAAGAGGGAGGGGTAAGCAGCAGGGCAGGGCCAGGAAGTCCCAGGCTCCAGCCACTGGCACTTCCTCTGTGCTCGGGAGGTCAGGGAAGACTTGCCAGAAGGGGGCTGTGAATGGATGGGCCGAGAGAGTGCCTACCTGGCAGGGGAACAACAGCAAAGGTGATCGTCCAGGCACAAGGGCCTGTGAAGAAAGCTGCCTGGGGTGGGGAGGTCCAGTGGCAGGGCAGAGGCAGCTCCGACCCCAACCCCTCACCAGGGCCTTGGGGGACGGTCTGCTGGCGTGAACTCTCTGAGAACCCATGGAGTCATCTGGTGGGCTGGGGGCAGAAGGCCTGGGTCCCTGCACATGGAATGACCTTGTCCCCTCTGCCCCCCACTTTCCCCAGGCCTAGGCACCTCAGGTCTTAGCGGCAAAGATGCTCTGGGCTCCCGCGTCCTCTGCTCAGCAACCTCCAGCAGGAGGGAGTGATGCCTGAGCTTCCAGCTCTGTCGAGGGCTCCCTGAGCAAGAAGGCAGTGAGAGCAACGATGCCAGGAGGACAAGAGCAGAACAAACTGCCCCAATTATGTAAGGTGGCCCTACTTCCTCCTTAGCAGGGAGAGAACTGGAAAACTATGTTCCTCCTACCCCACTCCTACCTATGCCACTGCACCTGCTGGGAGATCCCTTACAGGGGGCCTACTGAGAGGTTCCCCCCAAGTAGGATCTCTGAGGTACTGGGGAAGGACCTTGGGGACGGACTCCAGTTGGCCCTCTTCCTGTGGCCTGCAGGGTAGGATCAGGGCAAGAGGCCTGGGTCAGCCCTGTTCAATCATTGCTCCTTGAAGGTGTCTGAGCATACCCTAGCCCCTCTGGTTTTCTTGCCTGTACACTAGGGTAGGCAGCCTACCTGCCTGCTTGCCCAGAACTCCCCTGCCCCAGACACCAGGGAGCCCTGGGGAACTCTGAGCCTCTCTAGAATGCAGCTATGGTCCCTGCCCTACCACACCCCCACTGGAACATGGCTGAGCTCTGCTCTTTCTGGTAGCTCGTAAGGGTCCAAGCAGGAAGGCCCTTCCTTCAGACCCAGAACCAGGCTAAGATGTCAGACCAGCCAGTTCCTCATGGCTACAGGACTGCCCCTGCCATATACACAATCTAGCCTCCAACCTGACCCCAGGGCCTGGACCCCTCTGAGTCGCTGTCTCTTCCCTGCATCCTAGGGCCTCTGGGGAGCACTGGAGATGCCTCAGGCCAAGGCCCCAACGTGGCGTCCTGCCTCTCGGCCCCTGCCTGGCACAGGCATTCCCAGCATAGGCCCCTTTGCCAGCTGGGCCTGCGTATACTCTGCCCTGGAGGGCTGGCCTGCAAAACTGGCTGGGAACCCCCTCCTATATGGTCCCATGCTTTGCTGGGCTGCCAACACGCTGTGAAGACCTGGCTATCAGGCTCTTTGAGTTTATAGAGCTAGCAGTTTAGGGCTGCTAAACTGCAAGTTTATCTCCTGCCATAAATCCAGGTGATGCCAGTGGTGCCTGAGTGTGTGTCCATATGTGTATGTTGGGAGGCATCATGTGTAGTTTACGGTGGGGTTTGTGTACACAAGTGTTCACCAGCCTGCACATGGGAAGGATGATAGTGTTGCTGTGTGTGTGTAATGCATGCGCAAACACGTGTCCTGGTGTGTGTCCAGGTACACGTGCGTGTGGGCGGAAAGCTCGCTATGAATGAGGTGGGATGCATCCTTCCCTGAGTGCAGCCTCGAGTCCCCTGCATCCCTCTGCTCAAGTGCAGCACACAGTAGGCCTCAGGAACATCTATGTGCATGTGACAGGCCCGGGATGTCCCTGAGCAGACCCAGTCCCCTACCCATCTTACCATCGTCTCAGAGGGACTGGAGCCCAGCACTGGTCACACATTCAGACTCAGGCCGGCCATACTGGGCTGGTGCCTCCTGCCAGCCACTGACCCCACAGACACAGAGACCCCTCTTGACGATGATGCCAGGCTGCATTAGAGAGAGCTCCAGGGCACACATTCCCTTCTGTGTGTGTGGGGAGGGACGATGGAATCAGCAGACAAGGCGGTCCTTCCTGCCCACCCCCACCCACAGACAAGAGGATGCTGAAGCACCACGAAAACAGTTGATCTCCTTACTGATAGTGGGTGAGAAAAAATTATCTTTCTCTGAACACTAAAAATAAAGCCCAGTTTTCCTGAAAGCAGGGCCCTTCTCAGCTCATGGCTTAGAGAGGCTTTGTCACTAACTCCAAACGTAGATTTGTTGGAGAAGCCAAGAGCCACTAAACCCTCAGCTGCCTCACCCAGGGGCTCAGCCTTGGGGCAAAATGGTGCCCCCAAACCCGTGCCACAATACAAACCGGAACTGGGCTGTGCAGTGAGTCCAGATGATGTTGTCCGAGGCAGGCAGAAGGAGGGCAACAGGAACCGAGTCCATATGCTACTTGTGCCCAGCTAATGGGCTGACAAATTAGCAGGTCTCCCCTCTAAAAGGTGATGAATGAGCAGCTGCCCAGGAGAGCTGGGGCACGGGCCACCTCCCCACAGTACTCCTCAGGCTCAGCTCTGACTTGGCATCTATGGGGTGCCCAGCCCAGTGCCGAGATTCCCCAGGGGTGGGGGCTGGGGATGACTGTGGGTATGGGCAGGGGGAGGGCAGAAAGGGCATAAAAGGGCAGCCCCAGCCTTGGAAGACATCCCCAAACAAACCCAGGTGGGAAGCCTGAATTCCCTAATCACCTGGGCTGCTGTCACGCTGTCCGAAGCGTGCCACTGAGGAGGGAGGTCGAAGCATCGCCCTCCTGACTCCTCCTTAAGACCATCACCACCACACACACAACAGCCTGAATGCCTTACAGAAAGAAGTGGCCGGGCTCGGGGGAGGCCTGTGGCGTGGGAGCCTGTGCCCTAAGGACTGACCAGGACGGGGAGGGACCTGACGCTGGGTTTCGGGGGCCACCCATGGAGGGGGCTCTTTCTCCCACACAGCTACAGGACTGTAGCCGCCTAAGCTCGCAAGGGCCATGGAGGAGACCCATAGGCCAAGTGAGAAGCCAAGTCGAGGAGAGGTCCAGGAGCCTGACTCAAAGCAAAGGGCAGCCTCCAGTTAGTGAGCGAGCCCCCCCTCACAGAGGGGGTCAACAGAAGTTGGCCCCCAGGTCTCAGAAAGTCCTGTTTGGTGAGGGGTTGGACCAAATGGTCTTAAGCGTCCTTTCTGACCTGAAAGCCTGATATCCTCAATTTGTCCCCAAATCATTAGATAGTTCCCCTCCTCCAGGTACTCAGGACATTTCAAATGGGGCAGGATTTCTGCATACTGACAGAGGATTGGCCTGGCTCCCTTCGAGAGCTGTCTGGCCAGGTGAGGCAGGCCCTGACCCAGGTCCTCTGAGGACTCCCTGTTCAAACGGCCCCAAGCCCCCTGCTTGCACTGCCACCCCATATCCCCTCAGCCTGCCCCACCCCCACCCCCCGTGTAAATAGAACCTGCGCGCTTTCTCCCAGGGGCTGCTAATTCCTTGCCAGAACTGCTCGGACGTGAAATTGGAGTGAGACAATGTGTGTTTAAGGAAATGAATCTCGCATCTTAAGAGGCTCCGGGAGCCCGCCCTGCACCCCCATCACCCCGCCCACCCACCCAGAGCCAGGGAAGGAGCACTTGGCATGAGGGAGGAGAAAAGCGGAGGTGACACTCAGTGCCAAATTAGCAGCCGCCACAGCCAAATATTGTACTTGCCTCCAATCTTCTTTTATTTTTCAAAAGAAAAGGCTTTTACAAAGTGAGAGAGGCTGTTGGAACACTAAGGCTGATGATCGTTTTAAAAGGCATGCCCGCCACGCGCATGCCCATCCCAGACGTTCCCTTCTTCTCTGCTTGCCATCTCCTCCCTGCCCTCAGCCACAACTCCAAGGCGCCTGCCCCACAGTCAGACCCCAACACACCAGCCACACAGCTGGCATCATGGGTGTTCTTGGCTAACGTGACCCAGGGTCTCTGGCCCTGGGCCAGCCCTGGACATGGGAAGGTCCTCTGAGCCATCTCCCAATCTGCATGGCGCCCCTGCAAGTGAGGAGTCATTTTTGGTGGGCCCAGAGCCACCTGGCCTACAGAGGCCTCGATAGAAGTGACCAGCTCATGGCCTCTGCAAGGTCTTCTCGTCCATCGCCTGCTGGCCCTTAGTACCCCCGCCAGCCATGGACAGCCACGCTGCCTCTGCTAGTCCCCATCATCGCTTTTATCCCCCTCTGTTAGATGCCTAATGGCACCTACTCTCTGGTCACTTTGTTGAACAAATAATACCTGTCATCCTGGAGTCCGGCCCCCAGAACCCAGGCTGCCTCCATGCGCCACTAATTTATTGACTCACCGAATAGGCTGAGCAGACAGCCTCTGCTTGTCCCTTCAGAGGAAACAGTATTTTCACCCCTGAGCCCCTGACCAAGTGCCGGGTTGATCTCACTCATTGCCAGGAGCCAGTCAGACTTGATGAGGTTTTATCAACAGTGAAGACTTAGCCCACGTTTCCCATTTCTCCAAACCTGGGCGGCCCCAGGCCTTGGTTTCCTTGTCAAGGGAGAAGGCGGGGAGCCTGGTGGCTCCAGGGGTTGGAGGTCCCTGAGCTCTGAGCCCCCACTTGGATGGTGACTGGCCCTGGCCCTGCCACACGTGTGTAGTCTTGGTGCTCTCACCGATCTGAGCCACCCGCAGATCCCATCCCTGAAGTCCCAGGAGGTGGGGGCCTGGCAATGCCCCATTTATAGGAGGGGCACTGGGCTCAGAGAGCTCTTGGGACTTGCCCAAGGTCTCAGCTGGTAAGAGGCACAACCAGAACCAGGATCCGAGGTGTGAGGCACCACAACGTGGATGCTGTGGTGTGCCGCCCAGACCCTCCCATCGGGACGAGGCCCTCACTCCCCCAGCAGCCAAGATGCTGCCTGCTGGCGGCTCTCAGCTGAGTCCCCGCCCAGGCTATGGCCTGAGCAGAAGGGAGTTGCCTCAACCGCGCTCTGCTTGACACACAGGTCAAGTGGAGGAGTACAAAGGTCCACCTCAATCAGGGATGATTCTGAGGGGTGAGGCCACTCCAGTGCTCAATGTGGAATTGGCTGAGGCCTCTGTTATAGCTTTATCACAGCCAAACTTCTCCTGCTGCCCAATCCTGCCTGCTCTATCCCTCACAGGTGTGGTCCCTGAGAGTACTGCACCAACCAACACCTGCACACAAACCTCCATCTCAGAGTCTGATTCCAGGGACCCGACCTTGCTACAGCTGGTGCTGGGAGTGGTCCCAGGAAGCCGATTCTTAAGTGGGAGCCGTCCTAATGGCGCTGAGGGCCTCACCACAGTGGTCGGTGGAGTGCTGACAATCCTGGCGTGTGATAAAGGTACAACTGATCAAACGTTCACACATCGTGAACTGAAATGGGATACCTGTGGATGGGTGCAATATTTCAGGTTTTGAGAATTTCAGGGAAGTGTAATTATAAGGACTATGGAAGAGGATGGCTGTTGCTGAGGGCTATCAGTGCTTTGGAAAGAGACGATGAAAGGCTGAGTGTGATTAATCATGAATTTAAGGTGAAGTGTGAAAGTTAGAAGCCCCCTTGGCAGGATATAAAAAGACTCTCATCTCTTGCAGCCAGAGGCAGCAAAAGCTGAGGGTCAGGCACAGGACTTAATTAGAAGAGTGGCAAAGAT
The DNA here is from genome assembly GCF_039906515.1 of Pseudorca crassidens. Classification (NCBI taxonomy): domain Eukaryota; kingdom Metazoa; phylum Chordata; class Mammalia; order Artiodactyla; family Delphinidae; genus Pseudorca; species Pseudorca crassidens. Next base: position 69,736,478 of record NC_090305.1, read on the forward strand.
TCAGAGGGAGTTACAGCCTCAATCTCAGCAGGTTGGCTACCCAAGGTCAGGACCCTGATTGGGAAGGAATGGGTCCCTCCCTGAGTTGTCAGGTGGGGGCATCAGGGTCACTGCACTTGAGAACCTTGAAACCTGCCTTAAACTCTCTGAGCCTACAGAAGTGGCTGCTCCTCCTTGTTAAAGGCTAAGACCCCCCTTGCTTAAAGATGATGAAGAGGCCTCCATGTTACAAAACAACGCACTCCCCTCTTCCCACCCACCAGACCAAAAACTAGGATCAAATCACAACATAACCAACCCACCAACCCCAGGAAGCGCTGGGCCTGCTAAGGAAGAAAAAAGGACTATGTCCTGAAGGTACTGTAGTATCTAGCCAACAGCAGGACTGGATCCTGAGGTTGCTGGATCAAGGACAGTAGAAGATAAGGTTGGATATGGGAGAGGTAATTGGTATGAGAGCACTTTCTCATGATACAGAATCTAACACCCCAGAAAGGACCCGAAGAGATGCTGGAAACCTGAAAAAAGCAATGGCCCACACTAAGAGAAGTTGAAATGCCAGAACTCCCATAGCAAAGTTGAGAAAGGGATCAAAGGTTTAGACAAGTGGACGTACCAGAGTAGTTCTACCACAAAAGGCCAGAAAACCTCTCATGACCATGTTCCGTGGAAGGGCCCAGAGGACACTGTTTACCGAAGTGAGAAGGACTGTGTTGGTGAGAAGGGCACAAGCATCGGAGAGGAAAACATGCTACTGGCCTGTCACTTTAGGTTCCTCAGGCCAAGAGAGCAGCAGTCATGGAACAATAATTGATTCTCATTATCAAGAGATGCTGGGACAGGGAAAAATATGTTGGACACCCAGGTGACTCACTGGGGCATCTCTTGGTACTCCCCTGTCTAGTTTTAATGAAGGATGAACAAGGGCATAAGCCATGGCCTGAGAAGGGCATGATGGGCAGGGGCTCAGACCCACCAGGGATGAGGGCCTGGGTCAGGGTGAAGGGAATCTAGGATGGGTGGTAAAGGAAGGAGAGGATGCACACCAATTGTGGCCTCTGTGTTGGAGACCATAGCTCATCCCACTGTTCTTCCTCTTGCAAGTTTCCCAGGAAAAGGGAACAACTGGAATTCTAGAGCAAGTGAGCTCCAACATGGACAAAATTTACTATATGAAGCTCGGGGTCCAGGTGACTCAAGAGGTGGGCTGTTGTGGGTACTGAACGTCCGCCTTCAGGATTAGTACTTATTCTCCAATTGCCAGATGCCGATGGCCCACAGCTGAGCCTATCTGGGACTCTCCCCTGACTAAAGGGAGACACCTCCATGCATGGTTATGCCCCCTCCCCAGGAGCAGCCTGCTCCAGTGACCAGGTAGTGCAGGGTACAAAAGCCAGGACCCCTGGCCTCAACCTAGAACAGCTCTAAGGAGCCATCCCAGCCCCAGAGCTCTCCACAGGGCTTGCTGAGACCTCCATTCAGCTGCATTGTGGTCAGCTTCTTTCCCTGACCAGGCCTGCTCCACACATCCCCTTAAAAGTGTTTCTCAGAGCACCGCCTCCCCCCAAAATAAACCTTCTGTGCGCAGACCCTAGCGTCTCAGAGCCTGTTTCCCACGAACATGACCTAAGACATGCTGTCTGCCTCCACCATTGCCAAACCTTTGGCCAGGCTACAGAGGCTCAAGAAAGCCCTGCCGTGGTGGCTGCTAGACCTCTAGTCCCCCCGCCCCCCACCGCCGGCCTGCCTTCACACCCCTTAACCTCCGCATTCAGGCCCCACCCCCTTCAGGTGGGGGCGGGGCCTGAATGCGGAGGTTATGGGATGTGAAGGGCCTACGATTATTAGGCCCTTTTAAAGGTGAAGAAACCAAAGCTTTAGAGGGGAACTAGCTCGTCCAAGGACCTAGGGGTGGGAAGGGGCTGATCAGAGTTTGAACCCCAATCTATCCCAATCTCCTCGACCACCATCCTGGTGACTTCTGTATTTTCTGGCAGAGTGAGAGGGGCAGCAAACATGCTCTGGGAGCTTGGAGGATACAGCTCACCTTGGCCTGGAGAGATGGAAACAGACTTCACGGAGGAGTTCTGGCAGGCAGATGTGCAAGGAAAGGCTTTGCAGGAAGAGGGAACAGTGAGGGAAAAGGCTGGGAGGCAGGCCTAATGGCGGGTAAGGAGCCCTGGTTTGGGAGGATCGGTCAGGAAAGGGAGGTGTGATCTGTGTGAAGGTGGTGGTGGACACAGACCAGGCGCGGGTCCTGCATCTGTTTTGCCCTGCCCCCGCCTCACTGTGTCCCATCTCCCCCCACCCAGGTTCTGATGCCTGCTCTGAATGGCCAATGAGGCCATCTGATTGGCTCATCAAGGGCAAATAATAGCTTTTGCTGAATTCAGCTGCAGCCAATCAGAGGCAATCAAGCACACAAGAGGCCTGATGGGCCACACGGGCGGGCGCCCCAACAGGCACCAGAGCTGGCCCCTCAGTCAGGTTCCGGAAGCTCCCCTCCTTGTGTGGGAGCACTCGAGTGGGGATCAGGGAACCAGGAGGCCTCAGTAAGAGAAGGGGAAGGGACCCAGCTGGGCTCCATGGCATTTACTTGGCACCTGCTGTGTACCCAGAGCTCTGGAGAAGCTGTGCACCGATGTGGGAGACCCAGGCAGAAACTACACTCACACCAGCACACGCTCTGCAGAGCATCCAGCTCACGGGCCCCAGGAGAGGGCCTCCTAGGAGAAGCTTTTCTGAACCCCAAAACAGCCTCCCAGCATTTGTCCTTCAGCTGCCCCCACTCCCAGCCCCCGCCCTCCCAGGTGTCTCTGTGCCGAGCGAGTTCTTGCCTCTTCCCTGAGGAGAGCCGAACGTCCAATCAGACCCTGGGAAAGCAATTTTTCAATCTCCAACTGCAAACACTAATACCGCTGAAGCTAATTTTACAGATTTCCACTCCGAGGCCTCGCCTTTGTCCCAGAATCCCTTAGCCCAGGAGATTAGTAGTTTAGAGACTGGAAAAAATAAGGTATTTTAAAATTCAGCATAAAACTCTCTCTTAGACTCAGTGAGCTAAAAAAGAAAAATTTTTTTTTGATTGGAAAAGAGCCTGTTAGTGAGCGAGGAACCAGGTCCAGTCCCTGCCCTCCCGGGTGGCTGAAGGAGAGGTGCTATTCCAGCCCCCAGATGCCTACAGCCGCTGCAACAGGCTCAAACCTGCAGCCTAGGGAGGGGCAGAGAAGGGGGAAGAGTCAGGTGCCCGTCCTCCGTGCTGGGAAGCCATGGGCCCTCTTCTCAAGCCTCTGGGATGTGTGTACCCCTTGAAGCCACCCAGGATTTCTCTGATCCCAATCTCAAAGCCTGCTGAGCTGTAGTGAAAAGCGTTGGCCCCTCGGATAGAACAGGCCACAGGCACACTGTCTACTTTGCCAGTGAGGTTGATTCCATTCCAAAGCAGACTCCCTCTGGGCCCGGTTTTCCCATGGAACCAAATGACCAAAGTCTCTGGCCATGTGGCCCACCTAGCTCCATGCAGCCCAGCACTGCATCCTCTCTGCACACGCACATCCCAGGCCACACTCGCTTGGACACTCGCCCTGGTACAGGTAGGCGTGGGATGCGTTTGGTGGACCTCATTCCACGAGCACCTCTCTATGGCATCTCTCACAGATGGACAGCGTAATCACTCCGGCTCTCTGGGGGCCACAAGCTCAGAAACATCCTAATGAAAAATAAATGTATTTACAGGGAGACATCCAAACTGCCAGGACAAGTCAAAGTAATATGCCTGCGACCAGCACGTGGACTTTTATTTCTTCCCCCTCCACACTTCAGAGCTGCTCCTGCGGCGTAGAGAGATAAATATTTTAAATAGCGACACTTTGGCGATGCACAGTTATGCAAGACAAGGAATAATTAGAAAATAAATTACTTTTTTTAAACACAGCATTACAAACATCGGGCGCATCAGATTACTGGTCTCCACAGTCTGGGGCCGTGCAGCTCTGGAGGCCAGCGCAGCAAGGACCTTGGGGAGCAACAGCGCACCAACCTGTCCCCACAACCCCCAGACAGTGATGTCCCCTCCCGCCTGCTTGGGGAGGCTCCCAGAATGGAGTTGAAGACCACACTTGGCAGCTTCCAGAAAATCTCGGCGAAGGAAAGGCTTCCTCCGGCGTCTCACCAGCAGTGGCGCAGACTAAAAATAGTTTAATCTCCTTGAAAGCAAAAGGAGCAATCAGCAAAACAGACACTCGGGCCCGCATGCTCCCCCCACCAATCCTCACCACACTCTGCCCCCATCTATCCATGCCTGTCACCAGTGCCAAGCATCCTCAACTTCTGACTGACCCCTGGGCAGCATCCTACGACCCTGCCCAGGAAGGCGGGTCTCACCCATCATCCAGGTGGCCTTATGTCTGTAGTCCCGACCGAGTTACACACATGGTATGTGTCCTTTAAACCTCACGATGCCACAGGAGGGAGGCAGGACAAGGAATGTTATCCCTGCTTTACAGATGAGGAAACTGAGGCACAGTGATGTGGAATCATTTGCCAAAGGCTAGAAATGATGAAGAAGGACTAGCCTGGGCTGTGTGCTGATGGAGGGGGCTCAGCTTCTGCAGAAAGGAGGCTGGTGGCTTTTAATTAGCACTTAACCTGAATCTCTGGGGTTGGCTCCCAGGAAACAAAAGCTGCCCAGGGCAAGAAGGGGCAAAGTTGGTAGGGTGGGGAATGGGAGAGGCTCACACATTCAGGGGATGGGACTAGCTCCTGGAAAGGCTGAGTGAGTCTGTTAAACAGATGTGTCTTGCCCCCTGCAGCCAGGACGACATTGTTATTTCACCATTTTCACCCATTGGCCTGGGATGGGGTGAATACCTGTGTTCTGGCCTCAGCTCTGCCACCCCCTGCTGTGTGTTTGAGGGCCTGTCCGTGCCCTCTCTGGGCCTCTATTTCCCCCAGCGATTGGCTAAGATGATCCGAGGGACTGAGGACCTGCCAGGAACCCTGATGCGCTCCCAGGCTTGCCCCCTATACTCTGCCCCTCCTCACTCAGTCCTTTGTCCACCTGCTGTGCCTACCTGCCCCAAACCAGAAACATGGACAGTGTCCTGTCCCCCTACCTGGTTTTACATGAGAAAACTAAAAAACAGGCAGGGAAGTCACGTGCCCAAGATCACCCTACAGAGGTCAGAGGAGGCACAGCCAACACCAGGACTTGGTCTCTGATCCAGTCCCATGCCCTTCACGACATTCTTTGTAGCCTCCCCAAGAATGCTGCAGTCTCAGAGTTCTGAAGGCCTTCTGTGCCCTTTCCCCATCCTTCACAGAAAGAAGCCAGGACATAAAGCAATAAATTGGGCTCTGGCAGGTGGTCCAGCTCACCCAATCTCCCAAAATGCCAGCAGGGAAGTTGGGACTGAGGCCTCCTTTCCTGCTAAATATCTTTCCTGGTAACCAGCGGCTGCCTGCAAAAAGTTACTCTATAACCTTCCTCGGAGCTTTTCAAAAATAGCCTGTGGGCCCACTTCTAGAAGGCACTGCACTGCCCAGCCTTTCCTGGTCCCCCAGTCCATCCGTTGACCCCTGGTACTCTGGTCCAGTTCTTGCCTCCTGCTCCAGTCTTTGGCCCCCAGTCTCGTCCCCAGCCTCCAGCCCCAGTCCAGCCTCTTGCTCCTGCAGCTCCATGTCCCTGTGTTGCTGCCTCAACATACAAGGGGTTTGGTTTTGTTACCTGCAGCTACTTCACATCCTTTTTTATCTCAACGTGACCCTGAAGGCAGAGACAACTCTCCCTCTTTGACAGATGAGGAAAACTGAGGCCCAGGTTACCTGATTTGTGAGGGGGTTTCTTTTGGTCTGATTGCTCCCAAACCCTGCCAGGGGCCCATTCCCCCAGCCTTGGGAGAAGGAGCTCAATTTCAGTGGGTTGAAGTGAGGACTGAGGAAGGCGTCCCAGGCAGATGTAACAATGAGGGAAGAGCATGGCCCTGGGGAGGCTCAGAGACCTGGGACTGAGCTGAAGGGAGGACCCTGACTCACTCAGAACAGGCTGGGCTGTGTCTTTGGGAGCCACCCCAAAGGGATGTGCCCTCAGCCACCAGCCAGATTCAGGGTACTACTCTGCCCTGGTCATGGGTGGCCTAGGTAACCCCACTTGCTGGTACCTACCGCCCAGGTAACCCCATCTGAGTGCAAAGATGGTGCTGTTGGGGGGCCACCCAGGGAATGGCTGGTATGTTGTCAACCAAGTCAGAGCTTTATCAGCCAAGCTCTTCCCCACTGCTGACTGTGTCAGCCAGCCCAGCTGGGGCTTCCTACCACACAGATAGGGGAACTGAGGCTCAGGATGAAGGGCACCTGATTACAGGGAGAGACCCAGGCTACTCAAGTTCCTTGTGACGTTGGTTGAGTCCCCCACCTCCCTAATCCCCCCTCCTCTGTTCCCAGAGGCTCCCTGCTGCTAACCCCAAGCCAAGCCCTGGGCTTGACACACTCCCAGGCACAGGGCAGCAGTTCTCAAACTGTGTTCTTTGGAGCCCTAGGCAGTAGGCAGGGGGCCCCTGGGCTTGTGTGGAGGGTCACAGGTAGTGAGAGGGAGGTCAGGAGGCTGGCCCTGGCTTGCCACCTCCCTCAGCCAGAGAACCTCCTGTTCATCTATTCGCTGGCCGGGGCCCTACATGTATTTCGGCGAACAAATAGTAAGGGCTCAGTTGCTACAAGGGAGTGAAAGCAGTGGTGCCAGGTGGATTAAATTTTCATTCTTTCTCAAAACTCCCTGAAACAAAACTAAAGGGCTATTCAAAATGGTAAAAACCCATGGGCCAAAGAACATGTGGAGGAGGCACCAGGAACATTTTGGAAGCTAGAAGCAGATGGACCATGGGTGACTGACTCAGCAGGCTGTGGAAGGCTTACCTCTGCTGGCAGTAGGTTAATGTTGGGGAACTCCTTATTTGTAATGAGGTGGATGGACCTAGAGTCTGTCATACAGAGTGAAGTAAGTGAGAAAGAGAAAAACAACTACCGTATGCTAACGTACATGTATGGAATCTAAAAAAACGGTACTGATGAACCTAGTGGCAGGGCAAGAATAAGACACAGATGTAGAGAATGGACTTGAGGACATGGCGGGGGGGCGGGGAGGGGAAGCTGGGATGAAGTGAGAGAGTAGCACTGACATATTTACACTATCAAATGTGAAATGGATGGCTACTGGGAAGCTGCTGCATAGCACAGGGAGATCAGCTCGGTGCTTTGTGACCATCTAGAGGGGTGGGATAGGGAAGGTGGGAGGGAGGCTCAAAAGGGAGAGGATATGGGGATATATGTATACATACAGCTGATTCACTTTGTTGTACAGCAGAAACTAATACAACATTGTAAAGCAATTATACTCCAATGAAGAGATTTAAAAAAATGTTGGGGAACTCCAAAGACACAGCCCTGAAACCCCAAACAGGAGACTGAGAGAAACTTCTCTGGGGAACCTGCAGCTGAGGAGGGCAATATGGCCAGAGTACCCACGATAAACCCCAAGGTTCCCCCCACCATGCCTAGACTCCCACCTCCACCTCAGTGCTCTGTACTTTGGTGGCATTTTGACTTGAGGTCCAGAGGGTTGTTAATCCCACTCCTCAGCTCCTATCACATTATCTTCTCTGTCTGCTTAAATATGAGCAGACGATTTGGAAGCCCAAACACTGGGGGGAGACAGGCCCAAAGAAGTCAGAGACCAAAAGAAACAAACAAAAACCTGAAGGAACCTGGGCTACATGGGGAGATGGAAGTGTAAAAAAAATGCTATAAATTGTGTATACAAGGGTTGAAGAAATAAATATATTGCAGATAATGAGAACTGGATTTCTCACTGTTGGAGAAAGCAGTCACCAGAAAGGAATGGAGGAAGACATCAATGAACCCTTTTGTGCTGGAGTGGAGTCCAAGGTTTCAGTATAGACTCATTGTTGTAAATGTATATACAGATAGACAGATAAAGATGTGATTATAGGTATGTGTGTATACATGGGCTATACATACACATATTTCCTAGTTCTCCTTGTGAGAGAGTCTAGAAGCACTGACATCCCACTAGCAGTGAGCACACTCAGCACCCAGATCTTGATTTCTAAATACCATTCACCAATAAATGGAACCAGAACTCCTTGAGAAGTGGCTGATTCCAGGGAAAATACAAGATGAGCTGAAGACCTTGTGGTAACAAAAAGTAAGGAAGTGATCAAATAAGGACAGGGGCATGTCAAAAGGGCACAGGAGCCAACCTAGAAGAACTCCCAATGCCAAAGCTAGAATAATTTGGGCAAGAAAATTATAATATTGAATTACCACCCATAGAATAAGTATTCATGAGTCCAAACTGACATAAATAAATAATCAAATAAATAAATAAACAAGGGAGAAGGGACAGTTCTTCCTTACAGAAGAATGCCAATTAATAAATGTAGAAGGATGAGAGAAATAGAAAAGTACCATGAGACCACTGCAGTAATAATTACTGCAGGCACGATCTACCAGTGGATGCTAAAATTAATGGGCAAAGGTTTGAGAGAAATGGGATATTTGCATAGTCTCAAAGTTTCCCCCAAGAAATGTACTGATTACAAAGGGAAAAGGAGAACCAAGCAGATACCAGCTTAACCAAATGATCAAAGTTAACATCACCAATAATAAGATATACTGACATTATGTTCTCCCTGATATGATGCACTGAGAAAGACACATTATTTTCTATGGTGTACTTCCTAAAAATGCATGACCTCAGTCAAATCATAGGAGAACATTAGACAAACACAAATTGAGGGACAGTAAACAAAATAACTGACCAGGACTTTTAAAAAAGTATCAAGGTCATGAAAGACAAGGAAAGACATAGAAACTGCCAGAGATTGGAGGAGATTAAGGACACATGACAACTAAAAGCAATGTGGGATTCTGGATTGGATCATGGTTTAAAAAAAGGAGGCTAGTGCAAAAACTGGTGAAATCCAAATCCAGTTTTCACTTTGGTTAGTATTAATGTACCAATGTTAATTTCTTCATTGATATTTGTACTGTGGTTATGCAAGATGATAACTTTAAAGGAAACTGGGTGAAGGGTTAGGGAATTTCTCTACTATTTCGGCAACCTCTCTGTAAATCTAAAATTATTTCAAGACAAAAAGTTTTTTTAAGCTATCATCCTCACAGAGCTGACAGAATCAATGGCATCAATGAAATATGAGCAAGACGTTATTTTTTAAAAGGACCAAGAAGAGATCCTGAAAATTAAAAATATGGTAACAAAATGTAAAACACTACAGAAAGGTTGGAAGATAAAATTGAGAAATCTGATAAAAAGACACACAGTTGGAAAACTGGAGAGAAAACAGAAAAAAAGAAAAGGATCTGAGTTAAAGGTTCTAGAAGGAGAACAGAGAAAAGGGAAGGGAGGAAATAGTCAAAGAAATCATTCAAGAAAACTTCCCAGAACTGAAGGACACAAGAATCTAGTTTGCAAATGTCCACTAAAGGAATGATAATAAACCCCACCAAGGTATATCAGGGTGGAATTTCTGAACTGGCACAGGGAAAAAATTTGCAAGTTTCTAGAGATAAAAATCAGGTCACACAATGGATTGGGAATCCGAACCATACTGGACCTTTGCATAGCAACTCAGGAAGCTGGAAGGAATGGAGTGCTGCCTTAGAAATTCTGAGGCAAATCGTTCCCACCCTGGACTTCCACACCCACCTAAAATCTCTGCCAGGTGTGGGGGAGAGGGTGGGCTTTCTGAGACATGAAAGTCCCTGAAGTCTGGCTCCCATGTACCTTTGCTCAGGATGCTAATTGAAAATGTTCTCTACGCACCAAGGGAGAAAATCAGACACCAAGGAAGAGGAGTCTACAGTATGCAGAAAAAGGGACTCCAACTCAGAAGAGAGGTGAAGGAAATCCCTGGCACATGTCCGAGCCACAGGCTCTGTTCACAGGCACAAGTCAGGAGGCTCCAGACAAGACTTCTCTGGGCGGTGACCCAGAACACCAGATATACGTGCATGTATGAGAAGAGGTCAGATAGAAGGGCAGGGAGTTTGGGGCAGAATTAGTAAAGGTTCACAGAAAACTAAGCAAACAAACAAATACCAGACAGTTGTTACCTGCAGGAAAAAAATGTAAAAATTGTACCCCAAAGTGTGCAGTACGAGTCACAAAGTTCTGAACAGCATTTGCCCCATCAGTACAATGTTAACACTGAGTCCTGACCTGCCATATCACAATATGACACTGGGGTGGTGGGTGGTGGTGGAGGAGAGCTATGTCCTCCACTCCCCATTGGCTGTCCATGGATAATGCCTAAAACTGAACAATCATGAAGTAGCGACATAAGTATGTCATTTAGAGGTATGGAGCTCTGAGATTAGAAAGCGACAGCCTCTGGGGAGTTGGAGGTGGAGAGGAGGGGGCTGCTGTGCTCCTAACACAACACGCCTGGTAAAACTATGACTTTTCACCATGTATGAGTGTGATGCTGATTTACAAACCCTGACTTTAAAAATCCATCTAGAAATGTAAGAAAAAGGAAAAAAAAATAAGAAAGGAAGAAAAGAATTGGTGAGGGGGAGAAGGATGGGAGGGAGGGAGAGAGAGGGGAGAATAATGAAGACAGAGGAGTCAGGGACAGGAGACTGACTCCTTTGACTCCAGCCTCTGGCCTGCAGACAGGGACCCCCAAAGGGCAGCAGCTGACATTATGCTCTGTTGACAGCACTGTCATCACCTCTGTTAACTTTTACCACAAATGAAGACAGTTCAGTGCTTCCATTCCCTCATCAGCGGAGTACACAAACCAGGGTCCTTAGACTAAAACACCAATTCGGCATTGATGACACCTCGCCCCCACTCCTCCACTTCCCCAAAGTTGGCAGCAATCAGAAAGCAAGTTGAGGGCCAGCAAACCACAAGGGTCTGGGAGAGAATGCCAATCATCCTGGGGACAGTGGGGGACTGTGCTGGGTAGGGAGGAAGAAGCTCCGAGTCTTCCACAACGTCTATGAGGCCATGGAAGCACTCACTCCCTTTGCATCAACCTCTGCTGAAGCCTGTGCCAGGGTCATGTGGTCCATCTCATACAGAGACACAGACAGCCATGCCTGGGGAGGGGTGGAGAGAGAAACCACTACCTGAGAAGTGGGCCGGGTGGGCTACCAATGTCTTTGCCAACCTCACACCCTCCCTGGAATCCCAAATTTTCCAGGAAACACACAAATCTGTGATTCCTTCCAGTGGCCCCCTTGCACTGAACAAACATCCTGCCCCAGGGGCCCCTCAGTCCCAGGGAGGGGGATGACAAGTGTGAAGTCTGCACCCACCAGCCTCATGCAAAGTACAAGCTCAGATGAGAGTCCAGCTCAGTCTGAAAGAATCCCAGAGTGTTTGGCTCTCTTGGTGGGCGGGGGCCCCCAACAGATCTTGTGTCTCAAAAGGGAAGGTGGAAAGCCAGGTGAGTACCCAGGAGAACCCTGTCCATCACTGAGGTCTTGCCCAGGTCCAGGAACCTTCATGCCCCTACATGCCTCATTGAGATCTCAGACCCTTGGGGACCCAAGAACTCGCTGGCGCCCTAGCGTGTGGTGCTGCTCCAAAATTCACCCTTTTGTATCCCGAGTTCACTGGGCGCTCACTGCAGAAGGAGCCCCAGGGTCTCCAGGAAGCGAGGGGTGGTTCACCCAGTCCCACAGATCGACATAACATTTCCAGCTCTGCCAAGGGTTTCTGAGGAGGCTGTGTGGGCAAATATGCTGCTGCTGAAACTTGTGCAGGTGGGAGAAGCATGCCTCCCTGGGCAGCAGAGGGGCACGTGTCCTACCCCGGGAGCCCATCGCAGGAGGGAGGCAAAGGTCCAATCTGACGTCCCTGTCCAGTGAGGGAGCCCACCTGGCCTTCAGTCTGCTGTGGGGTGCAGCCACCACCCTCACCAAGCTGTGCTCTGGGGCAGAGACAGTGCAAGCCCCAGGGGGCCTAGCCTAAGCTGGGAGGCTGCCAGACCCTCCCTGACACGGATCAGTGAGTTTTCAGGGCCAGTCTCCTGCCTTTCCCCAGAAGGCTCCAGACCTCCGTTCCCCTTGAGCAGCTCCTCCACCACTTAGCAACAGAGACAATTTACATAATGCATCGAGTGTGAGAGCAATAATGGCTGGGGAAGCAAGGTGCCCGTTAGTGGCTCCTGGGAAGGGAAAATACCTGCTCCCACATCACCACTTCCTCCCTCATGGAACAGGGCCCTGAGGCTGCCGGGAAGTAGGTGCCTTGAAGTGCTCAGCTGCTGCCAAGAGGGGCCCAGAAGGGCCATGCCAGCCTCGGAAACAGAGCAACCTCAGGACAGAGATGCAAGAGGGAGAAAATTTCAAAAGCACCTGAGTTCTGAACATAACTCCCCCCAGCCGTGCTCCCGGAGCCTGCACCCCCGCGGGGCCGGGCCCTGCATCCGCAGTCTTCTGGGAGGAGGAGGCGCAGGCGCTCCAGCAGGCGGTAGGCTGTAGCCAGGAGGCCGGGGAGCCAGGCTGCAGCTGCCCGGGAGGCGGTCACGTTCAAACACAAAGGCGGCGAGGGAAGGGAGAAAATACATAAAAATTACAGGCACGGTAACTGCTTTTTATATAAATGTTCTTATAAAAAGTTTTCCCCAGTGTGAAAGTCCCTTTTTAAAAAGAATAAATTCACGGCACACCAATTTATTCCATGTCTGTAATGGAGCGTAAGGAAGGCTCCTCTGTCAATACCTGATCAGGAGGCAACTGGCCGTTACCTGACCCGGCTTCCAGGTCTCCTGCACGACAAGGCAAACAGCAGTAGGCCCCTGGGGTCTGCGAGGGGCAGCAGGAGTGGGTGGCAGGCCTGCCTGCCAAGAGTCAGCATCAAGTGAGACTCTGGGCCTCAGGGCCAAGCCCGACAAACCCCATCGGTGCCCCAGGAGCTGCGCTCGAATGGAAGATTCAGAAAAGAGGCAGCTACAATCATGCTGATGGGGAGGCACACGGGGCTACGGGAGCTGGGGAGCATGGGGCTCTCCCTTTCTAGGGACAGGAGAGAGAAAGCAGTCAGCAGGCTGTGGGGTGGGAGGGATGAGGCCCCTGTGCCTGCCTGCAGGGCCTGTGGAGGAAGCTGGCTGGTGACAAGGCACCTGGGGGTTGCAGGTAGGAGTGGCCTGTCCTGAGCTGTAGGAAGCTCCCCGTGGACTCTAGCTCAGCTCTAAGCCTACAGGCACCCATACTCTTCCCCCTGCCCTGATGAAGGCAGCACTTCAGTGGACCCCAGCCCAGGGCAGAAAGGGCTGCTCCCCCTCACCAGGAGGCCCAGAACCTGGAAATGAGGCTCCTGCCCAGTGCCCCTTACCAGCCACAGCTCTCTCATCTGTGAAACGGGGACAAAGTGTGGGCGGCCTCACCACTGACTGGGGGCACTGAGGACGGACAGCTTGCACAAAGCTGTGCTCTCCACAGGGGTCACTTGGTCCAGCAGCCCAGGGCACGGATACACAGGGGTGTGAGGACACAGATCCACAAGCGACTGGCACCTTGCCCCCCTGCAGGGCTGCTGGGCACAGTGTCAGGCAGAGCGACTTGGGGGGATGTGCACTGTGCATGGGGACATGGTGCGTGCACGCGCGCGCGCGCATGCGTGCATGCGTGTGTGTGTGAGCTCCTCACCCACAACCGAGATTTCTCAGCTTCACTAATTAATCGGTTAAGTAGTTCTCGCCTGCTCGGGTGACAGAGCTCGCGGCACCTGCCTCTCCGCAGTCCCACCCTGGCCTGTAAGCGTGCCTGCTCACACCTGCACACAGAGCATGCAGAACTCTGCACTCACCACATACACACGCACGTATATGCTTGCCTGGTCACACATCCCACAAAGCACGCATGCATGTGGGATCACACGTTCTCACACACACACATAAACATACGTGCCTGGTCATGCCCCTACATGCAGCATTTCGTGCAGGCGCAGCCACTCCCTTCCAGACACACAAACCTCACCTGATCACGCTCCCGCTGGCAGCACATGCACACACACACAGGTTCACGTGTTCTCGTCTACATGTGCACATACATTCCCACACGCAGCATCACACTTCTCTCGTCTCTCTTCCACACCTGACCAGCCACATCCCACCTCACAAAGCCTCTGCAGGTCAGAGACTGTGTCTCCCAGTGAGTCACGGGACCAAGAATCACCAGGGGCTACTTGCCTTCTAGGTCTGACTGCCTGTGTTCAGGTGGACTCCTGTGAGGCCCGGGCATGATAAGCCTGCCCTTCTGGTCATGGTCTCCCTACCCCATATGATGGGAAGACTGAATTGGGCCCACCAGAGGTCCCTGGCATCTCCTGCCTCCTATGTGTACCCGAAGGATGCAAAAGCAGAAGGGAGGGGAGCATGGGACACCACTGGCCTCAGCACTGATCTGGAGGGCTTCCTTGGGGAGGGAGCTGTGGGCTGGGTTTAAAACTGGGGAGAGGCCTGGAGGGAAGGGGGATGAGTGACGAGAGAGGCAAGTGGAGTAGGAGGAAGAAGCTGGGAAGGCTAGTGGGGGGGCGGGGAGCACACATGGACGGCTGGAGGCCTAAAGGCTCCTCCTGCCCAGGCCACATACCTTGGCCAGGCCTTTGAGTCACTCCGGGAATAGCCCAGCCTCCCTCACCCCAGCCTGACATCTGAGTGCCAGAACACTGTGCAGTCAGCTCTTCTCCTGGGCCCTCCCCCTCAGCCCCTGCACCCTCCATTCCCTCACAAAGAGCAGTCAGGGACCCTCTATGTGGGCCAAGCCTGGCAGACCCTATGCAAGTTTACTTCTCTCAGGGCATCTGGCACTGAAGCTCTACCTTTTTGGTACACGGGGCTTAGTTCCCCTAGGTGGTCCGGATGGTTCCCACTGTTCTGTGGGGCAGGTTAGACCCCCAGTCCCTCCCTTCTCAGTCCTCAGATGCCTGCCCCTTTGCTAATCCATCCACTGAAGAGTTACTAGCTGAGCACCTACTCCATGCCAAACCTTGTGGACCACATATCACATATATGTATGTTTGTACACTGCAGGCATGTATGTATATGTGCACCCTGTGTGTGTGCACAGCCTGTTTCTCCACCCAGACTGCACATCCTCTCAGGTGCGGGCCCAGCCCCTGCCTCTGCATCCTGAGGCTAGGGCGAAAAAGTCCTAAGGTCAGTCACTTGGTTCCCTGACTATTGGGAACCCAAGGATGGACGGGGAGGGGGCCTGATGAGTCTGCCCAGGATCTACCCCCTGTCCTCGTCCCCCCTAACCCCCACCTCCAGCCAGCCAGCTCCCAGCACTGAGAGAGAGGTATAGGAAAGATGGGGAGTTTGGGGCTCTGTAACCTTCTCCAAACACCAGATCTGCACTCACAAGGAGAGGGGAGCCATGCTCAGAGAAGGTGGAGGGAGGCCAGGCTGAGCCTCCATGTCCTGCCTGGTCATGGTAAATGCTGCTCATGTTGCCCCTGGGGCCAGCTGTGGTTTGTCAGAACCAATTACTTCTCTGCCTCTGCCAAATGCTTGGGGCTCCACGGATCTCAGGCAAGTGTCCCCGTGGCTGCCACTGATCCAGCCATGGATGGGGGTGGAGGAGGGCGGAGGAATGCAGATGGGGTCAGCCATCCCTGGGGGCCCAGCATGGAAACCCATTCGGTCCTCTACTCCATCCCCCATCTCCCACCCTTGATTATCCAGTTGAGCCTCCGGCTCTGGACATGCAGCTCCATCACTCTCCAGAGGTGGATGCAGAGGCCAGGGGAGAAGGGAGTACACTCTGGCCTCTCCTCAACAATCTGCAAGCACTTGGTCCCCATCGGAGCTGACCCCCAGCTGTTCTGCTGCAAGGTCAGCCTCCCTGGGGACCCCAGAAGAGAGCCAAGGTGTTTATCAGAACCCTTGCCATGGGAGGTGGGCCTTGCCTTAGGAAAGTTGGACAAACAGCCCAGATTCCCAAGACGGAAGGATTGAGGGGCATCCACTTCATGGGAGGGGCCTGCAGCAAAGCCACCGGTTCTCAACCAAAACTTCCAGAAAGAGCGGCGCTGTCTGCTGGTACGGTTCTGATCATGCCTCTGAGATCGTCTCTTTCTTAAACTGAGGCACCTCAGTCCGAGAGCTGCCACCCTCAAGAACCCAGAGCTTGGTGGCTTCCTACCACCCCTACTCCAAGGCCAGCCCAGCCCGGTGCCCTTCTCTGAGTCCACAGGGCCTGGGAGACAAGCTGCCGACTGGGTGACTGATTTGAGAAACAGACTCACAGGCCTCTTCTGGGTGCAGATGCCCTTCCCTTCACCCCCACCTGCTTCCTCCCCAGGGGGTGCCTCTGCAGCTGGTTCCCTTCCGTGGCCCATAGGCCCTGTTTCTTCAAGCTCTTGTGGCCTTTGTGTCTCTCCCAGTAAGGCCCCCCAAAGATGTCATGGTCAGAAGGTGTTACAGATTGAATGTTCGTGTCTCCCCCCCAGATTCATATGTTGAAACCCAATCCCCATTGTGATAACATTTAGAGGTGGGCCCCTTGGGAGGTGATTAGGTCATAAGGGTAGAGCCCTTGTAAATGGGATTAGTGCCTTATAAAGGAGACCCCAGAGAGATCCTTCACCCCTTCCACCACAAGAGGACACAGTGAGAAGACAGCTGCCAGGACATGGGCTTTCACCAAACACCAAATCTGTTGATGCCTGGATCTTGAACTTCCCAGCCTCTAGAAACATGAGAAATTTCTGCTGTGTGTCAGTCACCCAGTTTATGGTATTCTGTTATAGCAGCCCAAACAGGACTAACAACAGGGCAGGGAAGAGGAAACCAATTTCCAAACTCCTGGGCTTCAGCAAGCAAAGGTGACACTTTGGGCACCTGAACTTTCTAAAACTATAACTAACTCCTGGAAGGGCAGGCAACTGATAGTGGAGGGGGTCACAAAAGCACCCCCACATTTGCAGGGCTCTGTCTGCAGCCCTTCCTTGCCCCTGCTCCCTTGAGGACAGGGGCTCGGATCCCCATGTCACAGATGGGGGAACCAAGGCTCAGAGAGGCAGGACAACATGTGCCAGGTCCCACGGTACGGGGAGGCCCAGCTCTGCCATTGCTCCCCACTTCAGTCTTTCCTCTACCACCCACCATTCAGTGTGGCCCACGGCACAGGCTCCAGGTTCAAATTCTAGTTCTGCCACCTACCAGCTGTAGCAGGTCAGAAGACATAGCTCTTCTCTCCTGCCCTGAGCCATTCTCTATCCTCTGGGAGATGACCTCAGATGTGGCCCCACGGTGACCTCTTGGCACAAGGTGGAAGCTGCTGGCCCCTCTCCCGTGCCTGTATCACCAGGTGTGGGTCTGCTGATCCCACGCAGAGATGCCTCTCCCATAGACCTGTTCCCTCCGCACCGACAACCTCCACAGGAACCTGGGCAACAGCTCTTTGCTGAGGCTGTCCCAGAACCCTGAAGCCTCCTAGCAGGGCTCCCTGCCCCTGTCTTCCCCTGCAAGACTCCAGGAGCAAGGGGCTCTGAGCTAGCCAGAGATGCGACCACCCGGGCATGCCCCTCTGGGGACCTTGCTGTCACCGTATCCTCCACCTGCTGTGAGGCTGTTCTGACTTAACACCCTCACACTCTGGGGAGGAGGAGGAGAGGCCTTGGGAGGGGCAGGGGCTGAGAAGGGCACAACTACTGGCTCAGCTTAGCAGCCCCAGAGGAGCCATCAGCTTGGGGGTGGCTCCAGGCAGCTGGTGCCCATGGAAGGCATGGCCAACGTGAGCCAGGGCCCCTGGGCCAGGTGTCTTGGGGCAGCCCTCCCCCAACATTGACCTCCCCGTGCCCCCTCTCTGGTGGGAGACATGTAGAAGAGGTGTAAGAGACCAAAGCCAGTCAGTTGGCCGTCAGGCAGGAGCTCCTGCCACAGACGAATTGGCTTTTGAAAAGCTTCTCAAAAATGGAATTTTCTCCTTCAGGCAACAACGGAGTATGTGCGGGGAGGGGCAAGCAGGAGGGCAACAACCACCCTCCATCTCCCCGCACAGGGCTAGGGAGAGAGCATTCCCAGAACTTACAGTGGGGAGGTGGTGCCAGAAGAGGCCACCCCCAGGGCAGGACATGGGAAGGAAAGAGGTGAGGAGCAGGCTGGGCTAGGGGGACAAAGAGGGGGTCCAGGAAGGGCTTCCGCCAGGCTCCAATGGCTCTGCCTCAGTATATCCAATTACGTTCACGTGGCAGCCTCACCACGTTTCAGACGCCCTCCCAGGAGCCCCCCCTCAGTCCCATGCATCCCTGCTGGGTGCTGAGCAAGAGGACCATATGGAAGGAATAATAAGACAATTAACTTTCCATTAAAGAACAATATATGTGGGTTTTTAGAGAGGCGAGCGGCAGCAATCTCTACCCAGCGGCACACTTCACACCCGCGCCCCGCCCACTCCCTCCTCACGCACCCCACACCCCAATCATCTACACTAGGAGAGAGCAGGGTGCCGCTGGGCCTCAGCGGGAGGTGGCTGGAGGAGGGGGGTGCTGCACCAGGAGCAGAGCCCCCAGGATGATGGTTTGGAGGTTCCAGTAACCCTGGGGAGGGAGTGTGATGGGCCTGGGTGGGTCTCCCTCACCACCACTCTCCGGACTGAGCACATTAGCTGGGACAACTGTGCATGTCCTGCGTGAGTGCAGGTCCACCTGGCCAAGGTGGACTGACTCTTGGGACACATGTGAACCACAGTGCTTTGATAGAAGGACCAACTGTAGGTCTGGGGGTCACAACAACTTGAACTCCCATTCTGGCCCTCTCGGGGCTGCTTCTGTCCCCTGGCACCTTCCCCCACTACCCAGCTTCCTTCATCCTCTTCTGCTGCCCCTCTGGCGTTCTGAGCTTCCCTGGCACTCCTGGACATTGCTGATCCCACTTGAGATGCCCAGAGAGGACCCCTTACCCCGAAGGGGGGCCAAACACAGCTCTGGCAAGCACCCCCTGAGCCAGTGTGTGACAGCGCATGTGTTTCAGGAACTGGCGGTACCAGCGGAGTGTGGGAGTGGAGAAACGGGGAGAAGGCTGTTTTTATTTATTTATGTGGTTGCACCGGGTCTTAGTTATGGCAGGCAAGCTCCTTAGTTGTGGCATGTGAACTCTTAGTTGTGGCATGCATGTGGGATCTAGTTACCTCACCAGGGATTGAACCTGGGCCCCCTGCACGGGGAGCGTGGAGTCTTATCCACTGCACCACCAGGGAAGTCCTGGGAGAAGCCTGTTTCAAGGGCACCTGCGGAGGGCCCTGTTCCTGCCTCCCTGAGCCCCTCAGGAAAGGGGTCCTCAATTTGGCCAGATTTTGGTCCTTGCCTGGAGCCAGCTCCAGATGTGGCACTCTGCAAATATTAATTACACATTCCCAGGGAGCACTGAGCAGACACGGTGTGGGCATGGCCAGGGGCAGACAAGATGGGCTAGGACTATGGTGCCGTCACTGGTTCAAAAATCCCATTTCTGGCTACCCACAGAAGTGGGGACACATGACAACATTTGTCTGATTCACCATGACTGTCCAGAGAAGCACAGCCGTGGGGAGGGGAGCAGGAGACTTGGGGTCAGGGATCTCTGAGTCCTGGGGTCTCGCTCTCTGTGGATGCAGCTCAGCAGTCCAGGGCAGGGACCGCCCCAGGCCTGCACCTCTGCCTTGATAGTTCTCACCAACCCCACCACT
Source organism: Pseudorca crassidens (assembly GCF_039906515.1). Classification (NCBI taxonomy): domain Eukaryota; kingdom Metazoa; phylum Chordata; class Mammalia; order Artiodactyla; family Delphinidae; genus Pseudorca; species Pseudorca crassidens. The sequence continues at coordinate 69,756,200 of NC_090305.1, forward strand.
ACCCAGGGCTAGCAAGTCAGGGCTCCAGGATGGGACTGGTGGGTAAAGACAGTCAACCACACCTTGGTTTCCCCACGAGTGACTAGCGGCATAGAGCCGGGCTAAGGCCATCACGGGGGCGGAAGCAGCCAGGGACGTAGGCAGGGCTCTGAGCCACTTCTGCCCTGAGACACGTGTGGGGGTTGATGTGGACTGAGAAATGCTCCCACAGGTCCAGACTTGGATTGAGCTTTCCCAGAGGATAGCCTGTAGTCCACAGACATGACCATCCCACGTCTCTGCTCCCATACCAGATCTAGCCAGACAGACTTTCCTCACCCCCGACCCCCACCCCAGACAGAGGATCTTCTCACTTCCTTCTGTAGAGACCCTCCACGGAAGGTGCCTCACCGAAATCAGGAATCCGTCCCAGGGCTGGTGCACCTGATGAGCCACTGGTTCTTCCTCCTGTCTGACTATAATTTGTCCTGCTTTGCTTTCCCACAAGGTCCCCAGAGTTGTTCCCTTTCTACCCTGGACACCCAGTCAGAAGGGAATAGGTCCCTGGCTGTACCCATCAGAGTGACCTGGGCTTCAGAGTGGGGAGACAGGCTGTCTCCACATGGTCCCCCGTGCACCCCCAGGCACCTGATGAATTATTCTGATCAACCTCATTATGTGAATGAGCTCAGAGCCCAAGCATATGCTCTCTGCTGTCCCCCCAAAGGATGACAATATGGTGCTGATGGGCGAGGGTAGGAAAGGGGTTTAGGAGACCTCGCTCAGCTTCTACGGGCCCTGGAGGGGGCAGACTGCAGGAGAGCCCATACTTCTGTGGCCTGTTCACAGCAGGAGTAAGCCAGGGCTGGCGGGGCTGGGTTTACCCGGTGGGGCACGGCTCAGGAGCACCAGGCCACAGTGGGCGCTCCTACTCTGTGCTGGCCCTGGGGTTAGATGAGGAAATGTGACAGGGTCTTTGCAGACAGCCCCCACACTCCACCAAGGTGTGCCATGGTGTCCAGCCTGTAAATGGGCCACAGTCTGCACCCAACCACACCCCCATGGGGTTGTGGTGAGGTCGGGAGGAGGAAAGTGCCAAGACAAGGAAAATGCTCCTAAATGCCACTGTCTGCAGTTTCTGAACTCTTGCAGCTGCCAGCTCTATGGCACCCAGCTTCTGCGGGTCGGGCTGCCTCTAGGACTGGGGCTGGTGGAGAGGGCAGCCATGTTGGGGAAGAAAGCCAAGGATCACCCCAGTGGCAAGGTGTTTGGGGGCCCACCGAGGAAGCATGGAGAGGGGCGGGCCTAATGGGGACTGAGGCCATAAGCTTGGCAGAGGTGGTACCAGGGTCCACGGAGCATTGCAGCTGGGTCAGGGCTTCGATGCATGCGTCCTCCTGACTCTCAGAGCCTGGCTCTCAGGGCAGGGGCTGGCCACATGGGCCCTCTCATATGCACTTGAAGGAGAGCTCTGGTGGCTTTGTCAGGGGTGCCAGGGGTTGTGGGGAAGAGGGGCCGGTTGGCTCCCTCCTGCTCTCACGGGGTTGCCCTTTTCCTCTAGAACTCTTCACCTGCTCCCCGGCTGCCCACCTCACAGGGGTGTCCTGTGCCAAGAAGCAGCCCCAGAGCTGTCAGTGGGAAACAAGAGGCTAAGGAAGCAGGTGAGAAAAACTGGAGCAGGACAGAGAGCCACTGGAGAGCTGGCAGCCGTCGACAAGCACAGGGATGCCAGAAGGAGCCCGGAACGCCAGGTCAGCACTTCTCTGCCTGGCCATAGCCACACCAAACCTGGCCCAGATCCCCTCTTTTTCAGGCTCATCCTGCCCACCCCAAGAGGGAAGGCCTAGCTAGAGGAGAAGCAGCGCCCTGGGACAGGAGTCAGGAGCCCTGTGTTCAAGCCCCAGTTCTGCTGTACCTGGCTGCATGACTTTGGTAACCACTGGGAAGGTGGGAGTGGGGAAAGATGTGCTCATTGGTGAAAGTGTCTGGAATCACTCAACTCCCATCAGAAAGGAAGGGAACAACATATCCTGGGAATGAAAATGATCAATGAGGGAAATTCAGATTTGATTTCTAGAAGTGTATCTGTGTCAGCCTGTCCCCTGCCATTCTCACCACCTCATCCTCCAGCCAGACCTCCCAGCCACGCTATGGACCAAGAATGAGGATCAGAGAGGGTCTAGGACTTGCCCAGGAGCACACAGTGGGTATGCTGAGCTGGATTCCATCTCTGGTCCGCACCATCCAGGAAGCTATGGCTCAGACAGACCTGAGTCTCAGGCATGAAATGTGTACGTTATTTTCCCACTGGCAAACTTTTAGGGTCTGAGTGCCCACGACTATAAAATAAGCAGTATCCTTGAGCTGAGGATTGAAAGTACGGGAGATTCTTGACTGGAAGTGCATGGTTAACTCCTTACGTGGGGTACATCTTATGTCCCAATATGAAGCTTGGAGAGGCACATTACACACATTCCAGGGAACTCTCATTTCTTCATTAACCTACACAGCTGCACTCTTGGCAGTGCCCACTTAGAACCTAGTAAGTGCTGGGTGCTATTCCTGAGCATAAATTGACTTCTGTTCCGGAACAGCTTTTCCTACAGTGCCTTCTCTGGAAAGCTCTGCCGGCCTCCAAGTGTGGCTGAGTCATTGAAAGTTCACAGGAAGAGAGTACGATGGGGGTTACTGCAATTCAAGCCCAGTAACCAGGGAAGGGAGATTCAGAGAGGCTGGGCCACTGGGGTTGGGCGGAAGGACCCCCAGCAAGTTGATGGCTCAGACCCCCACCCGGACTCCCCCTCCTAGCTATGTTACCACCACATTAGCCACCCCTGATCAGCCCCATCCTGTGCCAGAGGTCCTACATCCACAGCCAGTGTCAACACATTCACTGCCACCCCCATTTCCTGGGTACCTGCTACAAGCTAAGCATGGCGAAAGGCCCGAGGACACCACCTCATAGCAGCTGCCCCACAGACGTACCTCTGCTGACCTGGCCCTGACCAAGAGAGACACAGGAACACAGTGGTGTATCTAATCGCCAAGCCGGGGGCCTGGACCCCCAATAATAACTCCACTTACTCTGCTGTGCCCAAGCCCACCATCAGTACGAGATCCCCATTAACCCCCTGTTCAGTTCAGGTTGCACTTTCTGGCCCAAGCCTCCAGTAAGAGCTCCTTAAAGTCCAGCACGTACCTGGGAGCCCCACCCCAAGCACTCCAAGAGCTCAGCTCTCCAAGCCTCTGCGTTTCCACGTAAAGAGCGACAGCTCAGGAGCCTGTGGCCCGACAGCGACACATTTTGCAGCCTTCTGGGGGTGACGGATGGCCTGCTCTTCACATCACTATTTCAAATATTAACATAATCTCCCAGGATGAATGTGGTCGCTCGCGCCTAATCAATCACCCCTCCCACCCCCGATACCTCATCTCACCAAGCACTCGCTTGTCACTTGTCTCCTGCTGCAGCTCCTTGAGCAGGCAGCACTGACTGCTCTCCGGGGTTGTTCGGCCTGGCCACCCCACTCATTGCGAGGACAGTCTCTCTGGCTTCCGTGCACAACTACACCCACGGGACCCTCCAGGACCTGGACTCCACTCCGTATGCTGCCTCAAAAACAGATCTCACCCTCCTGAAAAGCCTGACACCTACCCATCAGAGCCGACTAAGTACCACCTCAACATTGTGACCTGGGGAAGAGCAGGCCAAGACCCGAAGGAATCACTGTGTCTCTGTTTCCCCACCTGCCCCCATGAGTCCACAGTGTCCCATCACGCTGGGTCCTCAACTGCACCAAGCTTTCCTCACTCCTTATTGCTGAAGCCCTTCCCCCACTTCCAGCTGGAACAGGGTCCCTAAAGGGAAAGCCAGTGGCACCAGGCTTACCTCACGGAGCTGCTGCACACCCCCAAAGATCCGCATCACGCCATCGATCTCCTGCTCCAGGCGCCGGGCCCAGTGCTGCATCCTGTGTGCAGAGAGGAGAGGAGTGTCAGGAGGACCTGCCTGGGGCTGGAACAGCCCCGCCCCAGCCACCGAGAGGTGACACGCAGCAGCCGCCCCTTCAGAACCCAATTTTCACTAGAAGAGAAACAGAGGCTGGGAACCAGAGCGTGCCTCTGATTCCCTTTGAAGTCTGGACCCGGTGGCCCAGGCTCTCCTCACGTACTGTTGGACAGCCAGGGAGGGGAGCAGATTATAGTTTAAATGCACTGAGGGAGTCCAGCGGCTCCAAGAAGCCTGCAGGGAGACTATTTTTCACTGTGAAGAGCCAGCCCTTGATGCTGCTGCTCTGAACATGGGGACTCAGGATACCAGGGAGGAGGGGACGTGAGTGAGCCTGGTGTCTGCTGGATCTCAGAGACTTCTGCCCCAAGGCTGGGTGGCACCTAGGCAAGGGGAGGGAACATGAGAGCTGCTGCCACCACCAAGTCACTGTGTAACCTGGGGCAGGCCCCTGCCCCTCTGGGCCTCATTTAAACAGTGGACATGGAGAGCTTCCTGCTCAGACGGCCCTCGCCTTTCCAGTACCCTAGTAAACAGAGGCTCATCACTAGATGCCCCACGTGAACTGTCTACCCACAGGTCCAGTTCAGACTATCCCACACCTTTCTGGGGGCCTGGCAAGCCCCATGAGCCCTTCACCAGAGCCACCAGCCTGAGCAGGTCTCCCTTGCACTGGTGCCACGCTGAGCTCGCTTTAACCTATCTGGGTCTCACTATCCTCCTCCAGAAAGTGGGGATAATTTGGGGTCACCTTGTAGGGTCTGAGAAGAACACATGGGAACTGGAGGGTCAAGGGTGCTGCACAGGGATCTCTGTGAGGGGACAGGATGGACAGGTGGTCACAAGGTCCTATATTCTCAGCCCACGCTCATGAACAGGGATGGTGTCTGGGGAGAGGGCTGGCTTGGGTTCTAACCTGTGATCCCACTTTAGGCAGTGCCAGATCAGGTGAGCAAAATCACAACAGCGCTTGCCAGGGCCTGCCGGCCAGAGAGACACTCTCCACACTGCCAAAAGCACTTTCTGCTGTGACCAAAGCCCCTGCCCTAATGCATCTGAAAGGCATCTCAACTTCCCCTTCCCACCAGACACAGAACAAAGCCTTCCCCGGGAGGGCTCATAGGAGAACTACCACACAGACTGAAATATGCTCACAGGTTAATAAGCACATCCCGTGAGGCCAGGTAAGGGTGGGGTGAAGCCAGCCCCCAGCTTCTGGAAGGGTACCCCAGGAGCCATGGGATCTGGGAGATTGAGTCTGGCCCCAACTCCTGCCCTGGGCCTGCCACCTTCCCCACCACCCCTACTGCCGCTCGGGGCCAGGACTCTTATAGCTCCCTGGGTCAGAAAAGCTAAAGTCTTTACCCCAGCCCCCTGCCCCATATCCCTGTGGCTGGGGGCTGGGCCCTTGCCATTGTGTGTGCCCGCATCGGTTGGCATGGGAACTCAGATCAGGAAGCAGGCGGATCACTAATTGCAATTTGCCAAGCTGAATGTCAGGACCGTGATGGAAAAAAAAAGTCAACATCAAAAGAAAGAGGTATTGGGCTTCCCTGGTGGTGCAGTGGTTAAGAATCCGCCTGCCAACGCAGGGGACACTGGTCCAAGCCCTGGTCCGGGAAGATCCCACATGCCGTGTAGCAACTAAGCCCATGCGCCATAACTACTGAGCCTGAGCTCTAGAGCCAGTGAGCCACAACTACTGAGCCTGCAAGCCACAACTACTGAAGCCCACATGCCTAGAGCCAGAGCTCCGAAACAAGAGAAGCCACTGCAGTGGGAAGCCCGTGCACCACAACAAAGAGCAGCCCCTGCTCGCCGCAACTAGAGAGAGCCCGTGTGCAGCAACAAAGACCCAACACAGCCAAAAATAAATAAATAAATAAATAAATAAAATCTAGTTTTTTAAAAAAGAGAAAGAGGTATCAGCTTCAGCTTGTTGCTGGCTGAGACACAGCCTGATGCCCACCTCTGCTCCCCACTGCAGGGGAAAAGCTAACCCCAAGCCCAGGTGGAGGCCAGGCTGCAGGCCAGGCTATGAAGGGTGATCAGGCCTCAACCACCAGGGGAGGTTTTTTGCTGGGGGAGGGCAAAGCCCAGCAGAGAATGGAGAGCCTGCTTGTCCCCTGGCTCCAGGTCACCAGGAGCTGATGGCTTGGCCCTGGCTGAGCCATAAGCACCTGACAGTGTGTCAGGTGGCTGTTTTATGCTCCTGAGACAGAGCCTGGGATGCTGCTACGGGCCACAGGGACTGGCCTACCCCTGACACATCAGAACAGGCACACCCTCCTGGGGTCTAGAGGTGGCTCTAGCCCTTGGTCTGGCACGGTGGGTCTGATGGGTAGACCCCAGGTCCCAGATGCAATGCCCACCATCACGATGCCAGGGAAAACAAGTTATTCTGATCATTCACCTAAACCAAACCCAACTAGGAAGGCAATATGTGTCCGAGAGTTTAAAAGAACGTGATAGATCATTCATTTCATCATCACAGAGACATGAATTTGTGGGTTCCAGAGTTTGGCTGGTGTCCCCGTGCTGGTTCCAAGGGGTGACACATGGGACCCAGGAGGCCAGGAGTCAACTATGCACCTGCAGTGTTCTTGCCCAGAGGCAGGAGAAACCACCCACCAAGCCCGTACTAACCCTGGCCAGGCACAGTCATACTCACACCAACAGAAGGGCATGGGGGCTTTGAAAGGATGGGGGATGCATCAGGATTCGTGGCGCCACTGGGTCAAAGGCAAACTGACCAAATCCTGCCTGGGGTCCCATCAATATGGACCCAGGTGCCTGCATCTCCCATTGCTCCCTGGCCAGACAGTGTGGCCCATGGGTCACCCCCCCAACAGGGTAGATCCCCCTGCTGGCTCCCCACATCCCTGTGATTTTCCATGCGATTCATTGAGATGACACTGCTTATCTCCAAGTGTCTCTAAGTGCCAAATTAGCAAGACAGTGAGGAGAGAGAGTGTCTGGGAGGAGGCACGTGCAGCCGGGGACTGCAGCCGGCATGATGTCTGGTGTGGCCATGACAGCCTCACACCATTATGTCCTCCAATGTGCCCAAACCTAGTGGGGTGCAGGCACTGAGTCCCCATTTCACAAACAAGAAAACTGAGCCCCCTGGCAAGGACAGGTGCGGAGCCATGTTCTACAGAGAGAAGCCAGACCTGTCTTCCTGGCTCCATCAGCTCCATGACCCCACCCTCCTAGGACAATGCAGCCTCTGGGAAGCCTAAGGGAGAGGCTGCCTCTGTCAGCTGTGTGACCTCTGAGAGTTCTTGCCCCCTCGGAACCTCAGCTTTCCGGTCTATAAACAGGGAAGACAATGACTGGCTGAATACCTTTCAGGGCCAAATCCACACGGAAACTTGATGGGCAGTATTATTATTGGGTCGTCCCCTGAGGGCTAGAAGCTCATCAAATCCAGCCCTTCCTCGCTTCCCAGTGCTCAGAAAATCTTCCCTGAATGCCTGCTGTGGGGAGAGAGCACAGAGGGAGGGAAATGTGGAAAGGGTTTCCCTAATGGCTCTCTGTAACCCCCTGCTCCCCAGGCTGAGAGAGGCCGGGAGCAGGCACAGGGCAAAGACGTGTGTGTCCCAGGGCTAGAGGGTTGAGGGCAGCCCAGCAGGAAGATGACACCAGCTGCTGTGGGACTCCAGGTCTTTTAGTCTCCAGGGCATGTTTCAGAACCAAGAGGAGTACGTGAGGGAAGAGGAGGTGTCATCATTAGGCAAGGGAGCAAAATCATCCGTATGTGGAGCGAGGAGCTGGAGCTGAGGACCCCCTTTAGCAGACAGAACTATCAGGACTCCCACTAGAAGGCTGGGGAGGCCCCAGGTCAAGCTACAAGAGCAGTGAAGGCCTCCAGCTCCGAGGCCAGATACACAGGCTCCCCCAGACAGGGAGGAAGAGGTAGGGAAGATGGGAGACGGGAGGAAGGGAGGGGAAGGGAAGGGAGGGGAGGAGAGGGGAGGGGAGGGGAGGGGAGGGAAGAGAAGAGGGAAAGAGCCTGTATACAGATGCAACAGCATAGTTTAAACTGTTGCCAGTTGTTAATTTTATACGTGAAGTTGTTGATCAGAATGTGATTTAATTGTACAGTATAATCCAGGCTTTTGGAATAAATTATGCAGAAAACTCATCTATAATTAAATCAAAAAAACAGAGACAGGTGACACTGCACGTTCACCCTCAGAGGGCAAGGGTAGGTGTGGGCGGCTGGACCCTGCAGAGGGACGAGAGGGAAGGGGGAGGGCTTTGTTCAAGAGCAGACAGGGGAAGGCCCAGGAGAGGCTAAGGCCCAGTAGGGGCGAGGATCTCTGGACCCCCACCTACCTCTGCAGGCCTTCTCACCACTCCCAAGGAGGCGTTTTCCTTGCCATCAAAGCCTTGCTACAGACTTCCTCTGCCAGGCAGACTGGGGGCCTAAGAGCAGTCTGCAGCTCTCCCCTCAGCTCAATCAAGGCAGTTATCGTAGAGGGGGAGATGCCGAGGGTAGAACAACAGGTGAGGTGGGAGGAGTGGAGGGCAGGGCAGGGCTAGGCTAGGGCAGGTGAAGGGTGCAGGGGAGCAGTCACAGGGGAGGCCACTTGCTGCCAAGGGTACTATGAGCCAAACTTGGCAATGGTGGGGGCCCATGGGTCTCCTGCTTCCCTTGTGACGGACTGGCCAATTATTCTTTCAACTCTGGGGGAGGCAATGATTTCAAATAAAATGCTATTTAATTATTCTGATCATATTTCAGCTGGCCTGCCACCTCCCACCTTGGTGCCCTAGCAGTCTTCTGAAGGGGAAAGAAAGATAGAGCAGGAGGCGGGGGTAAGAGAAAGACGGAGAGACAGAGAGACCCAGACATGAAGAGAGCCCAAGAGAGCTGGTCTAGAGGGCCTGGGTGTCAGGTTCACCCCGTCTCAGGGGATTACTGGTGGATGGGCAAGAGGGCCACTCCCCATTCCAGCCTGGAGAGGCCACGCAAAGCTCAGAGAGCAGTCGTGGCCCCTGCTGAAGCAGGGCTTGGGACATGGCCAACCCCTCCCCAGGCCACAGTCCTGCTGCAAACAGCAGGAAGCTCAAGGCTGCACCCCAGGATCGTGGTACCTCCAGAGCCACCTCCCCCGAGGAGTCCTCCCCGACCACTCTGTGGATATCCCTCTCTACCTAGACTGAGTGCCCAGACTCAGCCCTGGCTCTTCCGTGACCTTAGACCAGATGAGCCCTCTTAGGCCTCAGTTTTCCCATCTGGAAAATGGAGATAAAGCTCACCACTTGTCTACCTCCCAGGACCCCAAACAGAAGCAGGTGGAAACCACGGCCTCATGGAAGGGATGACTGCCCCACACACTCATGCACACACAGACCCATCTGAGCGGCGGGGCCGCTCTCCCCTCAATCCTGTCCCCTTCCTCAGACCTGCAGCTCATTAAGCATGGGATGGCTGTACCTCCTCCTTGGACTGGGGCCTCTAGGTGGGCTGCAGCACTCCCTACACTACCTAAGAGACCCCGACACAGGGGAGACTCGTTGGGAAAGGTAGGGCCTCCGATGACCAGAGCATCCTTCGTGCTTGTCTGCTCAGGAGAGAAGACTCTTGGCCTCAACATCTTTCAGGAATCAAAGCCCAGGGTAGGGCCCCCAACCTTGATTTGATCACAGCCTCCCAAGAAGAGAGGGCAAGTCTAGCCAAGGTCATTCACTCTGCAGAGGCCAAGTGGGCCAAGCCACTCCAGACCATTGAGATCAGAGTGCCTAGAGGCACGGAGACCAGTCAGCACTGACCTGGCACTGCACAAACCACAGTGGGGTGGGGGATGCACAGAGGCCTGGGGAGAGGGGAGCATGCTGGCTCAGCCAATTCACGTGGAATAAGCTCCCCAGTTAGCCATCCACCACTTTACAAGCAGGGAAACTGAGACGCAGGACTCAAAGGGACAGGCTCACCATCAGTGGATTTGTGATTCTGCTTAAGGGGCTCCTAGTGTAACATGGGGCCCCCAGGAGCATCGTCCCCACCCCACCCCCACCCAACCCATGCACACAAGGACGAAGGTAGCCCACTTATCACAAGGGATCCTCAGAGATCCCCTGGTGCTGGGGAGGGGCTGGTACTGCTGAAGCTCAAATTAGTCCAAATCCATCGGCCTCGACTATGTGTGTCTTGGGACCCTGCCCAAATACTGCTCGTTAATGAGGTTATTAATTATGGGGCTGTCCCTTCCCTTTCTTTGTCGGGGGCGGGGGGGGGAACCCTTCCCTTCCAGTGGGCTCTCGGCTGGGAGGCAGCAAGCCTGTGCCTCTCCGCTTAGACTAACAGTGAACAGTCATCCACTTTAATTAGGGCGCCAGGTCCAGCCCAGTATTTACTCCCAGTAGCCTGATAGGGGGAGGGGACAAGGCCTGGAACAAGGGAGCAGCTCAGGGCTGGGGAGCTGGGCAGTCCATTTGGCCCAGAGAGGGATGGAGAGTGTCCCAGGCGCACACAGCACTCTGCCTCACTCCCCACCATCAGTGCAGGACTGAGGGCCCACAGGGGCACCAGCAGTCAGGGAAGCACACAAGGACTGGGGCAAGCCAGGGACATGCAAGCTGAGAAGGGGAAGGAGGTTTCCCAGGGGAGATGAGGAGGACAGCATGGAAGGCCCACCTGAGCCTGATTTCTGTTTCTGCCATGGTTAGCTGTGTGACCTTGGTAACATCCTTTCCCCTGTTTGGGCCTCAGGTAACTCATCTAGAAAGTGAACTGCAGCAACACAGTACTGTGTCAAGACTGCCACACCCAGAGCCACGAGGTTCCTGAGCAGTCCCTCAGCAGGACCCTCCTCACCAGGCCTGGTCTGGGGTTTCCAGCAGCAGGAGAAGCCCATAAGGGGCACTGCTCCAGCTTCCACGGGAATGAGTTCTGCCCAGCAGTCCCAGGAGAACCAGGAGAGGGGCTAGAGAAGGCACCAGGGAGCCGGGGAGAAAAAGGAGGTGTGCAGCAGGAAGGAAAACACCGTTCTGCAGGAGAGCAGGGGACTGACTGTGGCCCAGACCCAGGCTGGAGGGCTTGGCCAGGGTGGGGATGGGCCCTGGGGCCGAATCTCCTCCAGCCCCTGCCGTGTACCAGGTCCTGCTCTGTGGTCCACACCCAGCTCTGTGGTTTGGACTCTCCAGGTCTCAGCTTCCCTCTCTGCTCAAGGAGGGGTGGCCTGGGGCCTCCACAGGCCATGTGGGGATTTGTTTCCCAAGGGGTCTGACTGGGGCCTTCCTGCCTGCCTCACTGGGTCTGCACCAGTGAGGCCAGGGCTCTCAGTGCACTGCCTTAATTATCTTCACAGCAGTCAGATCATCCCCAGTCCTCAGAGGGAAAACTGAGGCACACAGCAATTGAGTGATGTGCCCAAGGTCATACAGCTAATGAACACCAGTCAGGATGATACACACCTCTCTTCAGACACCAGTCTTAAATGCCCAGCTGCGGCACGGCATGTCCACTTGGATGCCTAATGGGTCTCTCAAACTGAATGTGTCCTAAACCCAGACACGGACCTCCCTCTGGATCTCCTCCTCCCTTTTCTCTGCACCCCCTGCCTCCCCTGGCTCAGCTGATGCCAGCTCCTTGGTTCAGGCCCGAAGCCTCAGGGTGACCTGCAACCTGCTTTCTCTCGCACCCACATCCAATCTCTCAGCAAGTCATGTTGGCTCCACCTTCACAGTCTGCCCACTGCCCTCCACCTCCCTGGCCCCCAGCCTGGCCTGGGCCACCATCATCTCTCTCCAGGACAAGTGCAGTCACCAGTTCACTGGTCTTCAGCTTCTGTCCTTACACCCCCTCCCCCGGGCTGTTTACCTCCACACGCAGCCAGAGCCCCCTGTTAGAACAGTGTCCCTCCTCTCTCAACACCAGGCCACAGCTCCATGACACTAGAAGAAAGACAAAGCCCGTCCAGGGGCCATACTCTCAATGGCCTCCTTGATCTCGCTCCTCAGGCCACACTGGTCTCCTCGTTGTGGCTTGAATACACTCCTGCACTCCCTGCACAGCCTTTGTACATGCTGTTCCCTATGCCTGGATCAGTCTCTCCTCAGAAGTCCTCAGGGCTCCCCTCTCACCTCCTTCAGTGAAGTCCACCTTGCCCCCCATTTTAAGTTGTAGCCTCCCAGCAGCAACTGATCTCAGGTGCCCTCCTGGGGTTACCGCCCTCCTGGGCTGTGAGCCCTGAGGGAGGAGGCTCCTGCTCTCCAGCCTGGAGGAACAGGCACTTAGCTGAGCACGCGCACCTCCCCAGAGGGGCCTGATCTCCCCGCCGTCCTGCCCAGCCTGCATGCTGCCGGCCACAGGAGCAGGCAGGTGGGTGTGCAGTGGCAGCCTGTGGAGGGGCTAGAAGTGCAGTGGCTGCCCCAGGGACAGCCACTTTCCCCGGCTCCTCTCCGTATGAATTATTAAAGCTCATTTATGATGGGCCTGCCCAGGCCTGTGGCTTCCGTGCATAATTCATGGCTCTCCCAGGAGGGCCGGGTGCTGGAGCAGCCACTTCCTCCCGGAAGCAAGGAAAGTGCAGGCACGGAATGGCCCAGACCCAGGCTGTCCTCCCCCCATCCCTTTCACCCTGTCCCGATCTCAGACAGCCCAGTACCTCTACCCACCCTGCCCCATCTGGGATTCTGGACACTGGGATTCTGGTTCAGTGCAGACTCCCCTCTCTGTGCCTCGGTTTTCCATCTGTGGACTGACGGAGTTGGTGGTTTTCAAACTGCAGGGAGAGCAGAATCATCTACCTCCACTCCCCAGGGGGCCGAGGACCATGGGTTCCCAAGGTACCAACACCCAGGTGTCATTGTTTGTGAATTTTCCAGCAATCTAGACCTGGGACTTAGCAATGAGCAAGAGGAGTTCAGGAACTAGTTAAGGCATCCCCAGAGAAAAGCAGAAAGTCCAGGCCAGGGACACAGGGTATGGAACAGTCAGTCACTCTGCCCAGGATCCACCATCTGCTCCCCAGGCCTGGAACCACCTGCCTCAGTCACTGACACAGATCATTAACATTTGGGGTCTGCAGAGCCTCCTTCTCTCCCCAGCATGTTCCCCAGGTAGTCAGGTACAATGCAAAAGTAACCCCTGCCTAGGCCCATTTAACAAACTTGTAAACTGAGGTTCAGTGAGGCTGGCTCTTGGAGGCAGGGGTAGATATGTTGACACAGCCCCTGTGCCCAGCCAGGTGCTGTGATGGGAGAGCCACACCCAAGCCTGGTCTCAGGAGGTGCACAGCAGGGTGGAGGCACCTGTGGAGGTCACCAGGAGAGTCAAGGAGGAACCCAGGGGTTCCAGCTGCCTGTTCTTGCCCCACGCCAGTAACTGAAACCTGATTGGAGGTGGCAAGATAGGCCCTGTCCATGTGTCACCAACCACTCCAGCCAGATTCTATGATTCACACATCCCCACCTCCCCTCCTGTACATCCTCCCCACTCCCCAGCATGAGTCAAATCCTCTCTGAGCCACAAATAGCCGTCCTCCATGTGCGTCCTCGACATGGCCTCCTGCTGTGAGGAGGACAGAAACCTCTCTAGGGATCCTCTATTTCTCCTCAGGGTAGAGATCCCCCAGGGAAGCTGGCAGTGTCCCAGAGGACACACTGGGTGCAGAGGAGAGGTGAAGCAAAGACCAGAAAAGAACTCAACCCATCAGGGCAAGCTTTGTTCCCTGGCCTTGTCCCCCGCTACCTGGCCAAGTCACCTCTGCCGGAAAGTCTTCCAGGATTTCTCTCCACCCCTTCCCCCAAACCCACAGTCCTTACTCCACTTTACCAACCCTTGCCTTAGGTTGGAGCTGCAGTCCGGTCCCATCATCAAGCTTCCTGCAAAACTTAGCTTGCAGGATGGCAAAGAAGAGTCTTCTGGAAATGCTTGGGGATAGATTTCCCTGAATATCCTCCCATCACCAGACTGGTACCTGCCCTGTCCAACCCCCTCTGCAGTGGGAGAGAGGCTGGAGGGCAGGGCAGGGAAAGGGCTTCTAAATTCAGCAGGTAGCAGAGCACCAAGGAAAGGAACAGATGATTCAGAGTACCCGTTGTGTGCTGGGTGCTGTGTGTGTGAGGCCACTGAAGTCACACAGCACCCATGGCTAGGTGCTAACTGATTCAGGCCCACTTCATGGATGAAGACGGAGGCCTAGGCGGTGAAGCAATGCACTCAAGGCCACACAGCCAGTCTGTGCTCAACCAGAATTTGAACCCAGTAAAGGATGGCTCCAGAGCCCAGGTTCTGTCCCCTAGGCAATTAGGCTTCCTTAATCCCAAAGAGGACTTCAATGGCCAAGATTCAGGAAATAGGGTGCAGGTAAGGGCCACCCCTCATTTATGACCTTTTCCACCTTTGTGAAGGGATCTACTCCAAATCAGGGCCCTCACTGCCTCCCCATGCAAGCCAAAGCTGGGTGCAGTCAGAGTCCTTCCTTTTACCCCACCAGAGCTACCCTGCTGTAGGAATGTTGTCTCAGCAGTGCAGAGCCCAAGCTCCCTCAAACCCCTCCCATGACGGGGGGTGGGGTGGGGAGGGGGAGATGCCCACTTCCTCTGGGATTTGCTCCTCACTAGTTAGCTCCGGGCTTCTCAGCGCAAGCCAAGCTGCATGTAAATCAAATGTGAGTACTCAGACCACCTTGACTCTCCATGCTCTATGGTGAATCCTTTAGCAATGCAAATCCCCTCTGTGAGCTGCAATGAGGAGGGGCCTTCAGGTGCCACCCCAGCGGCCCCACCCCTTCTGAGAAGTCCCAGGTTGGTGGCCAGAACAAAAGGAGCCACTGCCTGGTGAGCCTGTGTTGTCCTGAGAGATGGCTTGACGAGTAACAGGTTGGCCAAACCCAGTAGGGCTATCACAGACAAAATACTCTGCAGATGTTGCCAGCCTTCTATAGATTCCCTACTAGCTCCCTCACTCCCCATTCATTCATTCATTCATATAGTTACTGAGGCAGGCTCCAAGCTAGGCACCGTGTCTCCAAGGGACACAGTGGTGAGCAGGGCAGATGCAAGCCTGCCCTCGGAAGCTTGGAATTCAACCAGAGCAGACAGCTGATCTGATCCAGACTCAGTAAGTGGAGGGAGGAGGAGTCCGGCGAGCCTTGCGGGGGTGGGATGCACGGCAAGGGGCCTGACCCAGCCTAGGGGTCTGGCCAGGCAAAGGTGGCACTGCAGAGCAGCAGGGCAGTTCAGACAGAGGGTACAGCACGTGCAAGGAAGGCTCAGCAGTGAGCTGTGCGCACGGTGATGCCCTATGAACACCCTCAGACTGACTATGGGCATAAGCAGGCTGCTCCCACACTGAGGCCTGCAGCGCTCCATCCTCAAGGACATGGTGAGTGCCTCCATGTGACGGATGGTGAAGGACAGTGAGCTTCTGACACTGGGGAGATGAGGAGAGCGGGTGCAGTCAGTGGCTGGTAAACTAAGGGTTCAAAGAGCAGGGCTTTCTGCTCAGTCCTCGGCACCCAGCCTGGGAAGGCACAGCTCCACCTGGCCCTCTCCAGAGGCAAACATCTAGCTCTGACAAATCTCCACTTGGATGCCCTAGTCTGCATCTCAAATTCAATGTGTCCAGTACCTGATGGTCCCCTGGACTGACTCTTCCCCAGCCTCCTCCAGCTTATCTGGTGAAAACTCTGTCCTTTCAGATGCTCAAGCCAAACCCCTGGGGTCTCCTGAGACCCCTTTCCCTTTCTCACACCCAGACCAACAGCAGGTCTCACCACCATCACGGCCATCACCCTGGTGCTCCTCTGTTCACACCTCTCCGCAGGGGCCCCCACTTCAAAGTCATGCTAATTTTTTTTTTTTTTTTTGCGGTACGCGGGCCTCTCACTGTTGTGGCCTCTCCCGTTGCAGAGCACAGACTCCGGACGTGCAGGCTTGGCGGCCACGGCTCATGCACGGGCCCAGCCGCTCCGCGGCATGTGGGATCTTCCTGGCCCAGGGCACGAACCCGCGTCCCCTGCATCGGCAGGCGGACTCTCAACCACTGCGCCACCAGGGAAGCCCCAAAGTCATGCTAATTTAATGGCCCAGGCTGTCCTGGTCCTTGCTGCCCTCTGCCCTCCTCTCCTCCCACTCTCCCCTTTTTCTCCTGCTCTAACCACTTCCTACCTCAGGGCCTTTGTGTTGGCCGTTCCTCTGCTTGGAACACTCTTCTCCCAGATACCCATGTGGCTCCCACTCTCCCCTCCTTCCAGGTTTTGCTCAAATGTTTTAGTGAGGCTCACTCTGACCTGCCTCCTCTAGTTAAACCCTCCCCCAAATTCATCCTGTCCCTTCTCCATGGCATCTGTCACCTTCCAACATAACATATCCTCTGTCTGTATCACCTCCCCAGACTGTTGTCTGCCTGTCCCGTCAGTGCCTGGCACATGGCAGATGCTCATGAGTGTGGAGAGAATCAATGAATGGCAGGTTGTGGTGAGTGCCTGTGGAGGGAACAAATGTGCCCACAGTGGGGGAGGCACTGACTGGAAGAGGATGAACTGAGTGGGAGCCTCAGGTAGGACCAAATCCATGGGCTGTCCCACAGCCATGCGTCCCCCTCGCACTGACCTGCGGGCCACCCTTGCCCTGGCATTTGATTTGTTCTACGTTCACAATCATAAAATACAGGAAATATGATCCCATTTTAGAGTCCTTTTTTTTTAAACTTTTATTTAATTTTATTTATTTATGTTTGGCTGCATTGGGTCTTTGTTGCTGTGTGCGGGGGCTACTCTTCATTGCAGTGCATGGGCTTCTCATTGCGGTGGCTTCTCTTGTTGCGGAGCAGGGGCTCTAGGAGTGCAGGCTTCAGTAGTTGTGGCACGCGGACTCAGTAGTTGTGGCTTATGGGCCCTAGAGCGCAGGCTCAGTAGTTGTGGCGCACGGGCTTAGCTGCTCCGCAGCATGTGGGATCTTCCCAGACCAGGGATCGAACCCGTGTCCCCTGCATTGGCAGGCGGATTCTTAACCACTGTGCCATCAGGGAAGCCCTATGATCCCATTGTAAAGCTTAGAAAACTGAGGGACAAAATGACTCATGGTCACATATGGGGCTCCAGCTCCTCCCCTCCTCAACCCCCGTACCCTGGACCATGCTTTCTAGCAAGCAGCAGGCGGACGGCGCAGTGAGGCCACCAAAGCCCACGGCTCTGGGTCCCTCTAGACGGCCCCGTGATGTCCCCACCCTTCTCCATTTTAGAGTCATGGCCTCCTCCATACGCCACCGGTCTGGAAACCACCTGTGAAATATATTTCCCCCAGCGCTGGCTCGGGAACCATGTAAATCACTCCGCTTAATGTCCTCTGGGATTGTTCCCCACCACCCCTCCCCAGCCACTCTGTGCCGGTGAATGTGGGGCTGCAGGGCATCAGGCAGGTGGGGCCCCAGTCATGGGCTGTGGGCAGCCCAAGGTACCCCAGGTGCTAGGAGGCACTGTGCAGGGGTGCAGCAGCCTCAGGGAGCACGTCAGCAGGAGAGGGATGGGGCCTGACTGGAGCTTCGGGAACTGGGGCTGGATCCATATAGGCAAGCCTCTCCCCCACCCCACCCCTGCCCCTTATCCTTGTCCCCCTGTCAGCGGCTTACTCTCAGAGGAAGATGGGTCCTGATGCTCTCCCCGGGCCCCCACAGCCCTGACCAGGGGAGGCCCAAGGCCTTAGGAAGAGCTGGGGACCCTGAGAGGGCCTGTCAGAATTCAGTCTGGAGTAGGGGCTGTGTCTCATCACCACTTGGATGCTGCCTAGAGCACTAGTCATGTGTGGTTATTATTTATTTGGCCTCACTTCCATTTCTTCCTTGCTGACGATCTCTCCCATGGACTGTGAGCTCCCCGAGAGCAGCCCTGGCACACAGCTAAGGTTTGGAGAGGAGACTCAGGTGGGGCAGGGGCCGTCAGGAGGCGGGTCCTGAAACATGGGAGGGCCATGGAGCAATCAGCAGTGTGGATGAGGCATAAGCAAGTGTCAACACAGAGGGGCAGTTGGGAAGGAGTAGGGCAGCCGGCTGAGGAAGCCTGGCAGTCTCCCTGGAACAGGCTGCAGACTCTGGCCACTGGCCACATGTACAGGCATCTATGAACAGCTGCCCCCCAACAGGTACAATGGCCAGAATACTCCCCAGAACCAGTACACTGGTCCCCACCCCCTTTCTCTGGAAGCCTCAGTTCTCCTTGCTGGCAGAGCAGCGCAGGGGGAGGGGTCCTATGTTCACCTTCCTATCCTCTATGGCCTTGGCTTTCCACCTTGGCTCACCTGAGTGGCTCTGGAAATATCCTGATGCCCAGGCCCTGCCCCACAAAATTAAATAACACAGCCCATGGGGCCCTGGACCCCACCTTCATCTCTCTCCCCCGAGCAGCCCTTGGAGGCAGCCTCTTGGCTGGGGCATCCCTTGTAAGAGAGCCGCAGGAAGGTGTGTGGGGTAGCCTTTGTTCTGTCGCACCAGCAAAGCCAGGGCCGTGTGGGACCCTGTCCCAGAACATGTAAAAGCTGTTCCAGCTTTCAGAGACGTAACCAGCTTGGCCTGTACACACCTGTGCTGACTCTCTGTTCAGCAAACATTTTTTTAGCACTTGGTGTGCGCTAACCTAGAGTTCAAGCCAAGGACAGGTGGTCGTGACCCCTGCCCACCCTCCAGGCACACAGTCTGGAAGGGGAGGCAGCAGGTCTATTGCAACACAAGAATAGGAGTGACTTCAGGGGGCCTAGGAAGCCCCTGTCCCACATAGGGAAGTCAGGGGAGGCTTCAGGGAACAGTGACTCCCAGTCAAGCACTAAGGGACAGGCAGAGGTCAGCCAGACCATAGGCAGGGTCCTGCTTGGGACTGGCAGGGCCCTTTGCAGCCCACCCAACCTCTCCCCTGCTTACTCAACTCTCAGTTCATAATAGGTGCTTGTTAAGCCCCCATGGACGGAGATGGCTGCTGCCCCGGTGCTGCCGGTCCTGAGGGCAGAGATCCCCTCCTGTGCCCACCACCATGCCTATCAGAAGCAGCCCCCTTGGCCATGGTCTCCATAGCACCAGCTTACAGGGCAGGACAGAGATGGCAGCTATGCAGATGGGGTGGCAGGGGAGCATCGTCATCAGCTGCAGAAGAATCCATCACTCTAGAGGGTCCTGGGTATGATGAAGACACTGAGGCTGGAGGAGGAGAGCAGGTGGCTTGCCCAGACTCCCACAGTAAGCTGGAGACGGGCCAGGGCTAGAGTGGAGTAGTAAGAAATTGAGACAAGAAGGGTAGAGGGACAGATGTGATGGAAGAATATAGGAGGGTTGGGTACCCTGAGGGTCCTGCGGTCAGGAGCCTCTCTGGAGGAGGTGAGCTGCAGAAGGGCTATGTACAGCAGTGGCTGAATGCTCAAACCCAAGCACTGGGGTGTGAATCCTGCCTTCACCACTCACCATCTGTGTGATTTCAGCATCACTTAGCCCTGCTGAACCTCAATTTTTCTTATCTGTGAAATGGGAATAAAAATGGACTGATCTCATTGGACAGCATATGTGAAATATAGCACCCGAGGCTCAGATCACAGTGATTGATGATGTAGTTAAAATTACTTCCTTTACAAATGTTTCCTTGAACATGGACACTCTCCCTTTCCTTTCCCTCCCACCTTCTTCCTCTTGTCAGGCCTCTTGTCTGACCCTGAAGCACATCCTGCCTCCTCATTCTCCATCACTCCCCCTCTTCTCGCTAACAAAACCCAAGTCTGCAAGAATCTCTCCCACCTCCAGTCCCAAGGTGACCCCATCCTTAGCTCAAGGGTAAATCCTCATTAGCCTGAGCCAATCACAATGCACCTTCCTGATTGCCAGTGATTGGTTTAGAGTAGACATGTGACCCAGTGCTAGCCAATGAGGTGTGAGGGGAAATTGGCTAGGGGCTTCTGGGTGAGGTTTCCTAGCCTCCTTTTAAGAGGAACCCAGAGGAAACATCTCCTCTTTTACTCCTAATGTCTGGTACATATGATGCCTGGAGCTGTGGCAGCCATCTTGTTGCCATGAAGGACGTCAGACAAGGACAGACAGCCACACCAAAAGTAAGGCCAGCCAGGCAGAGTGCAGGTGAAGGCTTGGTCCTCAATGACAGCCTATACGTACCCACCTCTGAGCTCCCTGCCAGAGGGCCTAACCATGATGAAAAAAATTAATGTGCTGGGATTTCCAAGGGGTGCACAGAAGCAGCCTCTTTTCCTTGCAGCCATTCCTTGGACTCAGTTTTTGAAGGATCAGTAGTCAGCTCAATGCCTACTCCTGGAAAGGCCTCTACGAACTGGGCACAGAGCTGGGGGAGAGGCACAGGGTGATAGGAGAGGCCCACAAGGGGTAGGGAGCCAGAGGAGGGCAATGATCTAGAGGGCTTCTTGGCCCAGTACTCAGGCTGAGCAGGCCAGCCTGGTATAGGGAAACAGCCAGAAGGTGGAGAGGTCAGAGCTCCTACCAGGACTTGCAAGTGGCTTGGCCTGGCTGGAGTCTAGTCACAGAGCTAGTGGCCAGAGACCAGAGCCAGCCCAGGAGGGCCCTCAAATGCCAGGTGAGAAGTGGGGCTCTGCCCATGGCAGGCTTCTGGGGTGCAAGGTCATAGCTTGCCCTCAATGAGAGATACTGCAGCATGCCTGGCAGGTCTGGGAAAGGAAGGGAAGACGCCTAGGTTCTCACCATGCCCACCTTAGCCTCAGCTCACAGGGAGAAAGGAGAAACGTCCGTCTGTGAGAGCCCTCAGTGCAGAGGCCTGTTCTGCCAGCTCATTTCTCTTTTCTAATAAGTGAAGTTGTGGGGGCAGGGCTGAGGTGGGTTGTTTTGTTGTTTGTTTGTTGGAACCGGCAGCAGCACCAGGCCTGACCTTTAAGGCTTCAAATGTAGCATTTCAGGCAGCGCCAGAGGGAGGAGAACATAGGCTGAGCAGAGAAGTTATCAAGGCTAAAATGCCACGTCAGCCATGTCAGGCTGGAAACTCGCAGCAGAGCAGGGGCCTCTACCCATCTGAGGAACATTCCAACCCATTCGTGTCCACCCGGCGACAAAGCTGTCCTTTCCATGGGTACCCTGAAAGCCTCACTGACTCTAAAACGGCAAAGGGCACCAAGGTCTGCCCCAAAGAAACACCAGAAGCTGGGGGCCCACACCACAGGCACCTTGCTCTGCAGGGTTTGCCAAAGGAGGCCTCAAATCACTCCCGCATCTCATGGCAAAAATGTTTTTATTTAAGATAATCAGTTGTACATCATAGTGCAAAGACGGCTGAACGGGGAGCATCCTTTGAGCAGCCTGTACTGAGCCCTGGGTGGGGGACTGGGCCCTGCCCGCAGAATGTATGTAGCCAGCAGAAATGTGGGGCCTGAAGGCTCCTTCCCGCCACTCAGACATCAATTTCCCTGTCTGTACAACGGCGGTATCTAGGTCCCCAGGGGCTTCTGTGGCTGGGATATTCCTTCCCAAATCAGGGACCCAGGCAAGGCCCATTATTGCCCAAGGAGATGGTCGCACTCGGGCTCCCTGCCCCCATAGGGACTCTCACAAGCCCTGTAGGTGCCCAAGCCCTTTGCAGAAGTCCCCTCCCGAGACACCTAGGATGCTGGGCCATCCTAACACTGACAACACACAGGCCCTGAGAATGCCAGGAAAGCTCTCAGACATCAGAACCCATCAGCTCAGGGCCCACAGAGCCAAGGGCCAGCACCCAGCACAGGGCACTCAGACAGCCTTGTTTATGAAGACCCAGTAGGCAAAAATTCATCCTTGAAAGGAAGAGCTTTGCTGGAGGCATCCCAAATAGAGGAACATGAGGGCATCATCAAGCTGAAGCTTTTATACCCAAATTATGCCTGCAGCTGACTGTACAAATGTCTTGCTAGGAGCAAGAACCCCAAACCTACAGCAGATGCTTCAAGGGATGCCAGTCTCCCACCCTTGAGTGTGCAAGTGAGAAGCACACACTCCAAGAGAGAAAAACTGCCAGGCCAAGGTCACACAGCAAGGGTTTCCAGATTCCACATCGGAAGGGCTGTTAGCAAAGATGCTTTGTTTCACAAAGGACTCACCAAGCTTCGCAGAGTCCCAAGTCCTCTGGCATATCTAAATACCATTCTATTTGCAAAAATTTGAATTACAAGGATGCAGCCTCTGTGTGTTTCCCTTGCAGACAGTCATCGAGCCAGTTGGTAGATGATCAAACTTCCCAGCTCAGCCTTAACTCAGACTGTTCTTGACATAAAAGTTTGTGAAACACTGGTCCTAACAAACAGGTGGCTTTATTTCCCACTGCCAACATTTGCCCAGCTGAGCCCTGGCATTAACTTCAAAGGGGGGCTCAGAAGGTGAGCACTGGGAGCGCATTCTGGGTGCAGAGATAAACCGTACATATGCCCACACATACATATGCACACCCACGCACAAGCACACACCCACATTCGCATTCATAGGCACACACACATGCACATACCAACACCTGTGTATACACATGCGCAGGCATGTACACACAACCTGCACATATACATGAAGCACACACACACACAGGCACACACATTTACATGCACTCACATAAGCACATCTTCATATACAAATGGACACTCACAAGTGTGCACACAACGTGAACATATCCAACACATGTGCACAAACACATATAAGAGCACAGACATATAGACACTTCCACACACAAGCTTACATGTGCACACAGGCCAAGGCAAGGACCAAGCACAGGAGGAAGGACCCAGAAACCACAATGGAGTCTCAGGATCCTGTAGGGCCTGGCTGGGTGGCAGGCGCTATGGGCAATGGGACAGGTGCCTGGCACTCAGAGTACGGGCCCAGCTGGACTGAGAACCCTCATAGATCCAGTCAGAATCCACACGCCCTTGTCATTCATCCCTCATGACCTTTCACACCCCAACCCAGCGAGGCAGTGTGATCAAGGGAACCCTGTTTTACAGATGAGGCCCCAAGACCCAGAGAGGCTGAGGAAGTTCCCAAGGTCACACAGCTGGTGAGAGGTGTGGCAGAGTCTCAGTGTGTGTCAACAGGGGACTCATTCAGAAAGGTTTGTCCAGCAGGGAAGGAAGGCACCAAGGCGGGAACAAGGGGCCCAGGGTCTAAGGGAAGCGGGAAAGAGGGGCAGAGGGGGTGACTTCTCCCCCTTTTTACCCACTCCTTTCCCCTTTGTTTAATGAGTCACTTCCAAGGTAGGGAGAGATGCTTAATAATCAGCAGGAAAGACTTCCCGTGCCCCTCCCTCTCTGCTAAACAATTAGGCTGATCAGAGCTCAAAGTGGGTCACTCTGAGAAGCAGCTTTGAGACACCCAAGGTGTGTCCAGAGGCCAGTATGGGAGGTGCAGGCTCCTCACACTGGGGGAGATGGGGCTCAGCTGGGCTAGGGTCAGGTCTCACCTCACAGCTAGAGCAAAGTGTGGAGAGGAGCAGGAAGACCTTGGACCTGTCTTCTTAGGCGACTGCAATGTCAGAGTCACAAGGTAATGGAAGAGAGGAAACTGAGGCCCAGAGAGTAGAGGAGACTGTCCAAGGTCACCACCATGCAAGCTATCAGCTGAAAGGACTGGGTTGGGACTGCCTTTGACAGAGGCCCTCCAGAGCCAGGCCAACCCAAGGTGGGGACGCTCAGGTCTCCCATGTGAAGATTTCCCACCATGTAATCCCAGCTAGACAGGGTTTTCTGCTCTGTAAGGCCAGATCCCTCACAGGCTCAGTCATCAGAACCAGCAGTGGCCAGGGGTCCAGCAGGCTGGACTAGCCCCAGAAGGAGGGGGCCCAGGTGAGGTGGGAGGGGAACTAGGTGGTCCATGAGCAGGACCAGGGCCAGGGACACCAAACCAACGGCCTGAGTCCCACAGTGGCAGGGCAGGGCTTGGCTGAGTGCTGCCCCAGCTCCTGCCTATGTGGACCTAAGTGACAGCATCCCTGAGTCCCTTGCAAGCCCCACATGGGCATATCAATCCGCATGGTCACTTGCACCGCCAACTCCCCCGCAACTCTTAGCCACAGGCAGCTCAGAAGGCTCTTCAGGTTATACAGGACAAGAGAGGAAGTGAAAGGAAAAAAAGCAAAAACCACACATACACCTCTCTCTGGGAATACGAATATTGATTCTGTAGCTCCTTGTTTAGACAGTAGGCACCAGGAAAAAAACAACAACCTGACACTAAGAGAAGCTCCCCAGTTGGCTGAAGGGATGCAGCCAGGGGTGGGAAAGCCCCCCACACTTGCCTTTAGAGCACCCTAGGCCTTGGTCTCCCTCCCCAGGCCTGAGGCCCTGAGCCCTCACGTAAGGACAGAGGTCACCTGTTCCCGAGGCAGATATTGAATCTGGAAGCCAGCGAGGTTGGAACTGGGTGGGGGGAGGAAAAAGAGACCACCCCCCACCCAGAGACAGCACCACCCTCCAAGGCAGGGCACACGCCACATGCCGGCCTGGTTTGACTCGCAAACCCCCAGCTGCCCCTGAATAGTTTCCTAGCAAATAGAACCCTGGTTCCCCAGCCCCCCAGACCCCTCTTGTCCACACAACATGAAAACCCCAGCACCTATAAGGTCCAAGCCCTCCGAAATCCCCTCGGGCTTGAAAAACCTGCCACGGGACTAGAGCACCCGGCCTCAGGTTTCCATGAACAGCCTCCACCCCCAGGCCCCTGGCCTCTCTCTCTGGAATCCTACTGGAATCTGGAGGGGGAGATGGCATCTCAGAGTCTCAAGATGAAGTCCCTCTTGCCCACCCCTGCACGGCAGGCATGCCCGGCACATGACTCAAAGCCTCTGAAAGGGGGAAAACCTGGACTGAGGGGCTCCATGATCGCCTATGTACACGTGGGAGGGGGTGGAGGTAGGCACAGGGCCTATGAGCACCGGGCTGGCAGGGTGGCCATAGGCCAAGAAAGGCCTCCTCAGGGTTGCCTGAGACCCAGAAGAAGACAAAGGGACAGAGCAGGAAAGGTTACAGTTGGGAGCCTAGGCGTCCCTCACATGTCTTAAGCCTCTTCATTTTCTTCCAAACACCCAGGCTTTGAGTTCCTACCCCAACTTCTTGGTCCCCTGCCCAGATGTGCCCAGCCCCCTGGCAGGACAGCTAAGTGTCTGACAGATTAGTCCTCTCCCTGCCCTGCCCCTGGTAGCTGTGGGGCTTTGGGCAGGTCCCTTCATCTTTCTGAGTCTCAGTCTCCCCATCTGTGGGATGGGCATGACCATGGGGTCTGAGGGCGTAATGTGGACAAGGGGCCTGGCCTGAGCTCAGTGAGGGGAGGTCACCATTAGCCTGGTGACATCCCCCACCATAGTCAAGCTGGGCTTCAGGGAATTGGGGAGGGAGGTGGCCCAGTGCTCGTCCTCACGGAGCCGATATCCCTGCGGGTGGGTACAGCCTGAGCTAGTGGCACAACCCAGAGGCCTCTGGAAGGTGTGGGTATGAGACCCTGAAGGAAGGATCTAAACCCCTGAGAAAAGCACGCAGTGATGAGGGGACAGCGTAAGCAAAGCAGAGGGATAGGAAGGCGCTCAGTCCATGGGAGGAATGTGAAGAGATTGGTGGATGGGGGCCCTCAGGCTGTAGCCTCAGGGGTTGTTAATGTTATCGATAGCTGCCATGACTCCCACCCATGGAACCCTCCCTGCTCACCTGAGGTGACACCCTCTCCCACTAATTCTCACCACCAGCCTCTTAAGCAGATTCTATTATCTTATTTGGGGAAACAGAGGCAAGGTCATCCCAATGGGGAGGGTCAGCTCTGGAGACCAAAGCTTGAGCCTGCAGGGCCCACACCTGACACCCACCATGTCCCCAAACTGCCTCCTCCCAGGAGCTGGCAGGGACAACCTGCACACAGGCATAGGGGAGAAGGAGGCACCGCGGGCAGAAGTGCTCACTCCACTTGTGAGTCAGTCTCTCCTCGGAGACACCAGTGTGACAAAGAATCTGGAGGGAGACTCACCCGCACACTATGAGGGGGCTCGTCTTAAAACAGGCTACTCCCTTCTCAGGGGCTAGCTTGACATAGTTGGCCCAGTAAAGGTGGGTCCTGCAGGGGGAAAGCAGACAAGGGTCCCCCAGCCCCCATCCTCAACGCTAGGAGAGATGTGAGCCAGTTGTAGCAGCAGCCGGCCGTAAAGCCTCAGCCTCCTCCTCCTTCCTGCAAAAGCTGTTGGCAGGTTGTTGGGGAAATGGGGGACCCAGATGCGTGATGTTGCCTCCCTCTAACACGGAGAGCTACAGGGAGGTGAAGACGTGGGCTTGGAGGCCCAGACAGACACACGTCACCCACCATTAACCATAGCTATAGTGACGCATGCCCTGTCGTGGACACTCAGGAAAAGGCGCACGTACTCTGGCTGTCATTAATCTGCTGGGGGCCCAGACCCCTCGGGCTCCTTTCTGCTCCCCACCCACCCACCTACCCACTCCCAGAGGAAGGGAGGTACTGGCCAGCACCATCACTGGGGAAGAGTGGGGCTAAGAGGGTGCAGCCACCCAGGCACCTCAGCAGGACCCCACAGAGGGGACAGAGAAACCCAGGAATGCTGGAGAACAGGGGACAGAGGTGCAATAGAGATGACAGAAGAGGTGGGCAGGGCAGAGTGGACACAGAGAGATGAGATGAGACGGATGGGCAAGGAAGTGGGGGGAGGGGGATGGGAGAAGAGATGAGAGACCAAAGAAGGGGGCAGGGAGGGGGAAGGCGACTGACAGAATTGGAAAAGGCGACTGACAGAAAAGGAAAAGGCACAAGGAGAGGCAAAGCAGTGAGGGCTGCCCCTCAGCCAGCAGCAAACAGGAAACAGGAGGAAGCAGGTAAAACGGAGAGTGTGTGCTCTGACTCCGTCTCCCCCACCTCACCCCAGACACATGAGTGCACATATGCACACACATGCGCCTGTGCACACGTGGCCTTCCCTTGTTTGAAAACCTGATCCAGGTCCAGGTGGGGTGAGAGGGCACCCCCCCCAAACCAAAGGTCTGTCCTCCCTCCAGCAGTAACTCCTCTGCCCTCCTCCATCCGCCTGGAGGAGGTGGCAAAGGGTCTGCTTTGCCTGGTGGGCAGACAGCCATGTTGCCAAAGCGATTACAGAAATAACGGCCACCGGACCCTAAACCCACACTTGCTTAAAACCCAGCAGCTTGCAAAGCTGGGCCCTGTCGCACTGCCAGACACTAAGGAGGAAATGACTTTCCCATCAAGGGCCCTCTCCACTAAGGGGTCGTCACCCTAGTGCCGTGAAGCTGAGGGTCCCACTGCCCACCTCAGAAAGCCACCTGTACCTGTATCAAACTCCCTTCCTAGCCTGGCCATGCTAACCCAGGAGAGTTCAGGGAGGCCACTGGCCCCGAACAGCCCCAGGCAGCAGCCTCAGCCTTTCATGTCAGCTCAACAAAAGTCCCAACTCCAACTAAGCATGGTCATGCAGGGGAACGTGGGGGAGGGACCCCCACTCAATTCCTCCCCCTTCCTGCCTCTAAGGATCAATGGGCGTTTGCATCTGCGGGACCAGGGCAGCTGAAGGGCGCTGGCTGTCACCGCCAGCCCTGCGTGTTGTCGCACCGTTAGTCACCTCCCCCTGGACCCTCGGAGCTGTACAGCCCCCACTCCACCCCCACTCTCATTCTCTAATTATGGTTTTCAAGATGTGTCCCAAACCCTGATATTAGTTCCAACTATACCGACAAGAGAAGAGCGTCCAGCTGAAAATGTGCCACTGCCATCACACCCGCCTCCCCATCTTCTGGCTGGGGACAGAGGGACAGGTGTCCTCTCTGGTCAGGGTATCACAAATGTAACATGCAGGCTCGGCAGCCATCTGACCCACCGCAGGTTACAAGGAGAGGGAGCAAGGTGGGAAGAGGTGAAAAGAGACGTCTACTTAAACCTTCACTCAAGGAGCTACGAAACGGCAAGGGGAAAAAATAACTGTCTTGACTTTGAGGAAAAAAGAACAACAAAAAAATAATGCTTTTGCTCTTTTTAAACACTGTGGCTTAAGTCCATTTTCATCACAGCAAATGAAAGACAATAATGCACCCACAAGCCTTGAACTTCCATAGGATTCTCTTCCCCCTGGGCACACCCCACATACACACACGAAAAATCCAGACAGCTGACAGAGGACACGTCCGTGTAGCACCTGTAATTTGCCTACTGATCACCCGCCTGAGCACAGCCAGGCTGTTTGAGGAGAGAGATGACAAGACGGAGAGAGACTCAGGCAGTGCCTTTCCTGAGTTTGATTTTTCCTCATCTGGGAGAACCTACAAGCTGGAGTAGGCAGAACCAGGGACCCCTACCCTTGGGCAGAACTGGTCTAATGACGCAGAGCCAGCTTTTCCCTTTCCATGAGGACAGACCCTTCCTCTTGGCCACTAGCAGCCCAGCTACTCATTTCCCAAAACCCCTGTGTGGTCACTGGTGCAGGAGTCCAGGGACAGGTGGCTCCTCAGAGCAAGAGACAAATAACAGACAGCAAGGTGGTCACCGTGCCCCAAAGCCACAGGGGTGTATGGGCACTGACATAAGGCTGGGTCATGGTGCCCATAGAAACAGCTGCTGTCCTAAAGGCCACATGCACTGAATACCCATTTGCAGCCCCAGATGCATCTGGCCAAGCTCACCCAGAGGAGGAAGCCCGAGTTTCCAGGCTCCTGGGGAGGGAGAGAAGGCTCAGAAGGACCACGGAGAACCAGCAGAAGCTGGCAGGGCCAAGAGATGCTATTACCCTGTTGGCAGGGGCAGGCGGGGGTCCTCCCTGCCATTCACCTTCTGCCTCCACCCCGGCACCTTCACCTCCCAATTGGGCTCTCCAGGGGACCCTTCCCCCAGGTTTAGTGGCGGGGGCAAGAACAGGGGACACTGACCTCTTCTGTGGCACTGGCCAAACAGTAAGGTGCTCGCATCCTCTGCTTCCAGCCCTCCCCCTCGAAGGAAAAGGCCAATGAAAACAAGTGTGGAGGTGCCCCCC
Organism: Pseudorca crassidens; assembly: GCF_039906515.1. NCBI lineage: Eukaryota > Metazoa > Chordata > Mammalia > Artiodactyla > Delphinidae > Pseudorca > Pseudorca crassidens. Next base: position 69,785,138 of record NC_090305.1, read on the forward strand.
ACCTCTGGATCTAAAGCGCCAGGTTCCTACCCGGGAGGAGACATGAGGCAGACGCTGGGCTCTGACTCCGCCGGGCAGAGGTCGTTGGCCGCCCCCTCACCCAACCCCAGTTTTCCCTCTCAACCCGACAGCGGCAAGGAAATCAGCTGGAAAGCTCGGACCCCCCAGAGATCTCGCTCTGTGCGGTTTGGGGGATGGGAAGGAGAAGGGGCACCGCGGGGAAGTTTCGCGACGCAGCCAGAAGCGCCGGGACCCCGGCTGCCCGCCCTCTGGGCTTGGGGCCGCCGCCCCCGGTCGCGGCGGGCGGCGGGACCCAGCGCCCCGGCCCGGGCGCGGGCTGGGGGACGGAGGGGGGCTCTGGGCTCGGCCGGGGTCCCGCGGCCGGCCGAGGCCACTTACGTGTGCTGCTGAGGAAAGCTGTAGGCAGAGGCGCCGGGGGCGGCGAGCAGCGGGAGCAGCAGCAGCGGCGGCAGTAGCAGCGACAGCGGGCGCGGGGGCCGAGCCGCCGGCCGCCGGGCGCTGAGGCCGGGCCGCGAGCCGCGGCCGGGCCAGCTGAGCGCGGTCCGCGCCGGGCCGGGCAGAGAGGCGCCGCAGGTCCGAGCCGGCACCGCCATGTTTCCATTCAAGATGCGGCGCCGCGGGGAGGGGTGGGGGCGGCGGCGGCGGGTTGGGGGGGCGCGGGCGGCAGGCGGCAATCGCCTCTCCTCCTCCGCCGCCTTCTTCGCGCGGGGCCTCCGGGGCTGCCCGAGCCGCAGCACCTCTGCGGGCTTCGTGCTCGATCTCTCCGCCGCGCTAGCTCGAAGCGCTCTGAGCGCCGGGTCCCGGACTAGCGCTCAAATAGCGGCCGCCGCCAACCTGCCGGCGCCGCCCTCCCCGCTCCCTCCCTCCCCAATTCCCCGGCCGGTCCGCCCCCGCGCGCCCCCGCCGCGGCCACGCGCCCGCCGCGGCCTGCGCGCCCCTCGCGCCTCCCTGAGCCGGCCCTGCTGGCCCGCGTGGCCGAACCGAGCCGGGGCACGCGCGTCTTGAGCCCCAGCCAAGTCCGAATTTCCAATGTGCGCCCTGCCCCACGCCTCAGACTGCGAAGAGTCCCCGGCAGGCGCATAATGACCCTGCTGGGGGCTCGACCTTCAACAGGCTTAAGGCCTGGAGTCACAGGTTCAATGGTAGAATGGCAGGCTTCAGCAGAGACCACTGTAGAGGGCAACGGAGCTGAACTCATACCACCAGGGGCTCCAGCTACCTTCAAGAGCCCTCTCTGGGGGAACTTGGGTCCCAAGGCTCTGACAGAAAGAAAAAGCCTGGGTGGGAACAGGTCCAGTTGCACAGTTGTGAGGGGCTGGGAATGGATGCAGCGCTCCGCAACCACTCATTTCACTTCCCTGGGCTAAGCGGGCACTGTGTGCAGACCAGCCCCAGCCCCCGAGGCTTGCACAGCCTCTATTTAAACTCCTCCAGTGCCAGTAAGCTCACCCCTGCACAATCCAATCCCTTGTGTCCTGGAGGCTCCTGGCTCTCCCTTGCTGCCGGGAGAAGGCTGGGCTGGTGTCAGTTCTGACTCTGCGGCTTGTGGGCCTCTCAGAGTCTCAGTCTCCTCCCTTGTGAATGCTTGTGTGGGTGCCCACCCCCATTTCCAGGATAAAGTGAGAATGGAAGTGAGTTGCTTGGTAAATTGAAACACTCATGGTTGGGGGAGAGTATCCCTGAGATTCCGCTGAAGTTGCCCTGGGGCCCTGCTCTGCGCCTGGCACAGATAAGATGGGAGAATGCTTCCTACCAGCCTGGAACAGAGCAAGACCCTCTAAGCAGTAACTGCCCACAGATTCGGTGCCTAATATGAGTGAGGGCCAGTAACCACCTGAGCAAGAGCTCCCCACATTATGATATCTGGGTGAGTCTCCCATCACCTACTTACAAGTCAGCCTAAAGAGGATTTGCAGTGGAGGGGGAAGAGTGGTAACCCCTGGACTGAGGAGGGCAGAGCTACCCCTCTCACCCAGACAGCGGCAAGGGAATAGGGCTCAGGACAACCTTTACTTGCTCCTTATTCCTGCCTGGGCTGTCCTACCCCTGCCTACCCTCACGAGGCAGGGAGACAGCTTTGGAGTATCCTCCTTCTCTGACCTGAGTGAGTCTTCAGAGGCCAGACTGAGGCTTGCCATAGGTCCCAAACATATTGTTAAATGAAGGCAGTGCCCTGGGCCCCAAACCCCTGATAGGCCTTGGGGGCTGGTGAACAGGAGGGGCATAGTGGACTCTGCAAGGCCAAGCCAGGCCAGTTCTGTGGAGGACAAGGCAGATGCCTGATTGTGCAGATGTCCCCACCCCCACTTCTGGGCAGGGCAGTCCTTCCACCTGGACAGAATGATGGGGGCAGGGTGCATCACAGAAGAGTCAACAAGCTTGAGCTAACCTAACCAGCCCCCTCCTAGCCCCTCCTACTGACAGTTGTCTCTAGCACCTCTATCTCCCCCATGCCTAGGGAAGGGCTGGCCCATGGTATCCTCACCCATCTGTTTGCTGGATAAATGCCTGTGCTTATGGCCCCAGGGAACCAGCACAAAGGGCATCACCCCTCCTGGGTGCCCTCTGGGGTTAGGTGGGCACCTTCTCAAGGCCAGCTCTGCAGGGGCTGAGTGAGAAATGTCAGGGGCAGCCTCCCTGCCCTTTGACACCAGGATGGCAGCACTATCCCCAAAGAGTGCCCAGGTCATCAGGTACCTGTACCCAGGCTGGGTGCAGCAAGTGGGCATTGGTAGTTGGGCATCTCAGTTCCAGCCTCCACAGATGTGCAGCTAATTGAGGCTGCTGGTGCCGAGGGAAAGGCGGGAGATTTTGGTTGACAGGCCGTTAAAGGAAGACAAATAAGGAGGGGAGGTAATTAAGAGTAAACAGGTAGTAAGAGTCTACACACTCCAACTTCAGAGGCTCACAACATCCTCGGTCTCCTGGCTCCTGGCTCCAGCCACAGGTTAAAATCATGGGAAGAAAAATCAAGACTTCCTAGCGAATAGGGGGACTTCCTGGGCAGGAATATTGACAGGTTTGGCAGCTACCCATCTGGCCAGATGTGCCTGTGCTAGAAGATGTAAGGCAGCAGGGGCAAGTAAAGGTGCAGCCAGCAGAGAGAGGCAGGGCGCCTGGCAGGTGCCAGTTCTGCATGTGGGCTGAGGGGAAGTCAGCTAAGCAAGCCAGAAGAGACCGAGAGGTCTTTATGGAAAACCTACTATGTGCCAAGCAAGTCCCGAGGGACGAGGAAGCCTATCAGGAATGTCCAGGACACCTGGGGCAGCAAGATCCCCACTTCAACCTGCCCACCTTCAGCCTCCCTGCCATCACCCTTTTGCTGCTCTATAAGCCAGTGGGTTGGAGAGCTCCTGGCTTTCTTAAAGTTTTACCCCCGCAGTTCCTTCTGCCTGGAACACACTCTCTCATCTCTACCACTTGAACCCAGAATGTTTATGAACCCATAAATACCACTTATGCCAGGAAGCCTTCCTGGACCTCCCCTCAACTAGATAGGCTTCCCCACTCCAGTCCCTACTCTCCTGCCCCCTCCCCCCTGCCACACACACATGCAGCAGCCTCTGCCTTGGGTTCAGAAAAACACCTGCACCCAAGCTGGGACCCCAAGTCTCCCTTGTCCCTGTCACCACCTCAGGGCCCCACACAGAGCCTGGCCATTGGGAGGGCACAGGAAGTGTTGACATAAGGACTTTTGAGTGGCATCTCCAGGAGCCTGGGGCTATGCCCAGGAAGAGTAGTCTGGCCTGGGCATAAGGAGTGATAGCTTTGGCCTCAGATATCACAGGTTATATCAGCAAATCACTTTGCCTCTCTGAGCCTTTGTTTCTTCGTCCATATAATGGGAGATACGGTACCTGCAGGGATGGTCTGAAGACCCAAAGCATGTAACACGCTAAGGGCAGGACTTGGTACTCTGCAAGGCCTTAATGAAGGGAGACCACAGAGAGACTCAGGCATCCCCGGGAAGGGGTTATGGTGAGCAAAGAGACTCAGGCTCCAGACTGAGGTCGAGACTCTGTCCCCTGTGCCCCCTCCCAGGCACCGGGGCCCTCAGAGTCCTCAGAACTCCCCTTGGGAGGACTCTGACCTGAACATCTTCCCCAGGGGAGTGAGAGGCCCCTCAGTGCCACCCCTGTGTTCTATACACAGTGATGTGTATGGCACAGAGACCCAGATGCTTGGTTTGTCCCCTCCCCTGAGGCCTTCATTCCACTGTGGCAAGAGAAAACGAGGACAAATAAAAAGGAGAAATTCTCCCCTCAGAAGAGAATTAGGTGTCTGAATGGCTTCCAAATAAATAAAAGTCTCCTCAGAGCCCCTGGCCAGCACTGACAGCAGCTCTAACTCTCCACAAGACGTGTTTTTCTGCCTCCAGGTGGAAGTGAAGAGTGTCAGCGGTGGGCGAAGTCAGGGTCTGAGGAGGCGGCCTTCCATCACCTCCTAACACCCCATCAACACCTCAGCGGAATGGCCACGGCAAATTGCCTCCTCTGATGGCCGCCCCTCCAGGCCCTCAGAGAGCAGAGAGAAACAGGTGCTGGCCTCCCCCACCAAGGCCGGGAAAGAGCTTCCCGGTCAGCTCCTGTCCCTGCGCATTGCTGGGATCCAGTTGTCAATTCTGTGAACCACCCCTCCCTAACTTGCTCATTTTGCAAATGAGGAAACAGAGACAGAGGGCTCTGGCAACGGTGAATGAAACCAGCAAGCCAGGGATGTGTCCCTGAATGAGTTAGCTCTGCTCGATGTGAGGGCAGAGCGAGAAATGTTTCCTGAGAGGGGCCTCTCTGAGCGCAGGTCCACACCTCATGCTATCCGCCTTCCCCTCTGCACCTGAAAAGGCAGGAGAGATCAAGGCTAGACCCCAGGAAGTACCTCCTCGAGCAATGGGCTAGGGAAACACCCTGAGGAAAGTCTTCAAATCTTCTGCTTTTCTGCTAAAAGCATCTCTTGGCTTTGGCCCACTAAGCTTTTAGAGGATTAGCCTCTGCTAGGTGGTTGAGGGGAGGACAGGACCTGGCTCCACCATTACTTAATTTAACTGATGGCTGCTGCTCCTGTGAGGGGCAGTTAGCACTTCATTTGTCGAGCCTGGAAGACGGATGAGGCTAGGTGTTCTTCAATTACTGAAAGAAGTTGACGCTGTGGGAAGTGGCAGCAGGGCCACTAGGAGCAGTGCGTGGTGAGAGGCTAGGTGGCCCAGAGGCTGCCCTGCCCCCTTTCATGAGGCCCCTGCCTTCTTGGGGTGATGCCAGCACTCAGGACCCTCCCCCTGAGTTCCTTAGACACCAGACAGGGAGGAGAAGGGAGGCTTTCTGCCAAAAGCCAGTCCAGCCTTTCCCATTAGCGCTGGATATGGGTCTTTCTGCTCCCTGAATCAGGGTGCCACTGCAGCCCTTGCTGTTCTCCCTGGGTCAGGGCCTTTGAGATCTCATCTCCAGGGCCTGAGGTGAGGTGAGGCAGGGAGCAGGGAGGAAGGAGGCATGGACTCCTCCCCTACTGGTTGGAGTGGCCTGGAGTTGGAAATCCTGAAGGACCCCCTCTTGGCCTGGAAATGTTGTCCCTGAAGCCAGGCCATTAGCCTCAAATACAATCCAAGTGCACTTACGATTCAGCAACTACCCAGGCCCTGGGAGGAGAAGGGTATTTTCCAACCCAGTCCCCCATGAAATCTTCCTTGGCACTGACCCAAGGGGGAATGTGTGAGCCACTAGGATCTGCTGAGGAAGGTCATGCTGGATTGGAGGCTACTTTTCTGCCTAGGGGTATGGGGGAGGCTGGGGACACTCAAGAGAGATGGGCCTAGACTAGGCAGGCAGCCGGGCTGGGAGCTCCAGCTCCTGAGGCCACATGAAGGGGCAAAGCAGACAGGGCTGGGTGGAAACACACTCCTTCCTCTCCTCTGCCAGCATGAGGTAGTACCAGGTTAGGCAAATGAAGGGAGCATCTGGTCTTGATAGAAGGCACAACCTGTGAGGTATGGCAGGAAACAGGGGCAGGGATGGAAGTTAGGGGGACCAGCAGAGCAGAGGCTGTCCTGGGACCATTGTACCCCAGGTGGGCTAGCTAAGGGAGAGACATCACTGCCCAGAAGGTGTGGGGTGGGGAAAGGGAGGTTGTTTAGGGCACAAGTGCTGCAGGTGACCATGGCTTGCGAGGATTCTGGATCCCTCCCCAACTGGTCTAGGCAGTTGGGAAACAACCTGGATGTTCTGGAGACAACCAGGCCCCAGAATCTCTTTCAAAGGACAGCGGGAACTCTGTGGACCCCCTCACTCTACTCTATAAATTGACAAATTGAGCCTCAGGGATGCTCTGGGCCGGGCCTAGTGAACAGTGGCACCTCTGAGACCAGAACCCAGACCCCTTGGGTCCTTGCTTAGGGCCGTTCATGGCACTCTCTTATGGTCAGAGCTGGCCCATATCCCCATCTTGGGTGTCGGTTTTCTACTTGCTGATTAAGGGCCAGTACTGTGGCCAGCAGAGCAAGGCAGGTACCAGGACAGATACAGAGAGCAGAGAGCCCCTCAGTGGCCTAGAAAAAGACCCTGGAGGTCTGGGAATTCCCAAGGCAGAGCCAAGCCCTCTTCCTGCAGAGTAAAGCTATCAGAGAGCTTCGCTGGGCTCCAGGCAGGCAGAAGGGGGTGCTTGGGAAGCTGCACCCAGGTAGGCCACTGAGAGTCTGGCGGAGGATGGAGAGGCTTCTGTCTGCTTATGTTCCCACCAGCTGGACGGCCTCTCCCCCTCACCTACCGCCACGGCCTCCCTGATCCCAGTCTGGCGGCTCCAGAGCACCATCTTGCTGAGGTCTTAATTTCTAAATGAGCGAGGAGGAGCTTTGGAGAGGCAGAGGCGGATGGAGAGACTCGCTGAGAGAGACAGAGAGAGACCTCGGGGAGGATCAGGATGTGGACTCAGCATTTTGCCACAAGCCACTTAGGTCTTGCCTTCGAATCCAAGCCAGCTGCCGTGGGGTGGCTGGGAGCAGGCCATGGACAGGAAACACTGGTGATGAGTCAGGCGTGGGGCAGGGCTGGGGGATGGTACTTAAACCCGGGGGGCAGTAGGTATGCCAGGCATACTCAGGCCCCTCGGAAGATAGGGCATTATCAAGTGTTGATGAATGACTAAATGACTATGTAATAATATATCATCTCTATCATGCTAGGGTCTGGGATGGGAGCCATAGAACCCCTGCAAATCCTGCAGATCAGATCCCTGGGAGTGAGATGGACCCTGCCCTCACAACTCCATATAACCTCCTCCCAGGTTCCTGTACTATTCTCCGCCAGCCATAGATCTCTGATGGGACTGAGGATTCCCCACAAGCCCCAGCCACTCAGTGCCCCCCACCCCCATACACACACTGTAGCGATTCTGATAGACACTGCAGGGCAACTGCTGCCCTTGCAGGCTGGCCTCAGAACGCTGGCCTAGCTGCTCTTATAGAAAGCTGGGCATGTCTGGAATCTCCTCATCCCAGGCTCTGCTGATCCCCTAGCCCTCTAGACGTGCTTGGATCTCACTGAGAGTCTTGCTGCAGCTTCTTGGAAAATAGGCCCTGAGAGAGCTCAAACTACCCCCCACCCACTGGAGTGCCCCTACTCCCAACCTCCCCTGGAGACTAAGAACCTTATATTCACTGTACAGAGAAAAAGGACTTACCCTGGTCACTGTGGCTTTCCTGTGATTTCCAAAAGAGAATTCTTGATGTTTCCTCCAGAAAGTGAATGAGAATCATAAGCCCCATCATAATTCCTCCCTCTCCCCCAGCTTCTCCTTCCCCATTACACACCAGACACGGGGCCCGAAGGATGCCTAATTCTTACAGTAGCCTTTCAAGTAGATAGCATTATCCCCATTGAGTGGATGAGAAAACTGAGGCTCCAGTGGTTCCGAGTGAGTTGTTCCACCTGGCTGGGAAGCAATGGAGATGGGATCTGACTCCCAATCCAGCTCCTCCTTGGTTGAGGCACGAGGAGCATATTGTAATCTTTAAAAAAGAATTTAATAAGTCCATCTTATCTCAATATGCAAAGCTATGCACAAGGCATGCAAATGAGTACTTCCTGTCCACTCCCAGGGTAGCAGTGCAGACTTTGGGTTTGACCAGCATTTAAAAGGCCTCCTCTCTCTTGCTTGGATGGAAACTCGCTGCTCTGCCTGCTAAACCCAAAGTACCTCTGGGCAGAGCTTTGCAGAAAGCAGTTGGGGATCTGTCCCCACAAAGCCTGTGAGCATGTATCGGATTCCGCGGGTAAGGCAAGGACCACCTGCCTCATGCCTTCCCCTTTCCCTCCATGGAGCCCCAGGCCCAGCAGAGATGAACATCTGCACTTTGGGATGCTCAAGGACGGGAACTGCTTGTTGCTGCGGGAATATGGGAAGGCTCTCTAGAGGTAAAGGAGAAGACATTCCAGGTGAAGGGAATACTGGAGAATTAGTAAAAGGTGTGAAGGTAGGATCTGCTCCGGGGAAAGCCAGTGAAGCATTTAAGGTCTGCTCTGTTTCCAGAAGTGAGGCTTCTCCATGATGAAAGAGCCCATTGCACTGGAGCAGGAAGGCCTGGAAGCCGGGAGGCGGGTGGCAGGGCTGGCTACAGGCAGTGGTCACAAATCATGGGAGAAACGTCCCATGAGCACAGGGTGGAAAGGACAATCATCCAGCGCCTTGGCCTGATTCATGTCTGGGAGGCAGCGGACATCCACTGGGCCCAGGTAACCTTGAGTTCATTACCCAATGTCACTGCACCTCACTCTCCTTGAAGGTAAAATGGGTTTAATAAGCCCCCTCATCTTCCTCTCAGAGCTGCTGGGAAGCCACCGGGGGCTTGATGCTTTGATGCTGAGTCACAAGCTTGCATAGCAGGACTGCTCCCATGGTGTCCCCCAGGCCCATGGAAAGAGGAGGGGCAATAGTGCCACCCCTGTCCCTACATACTCCACCCAGTTGAGGCAATGAACCAGGCCCAGCACACACCAAGCCGGGGGCAGGACTGGGACTGGAGCACATTGCAGAGTGACGAGTCAGTGAGGTTGGGGCAATGGGCAGAGGCCTTCCTGCAGCTGCTGAGGTGCACAGGGAGAATGGGGTGGCCTGTGGAGGAATGTGACAGTTAGGGACAGGAGGTGGCTGGCCCAGGTCAGTTTAGAAGCTTATCTTCTCTTGGAGAGGTCCCGGGAAGGATCCCAGGGACAAAACTGATCTGCCCATTAAATGGTTCGGGGGTGGTCCATTGAAGTTTTGGGGGCCTCTTCCAGGACACTGGGTTTCCAACTATATTTTGCTGAACAGGAATTCATTTTAAACTAAATTTGATCAGATCCCCCATTTATGACAGACTGAAGTGGGACTGCTCTGATGGAAGATGGCAGGGGTCGGGGGCTCCAGAGCCTCCCAGGACAGAGTTCCAGTGCACACCCCATGCCAGAGCTCGGCATAAGGAGGGACAGGAGCTGGGCACAAGGCTTCAGCTCTAAACAGGGTCTGGACTCGTTTCAACCCTCCTTGGATGACCTTGGGAAGGCTTTTCACAGCCGTGGGCCTCAGGCTCCCATCTGCAGAATGGGTACCTCTTAGCACCTTGCCCTCAGTTGTGCTCCTGGGCGGCCCTCCATCATGGAGAGGAGGCTATTTATTCATCCTCCTGAAGTGCTGAGGTTTTGCGAACTCATCTGCCGCCTGGCTCAGCTAATTGGAATCGCTTTCCCCCTTCTCCTCTGCCTCTCAGTAAATTATGCGAATTGCCCCAGTCAGAGTCCTGGGTGATGGACAGCCCTGTCACAGCAGCCTAAGTGTTTAAAGAGCAATTGTTCTAGGGAAGGCTGCCATTCCTCAAGCCTGTGCTGAGCAAGGTGCCACGGGGAGAGCCAGCCTGGCCCTGCCTGGGTGGCAGCCCCTGCTCCACCCTGGCCCAGCCACCACAGCCTGCTCTGCCTAGCCTGCCAGCTACTGGTTTCCAGTATGTTATCCTTGTCATAACAATCAGAGCAGCCGAGAGGTATTGCACTTAAACCCTCAACACACATTTTTATAACCTTTCTGTTTAATAAGAAAGAGACAGCTCCAATTAGCTGGGAATATTCTGCAGAAACGGGATTATTTTAAAAGCTCTGGCAATATTATAAAATAGCTTCAGTAAGTGAACAGCTGTTGCTGGGTCCCACCCGCCATGCGCACTGCACCACCCGCACTCTCTCACCAGGCAGGGGGCCTCTCTCCCCTCCCCGGTCGCCCCAGAGGCCCTGAGAACCCTGCTCTGGCTGGCAGTCACAGACCCCTCTTCTGGCAGCAAGATGTAAGCTGTGAGATGTAGAGCCAGGTGCTCTCTCTTCTGGGCTGGAGGAGAGGAAGGAGTAGCTTAGATCTACCTCTATGGTTGGACCATGGCCTTGCTGGAGTCCTACCTTCCCTGGGAAAGCCTACGTGGGACATCATCTCTAAAGGGCCTCCAGTCCCCCACAGTTGCCTCATGACCTGGACATGTCCCCTGCTATGACAGGACTCCCATCCACTCAGGCTGAGCTCAGGTCTTCCCAGCCTCTCCATCTCCCCAATCAAGGGGGCAGGGCAGGGTTATCTGGCAGCTCTGGTTCCAGTTACTGTGCGTTTTCTGAGTCCGCTCTGCCCAAGACCGCACCAGGGCCAGGTAAGCATTTTACCTAAGGGTTCCCTGCTCCTCCTTCTTGGGGCCAATTGCCATCCCCTCTTTGGAGCTTCCTCCACTCTCACCGACAGCCTGCCGTTTTCCTTCTCTCCAGGAGTCTTCTCTCTGTTTCTTTGCCCACCCCAGCTGGAAGTCTTATCAGTAACAGAGTCTAAGCCCCCAAAGCTGTGGGCAGGGTCATGGGGGTCCTGTCCTTTCTCTCTCTTCCCATGTCTGTGGCAGAACTCTGTAGAAAGGGCTTCTCAGCTCCCCCCTCCCAAAGCTATGGGGTTATATCGTACCACCAGCCTCCACATCGGCAGTCAGCCCCACCTGGGCAGAAGCTTGACACCACCTCTTTCCTGGAGCCAGCCCAGCCTCTGCGAGGAGGGTCTAGGGGTAGGGACTTCAGGGAGGCCCTTGGTCCTCTTTGGCCTGCTGGGCAGAGGGGCAGAGGGCTCTGTGTTCCTGCCCCCTCTGTCTGCTTGCCCCTCAGCGCACAACAGTGATCCCCATAGTACTAGGTGCCCCTCAAGATTCAGGCTGAACAGCAGATCATATTTGAACACCCTCCAGGGAAGGTTAAACTTGGAAAGGACCTCAGAGTTTGGCCCATGGAGCCTGTCACTGTATGGTTGGGGAAACTGAGTCCAAATGAGAGGAAGATCCAAGGCTATATTCTAAAACAGGATGGGAGGCAGGATCCAGGCTATCTGCCTCAGCCCTCGAATTTGACCTTTGTGGGCCCCGGCACAGCAGGTAGTGAGATTTGAACCCTTGAACCAGAGATGGTGGGCTGGAATGGGCCCTGCCTCAATTGCTCAGGTGACCATAAGCAACTCCCTCCCTCTCTGTGAGTCAGCAACTCAGTGAGGCCCTGCCTCTGAAGGCAGGACTCCTGGGGCTGAGGGGGGTGAATGCGACACCAGGGCAAGCTGCTGGGCAGAGCTGGGGTAAGAACTGAGTCAATGGGTCTCCTTGGGGTCCCCAGGTGCCCCACTCCTCCATCCCTGCCAAGTCCCCTCCAGGCCTGACCAGAGAGTGTGGGGCCTCAAGGTCTCTCAAGGCTCCTGGGAGAGCAGCCTCATGGCCAAGGGAACACCCACATGATGGGCCCCTCCCAGCACCGTGGCCCCAGCCTCAGTGACGCCCAGGTCTTGGGGTCACTGCCTGGGGAATAGGAACAATTTGGGGGCATCCTTGGGAGGAGACCACAACCCACGAACTGCAGCACAATGCAAATGCACCATGTGCTAAATGGGGAAAAAATGAATTTTACACCCAGACAAAGTGACTTTTATCATGTTAACGACCGTGGTTTGCTCATCATGTCTGCTGCAGTGAAATGGGGCCTGTGGATGTTTTTCTTTTAGTTCTGCTTTTAAATGGAGGCATTTCCCCCCTGTAGCAGACAAGCCAAGCCCCTCAGATTAGGATGACAGAAATGCCGATTCAGCAAAAACAAAACGGAGGAATTAAAAACAAAATCTTCATCTGTGCTTTCCAGCAAAAATAGAGCTCAGAATGAGGAGCTCGGGTGTGGCGTGAGGAGCCCTGGCCTGGAGGTGGGAAAGTGATTCTAGCCCAGCTCACCTCCAAGTCCCTGTGTGACCTGGGACGTACCTCACCCATTCCTGACCTCAGTTTGCCCAGTGGTACCAGGAGAGCTGCTCTGCCCTGGCCCTTGAGCAGATATCCATGTCAAACTCGTCATGCTCAGTCTAGGTCCAGAACTGCCTCTTCCATTAGACTGGGACTTGCAGAGGGCAAGACAGGGCAGCGTCATCACTGAGTCTGTGGTGCCCCCAGTGATCAGTATAAGGCCCTGCATGGAACGGGCACAGATGTTTGCGGATGGAGCCAGGGCTAGTTCCCTGACACCAGCAAGGAGTGTCCAAGTAGATTCCGTGAGCCAAGACCCTAAGAGTTCCCCCCACCAGCCCTGCACCCTGAGCATGTCAATGACACATGACAACTCCATATTGTGCTCATCAAGAGTCAGGAAAACACCATCTGATGCTTTGTACAGCTGCCCAGCCCGGCACCCAGCTCCCATGGAGGAGCCTGTGCTGCGCCCAGTGGGGGAGTGCTCAGCTAAGGCAAATGAAGAGGACTTTGGGGCTGGCATATCTGAGAAACCTCTGCTCTGACACCATGCAGTTCTGCTCTGGAAGGCAAGCCCAGGTCAGGCAGGCAGGGCATTTGATGAGCAGAGATCGGTGGACAATTAGCCAGCCCCAGTGGAGGTAATTAATCAACATCTGAGGCCTTCCATCTGGGTCTGCTGTGATCACTGCCGTGCCTATGCCCTGGTGGAAGTCAGGGCCTGGGCCAGGCTGACAGGAGTGGTCTTGATTGCTGTCAACATCGCCTTTGCCAGCACAAACACCACCATCACCACTGCCTCCAGCAGCTCCGTGTGGCCGTCACCATCACAGTTAACCATCACTCTCAGCCCCCCACAGTAGCATCATCACCCAACCAGGGATGTGCTGTCACCAGCTCCGTCCACACTCACCTGTGCTTATTCTTCCCGACTCAAGATGCTTTCCCATTGTCTCCTCATTCCATTCCTCCCAGTCTTGAAAGATACACTGTGGCTCGCTGGTAGGGAGACCGAGGCGTAGAGAGGGGAAGGGCCAGGGTGGTTAAACCAGGGTGAGAATCTGGCCTCCTGGCATACAGCCTACCGTCACTGCCACCCCCTCCTCCGTTCTCCCAGTACCACCTACTCGCGCAGCATATACTTTCTCCCCACATCAGTCAGAATGGATTAAATCCGGCTTCAGTAACAACGACCCTAAAATCTTAGTGGCTTAAAATAATGATTTATTTCTTTTTATTGCTACTTGTTCTTCATAGGTCAGCCAAGGCTGTGCTCCATGTCATCCTCACACTGAGACCAGGCTGACTACAGAGCCAAAGTCTAGAAAACAGTTATGGCAGAGGGAGAGAGGGCCTTGAAAGGTCTCATACCAGCGATGAACTGTTCTGTCATGGAAATGTTGCTTCTGCTTGCCACTCATTGGTGAGAACCAGACCGCAGCCCCACTTGACCACCAGGGGGCAGGAAGGGGCAATTCTACCTTTAGCCTGGAAACAGGGAGAACAGGGGCATTTGGCAATTGCCCACAGTGGCTCTCAGATTTCCCCTTCCTTCTCTCCCTGCCTTCACCTCCCCGCCCCATGCGCCAATGTTCTCCAGCCTCCTGGCCCAGCAGGACTTCAAAGGTTGAGATGAAACTTCCTCCGTCTGCCTGGTATCCTGCTGAGATTCCTGCTCCAGGGAAGGATGACAGTGGGGATGAAGCTGACTGAGCCAGGAGGACCTGGGAGCCTGCCCTGTCCCAGTGGAGCCTTGTGGAAAGGGAGAGAGGGTCTGAGCTGAGCTTTAGGCAGTGACTCTGGCCACAGGTGTGGCGATGGTTGGAATGGGAGAGGCTCAGTCAGAGACCAGATAGTAGAGTCTTGCGAGGATTCAGAAAGAGAGAGGACGGACCAGCTGAGGGTGAGAGCCTCAGTGGAGAGGCCAAGACAGAGGAGAATGGTGAATGAGGTGGCTCTGGGTGATCAGAACCCAGACTGGTTCTGGCTGACTGGTTCTGGGGCTGTGAGACTCCTGGTCTGTGTAGGTATTTATATAAGGCACCATTTGGGGCCCTCTAGTCACACACTGGTCCTCCAAACATCTACCTTTGCAGCCTGGCCTCCCAGGGGTTGGGCTGTAGGAGCAGAGATTGGGGGAGTGGGCTAGTTAGGGGCTCTGGAGATCAGGTCTGGAATTCTGGGGTCCAGCGCTAGGCTCCAGATTCCCAGTTTGGTGTTCATTTTGCTCCATTCCCATTGGCCAGGGCTAGAGGAGGATGGTGAGGTAATGGGATAAGGAGAGTCTGCATCTAAGCAAGGCCATATCCGATCCTCCCGGTGCTGGGGTGCTGGTGCCAGTGCAAATGTGGCTCTTTCCACATCATCCATCACTGGGCTACAGAAGGCTGGTCATGATCAATAAAACAACAATTATCCCGTCATTACTGATTGTGAGCCTGGGGCAGGAGCAGCAGCGGAGTGGGGAGCACTTGGGGTCTGGGGGAGCTTCTGATGAGGACAGTCCACGTCTAGTGTGTTGGCCCAGGTTGGGGGGTGCAGGGGCTGAGGATTGTGGAGGCTGCCAGGCAGGGCCGCCCAGCAGTTGGGGCAGGGCCCAGAACCTGCAAAGCAGGGGGACTGAGCTCCATCTGAAGGAGGTGGGAGGCGGGCCAGTCTCCACCAGACTGGGAGAGGAGGCAGCTCTAAGTGGGCTGACTGGCCCCTCTTACCCACTCTCCTCCTTCTGGTGTCTCTCTCTGTGAACAGCCCAGGCTTGGGGAAGGTAGTAACTGTGAGCAATCCCAGCCACCAATTAAGAGCTCTCCTCTGCCTGCCTATCCTACTCCTGCATCTTCAGATCTTCAGCACTCAGCCGACGTCTTGGCTACCCAGGCAGGGCAGTGTCCAAGGCAGTGGGGATGGGCCTGGCTGCTAGGGTGGGAGGAGGGGGAGCAACCACCACTCTGGAACCTGTGTCCCAGCTCCTGAGAGATGCTGGGCTTCTGGCCGTGGAAGGAACCTGAGCTCCAAGCCCCTCGGAAGGTGGAGCAGGCCCATAGCCCGCTGACTCGGTGGAGAGGAACCAGGGCTGCACAGCCATGGTCACCTCAGTCCCCCCAGTTCTGTTCCCTGTCCTATTCCCAGCCTCACGGAGGGGAAATCTCTCTCCATCAGAGGGAAGGGATGAAAGGAGAAGTGATTTATTATTCTATTCCATTATGCCTGTTTCCAGAGAAACTAATTATGGTGCATTGTTGTATTAGATACTTTCAGAAAGATTACATTTTCTTACTTTGGCCGATAAAAAAATTAAATCCATCAGTTTTCCTAAACACATTACAGTAAAGACAGACTTGCTCCTTGTAATTATTAATCAGTCGGATTTGGGGATGCAAAGCATTTGACTTAAGTCAATACAGTCACGAACAATGTCCCAGGATCACATTTGGTATTGAAACAATTTTTCAGTTTATTAAAAAGTCATTAATGTGGTTGGGGTGGGGGGTGCAGGGAGCTGGGCTAAGCCACTGAGTCAGGGCTGTGGATCTGGGGGTTGGTGGTTTGTCGAGGGGGCCCTGTGAGCAGGAAGAGACCCCAGGACTCTCTCATTCCTAAGCCCAGCTCTATGAAAGGGGCCTGTTCGGGGTGAAGCAGAATGCTGAGAAGTCAGCCCCTGCCCGCACCCCAGCAACCCCATCCTATGCCTGTCCGGCCGTCCAGAGTCTGCCTTTCCAGACCGTGAGCTCCATCGGACAGAGCAGTGGCAGTAAAGGGTCCCTCTGGGAACAGTTTGGCTACTGAGCCTTGAGCCCACTTTCCGGTGTTCCCGCGCCGAGAGCTGAAAGTCCGCCTGACTCCCATAAGGCAGGGAGACAGGCCCCTTCTACCAGCTCAGGCCCTTGGAGCCCCCAACCGGGAACATGTGGCTATTTGGAAGGACACCTGGTGTGGCTGAGTGCCTTGTTCCAGTCACTGACCCTGCTCACTCAATCATTTAATTACTCCTCTGACACTTCCTACTCCCAGGAGGGATTTGCAGGGGTTTAGGAGGCTGGCGAGCTACAAGCTCAGCTTAGCCCGAGTCCTGGCCAGGGTGGGAGCTGAGGGGTGGCAACAGGATCCGGGCTCAAGTCACAGCTCAACCACAGGCAAACTCTTGACCCTGGACAAGTCAGTTAACCCTGCTACGCCTCAGTGTCCACTACCAGAGAAAGGGAGTGCTGCTGCCCGTGTCCTCACACGGGACAAGGGAGGTCACAAGATCTTGTCTGTCCTTCCTGAACTCTGTCATGCCACCCCTCTGCCCCTCCGCCCTCAAGGCCAGAGTCCTGGCTCCTCCCTCAGCGGCTACTTCACACATGTTGTTCCCTCTGACTGTAATACCTACCCCCTTCCATGGACCTAACTTCTGGAGAATTCCACTCACCCTTCCTTCTGGCCTCTGCTTTAATGACCTTCCACAAATCTGAATCGGGCCTCTGGGTGATCCCATGGCTCCTGGGCTGCTCCCTCTCATCACGTAGTGCCCAACCAGGATCTCATCTGCCCCCACTAGGCAGGGACCCCAGAAGGGCCAAGTCCTGTCCCTGACATCCATCGGCAGAGCCCAGACCTTGTGCCCTCCCTCCACGCGAGGCCCACCCTGAGCCAGCCTTGGACCTTGCTGCACCGGGCTGGCCGTTCCTTCCCAGAGCCAGAGGACCAGACAATGCTGGACCCTCTTAGGCTCTCTTGACCCAGTGCTGAGAGACCCTATCCAGCAGCAAGACCTCTCAGCTCTGTGCCGACCTCACCCCAGTGCCCTGCTCTGGATTTGCTGCCAGGGAGGGAGCCAGGCAGGGAGGCCAGCCCCACTCTCAGGAAACTCAGGATGAGGCAGGGGTTGGGGCCAGGATTTGCACTGCTCCCAACTCCTGGGTGGCCTTGGCTAGCTCTGCCTCTGTGTGCCTCAGCTTTCCCCATATGTATAATGTCCCCCACCCCATTAGCTGAAGAGAGATGGAACTGGGGATCAAATATCCAAATGGAAGGGAAGACTCCAGGATAAGAAGAAAGACCTGGGAGCAGAGCTGGGGTCTGAGCATCAGCATAACTGTGGGTGACTGGTGAGGTCGGGGCTGGGTCTGCTGCACAGGGTTGGGTTCCAGGCCTGTCCTACTCCCTACTGTTATGGGCCACAGGCCACAGAGAAGGAACGCTGGGTGCTGGGCACACTGCCCCCCTCCCTGCACCTCTCACCTGCAGGCAGGTGGAATTGAGCGTGTTCCGGACACTCCATTTCCCAGGAATTTATGGAGGGCTTTATCTTCCCTCCTTGATCAGTGGTGAGGGAAAGGAGAGGGCACGCTGGGCTCCCTCCCCGCCAGAGGGGCAAAGAACAGCAGCCTGGCCACCCTGGAGCTTGGAAAATACTATCTAAATCCCACCTCAGCAAATCCCCCTTCCCCCTATGGGGCCTCGTTAGGGCCAGGCGGGTATGGGGAGGGGATGGCAGCCATTTAAGCTGTCACCAGCTCCATCAGAGGATTTAAGTCACTGACACAGAGTAACAGCGCTGTAGATTACAGTGCAGGAGCCACGCGGGCACAGCACAGCAGAGGCGGAGGAGGGGTGGCAGGCGAGTAAGGAGGTAGGGGCTGAGAGAGGCACTGCCCTGGCACCTCAGCTGGGGGCGCTCTACAGCTGAGGCGGGCTCAGCAGCAGGGAGTCCCTGAGCACCCTGCCTGCCCCTCCACTCAGACCAGACACCCACACACACAGAAGCCCCCACCCCCCTGGGCTACTCCAGGGCCCTCCTCAGCTGGGGACCCATCCTGTGTGCCCTCCAGATAATGGCTGGGATCGCAGCTCATGTCTCTCCCAGGTTCCCCGTGGATCTAGGACCCAGAGGCCTCACGGCCACGGGCACCCCTGTGAGTGGGTGGGGGCGGGGGGGCTGGGGGTACCTGGCAGGGAGCCTGCCTGCTCCCTGTCACAGGCGCCCAGCCATTGTCTTTGATTGCACGGTATTAGCCGTAAATTACAGCCTTTGGGAGGCCGCATGTAAAAATAAAATAAAATAAGTGTCAAAAGACAGAGAAAATATTGATTCTTCAGGGAGAAGAAAGGATGCCTTGGTTAAATTAAAACTTTGAGAGGAAGGAGAGTGTGGGAAGGTGGTCCCCAGGACTGGAGAGCAGCCCAGGGTGTGGTGGAGGTTGCCTGGGAGACCATGATTCAGTTTGTCAACAAACTCGCTGGTCCTGAGATCCTGGCCTGTCCAGGCCAATGTGGAGGAGACATAGGCAACATGTGACAGCACTCACTGGGGAGATAATAGACCCTTGAGACTCACCAGGAGGGACCCCAGGCACTGATTCATAGGCAGAGTGGCATCTGGGCTCCGGCAGGGGCCTGGTCAGTGTGTAGGAATCCTCCATGGTGCTGAGGCTCATCTACTAAGTGATCCTTCCCTCCGAGCACAGGAAGAATCCCAGGCCCGCCCCACACACACCCTCTGCCTGGGTCTGAAGACTGTAGGGAGGCCCACATTAGAGCCCAACTTGCCCCACCCATCCAGTTCTCCCTCCACAAACACTCCTCTTCTGGTCTCCCATCACCCTCTCCCACTGAGAAGGACGAGGAGATTTCCCAAGGCTGCCTCAGTAAGGGCAGAAACAATAGAAAAATAGACTGAAGGAGAGATAGAGGCCCTGTCTGGCTGATTGCCCATGTCCACAACGACATTTCTGCAGCAGGCAGTACTTCCTACTGGGGTTTGATACAGATCCCAGACCTATAGCACCTTAAAGCCAAGGCTGGGGGGACACAAGAGCATGCAGGGTGTCTGGCCCAAGGGGACAGACAGGAGCCCCTGGAAGCACTGGCTGATAAGGGCAGGAGCAGCAGAAAGTGCCCCCCGCCGCTCATCACAGATGGCCTAGACCTCCAGGGGGCCCCCCTTGAAGAAACCAGAACAATTCTGAGGCCGCAGCTATTTTTCTAGAGGCTCCTGGACCTCAGGTTGGGGGACTCATTTGTTTCTTCAATGAGCAAAATTCACTAAAAGGACAGCCCACTCGCAGCAACAGCCTTTGGGTCCTTCACTCATCCACAACAGCCTTGGGAGGAGGGAGACTCCAAGCTAGCCCTGCCAAGCTCCCTTTCCTGTTCTGAAGGGGGTCACAGCAGGGGAATCTGTAGGGTGCTTGCCATAAGGAACAGAAGAACTGGGAACAACGAGGGCTGGGCATCTGGACAAGGCCTGACCTGGCTCCTGCCAGGGGTAGGGGAGAGGTTCTTGCGGGTGAGACACCTCATCACCAGGGACACCTGCCTCCCCTCACCTGCAGCCCCTGGCCCCACCCATCTAGCTGCTCCCACTTCCCTAGTCCACTGCCCAGTCCTTCTTGACCTCAGAGTATGGCAGGATGGGACACTGAAGCAGGTTGGCTGAACAGGTCCTGGCATGGCCTGCATCTGTCACCTGCTCCCTATCACCTGTTCCCTGCCTGGGAATACCTCCCCTGGTGAAGGTGCCCACCTGACACCAGGCATCTGGGGTGAGAGATGCCTGCCTTCCTGAAGTGGGGAGGGGTGCCGCCTCTGGTGCCAGAAACCCCCTACCCATCTTCCTGCTCATCAGTCCTGAGGCTGGCCATGTTTTGTCCTCCATTGGCACTCAAGGCCAAAGCCTAGCCCGGGCCTCCTCTTGCCACTTAGGCTCCCCAGTCCTGTAGCCCATGTCCTGCCGCCCTGGACGCTCACACTGGATGACAACTCCACGACTCAGGAGGTGCTGGGGAGGTGACCCCTTGAGGGTCCCACCGGGACTGGGCCTAAAAGTGCCCTCCTCAGTGCTTACACCCTCCTCAGCAAGTCCCTCCACCTCTGGTGTCCTTGAACTCGTCCTCCCCTCTCTGCAGCTTGGCCCCCAGGGTGGCCTTTCTCCTCATCCCTCCTTCCTCAGGCTCCGTCACCCCAGAGCCTCTTTGAGTACCCTCCTTCTAACCCCCCCCCCCCCCCCCCCCCGCTAAACCCCTCCCCTGACCAGCCAGGGCTATGCTGGTTGATTTCACCTTGAAGCGCCCTTATCACAGTCTCCATCTCCTGCTGGCCTTAGCTGGAGCAAAATTGTTTTCTTTGTGGCTGCCCTGAGCAGTGAGGCCAGAGTGGGTGCAGGGATGGGAATGGGCTATGGTGGGTGGAAATTCAAGTCCTGAGATCCAACGGTCTCCTCGGTCTCCTCTGCTTCCTCTCCCTGCACCCAGACCCTATCCCTGCCCCATCCCCACCCCTAGACCCAGGTACAGGCCTGGCCTACCTTGATTTGTTGCTCATGCCCACACTCACTTACCCTTCTCACCCTGGGCTGAGCTGACCTAGCAGAACCTTGGGATGCTCCCTCCCCCGTGTGAGCACGCTCCTCCAGCCCCATGGGCTGGGACCCACACAAGCACATGCCCACATTCCTTTGGACCCCCGTTTTGTACTTGTGCTCCCCTTTGGGCATGCACACACTCTGCCACAAAAACATGTGCCCGCTTACTTGTGCATATGCCTAACACAGAGCTCCAGAAGGTCAGAGCCCAGAGAAGCCCAGCAGTCTTCCACTCCCCTAACCCAGTCCAGACACCTTGTTGTACAGATGGGAAAGCAGAGGTCCAGAGGGGTGGAATGGAAGCAGACATCCTGGGTTGGAGGTGGGGTTGCAAAGTCTCAGGGAGGGGTTAGGGGTCCAGTTGGTTTCCCCTAAGCTTTGAAGAAAGGCCTCTCTGTTGGGCCATTCACCTGGGGACATTCTTTCTCCAGGCTTTTTTTCCTGCCCAGAGCAATCAAGATCTCAGTGCTCTGCCCTGGGGTACTCCAGTCCCCCATGTCTCTCAACTCCTGCCCTCCACTCTCTCCTCTCTAACTCAGCTTTCTCTCAGAGCCACCTCCCCATGAGGAAAACAGTCTCAGGCCCCAGCCATGCTCTGGAGTCCCAGCTCCAGGATCCTGCTGTGTGACCTCAGGCAGGTCACCTCACCTCTCCGAACCTCCATTTCCTCAGCAAATAGGGATGATAAAAAATCTGACCTCACAACCTCACGTGATCTTATGAAACTGAAAGACTCACCTGGAAGGGACTTAGTGCAGGCAACAGGGTCCTGTACCGATATAGTAACAGCAGTGATAAAAACAAAGCTGCTGCCCTTCCCTGCTCACCCTCCCTGACTCACCCTCAAGGATTTTTTTCTTCTCTATTAAACTCCTTGCAAGAGTTGCCTGCACCCTAGCCACCACTTCCTCTCCATGCACATATACTCCTAAACATGCATGCCCACCCATGGGAGTGTGCCTCTCAAATCCACACCCCCATCTAGTACTCGCACATGCTCACACACACGCACACACAAATGGTAAGCAGAATATAATTCATTTGTAAAGGAGACTCCAGTCGTGCCATCCATCTTAAGCTAAAATTCAATACTTCCCAGCGTTGCCCACCAGGTCTTGATGAATGGAGAGGACAAAAGGCTCCATCCCACGCACCCCATTCTCTGGAACAGATGCCAGCCACCAGGGGCTGGTGGGATGGAGAGGCAGGGCAGCATCCCAGCCATCCAGAGAGGTGGTTCTAACAGTCTAGCAGCCCAGCTGGGGCCAGAGCAGGAACTACTCCAACTTCAGCCTCCCATCTGTGGCCTCCCAGGGGTTCTCTGATTCTACTATTTTTTTCTGGACCCTTTGGAGCCAGTGCAGCCTGACCAGAGGGTTGGCTGAGGCCCTCCCAATTACCTGGATGCCAGCTCCCACCTCCATCCCCAGCACCTCTTCCTCCCTCAGCCACCCACTCTGAAACAAAAGTTCCCCTTCCCTGCTTGCATCCACCTCCTTAGAGCCTGTGGCTACTTCCCAAGTACTCCTGACCTTTGCATATACTGTCCCCCCACCCCAAATTACCATTCCTTTTCTTCTTAACCTGGAGAAGTTCTCCACATGATTCAAAGCCTGGTTCAAACGCCCTTCCTCCAGGAAGCCAGAGCCCTGACCCTCCTGGGAACAGGTAACTCCCAGGTAGTCAGGGTGTCAGAGCCATAAGGCAGGACAGGGTGAGGGAGGGGCCACCATGCAAGTCCCTGCAGGCCAAGGAGGGGGCTCAGATGCAACGCAGACAATGGGGGCCCATGGAAGGGATTAAGGGACAGCAGCATGGCCAACGTGAGTTGCCTGGGTGTGGCTTTAAAAGGATGATGGCTCAACCTTTCCCCACACTAAGCCTGGGTGAGGAGCCCGGCCTTGGCCTCTGCAGTCAGGGTCCTGCTAGCTATGCGAACATTCCTCCTCCGCTGGGGGAGTTTTATGGCCTGCGGTGCTTCCTCCGCAATGGCCTGTGCTGTTTACGAACCCCTCTCCGGCTTGGAAATAGACTGCCTTTTCTGAACGATTTTCTCTTTTCACATTTACTAAACATTGATTTCCCCCCTCCTGCGCCTCTAATAGAGCAGAAACCAATACGTCTTTGTTTGCTTTTCTCGCGCATTTGGGGCGCGGGAGGCGGCGGCAGGGCCAGGCGGCTGCCCCGCGCATGTGCATCCCTCCAGGTGGCACTGCCCACCGCTGGCGCTCCGACTGCCCCAGCACTGTTGCGCCCCGCCCGCAGGGAGGGTACCAAGTCTGGGACACTGGGTCGGGGCACACCGCAGGCCAACAGAGCCGACCAGGAGCCTGAGTCTCTGAGGCTGCTGTGAGGACTGGTGGCGGGGGTACCAGGAAGGCAACCAGTTCCGGTCGCCTCCCAACTCTGATGCAGTTCCATCAGCAGTGCCTCACCTCCTCCAGAGCCTCTTGTGAAGTCCAGGTGCTTCTGGTTGAAGGGCCCATTAGTGTCTGGGGCTACACTCAGTAGTGGCCAAGTGGGGATGGGATGTTCATTCCTTCTTCCCTTCATGCATTCAGTCACCAAAGGTATCTGAGCCAGGCCCTGTGCTGGGGGCTTGGCAGGGGGGACAGTGAGCAAGACAGGTGTGGTTCCTTTGTATCCTGGTGCTGCACTGCCTCTCACACCACTGAAGAAGCAAACAGACCAAGGCAGGGAGGAAGGATAACTGGGTGTGAAAAGATCTCAGTCACCTGTGACCACAGCCCAATTCACACATTCCCCAGGGCAGCTGGCCGTGCAAGCCCTCCCCCCATAGTACGGGAGCCCATCTTTCTGCCAGACAGAGCCCCTGATAGACCGGGATTCACAGGTGACCTTGGCAATTTCTTCCTTTTCCGGGCCTCATTGTCTCAATCTGAAACATGGGTCCAGCACCCAGGTGAGCTAAAACTGCTGGTCAAGGCCCGTGCTGCCCATCCCTACCTTCAGGAGCACCCAGGCTCACCAGCACCCAGTGACCCATCCCAAGACAAGCTGCAAAGCCCTATGTTCAAATCATACTCTGCCCTTATTAGCTGTGAGATCTTGGGCACTTCTCTTCCCTCTCTGGGGCTGTTGATGGTCCCTACGTCATAGGGTTGTTCTGAGCATCACACGGCTTGAGGAAGCTCAGCTGCTGAAACCCAGTAATGACTCCACTGAGGGAGAGGGTAGAGGGGCTCAGAGAGGGGAAAGTGGGCCTGGGGGAGAGGTCCCAAAGGATGGGGAAAAACAGCCCCTGGCCTCTCTGTCCACTCAGAGTGGACATGTGGTTACATGTCCACCCAGAACTCCTATGAGCTTCACGGCAGCCCTGTGAGGGGCCATTTATAGATGATAAAGGTGGGAGCTCAGAGAAGGGAAGGATCTTGCCAAGTCACACAGCAAGAGAGTGGCAGCCCTAGGACAGGACCCAGTCCTACTAACTGGGTTGGGCGGGTGTGTGTGTGTGTGTGTGTGTCTGTAGTCATTGGATGTGTCAAGGGAAAGAGAGGGCACATCCGGCAGGCATACCTGCTGGGAGCAAAGGCCTGGAGGCAGGAACATGTGTAACACAAGCTGGGGGAAATGGAGATCAGGCTCAATTTTCAGACTTCCCGGGAACTTGGCTCTGACTTGTTTGTGGCCAAGTGAAATGTAGAAGAGGCCTCCACGGAGTTGTGGCTTATGGAGAAGGGAAAACCAGAGGCCTTATGGGCAGACACCAGGGGAAGGAACCAGGCTAGGGCAGATGCAAAGAGATACTTGGGCAGACGGAGGGGCAAACAATCAAACTAGGAGACCCACTGACAGGCTGGCAAGTAGGCAGAGAGATGGGTAGATAGAGGGGATGCACGGATAGATAGGTAGATGATGGGCAGATGGATAAACAAGTGGACAGACCAATGAATAGTCAGAGAGCACTGAGCAGGATTCAGCAGAGCCAAGAGGAGGAAAGGCATCCCAGGCAGGAGTACCTGTGTGAACAATGGATCAGAGGTGAGGCTGAGAGTGACCTCTGGGCTTTGGGCAGTGGAGGAGGAGGCTGGTGTCCTACTGCGGTAAATCTCAGAGGCCCAGGGCCATGAGGAAAGCAGGGTGGGCTGGCCAGTTGTTGGGAGTTGGGAGAGGAGGTGGTTGCAGCCCTCCCACGACAGGGCAAAGTCAAGTTCTCAGGGGGGTCCAGTCATTTATATCCCCCTAGGATCACTGCACTCACAGCCCTGTACACTTGGTGCCCAGTGTATGTCTGGACAATGGACCCAGATCAAAGTGCCTTCTCTGCACCAGGCGTCAGGTGTTTGGGTCGGCCTCTGGAGCAAGGCTGTGACCACCCGGGGCCGACTGGGGCAGGTCGTGGGCAAGCTTTGGCCACTCTGAGGAAGCCAACTGCAGCCACAGCACAAGGATAGGGGCCTGGACCAATTAGGAAAGAAAAGGAGGCAGCAATAATTAAAAATTAAAATCCAACAAGACAGCAGTTTAAAAATGGAAGGGGCGAGTAAAAACAATTAGCAGAGATGAGGCAATAGGGCGGGCACGATACAAATGGAGCTGAGCACAAAGCACTAATGACATCAGAAACCTAATTTTTACAGTGTCAGGGCTTTGTGATGAAGCACTGGGTCTGCTCCCCTAAACCAGGCCTCCAGCTGTCTGAGGGCCGAGGGACTCCATCTCCCTCCACACAGGTCCCTTTCGGAGAGGCCTGAATGGAGGGGTCAGGAGGCAGAGGGCATGGGCTGGTGGAGAGGCTTGGAAGCAGGGGGGCCAAAGGGACAGTGTTGGGAGGCAGAGCTGGGAGGCTGGGAAACCAAGGCATGAGTTCGTGGTGGGGGGCAGCTATTGCCCCCTCAGTTTCCCCACCAACCAGGCAGCAGGGGTGAAGTCACAGTCCTCCGCAGCATCCCGTTGCCACAGAGACCAGGCGACCCTCCTGGCAGAGGGAGGCTGAGTCAGTTTGGGTAATGGTGGAGAATGCTGCCACTGATGGGGAAAAATGCATCTTCATAACAGGGTGAACCTTTTGGAAAATGGAATAAGTAAAATAATTGAGAGAAAGAAAATTGAGTTTTTATTGCTTTTTAAGTGTTTAAGTGGAGGTTTCATTTAGGGAAATTATCGTTGCTTTTATTTTTAGCCACCCGGTGGGGTGAGGTGGGGCCTGGGGGAGTTTGATTCAGGGTGGGGCTTGGGTCTCCCCCCATCTCCCCAACAGGAGCCGCAGGGGCAGCTGCATCTCACAAAAGAGAGAGGAGGCTAAGGCTGAGGTCTCGGTGGAGGGCCGCCTTGCCTCCTGTGTCTCTTGGGTCCTGCCATCAGGCTGACCACTCGCCTCCTCTTTTGTTGGTCCCCTGACTGTGTTGGAACACCCCCTTCACCTCAACAGCTCTTGCCACACACTTTCAAGTGGGACTGGTGCCTCCCCCTGAGCTTCCTTGCTCCCCTCATCATCTCTGACCCCTTCTGAGTGGTCCTGTGTCTCCTGTCCCCAGTCCTGTATGGCACCACAGTGGAGGAGGAGAAGGGGGCTCAGTGAACCCTTACTGACGGGCTCATCTGCTCCATGGGAGGCGGGGGTTGGGGAGGGACTCAGACGGTCTGTGGACCTGATGCCCAGAAGGTGCTGGTTGAGCCTCTCCAACACCTCCTGCCAAGCCTGGGTGTCTACAATCTCATCCACGCTTCCTATCCCCATTCTCTCCCCTGTCCCAACTCTGCTGGAACTCTTCTATACCCTGAAATGGCTCAGGTGAAGGCCACCAAAGACCCCACTGAGCAGATCACACAGTGGTTGGGGTGGCCTGCCTCTCCAGACCCCACTGCCCCCTACCCTGTGTCCCATGACTGGTCTGGCTGCTACTTGGGGTAACACCCTGGGTCTAGTCCTGCACTCCCTCTTCCATCTCTGCGATTGGCCTCTCCAAGGCTCCAGTCTTCCGAGGATCTCCCCGATGCCCTCCTGAGCCCCAGATGGAAGTCCCTGCTGGCTGGTCTTCACTCTTCACTGGCTCCACCATCCTCCTTTGCTCAGTTCAATCCCTGATCCATTCTTTCCACAGACCCTCTCATTTCTCTCCAGAACAGCAGCTTCAGCGTTCCCTGGTCTCCTGCCTCCATGCTTGTTTTCTCTGTCCCAACAGCTTCTTTCAATTTCTCAACAGTGTCAAGCTTTTCTCGACCCCATGGCCTTTGCTCATGCTACTCTCTGCTGAGAAAGTATTTCCCCCTCACCTGACCTGACAAAGTACAGGGCACTCTCACCCTCAAGGTCATGAATTAGGAAGCACAAACCATGATTCATGTTACCTCAGTCACAAAACAGAATTTACTGGCACAAGTAACTGAAAAGTCCAGGTCTATGAGCTTCAGGCATGGCTGGATACGGGTGCTCAAACATTATTACCAGAACACAACCTCTCTATCTTGTACTTCCTTGAGTGTAAACTTCATGCCCAGTCAGGCCCTCTCATGTCCTGCTGCCTCAATGTACCTCATGCCCTGCCCCTAGCCCTAGCATCAAATTCACACGACCATCTCAGAAAATCAGTATGGTCCTGGAGATGAAGGAGGCCAATTGGCCAGGCCTGTGCCAAGACAGAGAGATGGGGGAGGGCACTTGCTTATCCCCAATCCATGGAGAGAGAATGAGGGGGTCAGGGGTTCCCAGGCACAACTGGGAGTGAGCAGGTGAGCAGGTCCGGCCTCTGTTGAACTTACACAGTGCCTTAACTCCCCTTTCCTTGATTAATTCCTTGAGGAGTGAGCCTCTTCTTGTCTGGCCCCCTCTAGGCTGTGAACCCAGAGGGAGTACCAGGCTGTCTTGCTCACTATGGGATTCTCAGTGCCCATGAGGGAGGGGGAGCCCCTCATATTACAGATGGGGAAACTGAGGCAGGGACTTGGCCAAGATCACACGTCTACGTTCATGCTAAGGTGCCCTATGCTCTGCTCCTCATCTCCATCACTCCCTCCACCAACCCCTCCTCCCACTGTTCCCACATCTGTCTCCCCCACTTAAACCATCCCCATTCCTGCCTGTGGCCTCCAGCTCTTCTTATCTGTCTACACATCTCTCCAAAACTCCTTCCCTGGTGTCCACACTCTGTTCTTCACCTCCTGCAGCCTGACTCCCTCCAAGGCCCTTGTGGCCCCACTGACTCTGACATGCACACAGCAGCCCCTCATCTGCATGCAGTTCGTCAGCGACGGCTCTCTACATCACACACCTGCCTCCCCTCCTGCCCCTGGCCACACTGTCTCAGGCCCTTTAGACATGTCTTCTTCTAGCTGCCCCTGGACCACGGCTGTCCCCACGGCTTTGTCCCTCGCTGCTGGTCTCACACCTCCTCTCCCAGGCATCCCTGCCTGTGGCCTTACTCCCATCCTGGGGCCTGGTGCATATATTGTACTCCTTGGTCCTGACCTCTGCCTCCAGTCACCCCATGGGACAGCTCCACGGGCATCCCTTGAATGCCTGGAGTTCAGGGTCTATCCCCAGACATGCTGCCCCCACCCACATCCAGTTCATCCCTCTTCCTGGCCCTGAAGCCCCTGCAGAGACCAGGTTACAACACGCTGTCCTGGACAATCCAGCCTCCAGATGGACCTTGGCTCCCTATTGTCCTTAGAACCAGCCCAAGCTCCTCAGTGGGCCCCCAGGCCCTCCCACTCCCACCACGCTGACTTCTCCAACACCACCTACATATCCTTACTCTGGCCCCTCATCCTCACAGATAGACAAGGTGCCATCTCTGGAGGGTGTTCTTATCAGCCCTCTGCCCGTGCCCCTGCCATCCCCCATGCCCAAGCGTCTTCCCTCCCTGGCCTCCTCCTATGCCACTCCTGTCCCTGGTTAATCACTCTTATTCTCCAGCCTTAGCTCAGGGGTCACCAACTGCAGGAAGCCTTCTGGGCCCCTCCCCCGAGCCAGACTCCTGAGTCTCCTCCACAGCTGTAGGATGCTGATCCGTGTACGCATTGTCTCCTGTAGTACTCTGCCCCCTCAAGGGTAGACAGTGGATGACTCCTCTTGGTATCTCTTTTGCCAAACCCTGAGCCTGGTGTGCTTAGCACACATCACTGAACGAATGAATGAATGGATGGATGGATGAATGACTTTCCAGTGATAGGGGCTTTCACACACAGGGCCAGGTCTCCTGTGTGCAAGATGTGGCATGTCAAAAAGACCCCCTGGGCACCCTTGGCAGAGGCCAGGACCAGCATTGACACTGGAGTAGGATGTGAGGTGTCCTGGAAGCTGGATACTATGTCTATATCTTGATGGCTGGCCCTGCTCCCCAGGAGAGGACCCCTGGGAAGCTGAGAGGACACAAGTGCGTCCTCCTGTCCACCTTGGCTCTCCTTTCCATCCTTTCCATTCTCTCTGCCACCACCCAGTCCTGGTCTGGCCCCTTTGGTCAGTGACCCCGTCGTAGTTCCTTTCCCCTCCCCTTGGCTTCTGCTCTCCTCCCCAGGGTGCATTCCACAGCTGGCTCTGGCAGCCACCCCTCCCTCCCTGCCCTGCCAGCTCCCATCCCCTCCCTGCAGCCGCCACAGCCCCCATCTCCCACGGCACTGCCATCCCTCAGCTGGTACAGCTGCTTTCCTCCAAGAAGTTAAGTTGAATTGAGCTGCTGTTTAATGACCTGATGTGTTCATTGCCCACGTGACACGTTGGCAGAGGTGGCTGTGGTGGTGGGCAGACACCTGCCTGCCCACCTGGGAGCGCAGCAGTGCAGGTGTGCTTCCCAGAGAGGCCAGGGCAGCAGGAAAGGAGTGCACGCACCCACCCACCAGCACACACACACACACGCGCGCACACACACACACACACACACACACACACACACACCCCTTGCTGAGTCTCCACGTGCATAAACACATGCACGCAGTCATGTCCCCACACCCACATCAGCTTACAGTGCTTCCAGCTGCAGCCAACAGCTGTTATTACCACCACTCCTGGGCCTGGCATTCAAGGCCACCATGATCAAGCCTCAGCAGACCACTCCAGCCACACCTCCTCAAGGTGTCTCTGGACCCAGGGACAGAGGAGGGGAGGCTCTTCATCTCTGTCTATTAGTCTCTCTGTGTCTGTAGTGGTGTTTGTCACTCTGAGGGAGCCCTCAGGGCAGACGCTGTACAGGCACATTCTCTCTGAGCCTGAGAAGGGGCACACTGTCCCCCCTCCCCATCCATGTCCTGGGCAGCACCTGGACTTGGACTTGTCCGGAGCTCATCCTCAGCACTGGAGGAGGTAGAACTCAGAGGAATGAGCCCTCACTGAGCACCTACTCTGTACGGCGCTTTCACACCGCTGTTGCCTCTGGTCCTTGTCACAGTCCTACTCCCTGCCCGCACACCTTCCATTCCTCCTCCTCTCACTGACAAGGAATGAGGTCCTCAGGCAGTGCCCTTCCCAAGTCACACCCAGCCTGCCTAATTCTCTCTGGTGTATCTTGACTGTTTTGCAGGGTTGAGGATAAATCCTGGTTGTATCTCATCTCTGGGCCAGGCAGGAGCTGGGGGTAGGTGGGAGCATGGGCATCATTGTCCTTTTTGCCCACTGCTGGCCTGGGTTCATCTTGCCACATTCAGCTGTGATACTCTGGTCCTGCCTCCTATGATCAAAGTCCGTGTGCCAGGCAACTCCTCAGGTCCTCACATGCCCTGCAGCAGAGGTGTGACTCACGACCCCATTTTACAGATGGGGAAAGTGAGACTTTGAGAGTTTAAGTGACTTGCTTGCGAGGGAGCTCACAGGTAAGAAGGGGCTGAGGTCTGAATTGACCCTGGGTCAGGTCAGCAACTGGGCTGGCTGACACCCCACCCCTTCGATACAGATGGGAAGACTGCAGCCCTGAGGCCAAGAAAGAAAGATGCATGGTGGCCCTGAGCACTGCAGCTGCGGTACTCAGTGCATGGTGTTCTTTCCGGAACTAGAGGACAAAGCCGAGGATTTCCTGGGGATCGGACTCCAGATTGCAGGGAGCATGTGTCTGCTGCTGGGGTTGGAGTACAGACGCTTCCAGGCGGCAGCTCAGATTTGCATCCGTTTATGTGCTCTTTACTAGGCCCTCCTATCTCCACTGTAAAGCAGCCCCCAGGGGCCTCTCTTTGTAGGGTGTCATTAGCTGTTCCTCCCCTTTGGAGGGAAGTGGCCAAAGGGTTCTTTGTCAAGTGGCCCTTGAAGGTTGACCTTGGATGAGTGAGTAGAGTGGCCACTGCCCACAGGCCCCCAACTCCTTTGTTTCCCTAAGAGAGGGCATGGCAGGGGAGAGGAAGAAGGAGGGAGAGGAAGTGAAGGGGGGGCGATTGGGAGGAGGATAAGGAGGCTGAGGGGGAGGGAGGGGAGGAGAGAGGGAAGGAGGAGGAAGGTGAAGAGAGGCGAGGAAGAGGGAGGGGAGGGGAGGGGAGGGGAGGAGGACAAGCCAAGCTGACCCAAAGAGAGGCTGGAGGGAGGGGGAGGCAGGCTGCAGGGGAGTCAGCGATGGCTGCAGTAGACAGATAAGGCTGGGGAGGAAGACGCGCTCCACCGAGGGGAGCGCAGGGATTAGGGGCTCCAAGGGCCTGTCCTGGGCCTGTGAGTGGAAATTCAGGAAGAAGGGAAGCTGCCCTAATGAGAAGGGAGGAGAGAGAAGAGTGATCCCACTTCAGAGGACCCCTGTGTCCTTTGGGAGCAATGAAAAAGGCCCCACCCCCACTCCACCTCGGCTGGCTGCTCAGTGAACTGTCTAAGGGGGGCCCAGGTCTCTGGCCCAGGCGGGGCAG
This sequence comes from Pseudorca crassidens, assembly GCF_039906515.1. Taxonomy (NCBI): domain Eukaryota; kingdom Metazoa; phylum Chordata; class Mammalia; order Artiodactyla; family Delphinidae; genus Pseudorca; species Pseudorca crassidens. The sequence goes on from NC_090305.1 coordinate 69,816,526, forward strand.
CATGGAAGATCCCCTGAGCTCAGCGCTCTCCCCCAATCAAAGAAGACAAGTCATGGCTATGGCCCATCCTCTTCATGCCACCCTGACATGCCCGCACCCTGGCAGGCGTGCGTGCCAGCCCATGGCCGCAACAAGGACTGTCCCTGTCCTGGTGGGGTTTGGCTACGCTTCACACGTGTGTCCTATACAGCCGTGTCCTCACACACTCATGGCCATGCAGATCTCTGGGGTTCCTATACTCTGCTTGGTGCCTGTGGCCTCTCACCTGGGGTAGGTGAAGGCACGCCGGTACCAGCCGGGCTGGGCCCAGTGCCAAGTGAGGGAAGAGCCTTGCATGGCATGCTGTCATTCTCAGGGCTAGATTCTGTTCTCAGCCCCTGAGACAGGCCCCTTGTGGAGGGCCCTGGGCTCCCAGACCCCAAGCCGGAGGAGCCCAGGCCTGAGGCTCCCTGAGCTCACAGTGGTCGTGGGGCTGGGCCTGGGAACCAAGTACCTCCTGGCCAGCGGAACACAGCTCTGTGTGGGTGGGGGTGGGCCTCTGGCCTTGCTTGCTGTGCTGTGCCCAATTCCCAACCCATGTGGGCATGCAGTGGGGCACTCACAGATATCTGGGGTGCATGCATTCTGAGCTGTTAGAAGCTCAGTCTCCCAGAGGCTTGGTGGGAAGGGGTCCCTCTTCTAGGCCCTTTTATTTTTTATTTATTTTTTAACATCTTTATTGGAGTATAATTGCTTAACAATGGTGTGCTAGTTTCTGCTTTATAACAAAGTGAATCAGCTATACATATACATATATGCCCGGATCTCCTCCCTCTTGCGTCTCCCTCCCACCCTCCCTATCCCACCCCTCTAGGTTGTCACAAAGCACCGAGCTGATCTCCCTGTGCGATGCAGCTGCTTCCCACTAGCTATCTGTTTTACATTTAGTAGTGTATATATTGTCAGTGCTACTCTCTCACTTCGTCCCAGCTTACCCTTCCCCCTCCCTGTGTCCTTAAGTCCATTCTCTATGTCTGCGTCTTTATTCCTGTCCTGCCCCTAGCTTCTTCAGAACCTTTTTTTTTTTTTAAGTTTCCATATATATGTGTTAGCATATGGTATTTTTTTTCCCTTTCTGACTTCCTTCACTCTGTATGACAGACTCTAGGTCCATCCACCTCACTACAAATAACTCAATTTCGTTTCCTTTTATGGCTGGGTAATATTCCATTGTATATATGTGCCACATCTTCTTTATCCATTCATCTGTCGATGGACACTTAGGTTGCTTCTGTGTCTTGGCTATTGTAAATAGAACTGCAATGAACATTATGGTACATGACTCTTTTTGAATTATGGTTTTCTCAGGGTATATGCCCAGTAGTGGGATTGCTGGGTCGTATGGTAGTTCTATTTTTACTTTTTTAAGGAACTTCCATACTGTTCTCCATAGTGGCTGTATCAATTTACCCACCAACAGTGCAAGAGGGTTCCCTTTTCTCCACACCCTCTCCAGCATTTATTGTCTGTAGATTTTTTGATGATGGCCACTCTGACCAGTGTGAGATGATATCTCGTTGTAGTTTTGATTTGCATTTCTCTAATGATTAATGATGTTGAGCATCCTTTCCTGTGTTTGTTGGCAGTCTGTATATCTTCTTTGGAGAAATGTCTATTTATGTCTTCTGCCCATTTTTGGATTGGGTTGTTTGTTTTTTTGATATTGAGCTGCATGAGCTGCTTGTATATTTTGGAGATTAATCCTTTGTCAGTTGCTTCATTTGCAAATATTTTCTCCCATTCTGAGGGTTGTCTTTTGGTTTTGTCTATAGTATCATCATGTCATCTGCAAACAGTGACAACTTACTTCTTCTTTTCCGATTTAGATTCCTTTTATTTCTTTTTCTTCTCTGATTGCTGTGGCTAAAACTTCCAAAACTATGTTGAATAAGAATGGTGAGAGTGGGCAACCTTGTCTTGTTCCTGATCTTAGAGGAAATGGTTTCAGTTTTTCACCATCGAGGATGATGTTGGCTGTGGGTTTGTCATATATGGCCTTTATTATGTTGAGGTAAGTTCCCTCTATGCCTATTTCTGCAGGGTTTTTATCATAAATGGGCGTTGAATTTTGTCAAAAGCTTTTTCTGCATCTATTGAGATGATCATATGGTTTTCCTCCTTCAATTTGTTAATATGGTTTATCACATTGATTGATTTGCATATATTGAAGAATCCTTGCATTCCTGGGATAAACCCCACTTGATCATGGTGTATGATCCTTTCAGTGTGCTGTTGGATTTTGTTTGCTAGCACTTTGTTGAGGACTTTTGCATCTATGTTCATCAGTGATATTGGTCTAGGCCCTTTTAGAACTGTGAGGGACCTGCCTAAGGTGGCCTTGTCCCTGGGGGAGTCCATCTGCTCAGACCAAGAGTCAGGGAAGGGCTGCTTAGTGTCAGTCCCACGGGATGGAGATAGTACCTGCTGGTGGAGAGCCTGGCTGCTGGGAGCAGCTGATGGAGATAAATGGTCCTGTCCTGGTTGGGGTCAGGGCTGGGTAAGGTGGCCTTGGGTCTGATGGAAGACTCAGGGCTGTCCAGGAAGTCGAGGATGCCTCCTGCAGTGGATCTGTCTGGGCAGCAGGAACCCGGTTGTCCACAGCCTTCCAAGGTCACCTTCACCGGGGCTGAGAGTTTGGGAGAGGGGAGGGGCTGGCCACACCCTGTTGCATGTGTGGAAGCTGAGGCTCTGCTGAGCCCTCAACTGCCCAGTGGACCAAGCCCCATCCTGGGCAGGAAGTGGGTTTTCCTCGGTGTCAAGTAGACCAAGACTCTCCTCACAAAGACCTCAGGGTGAGAGGGCTGGCCCGCTAGAGGCTGGTCCCAGGCCTCAATTTTTCTTCGTTCATTCATTCATTCATTCATTCCCATGTCTGCCCCTGGTATCCTTTCTGGACTGCTATAAACTCCTTTCCACCCAGGGAGGCCAGGCCCTCCCCTCTGCCCTGGCACCTCTTTGCCCATGTCACTCTCCTTCTGCTACATTGGCCTATTGGCTGTTTCTTCAGGAAGACTCTGGACCTTTACTTTTGCTGGTGTTTATTTATTTATTTACTTACTTATTTTTCCAATCTGGAACCCTCCTGCCCCAGGTGTCTGCACGGGCAGCAACTCTTGACATTGCCAGTGCTTCAGGTGCCCTCTCCTCCTTGATTGCCCCTCTGAAGCTGTCCCCTGCCATTGTCTATGTCCATACAATCCTGGTTTGTTTCCTTCAGAGCCTAAACATACTTTGTTTGCTGGTTCATCTGTTTATCATCTGTCTCTCCCAGGCATTGGGAGCCCAAAGGAGAAGGCACCTCACCAAGCCCTCCCCAGGAGCCAGGTGCCAGCTGCTTTCTTTAGTGCTTTCCATGAGTGCTCAAGTCCCCAGGGCTACTCAGGTCAGTGTAAGGTAGGACCTCTTCACAGGCCAGTAACAAGACTGTTGCTAGAGCAATGGGCTGCCCATTTCTGAGGGTCCCATTTAAAGGATTAAAACTTTGGATCCAGGTTGTCAGACGGAGAGCAGGTGTCCAGGACCCCAAGGACCCTACACACCCAGAAATCAGGTTCCCCAAGCCCTGCCTGGGCTAGGCCCTGTGGCTGAAGCCTGGAGAGGATGCACATGAAGATTGGCACCAAATCTGGGTACCTCTGCCCCCAACGTGATGGAGGTAAATGAGAGATGTCTGGAGCTGTAGTGGATGACAAGGAGGCTGGTGTAGCCTGAGTGATGCAGAGTTTGGGGAGGGGGACAAGGCAGTGGGAGACGAGATGCTGGGAGAATCTATAATCCCTCTAGGACACCCACTGCCCTCTGTGGAGAGGAGGGAAGATGTGCTCCACAGGTTGCGGTGGTGTGGGGTGAGGGGGGGATGATTTCAGGGCCCATTTCAACCTCAGCCCACAGAGGGGCAATGTCAGAGCCTTTAATGCCACCCTGGTTCTGAATCCTGGGTGGGGAACCAGCATGGGGCCATGGAACCCCACCCAACAGTCGTGGCTCCTCTCCCCACCTACTCCACCATCTTCTCTCTCCCTCTACACTCCCAGAGTCCTCAGGCTCCAGGAAGGGTCTTCCTGGTTACTGTCTAGGGATCAGTGGGTCTGGTGTGGGTGTGGCTGTGGGTATCTCCAGTAGCCAAGTTCCTGAGTACCACCTCAGTCTCTGTTCTACCCAGCTACTGCTCCAACAGCCCCCAGGGGAGGTGCCGGGAAAGGAGTCAGGGCCACAAGCTCCTCATTTTTTTGAGATGGAAGGGGGTCCTGTGGCTTGGAGAGAATGTGGCCCCATCTTTCCTCAGCTCCTTGGAGCTCTGGGGCCGCTGGATAACCTCAGGGTCTCTTGGAAGGGTAAGTCCATAGCTCCAAAGAGAAAGGATGGAGTGGGGCTGAATATGGCTTCCACTGCTGCCACCTGGTGGCTGAAAGAGGCAAAGCATCTGCTATTCCAATTCCCAGAAGGAGGTGGAGGGGACACTCATCAGGGTTGGGGGCAGAGGAACAGGTAAGACATGCACCCCCCCACCCGCGCCCCGTCTCCCACTAGCATCATGGTCAGGAACCTGGGCCTTCACTTGCTTTGCATCAGAGCCTCCCCAGGTGCTATCTGACATGTGCCCACCAGAATATTCCAGAATGTCTTCAAAGCAGATCTAGCGTCAGAGGTGGCCTGTTTGGCCTCCACTGTATTAAGGGAGGACCCAGGGCCTGAATGACATCCAGGGCCATGCCTGATGGGTCTTAGTGGCAAAGAAGAGGGGGAGGAGTGGGAGCTGGGAAGGAAGTAGGGAGCAGGGGCAGCAGGGAGATGGGTGCAGCCCAGCCGAGCCCTGCCTGTCCTGTCCTCGCTTTACTCACAAATGCAGCTGGTTCTCTGTTTGCAGGACCTGAAGTGAGTCCCATGAGGCTCTCCAGCACCCTGAAGTGCCCTACTTGTGTTGTAATACACCCCCTCCCTGCTCCAGAATGGGGGGTGGGGTGGCTTGCTCAGGATCCACAGGCCTCGGCCAGCTGGTCTCAGCAGAGGGTCCTTGGGAAGGAACAGATTTCCCTTCCTGCTACTCCTCACTTCCCCACCATTCTGACTGCATCAAGGTGACGTCAAGGTCACCAAATCTACTGAAGGAATTATGGTGTGGCAGGCAAAGTTAAAACTGGATACCAAAAATGACCTTCTTAGAGTCCAAGGGAAAAAAAATCAAATGCATCCCCTCAAGTGGACTTTCTTCTCCCTTTTCTCAACCTCCAGGAGGCACGTCCCACCCTGCCATCCTGTCTTCCTGGTCTCTCTCTTTCTACCTGCCACAGAACATGCTATTTCCCCAGTGGTACATTTCCTAAAATCTCCATGATTCAGTTAAGAATAACCTCCAAGAAAAGATGATGTTGAAATCGCTGGATGATAACCTGGGGGAAAAAAATTAACTTGGCTCCCTACCTTACACCTTAAAACAAATACCAGGTGCTTCCCTGGTGGTGCAGTGGATAAGAATCCACCTGCCAATGCAGGGGATACAGGTTTGATCCCTGGTCTGGGAGGATCCCACATGCTGCGGAAGAACTAAGCCCGTGCAACACAACTACTGAGCGTGTGCTCTAGAGCCTGCGCACCACAACTACTGAGCTTGAGTGCCGCAACTACTGAAGCCCATGCACCTAGAGCCCTTGCTCCACAACTAGAGAAGCCACTGCAATGAGAAAACTGTGCACCACAACGAAGAGAAGCCTCCACTCACCACAACTAGAGAAAGCCTACTCGCAACAACAAAGACCCAAAGCAGCCAAAAAAATAAAATTAAAATTAAAAAAACCAAAAAAACAAATACCAATTCCAGTTGGACCAAAGCTAGAGGGACTAAAGAATGAAGAACAAATTCCTAGAAGAAAACAAGGGGATTTTTGTACAGCTTTTATTTGATATGACCTTTTCTAAGTATAACAAAAAAGCAGAAAAGCCACAAGAGAAAAAGTTGGATACATCTGACCACATAAAAATCAAACATTTCCATGTGGGGAAAAGAAAAATCAAAATTTAAAGACAAACAACAAGCTGACAGAAAAAATTACAAATCATATATATATACAAATATATATATGTATGTAGATATATATATGGGCCCCTATGAATCTGGAAGGAAAAGACCAACAATTCCAGTGAAAACTGCATGGACAGAAGAGAGGAACGTCTAGTCACACAAAAGGAAATCCAGAAGACTCACCCACTGAAACCATGCTCAACTTCCTTCCTCTGAGAGAAATGCAAATTAAATAGGCACAGCTGTGAAAGGTTGATGCACATTTCTGGTAAGCACAAGGGAAAGCAGAAACTTGTAGTCTGTTGCTTGTTAGAGTATAAATCTTGTAACCTCCGTGAAAGCAATTTGGCAATATCTATCAAAATTTAAAATGCACAGATCCTTTGGCCTAGCACTGACCACTTCTAGGAATTTATTCTGCAGATAAACTCACACACATGGGAAATTACACCCCAGGGTGTTCGCTGTGTGATGTTTCTAAGAGTAATCGATTGGAAACACCCTACCCTGAGTAGCCTGGCTGAGTAAATATGGAGCACCCTCACCATACATTCTATGCAGCTATTAAGACGATGAGGGCAAGGCAGTGCCACATGCAGTGATGTATGAACAAGGTGTATGTGTATAGGATGTTAAACTCATGTTTTTTGGTTTTTTTTTTTTAAGGCTTGGGATTCTTTTTTTTATTGAAGTATAGTTGATTTACAATATTGTGTTAGTTTCAGGTGTACAGCAAAATGATTCAGATATATATATATATATATATGTATGTATTTCAGATTATTTTCCATTATAGGGTATTACAAGATATTGAATATTGTTCCCTGTGTTATACAGTAAATCCTTGTTGCTTATCTATTTTATGGATGTAACAATGTTTTTTTAAAAGGAAAAGAGTAAGTGTTCTGGAACCCTGCTAGTACCCTCCAGACCTCTCAGCCCCCATTCCCCGCCGCCCCCACCCCCACCCCCCATCCCACGAGGTTGAGCTGCGTGCGTGGCATTCACTTGGCTCTGCCCTCTTGGTGTTAGGTCTGGACAACGGGAGCCCAGCAGGAAGTTAGCAGGCAGAAGCAGGAGGTCATGTTTATTCCCATGTCCATGTTTATTCCCCTCCCAGTCCATCCTCCTCTAGATTTTTCTGAACAGAGATCTGGTCACATCCCTCCCTGTTCAAAACATTCTGTGGCTCACCACTGCCCTCTGGATAGAAGCCAGATTCCCACCACAGACCATGGACCATGGACCATGGACCATGAGGCCCCACCATGGCTTTTGAGGGTCTGCTCCTGCCAGCTGTCCATTCTCTATACTTCCAAACCTCTCCCAGGCCCTGGTCTCAGCATAGTTCCCTCTGCTTTCAACACTCCTCCCTGCCCCAGGGGACAGCCTCAAAGGACCTCCTTGTCTTCTCCTGGCTGCTGTGCTCCTGCCCTGAAAGCAGGGAGCACTCTTCCCTGCATCCTACCTGTGCTCCTGGAATGCAGTTTGGCTAAATGGACAGAGGTTCCCCAAGGTTCTTGGCCTCTGAAACTCTTCGGAGTCTGTTCTGCTGCAGGGCCCAACTCTGGTCCTTCCAGATTTGGGGAAGAAGGTGGCCTGCTTGACTAACCTCTGGGAGGCTGGACCAAAAGAGGCCAGAGAGGACCCAGGGGACTGGAGACCAAGGCTCAAGGGAGAGGCCTAGTAGGACAGGCTATTGGTTGGGGCGGGGTAGGAATAGGACTGTGTACAATCAGTAAGAAGCCGTGTTTTTAAAAATAACTCTGCTGTCAGCAGTGGTGAAACAATATAATAAATATGAGAAATAAATCTCATTACCATGTAATGAGCTGCCTTATTAATGTGTTAAACTTGTAAGAAATGCTTAAGTGTATAATTGGCACCTAATGAGGGTGCCAATTAGGAATCATTATACATTTCTTTTAAAAAAATCCTAATTGGCAGGGGGGCATTTCAATCAATGCCACAGAATTAGCTCCGCAGGGACCCCATCCTGGAGGTGCATCTGGAAGCTGTACCTGCAGGGCCACACATTGGTGGCTAGCCCCACTGGAGCCCACAGCAAGGTCAGGGCCACCTGGGTTCGATGTGCCCCAAACCCACCAGAGACCAGGACTCAGTTTCTCCTGGGCCACCAAATCCTGCTACCGATTAAAGCCCATCTGAAATAGTGCCTTGTCAGGAGGTTTCCCTGTTGCTCCAGCCAGATGGGGGCACTTGGTCTGTCTTGAGGCTTCCAGAGGCCAAGGGCTCACTGAGCACAGTGACCATGGCTCTCCTCCAGTGCCCGGCACACAAAACCTCAGCATCCCTCACTCAGCTAAATCTCATCCTGGCCACCTTTACAAGCAGCCCCCATCTGCCTGGCAGGGCCAGGGGGAGGTGGGCAGGCAATGGAACTCAGAGTGGATTCCATCCCTCTTGCCTCCAGGACTCAGCCTCCCTTCCCAGGAAAGGTAAAGCCGAGCAGATCTACATTCCAGGCCAGGCCGGCAGAAGAGAAGTGTCCTGAGCAGCCGGAGCATGATTAATTACCAAATCAATTACCACATTAGTCACTTGGGTAATTGCCAGAGGGCTGGGAGGAGGGCAGGGAAGGGGGTCCACGAGGGGCAAGGCCCAGTCCGGGGCAGGGCGGTGGGGAACCCTGGCCCAGGCAGTGGGCAAGAGGGCAGAGACGGAACACTGGCTGCAGTCTGAGCAGATGGCTTGGGCAGAATGGGAAGCAGTAGGCTGAGAGTCTTGGAAGCCAAACTTGAGGGTTCCAGAGTTCAGGGAAGACTTGCAGGCCTGAGAGTGGAGGATAGAGGGGCCACGGAGGCAGTGGCAGGTGGGGATGGTGGGAGCTTGGTTGGGGTGGCTGGGAGGTCCAGGAAAAGATGGCCAGGTGGACTGTGTATAAACTTGGAGGGAGGGAGTTAATTGGCCTTGGGGGCTGCAGGCCGGGGAAAGTGCCAGTTTCTTGCCTGGAAACTAGGAAGGAAGTCGACATCTCTGAACCCGACAGAGAATGAGATGAGGCAAGGGGCCAGCCCCTCCCCTGCGGCCTGTGGACCCCCAGGCCTCCGGGGCCCTGACCCTGTCTGTGACTCTTGTATTAGGAGTGACTGGGGAAGGGGCCAAGTAGCTTCTGCCACCTGCTGATTTTCAGGAACTATCAGGAAACTGAGGGATCCCGTCCTTCCCAATGGAGAAAAACACGAGGCCACTGAGTGGAGCCAGTTAGAGGGCTCTCTGGCCCCAGAGCTCAGGCCCGGCCCTATTTTTCCCTCCTGGCCCAGCTGCTTCCACTTACCCCTCCCAGGCCAGATCCCAGAGGCTGGGCTGTGTTTACAGGAGGCCCCAGGTCAGGCCAGGTGTGGAGCAGGAGACTGCCCCTTGACCCTGCACCCACCTGGAAGTAGGGGACTTGGTGTCTCTGGGGAACTGCCTTCTTCAGAGAGAAGGAGATGGGGGGACATGAATTGGTGGTTAGTTTCTGAGTTTTACCAAATAAAGTAGAATCTAAGAGGAAAAAACAGTTGCTGGGTAGAGGCAACTTTAGATCTTGGGCTCCTTGGGAGAGTTCAGAGGGCAAGACCAGAGTTTGAGCCAGGAGGTACAACCCGAACCAGGTGGACCTGCAACCCCAGGGGGCTGGAAGGCTGAGTCTATACGTGATTCAGAAGTTCCCACTTCTGTGAAGGCCTGTACCCCTTGGACTACCGTTTGGATCTTTAGTGTGTTATTTATTTAACAAATTATTTACTCAGTGTTTCCTATGTGTCAGGCACTGTTCCAGGCCCTCTACAAACATGAACTCTTCTTTTTGTTCAGTTATAATGTGCTTTATTACTTATCATAGATCACGACTTCCTTTGTTAATCATCAAATATGCATTCATGGCATCATTTTCTTCTTTTTTAAATAAATTTATTCATTTATTTATTTATTTTTGGCTGCGTTGGGTCTTCGTTGCTGCACGTGGGCTTTTCTCTAGTTGCGGTGAGAGGGGGCTACTCTTCGTTGTGGGGCGTGGGCTTCTCATTGCAGTGGCTTCTCTTGTTGCGGAGCACAGGCTCTAGGCACCCGGGCTTCAGTAGTTGTGGCTCGCAGGCTCAGTAGTTGTGGTTCACAGGCTTTAGAGAGCAGGCTCAGTAGTGGTGGCGCACGGGCTTAGTTGCTCTGCGGCACGTGGGATCTTCCTGGGCCAAGACTCGAACTCATGTCCCCTGCATTGGCAGATGGATTCTCAACCACTGTGCCACCAGGGGAGCCCCATGGCATCATTTTCAAAGGCTTCTGTCCATTCCCAGCGCAAAATATTAATCCACCCTCCACTGCTGCCTTTGGTTTATTTCCAAACAGATCTGTGATGTAAACAACTTCATGCTCTGGATTTTTCGGGGTATGGAATCTCAGCTCACCTGAGGACAAGTGGTCATGCCCTGCTCCCAGGTAGTCCTGTGGGTAAAGTGGGCCCTGAGAGGAGAGGGGGCTAAAGGACCTAAGGACTAAGGGTACCTTTGGGTAGATTTCTAAGGGTGACCTCTAACACAACCCTAAACCCACCATGTGGGAACTTCCTGGTGGTCCAGTGGTTAAGACTCTGCACTCCCAATGCAGGGGGCCTGGGTGCGATCCTTGGTAGGGGAACTAGATCCCACATGCATGCTGCAACTAAGACCCAGCACAGCCAAAATAAATAAATAAATAATAAATAAATAAATGTTTAAAAATAAAAAAATAAACCCACTGTGTGATTTCCACCAACCCAGCAGCATCTCCCGTAGGCAACAGCAAGGCCGCACCTATTCCAGGAGGAGCTCAGCCCCTAGGAATCAGGCCCAGGGAACCTGCACTTCTGGAAGTTCTTAACCCAAACCTTCACGCTACTCAGTGGTCTCAGGTGTACTCTGACTGATAACTCTAGCTCATTGCTACTGGATACAGGTCTGAGAGAGTAACATCTGCACCAACAAAAACTTATTAAAGATGCCATTTCGTGAGCCCCACAGGAGAATCATAACTTAGAGTGGGGTCCCGATTCCCCCCAAATTTGTATGCACTTTAAAACTTTGGAAGAAATGTTTGCTGCGTGGTTCCCATGCAGTTTCCCATTAGTATTACATGATGAGTATTTAGCAATAACATCACCTGTGCCCTCCCCACAGAGACTGTCTATTGAACTGGGTGGGAGTATCCGCGTTGTTTTAACTCCAGGTGATTCTAAGTTTAGGCCCGGTTTAAGCACGAGGGCTGCTGGGTACAGTGGTGAGAGTTGCTGCCTGTCTTTGGTCCTTTTGCCTTTGGGGAGGCATCAGTGTCTGCTCTACATGGGATTGGAAGGGGCAGGGCAGTGTGGCCCAATTACTCTATGCTGTAGCAGAGTTTTTGGACATCTGTGTGAGCGGAGAGCATGTGTAGGCAGGAAAGAAAAAGCTCATAGCTTGTTCTCCATGCAGGAGCTCATTGTTCCTGAATCTCTTTTTCATACAAACATGAACTCTTAATCCTATCAAGTAGGACCTGTTTTATACTTTACAGATGAGGAAACTGAGGCAAGAGGTTCAGGGATTTGCCAGGGGTCACATGGTGGCTGAGCTGGGATTCAGACCAGCTGGTTCCTGCAGCAATGGGCATTCAGGTGAGTCCAGTTGTCCCGGGCGGGTGCGGGGTTGGGGGGGTGTCTCTGGGACACCTGGCACCAGCACCACAGTGGAAGGCAGAGCTGATTTGCCATTAGTTATACCCCTCTTCATAGCTGAAGGAGGGCCTGGGGCCAGTTACACCACCTCTTCTTCAGAGTCAGGCTGCCTGTGGCACTTTATCATCAGTAACCACTTTGCGGGAGCTGCTTGTTTCCTGCTATCTGCCTTGTTGGAGATGATGCATGCGGATGAGATGGTGCAGCTCCTGCCCTTCCCAGCCAAATAGCTTAGCTGCCGCAGGCAGCAACTGCCCCATCTCATGTGTTCACTCATGGGGATGCAGGAGATAAAAGGAGGGGGACTCTCGGTGACGTACCCAGGAACCCACCTAAAGTCCAGCCCAGAGCAGGACCTGCCATGGGGGAGACAGGGATGAACCAGACCCATTCAGAGTGTGACCTAGGATTCCCACAGAGCTGGGTTCAAATCCTTTGTGACCGAAGACAAGTCACTTAGTCTTGAAACTCAGCTAAGGTGGGATAGCTAATTGATCTCATAAGAAATCAGTGGCAAGAAGCCTCCATAATGCGGGGAGGGGAGAGACGGTTTTCGTTTTTCTGTGTGATACCCTGGTGGGCACTGATCTGAGGTGGGAGCTAGGATTTGAGGTAAAGATGGGATAGGAATTTACAGTAGAGACCCCAGGGCAGGCACATGTGGCAGTAAGAAAGTTCCAGGAGGGAGTGACCTGCGGATACCATGTGCTTGGGCCACGACCACTAACGGGCATGGCCCCCAGCCTCACCCCTGCCCAACCTCCAGCAGCTGAGCCTGTCAGCAGGCCAGCCCGGTCAGGGACAGGAGAAGGTTGGCTTTCTCCCCTGCCTGTGGAAGATGCCTGGTGAAGTAGAGGGGGCCCCAGTCCCTGTGCCACCATCAGGGTTTGGCACAGAACTTTCCTGTCTCCAAATGCCCACAAGAGCTGCTCTGCTGAATGGTGAGGCTTTGGGGTTCAGTCTTTATCCCCTGCTGGGAGAAGCTATCTAGATACCAGGACGGGGCCCACAGCTTAGACTTTCCAAAATGGGTGGGGACCATCCATAATAAAAGTTCAAAGAAGTGCACACATTTATTGAAGTCTTTCCACGTGCTTTTTATATATTAACTCATTTAATTCTCATGAGGCAAGAACCACTTACCAATCCTCTGGTCATTGAATAGCCCTGAGCACCTACTAGGTACCAGGCTCCATTCTGGAGGCTCAGGACACAGCCATGAGTAGACATTCTCCGTGACCCAGTCCCAGTCTAGACCTGCTCCTGGCAGGAAGGAAGCAAACAGCTTCAGTGCATCAGCCACCCAGACTCCCAGTCTCCTGAAAAAGGGCTCAAGGCCAAGTTTCATCCACAGCACTCCTCAAACTGGCCCCACAAGCCAGGCCTATAATCTGGGCCTACACTGTCATCTGCTGGTCACATTGGGAAGGGCTCCAAACAGAGTACTCTCGCTTTCCTCCACCAAAGGAAACTGGTCCACTTACCCCCTGAGGCTTGGGCAGGGGACAACTTGCGTGTGGGAACAGGCCTCCTGGGTCCCTCTGGCGGAGTGGAGGTGAGTGTGGTCTCTCTGGGGGAGTCATCCAGCAGCACCCTTGGCCTGGTGATCCTCACAGAGCAGTCTGACAGATCCACTCCCCTAACAGCACCGGCGTGAAGAAAGGGGGTATTCAGTAGAGAGGCAGAGAGGGTGTGGCACATAGGGCTGGCCCAGCACAAGGTAGGCGCCCCATGTTTGTGGGGGTCATCTCCATCGCTAGTGTCATGGCTGTGAGGAAGCCCATCGTCCCTTACACCTTTCCCCTGCCCAGCCCGAAACGTCCATTGTGACCTTGTGTCCAAACCCGGCACAAGGCCCGGCACAATGAGACTTGCCTTGCCTCTGGTCAGAAGTGATGTTGCGTCTCTTGTCACTTCCTAGAGAGGGGTGAGTTGTTGCTGTCATCATCGCTGTTCTGGGTCACAACGCTGCGTAGGACTCTTCTAAGGCCAACCCCTTCTGGGTGCACCTCAGCCCCAGAGTCCAGCAGAGGGCCTGGTGTGGAGGAATTGGGAATGGTTGAAGAGAATGAAAAAATGGTGAGAGGAGGGGGCAGCTCTTTCTTCAGAGAACATTCTTACCTTCTTTGGGAGTCTTGGGTGTGAGCTCTGGGGTTAACCCAACTGAGGTAAAATCCAGGCCCTGCCACATGCCGTTACCCTACTTCTCTGTGTATCAGTTTCCCCATGTACAATATGAGGGCACGGGCTTCCCTGGTGGCGCAGTGGTTGGGAGTCCGCCTGCCGATGCAGGGGACACGGGTTCGTGCCCCCCGTCCGGGAAGATCCCGCATGCCGCGGAGCAGCTGAGCCCGTGAGCCATGGCCGCTGAGCCCGCGCGTCCGGAGCCTGTGCTCCGCAACAGGAGAGGCCACAGCAGTGAGAGGCCCGCGTACAGCAAAAAAATAAAAAATTTAAAAAATATGAGGGCACAACTGGTGCCCATACTCTGGGGTTGCTGGGGGATTAAATGGGTTCCGATTTTGCCTGCAAGTGCCGCGGGAGGTTCACACACACACTTCAGGTCTGAGCTGCCCACAGGGATTTACGGCAGGAATCCTGTCCTCCTCCTTCACCTGGGGCTTCAGAGCGTCACCTTATTGACTAGTTATTGAGCCGCTGCTAAGTCCTTTAAGTCTCTCATAATCTGGTGTTCTCAGCCTCCTCTGGGTAAAGAGCATCTGTGCGAGCTCTGCCAGAGAGAGGCCCACACTCCCCTTGCTTGGCCTTCTGGGGCCTCCAGCCTGCTGGCATGGGCGTGAGTGGTGGTGGGACGGAGGTTCAGTATCTGCCGCCTGAGTCCTGACCAAGAGGGGCCTGAGTAGCAGGGCCAGGACTAGGATGAGGCGAATGAGGCACCCAGGGCACAGATTTGAGGAGACATTCACGTTCAGGTTGGTGCAAGTGTAGTATCAGCGCCCGAGTGGCTCCTGACATTTTGAACCCTGTGCTCCCTTTCACCTCACTCTAGTCCCTGCCCGGCCAGATGAGCCCCCATGTCAGGACCTGCAGTGTGAGGGCTGCACTCCATGCCACATGGGGGAAAGGCAAGGGAGGAATCCGAGGATGGGGCCAGAGGTGCACTTGGGGCCACCAAACGGGTGACTGGGCTGACGGTGGGGGACAGGAAGGCCACCTGCAGTGCCTATAGATGCCAGCAGGTGGCAGCACGGAAGCACATTGGAGGCTGGAAGGCAGATTGGGGAGTCAAGTGGGCCGTGCCTCCTGGGTGCCCCATCAGGCCCCAGCATCCTCCTGTTTCTAGGCCTTGTCTGACACTCCTTTCTCAAATGGCATAGAGGAAGAGCCAATCCCCTGCCTCTGAGCCTGATGACCCTAGTCTCTGGGTGCTAGAGGTCTTCTTCTGTGAGATGGGTGACAGTATATTCCCAAGAAGGATACTGGGAATAAAGTGAGATTGTGCCGGGATCAGGCCAATCAAAGGTAGCAGTTACTGGGACCAGATTCTGGCCCTTGAGTGGCCCAAGGCCCTTTCTGGCCATTGTCCAGCTCTGAATACCTGTGAATGGCAGTGGGGAACACTGACCTGGCCCTCCCTCAGTGAGCCGGTCCACTGTAACTGGCACGTGGCAGAAGCTCAATAAACCACACATCATTATTGTTACTGTTATTATTATTGACACTGTTATTACTGCAACCCCTTTATCTCTAGCTGCACTCCCAGGAAGTAGACCTGCCTACCCCTCCTAATGCAGGCCTCCAGGCCTCCAACAGAAGTACAGTAAGGGCTGGGTAGGTGGGAATGGCCAGGGTGAATGTCCCTCCTCTCCTGTTTGACCAGTGGCCAGAGGACAGGAGGCCCATCAACCCCAAGGGCTGGGACATCTACTGTTGTCCCCTCTCTACATTCTCACAGGTCAGATCCCAGAGGTGGCTGGGTAGGAGAAGCTGAGGGGATTGGCTGGGCCTTAGCCTGGATGTCACTGGGAGCACTGGGGAAGCTCAAGCGGGTGGGCACATCCATCCATGTTGCCATCCAGGAAGGTGGGAGCTGGATTAGTGGTGTGAGAGACTGGGAGACTGGGTGCTCCTTGACAGTGATCTGTGGGGCTTTGGCAGCCCCAGGGGGGAGGTGCTGGTACCCAGCGACCATGTATTAGGAGAACAGAGGGGTGCAGACAAGGACATGGCCTCCCATTCTGCACTACATATGTACACCTGGAGGAAATAGGGCTGGGATCCAGGTTGTCATGGAGCCTCAAAGGGGACCT
Organism: Pseudorca crassidens; assembly: GCF_039906515.1. Classification (NCBI taxonomy): domain Eukaryota; kingdom Metazoa; phylum Chordata; class Mammalia; order Artiodactyla; family Delphinidae; genus Pseudorca; species Pseudorca crassidens. Next base: position 69,832,544 of record NC_090305.1, read on the forward strand.
AGTCCTAGCCCTGGCCTTGGAAAGCTGGACCGAATCTATGGCCCTTTCCCCTGAAATACCTAGGCATAGGACGCAGGACATGCCCAGCCTCCTGTCAGGTCAAAGGGAGGTAGGAGCTTGGAGCACCTTGGGCCACGCTGGTAGGTGCAGGCTGTGTTGCTGTCCTCCATATCAAGGCCTGCCTGGGCCACATGAGCTGTGGGCTGTGGGCCCAGGATGTACCAGGTTCAAACCCCAGCCCCAGCGTGCCCTGCGCCAGCTGTACACGGAGCCCTGGGCTACTCTCCCCTGGCTCCTCACCGATGAAACAGGAGTGAGACAGCCCACCTCCCCCAGCCATTGTGGGTACCAGGATCTCTGGCCTTTCAAGAATGTTTTCTGTATGACCACAGATGCCCCTGGCTGCACTTGCCCCCTGTCCTGAGCCCTCAGAGGCCAGGAGGGTGGGGGATGCTCCTGGGGTTCCCCCAGATATTCTCAGCCAAGGCCCCTCACACTGAGGCCTGCTGCAGGGTGCAGCTGGATAGGATAGGGTGGCAGTGTCTGCTCTCAGCCTCTGAACACCCCCAGGCACACTGGATCCTCTTCCTGCCTTCTTTTTCATATGGGTGTAGACTTAGAGTGTGTTTGTGGATACACTTGACACACACACACACACACACACACACACACTCTCTCTCTCTCTCTCTCTCTCTCTCATCCTTTCTTCCTATTTGACATGTGTTTCCTCCCATCTCAAATGGCGATGCAGAGACTGGGTTGGTGCTGGGCCCCCTGTGGGGCTCAGTGATGTTTCTGGAAGGAACCCATTGCAAGGTCAGACTGCTCTACAGGAGTTTCTGTGCTCAACCCCACAGGAACTTTCCTTTACATTCTGAAGGCGTCTCTGGCATCTGCCTGCAGCCAGGCAACAGGATTATTGTATTCACTTTGGCTCGAAGGTGACACTTCACTTGATTAAACAAGATGGCCTCCTCTGAAGGCGGCCCTCCATGTCCACCCTCATACCACCCACTGTAACCGCTGCAGCTTCTGCCCAAAACTCCAGTCGCTACCTGTGAGGAGGGGTTTCATGCATTGATGTACGTACAGGGCTGGGGGCCAGGGGAGCAGCTCCCAAGGGCCCCTTGTAACAGTCACCACCAGGAGTAGTAATGGCAGGCGGGCAGCGCCGTCTCACCCCGTCTGCCTGGCTGAGGGCGGCGAGGAGCTTTCTGGTCAGTCCACCAGGCCCATGGTCACATGGAGGACACGTCACCTGGAACATTTTATCCCAATGTTTATTGATCCCACACTCTGTGGAAGACCTGGGAACTTTGGGGGGCATTTGGTATTCCTCCAGGAGTGAGAGAGAGCTAGAAAACAGAAGGTGGGTGGAAGGGAAGAGGGGGTGATGTGAGGGGACAAAGGAGGAGGAAGCGGCCCCCATCACCCAGAGAAAGCTGCCCTGTGGCCATCACCTAGCCAAACCCACCCAACCAGGACAGGGATCTGGGGCAGGCAGTGGGAGAGAATGGGGACAGGGGTCCTCCCGGAGCCCCCATCCCAGGCTCTGGTCCCTGGGTGCCAACCTTACTCTCCGGACTCCATTTTTAGGGTCTCCCAGACATTGGGTCCTCTGCAGCTCCCACATTATGGGGCTGAGGGGCTATCCAACAGGATTGAGGTGCACAGCCCACACATCCCGTCTCCCCTCACCCTCAGAAATCCTCTGTCAGTCTGCTGAGGAAAGGAGACCCCTCCCCAAGACCAGGCTTGTCACTGACAGGTTCGGCTGTTTGACCCCAGTGTGGGAGGCCCATGGGGTGCTTGGGGCCCTCACTCTTACCCAAGGCCCTGTCCTGCAACCCCCAGGTCCAGCCCAGCCCTCCACCATGGGACTGGGGCTCACCCTCTCCTCGTTTCCACTTATGCTAGCCTGAAGGCTCAGTTCTTTAGCAGAGGGTCAGGATGTCACTTAAAGTCCTGGTTTATGAGATTTTCAATCCTAAAATTGTGCAGTCCTGGGAAAACTAGGGCATTAGGTCACAATAGTGACTAAACCCTCCAAACCCTTCTGAACACTGCAGGTGGGTTCCCCACACATAACCCTTGTGGCTTCCCAACACCACCCATCCGCTGCACTCCTGTGCTCTGGGAAAGACCACATTATTTTCTTCTTTTTTGTGTTTCACACCCCACTCCTATGGGTTCTGAGGCACCGCACCTCCCCCTGGCCCTTGGGGCTCAAGCCCCCTCCCTCCTCCTGTCCCATAGGTCCTGTCCACTTGGCCTCTCCAACCAAGGATATGGCAGGCGTCGTGACCCCATTCCACAGCTGAGGCACGAGGCCCCAGAGCAGCCTTGAACTCAGGACCAGAGGCAACTCATTGGATAGATTAAGGAAAGCCAGCTGGGCTTCCACCTCATAGCTGATATCCAAGCGACCATCCCCCCCACAGCCCCTCACCCATCCCACCCCTCCTGGGGTTTCACATCCCCAGTGTCACAGGCTCACACTCTCTTTGTGTAAACGTCTTAATTACATCTTTAATGCTCTCACATGGAGATGCTATGAGTTAAATTAGTTTCTGTGCATCCTAAATTACCCATAGCCCTCCAGTTGGCTCAAATGCTAACGTATTTATAGCATCTAGAGGAGGAAATAAATCCAGGACCTTCCCCATGAAGTCCTCCTAGGCCCTCACAGCCTGACACCTCGTATTTGCCACCCTCACGTCCCCGCCAACCAGCAGAGGACAGTGATGGCGGCGAGGCTGGGCACAGGGGTGTGTGTCTGTGCCTGCTCAGGTGCACATGTGTGCCCAGCGGAGAAGTGCCCAGCTCTTGGGGTCTGGCTTGACCCAGTGCCTTGCCCAGATGCCCCAGCCTGGCAGAATTCCTGCGGGGCATGGGGTGGGTGGACAATGGGTAGGTGGGTTGTGTGATCAAAACCCAGACTATGTCTCTTAGGTCTGTTTTCCAAGGGGCTATCCCCACCCTGTTTCAGGCATTCAGAACTTCCCCTGCTAGCCTGCAGCTGGCGACCACCGCCCTCTGACCAATAGTCTCTCCCCCAACCCCAGGTCCCCGATAAACACCAAGACAGGGAACTGTTCCAGAAGCAGGTTACCTGGCTTTTAGAGCCCAGTGAAGTGCCCAGTGGTGGGCAGTGGACCCTTGCCTTTGCTTCCCTCTCCCTTCAGTCCCTGAACACTGAAGGTGGAGAAGGTGGCCTACTTAACGTTCCTCTACACACCATGGGGTTGGGGGTGGCTTGGAGGGTGGAGCCAATGCAGGGGTCTCCATCCTGCCCCCTGTGCTGGGACAGGCACGTGTCTGCAGGTGGGCACCTTCATGCGCATGCAGGAGGCCTTCCAGCAGGTCTGGGCACTGCATCCCTCCACACCTGCTCCCCCACCTCCCTTCCCCCTCAGCTCTCATCCTAGCTTGGGCCCAGCCAATAGCCGACCACCACGGAGGGGTGGCTGGAAGACCTCATGCATCCCTGTAATTTGGACTGACCTTGGGTATGAGCAGCCCTCCTGCTGGCATCCTTGCCCACTGGGCAGTTTCAACTCTATCCCTGAGCCTCTCCCAGAGTACCACCGTACCATGTGGCTGTGACCTGGGTGGCTGCCTCTCCTCAACCCCAGAGGAGACTCCAGATTCCAAAGATATGTCTCTCCCTGATGGATGGGAACCCCCCTACTCTCCTTCCCTTCCCCCTCGCATCCCACATCTCCCCCCATTTCCTCCACATTAGAGGAGCAGACCCTGATGTGAGGGGTCTGGGAAGGGCACAAGGAAGCCAGCCAGCATAAGGAAGCCTTATGAGGGATGCTCTGCATTCCAGGGCCCTCAGGTCAGGGGATATCAGTGGCCATATGCCCAACCTGGCCAGGGGCCTCTTTTAGAGCCTGGAGGGTCAGCAGCTGGGTCCTCAAAATAGCTGAGGCCTTGGCAGGGCAGGTCCTGAGAGGAGGTCCTAATGATCTCGGAGTTGGCAGCTGAGGGCACTGTGGCAGGTGTTTTCATCAGAGGTCCAGGCCTGTCCCGGGGTCCTCACGCGTGGATGGCATTGGCTACATCGCTGAACACCAGCCGGCTGGGCCTCTGCATTGGGCCCTGAGAGGGGAGAGTGGTCTGCAGAGAGACAGTAAGGGGCATCAGGGACCTTGACCAAGGCCATGCACTCTGGCCCAGTCCCCTCCACCCTCTGGTGCCCACGTGCACTTGGCACCAGCTACGTCTTCTGCCTGGAATGCCCTCCCACAAGCTCAGCCAAGAAATACGACCTGGCTCAGGTGACTCCTCCCCCCAGCCATCCCCGGCTTGCCCTGCCACCTCAGCCAGTTGCAGCACTTAACCTAGGTCCCAGGGCCTGCATTAATTATGCATGTACCGACCTCTCCCAGCAGAGGGTATTCACCTCTGTACCCCCAAGCCCCAAAGCCCGGGCACAAGGGCTGGCACAAGGGAGATGCACAGGAAACAACCGTCAAATAGTCAGTAGTCCCAAGAGCTGGGTGGACCAAGGTTCTCAGCCCAATTTCCTGAATATCCCAAGGGGGAATGAGTCCTGATCCTGGCGACAAAGAACTGGTAGCAAAACCAGGGGACTCCCAGCCTGGACTCTTCCTGAGCCCAGTCTCTTAATTCTGCTGCTGTGGAGCCAGGTTCCCTAGCAACCTGTGCAGTCAAGGCAAGGAGGGATGCAAAGGGGCATCATGGGTCCGGGGGAGACCAGGCCTCCTCATGGTGCTCTGGCCCCTGGGGATTTCAGGGACCGGTGGCAAGTGGCCAGGCAGCCCAGTGACTCTGGCAGGATAACCACACAGGTACCCAGCACTTTGGACATGGGAGGTGAGTCCGGCTAGGGTCTGCACCTGCCTGGGGTCTGCAAGCTACTAGGAACCCACCAATCTACTCAGAGGTGCCACTGCCCCAGAATCTGGCGCCAGTCACAACTCACTCAGGACTGGGATCTCAGGAAGCAGAAGAACCCAGGGTCTCAGCCCCCCAACAATCCCCCCCGTGAGTCTTCTGCTTTCCCCCTAGTTTGAGGGGGCATACCTGAGGCAAGAATCAGGATTTTCACTTGCAGATGAGAAAACTGAGGCTCAGAGAGGCCAACGGAGCTTCCAAGGTGACCAGGCTATCAGGACAGAGCCAGGCTGGATCCCAGGGCTGCCCTGGCCTGGCCTTGTGCAGTGAGCCTGTGGGTGGCCGAGGAGCAATTCTACTAGTTTCTAAACAAACCTGACAAAATCCGTATACCCGATAGCTGCCACTTGACCACATGGCAGGTGCTAGAAAGCTACATGGGAAAGGAGGGAGGGTGGGGGTGGAAGAGCCACAAACAGGCTGCAGGCTGGGTGGAGGAGCCTAGTCAGTGCCCACCTTGGCCAGCGTGGCCTGCACAGCGGTGGCGGCCTGCACGGAGGCAGTGTCCCGCCCGTGCTCCAGCAGCTCCCGCTCCAGTTCATCTTGCTCCTCCGTGGGGTCGAAGTTGTACATAGGCATGAGCTGGTGGCGCAGCTTCTCCAGCCTGGGGGGTGGGGGCAGAGACTGCTGCAGGCAGGGCAGGCCCTTCTGCTCCCACCAGCCCTCCAGGTGCTGCTGCCTGCTGACCAGCTGACACCATGTTTAGGGTCCTAAAATTTCCCCTGGGATTCAATGAACGACAATTTTGCACATACAGTAGTAGCTCTACCTCTTGGATGGGTGGCCTGGGAGGGATAGTTACCCACTCCTGGGACCAGATGGGGCCATGGGCCACAGAGCTGTCATCCATGAGAGCCATGGGGACTGCTTAAGCCAGGGCCTTGTGCGATCCCCAGCCTCTGAGGGGCCGGGGTGGGGAAAGGGGAGTCAGTGGCCATTAGCTCAGGGCAGCAGGGCAAGGGTGGCTCAGCCCTCCCCAGGGGAAAATGGTTACCCCCAACCCCGAGTGGGCAGAAGAGGCCCTGACTCCCTCACTAGGGAGAGGGACCCTCATGGTGGAGGTACTCTCCTTTCCCACCCACGTCCCCTGGAGTCCAGCCCAGCATTGCCCACTGGAGTCTTGGGTGGCAGATGGGGAGTTACCTCTTCTTCTTCCTGATGTACAAAACCTGCAAGAGAAGGAGCAGCATCAAATGGCCAGGAAAGGAGGCCCTAATTAATCCAGCAGTCCCTCGGGACAGGGGAAATGCTGAGGCTGATGAACGGGAGAACTATAGGTCCCCATGTCCTCAGCGACCCCATCCCAGGGACACATACATCCTAAATTTGTGCTTCCATTTGACGTTTATTAGATGCTGACAGTGCCCGAACTCAGAGGTGGGGAGAAGGCCAGCCTGGGAAGACCACACAGGTAAGCCTGGCCTAGGGACGCGTGGGCCCACCCCTGCCAAAACTGACTGTGGCTCCAGCCACTCAGTGCCTGCCTCGGACTCCTCAGGGCTGAAGTGGTGGTGGTGGGGACTTCAGCATACCCTCTCCTCTCAGCTGTCCCCAGGACCAAATTTTCTCCCCGTGTATGGGCAAAAAGAACAGAGGATAGGCAGCGGGCAGACTCTGCAGGGCAGTGGCTCTAGGCAAGGCTCTGGGCTGGCTTCCTGGGGTTTCCATGGGAGGCTGATGGCCCTCAGGGGCTGAGGAGGAGGGTCTGAGCCCCTGGACATCAGCCTAGACCACACTCCTGAACCCTGATGCTGGAGGAACCTAGGAAGACCCCTGGGTCCTAACCCCCATCATAATGACTTGAAGATAAAGGCCTAGGCAGCCTGAGAAAACATCTGAGACCCAAGAGCTCCTGGCTAGAGCAGGAAATCCTGGTACAAAGCACTCAGGGCAGGGAGGAAGGGGGTGAGACTTGGGGACCTCTGCAGGACCTGGAGCGGGAACTCCAGGGACCTCTGCCACCATCTTGCTCATCCCTCAACTGGTGTTTTTTGACTATCAGGAGCATGACTTCTTCTGCTTGGGGGAAAGCCATGTCCCTAGAGTCTGTCCCAAACCCCCTGTGGCTCCTATACTCTTTGTGGCTCATTCACAGCTTGAATCCGGTTTGTTCCCAGCCTGACCCAGAGCTCCTCCTGCTGCTCATTCCTGGGGGACCCCAAAGGCGGAAAGAAACTGCAGTGCCCCTTGCTCCCCCATCCCCTCCAGGAGGTCACATGTTGGCATGCCCCTTGCTCTCTTGTGGGTGGGATGCAACAGGAGCTCCAGGTCTCTGGCATAGCCCCTGCCTGCCCTGAAGCAGCAGCTCCAGCCCCAGCACACTGTACTCCCTCGCCTCTCAGCCCTCCTGCCTGCCCTGTGATACAGAAGGATCTTTAAGAGAGGCTAGAACCAATCTCCACCCCTCGCCCTTGCTGCTCCCTCTGCCCCAACTACTAACACCCTCCCCGCAAATACCTTCCTTTCCAAATCTTCCTTACCTTTCACTGTCCAGCTGCAGCCCCACCTCTTCCAGGAAGCCCTCCCCCACTGTTCTTCCTACGTGAGGCACACGGCCTGGCACTGATTTGTTCCTCCTTGCACCCAGCATGGCATGGCTCAGGGTTGGCATGAGGGGAGAGGAAGTAGTACTTAAGGAACATCTCCAGACCTGACCCCTGCCCAGGAGCTGTTTCCTGCCCTCCACTGCCTTTGCCCCATAACTTCCCTACCTCTCCGTTCTTGGTGATAAGGCCATCCACCGCGGCCCTCCGAATATTCCTCCAGAATGAAGAGTAAGGAAGTCTTCCCAAGTTCCCAGGACAAAATCTTTGGCCAAGAGTGACAAAGGCAGTTTCTAGGCCCTGCTCTGCCCCTGAGGTTAGGGTGTCTCAGCCTGCTAAACCACCACATGGGTGCCAAACACCGGTATTCTGCCTCACCCCTGCCCCAGGAGACTGCTCAGGCCCCGGCCTCACTCTGTGTATTGCATCCTGGCTCTGCCCGCTGGCCAGCAGTTGTTCCCTGGCAGCAATCCGGAGCCTGTGGGGCCCATATGGTGACCCTGTTTTACCAGCAGCTCCAGCCATGAATGGATCATCCAGCCCTATTTGTCACAGCAACATGCTCCTGAGTCTAAGGCCAGTCGTCAGAGCCTGTGAGGGGCAGCAGGCAGAATGCCACCATTGCCGGGCCTGCTGGGGGACCTCAGGTACACCTCCCACCCTTCCAGATCTCAGTCCTCGCAATCTCCAATGGGCCCTCGGTGACATTCTGAGTGTCCATGTATCATCTTAAGAGGAGAGTCCATATCTTTTTTTTTTTGTCCACGCTGCACAACTTGTGAGATCCTAGTTCCCTGACCAGGGATTGAACCTGGGGCCACGGCAGTTAAAGCGCTGAGTCCTAACCATTGGACTGCCAGGGAATTCCCAGGGGAGAGTCCATATCTTCAGAGGTAGATACCAGATCTGGAAGCATCATATCCACTCTCAGGGGACACCTGCAGCCCTCACCCCAGCTCACCTCTGCCCTGATGTCTGCCCAACTCTGCCCTTCTCATGACGCTGGGGCCAGGCCTCCACTGTGATGTCTTAGCTCTAATGTTGCCTCCTTAGTTGTCCCTGACCACCCAGCCTAGGAAGTCCCCCCAACTCCCACCCAGTTCCCTAATCCAGTCCCTACGGGCTTCCCTTGGCACCCTTGGTTTTACCTATCTCTCACTCCCTGTAAGAACTGCAGGGCAGGACTTTTTCTCCCTAGTCCCTGGGGTCCCGAAGGCTCGGTCCAGGGCAGGTGCCCAGTAAATAACTGCCAAGTGAATGAATGAATGAACATTGCCAGCAGCCTGCCATGCCCAAAGCATCCCATTCGGACTCTACAGCCCACGATCTATCCCAATTGCCTGCTGGCCTCTACTCCTATTGCATCCCCACACTCACTTGCCTCACTGTCCTGCTTGCTGCTCACAGATACCTCCTGTCTGCCTCCAAACGTTTACCCATCAGGACCCTCCACCTGCAACACCCTCCTCCCCAACTCCTACGTGGCCTTCATGGCCCAACTCAAAATGCCATGTATTCCTCAGAACCTTTTCTGGTTCTTCCAATTGGAGGCAGCCTCTCTGGTCTCTGGACCCCAATAAACAAATCTCTGGGGAAGGAAGGGATTGTACTATCACTAACAGACAATTGTGTTCTGATTAGATCCTCTAAAATCTGAACAGTGATCGCCCTCTGCCAAGTGAGGGCCATCTGGGCCAGCCCCAGCCTGCCCCAGCTCTCACCATGGCCACAGCCAGGCCAATCACTGTGATGATCCCAAAGGACAGAAGCATTGTGCCCACGCCGGCTGTGCCACCAGCCACGTCAGGGATTCTGGTGTCATTAAAGCTGGTGGCTTCTGGGCTGAGTGTGGTGGTCTCGGAAGCTGGCCCATCTGTGGCAGGCTCCAGGTCAGGTTCAGAGGTGGGTGGGTGGCTGCTGATCCAGCTCCTAGCAGATGGGATCCTGGAGTCCATGCTGATGCTGAGGGACTGCTTGTGGTCAGTCAACCTGCTCACTCACTTCTGACATCAGGGGTGTCCCAGCCTGTGGCCCCCACTACCCATACAGGGGGCCACGTCCTTGGATAAAGAGAGCTCCCTGCCTCCCTGGGTGTTGGAAAGGAAAAAATAAAAAACATGAGGCTGAGGATGGGACTCTGTGAGGAGATGAAGTCCCCCTAAGTTCTGAAGGCACAGGGGAAATAAAAGTTTGAGGGCAAGGGCAAGTTCAGGGAACATCAGGACATGTGCTTTATCTATCTATGGATCCCATGTGGATTTAGGAACATGAAAATGAAGCCCTGTCCCCTCTTTGTGGGTAAGATGATCATAGTGATCATACTTGGAGGATATGAAAAGTAGTGGGGAGGTTTGAAAGAAAAAGTTCATTCCCCACCCCCAGCCCCTACTCCCCACACTGCTCACCTTCTTACTTCCTGCCCCCCACATCCCTCACCTCCTGCTTGGAGAAAAAAATACTGCAGCTTTTTCCTTTCCTGGAAGAAAACACTTGCACGAAAGTCAGATAGGCTTGTCTTTGAATCCCGGTTCAGCCACTTAACTGGGTGACCCTAGGCAAGTCACTCCACCTCTCCATGTCTCAGTTTTCCTGAGTCTAAGGTAGGGGTATTAAGAACACCTCCCTCACAGAAAGGGTCATAGGGTCACTGAAATATCAGAATGAACAAGTTCCTAGAAATGACTTAGCTCAGTACAACCCTCATCCACAGCAAGTACCCAATAAATGTTAGATCTTCTCCCTCCGGCCACTCCAGTTGGGAAAGGGGAGCCCCAGAAGCCCCTGGACCCAGCCTGCTGTGTGGTCCAGCTTGTGCTTGGAGTAAGGGCAGGGACATGTGTGGCAAGACCAGAAGACAGGAAGGAGAGAGAGGCCAAAGTCAGGTCCTCTGGTGGGCTTTCTCTGTAGGCTCTTGGGTCATTGAACTCCCTATAGGGGCTGCCAGGGACTAGGAGAAAATCAAGGGGAGCGTATCTTCAGAGGCAGGGATGGAGCTCCCACTCTGAGATGCCTTCTCTTCCCCTTCCCTCCTCCCCTGGGAGCAGAGGGTGGGTGATGTGCCCAGTCTAGGCTGTGACTTTGGCCTTCCCAGGCCAAAAGGCCCTGGGTAAGGCAGGGTGGGAAGAGGTCCTAGCCAAACTGCAGAAGGGAAGGCCGAGGGATAGGAGAGATGCACAGCTCATGGCTGCATACACACCTCTGCGCTAGCTCACGGGTGTATGTGGGATGCCTCCCTGTGCAGGTGTATGGGTGTGTGTGAGGTGTGCACACACCAGTGATGGCCTCTTAGGAAGGAGCAAGGCTGGCACAGAAACATGGGATGGGAGAAGCTCATCGTCCCTCTCTGTCCTCCTCCTCTAGCTAGGCTGGGCACGTCAGGAGTCCCAGGTTCTTTCTTGGCTCTGTCGCTGACCCCAGATGTGACCTTGGGCTAGACCCTTAATACTTGCTCTGGGGCTCTGTTTATTCTTCCCTCCAAAGGAGAGAAAGGGCTCTGCTCATCACTGTTCAGGAATGCCTCATGGTCCAAAGGGCAAGAGAAGGAAGCCAGAGAGAAAGGGGTGGGCACCACCACCTCCAAGAACCCGCATACCATTCTCCACCAGGTTCATCAGTCCTCCCTGCCCCAATCCCCAACCCCACCTTCGCGACTCTGTGATTCCTCCATTCTTGCACAGAAGCGGCGACCTCAGCACTTACTTAATCCTCTCTGGGGCGCCGGACTCAGCGGGAGAGGCTAGGGGTGGTGGCGACTGGCAGGAGGCCGGGGCAAGGTGAGGGGGACCCCCCAGGTCCCGGGATTGGGGGCGGCGGGTCCGACCCAAGGTCCGCCCTCCCTGGGCGCCCTGGGAGGACCTCCCCGGACTGGGCCAGCGACGTCACACCGCCCACAGCCGAGAGTGCCTGTTCTGCCAGCCTGGACAGGGACTGGCCGGCCGGGACCCACCTCGGGGGTGGGGCTGAGGCGAGCAGCCTCGCGGCTCCGCGACGCTCCAGCTCCTCTCCTCCCTGCCAGCTCCGTGCCCCCGGCCCCGGATTGGCTGTCAGGCCCAGAGCCTGCCCTGCATTGGCCCGCTGGCCTGCCGCTCGGATCTGGCTCTGCCCCCAGCAAGAGGGGGAGCCAGGTCGCAGTTCTTGGAGACCACTCCTCACTGCCCGTGGGCTGTGCCAGAGTCGGGAGGGGGACGGTGGGTGGCCAGGCCTTCCTAAGGGCTACAACTCTGGTCTCCGGCTACTCTGGGCGCCATCTCCGCCAGGACAGAGTCGGGCTCCGCAAACGCAGGTGGACACAAATTTGCGGAGATCACTAGACTAGGAGTCCTTGAGTCTGCATTGAACTCCGGTTCGACCCTCCACTAGCTTAGTGACCTAGAGCAAGATGCTTCTCTTCCCTGGGTCTCAGCTTCCTGCTCAGATGGGCTCTGGTGTGAGGGCTCTTGTTAAACGATACCCATCCCAGGCTAGAAATGAGACATCTTCAGAGAAGTTGGGGGGCGGGATGGTATTTTTATTACAGGAGTGGTATTATTGGACACCTGGACCCAAGCAAGCCTACATACACCCCTCCAATCCAGAGCTCGATCATCTCTGGAGAGGAGCCTTCTAATCCTCAGGTTTTTAAAGGAGCTTATGGGGATCACCGGAGTAGCTTGTTACAAATACAGATCCCCGGGTCTGGGATGGAGCCCGGGAAACTGCATGCTTCATAGTAGTTTAGTCAACAGTGATCTAGTTAACAATAGATTAGGGGGCGAGGGCGTGGCATTGGCAGGCCATACTTTGCGAAACACTGCCATGAATTTTATTGGAGCGACTGAGGCCCACAGAGGGGCACATGGACAAAGCCTCACGATGAGTCAGGATTCAAACCCTGGTCTACTACTTCCAGTTTCGAGCTCCCTGCTCGAAAATGGGAGCTAGAGGGTCAAGAGCGGCCCTGGGGTCCAGCTGCCACCTGAACCCCAGGTCCTGGACACTGGGTGCCACCCCCCCAAATTAGTGCCCGCCCCCAACACTGGGATCCGCCCATGTGCCGCTCTACCAGCACACAGCCTACGTTAGACCAGGCCCCTGGGCATCGCACCCCAACTCTCGAATTCAGAGCCGGCTGGTGACATGCCTCCGTTCGGGTTGGCTACACACCTCCCGGCCGGGTACCCAAACGCCATCTCGGAGCAGTCACCGCAGGCTTATCCCTGCCTCGACCTTCAGGAAGACCGTCGGGTCCAGGCCCCCGGGAAGCAACCCTACTCCCAACCACGCACTTTCCCGCCAGTGGGCCTTTGGACGTAGTGGGCGTGGCGTTCATAGCCCCCACTGGCCGCAGGGGCTTCCGAGGTGGAACACATCGGCTCTAGGAACTCTGGAGCTGGGCGACGGGGTCCGCCCGAGCCCTTCCTCAGTTGCGCCAACCCCGGAAGCAGAGCGTCGGAGGGAGCTTACCGCGGGTCACGCATGTCCGGGCGCCGAGCTTGCGGCAGTTTCTTCAGGCTGGCGGGCGAGTGGGGAAGCTTCTCAGGCAGGTATGCGTAACACCCTCGAGACCTCGAGTTCGTCAGAGCTCTGGCAGCCTTCCTTAAAAAGTCTGTACCCCCGTTGTACAGATGGAGAAACAGGCTTGTGGAGAGGCGACCTCGCGGTGCGAAACTGAGAGGGAAGCTGCGCCTTTGACTTCAGGCCTCGGCTCCTCCCTGGGCGGCGCTCTGGTAGACAGAGCTGCCTCTGGAGTCCAAAGGACTTGTGTCTTGACTGGGACAGTACCTAGCTGGGTGACTTTGGGCAAGTTGCTTCCAGTCTCGGAATCTCATTTTCCTCTCTGTTTGTCTCTGAAGAGCGGCACCTAGCAGGTGTTCAGTAAAGGCTAGTTTGAACCCTGGTCTCTGTAAGAGGAAAGGAGACCACTGGTTTTAAACCTTCAGTTAAATTTGTTTGTGATAACTTACATATAAATTAACAGAAATTGTCAATTTTTTACCTGGAAGTTTATGCTGGTGTTTAGGACTATGGGTTAAATTGGGTGGAGGGGTGATTTTCAGCATACAGATCAATGACAGTGCATGCAAAATGTCAAAAGCAAAGCTCCCAAGCAAGGGCAGTCTCCTCCTCCTAGTAATATTAGTCAAGAGTATATAAAATTGAGTTCCTTTATGTGTTGAGCTGGCTCCAAGGCCCTTGATATTCATTGACCGATGCACTGCTCACCGTGGAGTTTGTGTTATTTTCCCCATTTTATGGACGAGGAAACTGAAACACAGAAATAATGACTTTCCCGAGGTCACACCCTCTGGGTCAGATAGATCTGTCCAACCCCCAAGCCTGGGCCCTGATCCACACCAGCCCATTTATTAGTAGGGACTGAGCTATGGGTTACGATCACTTGAGCCAAAAACATGAAGAAAATGTCACTGACCAAGACAAGAAAACTCAGATAGGTGGGTGAGGGTCTAAAATGGAGTCAAAGAGGCGACAGAGCAAGAGCATGCCCTCTCTCAGGCAACAGGTCAGAGAGGAGTGGGTCCCACAAGTCTCAGCTACTCTCCTGGTTCTCCTTCCCTATTCTAGGGCAGCCACATCTGAGGACCAGAGCCATGCTGAGGAGCCAGAGCCTGTGACCTTCTCCATCTCCATCCGGCTGAGGCCAGCCACCATCCTCAGCAGCTGACATCACGAGAAAGATTTGGGGACCTTGGTGAAGTACCCAAGGGATCCTTTCCCTGAGATGTGGAACATCGGGGCAGAATGCTGAGGGCCCTCCTATCTGGCCTGTGGTGGAGGGGAGGCATTTGGGGCTGCACCTTCAGCTCATGGCAACCCCATCTGCCTCCGGCTCGGTTGTTGAGTGCCACAGACCTGGTCAGCCACTGGACAGTAGTCTTTGAGAAAAGGGGCATCCCTGAGGCCCGGGAATCCAGTGAGTACATCGTGGCTCATGTCCTTGGAGCCAAAACAGTTAAGTGCAGTGTTGTCAGGAGGGCAGGAAATGGGGGGAGGGAGGACTCTGGGGAAGAGACATCCAGGCTTTTCCATTCCACTGAGAGTGCTGAGCCAAGAATGATGGGATTTTTCTGGAGGAATGTCTTAGGCAGATACTTATTCATTCATCCAGCAAACTATTACAGTGTGTGCCAGGCAGTAGGGGTTCAGGGATCACCAAGGTGGCCAGTGTTGGACCCACTGGCATTGTCTACAAAAGAAACCTGGGTCAGGGGAGCCAGCCACTCACATTCTCTGTGGTGCAGTTTCAGAGCCTGAGGCCAGGACTTTGGACCCAGCCCCTGACCCCTTGGCAGTTACAGTATGTCCAGGAGCTGAGTAGCTACCGATTGCAAAGGTGAGCACCATGGGCCAAACCAGAGGGCTCTGTGTGGGGAGCAGGGTCCAGCTTCCTTCAGCTCCACCAAGTTCATGGTCAGGGAGGAAGAAAGTGTCCGAGGACTAGGGAGGTGTTGGGATGAGAGAGTGATGAGAGAGGGGTCATGGTAGTAAATAGGAAGAAGGGAGGGAAGGAAGGTCTTGGCTACGAGTTCTGGGGCGTAGGAGACATGACCCTACCCGACACTTTTGGCCACAAGTGGTATCCCAACCCAGACATGGTCTTGTTGGTCCAGGTGCTGGCACTGATGATCACCCTGCTGCCCCCTCTGCAGGATGCCTGTGCAGTACATCCTTGGTGAGTGGGACTTTCAGGGCCTCAGCCTGAAGATGGCACCCCCAGTGTTTATCCCTCGGCCAGAAACGGAGGTAGGTGTGCCATCAGGACTGGGCAGGATGGGAATGAAGGGGGCTCAGGGCACCTGTCTTGTCCCAGAGTTCCACCAGGGGGCGCTGGAGCCCCATGACTGCTGTCCTTTAGAGGCAGCGCCCTTCCTGGCTGGCTGAGTAGGTGGGGCCAAGAGGAAAGAGGTCTCCTGTTCACCTCCTTGACTATCCTCACTTCCCAAGCCACTGCCCCAGCCCCTAGGCTGGCAGTGGCTCAAGATGCCCCAACAAGTGCTGCCCACCAAGTACTCAGCCAGTTCCTGTCATTTCCCTAGGAGCTGCCCCATGGGCCCATAGCCTACCCAACCCATGGGAAACAAGTGCCCTCCTCT
This sequence comes from Pseudorca crassidens, assembly GCF_039906515.1. Lineage (NCBI taxonomy): Eukaryota > Metazoa > Chordata > Mammalia > Artiodactyla > Delphinidae > Pseudorca > Pseudorca crassidens. The sequence continues at coordinate 69,848,103 of NC_090305.1, forward strand.
TCCTCAGGAGGCATGGGCAAAGTGGAGAGGGCTCCAGCTGGACATCTGGAAGCCTGGTACAGCTTTGTGACCTTGGGTAGGTCACTGCCCCCTCTGGGCCCAGACCAGGGAACTGGTTGGGACCTTTTACCTATTACATCCACTATCTAGTCAGGTAATCACCTGTGTTTCTCAAATTACTAGGACTGGGAAGTGTATGGTCCCAGCATGCTGTGTGTAGGTGCGACACCCTAGTCTTGGAAGAAATGCTTTCTATGGTCCTTCTTGGGCTTCCCCATGACCTTGTAGGTGGCAGGGCTGGGAGCCAGAGAGAGCAGAGCAGGTGGAGGGGTATGTGGGTGGGGGCTGGTGGGCAAGCCAGAGGGCACCAGGTTCTGAGAAGGGGTGTTTCCAGAAAGGCACACACATTCTTGGGAAATATCAGGCCTCATCCACCTGTCCCAGCCAGGGACCCAGAGCCCCTTCTCACTTTCCCAGCCTCTCTCCCTCAGCCAAGAAGCCCTCTGACCCCACTTGCCCCCTGCATCATGTGGTTGGGAGGCCAGGTCCTTGCCTTAATGCCCAGTGTCAGGGCAGGGACAGTAGGGAGTCTGAGACCTTGCTGAAGTCACAGGGATGTCAAGGCAGGGAGCATGGGGGCAGCACTCAAGACATCCTGTCTCCTGCGTCAGGGCCCCATACCTTACAAGGGGCTGAACCATCTGGGATTGGATGAGCTGGATAGGTGCAGAGACCCAGAGCAGGATATAGCCTGCTACCTGCAGACTTTTGGGAGGCCAACCTGTGGCCCCTCCAAGCATGCGACCTCTGGCCAGGAGGTCACTCACCATCCCCTGAGGCTGCCAAGGGTCAGGGCATGGGAGGGAAGCTACCGCGATGACCTTTGAGTCCCCTCAGAGCTGACCTGGCACCACCCATGTGTTCCAGGGTTCTGAGTGTTGGGTGTGGACTTCCGGCTCCCATGTGGGGGCCCCCCCTTTCCTGGGTGGGTCTGGGCCAGGAGAGCAACTCTGCTATAAGGGGTGGGGGAGAGGAGGGAGGCTGCGGTTGGGAGGCCAGGTCCTCGCCTCACTGTACAGACGTTTCTCAGAATTTGCCAGGTTGCCCCAATGTGAAGCCGCATTGGGGAGTGCCTTACCAAGAACTTGAGAGGACGTGGCCTGTGGTGGGGAGTGGGGAGAATTAGTGCAAGGGAGGGACCATGAAAAAAAAAAAAAGGGAGGGACCATGGTGCTTGCGTTCTCTCCATCCATTGAAGGGTGGTTTCTGATGATGGGTGCAGAATTCTGAAATGCAAAGTTGTAGGCGGTGTGTGGCCTGACCAGTTGGGTTTTCTCTGGGGATGGGGAGGTGGCTCAGTCCCCGGACTGGCAGTGTGTACAGTGGGAAAACCAAGGTTGGAAGTGTGAGCCATTCTTGCCCAGCTTGGCGAGGTGAGGCTCTCTGAGGTGTGGGAGGCTCAGTGCCTTGTCTGTGATTAGCTTGAGGGAGGCAATGCTGCCTTCTTGGGGCTGCCTCATAAAGAATGTAATCCTAATGAGGGTCCTTATGGCACTCAGGTCCTGCTGAGGCCTTGCGCCAGCCTCTTAAGGGGTGTGGAGTCCTGTTGAGGCAGTGGCTCCAGGCAGAGCCGACAGCTGCCTGCTCTTTGCCTCCTTCCCACATTCCCCTCTGCTCCGACCCTGCAGTGTTCTTGGATTCTCCCCTGTTCACCTGGGAAAAGTGCCCTGGGCCTGTAACCAGCTCGATTTTCAGCTTCCCCCAAGGAGCCACCAACTCTAGGCTGAGGAGACTCTTTACTAGGTGAGGAAGAGAGTTTCTGGACTTGCTGGGAGTGGTCTCCATCCCTACCCCACCCCCCCCAAAACCTGAAGTGGTCCTACAGCCAAGATAATCTTCCCCGGATCTGGAGGGTAAGGGAGAGGCCAAGGGGCACTGGTGGCAGTGGCGGCCCAGTCTCTCATCTTCATGCCCTGACCAGGGTAGCCATTCACACATGTGGTGTGTGTCTCTGATGTCAGGATGTCTCTCTGAGGTGGCTGGCCAGTGTGGTTGACTAAGGGGTCATTCTCCAGCCAGGGTAGGTCTGTCTGTGGTCAGGAAACCAAGAGAAGTTCATGCCCCTGACAAGTTTCAGCTGTCCAGCTGGCCACTTAGTATGTGGCCTCGCCACTGTGACCGCAGGCTCCAAGCCACAGCCCTAGACTGCTGGCTCTGTGCTGGTCCCAATGCTGTGGGTGCAGCTTGCTGCCAGCACTCCAGTTCTCCAGTGGTGCCTGGTACAGGCCTGGTGGGAAGGAGTGAGGGGAAGCCCTCTCTGGCTGGAGAGGGTCTGTCTCACTCATAGGCAGTAGCTTGTTTGGTGCAGAAGGGGCTTGGAACAGAAAAGGTTGGACCCACTGGCCAAGTTCCACCTGCCTTGGACTTGCTACCCTGGGGACAGGTGAACTTTGCTCCCGGGTTGGGATGAAGGATGAAATACTTTTGGGGACTCAGCACTGAGCAGCTTATGTGGAAAATGAGCCTGAGTGATCTGGAGCCCTCTGCTCTATCGGGGCCTAACTGTTGACACTGGGGCTTGGGGGAAGCTGCGGGTCTGAGGCTCAGGGTAGCTTCCTGTGGCCACTGAGAGCTTGCCCAGCGCTTGGGAAGTAGCCAAGAGGCCGCTCTGTGGGCCAAGCCCTGCCCGTGTGGGACATGCCATGATGGGTCAGATTCCTGGTCTTCACGTCATGGAGCATTCAGTTTGGTGGGAGAAGCACACCCCATCCTAGATCTTAGGCCCACAGTGAGGAAGGTCATGGTAGAGAGAGCCTGGAGGAAGTAGATCTCTTTCAGATGAAGGAAACACCTACTTCCTGACTCTTCCCCTCATTCCCTGAGCCAGCCCTGCCTGGAACCCCAGGAATCCTCAGCCTCCAGGGGGGCCTTTCCTGCCCTCATCCAAAGGGCAGGTCCCTTTGAGGGACTGCCCTTTCCCTGCTCCATGGCTCCATGCCCTTTCCCTGGTTCCCTGGCTCCATGCCTGGCTACTTGGGCCCCCACTCTACTGCTGTTTAGAAACATTTTGGCCAATGCACAGCAGCGGCCCTCCACCCTCACCCTACATTGGCTTCCATGCACAGTCTTCAGGTGACAGATGGGTGGGTGAGACTTGAAACTCTGTTGTTTCTAAAGTGACAGTGTCTGAAAGTGTCCCCCTGCCACCAAGGCAGGTACAGTGCAGTTAGGCACCTCTTCCCATGCCATGCCCACTTACCCCATGCCCTGTGTGTGCCACAGCCCCCTTCAGATATGGGGCTCAGGTAGGGCTGTCATCCCCCTGCCCCTCCATGGAGGGAATTTCCTGTCCCTTTGACCTGGGAGCCTCTCTGGGGGGGCTGTGAGGAAGCTGGGGACACACTGGCCCCTGGTTCTTGGCCACCATGAGCTGCAGGCCAGGTTCCCAGCGGGGCCTTGGCCCCTGGACCTCACTTTCCTCATGAGGGTCTAACAGATTAATACAGGGAAACCTCCGGAAGCAGGGCCAGGCACAGAGGGGTTGGCCAGGGACCATTAAGTATGATTCTTAACATTGCTGTAAGCACAAAACAAGAGGATGTCTGTAAAAGGATTAGCTGAGGCTTACTGAACACTTACCATGTACCAGGCATGAGATCAGTGCTTCATGAATGTGCTTCTGTTAAATCTCCACCTGCCCCCAATGAGGTGGGTTATTCTCAACTGTGCTCAAGTTTACAGATGGGGAAGCGGAGGCATGGAGAGGCAGTGTGACCTGCCCATGGCCACAGCTGACAACGAAGTTCAGTCTGGCTTTAACCATCCCCCTTCTACATTCACACAGGGGCTAACTATGCTTGGGCCTCTGTGCCAAGACCCACAGGAGTCAGGTCACTACCAACTCTGATCACGATCTATCTCCCTTGCAGGAGCTGGTTGAATGGGTGCTGGAGGAGGTGACCCAAGGGCCCCGTGTGGTGGGAGCTCAAGGTGGCCCACTCATCCTGGAGGTGGGCTGTGGATCAGGAGCCATTTCCCTCAGCCTGCTGAGCAAGCTCCCCCAGGTGAGCCCCCTATGCATCCCTCCACCCCACCCTGGGTAGACTGTGACTGGCACTTACTGTCCTTCCTGCTGATCCCTCCCCAACCCACTCTGCTAGAATTACTTGAGAGGAAATGACTGAAAATAGGAGGAAGACAGAGCTACCCCAGCCCACCATGGTCATAGCCTTTAAGTCCCATCCCCTTCCATCTGGCCAGACCCTGACCGCAGAGGAAGAAAAGCTACTGAGTATTTCCCTCCTCTTCTAGCAGAGGGTTGGAAGAGGGCTCTGGTCCCCAGGCCTGGCCTTTCCAAACACCCTGTCTCCCACGTACCCTTTGTTTGTTCTTGGGGCAGAGCCGAGTCATTGCTGTGGACAAGGGAGAAGCCGCCATCTGCCTGGCCCATGAGAATGCTCAGAGGTAGGGGGGCTTGGGAGCAGACGGTCAGGGTAGGGGGAGTCAGACTTTGGGGCCTGATCTCAACCTCTATCCAGGTATCAAACCCGCCAATGTCCACCCCCAAGAAGGAGGAGGCAGGGGGGAGGCCTGGCGTAGGTCCCACAGGGTTACAAATGGACAATGGACACCAGGTGTCTTGCTGGTCCTAGAAGGGTTTATTCTCCCGTTCTTTGTAGCCAAGGGTAGGAGTCTATCCCCACCCCTGCTCCCACCCCCTCTCCCCCTCCCCATGCTCACCTTTACCTTCCTATCTCTCCAGGCTTCGGTTGCAGGACAGGATTCGGATCATCCCCTTCGATGTGACCTTAGGTACTTTCCCCACCCATCTTCCCTGGGTGGGGATCCTGGGTCCAGATGCTGATGGGTGGATGAAGCACTCTGCAGAGATAGAGGGATGGCTTACACACACACACACACACACACACACACACACACCCCACACACACCCCTTCCCCACCCCCAATCCTTGCTGAGGACAGGCAAGTCCCTGTTGCCTCCTGGGCTGACCTGACCCATGAAGGGACCAGCCACAGGATCTTTCTTACCTTTCGTATCCCCCATAATTAATGAATTTAACTAGGGCTTGTTTGTTGTCAAGAAGTAAGCAGAAGCTCAAGAGATAGCCTTTGGGACCAAAATACTTGAGTGTCTGCCCGCCCCCGCCTGGCCCAGGCACAGCATGACTTGGCTGCATCCTTTACAGAGTGCCCGCAGAGTTCTGGCTCCAGCTCTGGCTCTATCACATGCCCACAGCATCCTTGAGCTTCATGTGCCCCCTCCATGGAGTGTGATACCTGATGCAGGGTGGGGCCAGTAAACAGAGCCACTAGGAGTCAACTGACTGAGACCAGGCTTGCCCTCCATATACTCAGTCCATGTTGGCTATGAGGCAGAGTGTGGCAAGGCCAGCGGGGTGGCAGAGAACAGAGGCGCTTGCTTTGTCAGGCAATCAGAGATGGCTGCCTGAAAGTGGCACTTGATCTGAGTCTTGCTTATTGAGGAGGTTTTTGATAGGAAGAAGAGAAGGCAAGGACACTCCAGGGGGAGAACTGCCATGTCAGAGCATACACACTCCCAGCCAGGCTGCTGGCTGGGGACACTGGGCACTAATCTAGAAGTCTAGTTTATTGGGTCCAGAGATAGGTCTAAGTTGTGGTTTGGGGAGAGGGATTACCCAAGGGACATAGCGGTGCGTGGAGCTTCCACCCTTTACCTCCCATTCTCTGCTGTGTGTTCCCTTTGACCACAGATGGGAGCTGGGCACATCTTCTACCCTGGGGCCCTGTGGACCTGGTCGTCAGCAACCCTCCCTACGTCTTCCACCGGGACATGGAGAAGCTGGCCCCTGAGATCCTCAGGTGTGGGGTAGACCAGGGAGGCCAGGCCTGAGAAGGCCTAATGGGATGGGTCTGCCCTGGAGGACCATACTATCGGGAGGGATGGGGAGGCTGGGGGGCTGAATGGGGCAGTGGTGTTGAAAGAGAAGCTCACTCTGGAACCCACAGACCTACTTCGGTTCAGCATCTGCCTTCCCACTTAAGACCACTGAACCTCTCTGAGCCTCAGTTTCCTGCCTCTGAAAGGGGAGTGGTAGAGCCTTGCCAGGCCATGGGGAGGACTCACTAATGACTAAAATATCAGACTACAGTATACAACACATAGAAGGTAGTCAGATGGGTGCATCATTTTCCAGAAGACTGAGGCCCAGAGAGGGAAAGGACCTTGTCCAAGATTGTGTGGGGGCTTAGCAGGAAAGCTGGGACTAAGACTCTACTCCAGGCTTTGCACTGAACCATCCTGTTCTCAAACGGTCTGAGAACCAGGGGTAGCCCAGCAGCCTCTGGATGAGGCAGTGGTAGTGAGTGTCAGGGTGCTGGCTTCCAAATTCCTGGCTCTCAGGAGTGGTCAGGGCCAGCTCTATGCCTCCCCAAGCCAAGAATAGGAATATCCTTGTTGTGGGGAGACCCTCATGCCCTGGGGGTAGTCAGTCAATGGGATTCGCTGAGCATGCCCAGCACTGCCTGGTAGGTGGCTGCCTGTAGGAGGTAGGGGAATCGGAGCTGCCATCATTTGGGGTCCTCAGACTTTCTTCTCAGCCCAGAGTGTAAGTTCCACAGAGCCTTCTTTGTGGAAGTCCTGGTCAGCTTCTCCATACTTTTCAGATACCCCATCCCAGGTCCTTAGCTCTCACTGTTTTCCCCTTCAGCTATGAAGATCCACTAGCCCTGGACGGTGGGGAGGAGGGCATGGACATCATTACCCACATCCTGGCCCTGGCACCTCGGCTCCTGAAGGACTCTGGGTATGGATGGGGTGTCTCCTGAGTCTGACCTCAACAGCCTCCTCCCCTCCCAGTATGTACTGGGCCTGCCCTGGGCGTCATTCTGCCTCCACCCCTCCCAGCTGGGACAACCCAGAAATGCAGGTCCAGCCTTGCCCAGCTGAGCTGACCCATTTCTCCCCCACCTAGAAGCATCTTCTTGGAAGTGGACCCAAGACATCCAGAGCTCGTCGGCAGCTGGCTTCAGAGCCAGCCTGACCTGTCCCTCAATCTTGTGGCTGTGCGCAGGGACTTCTGTGGGAGGTGAGACTCTACCCTCCCCCCAGTCCCCACAGCCATGCTGGTCCTTCCACTCAGACTATCACAGCTCTGGCTGTGGGGCAAGCATGCGGTTCCCACCCCCTGCTCATTCCCTAGGGCCCAGGCAGTAACTGGCCCCTTGTCCCTGTCTCCTTAGGCCCCGGTTCCTACATATCAGGAGGTGTGGGCCACAGCATGGTTGCCCTGTGGATGCCTGGCCAGGGCCCCAACCTGCCAGAGTGCCTGGCTGACATTTCTACCTGGAATGCTACTTGGAGGGAGGTGGATGGTGCCTTCCAGAACCCCAGATGTTTGTGGCATTTCCCATGGCTCTGTGATCCTCCATGCTCTACATTTCTAGGAGACTTGGGAGTAGGCACGAGGGCAGGGGTGTCCTTCCTGGGCCAGCAAAGAGCAAGAGCACCCACAATCCAGCTTAGGAGCTCAGCAGACTGGATTCCCAGTCTGGCCCCATCGGGTCAGTGTACCCAAGGCAGGTTGCTTTGTCTCTGTGGGTGGAATTGCTCTAGGGATGTTGGGAGATACGGCCAATAAAGTGGCGAGAGACCAGCAAGTGGTGACCTAATGTTTTGTTATTGTGATTTGTGGGTCCCCTGACCCCTTGCCCTTAGGCAGTGCTGGGGGTAAGAGCTTCCTTCTGCCTTTGCAGGGCTGGCTGGCAGGCCCCAGCTGGTGGTTTGGGGAGCAGTGTAGAGAAAGGCACATGGTTGCTCCTTCTGGCCTTGGAAGCCAAGGTACTTGGCACTGATCAGCTCCCTCACAAGGGCTGGCGTAGCACTCAACACACGCCCCTAACTGGGCCTAAGCTCTGAGCGCAGGAACATCGTCTGAGCTTGAGCTTGGGGATGGCAGCCTACTTCCTGGTGGGGATGGGGCTGAGGGGCCTTGCACAGTTCTGGGGTCACATGTCCACATTCATTTAAGTGAAAGCTTGAGCCAGTGAGGGGTGAACAGGGCTTGTGTTTACTTTTTATTCCCATAGTTTTGAGCTAAAACATTCCTTCAAAGCCTTGGGGTTTCTGAAAACCCATCTGTCCCTGGTAGGAGCTGGGGAGAGTGAGAAGCTGAGACAGAGTGGGCACCAGGTTTTGACCTCTACCCTAGCTCTGGTCTGCAGGCTGGTGGCTGCCGGGAGGCCCAAAGGCCCTTCTGTCCACAGAGACAGGAAACCTCCAGGTTGGCAGGTGCTGGTGTTAGCCTGCATCAGGGTGGGTCTCAAGGAACATGGCAGACTAGGCTGACTCATTCTGTTGGTCTCCCCTCCCATCCCCCCAACCCAGCACTTTCAGAGGCCTGACCTGGTGATGCAGTGGCCAGAGGCAGTGTGTGGTAGACAGCATCCTCTGATGGAGCCAGGATGCTGGGTTCTAGAGCTGTATCTTGCAGTGGGACCTTGGGCAGCTCCCTTCCCTGTGAGAAGCTGGCTTTTCTGGCTCCAAGGCCAGTGCAAGATGGCAGCCTCATTTTAATCTCAGTCAGTCAGGTAAAGTATGTAGCTGGTATTCAAGGGCCCACTCCCCAGGCAGGGACTCCACAACAGAAGACATGGCCTGCCTGAGGTCCCATGATGGGAGGAGGCCAAATGGAGATAGGAAGTTAGGTCCCTGCCTTGGGAGAGTCTATTGCTGGAGTTATACCTGGCCTGAGCTACTCCCTCGCTGTGTTTGGGGGTTGTATTTGCCTTAGCAGAGGCCACATTGCAGTTCCCAGGGCTACCGTATCCTGCTCCTTGCCCAGACCCAGCTGCATGGACCTCAAGCCGCCCATGGCTTCCTTTGAGGAGGAGCCAGGGACTCCCAGCCATGGCTGTTCCAAAAGGAACCTGGAAAGGCGGCGTGGGCTTTCAGAGCCCCCGTTTGCTCTCAGATCTTGGCCTGCCTCACCAGTATTGCCCTTCCTCTCCTACCTGTGTCCTTGGGCTCTTGCTCTCTTCACAGCATCTCAGGGTAGCTGCCTTGACCTAGCAGTCTGTTGCCTCCTTGTCCCACACCTCAACCACTGATGGCTTCCCTGATGGTCTCACCCTCCTGGCTTCAGGCCTTGGCAAGCATGTGGATATGGCTCCCCAAGAGTACATAATAATGGGGAGTGACAGTGTAGGCATAGTTGGGGTCACTGAAGCAGGAGGCACCCTTGGGGACAACTTCCTCCCATGAGGCCTGACTCCCCTGAGAAAGAGGTGCAGGCCAAGTGGACTGGCAGGGCCGGGCTTCAAGCCTGCAGCCACTGGCTTGACTGGGGCTTGGACGTTAAGCTCCAGTGTTGAGGCTACACCAGCCTGGGTGCAGATCCTGGCATCTGCCCCTCACTAGGGTATGTCCTTGGGTAGATGACTTCAACTCTGTCAGCCTTGGCTTTTAAGTCTGAGAAATGGGACCAAGTGCTTTCTTTATCTTAATATGATGATTTTGAAGAGACCATGGTTTGCACCTTTCATGGGGCACTGTGAACGTTTTCACTGCTTGCCTTGGAGGGCAGACATAAGGAGGATGCTGTACCCTCGTGTGTGTCTTGTGGTTGGCACCAACACGAGTCAGGCAGAGACATGGCAGTCTGGAAAAAAGGGAAGGCAGGGATTTCAGTCTTGGGCTCTTGACTTCTCTCTGCCCTCTGGAGATGGAGCCACCAAGAGGCTGGTAGCCTGGCAGCCAGATCTCCCCTCAGTCCCTCCTTTCCCTCTTCACCAGGGCCTGAGTGCCCCAAGGTCCAGGCCAGAGCAGCCTGTGGCTCCAGCCCAGGGAAAGCCAGTCTCACCTGCCCTGTCTCCTCCCTCCTTACTGGGGCTGGAGCAGAGATGAGCTGCCTCCTTTAGCATGTGTCATGGAGCCCAGGAGACAGAACAGCAGGAAGATGTGGGGCTGATGGTGGAGTCCAGGCTCTACAGGCCCTTGAGGTCTTGAGGGATGTGCCTGATGTCCACCCAGCCTCTGTCAGCTGGAGCCCCAAGCGTGGGCAAAGGGTGTAGGAGTCCCTGATTGATGTACTCTGGAAGAGCAATTACATCTCTTCTGACAGTTGAGGAAACTGACACTTTGCCTCAAGTTGTATGCTTTTCCCAGCTGCCCATGGCTCTTTCCATGGGGCCCATCTAGCTGCTTTATTGACATGTACCCTTTCTGTTCTCCCCTAACCCCACCTGGACCCTGGGCCATTAACTTCTCCCAATTCCTGCTCTAAACGCTTGGCTGGCTCCCCATGACCTGAATGTGGTCTCCGTGTCCTGCAGAGTCCAGATCTGAAGAGGTAGGGGAGGATGACTATGGGAAGGGTCTTGGGGAGCCCTCCCAAAGCCTCATCAGTACTCTGAGTAAGCTTCCATCAGAGCAAAGTATTCCACTGCTGACTGGCTTTGAGAACTGCTTTAACCTACGTAGGCCAGCATGTCCCTCCCTGTCCATCTTTGGATTCTTTCTTCCACTGCCCTATACTCCAGCTTCCCTGCAGAGCTATCCATTCCTCAAACACCCCTCCTTCCCTTTGACCAGGCTGTGCATTCATCAGAAATGCTCTTGCCCACCACTTCTAGTCCAGATAATCCTCTCCTTCAGGCTCCAACACAAATGCTCTCTCCTCTGGACCACCCATCTGACCTCTGGGTTCTCCCCACCAGACCCTAGCCCACTTCTTCCAGTAGCAATGACATTCTGTCTCATGCATTTGGAAGCCTTCCTGTCTCTGTCTTCTCTCTGGGGTCCCATGTGGGTCTAGCATACACTAAGCTCAGTAAATGTCCACCAGTAAGCCAACAGTGTATGCGTTTTCTAGAATGGAGCTGGAATTTCCCATGTGGCTCATATCGTACCTGACAGCAGCTCTCACATATTCTGGTCAGCAGGGAGAAGAAGCTACGAGGGCTTAGCCTCCCACCCGAGCCAGGCAGCAGTTCAAGTTGAGCCATAGCCACTTCTTGGGCTACAGTGCACCTGATCTCTGCACAGTGGCCACACCGAGTACAGGCCGTCCTTTCTGCAGCAGAGGCAGGCGCCAGGTTTCCTGGAGCTCTGGGCCCCGGCCAGCCCCCAGCCAGCCCCCAGCCAGCATTGGCCAGAACAGCAGCCTGATCCCCCCTCATGACCCCCCAGTCCTAGGACAGGCCATCTGGGCGGGGATTGGGACTGGTAAAGCAATCTTCTCCCTCCTGTAATAGGCAGAATAATGGCCCCAAAGATGCCCATGTCCTAATCCCATAAACCCCCAGTCCTAGGACAGGCCATCTGGGCAGGGATTGGGACTGGTAAAGCAATCTTCTCCCTCCTGTAGTAGGCAGAATAATGGCCCCAAAGATGCCCATGTCCTAATCCCATAAACCTGTGAATTTGTTACCTTACATGGCAAAAGGAACTTTGCAGATTTAGGGATTTTGAGATGGAAAGATTATCCTGGGTTATTCAGGTGGGCTCAATATAATCACAGGGGTCCTTATGAGAGGGAGGCAGGAGTGTCAGAGAAGGGGATGTGATGGTGGAAGCAGAGGTCAAAGCGATGCCATTGCTGGAGGAAGGACCATGAGCCACGGAATACAGATGGCCTCTAGAAGCTGGAAGAGGCAAGGGAATGGATTCTTCCCTAGAGCCTTAAGAAAGAATGCCAGCTTGCCAATATCTTGATTTTAGCCTCTTAAAACTGATTTTGGATTTCTGACTTCCAGAACTGTAAGATGATACATTTGTGTTGTTTAAAAACACTAAATTTGTGGTCATTTTGTTGTAGCAGCAATAGGATACTATTATGGATTTTGGTACCCGAAGTGAAGTGCTGCTCTAACAAATACCTAAAAATGGAAGTGGCTTTGGAATTGGAATTTGGAAATAGGCAGAGATTGAAAGATTTTGAGGTGCATAATAGATTGCTTTGAACACTTTTCCTCTGAGCAGTGAGGTGGGTGGGGATGGGGGTGGGAAACCCTTCACAACCTGGAGACCTGAGCTGCCCAGGCTCCCTAGAGCTGACCCTTTCTTGGAGTGAGAGACTAGAAGACTGCCCAGCGTGGGACCCAGAGAAGCTGGCCCAGGCACTGGGAGCTGTGGGGAATGGAACTGGGATCAGGGGGAGAGAGCAAAGCTGGCCTCCATGGTCTATCTCCAGTGGTATGGGGGCCACCCAGGCCCTCAGAGGGACCTCAGAGACTGGATCCGAGCCTGGTCCTGACTCCCATGGAGTCACGTGGCTGACCCAGCACCCCTGGAGTGTGTGATAATGAACAGGGTGTGAGGGTGAGCAGGTACTGTGCCTGAAATGAGTGCAGCAGCCCCTGACTCCAAGGTGATCCCTCCATGTAAGCCATGGAGGTTTGGCTCCTTCCAGCCCCCAGGCAGTGCCCAGCTCCTGCTACAAGCCTGTGCTGGGCTGTGTGGCTGGGCTAGAAGTGGGTCATTCCTAGGATTCTCAGCTTCATGATCCCCAGAGCTGAAGTGGCTACCTGGAACCTTCAACCCTATCCCTGATGTCAGCCACATTAGCCCAACTACAGCCTTGGGTGTGCGGACAGATCTGGGTCTCATTTGAAGCCCTGATGGTAGTTGTGAGGAGAGCAGGGGTTCCTCTTTTCTTCCCTCCCTGAGAGAACTGGTTATGCACCCTGCCAAGGAACCTTTAGCATCTTTGGCCTCATAACCAGGAATCCGATGTGTAAGAGCTTCAAATTCTGGGACCACTCCCCTTCCAAGACACTCCTGTCAATCATCCTATAGGGAAACAGTGGGGAAAAGCCAATTTTACAGTTCACAGAGTAGGAGAGGCAAGGGAAGCTTACGTCAGCCTCACTGGGAGCCCTGGACTGAGCTGGCTTCCACCTGGCCTTGGCCATGACTGAGCGGAGAGGTGAGGTGGCTCAGAGCAGCTCTGCCCAGCGGAAGGCAGGCCTTGTCTGGTCGCTCCTTCTCAGAGGCTGGGGTCTCTCTCAGAGACTTCGCCTTTCAGAGCGAGGGATTCCACTGTATTGCCCCCTGCTATGCTGGGTCTATAGCCCTCTCCTGGGACATGCATCTAGGGGAATGGAGGGGTCAGGTCTCCCAGCCTACTGAGCCCCAGGAGCAGATTATTGGGACTTGAAGCACCCATAGAGATCCTTGTGTGCAAATGAGAACATTAAGGCTCAGCAGGCCAGGGCTGGGGCTCAAACCCAGGTCTCTTCTCTGCCTCCCAGCCTCCAGCCCTTTATCAGCTGCAGACCCCCAACCTGCCTTGCTTTCCAGGTATAGTCTTGTCTGCCATTCCTGGGAGTCAGTGTGAGGCCAAGCTACATGGGCGAGTAGAGTGAACCCCGAGCTAGAGCTGCTTGGGCCTTGTTTGCCCTTAGACCTTGCAGCTGAGTGAAGTATCTGGGCAGCCCCCTGGGCCTTCCTCCTCCTCCTCCATCTCCTTGCCATCATTTCTTGAGCTCCTGCTGGGCACTAGGCCCCAAGCAGCTGCTTTACATTTATTGGTGTTAATCCTCACACAACCCCACAGACTGGGTTTTTAATCATCTCCGTGATGAGGAAACCAAGGCTCAGCAGGGTGCAGTCACGGATCAGGTCTCACCGCTGGATTGGAAGGGAGGGTGAGGCCACCATTGGTGCCCATTTGACTGGTCAGAGACTGAGGTCAGCATAGCTAGGTCCTGGGCTGCCCCCTGCAGAGCTTAGTGCAGCGGTCCACCTGGGCCTGTGGATCCTCAGAGCAGGAACAGGGGTTGCCAGGGTTGTTCCCAGCGGGCTTTCCAGAAGCCCAGTGCCTACCCTGGTGGGCCCTTCTCCTGGGGTGTGTGCAGCATAGGCTCAGGCCTGTGTCTCCCAAGCCCTACTATGTGCCAGGCCCCGGGGAGATGATACCAGTCAGAAGAGCTTGTAAAATTTGGAGATTGAATGGTGCACCCTGAACCAAGTGCTTCTGGGATTATCTTATTCACTCTCAAGACATCCCATAAGGCAAAGTCAGTGAACCCTCCCATTTTACAGACGAGGAAACTAAAACTGGGAAAGGCTAAGGAATCTGCTTATATGCTGGCTGAACTGGGATTCCAGTGCAAGCCTAATGACCCAGGGCCTGAGGCCTTGGTCATCACACCTGGCTTGAAGAGGGTAGGGTGCAGGACAGGGATAGAGCAGGCCCAGAGTGAGGACAGTCCGGGCAAAAGCCTGGATGCCTGAAGGCACGTGGAGAGGACTATGTTGTGGTGACGTGGTGGTGGGTGCCTTTGGTTGAGCTCTGAATGCATTTCTGGGTACCAGAGCCTAATTTAAGGGTCTCAGGGTGAGTTACAGGGTCAGGTAGGCATTGAGGATATTCTCTAGCTGCCAGGAAGAGGGGACTGGGGCAGGAGGCGGCAACTGGGCCAGGATCTAGAGGCCGCTGGGGGCTATAGCAGTGGCATATAGCAACAGGCCTTCTGGAAGAGAACCAACTCACATCCATTGCTGAGGGATTGGATGTAGGGTGGGGGGTGGCCAGGACCACGATAGGGCCCAGGGCTCTGACTGGAACCTGGGGGCCCTGGAGCCACCCTGAACTGGGCACTGGGGTACTAGGGACAGACAGCTTGAGAGAGTGGGGTGCCCTCAGGCCATCCCATAGGCAGTGTCAGGGGCAGTGGGCAGGGGTGTCTGGAGATCCAAATGTGACCATGTGGGGACATAACCTAGAGGCAGCCCTTTAGATGGAATTGTGAAGACCACCCTCCCAGGCCTGAGCTCTGTCAACAACAGTAACTGGGCATCTCCATGTGTAATGGTGCCCCGTGCCGCACACACTTTATCATAAATCCTCTGTCTGCACATGAGGGGAGCCTTCCTTGGCCCACTAGACAGATGAAGCAACTGAGACTTAACCGGTGCAACATCACACAAGCAGGAAGTAGCCATGCTGGGCTTTGAACCCAGTCCTCTGACATCCCAGCTGGAAGGGGAGTGAGCAGGCCACAGAGGCCAGCTGCAGCCCGGGGCCCGGATACCCAGCTGGGGTGCCCCCAGGGCTGACATGGGCTTCCAGGGCAAAGAGGAAAGTGGTGAGTCAAACAGAAAGCACCAGATGTGGAGTGAGCTTCCTCCCCTCCCAGCTGCCCCTGGTGCCAAACTTTCAAACCCCACAGCAGAGGAGCGCATGGGGGAGGGGAGGGCAGTGAAAGTGGCTGCTGCTGAAAGGAGGCTCTGATGTACTCCGGATGTGGGGTGGGACTGACAGACACCCAGACTCTGGTTCCCTGCTGACAGGTGGGTGAGGAAAGTGAGTCCCCTCGCAGCATAAGGAAGTGTAAAGCCTGCCATATCAGGCGGAACGTTTCAGGTCCCCAGGCCTGGGAGGTTCTGGGACAGGGTGCAGGTGGATGTGCCTAAAACCCTTCTTGAAGGCATTCCCACAGCTCAAGAACTGACCAGGGCTCCCCACTCTCTCTGCTTACACAGAAATCCTCTGTCTCTTGTCATTCTGCCCAGCCCTCCTGCCCAGAGCCCTAGAGCTGTAGAGTTTGTTCTTTCAAACCAAGTTTCACGTGGAACTCAACTATGTAGTTTTTAAAAGATAAAAGCATCATTTTAAACATAAATGTATTTTATAAGTTCAAATTCTCAACACTTTCTTAGCATTAAGTCCATCAAGGTGAACAGCGATGAGCACTGACGTTTGAACTGGGGGCTAGGATGGGAGTTGCAGTCTTATGTCAGCCTCAGCGTTCAGTGTCTTTTCAGTGTTTGGTTTTGGTGGCACAGGACCAAATGACCCCACCAAGTGATTCTCACAGATAAGTGGTTACAAATGGTAGCATGTTTCTGAAGGGCCCCTTGCAGTCTCTTTCATTTGCAGGGGCAGCAGGAGAAGGCTCATGTCCAGCTCAGCCCAAACCTGGGTCTCTGGACACATGGGTAGGATTCTAACGTATCATAGTTTGGTGTTGTGCCCATTTGAGTGTGTGTGTGCTTTTTAAAACTGGGCTTTTTCCAATAGTTAAAAATATGAACGAAAGAGAGAAAGAGGGGGAAAAAAAGGAAAGGAGGACGGGAAGGGAGGGCAAGGAGAAAGAAGGAACTCACGTGGGGCATCTGAGGATGCCTTCACTCAGGTTCTTGGTGAGGGCAGCCTCTGTCTCTCCTGGGAAGCCCACCCTGACTGCTCCGCCCCTACCTGTCCAGGAGGTTCCAGTGCCTCCTCTCATTCAGCATCTGTCTCAGCAAGTGAATCTGGGCCACATACTTCTGAAAAGTCTCAGGAGTCCACGACTCCCTCCTGGCTCTGGTGTGGACTTTCCACTCAGTCCCTGGTTCTGGGGCAGGGAAGAATGTCCCAAGGAGGGGACAGGGACTAGGGGCTTCCCCAGGCCCTATGTGGGATCTCCAGGGGTGGGAGGACTGGGGAACCCAGTGCCCCTGAGAGCCTGGGGTTTCTGTACCTTCATTTCTGGGAACTTGCTATACTTTAGGAAGAGAGAAATGAGAAGCAAAACCCTAGGGCCCCAGCACCACCAACCCCCCTTCCTGTCTTCCTTCCGCTGAGTCATAGCCAAGAGCCCAGCACCTCTGCCTCCTTTGGGGCCATCTGGGTGGGGTGAAATTCAGAGTCGTGTGAGGACACAGCATCTGGACAAGTCCTCTTTTCCTGCCAATATCTGTGAGGGACCCAGACTTGCTGAGGCCTGAAGCTACCTCCGAAGTTTGGAGAATGGGTGACTGAGGTCCTTAGTGTCCTGTCTCTCCCCCATTCCCAGCCCCACTGTTCACCTGCAAGCACTGAGCACCAACTGTAAGCCAGGTAGGGTGGTTCAGATGGGGCCCTGTCCTTGAGGAACTCATGGATTTGGACATGGGCGACTCCTGACAGGCCCCTCATGACTGGCTGGGTCCTTAGGCTTGCTCTGGTCTGCAGTAGGGAGGCAGGCCACATCACACATGCCCATCATAGAGACCTGCACACCCCTACACAGGTACCCATAGATATGTGCATGTGCACAGGTGTGGGACTTGAGCATGTGGGTCCATGTCCATGATCACAGGTGTGTCCACGCAGGGCTTCCATTGGATGGGGGAGCTCCAGGCTCTGGGAACCAGTTCAGGACCTTGTGTGTGTGGCCTCTGTGAGAGGCCCCAGGTTGCTGAGGGCCGAGGCTGCCTTCCATACTTGGAGAAGGGGCGACTGAGGTTCTTATGAGGTATCACCCTGTCTTGGAGGCCCAGCTACTGTCTCTGAGTTATGGGAGCCCATGGGAGCTTGAGTACTGTGCCCCCATTTCATGGAAAAGAAAGCTGAAGCCCAGAGAGGGCCCATGACTTGCCCAGGGTAACACAGCAAGTTAGGGGAGATCTGGGAGGGGAATGGGCCAGACCTGGGCACCTGTCCACATCCCTGACCTTTCTGGCCTGGCATTTGGGGCTTGGCAATCCCTGATGACCACACTGCATCAAACTCTGGGTTGATTCTCCCAGAAAACCCACCTAGGGACCAACCACAGGGTCCTCCCAAGCCTTGCCATTCCTAGGAATTTCCCCCACACTACACCTTTGCTTGGGCTGTCCTAGCTGTCTGGAATGCCCTCTCTCTCTCAATCAATCTCTGTCTATCTCTCTCTGATTCTGGAAATAAAATCCAAACTTCCAAATTCTGTTTAAATGGTTTCTATACCTTCTTTGACCCCCTGGAACTTTCCCCTGCCTCTAGCCTCCCTCAGCCTCTGTCCCCCTCACTCCCACCCATTTTGCACCCACCTACTAAACATAAAATTGACCCCTAGAGCCCTAGGCTGGGTGTGAAGGGTCCTTTGAGGCTGAGACAGTGAAAGCCACACTCAGGCCAGCCCAGCCCTCCAGACTTTGCCAGGCACTGGGGTGGGCCCTGGAGCTAGGAGAGGAAACCGCACCTCTGCTAGGCCTCACCATCTGCCCCCAACTCTGCTCCTTCCCTGAAGGCCCAGAAGCCTAGAGCACTGTACTCTAGGCAAGATTGATCCCTCGGAGTTTACCATTCCAGCTTTTGTTTATTCCCCCACACCCTGAGTACCCCTCAACTGGGGGCTAGGCCTGTGTTTGGTGGGGTGGAGGGTGGGGGTTGAACAAAGAGTAGAGAAGCTTCAGATTTGTTGGGTGCCGCCCTTTCATTAAATGGCCCTGAACAGAGCTGTCTGCTCCTTTCCAGAGCTCTTCCCTTCCACTTGGTCTCAGGAGGTGGGCAGGGAGTCTGCCTTTGCCCCATGAGGCAGTGAGCCCCATCACTGCCTGGCTATCCCCTCACTCCCCTACACCCCTAACTGGGAGCCTAAGATTAATTGTCAGGCCTACCCTTGGTGCTAGAGTGTGAAGGAAAAATTGACAGACACTGCCCATAAGGAGTTCATAGCCTAGTGGAGGACAGAGGCAAGTAAACAGGTCCTTATCCTTGGCCCATGTGGCATGCATTTGATCACTGTCTGCTCGGCACTGTGCCAGGCACTGGCCGTGGGCAGTATTCAGATAAGGCCCCGCTTGCATGGGGCATATCCCTTCCCACTCAGGTTTCCACACAGCAGTTACAGTGCTCAGCTTGAGGCTTTCTCTATGGCAGAGGCCAGCTTGGTAGGTGAAATAGGCAGGGAGTTCACCCCCTGGAGCAGCCCTAAGCCAGTGACTAGTGGGAGTTGGTGGATACACATCCCAGCTTCCTTACCTCTCAGGTAGGACAACCCTGATGTGCGTTCTACACTCTCTCTCAACCGAGGACTGACCTCAGTTGCCCAGAGAGAGAGCACACTCATTAACACACCTGCTTCGGCTTCCTTTCCTTCCCTGTCTCACTTCCCCTGTCCTCTATGTCAGGAACTGGGAAGGCTCTGAGATTTCACCCAACTCACAAGCTAACAAGTTGTCATATTCCCGAGGATGTTGGCAGAAGACACAGATTCCTGCTTGAGAAACAAAGGTCAGTTTACTTTCCACAGTAACAGTAGACAGAGTATCAGCATTTTCTTGTACCACTTCCCTGAACCCCAATTCCCGCAGAGTGACCCAATAAGGGCCAGATGATGCCTGTGCATGCAGTGGGTTGACAGGAGAGGAACCCTGAGATCAGGGAACCCAAATCTTTTATAATAGACTATAAACAAACCTGCCCACCCTTCACTCCAGAGGCAGATATTATCTTTATTATACTGGACAATAAATCTGCCTTTTTCCCTGGAGGGAGACGCTATCTCTATCTTCTAAGGCTGTTCACTGGAATAATCACCCTTGAAAGTATTGTTTGGAACAAGGGCAGTCAGTGCCTCTACCAGCAAGTGTACAGAAATGGGAGACAACCAGGAAAAATTGCCTCCCTATCCTCTACTGGTGCTTCTTGACATCACCTCTGAAATAAGCTGTTTGTGTTTGGATCCTTGTCCCTGAGCCTGCCTCTGGGGGAAACCCTCCAAGACTGGGAAGATGACACTAAATGGGCAGTAATGGATTTCTGGTGTGGCTCTCATTTCTCCAGACCTGTCCTGCAAGTAATGCAGGGGAGCCACATGAAGGAAGAAGTTTCCTTACCCAGAGTCGATACTGTTGTGACTCTTAGGGAGGTGCTCTAAAAGACTCTTAGGGTGTCATTTTTTCATGTTTAAATATTTAGTCCATCTAGAATTATTGAGATTTCCCTGTGTGAGGTAGACATTGGACTTCATTTTTTTCCCAAATCAATATCAATTATTGGATTGATATTGGATCAATATCATTTATTGGAAATTGTGCCTGGTCTGTCACCACTCTCTTCTAAGCTGCTTGGAGGCTGTTATTTAGAATGTATCACAAGCACACAAATGATCAATTCACAATAAATGGACTAAAGAACACATGGGCATCACCATCACTGGGGATTTGACACTCAGTGGTGGCACAATGTGAGACAAACCCAACACCCACTCGTGATGACACCATTCAGACCCCAAGGAAATGGAGGGAGGCTGTGAAACAGGCTTAGAGTTCACAGGGGATTTGAACACTAATTGGGAAGGTTTCTTTCTATAAAAATATTTAACAGTTAATAAAAATTTCAAAAAGTTGAATAAAATTTTAGTTTAAATCTTTTTGACTTAAATTTTTATATCAGTTCATTATAACTTATAGTTTGTATTTTGCCTTTTAATTTTACTAATTTTGATTATTTAAAAAATAACTTTTTGGAATGTATTTTAAATACTTCCAATTTCTAATATTTAAATTTAATTCATATTTTTGTGCTCTTTGAATATAATATTTTATTTTAGTCTTTTAAATCATTATTGCCAATAGAATAGTAATTATGTGAAAATCTTGACTATAACAACATAATCAATAGTTTTACTGGAATTAAAGCAAGAACAGTGAATGTTACAGAATAAGTATATAATACCTTATGAATTAGGCATGTCTTTATCTTCTTACTCACTTGGTATCAGTGAACACCTGAACATAAGCAATAATCATTAAATTGAATCATCTTTGATATCTGACTTTCTGATATTTTTATGACTTTCAGACATACAAAAACCACAGATTTACAGATTTTTTATTGTTTTGAAAGTTTACTTGTTGAGTAGGAGGACAGCACGTGTTTTATTAGCAGTTTGTAGCTTGACTTATGATTTTAAATATTTAGATTCTGTAGTGTGGGCCTCCATTTGTCCTTTTGCCCGGAGCACTGCAAATGTCAGGGCCTGTGCTCCAGTGGGAAGAGCAGATGTGTCCATAGTTCTTCCTGTTGCAATAAGGGCCAAAGAAAGAGTGCTTCTGGGGCTCTTGTCTACTTGGGCCTATGGTCAAGGGGGAGCCAGAGGGGTGGATTGGGACCAGGGAGGAGACCCCAAGGAGAAAAAT
Source organism: Pseudorca crassidens (assembly GCF_039906515.1). NCBI lineage: Eukaryota > Metazoa > Chordata > Mammalia > Artiodactyla > Delphinidae > Pseudorca > Pseudorca crassidens. The sequence goes on from NC_090305.1 coordinate 69,868,974, forward strand.
CACCAAACATATTTACTCCTCACCATGATTCTGTAAGGTAAGAAGTCATAACTGGCTCAAGTCATGCAGAGTGCCTGGCTCTGGAGCCACCTATATAGAGCAGGGCACCAGTGTCCTCTGCAAACCCACTATGTGCCACCTAGCAGCTCTTCCCACTCAGGTCGGGTGGTTCCAGGTCCAGTCCTCCCATGGTATCTTCCCAGTCAAGGCCAGCCTGACCTGGGTGCAGGCGCCAGGGCTGCTAAGTGGTGGAGAATGCAGCACTACACTGCCAGCTGCCTCAGGTAGCCCCAGAGAACCAGCACTCCAAAGCGCAAGCATAATGGTGAACTATGTCCCTAGGGTGCCCCACCATCTTCCTGCAGGGGTCAAAGGGCCTCTCTGTCACAACCCTGCCTCACAGCCCCCTCCTGGGCACTGAGTCTCAGCCCTTCTCAACCCCAGGACTGGCCTCTGGAGGATGGGCTGGGGGCCCCATCTCTGTGACATGTCGGGGGGGGGGGTGGGTAGCTGGCTTGGAGCTGTGCTCAGTGAGAGCCAAGGAGTGACCTGAGGGCATGAGGGGAGAGGCAAATCCCTGCCCACACCTCTGTCCAGCCTTAGCCAGGGAGCGTTCTCCATTCTTCTGAGGGCAAACAGGTCCTGAGTGGTTAAAAGACTGCCCCAAGGTCACCCAGCTAGAGAGGGAGGCCCTTACTTCCCCTCTGTGCCTGTCTAGACATGCCCCCCAGCACCCCTTCAAGACCCCTGCTGTCCCCAGGACCCTGTGATGGGAACACTCATGGCTACTCCCTCAAAGTGTGACTAGGTCCCAATCCAGTCCCAGAACCAGGTCACAACCTGCACAGCCGTCCTGGGGGCCCTGCAGCTTCTCTTCTTCATCCTCTAAGTAGGGAAACTGAGTCTCCAACAGGCCAGATGTGTGCTCAAGACTGCACAGCTGGGCACTGGTGCTAGGACCATACCAGGTGGCCTGATGCTGAGGCTGGGACCTGTACCCCAGCTGTGGGACAGGGATCTGAGAGGAAAGACACTCTAGGAAAAGACTGGCCTGAAGGAGAGACAGAAGTCCTGGCCAGAGGTTTCCCATTCATCAGCAAGGGACTCAGTGAGCAGGGCCTGCCACTGCTGATCCCACCTTGCTCGCCCTCCTCCTTCCCCTTAGCCTTCGTAGCCCTCACTGCTCACCAGCCTGGGCAGTACACTTGCACCTAACATCCCACTTTCACCTGTGCCCCCTCACCCGCCTATTGCCCCTCCTCCCAGGCACGCACGCCCGCTTTTTCCCTATTGTTTCTGGTTGTCCACTCGGTGCCTATCCCTGGGCTGGATGCTGGGTACCGCAGAGGTTGTGCCAGACCTGAGCCTGTCCTGGCAGAGCCCTTAGAGGGACCCTGCAGACTCAGTGCTGAGAGAGGGGAGTCTAAGGAGGCACCCACAGTCAGGGAGGGCTTCCTGGAGGCAAGGATCCCAGCTGTGGCCTCAGCACCCCCTCCCCCTCACCTAGGTCACTGCCCCTCCTGTGAGCCTCTCTCTGTGGAGTGGCCAGCGGGTTCCAGGAAGTGTCCCCTCGCTCTGCAGTGCCGATTCCAAGAACTGCGGCTCCTGGCAGCACTTGCTCAGGATCCTTTCCTAGAACATAGGCCTCGCCCCACCCAGGCTGCTGGGGTCTCATTGGGCAGCTGGCAAAGGGAATGAAGGAGGGAGTGCCCTGGGCGGGGTCCTCTGTAGAGTCCGGACGCTGGGAGGTGGGCCTAGGCTGTCAGCCTGGAGAGGGTGGCCACACTAGGGTCGGGGGACAGGAGGTCAATGTGTGTGAAGTCACTTTGACTCCCAGTCAGCTAGGGGGCGGGGTAGGCCCAGTGAGTTCAGCTCACAGCCTCCCTGCACACACAGGAGGCTCACCCCTTGGACCCAGAACTTGGGCTCAGCTTGCTACACTCCATCCTCGATCCCCCGACCCCCGTCCCAGGGTCCCATCTCATAGGCAAATGGCACAAGCCTTACTCTGGCCTCAGAGCAGGCCTTCATCAGATAACCTCCAGAGGTATAGGCCAGGGGACAGGAGTGGCAGGTTCTGAGCAGTGAAGAGGGGATGGGACAGTTGGTCCTTGGAAGGACATGACACCTGTATTATTAATCTTATAATTTCACCTTGCCTGATTATGATGGAGGAAGTCACCCCATCCAACACCCTCAGCAAGGTGGGTGGGGGTTGGGGGTGACAGGCCCTGATTCATGGGCAAGGACAGGGCCTAACTTCCTTCAAGGTCACTGGGCCTCCCACTCTGGGGCGTGTCCTCCACCCCTGCCACCTCTGAGCTGGCACCAGGCCTGCCCGCCCATCTGGGACCTGCCAGATCATGTTGAGCAACCAGTTCCTGAGAAGCGTTGAAGGCTGTTTGGTTTAAAATTAACTCCCCGCTACCCCTCCCCTGCCTGCAGGCCTCCTCCGAGTTCTTGGAAGAGGCGCTCTGCTCTTTCTTCCTGGGAAGAGGCCTCTAGCCACAGCTGCTGCGATTCCAGCAAAAACACCTCACCCAGGGTGGGGGTGGGGGGTGCCCATTCCACGCCTTCTCTGCCCTCTAGTTCTCTGCCCTCTGTGAGGCCCAGGGATACTCCTGGAGCCTAGCATGCCCCAGTTCATCCACTGAGACCCAGAGGAGAAAGGGGGTGACTGTCCGGGTGCTAAGAGCAGGTGCTATTGCCCCAAAGCCCACAGCTCCGCATTCAGGCACCTGCTGGCTCTGAAGAGAAAAAGGGCTATAGAGACCCAGTCTGAGCACCTCTGGGGTAGAGAGAGTATGAGCTGATCGCACTGACAGCAAACCCAGGACTTTGGTCTACTTTAAGACATGTATGGCTCAGAGAGATAAAGCAATCTGCCCAGGGTCACCCAGCTTTGCCTGCCTAAGCTCAGCCTGCCCACTAGATGCCAGGCTGACAACACTGACCTTGCAAGGATGCCCAGAGGCCAGACCCTGCAGGCACTCACACTGGCATTAGAGCTCTCTTTTTCTCTTACCCACACTCCTCTAACTGCTCCGGAAACCCATCTCCTTCTGGATAAGCCTTCATTTTCTAGTGTTTCCTTGGGCTCCATGTTTCTATGGTTTTGGAGAAAAGGTTTCCTGAGAACCTGCTCTCCTAACAACTCCTCCTACCATGGCCATCTACCCAAAGGAGCTGAGAAATACAAAGGAATGTTGGCCAAGTGGAAAGGTCAACACACACACACACATACACACACACACACATTGATGTTGCTCAGAAGTAGGGCTGGTGGGGGTGGGGAGGGGAGAAGTGCTTCTTAGGAGAAGGCTGAGAGGCGAGAAGCACTTTTAAAAACAAAGCTTTGGCCCAACCCAAACTATGAGTGAAGTCCTCACCTCTGATGGAGGAGGAGCCCGGCTCTGGTGACAGGAAGGGCCCAGTCTGGCTCATCGGTGCTGGGTGTGGGGAGTCCCTGGAACAGGGCTGTGCCTGGGGAGCATTTGCTGGGTGCCACTCCCCTTCCAGCCACACCATCAGAGTGTGGATCTCCCTAGTGGGGACTGTGCAGTGAAACAGTCCTAGAGGACTGCCTGGAGGAGTTGTGGCCATCCCAAGTTCCCTCAGCCCTCAGAGGCCACTTCTTGCACTCTGGGCCCTGCCTGCTTCAACCAGGCCTGAGTCATGGAAGCAACTGCCTTTCCATTGAGCATAAAGCTTTGGCCACACAAAAAGGCTCCTCCTGCTTTGGGCCTGCCACATCTCCTGCTCAGAGATGAGCATCAGCTTCTACTCACCCCGTATTCCCCCAAAACTAGGCATAGCCACTCTCCAACCACCCTGTGGCAGGGCACTTCCACTATCTCTGTTAGACAGATGGGGAAACTGGGATTTCCCTGGCAGTCCAGTGGTTAAGACTCTGTGCTTCCAATGCAGGGGACGTGGGTTCGATCCCTGGTCAGGGAACTAAGATACCACATGCCATGCGGAGTGGACAAAAAAAAAAGAAAAAAAAAAAAAGAGCTCTTGGCTGTTTGTGCTCCAAGGAGGAGCTGTGGAGGAGGCAGCTGCTTGGCTGGGGAAAGAGGGAGCCAGAGCCCACCTCACCTGTGACTCAGCAAAAAAAAGACATGGGGAAACTGAGGCTCCAAGAAGCTAAACCATTCGCTTAAGATCCTACAGTGATTTGGGAGGCTCTGAAATTTGAACTCTGCCTGAGTTCTTTCCACTTGGCTAATTTGCCTCTTCAAAGACATCCCCAGGAGACTTTCAGGGGAAGCATGGTGTGTATGTGTGAGAGAGAGAGAAATTTAGTCAAAGAATGGCTCTTTTGAATTTGTTATGGAAAGTATGTTTTCTCCTTCCCAGGCTGAAGAGACCTGGGAAAACTCAGGCTCCAGGGAGATTCCCTAGGATGCAGTGGGTGCCCAACACAGGCATGAATAAATGCAGGAGAAGTTAAGGAAGACTTCTCAGAAAAGGAGCATTTGAGTTGGACTTTGAAGGGTGAGTAAGAGTTTGCCCTGGCACAACTGAGGAAGAGGACATTCCAGGATGAATGATATCCTGGTATGTGGAGGGCTGTTTGGAGGGAAGCAGAATGAAATGGCTTGTTGGCAGTTTGGGAATCCATGTCTTGGAGCCTGGGGTAAGGCACAAGCAAGATATGAGGGGAGCCTGTGAATATCACTAAATGAGGAAGGCAGGACAAGTTTGCGTTTGCAAGCCCCTCACTCTGGAGATGGTGGTAGGGCTGAGGGAGCCAGTGAGGAGGCCATCAGGATGGTCCATTCAGGTTGGTGAGTGATGGTAAGGCTAGATCTGGGCAAGGCAGCCATGGGGAGCAGCAGGAGAGCAGCTTGAGAAGGACCAGGGGCAAGGTAGACGGACGTGGAGATCAACAGGTGGGGGGTGCATGTGGGGGTTGTGGAGGCATGATGGGGGGAGAGTGGAGGCATGTCTAGGGGACAGTGAAGAGTCCAGGTCTGGACAGGGGGAGTCTGGAGGGCCTTGAACCAGGCTGTCCATGTTCCTAGTCAGAAGGCAGCAGACTCAAGTTCAAGAGTTCTAGGGTGAGAGGGACAGGCCCTGACCTGGGATTCAAAGTCCTGGGCTCCAGCCCTGTATGGCCACTTCCTCTTTGGGTGACTGTGGACAAGCTAGCCTGACTCTCTGGGTCTCAGGCTTGCAGCTTTGAAATGGGACAGACCCAGAGGTGCTACCCAGCTCACCTCCCTCACCTGTGACTCACCTCTGAGGGCATAGACCACCGAGGGCGTGGAAAGTAACAGGCCTGAGGGAGACTCATCCTCCAGGTGTGGACAAGGGTAGCAGATGGCCTAGTCTCTACTGGAGCTGCAAGGGAAGTTGCTAGAAGGTTAGGCTGGTCTAGCCTCCACCCCAGCCCATGTAGAGACCAGACAAAGGGTCTATTTACCACGACTGGAACCCAAGGCCTTGGTTGGCAAATGATGCCTGAAGGTGGAGGGCTGGGCTGGCAGGGCAGCATCAAAGCTGGTGGGGTGAGAGGCTGCTTATAGCTCCAGGGAGTTCCAGCCAGCTCCCCTGTAGCTCCCATGGGGACCTCAGGGGACATCAACACCTGTTCGGGGACTTCCCTGGTGGTCCAGTGATAGAGAATTCGCCTTCCAATGCATGGGACGCGGGTTTGATCCCTGGTGGGGGAACTAAGATCCCACGTGCCAGGGGGCAACTAAGCCCACATGCCACAACTACTGAGCCTGTGCGCCTCAACTAGAGAGCCCACGTGCCACAACTACACAGCCCACGCACTCTGGAGCCTGCACGCCACAAATACACAGCCCACGTGCCCTGGAGCCTGCGCGCCACAACTAGAGAGAAGCCTGTGAGCTGCAACGAAGAGCCCGCATGCCGCAATGATGATCCCACATGCTGCAATTAAGACCCGACGCAGCCTAAAAAAAAAAATCCTGCCCTGCCCACCTCTCAAATGGGATTAAAACAAGGGACAAGGAATAGTTACAGTGACAGCTGCAGCAGCTGCCATGTTGAACCCTCAGGCTCTCCTCAGTATCAACTTATAAATCCTCCTGGGCCCCCCATGTCCCCTCTGAGAGACCTGCTGTCACTCTCCCCATTTCATAGCTAAGGAATCTTATGAGGTTCAGTGAGGTTGAGGGAAACAGGCCCCCCAAACCAAGTGTACAGCACGTAATCCAGACTGGAGGGGAGGTGGGGGTAAAACCAGGGTTGGAGGGAAATGCTAGCCAGGAGTAAACCTCCAGGGACCTCCTGTCTTAAGTATCAGATGTGGGAGCCCCAGCCTGCTGCCCCAGAGTGACCATTGGAATGGCCCCTTGGGTGGTGGCTGTGCAGCCTGCCTAAGCTGGGGAGGGGGCCCATACCCTGCAGTTGGCGTGGGGAGGACACCTTCACCAGGAGAGGCTGTTGAATTTCTGGCAAAGTTCCAACCTGCTTTATATTAAAACTGGTCTAACAGGTTGGTATGAAAGGTCTGCCCAGGCCTGTGCAGGCTCCACTTCTCCTGAAGAAAGAGGGCCTTTGTGAGGTCCCAGAATCCTCCTGCCTTCTTGATTAGGACTTATTTCAGGCTCTTGGCTCCTCTGTTTCACTGTGGAGCTGTGCTGGGTGGGAGGGTTCCCATCTGAGAGTGGAGCCAGCCTGGCCATGTCCCCAGACCTGTTCAGACCCATGTTTGCCCTTGATCCAGCAAGATTTGCTCAGTTGGCAGATTAGAAGCTGGGCCCAGGTGCAGAGACCCCGATGGTTCAGGGTGTGTTAGGACATTCGGTGATCACGGGTGAAGCCTCCCAGCAAGACCTGTCATTGACTGACAAGAGAAACCTGAATGGCCTAGTGGCATCTCTGTCCCAGAATTTTTCCAGAGGGGCATCATGAGTCCGAGGATGGACACCACGTAGGATCAATCTGCAAACCCACTTCCCCGTGGCCTGACAGAATCCTCTAGGGCAGTCCCCAGCCCCCCTCCTCCAAAAAGCCTTCCTGAATTGCCTGGCCTTCTACATGTCCCCAGTGCCTTGTGAGGGCCAAGGCCTTAGCATGCCAGCCCCTGGGAGGCAGAGCAGAGCAGCAGTTTATACAAACGAGGTCTTGAGTCAGGGTTTGAACCCCGGCTCTGCCCCTCACAAGTTGTGTGACCCTGAAAAAGCCACCACCTCTCTCTGAGTCTTACCTCTTCTGCTGTAAATGGGGACAACCTCTGCTGGTGTGCAAGGCTGCAGTGAGAACTTAATGGGGCACGAACCGCACCCAGGATCACCTCGCCTCCTCTGCTCTCCACCACACCCTACTCCTCCATATCCCATACCTCTCAACCTCCTTCTGGCCTCTGGCCCCCAGGCCCTTGTGGGGCCATCCCCCCCACCCCCAGCTGACAGGTTCACTCCTTAGAACTGAGCACTGGATCATAGCTTGTCCCTGCTAAACACTGAAGGGGCGCTCCACCGCACCAGAGCACAATCCATGTGCACCCTCTGCCCTCTCCACCCGCCCTCTGTCTCCTCAGCCCTCCTGGGCAGCCAGCCATCTTCTGGTCACACCAGGTTTGTTCCTGCCTCAGGGCCATTGCACTGGAGCTCCTTCCACCTGGGATGTCCTTTCTCTAAGTTGTCTGCATAGCCAGTTCCTGCTCTTTGCTCGGGTGTCCAGGCTCAGTGCCACCCTGCTCCAGAGCTTTCCCCGACCCTCTCATCGGCAGCAGTGTCCCCATACCCAAAGCACTTTCTTCCCCGCCTCCTGCTTTGCTTTCATTTCACTCAAAACTCATCCTGAGTGCCCATTTGTTTACTTGTTTATCTCTCGCGTACCAGCCCATGAGTCCCACAAGGATGGGGAGTGTGTCCATCTTATTCCCTGCTGTGTCCCCAGGGCCCAAATGGAGTCTGGCCCAGTTTGTGCCCAAAGAGCATGTGTGCTGGTGAAGGACTTAATTGGTAAAGGGTTACCATCAGTTATTGTTTGTATGTTGTGCAGGGTCCTGTGCGCCCTCCAGTCAGCTCCTTTCTTCCTCCTCGGTCAGTGCTGGTAGGTGTGCTCCTTTCACCAGCCCAGAGCCACCCAGGGGTGATTGCAGTGACCAGAGGATTTTCAGCATCTGTTAGGCTGGGTCTCTGACTTGGGTCTGGGGCCCGATGACATGCTCTCCACTGATCCTGTTCTAAGTAGGCGTCACTCACTCCCTTGGTAGGGAAACATGAAAATAAGATTGAAGCAGATTGGGACTTCCCTGGCGGTCCAGTGGTTAAGACTCCGTGCTTCCAAGGCAGGGGCTGTGGGTTCGATCCCTAGTTGGGGAACTAAGATCCCACATGCTGCGCAGTGCAGCCAAAAAAAAAAAGAAAAAATTGAAGCAGAAAAGTATCAGGGGTCAGAAGTAGCTGGTAGGCCCTCCTCAGGCAAGAGCTGGACCCTGGCCTGGGCTGAGGCGACGGGGAATGGGATAGGACCCTTTTGGTCAGGCCAGTGGCTCCAGAGACCTTAGCAGGCAGGAACGTGAGGGGATAAAGCCAGCATCCAAGAACAACTCACCTGAAAGCTGCCCCCCTACCCCAGCTGCCCATCCTCGCCACCTCATGTAGCAGTGCAGGGGCAGGTGGGCAGTCAGGACCCCTCAGGCTTAGCTCTGCTCTGTGCCTCACCTCCTCAGCCAGTCCCTTGTCCCCTCTGGGCCTCAGTTTCCTCATCTGTGAAATATGGGTAATATTTAGACCTACTCCCAGGGTTGTGGTGAGCATTACATGAGGTGCAAAGCCCTTGTCTGTTGCCAGCACCCAGTGGGCACCCTGAGACGTGTCCCCTCTGTGGACAACGAAGGGCTTCCTCCTGCTCCAGCACTTTCTGTCTGGGTCATGGCACCAGGTGGTGAAGAGCCTGCCTTTGGCCCTTCTGTGTCTGCTACCTACCCACTGGGTGACTCAGATCTCGGGGTGGAGCAGACAGAGGGGTCACCTCAGGTGTTTTGGGAGTCATCAAGGGGCTGGGATCCAGGCTGAAACAATGAGGAACTGCAGACATCCCTGGCAGGGTTATGGTGACCTGGAGGAGGTGTTTGTTGGGCCCTGCAGCCAGGAATGGAGAAGGCACCAGGCGGGACACGTGGGCCTGGGCACCACTCCGATAAAGACAGCCCTCACCCACTTCTTGTTCACTCTCACCCAACATCAGCTCCATTCTTTCCCACAACTATCTCCGTGCCCCCAAGGTTCTGTGCCTCCATAGTTCTTGATTTATTTTTTTTGCGATACGCCGGCCTCTCACGGTTGTGGCCTCTCTCGTTGCGGAGCACAGGCTCCGGACGCGCAGGCTTAGCGGCCATGGCTCACGGGCCCAGCCGCTCCGCGGCATGTGGGATCTTCCCTGACCGGGGCACGAACCCGCGTCCCCTGCATCAGCAGGCGGACTCTCAACCACTGCACCACCAGGGAAGCCCCATAGTTCTTGATTTTTATCCTTTCCTGCCTCCTCCTCGTCATCAACATTGTCACTCCTCACACCTTCCTGCCTTCAATCTGCCGACATTTGCCTCTTCTAATCTGCAGCTTTTAATTGTCTAAGGGCTAAGAAGATAGAAAGGTTAGAACTGTTTCTAAAATAAGGGTTAAAGGCTATGAATGAGGTTCACAGGAGCATTCCTGTGAGTTATTCAAGTAAAGGTGCAGAAAATTTCAGGACATAGTGGGATTCCAGGTGCTGAAGTGCTCCAAAGGCAGACCATCAGATGATGGAGAGCGTTTTCATTTTAATTGCTTTTTCACCTACTTCTGATATGCAGGACCCTGAGTGAGAGAGTACCCAAACTCCAATCAGCCTAGACCAGAGCCCCATTAGCCCCATCCCAGGCCAGACCCTGCCAGCTTACTGGCCACTATCCACAACTCAACTGTTCCACCCCACTGCACAGAATGACCCTTCCCCAGGCCTCCTTGTGGTCAGGAATATAAGCTTCCCAGTCACGCCCTGGTGCCTTGGCATGCCCTGTACCTTCTCCTTGGAATGACTGGCCCTGACTTCTCTGATTGTTGGTCTCCTCATCTCAAAAGACGCTGCCCCCAGGAGTAGTCCACAGTCCCCATCTGCCTAGTATTCTCCACTTTCAACCTTTAATTGACATCACCTGTTTACACATCTCTCCGACCTGGTGCTCCTCTGCCACCACCCCCAACCTGACACTGGGCAGTGACCCTGCAGGCAATCCAACTGGCCTTCATCTCCTGCATCCCACCCTCCAAGGGGAAAATAGGGAATGAGTGGAGAAAGGCTTCTTGCTATCCCCTCCACTCTTTACTGGGTGCCCTAGCAGGGCCTGCTCTGCCACATAGGTCTCTGGGCCTCTGCTGACCCAGATGTAAAGTGGGGGATAATGATAGTAAGATCAAAGGGGACAAACTGTGTACAACTCAAAAGAGGCCCCACTGAGGGCTCCATAAATGAAAGGTACAATTTTATTGTCATTACAGAAAAATCAGTGAAAAAAAAATGACTACCAAACTGGGGGTTTTTTTTTTTTTTAGAAACAATTATTTTATAAAGTCTTATCAGATATGTATTTTCTTTCCCTCTTTCATGTGCAGGCACCTTCCTGGGCAGGAAGCAGACCCAGCAGAGGTGGAGTGGCAGTCCTCAAACTACCATGCCCCTCCCTGACACGGCACCCACACTCATGCAGGGCCTGTGCCCCAGCGAGACCAGCTCTGTGCAGACAGGGCTCTGCCCTGCAAGGGGGTGAGTAGCAGGTTCTGCAAGGCGCTAACACTTTGGCTCTCTTTTCTTGTTTATTCACCCATCCTCCCAAAACAGAGCTGGAGGCAGAAGAGGGTGGACACCTTCACAGGTGGGTGGGTCAGCGCCAGGACACCCAGGACTGCCTTGGGTCCAGCAACACATCTCAGGAAGAGGCTCTCGGCCGGGAGGAACCAGAGAAGCTGAGGCAGGGCTGGGGTCTCTGGAGCACTCAGGGCTCAGGCAGAGAGGTGGGGTTGGTTCTCCAACCCAAGGAGAATAAATAAATAAATACTATATAACTGTGCCGTCCCCCAGCCTGGCCTGCTCCCGCAGAAGGGGACTGTCAGTGTCAACCTCAGTTCCTCTGGCTGCCATCCCCCCTGAGACAGAGGCTGGCTGAAAGGAGGGGGCCTGCCCCACCCTGTGGACGGAGAAACCAGGGCCGGCCAAGTCTACGCAGTTCAGGAGGCCACAACAGGTGAGTTGGGGCCTGGGCCCAGCCCACAGGGTGAGACGAGGTCCTGCCAGTCCCCTCTTCTGTCACATGGCCCACCACAATGGAGCCACATGGGAGCTGGGGGCACTGACCTCCAAGTCGTGTGACACTCCTCCCTACCCCTCACCCCCAGCCTTGTTCCTGCAGACCCTTCCTGGTCCAGCTGCCAGATGCATGTGGCACCAGGATGACTGGAGGAGGGATAGTGGGAGCCCAAGTCCAGCTGGAGCCGGTGTCCCCTCCAGGGTCTGGCTGGGTGAGGCTAGGCGGTTGCTTGGCTGGGTCAGAGCTGGAAGGGGTACTGTCGGAGGTAGTCAGCCATGCGCCGGGGTAGTGGCAGGCAGTCCACATCGGCCACCAGACGGTTGATGACGAGGCGGCACAGGTGCTGCAGGCTTCGGGTGCTGCTTTTGCGCACAAAGGGCTGCACCAGTTTTAGGTGTACAGCAGTAGCAGGCAGTGCTGGGTCACCAGGTGCATCTTCCTTAGGGGTAGGCAGGGCTTGGGTGGTTGCAAGGTCAGGACTGTCACTTCGGGTATCTGCAGCACAGGAGGCCACATAGTGCTGCACAAGGCTGACCACATCTGGGAAGGCCAGGATGCGCGGCCTGGACAGGCAGTTGGAGTCCAGGCGGAAGCTGGAGTCGGCGTACTCAATGCGCACGTTGGTGGGGCCACGGGTGGTTTTGACCGACAATGTGAACAGGTAGCTGGGGTGGGTGCTGTCACGTACTAGGAATGTGCCCTCTGGCATCTTCTGCAGGTGTTGCCGGGCCTCACTGGCCGTAATGGAACCCCAGTACCAGCCTAGGCAAGTGGAGAGGGGGCTAAGAGACTGGTCACAGTGGAAATTAGTTGGGTGCACCAACCCAGGGCAAGGCAGGGCTCAGCCTCTCTCTTCACACCTCCCTGGGGAGTGCTGTACCCCTTCTCTCCCATCAGACTCTTCTGGCCAGAGCCATGCCTCTCAAATTAGACACAACAGGCAGAGCTAAACTTTCCCCATCAGACTTCAGGACAAGTCCTGCCTCCCTCCTCAGACTCACCAGATTCCCGAAGGTACGAGAAGGTCTTGGCTATGCACAGCAGATCTTCTTCGGGGTCCAGCACCTTGGGCTCACCCTCTGGCTGGGCTGGGGACTCCTCTGCTTCTTCCTCCAGGAAGGCGCCACCAGGTAAAGGCTGCATAGCTGGTTCGGGCAGCTCCAGGGACTCGGGCCACAGGGGCCGCTGCCCGATCTGCTCCACAGCGAGCAAAGGACAAGGTCTAGAAAGAGGTGGATGGGCGCTGAGTGGAGGCCCTGTGCTCTCCCCATTTCCAGAGATCCCCTCTGCCCCAGACTGGCTATGTGACCTCTGGCCAGTCTATCTCACTATGAGTCCTAGTTTCCCCTCTGCCCACCCACGGGCTCAATGAGACCAGTACCCCACCTCCCACTTGTCATCACAAAAGGCCCCTTGATTACTTCCCCCACATATGAACCCTCTTCTGAAAGAGACTTCTCCACCCTCCTGCATTTATTAAACAGTAATTACAGTCATCCCTCAGTATCCGCGGGGGATTGGTTCTGGGAGCCCCCGTGGATATGAAAATCTGCGGATGCTGAAGTCCCTTATATGAATGGCATAGTACAGTGAATACTTTGGGCCCTCCATATCCATGGGTTTCGCATCTGCAGATACGAAGGGTCAACTGTAATCTCTCTATTTTGCACCAACCAAATACACTTCATTCTCTATAGGCATCTCTAGCTCACAGTGGCCAGTTGGTGTTCTCACCACACTGACAGGATCCAGTACAAAGAGGCTTCACAGTGGTGCCCTCCTGGCAGTGGTGGGCCAATTAAATGGCACTTGTCCTGGTTGAGCCGAGGGATTGGTCACATGCTACCTCCCCACAGATAGGAGTATCTGTCAGAGGGACCTAGGTCCACACTGGCCAGGGCTTAGGGCCTGGAATAATACCCCCAAACAGGTCAGACACCAATCCTGTTCTCTCCTCCTCCCAGCTGAGGGTATAGGATAGACAGTGGCCTCTAAAGGCACTGACAAGTCCCACCTCCCATAAATATGAGCTCCCACCAAAGGGCAGGGTACTCATCCCACATTCCAGATCCTACCCTGACGAGCCTGCCCTACGAGGCACTATGATCTTATGCAAACACTGTTCTTCACTAGACGTCAGTTTCCCCTCCTCCTCAATGAGGGGTCCTACTAGCCCAGACACTGAGGGGTTCGGTCACACCATATTTTCAGATGGCTAGAGTTGGGTTGCTGAACTGGCCCCAATCTGAGCAGTAGCTTCCCTTTAGGGGAAGCCCACCCAGCATGGTGATCCTGGGGCTTCCTGGGATTGAGGGGCATGGCCCTGGTTCCCAAGGAAGAGACTGCTGGTCCTCTCCCACTCATCACAAAATAAATCCTTGGGTCTTGGGTCTGGTTCTCCGCTGGCCTCAAGACACCAAATAATGAAACCCTGGGCCCTCCCTTAAAGGAGAACTCATAACCCAAAGTCATAAAAGCAAAGAATGTTAGGGGGAAGTCAGGGTCTGCCTGTTCCTGAGCTGAGTCTGCCAGGCTAAAGGAAGGAGTAGCGGGGAAGGCACCGCAGGCTGAGATGATGGTATGGGTAAACACTGACAGGTACTGCTTACGAGGCAGGAAGAGGTGGGCAGGAACTGGCAGCAGGAGTCAGGCAGAGGAACCAGATCTGACAGTGTAAGTTATACAGTGTAGGTTATAGGTGACTCTTAGAAGATTTTAACAAATCAGGGGCCCGTGACCACTCAAGAGAAGGGGCCATAAGACCCTAGCATACCACAGCCTGCTAATACTTTTCCACCCCTACCCTGGCTGTACTACGGGAGCTCTGGAATCCCTGTTGGGGAGCTAGAGGCTGAGTTTCAAGGAACTGGTTGATGGCCTGCCTGCTGGAACCCAGAGCTCAGCTCAGGCCCAGGAGCCTTCTAGGAGTATGGGAGGTGTCATTGTCGTGGCGGTGGCTGTTATGTTCCAGGTGTGGGTGGCCAGTATGTGTGTGTGCCTGCTGTGGAGCCCAGCCTGTGAGTTCTGCCTGGGCACATAAGCCAATGAGGCAAACTCAGCCCTAAACGGGGATCCCTCAGCAAAGCTGACAACCCATACCTACAATTGGGAATCCCTGCACCCTACTTCAGGAGGGCACCAGCTGGTCTGTGGCTGTGTGTGTGTGTAGGTCTTAAAAATCTTGCTTTCCCTGCTGTGGAGCACCCATTCACATCTTCTTTCATTCTCCCTGGAACCTTCTGAGCTCCTGTCAGATCAGTTTGGAGAGCATCAGACCCTTGGTTGAAGGGGATCCTGAGGCTCTGGCCAGAAGGAATGTGCCAAGAATGCTCAGCTGAGGCCAAGACTCTGTCTTATCAGTCCCCACCCCACCCCCACATTTTGGGAAACTTGGAGAAGGGAGGCAGGAGCCAAGGTCCTTCTCACATTGGGATCCCATTTTGAGCTGAGAGGAGGGCTGAGGACATTGTGGGGGTACCTCAGGCAGGACTGGGCCAAACCTAGGCTCTCCCAACAGCTGCTTGTTCAGCAGGTGCCAACCAGGGGAGAGGCAAGGATCTCAGGCTGGCTTCCCAAGAACAGCCTAATTGCTAGCCGAGGCAGGAGAGTGGATGACAGGACAGAGAAGGGCAGGGGCTGGCCCAAGGTCACAGTAGACTGTTGGGCCGTCAGGCTAGGATAGAGCGCTCCGGGCCCAGACGGCTGGGCAGGTGAGCCACGCCTTGGAGGACGCGCTGCCTGAGGCGTCTACGTTCTCCCACGCTTAGCCCACCCTGTTTCTCCTGTCGCCAGCCAACCCCCAGTTTCCCTACCCACAGTGCCAGTAGAGGTGGTGACGATGTTGTCACCCTTCCCTGTTGTCTCTCTCGAGGTCTTTCCGCGCTCGATCATTTCCGACCGGTCAAGCCCTCTTAATGCTCGGCAGCTAGCACGAGGCCAGTACTCTGCCGCGTGCCGGCGCAGAGCTGGGCGGGGGCGGAGAGCCGCGCTTACCCCTGAACGCAGAGGACCATGTCACGTCAGCGGCAGCGGCTGCTCCGGAGCTGGGGCTCGGCCTGATGGCGGCTGCTGGAGGGAGCCAGTGGGCGCGGGTCGCGCTCGCAAGGCAGGCTCCTGGGGCGCACGAGCGGCGGGTCGGGACTGAGAGGTGGCGGCGCGGGCCGGCCGGGAGGGCGCGTGGGGCGGGCCGGGAGGGCGGGGCGAGCAGCCTAATCTTTTGTCCTCTGTGTCCCAGCCCTTCCCGGAAGCGACGTCTTCCTAGAACCGCCGGCTGTGCGGCCGGGCGGGGAGGGGTGCAGGCGAGGGAGTCGGTTCCCTGGTCTGCGGCCGAGGGCCGCTAAAGGAAACACCTTTGACAGATTTCCAAGAACTTTCCAGGAAAGTGGGGCGGGGCTCCGCGCGCCGACCAATCGCAGCGCAGGAGGTGGAGCCGAGTGGTCACGCAGGGCCAATTACAGCGCTTGGACCCGAGGCTGACGTGACCAAGCCGGGTTGAGAGTGACCTAGAGAACATTAGGGAAAGTCCAGGTTGAAGAGGGCTAGGGAGGTGCAGGTGCTCTACCTACCGGAGCCCAGATTTCTTTCGGGCACTCCGCTTCGTTGGGAACAGGCCCCCTTATCTCTCTGTAGAACCGGTGGCAGCACGAGGGCGCGGTCACCGGCCTGTCCGCCCAGCTAGCGGCTCCTCCAAGGCGGTCTGTCTGGTGTGCGGGGGCCCCCTGTGGGCTGCACTTGGACCCCTGGACTCTGTTTCTGGGGAGGTGGGTGGCAAAGGGTGTGGTTTGGAGAGGGACATTAGGGGAGGGAAGGGGTACAGAGGGAGTACTCAGATACGCGCAGCTTCACGGGGGTCAAGCCTGCGGCCACCACAGCCAAGAGGATCCAGGCGAGAACGTTTTCACTGAGAGCTGGGGGAGAAGGCACCATCCCAACCTTTGCACCAGGCAGGACCATCCAGTCTCGGCCCCAGCCTGTCCTCTGGCCGGCCCTCCAATCAGGGAAGAAATGACTACCGACATGAGGGGCAGGCAGGCCCCCAGCTCACCCCACAGGACAGTTCACATGTGTCTCTGGGTTGGTGGGTTCCCTAAAAATGTGGGAGAGAGACCTGGAGCTCCAAACAGCCAGAGATAAACTGAAGGTGGGGGGTAACGGTAGAGAGAAGGATCAGTGACACCCCCTCCCATCTACATGGAGCACTTGATACATTTGATTCTCAACAGCTGGTATTACCCCCATTATGCCGAGCCCCAGGGAACAAAAGTCAGAAGCCCATGCTCCTACCCTTGATCCTCTCCACCTTTTCCCAGTTCACTGGACTCACCAGGGAACATCTTGAAAGACCATAGGGGCTGCACACACCTCCTCTAAGCCCTTGGACCAGAAGGAGAGGGAGAGAATTGGAGAAGTGGCAGGGTCCACTCCCCCCTTCCAACTTACCGGTGTGTACCCCCAGGTTCCCCAGAAAGAAGGTAAGCTTCAGATCCCCTAGCAGGGATGACAGACTCCTGGCAGGGTCCAGAAGCCTAAATGGCAGTATCCAGGTTTTCCCAAGGCAGACAGGGCTGAGCTTGCCCTGCCTGGGAGGGGATGGAAGACAGAGGGGGTCCAAAAGCAAAACCCCGTGAAACAGGACAAAATGACAAAATAAACTGGTTAAGATGAGAAATGACTTCAGGAAACCCACTTCTCTGTAAATTTCCTGAAGGGAAGTTGAGCTTCAGTGTTGCCCCACCAGTCCTCCTGAGTAGGCCAGAAGCTGCTTGCATGGGGTGGAGATGGGTGTAGAGACCTCATTGCCACTTCGATGGCTGGGGCACCTGGAGAGCCCAGCATGGAGCCCCTGTATAAGGTGCCGTTCCTCCAGTAGGAACTGTCTACTGCTCCACATTACTAATGAAGACAAAGGGGCTTCACAGCTGCCAAGCAACAGAGCTGGATTTGAACCTTGGTCCCCCTGGCGACAAATCCCAAGCTCTCTACCCCGAGATTGCCCTTTCCCTCTAACTGTGATTACTTTACTGAATGCTTACTATGTGCCAGATGCTCTCAGCAATTTCCAGCCCCATTTCATTGCCTAACTACTACATATTGTCCCCTCTTTACAGGTGATAAAAATGAGGCATAGAGAGGGTAAAATATACCCTAGATCTCACAGGCCCAACCCCATCCCCCACTTCCTCTCTAGGCTCCTATTATAAGCCAACTCCTAGACATCCTTCAGGATCCAACTTTCAGGTCCTCAGTGAAGCTTCCCTGCCTTCAGGACAGTCAACATCAGGGCACCACAGGTGTCCCCTTGAAAGCGCCCCCTACAGAAGTCAGTGATTGTGCAGTTCTGTGTGTAAACTAAAGGACCCAAGGGTTTTGCCCTCCAACTGCCCTTTGTAAATTTGACAGCACTATGCACCTCCCCTGAATACTGGGAAGAGTGGTGTGCCTTTGTTTTACCTGAGGTGCCTGCCTCTGGCCATCTAATTGTCACCTCTCCTGCCCTGATTGCTGGGCCCACACTGCCACCCAGTGGCAATTCCTTTCATAGTTTCATGTGCCACATCTCCGTGGATTCTTCCTTCCAGAAAAACCCCTCCCGTGCACCCGAGATTCTTGCTGCAGGATCTCTCTGCCCTTCCCCACCCAGAACAGACACAAAATGGGTCACAATAATATACAGCAGTGCCTTCCTCAAGGTCTGGCTCATTTAGTCTGTAAACTTTCATATGTGCAGCCTCTCCTCTCCCCAAAGAATAGTCCACATGTCTACATGTGTGTGTATGTGTGTGTGTGTGTGTGTGTGTGTGTGTGTGTGTGTGTTGAGAGAGTGGTTTCAGCTGCCCCACCACCCCACCCAGGCACTCACTGGATTCCTTGGTCACTGTAAGCTGTTCCAAAGTTCTCAGCCCTCATCCCCTTGGACATACAGCTCTCATGGAGAGCTGTGTGGCAGAGTTTGCCACCATGTACCCACCTGCCCTGGCCCAGCCATCCCCAATACTGAATCCTCCCATCAATTTGCAGGTGGCAGATGCTTGCTGGAACATGAGCAGTGAGGGGAAACCATGCATTCTGACTCCCCTGGGTCAGCTGCAAAACACATGTCTATGATGAACCCGTGTGGGGAACGTGTGTGTTTGTGTAAGCACTGGCCTTGGTATGGACACTGCAAGAGGAGAGACATTGTCATTCCTTACTTTTTACATTTCTATATGGTTCGAATTTATTATAACAAGCAAGTTTTGCTTATGCAATTAAAATTTTTAATAAAGAGAGACCAGTTTAAAAAATACAGATAGAGTGCGCAGGCCACGTCGGAGCCAAGCCCAGCTGATCAGCCATGATCATGGATGTGCAGCTGGCCATCTTCGCCAACCTCCTTGTCGTTCTCTGTCACTACATGGCCATCAACAGTCCCAAGAAGTAGGAATGAAAGTGGCGCTTTCTCCACCTCAAGTTTCCAGGACATAGTCTGAGGCAATATGGAGCGTGTGAGGGGCCTTCACCCTTCACTTCGTCCCTTCTACCCATCATAATATACAAAGCAACTACACCTGGATTTGTCGAAACAACTTTTATTTTCTCAAAGTCTTCCTTAACCCTATGGCACAAAAAGCTGCCACTGAATAGGGCCCAGTATAGGGGCTACTTTCTTTTCTACTCCCTCCCTCCAATATAAAAATATAGATTTTTTGTGGTCAAAAAAAATACAAAAATGTTAGAACAATTGTAATCTAACTCCATTTTTAGAAAATAAGATAGCTCAGAGATCACAGCACGCAGAGATGACCTTGGCTACGACAAGTGGCCAGCCTCCACCCTCAGCTCTCTAGACCCCTGCTTATGAGTGGGGCCTTGCTTGTCCAGAATGAGATCTTGCTCAGCTTTGGGTTCACCTGGCTCAAACCAGTCGTCTCCATAGGAGAAGGAGAATCCTTCTCTAGTCTCCAAGCCTTCAAGCAGTGGTAGATTCTGGATCACAGGGCTTCCTGCAAGGCTCTGAGATCTTGGATCAGATTCTCAGGTGGGGCTCAAGGACAGAGGTCCTGGCTCCAGCTAGGCATAAATGTGTGTGTGTGTTGTGTGCATGTGTATGCCTATGTATCTCTGTGTGCATATGTGCACATGTGTAAAGGTGTGATTGCATGTGTGTGAACATGTGTGAGAATGTGTACATGTGGATGTGGGAGTGGGGCAGGGAGGCACAGGAGAGGAAGGCATAGTTTGAGGGTGAGAGCTGGGCCCTGGAGTTGTTCTTTGGGGGTTGGGATAGGGGCTGTACCATGGTAGCTACTTACCTCAGGCAGGTCTCTTGACCTCTCAGGGCTTGTCACTCGTGTGTCTGGTGTAGGCTGCACAGGATTGGTACTGCCTTCCCTCCTCCAGTCCCAGTGCGATCATGGGGTGCCCAGATAGAGCATCTACCCAGTGTCTGGTCCGAAAGAAGAGCTCAGTACGCTTGGTTGAGGCTGTCAACTGGGCTTCTGCTTTACTGAACCTTCCTAGCTTGAAGGTCGCCTCAAGAAGAGAGGGAAGAGCCCCTCACACCCTCATCCAGCTCAATGCCTGCACACAGAGGGTGCCTGTTCTCCTGGAACTTCTGCCCAGTCATCCACGTGCATCCACATGCATGTGTGTGTTGGGGCTTAAGGGCAGGGAGCTCGCTGGGCCCCAATTCCGAAGCCAGAAGATACCTTTGGATACTTAGGTATACAGAGGAGTTACCTACGGGTGGGAGAGAGGCTGCGGTTCCTGCAGTCCTGCTAGTGGCCTGTAGATGGCAGCAGAGGCTCGCACAGGGATCTTGCCCCAAATCGCATGTTCCCTGTCCCAAGTGAGCCACCTCTTTCGGGGCTGTGGGGCGAGAGGGAAGTGCAGGAGTAGTGCAGATTTGTCCAAGGAGACAGCCACACACTCTGCAGCTCTAGACAAGTTGTTTCCTCTAGTGGGTTCTCAGCTTCCTCATCTGTGAAATAAGAGTTAACAGTCTGTGATGGGAAAACCCGTTCGCAATATATAAGGTAATCTAAGATGGGCTCAGAGTAGAGACCTAAATGTGGAAGGGAAAACCACTTAGCTAATAAAGAATATCTGTCACTGTGGTAGGAGGAGGAGACTTTTTAAACATGACACCAAAAGCTCTAACCATAAGGTGAAGAGCTGATGGATCTGACCAAAGGGGAATTCAGGATTTCTGGTCTTAGGACGCTGTATTCCAAGGGAATATGAGCAGGAGATGCACAGAAGGGTAGAGATGCCAGTGCTAGAGAGACGCGCAGAGCCACCAGGAGCTAGAGAGACACGAATCACAACAAAATTCTATTTTCACTCTTGCGCTGTTGGCAAAAATTAAGACTTTAGATACGCTCGCGGTGGGCCACCACTAAGGAAGTTGCAAGCCTTACAGATTATACTGGAGGGCCTCCTGGCAGCGTGCAGAGAAAACACCCGACTCAAGGGGCTACCTGAGACTCCAAGAAAAACAAGACTTCCTGTGCTGCCGCTTCCTTGGTGGCTGGTAAAATCCGCGGCTCGCACAGCCCGCGCGGAACCCGGCTGCGCTAGCGCTGGGGTCTCCCCGGAGGCTGGCGGAGCCTAGGAGATTTCTGCACCCTGGAGAAGCCACGCCCCCTATTTCTGCTTCAGCTCTAGGCGGGCCTCGCCCCGCCCCGCCCCGTCCTGCCAGGGCCCGCCTGGCCCTTTAAGGCTGACCAAGCCCGGCCTCAAGCCGGGGACGCGCGGGGGAGGGGAGCAGTCACGTGGGCAGGCGGCGGGGTGACTCTCAGCTCTGGGCGCTCGCGGCCGCGGGCTTCGGCGACCGCCGCGCCTGCCCCTTACCGGCGCTGCAGCCAGGTGCGCTGCCGTCAGGTGCGCCTTCGCCAGGTACGCCCTCCCTGGGCCCCCTCCACCTCCCATTCCCGGGACCTCGCGGCCCTTTCCCCTCTTGACAGGTGGCCGGGCAGGACTCGCCTGTGCCCCGCTGCGTGACCACCTCCCCCTGCCGCGGGTCCGTACACTGCGGCAGTTCGTTCCTCATTCCCAGCCCTGTCCCCCACCCGAAGCCCACTCTGGCTCAGGGCCTCCAAGGCTGGGGTGTACTGAAGAAGTCTGAACGGAACTCACTCTGCCTCTCTTTCCCAGGTGGCCCTGGACGCGCCAGGCTGGGGCCTCCTCTGAGCGCCCCGCGGGGGCCATGGATGTCGAGACAGCAGAGGAGCAGGGGGGCCCTGCGCCCCCACCAGGTGCACCCTGCGAACCTTGCTCAGCCGGCACTCCCGCCCTTGTGGGGCGGCGGGAGCCCAAGAAGTACGCAGTGACCGATGACTACCAGTTGTCCAAGCAGGTGCTGGGCTTGGGTGTGAACGGCAAGGTGCTGGAGTGCTTCCACCGGCGCACCGGGCAGAAGTGTGCCCTGAAGGTCAGTGACCCCTCACTGCCGCGTGGGTGACCCGGAGGGCCCAACAGCAAAGACCTGTGGGTACAGGATATGACCAGGGCCCCTGTTAAGCTTCTTATGCTCAGAATTTCATCTTCTTACTCCTCTGAAAGGTTGGACTCCCGGTTCTCTCTGCTTTACAGATGGGGAAACAGGCTTAGCCTTGCTAAACTCCGAGTGTCCCAGGGAGCAAGGGGTCAAGGGGTGGAGTCAGTGTGGGTAGAGCCTGCTGTACCCGGAAGCAGGGAAGGAGGGGCTTCTGGCTCTGGGTTTCAGGCTGGGCCTATGAGTTTGGGCCCAAGGGGGACCCTCACTCAGCTTGGCTGCCCCTTCAATGAGAAACTCTTCTGACTGGAATAGGTCTGAGTTTCTTTCTGCCTGAGGCTGTGTTCTCATGAAAGCTTGGGGTGGGGCTACATTCTCTTGGGTCCCCTGCCTGCCTAGGCTGGAGTGGGAGCCTCCCGGGGCTTGCTGGTGGGCAAGGCTGACGCCCACTGCACCTGTGGGCAGGAAGCTGCTGACAGGCTCCAGATGAGTCACTAGACCCATGTTGAGAGGGGGCGGCCCTGCTCCAGCTCTGACCCACCCTGTTTCCTGGGCAGAGGGCAGCCAGCCATCTAGCCACGTCATACCATAGGCTCCCTATAGGCCTGGTTAAGACCTCACTGATACATGTGGAGCCCAGGGAGTCCTGGAGGTGGCTGATCTAGCCATGTAGTTCTGGCTTAGGTCATATAGTTCTGGGCCCAGGACCCTGGCCCGTACCTAGAAGCTCTTGAATTTGTCATCACTGAGAACTTTACTTAATTGCAGCCTGTAACACTGGTCACCTGGATAGGTAGAGTATGGCAAGGAGAGTGGCTCCTGGAGGTTAGAATACAGCTAAGGATCTCCTCATTTTACAGACATTGTAATTATGAGCCCAAGCACAGAGTCCTGCAGATGTAGCTCTAATCTTTGGCCTGCATTTGCCAGCTCCATGACCTTGGACTAGGTCTTGGACTCTTGAAATCAGGTTTCTCTGCTCAAGGGTTGATGAGAGTTGACGTGAGCTTGGAATGAGATGATGCATATAGAGTAATTGGTACAGGGCCTGGTGCAGGCCTGGAGAGGCTACAGGAGTTATTTAGGGCACAGAGTCTGCAAGTATCTGAGCAGGGGACCTGGGCCCAGCTCCCTGTGTCTTTCCCAGTGGCCCTAGGACTGATAGAGGGGGTCATCTCCCCAGGGTGGTCTTGGAGGGGATCATGAGGATGGGTCTGGAAGATGCTTAGGGCAGGGCTGGTGAGGCTGGGTCTCAGGCACAGCTTCTTTGCTTGTGAACCCAGCAGTGGAGTGGGGTTGGGAGGCCCTTTTGGAGCCCCGGGCAGGGGATTCTCTGAGTCCTTCAAGGGAAAGGAGGCTCTTCTGAGGGGAGATGGGGCTAAAGAAGTGAGAAGTGAGAGTCTTCATTCTCTCCCTCAGCACCATCTTAGCCCTTTCACTCCTGCTAGGGTCATGGTACAGTCTGGGTGGGCAAGGGGACGACAGAGGCCTCTTCTTAATACCAAGGTTTTGGCCTTGTGAGCCAGGGCTGAGCTCTGACCACCCGCTGTGGTACTCCAGATGCTGTGAGTGAGGCAGGGGTGGAGTGAGAGGCTGGAGTTCATGGGCCCAGGCAGAACTGGCTTTAAGCAGGCCTGGGCCTAGGCCTTTCCCCGTAGGTGCTGTGTCTGACAAGTGACTTGGGGGGACTTCTGTCTGCAACAACTTCCAAAGCACCTCCTTTTGAATCTAGGGCCTCAGTGCTCTCTGTTCTGGACTAGGAATTGGGCAGGCCTAGAACAGATGCCCCTACTGTACCCCTTTAGGCTTCATGGGTGAGCGTGGCTAGGGCTATTGGCTTGGGACCTTCAGGACCTGGTGCTAGGTTAGCCCTCAAGGGGGACATGGATTAGATGTGCCCCCACCCAGCACTTTCCTGTTCTTGCCAACCCCCCCCCCCCCCCGCCTCCAGTGACCAACTCCCCACCCAGCTAGGTAGGGCCTCACCATCTTCCAGGATGGGATGAGCACAACCTCTAGCACGTTGTACCTATACTGTGAGTGATGGCTCTAGCCTTGACAAGGTAGGTGGCACCTTTATGCTTATAGCCTCTGCCCTCTTCCCAGGAGGGCCAGGGCCAGGAGATCTCAGCACATGGCCTGGCTTGGGCCCCAGGAGCTCAGCCCGTCCATGAATGGGTCTCAGCCCTCTCTCTGCCTCTGCCTAGCCCTGTGCCTTTCTGCTTCCCTGTACCTACGTCCTAGGTTACCAGGCTGGCCCGTCTTTGTCTTGTGGTCTGGATCTGTCCAGGTGTCGTGGCCTCTCCCATATCTGTCCTCTTGGCCCTGTTGCTTAGGGTGGTAGATGGTGCTTAGCATAAAGCCTGGAACACAGCAGGCACTCATAAAACAGGAAGAGCTGTGGTCGATGGCCCTGTAGCTGTTGCTGTTCTTTGGAGGCCCTAGAGAAGCAGGCTTCTCCTTCCTAGGGGGCTGGGCCACTTCCCCTTTCCCTCAGCCCCTGACTGCTGGCTTGGTCCATCTTGGCCTCACTCATACTCAGGAACTCTCTCCCAAGGCCAGCTTCTGCCACCAGTGCTGTCATTCCACTCTCCATTCGACCCTTAGCACTTCTGCTATCCCTTTGGCAGGAACTAGAGGTCTGCCTGCCAAGTATCTGGGGCAGGGGACTGCCTCCTACTGACCTCTTGCTTGTGACCCCTTTCAGGCCTAACTGGTTAATTGACACCCCTTATTTTCACTCCTAACTGGACACAGCCACCCCATCACATTAGACACCCAGCCTCTCAAACCTTATCCCATATATGAAAGTCAGGACCTGGAGTTAGTGGTCAGAAGTCACGTGGCTTGATTGGGATGGCGGATTATAGCAGAGGCCTGAATCCCCTCCTCTCCTGACTTCCTGCCAAGCCGCCTTGTCGTCCTCGGCCTCCTGGCAGGCAGAAGTGACAGTGGTACTTAGATAAATAAAAACAAAGCCTTGAGGAGACTGAGGGGGTCTGCAGTGGGAGTCTTTCCTAGCCCTGCTCTCTGGGCTCTGGGTCCACTGAAAAGTGTTGGAGGCTCCTGGGGCTTCCAGTGCCCTCATCTTCCTGTCTTTGTCAAAGAGTAGAGTGGTAGGGTGCTGGATCCACATGCCCAGGAGATCCCTGCATTGCTCCATGGGTGGGGCTGGCCTGTTGGAGCTGGTGCTGTGGAGCTGGATTTGAGGCTGGGTGGGGCTTCCAGGCAGGCCAGGTACTTTCTCATTTGGAGCTGCTACCCCTTCACCTACCGTCTCCAGACCGGTCAGATCAGCCTCTGCAGGACCTCTTGTTTACTGAGTCAACAAATCAGGAAGCATGTGGAGGGCTGGTGGCCTTGTACAACAGAGTCCCCAGTAGTGGTTTTACTGTACCCAAGCATCTCTTCAGGCTGCCCCTCTCCTGAAAGGAAAGAATCTGAGGAATTCAAGCACTACGACACTCAAGTGGAGCCTTCTGAATTGCCAGGAGTGGGCAACTTGCTTTTTAAATGAGGATCCTAAGGAAAGCATCAAACTCTATAAAATGCAGATAGTGAGATTTTGGGGCAGAGGGGGATTGTTTGGATATGCTTCACATCCTGCCCACAGCTTTAGAAGCTGTGCTCGTAGCCTACTGTCAGGATCCCCTTTGTTGGGACTTCCAGAGTCTTCTTCCCACCCCCACCCCCCAGGAACTGATGCCATCTCTCCAGCTTCAGGCCTTGGTGGTATGGAGTCTAATATTCTTGTGAATGGCCAATAGTTTTGCAGAGCGTTCTGTCTGGCAGGCCCTGTCCCAGTGTACAATACATGTTATCTTCCCTAACTCTTTTCATTCCCACTTTATGGATGAAGACACTGATATTCAGAGAGGTAAACGACTTGCCCAAGGTGTATAGCTGGTGAGTGGCAGGGCTGGGACGTGAATCCAGGCAGTTTGATGCCAGAGTCTTAGCACCTAAGTCACCTCATGCCTCGTGCAAGTCTACGGGGACATGGGAGGGTCTCTGAGGCTTGGCTCCTGGAAAGATGGTAGCAACGTCCTCCATGACTCCACTGGGCCCCACGTGATACTGCTGGTGTTTGTCTGTATCTGCCCAGCTCTCCTCACTATACAGGACTCTATGCCTGTAAGTGGACAGGTGGTAGTCCCGCAAGGCCAGTGCACCCGGACCATGATGGCTGTGGGACTGCCTCAGAAAGGGTATATGGTTCATCTCAAGCCTTGTGAGTCTCAGACAAGCCCAGCCCAGCGAAGTCCAGGGTGCCACAGGAAGGAAGTCAGGTTGGTGAGTGGGCGAGAGGAAACTGTCAGGACTGGGCCAGCCAGGGGAGGTTTCCTGGAAGAGATTGCCAGCTTTAATGCAGGCCTCTGGTCTGAGAAGGATGTGGATGACAGAGGAGGGCACTGGGTGTATTGTGACAGCACGCCTGGTTTGCACAGTTCAGCACTTGTTGTGGAGTACCACTTCCCAACTCCCAGTCTTGTGTCCTGGTAGGATGTGGCTAATCTCAGCAGGGCTGGTGTCCAGGCCCTGACAAACTCTGGGGAGCCGTGGAGAGACCAAAGGGCCCTGTGGAAAAAGAGGCATTTACGTAGGGTTTAAAGGATGAGGGAAAGTGGTCAGCGGTGACTCTCCCTCTCCATTTGCCCACAACTGAGATTCATACCTCATCCCACCAGAGGCCTCTGTCTGTCTTTGGTGCCCTCCATCACTAGGTGGGCAAAAATCCTCCCTCCTTCTCCCAGAGGTTTCTTTCACAGCATCACTGGGACCCTTGTGGAGTACTATTGCCAGGGGTGCTGTAGGGGCTTCTGGGTCACCTGAGTTGTTGTTCAGTTCAGGGCCTGGTCTCCACGACAATAGAGGTCTGTTCTGTCTCTGCCTGTTCCCCAGGTTTGCACTTGGGGAAGCTGGTTTTCTACTTGGATCCCTCGTCTTCCTCTCCCAGGGCCTCCTTGGGACACCATCATGGGAGGCCCCTGAGAGGGTGCGGCAGGTGGAGCATCTGGCTGTGCAGCCCCCCAGCCTCCTTTGGTCCCAGCCTGGCAACTGGCTGCCACGTGTCCATAGGTGAAGGCCACCAGGCGAGAGCTGGGGACGGTGGTTATACCTAGGCGAGGGCGCCTTCCCCACACATCTGTGCTGTAAAAGTGCACACCAGGCCCTACCTGGATAAGTGGGTCTACTGCTCTCAGGGCAGGGAGACCACAGCTCTAGTGGGCTCCCACAGGCTCCCATGTTTTCCCAGGAGAACTTTTGCTCTGCTGCCCTCCCTCCCACCTGTTCGAGGTCTTGTGTGGCTCCACATGAGAGGCTGCCTGGGGTTGAGAGAGGAGCAGGGCTCTGGGCTTGAAGTCCTTTCTGCTACTTTCTCCCCAAGTAACCTTGGAAAAAGGCAGTTCCGGAATTTTTTGCAAAACCATCGTCTTTGTGGTGCCGTTGAACGCAGGGTTTGAATATGTGGTGGGAAGCAGGATTCAGTCTTGGTAGCTAACTATCCCCAGGTTCCTGCTGTGAGACAGCTGGGGCCTGCAGGCACTGTGAGAGGGCAGAGCTCTCCTTTGGGGGGGCCTGGGTGCATTTTTTGGTGGCACATTATTGGCCTTCATGAGGACTCACTTGGGCTCACCCTGCACCTGGGGAAGCCAGCTCTTCGCAGGGTTTGAAAGAATGGTGTGAAAGAAACCACCCCCCCCCCCCCCCCCCCGCCCCCCAGCCCTTTTGGAACTAAGTAGATTAGGACCAGTGTAATTGTGATTAAAATTCTGCTCTGTGGGAACCGTGCGGGTGTGTTTAGGGCTGGAGTACCAGGCGGCAGCCGGCTGTTTGTGGGAACAGGGAGCCTCAGGAGGCCTTTTCAGCGCTGGACAGACCAGAGACACTGAGAAAATTGATTTTGGGTTTATTTGCGGGTTTGGGATTAGGGTTGCCCTTTTCTTTAGACTACGGCTTTGTCCTTGCTACTTTCTCTTTGTGTTGCTCTCCCTTTTCGGTCTTCTTTGCCTCCTTGTCCCTCTCCTTTCTTCTTTCCCATCTCTGTTTCTCCTGCTGTCACTCAGTCCCTCCCCTCTCGGGCCCTGCCACTCTGTCTTGTGGGTTTCGGGCAGGCAGAGGACAGATGGGGGATGGTCAGGTGCTCGGGACTCATCCTAGTCACCCTGAAAGTCTGCCCCACCTCCTAGGGACAGGGTGGGGGTAGGACAGGAAGGAGGAGCACGGCCGCGCCCATGCCGCTCACAGTGTTTCCTCCTGCTCCTGGCCTCGACCAGCTGCTGGCTGCCTTTGCCGCCAGAGCAGTGGAGTCAGGAGCATGTGGGCCAAGTCTGTAACCTGAGGCATCCCCCTGTGGAGTGTGGGAGGTCAGCCTTGGCTGTGGCCTCTGCCTGTGGGTCTCCTTTTACGGCTCAATGGTCTGAGCCTTTTGCTTGGGACAATGGTGCAAGACCAGGAGCACTGTGACTCCCAAGGATTCCTGGGCTGAGGTGGGGGAGAGAAGAGGCTGGAGCCAGCTGAAGGAGCCCGCAGAGGGGCTAGGAGGGCTTGAGATGCAAGGTGCAGCCTGTGCAACTGTGTGCTGCCCCGCACTAGCTGGGAGAAGCACCCCAGAGCAGCTGGCTCTTTAGCCTGCACCCTGCACCTGCCCTCACCCCCACCTCAGCAAAACTCACAGTCTGTTTTCAGGAGCATGAAGGATCAGAGCCTTGACCTGCCACGTTCATCGCCACATTCCTAAGGGTTCAGCCTCTGAGGACTCATAGCTTGTTCCCTAGCTGTTTCCCCAACATAAACAAGCCCCCTTCTCAGGATGTGTCGGAGGGACTGGCCAGTGCTCTCCATGCCCTCTGGCAGGCAGCAGCATAGTGGGTGGGGATGGGGATAAGAGCACCCACTTATCCCTTGAATGCTAAACACAAACACAGCAGACTCTAAGAATGGGTTGTGATCACCCCCATGTCATGGAAGCAGAGACTGAGATTCATAAAGGCGAAGTAACCCTGGAACCCTGGCCTGTCTGGCAGCCAGACGGTGCCTCTCAGCCATCCTTCCCTGTGTGCCAGGCTCAGTGGGCATCAGGAGCTGGGCCCCTCTCCCAGGCCAGTCTGCCCCTCTGTAAGATGAGGGGCTGGGTGCTCTGTTTGACAAGGGTCACCCCTTCTGGCTGTGAAGACCCTTTGGGTGGGCAGCGACTGTGGGCAGTGCCAAGCAAGCAGGCAGGTGGTGGGGCCCCCCTTGCCCGCTGCTGGGGCCGCTCTTGCAAGAGGACAGGCAGCGCGGAGGCTGACTAGAGGGTGCCCCGAGATGCCTCTCCTGAGCCAGCTAGCAATGGTATTGCCAGGGGAACCTGGTCATCTGTGGTGACACCACCAGCAGGGTATGTGTTCTGCTAGGGACAGGAGCTCAGGGGGTTATGACTCAGGTTTGAAGACCCCTCTGCACTGCGCTCTATGGCTGGGTCAATCCTTGAGTCAGCCGAGCCTGTACCAGGGTGTGTCCTTACCCTAGAAAGGCCTGAGAGAGTGAGGGTGAGTCACTGCAGTCCATTCCCATGGCCGGAGTGTCCCTCAGTGCTGGCTGGCTGCCACCCTGGTCTCCCAGAGGGTGGGGCCTTCCTCCCTCTTCCACTTCCCCTTCCTCACAGCTATGGCTCCAGAGACAAGGAGACTTTCCTAGGAGCCAGCTGGGTGTCAGAGGCCTGGGAGCCTTCTAGCTGAACAGGAGCAGGAGAGAGAAAGGGACGAGGGGCCAAGGTCTGCCAGAAGCTTGGGCAGCCAGTTTCCCTGCCTCCCCTGGGAGGAGCCTGAGTAGGGCGATGGCTGCCGGTGCTCACCCAGGCCTGTGTGGGGAGCTGCGGGGACGTGAATGAAGCCAAGGGAAGCGGGAGAGATGCAGAGCAGATATGATATTGGCTTTGGGAAGAGCAGGTCTGGGGGGTGGAGTCAGAAGGTTCCCAAGGGTCTCTGCACCATGTCTCTGGGGGTGGTGCGGTCCATCCTCCCCCCCCCCCACTTCTTATTCCTTTGTCATCTTTGTAACGTCTCCTCCAGGGGAAAGAGACCAGCTGTCATTCTTCTGAGAGCTAGAGTGTGTTGGGTCCCCTCTCCAGAGCTGACCACAGGCATGGCAAGATGGGTGCCTCAGCAGGGGTCGCCTGGGCATGGCCTCACTCGCCCTGGTCGCTGCCTGTCCTCTGTTACCCTGCGCGGGCTATGCGGGCATCACTGCAGCACAGCTGGCCGGTTGGGGGCACAGACTCTGTGGCCAAGGTGGGGTCTCCTCATGAGGAGGGACCATTGAAGAGACATTTTTGAGATTAGAATAAAACACTTATGTTTGCTAAAAATTGTCCAGTCTTATGAGGAAGATGTCTTCTTTTTATACTGTCACAGAAGAAATAGAACCAGGGTAACATTTCACCAATTATGTAGCTGATTTTGACAGAAAAATTCTTTTTTCCTCTAAGAAGTTAGATGATAATAGAAGCTAGACCCTCTGAGTATGCACTCAAGGGGCTCGCAAGGCACCTGTGTGGCCTCTTCTCAGCCCCCTGTGGGAAGGCTGTGGGTAGGATGCTGGGATCTGGCACCTGCCTGGGGCAGAGGGAGTTCTGATCCTGCCACTTACACACTGTAACCTCCGGGAGGGGGAGAAGGTTGTAGCTCTTTCTGGGCCTCTTTCCTTGCCTGTAAAGCAGGTGCCCATAGTCTCAGACATGCCTGCCCCCCTCCCTTCGTTGCCATGGGTGAGGAGAGTGCATATCCATTTCACAGATGAGGAACTGGGGCTCAGGGAGGTATTAGGGGACAGGTCCAAGGTCACCACACACTTTGCAGAAGGGGACATTGCCCAAAAGGATGCATGGAGGAGTTGAGGATGTAAAGGTGTTTGCCACCTGGGAGAGTGGGGATGTGCCCTCTCCTCCAGTCTGCCAAAGCTGAGGGCTGGGTTAGTTCCCTGGCTTAGGTCCCTAGCTCTCAGCCTTGCTTCCCATGCCCCAGGGTCCCTCCCCTGAGATTAGCCATGATCTTCCCACCCTGGAGGATCTGCCCCTCCTCATTGAGCCTTTCATAGCAGCAGTATCCATAGACTTTTGATTCTTGGTCTACCTCTCAGGATCTGAGACCATTTCTGTGACCTGCTGGATTGGAGGGAGTCTGCCTCCCTGGGTCCTAGAGTTTGCACCTGAATTTCCCCAAATTCTGGAGAATAGGGAGGTGAAGAGTGTGAGACCACCTCAGGGCAAGACCCAGGGGAATCCTGAAGCCAAGCAAACCTCAAAGCCCATCTCCACTCAGTGTGCACTTGGCACTGTGCTAATCTGAGCTCTCTGTGTGTTCTCATTCTGTCCTCGTGGCCACCCGGGAACATGAGTACTGTCACTGTCCCCATTTTCCAGATTGGGCCAGTGAGGCTCAGAGAGGTTGAATGGCCTGCCCAAAGCCGCAGGTGAGTGGAGGATGGAACTGGCCTCTGCATCTGGCTTGCAGGTCTGTCTGACCCAGAGCCCTGTGGCCACAGCTGGTCTTTCATAGTGCATGGACCCTGACCTGGGGCACTGGGACCTGGGCCTGCTCCAGCTAGCACTCATGTTCCCACTGGTCCTCTCCTTCCCTGCCTGGGAGCCTAGCTTAACTCCTTCTTTCTGGAAGCATTCTTCCCCTCCCCCACCCCTCCCTATTCCTCCCCAGACCTGGCACTTCTGCCTTTGTTTCCACGTTTTCTGGGGCTGGGAGGAAGCAGACAAACTGAGGCCACCAAAATTTGGCAAATTGAAGGAGTTCTTGTGTTCCTGAGATTTGACAATTTCAAAACGCGTGTTGGCTTTCCTGCTGGCAGAGCCTCCTAGAAAGACGTTGGGCCTAGAGCCCCAGCCACTTCCTCCCCTCCCAGGACTCTGGTGGGAGGTGATTAGGGAGGCTCCCAGCCAGTCAGCCACTTCCTCCTGGTCCCCCCACCCCTGCCCCGGCCATCAGGTACCCCACCCTTGGCCTGGAATGGGAGCAGCTGTTTGGGGGCCCTCCTTCTTCCCGGGGCTGGCCTTCTCCATCTTGCCTGCTCTGCCAGGTTCTGGATCTGGAAAGAAAGGAGAAGGGAAGAGAAGGAGCCAGGCACAGTTCCCTAGGGCCTACATCCTCATCAAGCATCCTAATTGGCAGCAACTCATCCATAGACCCCCAAATCCTTGAGTATGGAGTGCCTGTGACAGCATTCCTAGTCGCAGCTCCAGGCCTGACCCCCAGGCAGGGCCAGTAAATGTTTGTAGGGGTCAGGAAGACATCTGTAAAATGTGCAGTCCTCCCTGGGCATGAGGGTTGAATCCTGGTGTCCAAAGGACTCCTGGACTTGGAGGTGGCTATGTGTGAACCATGTGACCCAGAGAAGCTATAGAATATCCTTGAGTCTCAGTCTCCTAAGCTGAAAGTGATGGTCAGTAATGCCCCTTTTTTTTTTTTTTTTGTGGTACGCGGGCCTCTCACTGTTGTGGCCTCTCCCGTTGTGGAGCACAGGCCCTGGACTTACAGGCTCAGCGGCCATGGCTCACGGGCCCAGCCGCTCCGCGGCACGTGGGAGCTTCCCGGACCGGGGCACGAACCTGTGTCTCCTGCATCGGCAGGCGGACTCTCAACCACTGCGCCACCAGGGAAGCCCCAGTAATGTCCTTTTTGAAGGGCAAGAGCTAACAGGTGTGTAACATGACTGGCAGATGGCAGCGGCTCTGTGAACATCCACCACCGTTGTAATGACCGCCAAGGGGTAGAGCCTGGTCTAGCCCCAGGGCTGTGGGGCCAAGCTTCACACATGAAAGGAACAAAGCAGCCACCTGCATCGCCCTCACTGCCTAGAAGCCAACAGGTCTGGATCCAAGTTTTGACTCTCACTACCAAGCTATGTGACTTTGAGCAAGTCACTTAACCTCTCAGAGTCACAGGCTCCCCACAGGAAAAGGGTGATGCTGGTTCTCCTCAGGATGTGATGAGTACTGAATGAGGCGATATCTGTGACCAAGCACTGTGGCCAACACAGCACTGGCCAAACACCAGGGAGGGACGGTTGTTATGAAGGGTGTGGTAACCCTGTCCTGACTCCATCAGTCCTTAGGCGTTCAGCTGGGGCCTGGGCATTTGGGGTCAGTAGATCATGTGAGCCGACATCCCTGGAACTTAAGCTGCTGAGGAGGAGAAGTGAACAGACAGGGTGAGACGGAGGACAGGATATGGCCAGAACTTAATGAAGCGAGGTCTGATCTGGCATGGGGCCAACTAATCCATAGCTGCAAAATCAGTTCCGTTAGCTCTGTTAATGAGCTACGAAAGCTGGGGAAATTAGTGCATGAGAGAATAATGGCACATGTCTGAGGCTCTAATTTGAAACCAGGGCTAAAAAGTTAGATTTGACATGACCAGCAACTCTCCAAATAGCACTGGTGCCCTTGTGGGGAGGGAGAGGGTGAAGTCAGTGATGGGGGCGGGGGTGGGGGGGATGAGTCTGGGTTTATAAGGAAGATACTGAGGCCTTAAACAGGAAACTCCTGCTTCAAACCCTGAACTTGAGGTCAGTCTCTACCACCCCATCCCGAGGCTATGGCCTCTGTTCTAAGTAGGCAAAGCAGCCAGCAGGGGTCCCACTAGCTGGCCAGGGGCAAGGGTGCAGAGTACTAATAACCACCTGCTGCTAACAGCACAAGGCAGGGTGGTCTCAACAGCTGGCTGTAAAATGAATCCTGCTCTTCCAGCGATGTCTCTCATAAAATTAGAGATATGTTCCCATGGGAAAATAATCCCAAATAATTACAGAACTGGGAGCCAGAAGGGACCTCAGATATGGCTGAGTTGAAAAACTCTTAACAAGGAGGGAGTTTAGTAAATTCAAAGTGCTTTTTCTCATCTATAACCTCCCTCCGTAGAGAATTGGGGTTCTCCACAGTGAAAAAAATGAGTCGCAAACCTAGATTTTCCCATAATATTCTGTTCAGTTCCACTGCCTGAGTGTTTGGCGCTGAGCGCGTGTAACTGTGGTGTAATCGACAGCCCGGAGATGCAGCTCCTGAGTGTTCCAGCCTGCCCTTGCCTGAGGCTGGGGTGAGACCCGCAGGGTGGGAGAGAAGGTGTTGGGGGACACAGCAGTCCTTCCTGCCTCTCTCCTCTGTATCCTCTGGCATCAAACCAAGCTGGAATCCCAAGAAAGTGGAAATAATGGGACTTTAGTGGCCCACAGAGCAGTGAGAGGAAGTGGATCCCTGGCCTCCATGAGGTTCCCTTTGCTGTAGGGTTAATAATGTCTCTTGGGCTGTGGGCTGTCATGAAATCCAGAGTTCATATTTTTTAATTTGCTGCTGCCTCACTGATGGGAGAGACTATAAACCAGCTGTCTTCCCCTGGAAGGAGTGGGTGTTCTGGCACAGGCCACAGCAGTTTGGCCTGGGCTGCAGGTTCATTGGCTGGGAGTGTGGAGGTTGGGATGGAGTGGGAGAGGCTGCTTGGGGCCCCGGGGCCTTGGGGCCTCGTGTGTGTGTGTGTGTGTGTGTGTGTGTGTGTGTGTGTGTGTGTGTGTGTGTGTGTGTGTGTGACAGGTACTGTGAACACTTTTACTTGAAAAGAGCCCATCCTGGGGTGAGCTGGATGTGGACACTGGCTGTGTGGGTGGGCATGTGGGCCTGGGAAGAACGGTGAAGAAGGGTGTTGGGGGCTGGTCCCAAGGCTGTGTCTTACAGAGTCACTGCAGACATCCCAGCTCTGTTTGATGCTCTAGGAAGGCAGACAGAGTACTTTTACAGCTCTGGGCAATGTGAGGTGATGGCTCCTGCAGTGGAGATGAGGCCTCAGTGGGAGAGGAGGTCTGAGCAGAGGGTCTAGGCTTGGTCACCTGCCCAGACAAGGCTGTCACAGGTTGAGTTGTAGCAGCAAGACCCCCAGTCTTTCTTTCTTTTTTTTTTTTTGCGGTACGCGGGCCTCTCACTGTTATGGCCTCTCCCGTTACGGAGCACAGGCTCCGGACGCACAGGCTCAGTGGCCATGGCTCACGGGCCCAGCCGCTCCGCGGCCTGTGGACCAGGGCATGAACCCGTGTCCCATGCATCAGCAGGCGGACTCTCAACCACTGCGCCACAAGGGAAGCCCAAGACCCCTGGTCTTTCTTGGGCACCCCTCTGTGCCCAGTTCTCTGCTAGGCACTTTAGAGAAATAGAAAATATTGCACAAATAAATGGACAGATGGATGGGCCTTATTCTCTGAAGGGATCAAAATCAACATCACAGAGTCTGTAGACAAAAACATACCATGGCCCACACACTGACACACATTCCCCAGCCCCATACCACATACACCCGTACACACCCATGCACACACCCCTTATGTGCATGTACTCACGTGTACATTTACCCATGTTTCCGTGCACACATACACACACCTACTCACATCTCTGCTCGTGCACACACCCGTGCACCTATGCACACATTTATTTCAGAACAAGTTTCCCAAGTCTTGCAAGTAGTAGTTTTGGCCAGTGCCTCTCTGACTTGGGGCCACCCCCTCCTCTCATTTCCCCTCAGGGAGGGGTTGTCTGGATGCTCTCTCAGGAGTCCTGTTCTCCTCCCTGTCCAGCCTTACCTTACTCCATCCTGGTGGCCCCAGGGCAATGACTTCATCCTCCAGAGCCTCTTTTTCCTCACTCTATAAATTGGGGCTGATGGTCCCGCCCTGCTTGCCTCACAGGGTGGCACCAGCATTCCCATGAGATAAGGGAAAAGAGTGTTTTGTAAACTGTAAATTGTTTTCCAAACAGTCAAATGATGCTGTTGTTTTCTCAGCTCCTGAACTCAAGAGTTCCTCCACCTACATGTAAACCCTGTGCTTGGGTGGAAAGGGACACAGCGTGGAGGTAGGGAGGAGGCCTGGCCAGTTCTGAGGCTCCCATTCCACCTGGAGAGCTGGAGGGGCGTGGGCCCCTCTGCCCTCAACCTTTGCTGGGGTCCACTGTCTGGTGGGGTTGGTAGGGGTCTCGGCTGTCTGGCTATGGGCTCTGGGGGTAGGTGAGAGAATTTGGCAAAGGAGAGTGAGGGGAGAAGGGAGAGGTGGAAACCACATAATCAAAGACTGAGGCTACAGCATTGTCATTTGATCAAAGAAATATGGTCTCAAATTCGATGCTTGTGTAACTTCAGTGGGGGCCCACAACTCAAGGAAAGCTGGGAGCCCTCCCTTAGGAGGAAGCCAGGGTTCCGTCTCACAGGCGTATAAGGGAGCCTGCTGGGCACTAGCTGGAGCTATGGAGCTGTCCAGGAGCCATCACAGACCCTCCAGCTTTGGTGGACCCCTGGGGGGCTCAGGGGATGTAGGATGGGAGTGAGGACAGGGTACGGGTGTGTTGCGTGGTCAGAAGGCCACCCCATCTTCTTTTCTTCCCAGCTGTGGCTGGGGACCAAGACACCGGGTGGCCCCCAGCAGCTTCAGGCATTTGAATATGGGGTCATTGGAGACCAGAGGCTGCTCCATGGGGACAGTGCTGTGGGAGTGGGACTACTGACCCCACTTTGCAAGGAGCCCCTGACCAGGGGTCCTCCCTGTGGTTCCCATCCCCCCCAGTCTAGCCCAAGCCCTGCATCTTAACACAAGGGAAACAGAGACACAGAGAGGCAAAGGACCAGCCCCAGGTCACACTGAGAATAAGAGTAGAACCTGGGGCTCCTGTCTCTTAGCCCTGTGCTCATTCCCATGCCTGGGAAGATGGGGCTCTTGCTGGGGGACACCTTTCGTGAAGGATAGTGAAGCCTCATATACTTGCATGAATGAAGCCAACTTGTAGCAATGGCCTTGTGGGCTGGAGGAGTCAGGATGGGCTCCTTGGAAGAGGAGGTAAAGTTCACCAGAGAGGGTAGGTTAGGTACAGTGGGGAGGAAGTCTGTCCAGGTTGTCATGTCTTTCATTTGTTGAGCCTTCCTGGGTCCTCAATTTAATCTTGTTCTCTCCTCATGATGGGTTGTGAGGGTTTCTTCCCTTTATCCCCACTTTATAGATTTGTTCATGAAATCTACAGATATTATCTGAGCCAGCGCTCTGTGCCAGTACTGGGACCCAGAGGTGACCAGGCAGACTGGCCCTGCCCTTGTGGGTCCACAGTCTGAGGCCAGAGGCAGCACAATGCCAGCCTGACTGGGGAAACAGCTGCATGATCTGGGGCCGGTTATTTCACCTCGCTGTGCCTCAGTTCCTCAGCTAAAGAATGGTGGTAATAAAGTTCCTTCCTCCTAATGTTTATCAAGTGCTCAGAACAGAGCCAGGCATACTGAAAGTGTAACATCTATATGTGTGTGTTTGTTTAAAGAGTTATCAAAGGAACAGGTTAATTGTAGGTCGTGAGCAAGTGATGCACAGGAGGGAGGAAAAAAGGGTGATGATGCGGGAGCTTTCTGGGGAGCTGGCAACATTTTCTGTCTTGATGGGGGTGTGGGTCACAGGGTGTATGCAACTGTCAAAATTCATTGAACTGGACTCTTGAGATCTGTGTATGTAAAGTATACCTCAATAAACAAGCATATATAGAAAGAAAGTAAAATAAAGGATGAGGGGAGAGTAAGGACCCTCGAGGTCCTCTTTAGACAGGTTGTCAGGGAGGGCTTCTGAGAGGAGGTGTCTTTGCGGGTACTCCTAGGAGAGGAGAAGACTTTGGCAAGGGGGAAGAAAGATGAGAACACTGAGACTCTAAGAGGTTTGGGGCTGCACTCAAGGTCACCCTGAGAGATCAAGAGAGACAGCCCTGGAGATTTCTTGGCAGCTGGCCCTGTGTGGGCCCAGGTGCAGGACTCTGTAATCTCCCCTTTAGAGAGATCTGGAGGCATTTATTGTGTTTTCTAGGGTCAGTTCTCTCCCCACCCCTGTGCCTGTTCTCAGAGCCTTGGCACTCAGAGAAGGACTATTTTAATCCATGTGGTAAATGGGATCCTAAATATGGACTGAGTAGGGTGGGAGGCATTGAGAGGCTCCAGCTCAGGACAGCTCCACCTGCTTCTCCTCCTCAGCAAAGCACAAGGTGCAGGCTCAGGCCATCCATCGTCCTCCTCCCTTCCCGTTCACACCCCTGTCTCCTTCCAGCCCCATGCCCATCATCCCATCCTTTGTTTGTTCAGGAGCCCAGTGTTTTCTGCCAGACCCCAGCCGGGGACTCCCAGGTAATCCCGACCTGTCTGTACCTTCAAGCTGCTTCCAGCCTGGTGGAGGTACAGAGGCAAAAACCACTGAGGGAGGTGCTGGGAGCACTTTCCAGAGGAGGAGACGTCTGAACTGACACCAGAACCTTCCTCAGAAAAAGGGGGTTAGCCCAGTAGAGGAGATGGAGCAAGAGTGCACCTGGCGTAGGCAGAGAGTGAGGCCTATTTGGGATCAGAACATACATCACTCTGACCAGAATCAAGTGCTCTGGGGCCAGGGTAGCAGGAAATGAGCTGAGAGAGGAAGACGAGCTCTGGATGCCAGGCGAGGAGGTGGCCTTTATACGGAGCACTAGTGGTTGGGGATAGGTAGTGAAGGACCAGAGAGAAAGAGGTAGGGCTGAGGAGCCCACTGAAAGCATTTCAGCTGTGAGCTTGGGATTTTAGGAGAGAAGAGAGAGGACCCTGATATCGGGGTCAGGTACCAGAAACAGGGCAGAGTGAGGAGAGGGTCCAGGAGCCTGCCTGGGGGCCCTGGCAGGACATGGTCAGGTGGGCTAGGGAGGAGGTGGCAGGAGGCAGGGAGAAGTGTTAGGAGGCCAAGCAGAGAAGGGGTGCAGAGAGGACAGAGCAGGCAGGGAGGATGGTACATCTTTGGTCCTGTGGCTAAAGCCTGAGGTGCCCGTGGCTTGAGTCACCTCAGGACACAGTGTGGTGGGGGGAGCTGATGTGGTGAGTGGGGGTGACCAAGCCTCTACCCACAGTGCTGTTAAGTAAGAAGCCGGTACATGGGAGCTGTGTGGGCAGAACAGAGGAGGCAAAGGCAGCACGAGCAAGGGATCCATGGTTTCCAGGCTGGGAGTGTCTGCCTGCAGCCGTCTCCATGCACACCCCCATTCTGGACTGGTTAGTGGAGAAGGAACCCCAGAGCTGGTGGAGGGGCTTGCCCAGCTCCTTGCACCCCACACTAGGGTCAAGCTCCAGAGACCAAGGGGCAAGCAGATGCAGGGATTCGTTTCCGCCCCAGTTGATCTTTGCCTAGAGAGCTTGGTCCCAGAGCCTGCCCACACATGCCCTGGCAGAGGGGAAACCATCCTGCAGAAGAAGAAAGCAAGGCCCAGGGTGGCCCAGGGTCCGGCGTGTACTGAGCAAGATGGAGCTGGTCTGAGCCTATCTTGGGTTCCAGCCCTGGTCTTCAGCCCTGTTCAGCCAGGAAGCAAATGTGAGCAGCCTTACCCGGGGGATGGCTTGTCCCTGCTCTCCCCATTCTGGGCCACCTCACCCTGCAGGCTGACGTCTCCACCCCTTGCACCTCCTCTGAGCATGACCACTTCAGGGTCTTGCTCATTCCCGGTGATTGGCTGTAAGGTTGACAGCCACAGCCCAGGGCTGAGTTAACCTGAACAAGGATCGTGACGCCCACCCACGTGCTGCCTGCCTTGATGTGATGTATCCTGTGGGGATGACTATTATTACTCCATTTTACAGAGTTGTGGGCTGTGGCTTGGAGCTGTGAATGTTAGCTTGAGGTCACAGTGAGTCATTGGAGGAATTTAGCTCCAAGCCCAGACCTCACCCCGCCAGGCAGTCACTTTCCTCGAGCAGGGTCCTCCTTGCTGCCAACCTCTACCTCTGGTCCACAACCCTCATGCCATCTCACTGTAAAAATGAGGCTCTGGCGATGTGTGGCTCCTGGCCTGGGGTCTCACAGGTGATGTGTGATTTGACTACGAAGTCCACTCAATTTCCACCTCAATTGCTGTCCCCAAGAAGGGAGACAGGGGCTTCTCTGGCCTCTGAGTCCTTCCAAGCTTTCAGCTACTTTCCAGGGCTTCCTGAGCTACCAGCTAAGCTGCTTGAAGCTGACCCTCAATCAAGTCCAGAGGCTCATTGGACCACCAATCAGGAAAACCTGGATGTGAATCCTCATTTTGCCCTTCATAAGCTGGGGGACCTTAGGCAGGTCACGGGCCTCTCTGAGATTACGTGTCCTTGTCTGCAAAGTGAGGGCAGTGGCACTACTGGGTGGCTCCTGGGGAAGTGGATTTTAGGCCTGACAACTTTCTGTGCCTACCTGCCCTCAGCTCCTGTATGACAGCCCCAAGGCCCGGCAGGAGGTGGACCACCACTGGAAAGCCTCAGGCGGCCCCCACATTGTGCGCATCCTGGATGTGTATGAGAACATGCATCACAGCAAACGCTGTCTCCTCATCGTCATGGAATGGTATGCTGGCCCACCCTGCCTCAGTGCCTCATTAGTACCCCTGTGGCCCCCAGGCTCCCGCCATTCTTTAGGGGCTGTCTCTGTTCTTCAGATAGCATCTCCGGGAGGCCCCCCACCAGCCTCTGAAGGGTCGCGGACCTGCGCAGCTGGCCACAAGGGCCTTCCTGCAAGGGTGGGAAGGAATCCACAGGGGCTCTAATGTGGCCTCCCTGGGTATGATTTCCACTCTGTGAGGATGGGCTGGAAGAGCTGAATGTAGGGGGTGGGGGAGAGATGTGGGGAAGAGTGGGAAGTACACTGTCCCCTCAGCTTTCTCCTTCCCACCTGGATTGGTGCTCCCACGGCCCCACCAGGTGC
The DNA here is from genome assembly GCF_039906515.1 of Pseudorca crassidens. Classification (NCBI taxonomy): domain Eukaryota; kingdom Metazoa; phylum Chordata; class Mammalia; order Artiodactyla; family Delphinidae; genus Pseudorca; species Pseudorca crassidens. The sequence continues at coordinate 69,909,455 of NC_090305.1, forward strand.
TGGGTGATCAGGGCCTAGATCCAGGAGCCAGTGGCTTTCTCCACCCTGGGCTTCTTCCACGAGCACTGTGGCTCAACCGTAACCTTCCTCAGACCCTGGGCCCTGTGTCTTGGCCTCCAGCTCCTCCCTGTCTGCCTTTAAAGTTCCCCCTCACCCCTCAGTGTAGCAGCTCTTAAGTCAGATTTGGGGTTCAGATCCTGGCTCTGCCACCCCCTAGCTGTGTGACCTTGGGCAACTGCTAACCTCTCTGAATCGCTGTAACTCCCATGTAAAATGTGGAGGGAGATCTTGATATAGCATTCACCCTGTTCATTCTAAGTGCTCTATGTGTATTGCTGAATCAGTCTTCACAACTCTGTGAGGTTGGTGCTATAATCCCTGTTTTACAGAAGAGGAAGGTGAGGCACTGAGAGATGAAGGGACCAGCCCAGGATTACACAGCAGTGCACACAAAGGGTTTGCCCAGGGCGCAGCACACAGTAGGTGCTCAGAAAACAGTGGCCATGATGATGATAACTGACATCTCCTTCCTCACTTGGGGAAACCTGGATGAGGGTGGGGCTGCCAGGCAGGGTCAGTGCCCCTGGGAACACAGGTGCTCCCTGGTTAAGATCCTCCCCTAGTTCTAAGAGTTGAGTTCAACCCACCCAAGCCAACAGCCCACCATTCACCAGGCTCTGCAAGGCACAGGGAGGCTGAAGGTGACCGTTCCCCAGGAGAAGAGCAGCAGGGCTGGAGGCCTGAGCCCATGACTTGGGGTGGGGGCAGGTTGATGCCTGATTCTCCACCTCCCTGCCCACTTTCTCTAATAGCATGGAAGGCGGTGAGTTGTTCAGCAGGATTCAGGAGCGTGGCGACCAAGCTTTCACTGAGAGAGGTGTGTACGTGCAGCTGCACTGGGGATTTGGGCTGAGATGGCTCACACAGAGTTTCTGTGTGATGCTGGGCAAGGCCCTGCTCCTCTCTGTGCCTCAGTTTCCCCAGCTGAATAAGAGAGGGTGGGACAGAGTGTTTATCTCCCAAGGGGTTCTGTGAGTCTGTGACACTTTGCCAGAGATGGGCTCTCCATGGCCTTGGGATGGAGGACTCCACGCCTCTTGGTGCCAACCAACAGTTGAGCTGGGGAGAGGTAGCCCAGGCCCGCTGAAAGAGCCCCAAATGAGATGAGGCCATCCCCAAAGGAAACTAGGGTGACCAGGGTGTGGGTATGGGATGGGGGCCCTGGGTGGGAGGAGTGCACCACCTTGTGCTTTCCCAGGAGGGATGATGGGTGGGGCCCCCTAGGCTGCCTGACCCTTGACTGACATCAGTGACCCTCTCCTCTGTCTCTGTCTGCAGAAGCTGCAGAGATCATGCGGGATATTGGCACCGCTATCCAGTTTCTGCACAGCTGGAACATTGCCCACCGAGATGTCAAGGTGAGGCTCCAGGATCCAGGTTCGGAGACCAGGGAAAAGAATACCATCCACAACCCTCAATGGTCCCAGCATCCACTAGATGGAGGCCACGTTCCTTGGTTGGCATTCAAGGCCTCTTCCCCCTGGCCAAGACTGCTCTTCTCAGCCTTTTCTCCCATGGTTCCAGCATATTCATTCTGCTCTAGCCAGATGGGTCTCCTTGTTTCCTTCAAACACTGTATAATCCCAATAGCCATAAGAATAACTGAATGCCTACTTCAAGCCAGTAGTCCTGATAAGCATCTCGTTTAATCCTCACCCAGCCCTGTGAGATGGGTGCCATTACCCATTTGACAGATGAGGAAACCGAGGCTCAGAGAGAGATTGTCTTGCTCAAGGCTGTGCAGTTGCTGCACTGGGATTCATGCATTCATTTGTTCATTCAGCAAGGATTTTGTGGTGACAATATGCCAGGCCTCAGGAAGGGGCTGCCTTACAATGTTGGGGCTTCTGTGAAGTAACAGCCATAGTTTCCATAGGTGGAGCCCTCTAATGTCAACATTTTAGGGGAAAGAAGCCATGTGCTGGGCACTGGATGAAGGAGCAGAGGTAATCCCAGTTGCTGGACCTGCTTGCCCTTCCAGTGGATGGGCTTGAGAGATGTTCTCTCCAAACTTCCTATCCAGGGAGGACTGACTCTTACAGGTGATCAAGATCAGATGGATGAAATGCAAACCGAGGCAGCCTTACATACACACATGCACACACTTGCATGTGCCAGCCACCATCAGAGTAGAATCTGCAACTCCTGGGCCCTCAGGCCCACACTTAGAGCATGACACCCCCAGGCTTATTTCCTCCTAAGACTGGGCAGAGGAGACCTGAGGGCCCAGCTGCTGCATCAGGTTCTTCCTCTGGCTGACTACTGCCAACCCATAGAGTTATTCTTTGATTTTGGATACACGGGGAGCCGCAACAGTCTCACCTTTGCTTTATTTTGCAAAATAAACCATTGCTTTATTTTGGCCCTGGCTTCCTTTTTTTCTCCCAAGGGGAGAAAAGCCTTCTGCTGAGAAGATTCCTTTGTGTAGATCAAAACTGCTTCCCTGTTTTTAATCCCAGTCCAAGGTTGCATCATCTCAAACAGGACCTGAGAAATAGCTTTCACTGGCTCCAAACTGGAACTCCATCTAACACCCATCCTTCTACCCCAGCTCTGCCGCTCCTCTCCATGGGCCTAGGTCCTACACATTCATTAAAAACCAGCTTCAGGGCTGCCTCCTCCATGCAGATTCCCCACTGCCTTCATCCCTCAGACCCTCTGTGCTCTGCAACCAGGAAAGATGGCCTCTGTGCAGCTCCTGGGGTCTTAGCTCCCGGAGCAACCTCAGGGGGGCTGTCCTGCAGGCTCATTCTGGGCTGGGTACAGGCTGTGTGCTTGGCAGCACTGGCTCGCTTGCAGCCCACCTTCCCCCGGAACCCTCATTTTGGCATCTCAAGGCAGCATCACCAACTCAAGCTTAGAATTTCCTGCCCCTGGGCTCTCCGTGGCACTCGGTTATCTGCAGCCTTGGTTGAACAACTGCCTCAGTTTCCCCTCTGTGAGATGAGGTGTCACCTCTCAGCCACATTAGTCTCCTCCATATTTGGCCTGTGTTGTTGTTTGCCAAGACCCAGGTCTTTTTAGTGAGATGGACCTGGCTCCTCCTGCATCAATCTGGATGAGGGAAGATTCTGCCCCCACCTGGTGCCTAACTCCAGACTAATGTTTTCTCTTCCTGGCCCAGCCTGAAAACCTGCTCTACACGTCCAAGGAGAAAGATGGGGTACTCAAGCTCACTGACTTTGGCTTTGCCAAGGAGACCACCCAAAATGCCCTGCAGACTCCCTGCTACACTCCCTATTATGTGGGTGAGTCCTTGGGATATGGTTTGTACCTATTTACCACACCCGCCTCACCCTGCTGTGGTATGGGGCAGCCAGTGGGGTGCAGAAGCCAAAGGGTTAAAGCCCAGTGAGGAGGGAGGGGAGGATTCTGTCTGCGAGGAGGCGGTGACTGGGGGGCCGGAGGTTGCAAAAATATTCTCCCAAACTTCAGCTTCTGCTTTTGAAAATAGATCCAGGAAAATTCTGGCTGTGGCCTGTGAGCTGAATGACATCACAGCGGCTCTAAATATATACGTGATAAAAGGCTGCCATCAGCTTGGGATGGAGCCCAACTGTGGTTGTTTTTCTCTGGTTTTTATCTTCCTGAGAGTCATATTCAGAAAGTGGGCAGGCATTTCCTCCTACATTAGAGGGATGCAGGGTACCAGCCACCTGCCTTGTGGGAGAGGGTCCCTTAGGTGAGGGCATGGATGAGACCCGGGGTTGTACACGTACCCATGCTTCCTGGAAAAGCTCCCTGCTCCTCTGTGAGCGGGCAGCCCCCAGATCTGGAGAAGCCCCTGCTGAAAGTGCCCCTTCCCAGAGAGTGGGGTGATGACTCGTTTTACAGAGAGCTCTTCTCCCTCAGGATAAGCCTTCCAAGAGCTGTTTAAGGGGTGGGAAGCCCCCTGAGACAGCTGGAATGGCACTCTGTTTACCAGAACATGTTTTGCAGTATTTTGACTTGGAAATCTTCCGGCCTACCCATCTCATTGAACAGATGGGAAGACCAAGGCCCCATGGGATGGTAGCCAGGCTGACAGTGGAACCCAGAGCCCTGGCCGTGGCCCCTCCTTACACATGACCTCGGCTGTACATTCAGGAGGCAAGGGACACAGGGCAGCTGGTGGGCTGAGGCCCTCTCACCTACGGCAGGACCCCATCAAACCCCAGACTGCCCTCCTCTCCCTCTCCTCCCACACCAAGACTGAGATGGCCCAAAGTAGCTAGGAGGCTATCATTTCTTACAGCCCAGTCTAAATTGGGATTATTTTATCTGGGAGCTGCTTTTCCTCCCGCAACTTCACACACATGCCGCCTTCACAGAAGGTGCCAGACGCCAATCTGCTCTGCCCCATCCCCCAGCTTGGGCACCTGCTCTCCACCTTGTCCAGGATTTAGGCTCCTGCCTGGGCTTGAGGACCCTTGGGACTGAGGCCCTTCCTGTGCTCTCTGCCCTGGTAGCTCCTGAGGTCCTGGGTCCAGAGAAATATGACAAGTCATGTGATATGTGGTCCCTGGGCGTCATCATGTACATCCTGTGAGTACCATCCATCTCCTGCAACCCCGTGTACCCTCAGAACCACTTCTGTCCCTGCCATCCTTGGTGAGGGGCTTGAGCAGGTCACTCTTCAAGGAGGCTGCCCTTCCCTTCTGGTCATGGGACACCTCTTCTTCAGGCTCCCTGAAGGCCTCCCCATGCCAAGGGCAGATGGTGGTCCTGGGATGAACACCAGAGTTCTGAGGGCTGGTATTATTGCCTTGGTGTCTGGCTGCCTGTCTCCCCAGTCAGGGTCTTGGGGGAGGAGAATGGGTCCACCCTGGCGCTTCCCCCACACCTGTGCCGAATGACCTCTGCCCTCCCCTAGCCTATGCGGCTTCCCGCCCTTCTACTCCAACACGGGCCAGGCCATCTCCCCGGGGATGAAGAGGAGGATCCGCCTGGGCCAGTATGGCTTCCCCAATCCTGAGTGGTCAGAGGTCTCTGAGGATGGTGAGTGAATCTCTGCCCCATCTTGCTCCTCTGGACCCCATAAGCCTTCCTTCTGGGAGAGAACACTTTGGTGTCAAACTGACCTGTATTCAGATCCTAGCTTCCCCAGCATCCCAGCTTTGTGGTCCTAGGCAAGTCACCTAACCTTTTTGAACCTCAGTTTCTATATCTGCCAAATGGGCTCAAAACCTGCCTCCTCAAAACTTCCTCTAACTCCTGTTCATATTTTCCCTTTGGAGACCACAAACAAGTCTGCCTCATATCAATTATCTATTGCTGCCTAACAAATTACCCCAAACACTTAATGCCTTAAAACAAGGAACGGTTATTAGCTCACTGTTTCTGTGGGTTAGGAATTTGGGAGCGTGTGCAGAGCTGGTGGTCTCTGGGAGGGGGGGACTGGCTCTGAGGAACTTCGCAGCCTCACCACTCCCCTCTTATCACTAGCCAAGCAGCTGATCCGCCTCCTGCTGAAGACAGACCCCACAGAGAGGCTGACCATCACACAATTCATGAACCATCCCTGGATCAACGTGAGTGCCACCTCGTTCTATGGTGGGCAGGGTGATGAGCTTGAGCAGGGCTGCCAGAAGAGTGATGGCTCCGGAGTCCCTGCCGTGGGCCACAGATGTGTGGTAGTGCCCCACCTATAACCTGCCTTTGCCACCACTCATGTCAGGCTCCTTCACCTCCCTGAGTCTCTGTTTCCCCATCTGAGACTGGAAGAAAGGGGGTGGGGTGGGGCAGCCAGTGTTGTCCCGGGTGCCCGCACGGTCTGATCCACGGGCCTGGGGCTCCTTCCAGCAATCGATGGTGGTGCCACAGACTCCACTCCACACAGCCCGAGTGCTGCAGGAGGACAAAGACCACTGGGATGAAGTCAAGGTGGGTGGACTCTCCCTCAGCCTCCCTGCAAGTAGCAGGGTTTTGGAAAAAGGGACTCCACGGTGGTGACCACCCAGAACCTGGGTCTTCGGTCCCCTCTCGCCTTATGTCAGTGACTGCAGCCGTGGTCTGACCGTGGCACTTGGAGCACTGGGCTGCGCTACCCCATTCAGGGTGGTGCTCCTGGCTCACGCCCTCGGTGAACGGGGGCTTTGGGGTCAAACCAAACAAGCTTTGGCCATAATCCCTCCTATGATTTGCAACATTTGGGAGGGTGGTCAGCCTGCTTTTAGACTTAGGGGAGGCCAGATTTGAGCCTATGGGGCAGCAGTTCAGAGCCTGGGGCAACCAGGGCACAGTCTTCAGGCGCTGGTGCCCTGGGTGCACAGCAAGACGGCGTCCCCTGCAGGCCTTGTGGTTCTGAGCAGGTGACATTGGTCCAAGTCCCTGTCCTACTTACCCTTGGTATGGTCCCAGGGAGTCACTATACTTTCTGTGCCTTTTTGGATAAGCCCAGTGTCTACCACAATGGACTAGAGTGAAGCTCATATGAGGCAAAGGGATGGGCCCAGTGCTGGCTACACAGGGGGCTCTCGGGCAGCATAGATGGTCACTGCCATCACTGATATTATTAAGGGGCTACTCAGGCAGGAGGTGATGTCTCTTGAGGTCAGTGTACCTGCCCTCCCCCCACATCTGTCCCCAGGAGGAAATGACCAGTGCCCTGGCAACCATGCGGGTGGACTATGACCAGGTGAAGATCAAGGACCTGCAGACCTCTAACAACCGGCTCCTCAACAAGCGGAGGAAGAAGCAGGCAGGAAGCTCCTCGGCCTCTCAGGGCTGCAACAATCAGTAGCTCATGCGGCTGTGGGGGAGCTGGGCCTCAGCCTGGAGGACACACTGGAGGGGCCTGAGGCCCTGACCCAGAGGGCCCAGGCTCATGGTTTTTAACAAAAGGATTATTTTTGTTATGTTTTAATTTGTCACTTGGAACTTCAGGATGGGGTGACGTGACCCTGATCCTTCAGAATTCCAGCCCAGGTTCAGGCCCTAGACAAGGGCCAAAACCTGGGGGCTAGGGAGCCACCTGCTGCAGCTGCAGTGCCTTTGACCAGAGTGGCCTGAATGAACTGTGACTTTGTCCTGCCCTGGGCATGGCCTTAGACTTCTAGGCCACTGGGAGTTGTGGCTGGGCGTCCCTTCTTCTGTGGAAACAGCTCCCTGGAGGGTGGGCAGATGGGCCTGGCCTTGGGAAAGGCATCCGGCCACTGGTTGTCATGGTGACCAGGGACAGAGTTGCTGTCTCTGAATGCTGAGTGAGTGAGCAAGGGAGGGAGAGGGGCAAACGAGGGTCTGCGTGCCTTCTTGGGGAGGCTGCTCTCCCTCACGCTGCATGCCTCTCTCAGGCTCACCCCTCTTTGGTCTCCCTGAGGCTGCAGGGTCAGTCTGCCTGGCTCTCTGGGTGGTCCAGCCCTGTCTTGCTGCAGCCCCATCCCACAGGGTCCTTGGAGTTCTCCTTGCACAGAGTCCATGGGCCCAGCATCCTGTTACTACCCCCCACCCAAAGAGTAGCCTCTCGTCTCACTGCGAGTGGGAGGTATTTTTAACCCTTTTTTTTTTACTTTGGAAATGTCACTGTGACAAAAGCTAAAACAGTTACCCTGCCCCTACCTGCTCACCAGATCCCAGGCAGGAAAGCCTTTCCTTAACTGTTCATCCTCTACTCTGTCTTGATTGATGGCAGGGGTTGTCTCTTGGTGCACTTTTGCGAGAGTGGATAGCTTGGGGCAGGGCCAAGGGCTCCCCGTTAATCAGGGGTCTCTTTCTATCCTCCGGGTCAGACCCGAGGCAGCGGAGGGCTGCTGTGTGACGCTTAGAGGGTCTGGTCCTGGCTTTGGCAGAGTCAGAGCAGAGAGTGCCCCTTCCTTGCTGGTCCAGGCTCACCCAGCCCCACACTGCCCAGGCAGCCTCAGGGTGCTGAACGCCTGATATGGGCCTGGCAAGTGCCTGACCCCCGGCCTGTTTGCTGGTTCCTTACACTTCTCTCACGGGCAGGGAAATCCTAGACCACGTCAAATAGGGTGGTCACACTTTTTGTAAAACACTGCTGGGTTTTACATCCAGATATTAGTAAACAACATTTTGACATTTTCCCCTTGTTTCTGAGTTTCTCTTTGTCTATATGAGTGGACAAAAGTGGCCTAAGGGCATGTCCTCACACCTACTAGTGATTTCACTGCTGCTGGACAGGGTGCCTCAGGCCTGGTAAACATGCCAGACTGACTCCAGGTCCACCCTGGTCTCACCAGGCATGGGAAGGTCATGGGAGCTAAGGGATGGCAGCTGCCCCGTGCCCCCAGCTCTGTGCTGCCCGGTGCGCTACGTGTGTGACACCCACCCCCAGCTTGGTGTGTGCCAGCGTCTGCCCACAGTGGCCACCCCCAGCTGTGTGCCAGCCTGCTGAAGGGCGGGCAGAGCGCCTGCTGCAGCGCTGAGCTATTTTCAGAAGCTGCCAGATTTCATTTGGCAGCGAGGATGTCGGGGAGGGGAGGGGGCGGGACGCTGGAGACTCTTTTGACTACTCCAGCGACGGAGCACCCTCAGCCCTCGGGAGCCCTTGCGGGCAGCCTCGAGGGGGACCCTGACTGACATATTCCCCCAGCTCCTGTCCTCTCCATTTCCCAAGAGCTCATCTGACACCTGCAGCACTCCTTCCCCCACCTCCCTTCCCCTCAGGGTGTCGGGGAGGGTGGGAGATGTTAGAAGGCAGGGACAGGCAAGCCACCTGAGCTGAGTGCTGCTTCCTAGCCTGGTGACCTTGGACAAGTCTCCCCGCTTTCCCGCCTTGATTTCCTCACCTGTGTATTGGGGTTGATGATGTCCACTCTGGGGAGACATCTGGGGGATCGGACAGATGATGTGTAAAGTACTTAGTGGGGTGCCTGGTGCGTGGCTCGTGTCCAGCACCCGTTTGCCACCCCAGCATCCTTAGCTGTCAGGAAGGAGAGAAGTACCTGAAATTGCTCAAGGGAAAAGCAGCCCAGCCCCCAATCTACCTCTGGGACTTTCCACCCAGAAAATCAGGCTTTCTCCACCCATGGGCTCTCACTCCCAAGGACCTGCTCTCCAGAACAGCATCATATGGGCTTCCTGGACCTTGGTTCCAGCCCTGGGCTTCATACTTGAAGGGGTGGCCCACCCTTCTGAAGGACCCCTGAGGTCTCCAAATGAATTCTGGGGGCCTCACAGAGCCTGTGGTTCAGACCAACCCTTGTCATGTACTCTGCCCAGTGAAACGCTCACCAGCTGCAGAGGCAGGTAAAGTCTGTCTAGTCACAAAGCTACAGAGGTGCAGACGGACTCCTTCACTTGGCTACTTAGTGCCCACTCCCGGAGACCCTGTGCTGGGTGCAAGGAAGGCAGCAGTGGAAGCTGAGGATAGAGTCTCACCTCGGGGAGTTTACACACATGAGGGAGAAGGACAAAATACCACACAAATACATGTTGAATCATGGACTTGATATTTTCTATGAAGGAAAGACGTGGCTTGCAAAGGAGGTGTCATTGTGCAGTTTAAGCCAAAGAGGTAATTTATGCCCCAGTGGCTGGGGAGGGTGCCTGGTAGGTTGCAAGGCTGAAGGCAGAATCGCAGGACCAGGACCTTAGGGACAGAGAGACTCTGTGCGCCCCTCAACTTTGCCTGTCTGTGCTTCTCTCGGGGGCTGGCCTTGATCTTCCTTCTGTACTGCCTTCTCCACATGCAAGACCAGAGCTTCAATAGTCCTAGCAGGGAGGCATCTGCTCAGCTGTCTGCATGCCGTTCCCAGGTTTCTTATTGGCCATACTTGGCCCATTGCTGTTGGTGGGGGCATGCCCCCTCCTATGACTAGGTGGGGAGGGGTGCAGCAGAGGTAATTAGCAGAGGAGAGGATGGAAGGATTGCCCGTGGATCTCCCATATCTGTGTGGCCACTTCCAAGAGTCCCTGAGGAGGCTGGCCCAGCGACACCTAGCCTGGGGCCTGGCCCCCTGATCTCTGGCATCAGGTACAACTCTCACAAGCCAGGGTTGGGAGGCTGGATGCCTGGCCAGATCACACTCTTTGGGCCTCAATGTGGCTGTCTGTGAAATGGTAGCAAATCCTGACAATTAGCTGGTATCAGGTGAGCTAAGAAACCAAGGGGCCACATGTTCACATCGTCCTATTCAGACACATGCATTTGCCCGGGCTTCATGTGGTTTCCCGAGGTGCTTTCAATAAAGAATCCATAAGAAGTGTATTCACATGTGTGTGCGTGTGAGTGCACGTGTGTGTGTGTGTGTGTGTGTGTGAGAGAGAGAGAGAGAGAGAGAGAGAGACGTTTCTTCCCAGTGATGCTCCCCCTGACCCAGCCGACAGCAGCGTTCTCTGTCTTACAAACCTGGTGCTGGCCGGCTTTCAGCGGCCTGGCTCATTGCTATTCCACACCAGCCCCTCTGCGCCCTCGATTCAGCCCCTCCACTGCAGCGGCGGAATTGAGCCTCCAAATGCAGCTTGCCGCAACCTCTGCAGGGGTCTCAATGCTTCCAGGGCTGCTTGAAACTCTCTCTCTCTCTCTGGCAGGCGTGGGGAGGGGGCACAGGTCCCGGGTAGCTGTCTCCGAACCTGGCTGTCTTGGGCTGAGCCTTTGAATCCCTAGTGGGTTCTTACAGCTGCCCCCAAACCCAGCAGGATAAAATTCTCCCCTTTGTTCCTCTGGACAGCCAGCATGTTCACCCCTTGGAATTGAGGCCAGCAGGCAAGGAAGGATCTGGGAAGCCCACCTCCCACCCTGTGTGTGGAGTGGGGTGGGCTTATTTAGTTTGGAGCCAGGAGATCTCAGCTCTGGTTTACATGAAGCCTTGGGCAAAGCTATTCCACCTTTTGAGGTTCCCTATCAGTAAAATGAGACATTTATTAATACGGGCCAGATCCTCCCTGCACCCTTGGTAGACATGCTGCCACTAGTTGGTGGATTATGAGAATGCTCTATGGTCTCAGGCAGGTAATGCACTTTGCTGGGCCTCAGTTTTCTTACCTCTTAAATGGGAGTAATTCTCACAAGGGTGGGGCAGGACTGCAGTGGAAGAGGGGAGGGGTGGCCAAGCCACAAAACCTTGGTGACCAATGCAACGCAAGTGTCTGCTACCAGACACTACCAGGACTCTGCCAGTTCTGCCCTCTCTCTGTTTCCCCTGACCAGGAGAAGGCAACCAGTGACTCAAGGGAACCAGTTTCCTGGGATTCAGAGGAGCTGGTCAGGACAGGTTAGTTGGGGTGTGGGGCCACCTGCTGGTCACCTGGTGAGTATTCAGTAGATGCCTACTGTGTGCCAGACCCTGAGGCAGCTGTGGTTCTGCCTAGGTGGAGGGGGAGACCACAACATCATAATGAACAGCTGCCATTTACTGAGTGCCTATTGTACGCCAGGACTATGTGAGGGCTTTACCTGGATCATCTCACTTAGTCCTCACAGTCCCATCTCACAGATGGAGAAACTGAGCCCTCAGACTCTTAGCTGGAGGAGGTCAGAGGAAGGGATGCTACTTTTGGCTGGGGACAATCATAGAGGGCTTCCAAGAGGTGGTGACACGTGAATTTGAAGGGCAAATTTGGATAGACAAAGATTTGGGAAAAGCGCATTCCAGCTGACAGGTATGGGGGAGGCAAGGCGAGGAGGCAGGAATGGGATGTGAAGAATGGAGAACAAGTCTGTTTAACCGGTGAGAGGCAGGAGGTTGCTCATTTCCTCATCCCATCTCCTGTAGGTAGTCAGGGTGGGGACTTTAGGGGTGAGACAGTGGGTACCTGGTAGCAGCTTCTCTCTCTTAGTGCTCCCAGGCCAATCTCATGTGTGGAGGATGCATTCCCTCCTCCCCATATCCACATCTGCCTCCCCTAGAGATACACCCGGCTCTTGATGCTGGTTTGTCAAACTATCTATCCACCTCCTCTTGCTGGTATGGCCTTTTCAGGTGGCTCCAGAGTTGGATCTTTTCACACTGGACTCCCTGTACCCTCAGGATGTGGCCTCTGCTTCCAGCAAAGCTATTTTGTGTACTGGATTTTCTCCTGAGATTTAATTTGAACCAGAGTTTATGTGCTTTAAAAAAGTTTATGGACCATTGAACTAGACGCTTAACACTTATCTCAAATCGTGCAGTATGATCCCATTTTACAGATGGGAAACCGAGACTCAGCATGACTAAGTACTTGCTGGGGTCCATGGCTGGGCTCTGATATGAAAAAATGGCTTCAAGATTGTCCTTTCTCCCACTGTCCTCAAAGGGTCCAGACTTCATGCGGACAGGCAGAGGAGAGCCACCTGCACGGTCTGATGGGCTGCAACAAGTGCTAATAAGGAGAGCAGAGATGATGGGGTGATCGTGGCTCTCTTAGGCAGGGTTGTTTTCCTCTTTCTGGTGGGGGTTTGAGAGAAAGTTGGGACAAAGAGGAGGTGATGGGGATGAGGAGGTATTGGGGAGGCACTGGGGAGTCTGCCTCATCCCCAAATACCTGCCCCTGATGCAGCGGCTGTGTGGATAAAGTAGATTATGCCCCCAGATCCACTCCCAGCCTTCAGCTGTGTTCACATCAAGCCAGAGAGACCAGCAAGCCGATCCACCATCAGACCTGGAAGAGATCCTCTGTGCAGAGCAAGGTAGGCCCTTCAGCTGCCCTCTGGAGTAGCCCCCCAGTGTGGTGAACCTCCCTAGTGCAGCCTTACTTCCAGTTGATGGGACCTCGACTCATGGGCCATGTGTCCCCACCAAAGAAAGGCCCAGTGAGTGAGGGGCTGGGCTACCCAGCTCTGGGTCTGGCCTGCTCCAGTTACACACTGGAGCCCATGTTTTGAGCATCTAGAGTGTGCCAGGATGTCTCATACGTGACCTCCTTCACTTTTCTGTCCTTCCAATAGCTTTCTAAGCAGGGATTATGTCCATCTCGCAGATGAAGTCACTGAGGCTTGAGTAGCATGGGGATAAAGTGCCCAGGTTCCTCCATGTGGTGAGTGGCAGGGCGGGGGGTCTGAATCCGGGAGCATGGGGCTCTAAGATCCCCTCCCAAACAGAAATGCTCTCCCTGCCCAAAGAATCCCAACCCTGCATGACCCTTCCCTGATATTCTATGTCCCTGGCTGCCAGAGGAAGGGCCCTTGGTGGGGGGCTCCCATGCTCTCTGGCCCCCAAACCTGAGTAGGGAGTGCCAGGCACCTCTCGGCATGGTTTAAGGTCAAGGCATTTCCCTGTGGCTGAGATGGAAGTTGAGCTGGGTCACACAGGCTGGGGCCCCTTCCAGCTCTGCTCTGTGACCATGGACAACTCCCTTAACTCCTCTGAGCCCATCTCCTCATTAGAACATGTGGACAGTGACACCTGCCCCCTGGACCATGAGACTGTGAAAGGTGAGGCACGATGCCCTGAAGAGCTCTCAGCATATCATAGGTCCTAGAAAATGTCGCTTCACACAAAAGACTGTAGGGTTTGATGGTGTATGGGGAAGTATTGAGTGGAGGCTGAAAGCCTTCAGAAAGGAGGCTGTCTTCCCGGGAAAAGCTGCAGTCAGGGCCCCTGTCTGAGTGAGCTGCCCACCTGCCCTGGGGACCTCTCTTTCTGAACGTCCCTTTCAGGCCAGGGTCTAGTGGGCTGTGCAGCAGGGCTGGCCAGGGCTGCTGGGGAGACAGTGAGGCAGAGGAGGCAACCAAGGCAGGTCCGAAGAACTACTCCGCACAGGGTCGTGAAGGTATCCAGGGAATGTGGGGCACAGGGCTTGTCACCACGCCAGCCAGATGAGGGGATGGGCTGACCTAGAGTGTCTTCTATGGGCAAGCCTCCCTGGACCATTGGCTGGGGCAACCTAAGCAGACAGAACTTCTTTAATGACAGAGTCCATAGCCAAAGTGGGGTGACAGACACGGACAGGAAGGTCAGGGAAGGTTTCCGAGAAGGGGAATTCAGCTGAGGAAGAATGACCAGAAGAAGTTGCTGTAAGAAGAACAAGAGGAAGGGTATCGCAGATGGAGGGAATAGCAAGTGCAAAGGCCCTGGGGCTGAAAAGACCTTCAAGTATCTGAGGAGCAAAAATGAGTGCAACATGCCTGGAGAGTGCTGCTCCAGCCTCTCTCGGACAGAAGTGAGTATGTGTACTGCCTTATGGGGCCCCAGGAAATTGGGCTTTTTGGAGTGCCTTTCTATATGCTCTGCCACTGACCACCCAGAACAGGGTCCAACCGAGGGCTCAGGGCAGCTTGGCCAGATGTGAATCAACCCTTACGTGGCCCTTGACTCCCCAGATATGGCTTTAATATCTAATCGTTGACGATAAATTGAACTCACTAAACTGTGGATGCAAAGCTTGCTGGAGCTCTTAACATCAGCAAAGCCAGTAGCTGTGTCTATTTCCACACAGAGAAGATGCAATAAAATATAATTCACCTCTGGAGATAGATTCTGTAGAGCTAGGGCTCTGCCCTCTGGGCCCAGGAGAGAGGGGATCAATTCCTCTTGGTGAGCTCCTATAAATGGGGTTCAAGCTTATTGGAATTATGTGAGTGCTCGGGTGGGAGATCCTAGGGTGCGGGGTGTGCAGAGATTCTCGGCAATGACTATGTACTATAATATAATCTCAGTCAGCAGGAGACAAGGCCCTCCTCTCTCCAGCACATGAGTCATACAGGCCAGGGGCCTGGGTTGGGAGCACTGTCAAGGGATGAGTGGGCCTGACCCGGAAGGTTTTCTTTCTTCTGTTATTCTGATGGTCAGGTGGGTTTTCTCAGAGAGCTAATTCTGCGGAATAAATCCTGCCCACCTGAAGCTGGGAGGGGTGCCTGGAGTAGGCAAAGATGGCAGTAGATGGGAAGAGGTTTGGGAGAAAGACAGGTACCCAGGTTCTGCCCTCCGGAAGGAAGGTGGTCAGAGGTCAGCTGAGTTGCCCAAGGTCATACAAGGTTAGTATAGTAATGGAGCTGTGAACAAAAGAAAGCTCCCTGGAGATGGCCCTAAATTGGGGGCTAGAGGAGGAGGGCATCAGGACTGGAGGGGCCTAGAAGAGCTTGCGGGTTCCAGCTTCAGGGCTTCTGATGTCTCCTCTTCAGAGTACAATTACCTCGAGGGAAAAGTGGTAACTCTTGGGCCTCTGCACTTTCTCCCCTCTGTGTGTGACTTCCTGGACCGGCCAAACCCAGCCCTCCAAGGATGGGAGTGGATCCTGAAGCAGTGAAAATCAACACAGGTGTGGTTCTGACATGGCTTTGAGAGCTGGAATGGATGAATAGATAGAACTTGGGAAGGTCAGAGCTGGAAAGTGCCTTACTGCATTTAACTCCCGTTTTATGAGTAAATAGAGGCTCACAAGCCAGCCTCTCAGCCTAACTGTCTGCCCCCCACATGAAGTCGCCCTATCTGCTAGCTTCCCTGGCCTCAGAGTTCCCTCTCAGGTCTTCGTGGCTCTCACCTGCTGCAGAGCTGTTTTCCATTTTTGCTTGTTCCTAAATATGACTTTATCAGTGACTGTGCCTGGGGCCTCCATGGCTCTTAATTAGGCTTCCTTGAGTTTCCTTTGCAGAGGCCTTTGGGTGAGGGGAGTGTTAGTGCTTCCAGTGCATAGAGAGCCTGGAGGCGTGAAGGGTGGGGCTTTCAGGCCCCATCTCTGCCCTGTGCAGGTCTGCTGGAGCCCAGGGGGCTTCAAGTCTGAGACCTCTGGCTCCTGGCTGGCTGCTGCTGTTCCCCCTTCTGCCTGGACTGGGGCTGCCTGAAGGCTGGACACACACAAAGGATTTCCCGGCTATGCCCTGAGGATGGGGAGGGGCTGCAGCTGTGGAAATGTTGGGAGCCATAGCCCATTTGATCTGGAATCCCCGCTCTCTGGCTGGAGATGTGACTTCTCTCTCCGGCTCCTTCTCTTCTTCTGGGTGAAGACCAGGATGTCGTCACAGAATCAGGGCTGTGGAGGTCATGAGAGGAGAGTCGGGGCTTTGCTTGGTCTTGGGACTCGATGGGACTTCTGGAAGGTCAGAGCTTTGAGGGCACGGCATGGCCCTGGGAGGGGTCTTGCGGCCTCTGTGGGCTGGGGATGCAGGGTGCGGCTGGGGATGGGCGGGGGGGGGGGGGGGCATAAGCGCCCTGCCTAGGGTGGGATAATAAATGCCAGGCTGAGTGCGGACACTGCTCTAGAGACGTCAGGGAGCCATTGGAGACCCTTGGGCTGAAGGGAGGTGACAAGCTGGGAGGTTTGGAGCAGCTTCACCTGGGGGTTGGGAATGATGAAGCAGGAGTGGAGGAACTCATCGGACCCTCTCTCCCAGGCTCAAGTGGCATGGCCTCTGGGCAGGCGCCCCTCTGCAAGGGTGACTGGGACTGTGGCTGGATGCTCAGGGACAGCTCAGGGTGACTCCCATGTAAGTCACCATCAGTTCCTGGATCACACCCACCCTTGTTTAGAGTCTTCTCAACAAGCTCTCCTTGGGACATTCTTAAACGAGTCCCAGGTCAGTTGTCCAGAAAAGCGGAGCAGTTCTCATGCTGCCAGTCCTGTGGGTTGCCCCTGCCCTGGGATTTCCTGTCCTGTGGAAGGAGGAAGAAAAACTCACATTACTGCCACATGGATGCCAGAAACCTCAGTTCATGTAACCCTGGCAGCACTCCCGAGAGGGAGGTGCTCTTCTACCCATTTTCCAGCTGAGACCTCCCTGATGACCCAGGTCTGTTCAGGATCCACAGCCCATGCTAGTCCCATGACCCCAGAGTTCCTCTGCCCCCAGCCCTGTCAGAACTTCCCTGGGGCTTCTACCTTGAGAACCTGCCTCAGCGTGAATGGCATCTACTTTACTACAGGCTCCTTGAGTGATGCTGCTACACAACTTTATTTGGGGACCTTGGCCCCAGCTGGCTACCCCTAGTGGTCTCTCACTGGCAGTGGATGCCAGCCCCATGGGGCTACCATGGCTTCCCCACTGCTCAGGAAGCCGTCAGGATTCTCTCTGTGTCTAGAAAAGAGCTCAGAAAAGTAGGCCATATCCTTGGGGTAGAGGGAGAGGAAAGCCTCCCCTACTGCCCTCTCCCCCAAAGTATCTTCCATAGCTTCCACACTTATCTCCATGGATGTCACGGTCCTAGATCTGGCACTGCCTATTCCAGGTTCTGCAGAAAGTTGAAGATCAGCCCCTCTTTTCCGGTATCGAGAAGGGCTTTTGGTGTCAGGAAACACCTGGAGCTGGAGCTGGCGTCTGGCTGCTGTGCATGATCTTGGACAAGTTTCTTCCTCTCTTTGGAATCTCAATTTCCTTGCTGTAAAACGGCCACAGTGATGCTCACAGGGTTCTCAGGAGGACTCAGAGCCTGCTGCTTCGCGAGTTGAGGTACGCCAACTGAGCTGGAGGGAGTGGTGGGCCCTGGACCATTTATAGTGTGAAGAGGGTAGTAGGAGGTGGAGGGGAGGAGGCATTTGATCTGACACAGAGGGTCGGGGCAGCCAGGAGGCCAGAGGCTCCTATGCCCTGCCACGGCTTTTGCAGTACAGACATTGAAGGTTGTCTGCCACTTATGCAGAAGAGTTTCTAAGAATCAAAAGTTTAGGGTCCAGGGAGCCAGAAGAAAACAGTGTTGGGAGGCCAGCAGCCAGCCTGGAGGAAGGAGAGTACAGGTGGAGGAGGAAGGAGATGGATTCCTTTTCTCCAAAGGCCACACATGCACTCCTGAACATGTCATCCCTCAGACTTTGGGTATTGGGAAGTTAGTCTCCCACCGGCTGCCTCCAGGACCAGTTGACAGGGATGAGAAAGCTTCAGATTTGGTGAGGGCCAAGGGCCACCTCCCAAGCACAAAACAAACCCTCAGGGTACCACCTGGTCCTAGGCCCAAGGACAGAAAGCCTTCAGCCCCCTGTTCCAGCCTCATCCCCTGGCAGTCTTGGTTCATCTGCCCAAGCATAGCTCTATACCTACTCCTGCTTTCCAGGGCTGAGACTCTGAGTCCAGTAGTCAAGGCCTGGCTTGGACCTGATGAATGAATCAGATCAAATACATGCAGTTTTCTCCCAGGCCTGATTTATCCAACCCCTCCAGACCACATCCACATTGCATCTGAGTCCACACCTTGGTTTCCATAAGGAACAGCATTGGGTCTATGATGGGCTTTAAGAACAGACCATAGGTTTGTCAATTGGCCACCATTAGAGTCAAACAAGTAGCTCCTGAAGTTTGATTCTTTGGTATAATTTATATAAAGTAAAATCTTAAATGTAAAATTAGATAATTTTAAACTAATGTATATACCCATGTAACCAGGATCCCAGTCAGGATATAGAACATTTCCATCACCTCAGAAAGTCCCCAGTAACCCCCCATCACAGAATGCTGATCTGATTTCTATCATCATAGGTAAGCTTTGCCTATTCTAGAAGTTCATATAAATGAAATTATACAGTATGGAAGTAGATAGCTTTTTTGTGTCTGGCTTCTTTTGTTTCATTTGCGATTCATCCATGTTTTTGCAGTAACAGCTCTTTCCTTTTTATTGTTCCTTTTTATTGCTGTAGAATATTCTATTTTATGACTATACCACAGTTTGGTGGTTATTTGATTCCAGTTTTTGGCTATTATGAGTAAAATTGCTATGAACATTCATGTACAAGTTTTTGTGTGGACATTATGTTTTCATTTCTTTTGGGTAAATACTTAAGACAAATGGCTAGTTAATACCTAGTGAAATTTCTGGACATACATTAAGTGTACATTTAACTTTTTGAGAAACTGCCAGATTTCACAAGTGGTTGTATCATTTTACATTCCCACCAGCAATTTATGAGACTTCCAGTTACTCCATGTCCTCATCAACATTTGGTATTATCAGTCCTTTTTAGCTTAGCTATTCTGATGTATATGTAGTGTTATTTCATTGTAGTTTTAGTTCACATTTTCCTGATGACTAATGATGTTGGGGACTTTTTCATGTGATTATTGGCCATTGACATATCTGTTCAAGTCTGTACCTTATTTTCAAACATTGGGTTGTTTATCTTTTTTATTATTGACTTGTGGGAGTTCTTTATATATTCTGGATATATATCCATTGACAAAGGATATGAGTTGGGAATGTTTTCTCCTACACTATGGCTGACCTACTCATTGTCTTATGACTTTTGATGAGCAGTTTTAAATTTTTTTGAAATTCAATTTATCATTGTTTGCTTTTATGATTAGTGTTTTCTATGTCTTCTTTAAGAAATTTTTACTTATCCCAAAGTTGCAAAGATATTCTTCAATTTTTTTTCCTCTCCTAGAATCTGTATAATTTTAGCTTTTACATTTGGGCCCATGAGCCATCTGTAATTGATTTCTGAATATGGTGAGAGCTCAGGATTGAGATTTATATTTTTCCATATGGATATCTAGACAGCAGCATTCTTGAAGAAAAATAAATATTTCTTACTATGGCACTCTTAGAAAAAAACACTTGCTTGTGTATAGTTCTGGACTCTGTTCTCTTTCATTGATTGTCTATATATTTGCCAATACCATACTGTCCTGATTACGTTCAATCCATCAACATGGCATATCTTCCTATTTATTTAGGTCTTCTTTAATTTTTCTTAGCAATATTTTATAGTCTTGCACATCTAACTTTATATTAATTTACATTAATTAATTAATTTACATTAATTTCTACCTAGTATTTTTAGTTTTTGGATTCTGTTGTAAGTAGAATTAAAAAATATTTAATTTTCCAATAGTTTATTACTATTTTATGAATAGTTTACAAAAATACAATTGATTTTTATATATTAATCTGTATTCTATGACAATGCTAAATTTTCTCATTAGCTCTAGTAGTTTTCTACATTCACAATAATGTTACCTGTGAATAACGAGCGCTTTACTTTTTTCTTTCCAATCTTTATGCCTTTATTTTTCTTGCCTGTGCACTGGCTGGGACTTCTAATACAATGTAGAATAGCAGTGGTGAGAGCAGAGAAAGACAGAGTAAGTAGCTGAGGCTTTGTTTCTTGGAAGGCCATTCTATTGACTGCAGGGATGCCATGCTGTGACTTACATTTAAAAAAAAATTCCTCTGGCTGCCTGGGAAGAATTGTAAGAGCAAAAGGGGAAGCAGGGAGATCAACAAGGAGGCTGCAGAATTCCACGTGAGAGAGAGGGGTGGTTTAACCTGCAATGATGGGAGATCTGGGATGTATTTGGAGTTAGAGCTACAGAATTCACTGTGGAATGGATGTGGGGGAAGGAGAGGAGAACCAAAGATGATGCTGGAGTGTTGCCTTGAGCTGCTGCAGGGATGGAGACGCTGTCTTTTTTTTTTTTTTTTTTTTGGTTGCGGCGGGTCTTAGTTGCGGCAGGCGGGCTCCTTAGTTGTGGCAGGCATACTCCTTTAGTTGCAGCTCTAGGGCTCCTTAGTTGCGGCTCGCCAGCTCCTTAGTTGCAGCACATGGGCTCCTTAGTTGTGGCATGTGAACTCTTGGTTATGGCATGCATGCGGGATCTAGTTCCCTGACCAGGGATTGAACCCGGGCCCCCTGCATTGAGAGTGTGGAGTCTTAACCACTGTGCCACCAGGGCAGTTCCAGAGATGCTGTCTTTTGAGATGAGGAAATTGAGGGTGAGGGTGAAGCTTTGGCCACTTTCATTTCAGGATATTATTAGACACTCAAGGTCTCAGGAGGGCAGCTGGAATGATGGAACTTGAGGTACAGCTTTTGGGTAACATCATGATTTAGATGGAATCTAAAGCCACAAGACCAGATAAGAGAGGAGAGAATGTGGAGAAGGATGAAAAGGAGACTTAATTCTGGGGTAGAGATTGGGGAGGCATGAAGGAGCCAGGAGAGTAGACTGAGCGGGAACAGTGAGGTAGGAGGAAAACCAAAAGAGTACAGTTTTTTTGAAGTTTCTTGGAGCAAGTGTTCCAAGAAAGAGGTAGTCACTGTATTGGATGCTGCTGAGCAGGAAAAATAGGACAAAGACAGAGAAATAACCATGAGACAGTCTGTCGCAAACATCCTTGGTGGAACCGCCCTTCGCTTCCTGCCCGGAGGTTTGCGAGAGGAGCATGTTTCTTTCCAATACATACCAATACGTCATTTAAAAAGAAAAAAAATCTTTGGTGACCTCAACATAGGCATTGCTGCGGAGTAATAGGGCTGAAAGCCCAACAGGAGAGGTGGGAGATGTAGATATGGAAGTAGAGGCAGTGAGCACAGAGAAGGGGAGTGGCAGCCTTTCTCCATGCACCCAGTGAGGAGCCTTGAGGACTCTAGGCATCTGCTGAGGGACCAAAGCCCTCACTGGCCACGTGGAAAGAGAAAAGTGGGCCATGTGCTCTGGAAGTTACGGCCTGGGCCAGCCAGGGTAGATGAGTAGATGAGACAGGCTGGGGAGAGTGGAGAGGATGAAGCAGGCACAGGAATCCATGCCCAGTGCTGTCACTGGCTCTCTATCACGAGTTCAGCTTCGAGAAATCCTCCATGTTCATCACCAAAAAGGATGAGCTCAAAGGAGGGTGGGAGGGTAGACTCGAGAGTGCTGCCCAGCTCCATGTCCTGCCTATGTGTATTATTTTCCTGAGAAAGCTGCACTCTTTATACAGGTCAGTTTGTCATAAAAGCAACACATATGCACTGAGAAATTGCAGAAAAGAGGGAAAAGTTAACTTCTTGGTATATTTTACTCTGGTTTGTTTCTATATGCAATTGTTCTTACATAATTATAACCATGCTGTGAACAGAGTTTTGGGCCTGATTATTTTTCACCGAATGTTACATAATAGACATTTTCCATGTTGATATATAGCTTTCGTTGTTGTTATTGGTTGCATAAAATTATATGCGCTAATGCCCCATGTTCAATTAGTTCATCCCCTACTGGTGGTCATTTGGGTTACTTCCAATATTTAGAGACAGTATTGCATTGTATATCTATGTGTGTGGAGCTTTCCCTGGATCCATTTTTCACAGAACTAACATTATTGGAGTTTGTGATACCCACTTGCCATATTGCTGGTCGGGGGTTAGCTAGACCCACCCCGCTGAGAAACACTACATGAGGCAGGCTACTCTCATATTCCTAACTGCCTACACCCTGTCATTTAAAATTTTTCTTTTTATTTGTTGGGCCAAAAAAGGGGTCTCATTGTAGCTTCAAGCTGTCTTTCTTGATGATTAGAGAAGATGCTCATTTTCCTATACGTTCACTTACTGGCTCTATTTCCCCTCACAGGAGGGAGCAGATCCTATCAATGGATCCACGCTTGTACTTTACAAGGTGGGCTCTCTGAATGGCTCTCCAGGCCCTGCCAGAGCCATCCCTACCCACTGCAGCAATCCTTAGTGTCTTCCTGGACTGTCCCTCCTCCCCCCACCGCCCCAACCAGTTTTCACAGTTACATTCTTCCTCCTGAGGGTCTTACATAGTTCCTGCTGCCCAGTTTTCACTGCCACTCCCCAGGCCAGACCCACATCCCCACATCAGGAACCATGGAATAATCATAGCAGCTTCTCAGCCTGCTGCACAAATTCTCCTCTAAGCCATCATCAGTTTTGCCCCTGGCCACTTGCCCTGGACCTGGCAGAGCCTTTGGGAAACATATCTTGACCAACTGACCAATCTTGTCTCTACTGACTGCTAGGAATTCTGTCATCTGCTTCCACCCACCTGCCACCTCCCCCAAGGAAATCTCAGGCTCTAGTCACACTGGCCTTGTTACTGCTTTCTACATGTCTTTGCTTCTCCTTTGCTCTGTGCCTTGGTAGGTGAAACCTCCATGAAGAGTGCCCCCCTTGGGGCTTCCCTGGTGGCGCAGTGGTTGAGAATCTGCCTGCCAATGCAGGGACACGGGTTCAATCCCTGGTCCGGGAAGATCCCACATGCCGCGGAGCAACTAAGCCCGTTTGCCACAACTATGGAGCCTGCACTCTAGAGCTCATGAGCCACAACTACTGAGCCCGCGTGCTGCAACTACTGAAGCCCGCGTGCCTAGAGCCCGTGCTCTGCAACAAGAGAAGCACCGCAATGAGAAGCCCAGGCACCGCAATGAAGAGTAGCCCACGCTCACCGCAACTAGAGAAAGCCCGCACGCAGCAACAAAGACCCAACTCAGCCAAAAATAAATAAATAAAATAAGTAAATTTATTAAAAAAAAAAAAGAGTGCCCCCCCTTTACTCCTGAGCCGTGTTCAATCAGACTCATCCTCTGTGATCTTGCCTCCTTAGCTGAGCCTTCCTGGATTTTTCTGGTCTACTTGGCCCCCCTGCCTCTGAATGTCTGTAGCATTTATAGTCTACAGGGGCTCTTTCAGAGGGTCCTCAATAAGTAGTCCCTTGTCCCCCACCCAGCTTCTGAAGAACTCGAAAAATAAAAACCCAGATGGAGGCCAAAGTATCACCTTCTTCACTGATGAAAGCTGGGGGGAGGAAGCAGCTTAGTGTGAGGACAAATGGGCCTGTGAACTGAGCCCAGAACTAGGCTGACCTCTTTCCTGTTCCCCAGTCTCACTTGCCCTGGGTGAGTGAGGACTGGGGTATCACAGCCAGTGGGGACCCACACATGGAAGGAAGTGAGAAATCCACCCCTCCCCCATAGTCCATTCCCAGGGAGAAGTGCTAAATCTTGTCTTGAATTATTTTCTAGACACTTTCAGTGGATTTTGTTGCTTCAACTGCATGAGCTCCTCTATGCTAAGGTATGCATAACTTCTTATCCTTGCGGCGCCTTCAAGTGGGTGAAGAGGACTTGCTTTTAGCAAACCCCTCCTCCTCCCTTTACACACACCCCAGCAAAGTTTGAAATTCATTCTGAGGACCTCATTTCTCTATCAAAGCTGGCCTGAGTCGATGGAGACCCTATGGGAGTCGGCAGGGATGTAACCACTGTCATTCACTCAGGCCTCGGTCAAGAGAGTAACAGGCCCTTTCCTGAGGGCAGGCTTCCATGGAGGTGCAGGGCATGGAAGTGCAATTACTCTTGGTGGAATGAGTAGAGAGCCAAACAAGTAGTTGGGATGGCTCAGACATGATTTGCTTAACTCACAATTGTGCTAAGAGTCTCCTTTGGACGTTTACTGGACTGATTGATGAGTGATCAGATTGTCCAAGGTCTGGGGGTTTAATTATTTTCACCTGGGCAGGGGATTCCATGGACATAGTCAGGTTACAAACCATGGCTCCATTGGCTACTGCTTTCTAGAAGAATTTGAGCCCTCACACAATTTGGAGCCCACCTGGTGATGCTTGGATTCCAGAAATGTGGGTGCACACACATCACTGCACCATGTAGAGTTAGAAAAAAACTTCTCTAAAAATAACCACCGAGGAATATTTAATTTGATAGCAAAACTGTGACTAATGCATGAAACAGAGAGAGTCTGTGTGACAAGACACAGTACAATAATGGGGAGGGATTCATGTTTGACCTTTAAACCAGTGCAAAATCAAACATACCTCAGCCTTGGCAGCTTAGGCTCTAGGGAAACTGGCTATGAGCAGGGGGTATGATGGTCATGGAGAACTGATGGGATATGCGGTTCTCAAGTGTGTTGCATTATGGAAATAGCTCAGGGAAATCAATACCTTTTGGTGTTAAATAGAGAGAAGGGGCTGGGGCTGAGCCAAGTGCTGGCTGGTGAGAGGCGGATGCAGGAGGCCAGCCCAGCTGGATGGAATCAGCTCTTACAGGCTGGCTTGGAGAAGAAGTAGGTTCTGCAAATGCAAGGAGACCCAGCGTTTCCGGGAAGCAATCTGAGCTGATGGGGTAGGAGCAAGGTTCCAGTGTTGAGTGAACAATTACCCTCTGGTAGGCTCTGTGTTGAAAGTTTCCCACGGATTATCCTCATAAGCGTCCCTGATATAGAAACTGTTATTATTCCCACTTGACAGAGGAGGAAACTGGGGTCACCTAGCTGGGAAGTGTCTGGAGCCGGATGTGAACCCAGGGCCTTTAAACTCTATTTGCTGTTGCTTGGTCACTTACAACTTGAAAAAGCTCAAGGGCTGGCAGCAGCCTCGAGTGACAGGTAAGGGCTGGGGTTGGGCCAGGCTTAGTGTGGGTTGTGGTTTTGTCAGGGGCCACCTGGCAGGTTTCCGGGTCCGAGTCAATTCCATGGTCGTTCCATAATTCATGACTGCATATGATAAATTCTTATCCATCACCTTCAGTGCTAATTGGAGAACAAAATAGTCTCCATCTCTTACAGTTGTTCATCTTCAGTGGCAACACGGTGAGTATTGGTGCTGCTGCTTCCTGGGTCAGGATCTTGCACGTTCTGAGTGCTCATTCAAGGTGTGCTCTCAGGAGAGAGTTCTTTAGAGGGTTTTTGTTTTTGTTTTTGTGTCCTCTTCTAAATGTTCCTCAAGAAAGAGATTAGAAGTGGTCCCTGATCAGATTCAGGGCTAGTTCTTCTTGGAATGTTTGGTGATATTCTTTCCCTAGACCCTCAGCATAGGCAGGGCAGTGGGGGACAAGCAAACTGTTGAGGTTGCAGTTGAAGCTGTGGGGCCCCTCCTAGACTCTGGGGAGGGGCTCTGTAGGAGGTAAGTTACTCTTCCCCTTTGAGCCTGGGAGATGAGAGCTGAGCCTCTGCTTAGGTGTGCCACCTTGAGAATTAAGGAAGGATTGGCTCAAAGAGGAGAGGGAAGCCTGGAGTGGTCCTGGGTGGGGAGTGGTTCTGCACATCCTCTGTCGGGTACTCAGAGGATTGGGAATACACAGTGGTGCCTCTGAGCCCAGCACTCAAGGTGGTGGGCCTTTGCCTGGGTTTTCCCCCCAATAAGCCCAGGATCTCCTTGAGGGATCTTACATCTTTCATCTCTGCTTCTGACCCAAGGCCTGGCAATGGTTGGTACCCCAATGTCATGGGACCCAGCAGGGTCCCAAGGCCTGGCCCTGCCTCTCACTCTAGCCACATCTCTCCCCACTCTCCACTTACTTGCTTGCTCACTCATCACATCCTGGTCACACTGGCCTTTCCATTCTTCAGAGACATCGAACTCCTTCCTCACCTGACCTACCTCCCCAAATGCTGCTCCCTCTGCCTAGAGCACATTCTCTCCTACTTTACTTGGCTGATTCGTCTGAATTGTCAGGTTCCAGTTTAAACATCATTTCCTCCGGGAAGTCTTCCCTGACTTATCAAGCCAGGTCAGTTTCCTTGGTGGATGCTCCCTTTGTAAGTGTACTCTTCTGTCCTAGTACTTATGTCTCTAATTAGAGATTCGCTTGTGCGATAATTGGTTCAGTGTTTTTTCCCCCAACTAGACGGTCAAACTCTGTGACGGGGAAAGACTGAACATCTTCTGCTCTGGACCTGTTCCATAATAGGTGCTCAATAAATATTTGGTGGATGAATGATTAAAATTTCCCATACTTCAAGGTGAAACGTATGAGGAGCTGATGGGAACAAAGTCTGAGTTCCCTTTCTAGCCCCAGCCCCACAGCAGTTCAGAGATGGGGTAGGTGGTGCTACACCAAACAAACAGGCTTTGTTTTGCGCTTAACTCAAGCAAAATGGTAAAGGCATTGCAGTTGGTTGCTTTTTAAATGTAGAGAAATTACCTCTGTCCTGATTTGCAATA
This sequence comes from Pseudorca crassidens, assembly GCF_039906515.1. Taxonomy (NCBI): domain Eukaryota; kingdom Metazoa; phylum Chordata; class Mammalia; order Artiodactyla; family Delphinidae; genus Pseudorca; species Pseudorca crassidens. The sequence continues at coordinate 69,935,973 of NC_090305.1, forward strand.
TCTGTGCTATTGTGGGCTGTTTTTCTCTTTTGGGTCTATTTGTATTGGAGCAATAATTTCACCCTTTGGCTACACAGAAGTCCAATTAATATTACAAGTACGGTCCCATAACATTCACTTCTTGACATTAGAACGTTTTGTTGCTAATTACTCCCCAAGTTTTAAATTTCAAGTCCTCCTTGGTGACTTAGTGCAGAAATTCAAGAGCACAGTTATTTCCCCACAAAGGGAAAGGTGAACTAAGTGATGCCAAGCTTCTATCAACTTGCTTCTCCTCCTGGGGGTATCTTGTTTTTGATTCTATCTCCTTTTACTTTCCTTGCCAGAAACAAACAACAAACAAACAAAAACCATATTGGAACAAAGATTTATATTTCTGGAAAAAACACTTATTCACTAATGCATTCATTCAAGCAATATTTACCTACTGTGTGTCAGATCCTGTGTGTAAGGCACTGAGGAAGTCAAAAAAAAAAGCCTGTTTTCAGGTAGCTCACAGTCTTGAGTGGGCGGGAAGAAGGTGCTGAGGAGCCTGTGACATATCCGGAGGTGCTTCCTATGGTGGGGCTCGATAGCTACAGCCCGTCCGGAAGTGCCATGTCAGTCTCCAGAGGTTGAAATCAGGGAAGCTTTGGTCACTTCTCATTTGAAAGACCCTGGCTAACTGCAAGGAATCTGCATTTTAATAATATTTTGAATGGGTTGGTAAAATAGGAACAGATGGTTAAAGTTTGTCTTTTAGGGAAAATAATGAAACATTGCATTGCCTAATCTGTCTCTTTTTCACACTCTTCCCTATCCCCTCCCCACTGCAAAGATATTCAGATGTAACACGATTTAAAGGAAAATACTAATAATATCTTAGTCACTTAGGTCTCTTCACCTGAAAGGACCCTAACTTTGTCGGCCATCTCTGTGTTAACCTATTCTGTTAGCCCTTTATTCCAGTGTTACCTCCTGAGAGAAGGTTTCCTAAAAAGTGTTGGTTTGGGGGAACATAAGAGGTGGCATGAAGTGAGGCTAGCTTGGGTGTCTTTCTGCCATGAAGGAAACCAGCTCTGTAGATGCTTTATTAACCAGAGCAGACCCATTCCTAGATGAACCCAGCAGGGAAGAGCTGGATAACATGTGTTCTGAGCCTCCTATCCACCTGTCCCTGTGCTACAGAAGGGCGTAAGCTCTAGATGCAGCACCTCTTGATGAAGAGAAAGCAGAATGTCACTACTATCACCTGCATGTCACTTGGACTTGCCTCAATACCCACTGCATTTCTCTGAAGTTTTTCCATCATTCTGCTTGGACAGAGCACCAGATGAGATCAACTGATGTGAGAGGGAAGTGAGTGCTCTTCTGGCACCATGGCCAAAAGCTCTTGGGAGAATGAGCATCACGTACCACTTGCCTACTGCTTGCTGACCTCAGTCATGAGAGCCCCCATCCTGGATAAACATCATCTTTGTGGCCACACATTGTTTTATGAGCTGAGTCATCAGACTGGCTGACTCCTTAAATGCTGCTGTCTGATTCTCCAGGCAGGAGAAAACGAGGAGAGAAGATATGAAGCGTAGCTCATTGAGCTTTGTAGAGGGCCAGTCTCAATTGCCAAAGGTGATGGGGGAGTCATCATTATGGAGTTTGCTTATGTTAAAAAATGGTTGATTAACTTAAGTTCCATTTAGGAGAAAAAGATGATGCTGTCCACATTTCTTGTATGTTACTACAAAATCTGTTTGGTTACGGGCTAATTTTGATAGCCACCAGTCTTAAACAATATCCTGCTGAAAACTTGATTCCTTCACTCGTTTATTACAAGGCAATTTATTATCTGTGGTAATAAGTTCAACCTAAAAGCAATAGTGACATGTTAAGTCAAACTGTTTGCAGACTTCTCTATTTCTTAGGTAAATTACTCCACTATGTTTATCTTTTATATAGCTACTCAGCAACATGTCTCAATGAACTTTTAATTAAAGCCAATGTGCCTATATCAAAGAAATTTACCCTGATTAACTCAAGTTTCTGAATTTGGAGATTTGTGACTTCCTGAAGTAAATTCTCAGTTCTCTTTTCCATCCTATTTCATTATGGTCTCAGAAAGCATACAGGCAGATCATTCACCCAATAGTATATGCTGAATTCCTGTTAGGTGGCAGGCACTATGTTAGTCTCCGTGTGGGGTAAAAATAAGTGAAGAGCGATCTTTACTACTGAAGAAGGAAACAAATGTTTGTCGATGTGCAAGGTGGACATATTTGATCTCTTGGAGGAGGATGGGGTGAGTAAGTGCTATAGGAAAAGCCCTCATGGGAAAGCAAAATCCCCTTCAGCCAGAGGCAGTTGGGGAAGCTTTTCTGGGGAAAGCAGCCCTTGGATGGTGAGGAGGATCGATGAGTTTCAAGAGAGGAGAGTACAAGGGCTGAGGGATACTGTATGCAAAGGCCTAGCAAGAGTCAGGGAATAGCATATGCTTGTGTCTGGAGCTAGGATGGCCCTGGGGACTCTGGGAGAGCAGTTTCCTGGAAGTGACAGGGTCAGAAACCAGACCTTAGGGGACTGAGAGCCAAATAAATTGTGCTGAAATGAAGGGGTCTGGGGACTTCCCTGGTGGTCCAGTGGTTAAGAATTCACCTTCTAATGCAGGGGACGTGGGTTCAATCCCTGGTCAGGGAACTAAGATCCCACATGCCTGGGGCAACTAAGCCCATGTGCCGCAACTACTGAGCCTGCATGCTCTAGAGCCCACATGCCACACCTAGAGAGAAGCCAGTGCGCTGCAACTAGAGAAGCCCGCGTGCCACACAAAAGATCCCACATGCCTCAACAAAGATCCCGTGTGCTGCAACTGAGACCTAATGCAGCCCAAATAAAAGGAAAAAAAAAAAAAGAAAGAAAAAAGAAATAAAGGGGTCTGGAGTGGATAATTCTCCTTTGGAGTCAGATAGAGAAAGGAGGGAGAGAGAGGGAATAGGGGATGAGAGTACCAACGGGGCAGGTGTACCTGGGACCACAGAAAGATCCTGTGGAGCAGAACAGGGTAAAAATGGGGGACAGGGAGCAACAATGGTGCAGGGGGTTCCTGGGGATACTGAGTGCCACAGGGGTGGTGGTGAGAACACATGGAAGAGTGGGTGGAAAGGAAGGGAGGGCAGGGCACTGAGGGTCCTGATTTTCAGGGGCAAGCTGGAAGTCAGTTCACATGCTGGGAGGGGTGTGTTTGTGTGGGGTGAGGGTAGATTGAGAGCCTTCTTCATCGAGTGGACTGAGAGCCTGAGGAAGGGCTCAGAGCAGATGCTGTGGGTATAGGAGAGCAGGTGCATAGTCCTTCTGAAGGCCAGCAACGTGTGCTTTGCCCTTTTGCTTCAACTCAAGACAACTTTCTAAATTTAGTGCAAACAGCAAGACTGCAGGAGTCTGGGACTTATCATGCTCTCTCCTTCTCACCTTGGCACCCTTTCTTCTCCCTTTGCCAGTTGGGATTAAAGCCCGCCCACCCCTAAGCTGAAGTGTGCAGTCATGGATTGGGATAGTCTTTGTATGGGGAAGCCATCATCTAAGATGGATTCACACAAGGAATAAGAGAGTAAACTTTGGGAAAACTAGTTCTTAGGCTCTGAGATTGTCATCACATATATCAGTCAATGGAGTGGAACTAGAAGACAAAATAAGAGCTTTTAAAAGCTTGTTCACAGAAGAACGGATAAGTGACCTGGAAGATAAAATAGTGGAAATAACTACTGCAGAGCAGAATAAAGAAAAAAGAATGAAAAGAATTGAGGACAGTCTCAGAGACCTCTGGGACAGCATTAAATGCACCAACATTCGAATTATAGGGATCCCAGAAGAAGAAGAGAAAAAGAAAGGGACTGAGAAAATATTTGAAGAGATTATAGTTGAAAACTTCCCTAATATGGGAAAGGAAATAGTTAATCAAGTCCAGGAAGCACAGAGAGTCCCATACAGGATAAATCCAAGGAGAACACGCCAAGACACATCTTAATCAAACTATCAAAAATTAAATACAAAGAAAAAATATTAAAAGCATCAAGGGAAAAACAACAAGTAACACACAAGGGAATCCCCATAATGTTAACAGCTGATCTTTCAGCAGAAACTCTGCAAGCCAGAAGGGACTGGCAGGACATATTTAAAGTGATGAAGGAGAAAAACCTACAATCAAGATTACTCTGCACAGCAAGGATCTCATTCAGATTTGATGGAGAAATTAAAACCTTTACAGACAAGCAAAAGCTAAGAGAATTCAGCACCACCAAACCAGCTTTACAACAAATGCTAAAGGAACTTCTCTAGACAGGAAACACAGAAGGAAAAGACCTACAATAACAAGCCCAAAACAATTAAGAAAATGGTAATAGGAACATACATATCAATAATTACCTTAAATGTAAATGGATTAAATGCTCCCACCAAAAGACATAGACTGGCTGAATGGATACAAAAACAAGACCCATATATATGCTGTCTACAAGAGACCTACTTCAGACCTAGGGACACGTACAGACTGAAAGTGAGGGGGTGGAAAAAGATATTCCATGCAAATGGAAATCAAAGAAATCTGGAGTAGTAATTCTCATATCAGACAAAACAGACTTTAAAATAAATACTATTACAAGAGACAAAGAAGGACACTACATAATGATCAACGGATCGATCCAAGAAGAAGATACAACAATTGTAAATATTTATGTACCCAACATAGGAGCACCTCAATACATAAGGCAAATGCTAACAGCCATAAAAGGGGAAATCAAGAGTAAAACAATCATAGTAGGGGACTTTAACACCCCACTTCCACCAATGGACAGATCATACAAAATGAAAATAAATAAGGAAACACAAGCTTTAAATGATACATTAAACAAGATGGACTTAATTGATATTTATAGGACATTCCACCCAAAAACAACAGAATACACATTCTTTTCAAGTGCTCATGGAACATTCTCCAGGATAGATCATATCTTGGGTCACAAATCAAGCCTTGGTAAATTTAAGAAAATTGAAATTGTATCTTTTCCGACCACAATGCTATGAGACTAGATATCAATTACAGGAAAAAAATCTGTAAAAAATACAAACACATGGAGGCTAAACAATACACTACTTAATAACCAAGAGATCACTGAAGAAATCAAAGAGGAAATCAAAAAGTACCTAGAAACGAATGACAATGAAAACACGATGACCCAAAACCTATGGGATGCAGCAAAAGCAGTTCTAAGAGGGAAGTTTATAGCAATACAATCCTACCTCAGGAAACAAGAAAAATCTCAAATAAACAACCTAACCTTACACCTAAAGCAATTAGAGAAAGAAGAACAAAAAAACCCCCAAGGTTAGCAGAAGTAAAGAAATCATAAAGATAATACCAGAAATAAATGAAAAAGAAATGAAGGAAACAATAGCAAAGATCAATAAAACTAAAAGCTGGTTCTTTGAGAAGGTAAACAGAATTGATAAACCATTAGCCAGACTCATCAAGAAAAAAAGGGAGAAGACTACAATTAATAGAATTCGAAATGAAAAAGGAGAAGTAACCACTGACACTGCAGAAATACAAAGGATCATGAGAGATTACAACAAGCAACTCTATGTCAATAAAATGGACAACCTGGAAGAAATGGACAAATTCTTAGAAATGCACAACCTTCTGAGACTGAACCAGGAAGAAATAGAAAATATGAAGAGACCAATCACAAGCACTGAAATTGAAACTGTGATTAAAAATCTTCCAATAGGGCTTCCCTGATGGCGCAGTGGTTGAGAGTCCGCCTGCCGAGGCAGGGGACACGGGTTTGTCCCCCGGTCCGGGAGGATCCCACGTGCCGTGGAGCAGCTGGGCCCGTGAGCCATGGCCGCTGGGCCTGCGCATCCGGAGCCTGTGCTCCGCAACGGGAGAGACCACAACAGTGAGAGGCCCTTGTACCGCAAAAAAAAAAAAAAAAAAAAATCCAACAAACAAACGCCCAGGACCAGATGGCTTCACAGGCGAATTCTATCAAACATTTAGAGAAGAGCTAACACCTATCCTTCTCAAACTCTTCCAAAATATAGCAGAGGGAGGAAAACTCCCAAACTCATTCTATGAGGCCACCATCACCCTGATACCAAAAACAGACAAAGGTGTCACAGAGAAAGAAAACTACAGGCCAATACCACTGGTGAACATAGATGCAAAAATCCTCAACAAAATACTAGCAAACAGAATCCAACAGCACATTAAAAGGATCATACACCATGATCAAGTGGGGTTTATCCCAGGAATGCAAGGATTCTTAAATATATGCAAATCAATCAATGTAATACACCATACTAACAAATTGAAGGAGAAAACTATATGATCATCTCAATAGAGGCAGAGAAAGCTTTCAACAAAATTCAACACCCATTTATGATAAAACCCCCCCAGAAAGTAGGCATAGAGGGAACTTTCCTCAACATAATATGGCCATATATGACAAACCCACAGCCAACATCGTCCTCAATGGTGAAAACCTGAAACCATTTCCACTAAGATCAGGAAAAAGACAAGGTTGCCCACTCTCACCACTATTATTCAACATAGTTTTGGAATTTTTAGCCACAGCAATCAGAGAAGAAAAAGAAATAAAAGGAATCCAAATCAGAAAAGAAGAAGTAAAACTGTCACTGTTTGCAGATGACATGATACTATACATAGAGACTCCTAAAGGTGCCACCAGAAAACTACTAGAGCTAATCAATGAATTTGGTAAAGTAGCAGGATACAAAATTAATGCATAGAAATCTCTAGCATTCTTATACACTAATGATGAAAAATCTGAAAGTGAAATTAAGAAAACACTCCCATTTACCATTTCAACAAAAAGAATAAAATATCTAGGAATAAACCTACCTAAGGAGACAAAAGACCTGTATGGAGAAAATTATAAGACACTGATGAAAGAAATTAAAGATGATACAAACAGATGGAGAGATATACCATGTTCTTGGATTCGAAGAATCAACATTGTTAAAATGATTCTCCTACCCAAAGCAATCTACAGATTCAATGCAATCCCTATCAAACTACCACTGGCATTTTGCACAGAACTAGAACAAAAAATTTCACAATTTGTATGTAAACACAAAAGACCCCAAATAGCCAAAGCAATCTTGAGAAAGGAAAACGGAGCTAGAGGAATCAGACTTCCTGACTTCAGACTATACCACAAAGCTACAGTAATCAAGACAGTATGGTACTGGCACAAAAACAGAAATATAGATCAATGGAACAGGATAGAAAGCCCAGAGGTAAACCCACGCACATATGGTCACCTTATCTTTGATAAAGGAGGCAAGAATATACAGTGGAGAAAAGACAGCCTCTTCAATAAGTGGTGCTGGGAAATCTGGACAGGTACATGTAAAAGTATGAAATTAGAACACTCCCTAACACCATACTCAAAAATAAAATGGATTAAAGACCTAAATGTAAGGCCAGACACTATCAAACCCTTAGAGGAAAACATAGGCAGAACACTCTATGACATAAATCACAGCCAGATCTTTTTTGACCCACCTCCTAGAGAAATGGAAATAAAACCAAAAATAAACAAATGGGACCTAATGAAACTTCAAAGCTTTTGCACAGCAATGGAAACCATAAACAAGACCAAAAGACAACCCTCAGAATGGGAGAAAATATTTGCAAACGAAGCAACTGACAAAGGATTAATCTCCAAAATATACAAGCATCTTATGCAGCTCAATATCAAAAAAAACAACAACCCAATCCAAAAATGGGCAGAAGACCTAAATAGACATTTCTCCAAAGAAGACATACAGATGGCCAAAAAGCACATGAAAAGCTGCTCAACATCACTAATTATTAGAGAAATACAAATAAAAACTACATTGAGATATCATCTCACACCAGTCAGAATGGCCATTATCAAAAAATCTACAGACTAAATGCTGGAGAGGGTGTGGAGAAAAGGGAACCCTCTTGCACTGTTGGTGGGAATGTAAATTGATGCAGCTACTACGGATAACAGTATGGAGGTTCCTTAAAAACTACAAATAGAACTACCATACGACCCAGCAATCCCACTACTGGGCATATACCCTGAGAAAACCATAATTCAAAAAGAGTCATGTACCACAATGTTCATTGCAGCTCTATTTACAATAGTCAGGACATGGAAACAATGTAAGTGTCCATCAACAGATGAATGGATAAAGAAGATGTGGCACATATATACAATGGAATATTACTCAGCCATAAAAAGAAACGAAATTGAGTTATGTGTAGTGAGGTGGATGGACCTAGAGTCTGTCATACAGAGTGAAGTCAGAAAGAGAAAAACAAACACCCTATGCTAACACACACACATATATATATGTAGAATCTAAGGGGAAAAAAATGATCATGAAGAACCTAGGGGCAAAACGGGAATAAAGACACAGACCTCCTAGCGAATGGACTTGAGGATATGGGGAGGGGGAAGTGTAAGCTGTGACAAAGTGAGAGAGTGGCATGGACATTATACACTACCAAACGTAAAATAGATAGGTAGTGGGAAGCAGCCACATAGCACAGGGAGATCAGCTCGGTGCTTTGTGACCACCTAGAGGGGTGGGATGGGGGGTGGAAGGGAGGGAGACGCAAGAGGGAAGAGGTATGGGAACATATGTATATGTATAACTGATTCACTTTGTTACAAAGCAGAAACTCACACACCATTGTAAAGCAGTTATACTCCAATAAAGATGTTAAAAAAATCAATTTCCTTTAAAAAAAAAGGTTGTTTAGAAGGTCTGTTTAACTTGGCGTCTCTTGCTGGATAGCTCCTTGGATAAAACTTTGTGGGAATGTGGCTTCATTCCGCGGTAAACATTCCATGGTGGCCATTGGTCAGGGGTCTATCTTCCTGGAATAGTCAGCTACATAAATAAGGATATGTCTTTTATTATGTCCTTGGATCAAAAAATATATATATCTAGCTATTGAGAAACAGTCATTTACGGAACATTTTCCAGGGTCAGGATTGGGCAGCCTTCACTGGTGGGAGGAGGAGTCTATAGGTCAGGAGTCTGTGGCAATAATCCAGGTGAACACAATTAGGCCTGGGAGGAGTTACCAATCATAAAGAGTATTGTGAATGAAGAATCAACAATATCTGTTGATTACCAAGATATTCTTGTATCAGTCTTGCTTCCTATTCAACAGTGTGTGTCAGGTGCTGGGCTGAGTCCTGATGGACCAGAAAGGTGACTTTAGCCTGGATTTTGCCTTTTGGAGCTGACAGTCTTATAGGAAAAGTAAGGCACAAAGGCACGCAGCTTGAATCCCAGGCAAAAGAAGGATCCAGTCTGCCAGCTGCAGGATCAGGGAAGGTTTTCTGGAGGTGAGACCTTGAGCTGGGCTTTATAGAGTTGGGGTGTCCAAGACTGATAGTGAGGGATGACACCAGGATTTTGATTTGGTAGTGCTGGTGACAGAATTGTACGGATATGCTGGGATTAGGGCTAGGAACACCATGCACTCCAGATGTAGGTGGAAAGGAGAAGTCCTGCAGTTGCCAGGACTTTCCTGGTCTTTGAGCGGTTGACCTAGGATCACAAGGTGATATTTGCAGGCCTAAGAGTGAATGGATTCTTAAGGAGGAGAGGAAGGAGAAAAGTTTCGGGACCGAACCGGAAACTCAGGATGGCCTGTAAGGCAGAGACCTAGGAGCAGCAGAGGCGGTGCCCAGGGCAGGTACATCTCTCTCCCGCTCCCTACTCCCCCTTCCCCCAACCCAATGAGCAACTTCTTCCTTACTAGGAAGCCTGCAGTGATTGTTCTGGCCCCAAACATTTACTACGCAGGCCTACTCAGCGAAACAAGAAGCAAGGAGGCGCTAGCGGCTTCGGCCTATGAAGAGTCCCAGAGACCTAAGAGCGAGGGGCACGAGTATGCCCCACTTGGTTCTCCTGCGGCGACCCCACCCTGCGGGCCCGGGCGCTGCGGAGGGTGGCTCCTGGGGCCTTTCCAGGGATGGGGTCGTGACAGCGCCGTGGATGACACCTGGATGGGTCTTAAAACGGTATCCTTCCCTCCTTTCCCTGCTCTCCCCTCTCCGACCGGCGGATCTCGCGGGGATCTCGGCGTGCCTGGCAGGAGGCACTGGACGCCGAAGCCCAGGGGGTCCGAGGGCCTCCCACCTGCCCAGCCCCGCCTCCTCCAGCACTTGCTGCCGCCCGGGGCCTTGGGCCTAAGAGCCAGTCCTGACCCCGGTGGGGCCATTCAATCGCCTCTCGCTGATTTCCCTCCGCTGCCGCGCGGCGGCGGCGACACGTGGGCTCGCGCGCGGGCTCGGGCGGCGCGAGCCCGGGCAGTGCGAGCCCCCGCGCCGGGAAGTGGCGCATGCGCGGGCGTCCTGCGAGCCCGCTGAGGCGAGCCGAATCGCGGCGGCGCCGGGAGCCGAGCAGCGGAGCTGTGAGGAACGAGCGGTGGCGTGAGAACGCCAGGGACTGACAGGTGGCAAACCCTCGCCCGCGCTGATCGGGTTTGCTGGGGCGCCCGCGGAACCTGGCGGTCCGGGCGTGGCGGCGGTCGCATCCCGGACGGCCTGTGAGGGATGCGCCGCCCACTGCCCTGCGCCGCCTGACCGCCCCCGCCTCGCCTAGCGGTGCGCCACAGCCGGGCCCGCGGCCGTCCCCGCCGCGTTGTCGCCCGGCCGCCGCCGCGCCCGCGGGGTCGCGCCCGGCCCGGCCATGTGGACCCCCACGGAGGAAGAGAAATACGGCGTAGGTAGGTGAGGCTCCGGCCTGGCCGCGGCGGGCGTTCGGGGGACGCGCCCTTGCTCTCGGCCTCGTGCCGGCCCCGCCTCAATTCGCGCCCGCGCGCCTCCCGGCGCTGCCCGCAGGCTGCGCGGCCTCGACGCGGGGTGTGCGCGGGGTGGGGGCGGCGCGGGCGCGAGGCGCGGGGGTGGGAGCGGGTCCCTGGGCGCGGGGAGGGCGGCAGGGGGCGCTGGCAGCGCGGCCTCGTCAGGTGCGGCCGGAGGGAGGGGTGGGCAGGGCCGCAGCGGTTCCCCGAGGTTTTTGGTGTGGGGCATAGGGCAGTTTCACCCAAGAAGCCAGATTCTGGGAACCTGTTTTCTCCTTTCTCAAACCTCAATTTTAGTGAGTTTCTGCACCTGAGTTGATGAGCCCGATGACTCTATTTTTGGAGTGGAGCCTTAGAAAAAAGAAAGGGATAAAATACGTTGACATCATTTTCCCAGTTCAGAATTTTGCAGACATTTGACTGGAAATGTTTGATCCGTTTTAGTTTGTTTTGCCTTCAATATTATAAATAATCATTACTTAAAATAGGAAGTGTTTTTGCACATGTCCCAATGTTTAGTGTATATTACAGTCACGGTTTTGTTAAGAAACAAACGAACCTGTTTTTAGATGAGACCATTATTCCTCTTAGAATCCTCTTTTTATCTGTTACAAGTGTTAAACTCCAGAAGCTAAATAATTTTTATAATACTCAACTTCTTTAAAAGGCATATTCAATAATTTAAGGGATTGAATATTAGTTTTACTTTTATAGTGTTAGTGTTTTGTGGCGATTACATGAGAGAGGAGTTCAGCCACACTGCATTATTGTAAGTCACTTGTCATTCAGTTAAAAACAGATAGAAAAATGAGTGTACAGTTTTTTTTTCTGCCTAAGTTTTAATGGAAAATTTTAGATGGGGAAATCTGTCTAAACATAGACTTTTGTTTCCCATGTTTACTGCAGCTCAATCAAGGTTTAGTTCACAGTTCACTACAAAATAACTTTTAAACTGTCAGTGGTAACAAACGTTTAGGAATACCATCAGGCAAATTATGTGGAAACTGAATGTATTTAAATTTAAGGACCTGCAGAGAGATCTGTGCTGGTAGAAAATCTTGTTTTGAAAGGTAACTTTCTGAAGTTTTTAATTAGCTACGCTCTAAGGGCATAATGATATAGGCTAGGATGGAAGTGATAAAAAGAGCCCTAGTGCTAGAGTCTCTGTTGAAATGGGATTGGGAAATGATGTGAAGAGCTGGGATTCACCTCTGGGAACATTTTAGCCTTTCTCTTAGAGCATTCCCTAAATACTAAATACATTTTGTGATGTGAAGAGTTGATGGTTTATCTTTTCTGTAACTTGCTCTCAGACCTGCTTAACTAGAATAACAAATAACTGATGTGAAAGTGGTCAACTGTCCAGTGGCACCTAAGTGATAATTTCTTTCCTGCTGGGTCGGAACCTCTGAGTAGTGGAATTGGCAGATTTCTGAGTCCTGGCTTCTCTTTACTGGTGGTGTTGTGGGCAAGTTATTTAACATCATTTTCTTAATGTGTAAATTGGGGATAATATTTACCTACAGGGTTGTGAAAATCAAATGAGAGGATACCAAATGCTTAATAAATGTTAATTTCTTCTTTTCCCCTTAGTACAGTACTTAGAGTAATAACAACACTAGGCATTTCCTCAGGTGTGTTGGTTCTGAAATGGAGGCAATGCAGGGTAATCAAGATAGGCATATGTGAATCTCAAAGCACTAGGATTTGGTGTGTGATTTACTCAGGAAGATGGAAGGAAAATTTTGCATTCCTTGGACTGTGAGTTTAGCTTTACGAAAATTTTTTCCTGTGGAGGGGTACAGCATTGGGCACAGGGTAGGACTTAAATGCTTGTTAAATGAGAGAGACAGTTATTCTGAAGACATGAGCAGCTGTGATTTAGTGTAATTTATTTGCCCTTTCTGCCAAACAAAGGAAGTCTCTATCATCTCTCACAGCTTTCTTCTACTATCCCTTCCTCAGCTATGGTCTAAAAGTTCTTGTGTAGATTGTTCACACTCAGAATATGTTTTTTCCATAAGCATTTCAGGGTTACACTCCTAGGCCTTTTCATAAAAGCCAGTTCAGTCTATAAAGAGCCTAAATATTGTACTTACAATGAGAAAAATAGTCAGTTAAAACTGGTATGTTAGCTGCATTGTTTAATTGTTAGCTTGAAAATCGAAACATTGGACTTCTCTGGTGGTGCAGTGGTTAAGAATCCGCCTGCCAATGCAGGGGACACGGGTTCGAGCCCTGGTCTGGGAAGATCCCACATGCCACAGAGCAACTAAGCCCGTGCGCCACAACTACTGAGCCTGCGCTCTAGAGCTCGTGAGCCACAACTGCTGAGCCCGTGTACCACAACTACTGAAGCCTGCACGCCTAGAGCCTGTGTTCCACAACAAGAGAAGCCACTGCAATGAGAAGCCTGTGCACTGCAATGAAGAATAGCCCCCACTCGCTGCAACTAGAGAAAAGCCCACACGCAGCAACGAAGACCCAACACAGCCAAAGATAAAATAAATAAATAAATAAAAAAATAAAAAAAAGAAAATCGAAACATTATCATTATTCCTATGAGAAAATGTTTTAGATTTCAACTTTGATTTTTATGAGCAGCATGGAGCACAGATTTCTATCTCTGCTTGCTAACCCATAATCCTTACAGCAAGGAGGGAAAACATATCTTTTCCCCACCAATTTGTATAAATTGCTTGGATGTTGGTGAGGGAAGGAGTCCCCTGTTGCAGCAGTGCAAAGGAGTTTTTCCCAGTGCAACTGTTCATCTGTATTTGACATTGGAAAGGTTTTTGAGATCATGTAGTAATATCTTAATGCCTTTAAAATTTATGATATAAAAATTCTGTACAGGTTATAACATGTTCAAATTATTTGATTTATTTGCTTAGGACTAGGCAATATCTGAGCTTCCCTTTCCATTGTAATATTCTGTGATTGAGTTTAGAGGAAGGGGAGGAAACTACCCTTTTTTGAAGATCAGTGATGGACCAGTCAGTGTGCTGGGGATTCTCACTTATGGTATACCATGTAGATCCCCAGAGCAGTCTTAATGTTATCTTCGTTACACAGATGATGAAATTGGATCTCAGAGGTTCCCTTAATTTTCTTCTTGGCAATGGGCAATATTTTGCCGTATACTTGACTCTCTTACTGTCCTTCTCTAGTATCACAAGGAGCTGTTCTTTACTGAACCCTTTTAGCCTGTGTTCTGACTCCTTATGTCTCTTCCTCTTAGAGATTCTCTGCTTTTCTTTCTGTTGCCATAAATGCTTGGAAAGTCCTTCATCTTACCATTCTTTATTTTACCTTTTCAAGAAGCTTCCTATTCTAGCGTGAATTAGGTGAGAAAAATCCAACCATTTTTGTGAAACATCTGTCTTTTCCCATATTGACTGCACCCAAACTACCAAATATAGAAACTGAAGACCAAGAAAATACTTTTCCCATCCTCTAACAGCAGCAGCAGTAAACACCACCAACAAATGAAACAAGAGTTTGTAAATTAAATTCCTTGAGTAGAATAGCAGCAGAGATTTGAGTACATGTGTGTTAGTTTGGCATCTTAGCAGTGAAAGCTGCTTCATAATGTCATCTTGTTTATTCTGCTGTCCTGAGGTAAATTTTGTAATAATTCAGAGCATTTATTGCTTATTCTTTTCTAATCCCCACTTAGCAGACCATGAAAAAATTTCTTCATTACCAACCAGATTACCTTCTATTTTAGTTTTGTAATGTCATATTTATTTTTTTCTAATTTAAAAACAATGCATATTTTCTGCCTTACTTTTACCTGATTTCCTTCTGCTTGATTTTCCCCAGATAGGAAAAAAACCCCAAACAACACTTAAAAAAAGCCCTGAATCCTTAAAAGAAATTTAACTTCTAATGATCCTGTGGTGCAGAGGCATGTGAAGGTGGGAAGGGAATAGGTCCATGAAACCACATCTGAAAGAACCAGTGTTCACAAAATTTCACTAAATCTGTAGGTAAATGGGCTACAACTCAGTGAAATAGTGCAAGGGCAGTGGGCTCTTTAGTTACTTGCTCTGTAAGGAAATCCCAGCCTTTGAAGCCTTGGAAAAGGCCCTGTATCTTTATCTCTCAGAGGTAAAGGCATCCACTAGGGGTAGAGAAGATGTCATAAACCCAGGACTTTATTTTGCCCTGAAAAGTGAGGATGTGCTTGATGTTTTATGATCAGGGGTTTAGTGTTTACAGGGAACTTCCACATCATGATTCTGCTTGAGCTTTACACCGTAAAGCTCCTTTTTTTTTTTTTTTTAAACCGATGACAAAGAAACTTTAACTGAAAGAAATTAAGTGACTGATCTAAGATACTTAAGCCAACTAAGTGCTGATTTGAGATTTCAACCTAGGACTTTGGGATTCTATTCTAATCCACAGCTGCTTTCATTACACCATGTTGCCTCTGAAAAGAATTTGTCGGCAGTGTATGTCTCTGGCTCAAAAAGTAAGGCCTTTTTAACAGACTTCAAATTTAAATTGGATATTTAAGGAATTTTATTTCTATATTAAGCATTTTTATAAGACTACATAGTATTTATCGTTCTGCTTCTGAATATATGATTTGCATTGCTGATGAGTACAGATTCAAGGCATGACAATTCATAAGGCAGGTTTTTAACAGCCTTGAGGAGTATGTTGGGTACTATTGCCCTCTTTTAAAGACATTGTTAGTAGGGAAGAAAGAAGTTGATATCAGCAAACATTTATTGAGTGCCTTCTTAAACCAAGATGGCTTTGTTTTGATCTGCCATTCTGTAAAGCAAGCAGGAAATAATCAGCAGGAAATGATGAATATTTTAACAGGGAAGTCAATATGCAACAATATTCTATAGACTATTCAAATGTTATGGTTAATTTTATCATGCAGTGTTATGAGAGAATATGCTTTAGAAACATAAAGCTTAATTGTAAACATGACACCATTTTCTGTCATTTTTAGACACATTCTGAAGCATGATGTCTCAAAAGAATGGTCATTGAGGTTGGAAGTGCTTTATATTCATACCATACTTTTACATTGGTGCTGAATTTCAATTTTTAATAGTTTGTATTATGATTTTTTTTTGAATTCTTGTGTCCTTATTCTTGAAGATAAGAATGATCTGAATTTATTCCCAATGTGTAAGCATTATTGGATATGCTATATTAGGGCTTTATTCCAATGTTGTACTTTTACCATAATGAACAAACCTGTTTATTATGTTTTGCTCTAAAGACTCTTGTATACCCTCTCTTGATAGATTTTGTATAGAAAAGAAAGATTTTTTTCCACATAAAGGTTCTGGGAACTTTAAAATTTTTTTTATAAGTACGTTGCCAAATTATTTTAGCTGTGGCCCAAGTAACTGCAGTTGACTTGCTATATCACACATTAGGATACTCTAGTAAGGATAATTACTATGTTGGGAAATGTCATTCAGAAACTTCCTGTTTTTCTACTTATCTACAATGGAATAAAATCTCAACCTCTTGCTTCCATCTGTTTCTCCCTCTCTCTTTAGAACTCATTCATGAGCTCTTGTTGATTGATGAATGAGAACAAAAATTGATGGAAGAATTAATGTATGATAAATGCAGAACTTTTTTTTTTTTGCGGTTCACGGGCCTCTCACTGTTGTGGCCTCTCCCGTTGTGGAGCACAGGCTCTGGACGCGCAGGCCCAGTGGCCATGGCTCACGGGCCTAGCCGCTCTGCGGCATGTGGGATCTTCCCGGACCGGGGCATGAACCTGTGTCTCCTGCATCGGCAGGCGGACTCTTAACCACTGCTCCACCAGGGAAGCCCAAATGCAGAACTTTATATTACAGACTTAGTATCATACTTTGACCTTTCTTCAAATACATCTAGTGACAGTGCCCTCACCACGTTTTGAGACAGCCCATTTTATTGTTAGACAGCTGTGATGAGAACATTCTTCCTTGTTGAATAGACTCCTTGTAATTTCTTATAAGTTTGTGTTCTGTGTTTACATATAAATAACTTCCATCATAGCCCTTCAGTAATTCATAAAATTTTAGTATTGTAAGGGATCTTAGAGATAATATGGTTTAAGGCTCCAGAGCTAAGTAAGACCAGTGGAATAGCTAACATTCATTAAGTGTTTACTGTGTGCCCAGCACTTGCATGTTATGGCTCAAATTTGCTTTTTCACCTTCATCTGTTGACTTGCTTGTATTTTACACTTTAGCCAAACTGAACTTTCCCCAAGTCCTTCTGTCTGGACTTAATTATACCAGTGCTGCTGTGTGCCAGGACTGTTTGCCATCTATTAAACACTTCTTGTTATTTGCTGCATCATGTCTCTGTTCATATTCTTTCTATGTGGGGTGCCTCCCCCCACCCCATCTTCATCTCTCAGATTCTTTCCTATCTGTTAAGGCTTCTATCATGTCTTACTATCTTTGTAAATCTTTTTCTACCTTGAGCATACCCCTTTCTTTTTCCAACCAGATAGATTTTATTCTATGATACTTTATATCTTACAGTGGTATATTTATTCTATCCTCTTCCATTAGATTAATGTCCTTCCAACTTTTGACTACGATCTACAATAAGAAATACAATTAAAATTATTATCTCGGGCTTTCCTGGTGGCACAGTGGTTGAGAGTCCACCTGCCGATGCAGGGGACACGGGTTCGTGCCCCGGTCCAGGAAGATCCCACATGCCGTGGAGCGGCTGGGCCTGTGAGCCATGGCCGCTGAGCCTGCGCATCCGGAGCCTGTTCTCCGCAACGGGAGAGGCCACGGCAGTGAGAGGCCCGCGTACCGCAAAAAAAAAAAAAAAAAAAAAAAAATTATTATCTCTTATGTGTGTATGTTTCTACTATACACACACATGAAAAAGTTAAAAGTTTCATGGTATAGTATTTTGTAGAGTGTACTCTGATGTTTCTATTCATTTCTATTTCATCAAAAAATATTGGTGGCAGCGCAATTGATTTTTTGACCCATGGTTAACTCTGATTTAGGCTATAAACTCTTAAAAAGTAGGGATTGTGCCATATTTACAGTTGACCCTTGAACAATGCAGGGGTTGGAGCGCCAACCCCTCACACAGTCAAAAATCTGTGTTCCGCTATTTCTGCCTCAAAAACAAAGAAGATGATAAAATGACTCACCCAAGGGCAGGAAGCTGAAACAGTTTGGATGGAATCAGAACTCAAACCCTAGTTCTTTTGGTTCCACATATTGTGATCTCTAATTATATGCAAACTTTTCCCCACACGTAATTAATT
Source organism: Pseudorca crassidens (assembly GCF_039906515.1). Lineage (NCBI taxonomy): Eukaryota > Metazoa > Chordata > Mammalia > Artiodactyla > Delphinidae > Pseudorca > Pseudorca crassidens. The sequence continues at coordinate 69,954,092 of NC_090305.1, forward strand.
TAAAGATCTGTAACATGAAAACACAGGTACTGTATACATTTATTGAAAAAAATTGTGTATAAATGGACCTGCACAGTTCAAACCTGTGTTGTTCAAGGGTCAGCTGTATCTTTGTGTTCTTGACAGACATAACTCAGTACCAGGCATATAGAAGGTTTTATACATGTGTTTTAGCATTGAGTTGGACGTTTTTTGTTAATGTGGTATAAAGCCTGATATTCGGAGGCTTTTGAGCTGCCATTTCACACTAATTACTCATACTGGTTTTATAACAGCTAAACTCTAGATTTTACTGCATATTAACTGAAGTAAAGCTAGATCTCCGTCCTGAATGTGTGCTATTGATAATAAACATAAATGTAAAATTTTAGTTTCATTTTAAAAAGATTTTACATTTATTTTCATTACATTTCATTGAGGGGGAGCATATTTGGCTTGCCACTGTTGGTCTTAAATGGGGTTGGGCTCTCAGTATTCGGCTCATTAGTACAACTTGTCAAGTTTTTTTTTTTTTTTTTTTGTGGTACGTGGGCCTCTCACTGTTGTGGCCTCTCCCGTTGCGGAGCACAGGCTCCGGACGCGCAGGCTCAGCGGCCATGGCTCATGTGCCCAGCCGCTCCGTGGCATGTGGGATCTTCCCGCACCGGGGCACGAACCTGTGTCCCCTGCATCGGCAGGCGGACTCTCAACCACTGCAGCACCAGGGAAGCCCTTTCAAGTCTTTTTTGTAGCTTGAGTTTGTCTTCCCACATATCATCTTTTCCTTGAAGTTTCACGTACACAGTTGATAAACCTGTCTTCTGTCCTTTTCCAAGTGGCTGGTAAAAATGTTGAACAGAATAGTTTGAGGGAAGTGTCCAGTTTATAAAGGAGTAGATTTTGTTATGTTGTGTTTTGAATGCAAATTATCAGGATGACTTACTGAATGCTTCATGACAGTGCCAGCTGCGCCACCTTTGTGAACCTGATAGTGTTTGGGGTTAGGATGTGTTCCTGGCCAGACTGTGGTCTATGGCCAAGGAGGAAGGTTGCTGCTAAAGTCTGTGTGGCCTTACTTTTAAGTGTGGGGAGTGATAAAGGAATATTAGCATTAAAAAGATCTGAAATCCATTTTCATCTTCATGTATAGGAGGACGGGTGGCACGAAACTTTTCTTGAGTTTTGTTTCTGATGTTCTTTCCACATTCCCTACACTTTAGATATGCTGGACAACTCACCCTTTTCCAGACAAGCCTAAAACCCTCCTACCTTTGTCGCTTTGCTTGGTTGTTATAGTATGACAGGAATGCAATGACTACCTTTCTCTGCCTGGGGAATGCCACCTTAAAAAGCTGAAATGTCATCTTCTCTTTGATGCCTTCCCCAGCTCTGCCCAATGATAAGCATTGCTTCTTGCTCCTACAGCAGTTGGTACCAACCTCTAGTATGGCACTTATCCCTTTAGGTCATGCTTAATTGCATGTCTTTGCCTCAGGGGATTGAGCTTCTCCAGGACAAGGAATTTTGTCTTTGTGTTTGTAACCCCAGGACCTAGCACATAGTGAGGGATCAATAAATGCTTAATTAGGAGTCCAACCTAATGAAAGTTTTATTTTGCTTTGTTAATCCTGATAGTATTTTATTTTTTAAAATTTATTTATTTATTTATTTTGGCTGCACTGGGCCTTCGTTCCGGCTCACGGGCTTCTCTAGTTGCAGCACGTGGATTTAGTTGCAGCATGTGGGATCTTACTTCCCTGACCAGGGATTGAACCTGGGCCCCCTGCGTTGGGATTGCGAAGTCTTAACCACTGGACCACCTGGGAAGTCCCCCGATAGTATTTTAAAAAGCAGTCTGTAAGTCTAATAATATTTAGTTGTTAGAAATCTGTGACATCATGAATACACTTTTTTTTCCTCAGCGTTTCTCTTTCTTGAGTCTGTTAGGAAGGTTTACTGCCTGTGGCTGAGTTGAGATGACTGATTTTGGGTGGGAGCCTTAGGATTCCAGTATGAATCTCACCTAGAGTTTCACAGTTATCACAACAGTGATTCAGGGAATTTGCAGCAGGTAATTGGGATGCCGCTTGAATTTACCCCAACAATACCTCTTTCGTTTGACACCTTTGGGGAAGCCGTGTTTTGGATGAGTGACTTTTCCATAGAACTCAAGGTTAAACCTTTAAAAGCACCAAGAAAATATTTTTTTGTTGGACTTTGTTTATAGTAAAAGATAACATGTTCCATTCTTCCCTGTGGTGAATTCAATATGTTGAATACATCTGAGCTTTTTCTGTGTAACATTTCCCCTCTGATTACATAAGATATATATTCATTATAGACATGTAAGTAACTATAGAAAAATACGCAAAAAAGAAAATAAGGGTGATATCTTATTTTTGTTACCCAGACATAACCCATCTCAACACACTGGCATATCTTTCCAGTCTTTTTTTCTGATGCAGGCATTTAAAATAAATTTAGGACTGTACTGTTTATATTGTCATTCAGTATTTTATTTTATTTTTAAAACTCAAGTAATTTATTTATTGACCATGCAGCATGTGGGATCTTAGTTCCCTGACCAGGGATCAAAACCACGCTCCTTGCAGTGGAAGCATGGAGTATTAACCACTGGACCACCAGGGAAGTCCCAACAGTCTTTTATTTTAAATCTGCTATACTATGAACATTTTCTTATGTCTGGAATGTCATTGTTTTAATGACTGCTGTTCCATTAGGTACTATATTAGGTACTATAATTTACCTAATCTCCTACTTCTGAGCAGTTGGTCATTAGAAATTAACTATTGCCAGGACAGTGAGGGTACTTGTTTCTCTGCACCCTTGTCAGTATAGGGCATTATTTTCTCCACAAATTTGCATCTTCAAAAATTTCAAACTTGACACATGCTTAAGAGGGATAAATTCTCAGGCATTACAAAAACAAAGTATCCTGTACTACCATTTCAACTTCTTGGGCATCATTTGTTTAATTGAACTTTCTGACTATTTGATATCATTAATAGAAATAAGTGATTATGACTTTGATACAGTGATACTTGTTTGCTTCCTCACTGAAATCCCTGGGAAGATCACTAATTCCAGTTAGTGGTTCTCTTGTTTGTTTGCTCCCTTTCTCATCTGGCTGTGATGCTCTCTGGGAATTTGGTGGTGGTGGTGGTGGTCGGGGAGGGGGGATATGTGAGACTCTTCGACTTGCTATCAGTGACTTGAAATGGTATTTTTGTTTTGTTTTGGTATTCTTTCTATCTCTGTACATTTCTGTTCTCTGTAGCTACTTCCAGTGTCATTCATTTCCTTTTCCTGTTTGCCAGCCACTCTTTGCTGTTTGCTTCTTTCCCCAGCCATACCTTTTCAAGCTAGAGCCGAACTGAACTTGTTCAAGGGAAACTGGGGTAATCAACTTTATGAAAAACTAAAGTGGCTCCTTTCCTTTCTATTGGAGTGAAATTCAGTGCCTTTTTGAAAAACTTAGATGTGTTAAAAGAACTTTCTGACTCATGGCCAGGGCTGGGCTCTGTAGGAATGCCTGGCTTTGGAACAGAGGCAGTGCTCTGGGAGTGATAGAGCCTAATGCAGATTTGCTCCATGCAGAGCAGTTTCCCCTCTGGGTGGCTGCATGTAGGTATGACGTCTGGTACTGCTGCAGCCATCTTGTTATCATGAAGAAAGCCAGGAAGTGGGAGGGGGATTTGTTTTGCTTTTTGGTATGGGAAAGGGAAGAAACACTTGGGGTGCTTGGACCATTATGGATGGAGGGAAGGAACTGTTTGAAAAGAAAAACTTTTGATACATTTAAACATACTGAAATATTTAAGCTCTGATAAGACAATGGTGTATGATTGTAGGTAATGAGATTGTGGTTGTCCCACAAAGAACTCATTGTTTTTATTGATTTGCTTTCTCAGAAACCATAGCAGGTTTCTGTGTTAGTTATGTAGAGTAATGAACTGTTTTAATTGGTTAATTCTTCACCCTGATATTTACAATTTACCCAGATTAAGTGTACAATTTAGTGGCATTAAATACATTCAAATTGTTGTATAACTATCACTACTATTTATTTCCAGAGCTCTTTTTATCATCCCAAACAAAAACTCTATACCCCTCCCTGTAGCTCCAGGTAACCTCTATTCTACTTTCTGTCTCTGTGAATTTGATTATTCTAGATACCTCATGTAAATGGAATCATACAACATTTGTCTTTTTGTATTCAGCTTATTTTACTTAGCATAACATTTTCAGGGTTCGTGCATGTTGTAGCAGGCATCAAAATTTCATTCCTTTTTATGTCTGAATAATATCCCATTGTGTGAGTATATATCACATTTATTTATACATTCATCTGTTGTTGTACACTTAGGTAGTTTCCACCTTTTGGCTCTTATGAATTAAGCTGCTATGAATATTAGTGTGCAAGTATCTGTTAGAGTCCCTATTTTCGGATCTCTTGGGTGTATACCTAGCATTGGAATTGCTGGATCAAATGGTAATTCATGTTTAACTTTTAGAGAAATCACTTATTTTCCACACCAGTTGTACAATTTTACATTACCACCAACAACTCGTGAGAGTCCCACATCCTTGCCAACAATTCTTATTTTATTTTATTTTTTGGCCACACTGCGCGGCATGTGGGATCTTAGTTCCCTGACCAGGGATCGAACACATGCCCCCTGCATTGGAAGCATGGAGTCTTAACCATTGGACTGCCAGGGAAGTCCAGCACTTCTTATTTTTTGATAATAGCCATCCTAATGGGTGTGAAGTGGTATCTCACTGTGGTTTTGATTTGAGTTTCCCTAGTGATTAGTGATGTTGAGCATCTTTTCATGTGCTTATTGGCTATCTGTATATTTTCGTTGGAGAAATATTCCATTTTATGTATGTACCACATTTTGTTTACCCGTTCTTTGTTGATGGACACTTGGGTTGTTTCTACCTTTTGGTAGATATTGTGAATAATACTATAATGAACATTTGGCATCCAAGTTTCTGTTTGACTCCGTTTTAAATCCTTTGGATATATACCTAGGAGTGGAATTGCTTACCATTTGGTAATTCTATGTTTAGTTTTTTGGGGAACCACCACGCTGTTTTCTGTAGTGCGTGCACCATTTTACTTTGCCATCAGCAATGCACGAGGATTCCAGTCTCTTTACATCCTTGCTAATACTTGTGATTTTCTGTCTTTTAAAAAAATGTTTCTATAAATGGCCATCCAAATGGGTGTGAAGTGGTATTTCATTGTGGTCTTTAAAAATTTTTATTTATTTATTTATTTATTTATTTCTGTTTGGCTGCATTGGGTCTTCGTTGCTGAATGCTGACTTTCTCTAGTTGCAGTGAGCGGGGGCTACTCTTACTTTTGGTGTGCGGACTTCTCATTGCGGTGGCTTCTCTTGCTGCGGAGCACGGGCTCTAGGTGCATGGGCTTCAGTAGCTGTGGCATGTGGGCTCAGTAGTTGTGGCTCACGGGCTCTAGAGCACAGGCTCAGTAGTTGTGGTGCACGGGCCTAGTTGCTCCGTGACATGTGGGATCTTCCTGGACCAGGGCTTGAACCTGTGTCCCCCGCACCGTCAGGTGGATTCCTAACCACTGCGCCACCGGGGAAGTCCCTCATTGTGGTTTTGATTTGCATTTTTCCTAATAATTAGTGATGTTGAGCGTCTTTTCATGTGCTTATTGGCCATTTATGTGTTGTTTTTGGAGAAATGTCTATTCAAGTACTTTGCCCATTTTAAAATAGATTTTTGTTGCGGTTGTTAGTTTGTAGCTCTTTATATATTCTGGATATTAATTCCTTAACAGATACATGGTTTAGAGATGTTTTCTCCCATTTCATGGTTTGCCTTCTCACTCTGTTATAGTGTCCTTTGATGTACAGAAGTTTTAAATTTTGACACAGTCTAATTTATGTTTTCTTTTGTCATTTGTGCTTTTGGTGTCATATTCAAGAAATCATGGTCAAATCCATCATGAGGCTTTCCCCCATGTTTCCTTCTAAGAGTTTTATAGCTTTTACATTTAGACCTTTGATCCATTTTGAGTTAATTTTTGCATATGGCATAAGGTAAGGGTCCAGCTTCATTCTTTTGTATATGGATGTCTAGTTTTTTCAGCATTGTTTGTTGAGAAGTCTGTCTTTCCCATTGAATGGTCTTAGCACCTTGGTTTGAAAATCATTTGGCCATATATTTGACGTTTTTTTTTGGGCCTCTGTCTTTATGCTGATATGTCTGTCTTTATGCCAGTACCACAGTTTTCTGTGCCTTTGTAGCACGTTTTGAAATCAGGAAGTGTGAGTACTCCCACTTTGTTCTTCTTTTTCAAGTTTGTTTTGCCTCTTTGGGATCCCTTGAGATTCCATATGAATTTTAGGAAGAATTTTTCTATTTCTACAAAAAGTGCCATTGGGATTTTGACAAGAATTGCAATGAATTTGTAGATTGCTTTAGGTAGTATTGTCATATTAACAATATTAATTCTTCCAGTCAGTGATCACGGATGCTTTACATTTACTTAGGTTGTCTTTATTTACTATTATTATTATTATTATTTTTGGCTGCGTTGGGTCTTTGTTGCTGCACATGGGCTTTCTCTGGTTGCGGCAAGCGGGGGCTACTCTTCATTGCAGTGTGTGGGCTTCTCGTTGCGGTGGCTTCTCTTGTGGAGCATGGCTCTGGGCGCGTGGGCTTCAGTAGTTGCAGCATGTGGGCCCTAGAGTGAGCGGGCTTCAGTAGTTGTGGCGCGAGAGCTCAGTAGTTGTGGCTCGCGGGCTCTAGAGCGCAGGCTCAGTAGTTCTGGCACACAGGCTTAGTTGCTCTGCAGCATGCGGAATCTTCCTGGATTAGGGATCACCCGTGTCCCCTGCATTGGCAGGCGGATTCTTAACTACTGCACCACCAGGAAAGTCCTTGGAATTGTTTTCTTAATTTTGTTTTTGTATTGTTCATTGTTAATGTATTTTTGCATGTTAATTTTATATCGTGCAACTGCTGAGTTCATCTGTTAGCCCTAACATTTTGTTGTTGTTGTTTTTTTGACTGCATTCTTTAAGGTTTTCTACATATAAGATCATGTCATCTGCAAAGAGAGATCATTTTATTTCTTCCTTTCATATTTGGATGCCTTTTGTTTCTTTTTCTTGCCCAATTACTACTCTGGCTAAAACTTCTAGCACTATGTTGAAAAGGCAAAAGCAGTCATTTTCGTCTTGTTCCTGATCTTAGAGGAAAAGCTTTCAGTCTTTCACACTGAGTATGATGCTTGCTGTAGATTTTTCGTATTTTTTTCTTTTTTTCTTAACAACGTTAGTTTTCATTTCACTTAACACAAGCTACTACTTGTTCATGCCCAGACTGTGTGTTTGTTTGTATCTGTAAAAGTATGTATCTGGGCATTTTATCTCTTCTTCTTCTCAGTATTTTTTTTTTGAACTTTATTTATTTATTTGTTATACAGCAGCGTTTTATTAGTTGTCTGTTTTACACATATTAGTGTATATATGTCAATCGCAATCTCCCATTTCATCCCACCACCACCCCCTGCCCCCCACTTTCCTCCCTTGGTGTCCATACGTTGGTTCTCTACATCTGTCTCTATTTCTCCCTTGCAAACTGGTTCATCTGTACCATTTTTCTACATTCCACATATATGCATTAATATATGATATTTGTTTTTCTCTTTCTGACTTACTTCAATCTGTATGACAGTCTGTAGGTCCGTCCACGTCTCTGAAAATGACCTGATTTCATTCCTTTTTATGGCTGAGTAGTATTCCATTGTATATATGTACCACATCTTCTTTATTCGTTAGTCTGTCAATGGGCATTTAGGTTGCTTCCATGACCTGGTTATTGTAAATAGTGCTGCAGTGAACATTGGGGTGCATGTGTCTTTTTGAATTATGGTTTTCTCAGGGTATGTGCCCAGTAGTGGGATTGCTGGGTCATATGGTAGTTCTATTTTTAGTTTTTTAAGGAACCTCCGTACTGTTCTCCATAGTGGCTGTATCAATTTTCATTCCCACCAACAATGCAAGAGGGTTCCCTTTTCTCCACACCCTCTCCAGCATTTGTTTGTAGATTTTCTGATGATGCCCAATCTAACCGGTGTGAGGTGATACCTCATTGTAGTTCTGATTTGCATTTCTCTGATAATCAGTGATGTTGAGCAGCTTTTCATATGCCTCTTGGCCATCTACATGTCTTCTTTGGAGAAATGTCTCTTTAAGTCTTCTGCCCATTTTTTAATTGTGTTGTTTGTTTTTTAATATTGAGCTAATGAGCTGTTTATATATTTTGGAGATTAATCCTTTGTCCGTTGATTCATTTGGAAATATTTTCTCCCATTCTGAGGGTTGTCTTTTCGTCTTGTTTATAGTTTCCTTTGCTGTGCAAAAGCTTTTAAGTTTCATTAGGTCCCATTTGTTTATTTTTGTTTTTATTTCCATTACTCTAGGAGGTGGGTCAAAAAAGATCTTGCTGTGATTTATTTCAGAGTGTTCTTCCTATGTTTTCCTCTAAGAGTTTTATAGTATCCGGCCTTACATTTAGGTCTTTAATCCATTTTGAGTTTATTTTTGTGTATGGTGTTAGGGAATGTTCTAATTTCATTCTTTTACATGTGGCTGTCCAGTTTTCCCAGCACCACTTATTGAAGAGACTGTCTTTTCTCCATGGTATATCGTTGCCTCCTTTGTCATAGATTAGTTGACCATAGGTGCATGGGTCTATTTCTGGGATTTCTATCCTGTTCCATTGATCTGTATTTCTGTTTTTGTGCCAGTACCATATTATCTTGATTACTGTAGCTTTGTAGTATAGCCCAAAGTCAGGGAGTCTCATTCCTCCAGCTCCATTTTTTCCCCTCAAGGTTGCTTTGGCTATTCGGGGTCTTTTGTGTCTCCATACAAATTTTAAGATTTTTTGTTCTAGTTCTGTAAAAAATCCCATTGGTAATTTGAATCTGTAGATGGCTTTGGGTAGTATAGTCATTTTCACAATATTGATTCTTCGAATCCAAGAACATGGTATATCTCTCCATCTGTGTTTGTCATCTTTGTTTTCTTTCATCAGTGTCTTATAGTTTCTTGAGTACAGGTCTTTTACCTCCTTAGGTAGGTTTAGTCCAAGGTATTTTATTCTCTTTGTTGCAGTGGTGAATGGGATTGTTTCCTTAATTTCTCTTTCTGATCTTTCGTTGTTAGTGTATAGGCATGCAAGAGATTTCTGTGTGTTAATTTTGTGTCCTGCAACTTTACCAAATTCATTGATTAGCTCTAGTAGTTTTCTGGTGGCATCTTTAGGAATATCTATATGTAGTATAATGTCATCTGCAAACAGTGACAGTTTTATTTCTCCTTTTCCAATTTGTATTTCTTTTATTTCTTTTTCTTCTCTGATTGCTGTGGCTAGGACTTCCAAAACTATATTGAACAATAGTGGTGAGAGTGGACATCCTTGTCTTGTTCCTGATCTTAGAGGAAATGCTTTCAGTTTTTCACCATTGAGAATGATGTTTGCTGTAGGTTTATTGTATATCGCCTTTATTATGTTGAGGTAGTTTCCCTCTGTGCCCACTTTCTGGAGAGTTTTTATAATAAATCGGTGTTGAATTTTGTCAAAAGCTTTTTCCGCATCTATTGAGATGATCATATGGTTTTTATTCTTCAGTTTCTTAATATGGTGTATCACATTTGCGTATATCGAAGAATCCTTGCATCCCTGGGATAAATCCCACTTGATCATGGTGTATGATCCTTTTAATGTGCTGTTGGATTTCGTTTGCTAGTATTTTGTTGAGGATTTTTGCATCTATATTCATCAGTGATATTGGTGTGTAGCTTTCTTTTTTTGTAGTATCTTTGTGTGGTTTCAGTATTGGGGTGATGGTGGCCTTGTAGAATGAGTTTGGGAGTGTTCCTCTGCAATATTTTGGAAGAGTTTGAGAAGGATAGGTGTTAGCTCTTCTCTAAATGTTTGATAGAATTTGCCTGTGAATCCATCTGGTCCTGGACTTTGTTTGTTGGAAGATTTTTAATCACTGTTTCAATTTCATTATTTGTGATTGATCTGTTCATATTTTTTATTTCTTCCTGGTTCAGTCTTGGAAGGTTGTACCTTTCTAAGAATTTGTCCATTTCTTGCAGGTTGTCCATTTTATTGGCATAGAGTTGCTTGTAGTAGTCTCTTATGATGCTTTTTATTTCTGCGGTGTCCATCGTAACGTCTCCTCTTTCATTTCTAATTTTATTGATTTGAGTCCTCTCCCTCTTTTTCTTGATGAGTCTGGCTAAAGGTTTATCAGTTTTGTTAACAAATTGAAACAAATTGTTTCTTTGTTCTATTTCATTTATTTCTGCTTTGATCTTTATGATTTCTTTCCTTCTACTATCTTTGGGTTTTGTTTGTTGTTCTTTCTCTAGTTCCTTTAGGTGTAAGGTTAGATTGTTTATTTGAGATTTTTCTTGTTTCTTGAGGTTGGATTGTATTGCTGTAAACTTCTCTCTGAGAACTGCTTTTGCTGCATCCCATAGGTTTTGGATCGTCATGTTTTTGTTGTCATTTGTCTCTAGGTATTTTTTGATTTCCTCAGTGATCTCTTTGTTATTTAGTAACGTATTGTTTAGCCTCCATGTGTTAGTGTTTTTTACATTTTTTCCAATGTAATTGATTTCTCATCTCATAGCGTTGTGGTCGGAAAAGATGCTTGATATAATTTCAGTTTTCTTAAATTTACTGAGGCTTGATTTGTGACCCAAGATGTGATCTGTCCTGGAGAATGTTCTGTGTGCACTTGAGAAGAAGGTGTAATCTGCTGTTTTTGGATGGACTGTCCTATAAATACCAGTTAAATCTATCTGGTCTGTTGTATCATTTAAAGCTTGTGTTTCCTTATTAATTTTTTGTCTGGATGATTTTTCCATTGGTGTAAGTGAGGTGTTAAAGTCCCCCACTATTATTGTGTTACTGTCGATTTCCTCTTTTATAGCTGTTAGCATTTGCTTTATGTATTGAGGTGCTTCTGTGGGTGCATATATATTTATAATTGTTGTATCTTCTTCTTGGATTGATCCCTTGATCATTATGTAGTGTCCTTCCTTGTCTCTTGTAACATTCTTTATTTTAAAGTCTGTTTTCTCTGATACTAGAACTGCTACTTCAGCTTTCTTTTTCATTCTTTTTTTTTGCAAGATTAAATATATACTTATATTCATGATAAGTAAGTACCGAGTAACATTTCCAGTTAAAACTTTTTTCTCTTTGTTTCTGATACAATTATAGTACACAGGTAAACCTTTCCTTCTTATTTCCAGATTTCTGTAAACTTTTCTCCAGAATGTTTCTCCACACTGTAGTACTTGCCTTTAGTGCAGGAATGCAACATGAGTGGTATTTCTCCTGTGGGTCCCAGTAGTAAATGTAGCTTAACCAACAGTGAAATCAGTTCTTACAAACCACCTATGAAAACCATGCATTTGATCTCCATAAAATGTAGGATTGCCAACACTCCATAACAGGAATTCCATGGCTTCTTATAAATACAGTTCTTGAAGAAGTATTTGGGCAATTCCTGTAATACCATAGGCTGGCAAACCAAATGTTTAATCCAATGGTTTTATTACCCTCAATTTAACTTCACTCTGTTGAACACCTGATTACTTATGACCATAAGTCAAGAAATAAACAATGGGGCTTCCCTGGTGGCACAGTGGTTGGGAGTCCACCTGCCAATGCAGGGGACAGGTGTTTGAGCCCTGGTCCGGGAAGATCCCACGTGCCGCGGAGCGGCTGGGCGTGTGCACCACAGCTGCTGGGCCTGCGCTCTGGAGCCTGTGAGCCTAGAGCCTGTGCTTAGCAGCGGGAGAGGCCACCGCAATGAGAAGCCCACGCACTGCAACAGAGACCCAACACAGCCAAATAAATAATAAATAAAAATAAAGAAATAAACAATGATGTGGAGTAACCCCAAAGCAATAAAAATGAACACCCTTTGATAAACTAAGCAGAAATAACATTAGTGATGTCATGCAGTTTCTGAGATATCATAGAAAAATTGTTTCTTAATATTGATAGGAAAATTATGTATCAGTGAAAATGCAGGCTTAGAAATATAGTACTGAGAGTTTCAATTTGTGATGTCTTCACTGCTGAGGGAAAGTGGAATTCTTATTACTAAAGAGAGCTGATCTCTTGGGTGTTGCTGATGGCTCTGTAACTGAGCTTAGTGTTTAATGATGTTGTACAAATAAAATGCAGTGGGGGAAATATGAAATTCCAGCTCTCTTTTGATTTCCATTTGCATGGAATATCTTTTTCCATCCCCTCAGTTTCAGTCTGTATGTGTCCCTCCGTCTGAAGTGGGTCTCTTGTAGACGGCATATACTTGGATCTTGTTTTTGTATCCATTCAGCAAGCCTGTGTCTTTTGATTGGAGCATTTAATCCATTCACATTTAAGGTAATTATTGATATGTATGTTCCTATTACCATTTTCTTAATTGTTTTGGGTTTGTTTTTGTAGGTCCTTTTCTTCTCTTGTGTTTCCCACTTAGAGAAGTTCCTTTAGCATTTGTTGTAGAGCTGGTTTGGTGGTGCTGAATTCTCTTAGCTTTTGCTCTTGTGTAAAGCTTTTGATTTCTCCATCGAATCTGAGTGAGATCCTTGCCTGGTAGAGTAATCTTGGTTGTAGGTTCTTCCCTTTCATCACTTTAAATATATTGTGCCACTCCCTTCTGGCTTGTAGAGTTTCTGCTGAGAAATCAGCTGTTAACCTTATGGGAGTTCCCTTGTATGTTATTTGTTGTTTTTCCCTTATTGCTTTTAATCATTTTTCTTAGCCTTTAATTTTTGTCAATTTGATTACTATGTGTCTCGGCATGTTTCTCCTTGGGTTTATCCTGCCTGGGACTCTCTGCGCTTCCTGGACTTGGGTGGTTATTTCCTTTCCCATGTTAGGGATGTTTTTGACTATAATCTCTTCAAATATTTTCTCGGGTCCTTTCTCTCTCTCTTCTCTGTCTGAGACCCCTATAATGCAAATGTTGGTGCATTTAATGTTGTTCCAGAGGTCTCTTAGGCTGTCTTCATTTCTTTTCACTGTTTTTTGTCTATTCTGTTCCGTGGCACTGAATTCCACCATTCTTTCTTCCAGGTTACTTATCCATTCTTCTGCCTTAGTTATTCTGCTATTGATTCCTTCTAGTGTATTTTTCATTTCAGTTATTGTATTGTTCATCTCTGTCTGTTCTTTAATTCTTCTGGGTCTTTGGTAAACATTTCTTGCATCTTCTTGATCTTTGCCTCCATTCTTTTTCCGAGGTCCTAGATCATCTTCACTATCATTATTCTGAATTCTTTTTCTGGAAGGCTGCCCAGCTCTACTTCATTTAGTTGTTTTTCTGGGGTTTTATCTTGTTCCTCATCCGGTACATAGTCCTCTGCCTTTTCATTTTGTCTGTCTTACTGTTAATGTGGTTTTCGTTCCACAGGCTGCCGGATTATAGTTCTTCTTGCTTCTCCTGTCTGCCCTCTGATGGATGAGCGTATCTAAGAGGCTTGTGCAAGCTTCATGATGGGAGGGACTGGTGGTGGATAGAGCTGGGTATTGCTCAGGTGGGCAGAGCTCAGTAAAAGTTTAATCTGCTTGTCTGCTGGTGAGTGGGGCTGAGTTCCCTCCTTGTTGGTTGTTTGGCCTGAGGTGATCCAGCACTGGAGGCTACAGGGCTCTTTGGTGGGGCTAATGGCAGACTCCAGGAGGACTCCTACGCCAAGGAGTAGTTCCGAGAACTTCTGCTGCTAGTGTCCTTGTCCCCACTGTGAGCCACAGCCACCCTACGCCTCTGCAGGAGACCCTCCAACACTAGCAGGTAGGTGTTCAGTCTCCTGTGGGGTCACTGCTCTTTCCTGCTGGGTCCTGATGTGCACACTACTTTGTGTGTGTCCTCCAAGAGTGGAGTTTCTGTTTCCCCCAGTCCTGTGGAAGTCCTGCAGTCAAATCCTGTTAGCCTTCAAAGGCTGATTCTCTGGGAATTCCTCCTCCTGTTGCCGGACCCCCAGGTTGGGAAGCCTGACGTGGGCCTTAGAACCTTAATTCCAGTGGGTGGACTTCTGTGTTATAATTGTTCTCCAGTTTGTGACTCACTTACCCAGCAGTTATGGGATTTGATTTTATTGTGATTGCGTCCCTCCTACCATCTCGTTGTGGCTTCTCCTTTGTCTTTGGATGTGGGGTATCCTTTTTGGTGAGTTCCAGTGTCTTCTTGTCGATGATTGTTCAGTAGTTAGCTGTGATTCTGGTGCTCTTGCAAGAAGGAGTGAGCGCACGTCCTTCTACTCCACCATCTTGACCTCCTCTCAGTATTCATGCCTCATTTTGCTGGTAGTTCTGTATCTTTTCCAATCTCGATTCATTTTTTTTAAAGATTTATTTATTTATTTTATTTATCTTTGTCAGTGTCAGGTCTTAGTTGCAGCACTCTGGGTCTTTGTTGTGGCATGCGGGCTTCTCTTCAGTTGTGGCGTGTGGGTTTCTCCTCTTTAGTTGTGGTGTGCAGGCTCCAGGGTGTGTGAGCTCTGTAGTTGTGGCACGCGGGTTCCAGAGCACATGGGCTGCGTAGTTAGTGGCACACAGGCTCTGCAGCTGAGGTGCGTGAGCTCAGCAGTTGTGGCTTCTGGGCTTAGTTGCCCTGTGGCATGTGGGATCTTACTTCCCTGACCAGGGATTGAAGCCGTGTCCTCTGCATTGTAAGGTGGATTCTTTACCACTAGAGCACCAGGGAAGTCCCTCGAGTCATTCTTTTTTTACCATATTTGTTAATACCGAAGATCAAGATATATGTAAAAACTTGTTTATATAATTTAAGAGTACTTTAAAATTACACAAGTTAACATGTGGTTATTGTTGGAAAAAATAGGTAGAAATGAATAAAAAGAAAAAAATTTACTTAGCCCAAATCTCACCAACCAGAAATATTTATTTCATGGTTCCCCCCAGACTCCCGTAGTGAAATGAAACTGATCTGAAAGTTGAACTTCAAGATGTTTTAAAAAATTTTATTGAAGTATAGTTTATTTACAATGTTGTGTTAATTTCTGCTGTACAGCAAAGTGATTCAGTTATACATATATATATTCTTTTTCATATTCATTTCCATTATGGTTTATTACAGAATATTGAATATAATTCCCTGTGCTATACAGTAGGGCATTGTTGTTTATCCGTCCTATATATAATAGTTTGCATCTGCTAATCCCAAACTCCCAATCCTTTCCTCCCCCACCCCCCTCCCCGTTGGCAACCACAAGTATGTTCTCTATATTTGTGAGTCTGTTTTTTGTTTTGTAGATAGGTTCATTTGTGTTGTATTTTAGATTCCACATATAAGTGATATCATATGGTATTTATCTTTCTCTTTCTGACTTATTTGGCTTGGTATAATAATCTCCAGGTCCATTCATGTTGCTGCATATGGCATTGTTTCATTTTTTTTATGACTAATATTCCATTTATATATATAGACAAATATATGTATATATATATACATTACACACACACCCCACACAAGGTAGGTTTTTAAAAGTCGGTCTGATCTCCTTGAGTCAGCACATTAGAGTGGTTCTTAAATATACTTTCACTTAGGGTTGTTCTAGCTGGATATTCCCTAATTGTTCACTTCATAGAGAGCATGTAGGTTAAAATAAACTCCAATGTTGGGATAAAGAAACTCATGCAATTGTAGTGGTTGGAGATTGGTGAAAGCATTTCAAACATATTTAAATGAAGATATAAATTGATAGAAGTTGTTAAACAATTCAGCCCTGAAAATACAGAATTTGAAATTGTTTTCAGTTGTAATTAGGAGAGGGAGGATAATGATGGTACTGAGATTACATGTTACAAAGATTGGCAAGACGGTATCAACTATAGTTTGTTGCAGGGACCACAAGACGGAAAAGAAAGTTAAACTTTGTTTCTTGGCAAGAGTGGAGGAGGAAGTTTTTTTGAGGTAATGGAAAATGGTAGTAACATGAAGTTAAAATAGAAGTCTAACTGGAAGGTTAAGGTACTTCATTGGATTCTTTAATTGATTCAGTAGACGTTATAGAAGATCTGGTATGTGTACTAGGCTCTGGGGAACAGTGATGGGAGAAGATACAGGTCTACGTACTTTCAAGACCTTTAATCTAGATGATTGTGAAAATTAGATTTGGGAAGTTGTATTTTATGAATATAGTAGTTGAAACAATGCAAGTAGACAAGAATTTTTCACTAAGAGTTATATATTTATGGAACTTTTTTTTTCTTTTTTTTAACATCTTTATTGGAGTATAATTGCTTTACAATGGTGTGTTAGTTTCTGCTGTATAACAAAGTGAATCAGCTATACGTATACATATATCCCCATATCCCCTCCCTCTTGCGTCTCCCTCCCACCCTCCCTATCCTGCCCGTCTAGGTGGATACAAAGCACTGAGCTGATCTCCCTGTGCTATGCGGCTCCTTTCCACTAGCCATCTGTTTTAGTGTATATATGTCCTTGCCACTCTCTCGCTTTGTCCCAGCTTCCCCTTCCCCTTCCCTGTGTCCTCAAGTCCATTCTCTACGTCTGTGTTATTTATGGAACTTTAGATCTAGAAGGGACCATAATGTAACACAATGTTCTTGTTTTTCAGATGGGATCACCAAGGTCAGAGACATATGGTAACTTGCTCAGAGTCACACAGTTTGGCTATTTGGGTCTTAAATTCAGATCCTGATTCCCTAAAAAGGCTTTTTTTCTACTATATGATTGAATCTTGGATAAAACCACCAGAAGACAGGAATCAGTCTAGAAATATTTATTGGATGCCTACTATGTGGAAGATTTTTTTTTTTTTAATTTTATTTATTTATTTTTGGTTGTGTTGGGTCCTAATTGCTGCGCGTGGTCTTTCTTTAGTTGCGATGAGCGGGGGCTACTCTTTGTTGCAGTGTGCGGGCTTATCATTGCGGTGGCTTCTCTTGCTGCGGAGCACAGGCTCTAGGTGCGTGGGCTTCAGTAGTTGGGGCACGCGGGCTCTAGAGCACAGGCTCAGTAGACGTGGCACACGGGCTTAGTTGCTCCGCGGCATGTGGGATCTTCCCAGACCAGGGCTCGAACCCGTGTCCCCTGCATTGGCAGGCGGATTCTTAAGCACTGCGCCACCAGGGAAGCCCACTGCGCCACCAGGGAAGCCCTATGTGGAAGATTTAATGGAGAAAACTGGCATACTCCTGTTCTTGAGTATTCTTTCTTTTTTTTTAATATTGAATTATAGTTGATTTGCAATGTTGTGTTAATTACTGCTGTACAGCAAAGTGATTCATTTATACATATATATACATTCTTTTTTAATATCTTTTCCATTATGGTTTATCATAGGATATTGAATATAGTTCTCTGTGCTATACAGTAGGACTTTGTTGTTTATCCATTCTGTATATAAAAGCTTACATCTGCTAGCCCCAACCTCCCACTCTATCCCTCCCCTAATCTCCTCTCCCTTGGCAACCACCAGTCTGTTCTCTGTGTCTGTGATTCTGTTTCTGTTTCATAGATAGGTTCATTTGTGTCATATTTTAGATTCCACGTATAAGTGATACCATATGGTATTTGTCTTTCTCTTTCTGACTTACTTTGCTTAGTGTGATAATCTTTATGTTCCTCCGTGTAGCTGCAAATGGCATTATTTCATTCTTTTTTATGGCTGGGTAATATTCCATTGTATATATACACCATACCTTTTTTATCCATTCGTCTGTCGATGGACATTTAGGTTGTTTCCATATCTTGGCTATTGTACGAGTGCTGCTGTGAACCTAGGAGGTGCTTGTATCTTTTTGAATTCTAGTTTTGTCTGGATATATGCCCAGGAGTGGGATTGCTGGATCATACAGTAATTCTATTTTTAGTTTTCTGAGGAACCTCGATACTGTTCTCCACAAGGATTCTTTCAATTATAATTAATAGAAGTCCATCTCAAACTGAAGCAGAAAGGAGAATTTATTGGTTCATATAACCAAAAAAGGCATGAATGCATCTGGCCTCAGGAGACTGGGTTCAGGGCCATAAGACATCAGAACATCTGTGTTTCCATTTTACATTTTGGCATATGCCTATGTGTTGGACTCATTTTTCCAGTCATTAACTTTAAAAAATTTACTGTTTTCATTATTGGGGAACATAGCTCCTGGTCGCTCTAGGGTTACGTCTTTACAGTTCATGATGGACTAGGAAAGAGCTAGTTCCTGTTGGGAAGACTTCAGGGAGTGAATGATTTGGCCCAGTCCGCTTTACATGCTCACTTGTGGTTGAGGGGGTCTGACTGGTAGCCCCACTGAAATCACATAGATTGGGAAAATTTCTGTAAAAAGTGAGGATTAGGAATGCTGGGCACACAGAACAGTAAGGAGATAAGACTGCCTGATGCATATACACTACATGCCCACAAAGCAACAGTTAATGTCAAACATGTGATAGCAGTAGAATGTGCCAGGGACTTCCCTGGTGCCGCAGTGGTTAAGAATCTGCCTGCCAATGCAGGGGACACGGGTTCGAGCCCTGGTCCAGGAAGATCCCACATGCCGTGGAGCAACTAAGCGCATGCGTCACAACTACTGAAGCCCGTGTACCTAGAGCCCATGCTCCACAGCAAGAGAAGCCACCGCAATGAGAAGCCCGTGCACCGCAACAAAGAGTAGCCCCCGCTCTCTGTAACAAGAGAAAGCCTGCGTGCAGCAACAAAGACCCAACACAGCCAAAAATAAATTAAAAAAAAAAAAGGCTTCTCTTAATCTACATGGTTAATTTCCAATTAAAAAAAAAAGTAGAATGTGCCAGATGACTTCACAGACTGGGGGAAATAATTTCCAAGATTGAAAAAACGGAGTCTTGATGCGTGGATTGGATTTTTGTCAGTGAAGAGGAAGCATGAGAGGAGATCCAGGCAGTAGGAAACAGTGAGGTATGGACTGGAGACTTGTGCAAGGTATGTACTGGAGACTTGTTTTGGAGAACTGTGAATAGAACAAATCTCGTGTCATTGGGAGATGATCAGGAGGATAGGTTTGGCTGAGAGTGTTAAGGGCCTTGAATGTAGGAAGAAGGAATTTGCCTTTTATTCTGTGTGCCGTTGTGGGGGGCCAATGAAACATGTTGATGGAGGGAAAAAGCAATTTCAAGAATGGAAGTGGAGGAGCATAAGAGTGATTTTAGATTCAGAAAAACTAGATAAACGAGTAATAGAATTTATTTTCAGAGGAACTAGGCACTACTGTTCCTAACATGGAAAACCTACAAGGACTGTGAACAAATCACTTAACTGCCTTCTATTTGCCTCTTCAGTAAAATAAAATAAATATATTGTACTAATCTTTCCTTACATCAAATTAGAGTTAATATATAAAATTGTTTCAATAAGAAAATATTGTGTTGTAATAGGCATTATTGCTTTATAAATGACTTATTAACTTTTTTTTTTCGGTACGCGGGCCTCTCACTGTTGTGGCCTCTCCTGTTGCGGAGCACAGGCTCCGGACGCGCAGGCTCAGCGGCCATGGCTCATGGGCTCAGCCGTTTCGCGGCATGTGGGATCTTCCCGGACCAGGGCACGAACCTGTCTCCCCTGCATCGGCAGGCGGACTCTCAACCACTGCTCCACCAGGGAAGCCCATGACTTATTAACTTTGATATGTATGAGAGAGTATTTTTCTCTGTGGTATTTGGAGATTATAAGCTGGAAATAGATTGTTGATTGAGGAGATGACCTTTACATTTTATTAGCTCATAAAGTAAATGGAACTAATACCTTGGGTTGCATTTTCTTTTAAATTATTTTAATTAGGTAGATGACAGAAACAAGTTCTGAAACTACGTGTTAGCTCTACGTGTTAATTTTTTTCCCTTCTAGTCATATATATTTTTTTAATTACTAAGAATTCTCAAAACTGCCTTTGTAACTGTGATTTTTGACACCTATGCCCTAAATCAGTGCTATAACTGCTGTGTGCACTGCTTGCGCTCCTGGGTCTCAAATTCTTGGAGAGAAAGCTTCACCTCTTCTGTCTGTACCTCGCCCTAATAATTCACTGTCTCTTTGGCCAGGATGGGAGACAGACCCTTGCTGTCCTCTTCCATCTATCCTTCATGCCTCTACTCTTAGATCCCCCATTTGCCATTCTGCAAACCACCTCTTTGAAATCTTTATTCTTCTCCTGACCTCACCAGACATTACATGCTCTCCTCCCCACCTCATGACTGAAACTCGTTTGGGACTCAGTTGGGGTACATAGTTTATCTCTTACATTAAAGCATATTCACCCCCTTAAAAATTTCTCTTTGCCTGTAGTGTGTTTGAAACACATTTTTAAAAGATAGTTCCTGGGGCTCCCCTGGTGGCGCAGTGGTTGAGAGTCCGCCTGCCGATGCAGGGGAGACGGGTTCGTGCCCCGGTCTGGGAAGATCCCACGTGCCGCGGAGCGGCTGGGCCCGTGAGCCATGGCCACTGAGCCTGCACGTCTGGAGCCTGTGCTCCGCAACAGGAGAGGCCACAACAGTGAGAGGCCTGCGAACCCCCCCCCCCCAAAAAAAAGATAGTTTCTAACTTGAAGTGCTCTTTTCTTGAAGTGCAAAAAGATAACCCAATAGTTCTTAATTTATAAGCAGCTGGTTTTCATGTAAAAGAGGAAACTCTGAATTCTGTTCTGATGGCTAGTGTTTGTATTAAAAGATTTAGCAATGGTGGTTTCTTTTATTTCACATATAGGAAAGTAAACTTTAGTGTTGATTCTATGATATTTTTGTATTACTAGAGTTACACTGAAAAGAGTACAACTTTAGAGACATTGTGGAATGCTTATATAGATGCAGTGTGCTTATACATGGTATAGGCAAATACGATGGACTTAATTTTTAAAAATCCTTACAGCTTTTAAAAACTGTGGAAGTAATACTCAAAGCCTCTTAACTCATTTCCCCAAGTGTATCCCCACTTCTTCCCTCACCCAGCTCAGGTAACTGCTATAAATGATTTGATATTTCTTTCTATGTATATATAAATAAGTTATGTACATACTTTTAAAAAGTAACTTGTGGAATAATAATTTCAGACACTTACATAGTACTTTGTACCAGGTACTATTCTAAGCACTTAATGTATATTAACTGTAATCTTCACCATAATCCTATGAAGTATATGCTATTATCATCCCCATTTTTAAAGATGAGGAAACTGAGACACAGGAAGGCTGAGTGCCTGCCTTGTCCATTGTCACACACCAGTAAGTTGTAGAGCCAAGATTCAAACTCAGGCATTCTGGTTTTGGAGTCTGTATCTTCAGCCATTATCTCTACTGGGAAGATGCATAACCTTTCTGTGGCCAGTAAGTCAGAACAAACCTACCTTTGTTCCAGAGCATGGACTTGAGAAACCAAATCTTGGTTTTGCTTTTTAAACCTTTTAAGTAAAAATTTTATTACGTATCAATTGTCTTTTATAGCTGTCATTTTTAATCTAGTGGTACTTTTTTTGGGGGTGAGGGGGGCAAGCGTCAAATTCCATTTTGAGAATATAATGAATGTTACAGATCATGTCTGCAGGAAGATTCACGTATGCCAAAATAAAAATTTACCAACCATATCAGAATATTTATGGACTTCTGGAAGCCCATCTTTGGATTCATTTAAGAACCACTACTTAAAACATTTCAGCTTGTCTTTTTTCTCTACATTGTGTATACATTTTATTTTTTTAGCCTGCCCTTAATGTTACTGACTTACTTTCTTTTACAGGATTGTTTCTACTTCTTGTTTTGCCATTTTTCTTTTTTTCTTCTTCATTTAGTATGATCACAGACTCATGGATTTTCATTTATTTCATATGATATAAACAGTCATTCTGATTGTAATTCTCAAATTGTCCTAATGCTTTTAAAGTTCTCCTGTGAGGATTTCCTCTGTAGAGACACCTGCTTTCATCTGCTTTGTTCTGATAATTGACAATATTTGGTCTTAGGTCTTAAAGTGTGTGCTATTTTTACTTTTTTGACGTAAAAGTCAGTTATATAAAATTTCCTTGTTTCCTGCAATTAGTTTTCTTTTATGTTTATTTATCATTGTTTGCATACTATTTTTTTTCTTTTTTTGTGTTTAAAAAAATCCTTATTTGAGAGATAATTCACATACCATATAGCTCACCCTTTAAAGTGTACAATTCACTTATTTTTAGTGTATTTATAGAGTTGTGCGTTCATCACCACTACCTTAATCCCAGAACATTTTCATTACTCCAAAAAGAAACCCTGTACCCATCAGCAGTCACTCCCCATTCCCTCTCTGTCACCCCAGCAACGTCTAGTCAACTTTTTGTCTAATGATTTGTCTGTTCTGGGCATTTCAAGTAAATGGAATCATACAATATGTGGCCTTCTGTGTCTGGCTTCTTTCACAGGGCATAATGTTTTCAAGATTCATCCATGTTGTAGCATATGTCAGTACTTCATTCCTTTTTATGGCTGGTAATATCCCATTGTATGGGTATACCACATTTTGTTTATCTCTTTACCAATTGATGGATATTTGAATTCTTTCCACTTTTTGGCTGTTATGAATAATTGTGCCATAAATATTCATGTACAAGTTTTTGTGTGAATGTTTTCAATTCTTTCGGAAATATGCACAGAGTGGAATTGCTGGATCATGTGGTAATTTTTAATTTTTTGAGGAATTGCCATGTTGTTTTCCATAGCACCTGCATCATTTTACATGTCCTCCAGCAGTGCACTAGGGTTCCACTTTCTCCACATCTTTGCCAAAACTTGTTATTTTCTGCCTTTTTTTAAAAAAATTTATTTATTTTATTTATTTTTGGCTGCATTGGGTCTTTGTTGCTGCGCGTGGGCCTTCTAGTTGCGGTGAACCCTTCTAGGGGCTGCTCTTCGTTGCGGTGCGCAGGCTTCTCATTGCGGTGGCTTCCCTTGTTCTGAAGCATGGGCTGTAGGCGTGTGGGCTTCAGTAGTTGTGGCACGTGGGCTCAGTAGTTGTGGCTCATGGGCTCTAGAGCATAGGCTCAGTAGCTGTGGCGCACAGGCTTTGTTGCTCAGTAGCTGTGGCGCACAGGCTCAGTGGGATATTCCTGGACCAGGGCTCGAACCTGTGTCCCCTGCATTGGCAGGAGGATTCTTAACCACTGCGCCACCAGGGAAGTCTTTTTCTGCCTTTTTGATGATAGCAATTCTGGTGGGTGTAAGGTGGTATCTCACTGTGGGTTTGATTTGCATTTCCCTAATGGCTAATGATGTTGAGCCTCTTTTCATGTGCTGTTGTTCATTTGTATATATTTTTTGGTGAAATGTCTATTAAAATCCTTTGCCTATTTTTGAATTGGGTTTTTTATTTTTGTTGTTTATTACTTTCTTTATATATTTTTTAATATTTAAAGCCTTTTAAGAGTTGATTTGTAAATATTTTCTGCTGGTCTACAGACTATCTTTTCACTCTCTTAATAGTGTCCCTTGCTGCACAAAAGCTTTTAATTTTGTTGAAATTCAATTAATGTATTTTCTTTTGTTGTTCTTATCCAAGAAACTATTGCCAAATCAGATGTCATGAGTATTTGCCCTATTTTTTTTCTGACAGTCTTATAATTTCAGCTCTTATATTTAGGTCTTTGATCCATTTTGAATTAATTTTGTATATAGTGTAAGGTAAGGATTCAACTTCATTATCTTGCATGTGGATATTCAGTTTTCCTAGCAGTACTTGCTGAACAGTTTTTTTTTAAATTTTTATTTATTTTATTTTTAATTTTTTGGCCGCACTGCATGGCATGTGGGATCTCAGTACCCTGACCAGGGATCGAACCCGCGTCCCCTGCATTGGAAGTGCGGAGTCTTAACCACTGGACCGCCAGGGAAGTCCCTGCTGAACAGTCTTTTCTTTCCCCATTTCTGGCTCTTAATTATATTCCATTGATCTATATATCCTTATGCCAGTACCACACTATTTTGATTATTGTAGTTTTGAAGTAAGTTTTGAAACTTGAAAGTGTGAGTCATCCAACTTTGTTCTTTTTTAAGATTGCTTTGGGTATTTGGGGCCTCTGGAAATTCCATATGAATTGTAGGATGTGTTTTTCTATTTCTTGGGGATTGTGATAGGGATTCCATTGAAACTGTAGATTACCTTGGGTAGAATTGTCATCTTAACAGTATCAATTCTACCAATCCATGAACATGGGATATCTTTCTACTTACTTAGATCTTTAATTTCTCTCAGCAGTGTTTTGTAGTTTTCAGTCTTGTACCTCTTTGGTTAAATTTATTCCTAAGTATCTTATTATTTTTGGTGTTATTGTATATGGAATTGTATAGCTGAAGGCTGTTTTATTAAGTTCTCCATCTCTTTTTTTCCCTTGCAGTGTTTTGTTAAAGAAACTGAATCTTTTGTCTCATGGTGTGAATCTTGCTAATCATGTTTCTGTGAATTCATTTAATATGCTCCTTTTTCCTGGTATTTCCTTTAAGTTGGCAGTTAGTTCTATAGGCGTCTCCATATTAAGGTTTGAGTTTTTTTTAAAATAAATGATTACTTTATAGATGGCATTATGTACTTTGTTTAGTAGTTACATAGTTTCTTGTTTCCTCTTTTTGTGATGTTAGAGCTATTGATGATCATTTCCTATACCCATACATTTATTGGGGGTTGCAAAATGGTGATATTCTACCTTTGCCATCACTTCTTTGTTTATTGTCTAGGATATTTTTTATAAAGAGAAACTTTTCCTTAACTACTTGGGTATTCAGAGGTATATAGTTTGTATAGGAAAATCATGATATATGTTCTGTTTTTTTTCCTGTTTTGCTAATTTTCACAGTAATGAGCTGATTCCCTTAGCAATCTCTGAAAAGTGACCATAAGCTTTTTTTTGAACCATTGTTATTATTAACTCAGAGATTTAAATATACTGATATACTATTCTTTTAGTGAGTAGTGGGACTCTCCTGGTGTTGAAAGTCCTTTTGACCTGACCATAGTAGTTTTTGACAGCTTCCTTGGTTTTTAGTATGACAAGATATTCTATGCTTATCTTAAGCATTTCCTGTCCTAAACTTGGCATTTTCCCAAGGAGCCCTGGTTCCTTTTAGTGAGAAAGAGTATATTTAGAAATCACAATTTCAGTGCTAGAGATTTGTCATTGTTTCTAGTGCCTTGTCAGGAACTGTGCATTGCTACATTGTCTTTACTTAACTTCATAAATCTTACATCTGCATCTTTCCTCCCTTAAAAACAAATTCCTAAGTAATTACTTACTTGCCTTATTCCCCATTACTCACACAACAGTCTTAGAATAGCATTACTATCACTGTATCAACAGTATGATTAGTGAAAGCAGATTAAGATTTTTTTGAAGTTCTTTTTATCCTTAGAATATATTCCATTAGGGATATTTGGTCAAATTACTTTCTTTTGACATTACTTGGAATAGTTCCTCTCTTTTTGGTTATACTACTAACTTGGCTGTACATCTAGGTTTATTTAATTCATTTTACTTTCCATTTTTAGGGCTTTTTTTTGTTGTTAATTTATAGCTCAGTTTTGCTATTATAGAGAACAGTATGCTGCAGATCTTGCTGCATATATATTTATTTACTTGATGGTTATCGAGTATTGATTTCTAGAAGTGGAATTGTGTCAAAGCATGTGAAATCTTAAAATGGACCCATTTCTACCACCTTTTTAAGAAAAAAATCTTACACTTTGTATTCTAGTCATATATGTGCACATCTTTATCAGCACTGTTTGGGTATTAATCTTTGACAATCTGATAAAAAAATAAAAATGATACTTTTTAGCAATCTTTGTTACTGTGGTTAATATTTTTTCATGTGTTTTTTGGCCTATTTGTATCTTTTGCCCAGTTTTCTTATGGGCAAAAAAAGTCTGTATTTTTCTTTTTGATTGTAAAAACTATGTCCATACTGAATGTAGAACATTTTGATTCTTGCTGGCATTTTTCCATTTTTCTTTCAGAATTTTTAGATATTATATATGGACATCTAAAAAGTTTTACATGTAGTAAAATCCATTACTTGTTCAGAACAAACCAGTTTATAGGTTTGATGCAATCCAGTCAAAATGCCACCAGTACCGTTCACTGAATTTTATAATCATTTTCTCCAGTTTGTCTGTAAGAAGAAACATAGGAGGGCTTCCCTGGTGGTGCAGTGGTTGAGAGTCCACGTGCCAATGCAGGGGACATGGGTTCAAGCCCTGGCCCAGGAGGATCCCACATGCCGCGGAGCAGCTAAGCCCAACTGAGCCTGCGCTCTAGAGCTCGCGTGCCACAACTACTGAAGCCCGCACGCCTAAGAGCCCGTGCTCCACAACAAGGGAAGCCACTGCAATGAGAAGCCCATGCACCACAACGAACAGTAGTCCCCACTCGCCGCAACCAGAGAAAGCCCGGACACAGCAGTGAAGACCCAATGCAGCCAAAAAAAAAAAAAAAGAAAAAAACAAACATAGGAGCTTAGTCTTAAAAGAGTAATGGGGGGAGGTACTTAACTTTACCATGTGAGGTAATAGCAATTAAAAGTGGGATATTGGGACAAGAATGATTGATACTTGAGACAGAATAATGTTCCAGAAATACATTCTTTTTTTTTTTTTTTTGCGGTACGCGGGCTTCTCGCTGTTGTGGCCTCTCCCGTTGCGGAGCACAGGCTCCAGACGTGCAGGCTCAGCGGCCATGGCTCACGGGCCCAGCCGCTCCGCGGCATGTGGGATCTTCCCGGACCGGGGCACGAACCCGCGTCCCCTGCATCAGCAGGCGGACTCTCAACCACTGCGCCACCAGGAAAGCCCCAGAAATACATTCTTTATATTTATGAAACTAGTATATGATAAATGAAATATCTATGTAAACAATTAGAAAGAAGAAAACTAATTTAATAGTAAAGGAGACAGAATAATATGGGTCAATCCTGCAGTACAGTTCTTGTAGTATCTTTTGTTTGAGTTGGTGGGGGAAATAATTGAGTGGAAAGAGGTAGATATTTTTCTCTGAGCCACACTGATAGAAAGTCAGTTTGGACTATGAGTCTATTACCATGACAACTCATTTTTGAAATCAGAAGAGATTTGATTTTGTAGCATTATATGGGTGGGCTGGTACAACAGTATAGTGGATTTGCTTCAGAATGCATCTTTTGACCCTTCTTTCATGATCTAGCAAAGATTAAGCTTTCCCTCATGAGTGTGTGTGTGTGTGTATAGGTATGTATATAAAGGTAGAAATATTAGAGAAGTATGTATACACTGTAGACAAAGTAGGTAAGCTGAACAAGAGGCAAATAAAAATATTCTTATAACCTAGTTGCAACCACTTTTATTTGTATATCCCACAAAAAAATGGAATCATGGTATAAATATTGTTTATAATCTTTTTCTACTTGATACAGTATGAAAGATTTCAAGCTAAATATTTGTAAAAATTTTAAAATTAGTATATCTGTCTCTGTTAACATGTTTTTCAAACGTCTTCAATCTTATTTTGCCACTGATGAATTCTTAATTACTTGGGGATTAAGATGGCACAAAACTGAAAGAATAATGGTAAAGGTCATAGTTGTTGTTGTTTTGTTTTTGTTTTGTTTGGAGAATGGGCTGAGAAGGGGCACCTGTGGGTGTGAGCGATCACTTAGGAGGCCATTGCAGGAGTCCAGGCGAACTTGGATTCAAAAGGTAAAAAAAGGTTACGAAGCTGCAAAGAGCTGCTGTTATTATGTTTGTACTTATCTGTCGGGGTCTGGGCAGGAAAGATATTGCACAGTCAAATGGGGTAATCTGAACAGGGTTTAATAAAGGGACTACTTCTGAAGGTGAGGCAGGAGCTAGGGAAACGAATAGGGTGCAGTACCCCGGTGGTTGGTTCCACCACTAGGACTGAAGGAGCAAGTGAGGGAACAGTTACAGAAACTCACAGGAGCTGTGGCCTTCAGCAGAGGGATGCAGCCAGCTCCCAGGGCCCAGCAGGAATAAACATCCCAACCTTATTGTCCGCCTGTTCTCCAGCATCTGGCAGTGTTCTCCACCGGATTTAACCAACCAGCCACGGGGCAAAGAGGAGGCTGTTGATGCTGCCCGAGAGGGCAGGCTCTCCGGGGTATAGAGCGAGGTGAAGGAGAGTAGAAAGTGGATCTCAGGGTCAAACAAATCTTGCAACATCATATGGATCATGCATTTTTTCCCTCTCATCTCACAGTCCTTCCCCTGCCACCACCAATGAAACGATAAATTCTTTATAGGTGGAGATTATTTTCTTTTTAAAAAATTTTTATTTTATATTGGAGTACAGTTGGTTAACAATTTTGTGTTAGTTTCAGGTGTACAGCAAAGTGATTCAATTATACATATATATGTATCTATTCTTTTTCTAATTCTTGAAGCTCGCAGTGACCAGTAACTTCTAATGTACCTGACAGACAGAGGAGAATAGACTGAAACAGTCTATAACTAATAGGTTTATTCTTTGTGATATTCCTGCAAACAGAGTATAGGCCTGAAAGTAGATCCATGATTACAGGGAGAAAGATCTGCTTTCTTTTGAGCCTCTTGCTTTTCTAGCAAATATAATTTTTTTCTTTTCTACTTATACATTAATTTAAAAAATCACTTGAAAGCCAGTCTTGAATGAAGATAGTTATTAAAGTGAAAAGTTTACATATGTTCTCTGAATAGGCATGAAACACCCAATTTCAAACAAGGAAAGCGGTTGGTAATTTTAATGTTCTTGTCAATTAGTGACAGAGGTTAGGAAGACAGGAGTGATGAATGCTTTGGAGATTGAAATAATAGCAAGGCCCTCGATAAAGAATTTGTTAGGGAGTACATAGAAGGTCTGGTGAAGTTAAATTCCTAAATGCTAATGCAATTCATTGTAGTTTTACTATAAGCCATGGCTCAGAGATTGCATACTTTTGACCTTAGGACACTTGTCTCATTGTTAGTATGTGGGTGCCTGCAAGGATTTGAGAGACGCTGGAACATGATTTTTTCTCCACTGTGATGAAGGGTTCAACCCAGTAAATCCTAGAGAAGACCATTTTTCCCCACTTGGTACTTAAAGGAGGATGCTGTTGAGTATTTGCTGTTTCTTAATATTTTCCAAATCTGTATGGCATTAAATGGTAGAAGTTGGTCTAACTGCTTTGTTATTTGTTTTTGTTCAGAATTTTGTTTTCCATGGGGAATTTACAGCAGAAGATTGAATAATGCTACTACTATTTAGAAATATAGCCAAATACTTTAATAAGAGCATACTAATTACCAATGTCTTAGTCCAGTTCATACTGCTATAACAAAAATATTATAGACTGGGTAGCTTAAATAACAGACATTTATTTCTTGTAGTTCTAAAGGCTGAAAAGTCTGAGATCAGGGTGCTAGGATGGTCAGGTTTGGATAAAGACCCTTGTCAGGTTTGCAGACTGCCGACTTCTGTGTCCTCACATGGTGAAAGGGGAGGGGGATCTCTCTGAGATCTTGATTTGTAAGTGCACTACTCCCATACATGAAGGAACCACTTTGATGACCTAATCACCTCCCACAGGCCCCATTTCCAAATGCCATCATACTGGGGATTACGTTTCAACATAGGAATTTTGGGGGGACACAAGTGTTATCTTTAGTAACCAGTAAGCAAATTTGATATCTTCAGTAGAGATTAAATATATACATATATATGTACACATACAAATAGACTCATGCTATTCACACACACACAATTTTATAGCTTGGGCTTTTTTTTTTTTTTAAACAATGGAAAGGCTGATATTAGGTAGTATATGTTCCTCTGTTTCATCCTTTACATTTTTATGCACATTGTAGAATCAGTTTATTGATTTCCACAAAATGTCTATTGGGATTTTGGTTGAGATTGCATAGAATCTAATGATCAATTTGGGGAAAATCTGTATCTTTATACTGTTGAGTCTTGGAATTCATGAATAGGTTGTATGCCTTCATTTATTAGACTTTTACTATATCTAATGTCATATAGTTTTCTGTATAGAGTTCTTCCATATGTCACTTAGATTTATTTATAGTTACTTGACTTTTTTTAAAAAATTAATTAATTAATTAATTAATTTTGGCTGTGTTGAGTCTTTGTTTCTGTGCGTGGGCTTTCTCTAGTTGCGGCGAGCGGGGGACCACTCTTCATCGTGGCGCGCAGGCCTCTCACTATCACGGCCTCTCTTGTTGTGGAGCACAGGCTCCAGATGCGCAGGCTCAGTAGTTGTGGCTCACGGGCCTAGTTGCTTCGCGGCATGTGGGATCTCCCCAGACCAGGGCTCGAACCCGTGTCCCCTGCATTAGCAGGCAGATTCTCAACCACTGCGCCACCAGTGAAGCCCTACTTGACATTTTTGGTGCTGTTATAAATTGTATATTTCTAAAACATTTCATTTTCTAGTTGTTTGTTCCTGTATAGACTTAAAAAAATTCATATTGTATCTAGTGACCTTGCTACACATTGACATATTTTCTGTGTTGGTTTATGTCTAGGTTCTTCGGGATTTTTTCAGACCTGCAGATAATGATACTATTATTTCTTTGTTTCTAATCGTTATACCTTTTATTTCTTTTTCTGCTTTATTTGCACAGGGTGGCCCTTCAGTGTAATGTTGAATAGAAATGGTAGTGGACATGCTTTTCTTATTCCTAACCTTACTGATAAAATGCTGAGTATTTCACTAATATATATGATGTTTGCTATAGATACATTGTACATAACCTTCATCATATTAAGGAAGTTCCCTTCTATTCTTAGATTATTAAGAATTTTAGGGCTTCCCTGGTGGCGCAGTGGTTGAGAGTCCGCCTGCCGATGCAGGGGACACGAGTTCGTACCCCGGTCCGGGAGGATCCCACGTGCCGCGGAGCGGCTGGGCCGGTGAGCCATGGCTGCTGGGACTGCCGGTACGGAGCCTGTGCTCCGCAACGGGAGAGGCCAAAACAGTGAGAGGCCCGCGTACCGCAAAAAAAAAAAAAAAAAAAAAAAAAAGAATTTTAGTCACGAGTAGACGTTGAATTTTATCAAATGCCTCTTCTGCATTTATGGATATGATCATGTGATTTTTTTTTCCCCTTTATTGATTTTTTTAATATTAAACCAATTGCGCTCTGGAATAAGCCCAAATTGGTCATGGTTATTCTTTTTATATATAGTTGGACTTGATTTACTATTTATTTATTTATTCATTCATTCATGCATGCATGCATGCATGACCACATGGCTTGTGGGATCTTAGTTCCCCGACCAGGGATCGAACCTGGGAATCATGGCAGTGAAAGTGCCGAGTCCTAACCACTGTGCCACCAGGGAATTCCCAGTTTGCCTTTTATTTTTATTTATTTATTTATTTATTTTTAACATTTTTATTCGAGTATAATTGCTTTACAATGGTCTGTTAGTTTCTGCTTTATAACAAAGTGAATCAGTTATACATATACATATATCCCCATATCTCTTCCCTCTTGCGTCTCCCTTCCTCCCACCCTCCCTATCCCACCCTTCTAGCTGGTCACAAAACACCGAGCTGATCTCCCTGTGCTATGCAACTGCTTCCCACTAGCTATCTATTTTACATTTGGTAGTGTATATATGTCCATATATACACTAACACTCTCTCACTTTGTCCCAGCTTACCCTTCCCCCTCCCCGTGTCCTCAAGTCCATTCTCTAGTAGGTCTGCGTCTTTATTCCCATCTTGTCCCTAAGTTCTTCATGATGATTTTTTTTTTTTTTAGATTCCATATATATGTGTTAGCATATGGTATTTGTTTTTCTCTTTCTGACTTACTTCACTCTGTATGACAGACTCTAGGTCCATCCACCTCACTACAAATAACTCAGTTTTGTTTATTTTTATGGCTGAGTAATATTCCATCGTATATATGTGCCTCATCTTCTTTATCCATTCATCTGTTGATGGACACTTAGGTTGCTTCCATGTCCTGGCTATTGTAAATAGAGCTGCAATGAACATTGTGGTACATGACTCTTTTTGAATTATGGTTTTCTCAGGGTAAATGCCCAGTAGTGGGATTGCTGGGTTGTATGGTAGTTCTATTTTTAGTTTTTTAAGGAACCTCCATACTGTTCTCCATAGTGGCTGTATCAATTTACATTCCCACCACCAGGGTAGGAGGGTTCCCTTTTCTCCACACCCTCTCCAGCATTTATTGTTTGTAGATTTTTTGGTGATGGCCATTCTGACTGGTGTGAGATGATATCTCATTGTAGTTTTGTTTTTCATTTCTCTAATGATTAATGATGTTGAGCATTCTTTCACGTGTTTGTTGGCAATCTGTCTGTCTTCTTTGGAGAAATGTCTATTTAGGTCTTTTGCCCATTTTTGAATTGGGTTTTTTTTTTTTTAAAAAGATTTTCTATCTGTGATCATGAGACAGATTGGCCTGTAACTTTCCTTTCTTATAATGTCTTTGTCAGCTTTTACTTTCATGCTGAGTTAAAAATGAATTCTCTTTTCCCTATTTCCTAGAGGGACTTATTTGTGGTTGGCGTTTCTTCTCCAGATGTTTGGGCAAATTCGCTGGTAGAGTAGTCAGGACTTGTTATTTCATTTGTGGGAAAATTTTAAATACAGATTCACTTTTGTTTAATAGATACAGGACTATTCAAGTTTTTAACTGCTCTGTCAGTTTTTGTAAAGTTGATCTTTCTACAAATTTATCCATCTATTCTAAATTTTCTAATTTTTTGTTATAAAGTTTTATCTAATGTCCTTTTATACATCATTTAATTATTACATTAATGTTTTTATTGGTGATACTGATAATTTATACCTTTTCTCTCTCTTTTTTTTTGATCAGTCTTGCTTACGTGTCTATCAGTGTTAGTGTTTTCAAAGAACTAATTTTAGATTATAAGGCTTGATATATGATAGTGTACATCCTTTAAGATTGACAAGCCTTTTCTTGGTTCTTTGTATTATGTAAATTTTAGAATCATTTTATCAGTTTTCTAAAAATAAAAGTATGTGGGATTTTGATGAGTATAGATTTTCTCTGTTGTACATTTGCTTTTTACTTCATTAATTTTTGTTTTATTGTGGGGATTCTGTTTTTCAAAGCATAATCATTTATTTGGTGATCCTTTTAAAAATATCTATTTGTCTGTTTATAGTAGATAATAAGCTTCTAATGATCATTTTTTCTTAATTGATACATACTTGCCCAGAAAGAACAGGCAAACACAAGATATGCTGGGGGGGAGAGAGAGGGAGACTCTGTTTATAGAAATGTTTTCACATACATGCATGCATGCACACACCTTTAAGTAATAGTGATTTTGCCGAAGTATACCTCAGTGTTCTGAACCATTTAATATTACCTTTCAAAATATAGATTAAGTTGAAAGGGACTTACATATTTGAAAAATGAATTAGAAGGGAGAGTATATACTTAAGAAAATTTAGTGCTAACTTTCATCGGCACTGACCCTGTCTCACTATTTTAAAATGCTAATTGACATGTTTATTCTTGTTTTTCTAGTGATATGCAGCTTTCGAGGATCTGTCCCTCAAGGATTGGTCTTAGAAATAGGAGAAACAGTCCAGATTCTTGAAAAATGTGAAGGTAAGTGGACCCATAAATTGTAAAACACAAATGGTGATCATTTTTGGCAGTATGATATGCATTTATTTTGTAGTATGAAGTTATAAGCAATCATTTTGAAGCTGTAATTAATCACATTATGATACACTGCTATAAAATCATTCCTGATCTATGTTCAGCATAAAGGATGAGCTATTTTGGCTCTAATCTAATAGTGACAAATAACGATTGTTGGCTGTCAGAAAATGATTTTTTTTTTAATTTTTAAATTTTATTTTATTTATTTTTTTTATACAGCAGGTTCTTATTAGTCATAAATTTTATACACATCAGTGTATACATGTCAATCAGAACATGATTTTTACATACTATATCAAATGCTTAGTTTTGATTTCCTACAATCGAATAGGTAATATTTCGCTACTGATTATCTGCATTTGAATAGAATTGAAGTGTAATCAGTTCATTTTTATATTTCTGTCTGATTGGCTGGACACGATCAGTCGTAATTAAAGCAAGGCAGTAAATGTGCTCAAATGAAGTTTGGCCTGACTGTCTTCTTCTGTGACATATTTGGGTATTTCTGCTATAATATTTATGCATTATTGAAAAATATCACATTCTTCAAAATTATGCACTGAAGTCAGCAAGATATGTGGAAAAAATATAGTTCCGGAGAAATCACCCACAATCAGAGCATGGACAAAAACAAAATTGATACCAAAATTGATAGCAGTTCAGCATGACTAGAAGCCACCTCAAATTATATAACAGAGTAGAAATGTTGCTATGTGGGCATGGAGATAGTACACATGGAAGTTGAACTCTGATCCAGTTACTGTTCAGATGGGTATGGGAGTAAGTGCAACCTACTATGACCCAGGATCCGTTTAAGTTGGGGAGTACACTTTTCTGGAAAGGGAGCTCTAGTGCAGGATGCATTTTAATAATTTTAAAGCAGAAGTATAAATAAAACCCCCTTCATGATAAAAAAAACTCTTAGCAAAATAAGAATAGAAGGGAGTTTTCCTAATCTGATAAAGGATATCTAAAAGCCTACAGCAAACATCATTTTCAGTAGTGAAATATTGAAAGATTTCCAACTGACATCTAGAAATGAGACTATTATAAATTAAGACATTGTGGTTTGGGGGCAAAGACAGAATAATGAAACAGAGGGTCCAGAAATAGACCATCATGTTTATCATCCAGTGATATATGAAAAAGGTGGTATTGCAGTGCAGTGGGGAAATGATGTCCTTTACAATAAGTGATGCTGGACTGATTGGAATGAAAAATGATGGCCTAGTCAATAAATGGTATTGGGTCAATATTGAAACCAATGAATCTTGAACCTAACTTCACAGCATATGCTCCAGATTCAATTCCAGATGGATGGTAGAATGTGAAATGTAAAACAATCATGCACCTTAAAGGAAGCATAGGAAAATACTCTTTTTAACCTAGGGGTAGACAAAGGTTTTTTATTGATAAGTTGTACTTTATTAAAATGAAGATATGTTGTTCAAAAGATATCATTAAGGAGAGGGAGAAGACAAGTCACAGAGTGAAAGAGCTATTTGGTAAAGGACATGTCTTCACATGGTGTTTGTCTTTCTCTTTCTGACTTATTTTGCTTAGTGTGATAATCTCTAGGTCCATCCGTTTAGCCGCAAATGGCATTATTTCATTCTTTTTTATGACTGAGTAATATTCCATTGTATATGTATACTACATCTTCTTTATCCATTCATCTATTGGTGGACATTTAGGTGGTTTCCATATCTTGGCTATTGTAAGTAGTGCTGCTGTGAACATAGGGGTACATGTATCTTTTCGAATTATGGTTTTCTCCGGATACATGCCCAGGAGTGGGATTGCTGGATCATATGGCAACTCTACTTCTAGTTTTTTGTGGAAGCTCCATACTGTTCTCCATAGTGGCTGCACCAGTTTACATTCCCACCAACAGTGTAAGAGGATTCCCTTTTCTCCACACCCTCTCCAGCATTTGTCAGACATCTTTTCTGACTTCACTGGTATGAAATTAGGAATTAACTACAAGAAGAAAGCTGAGGGCTTCCCTGGTGACACAGTGGTTGAGAGTCTGCCTACTGATGCAGGGGACACGGGTTCGTGCCCGGTCTGGGAGGATCCCACATGCCGCGGAGCAGCTGGGCCCGTGAGCGATGGCCGCTGAGCCTGCGCGTCCAGAGCCTGTGCTTCGCAGCAGGAGAGGCCACACAGTGAGAGGCCCATGTACTGCAAAAAAAAAAAATGAAGAAAACTGAAAGAAAAAAAAAAGCCCACAAACATATGGAGACTAAACAACATGCTACTAAACAATCAATGGGTCATTGAAAAGTCAAAGAGGAAATCAAAAATTACCTGGAGACAAGTGAAAATGGAAACACAGTGATCCAAAATCTGTGGGATGAAGATAAAACAGTTCTAAGAGGGAAGATCATAGTGATACAAGCCTACTTCATGATACAAGAAAAATCTCAAACAATCAAAATATACATTTAAAGAAACTAGAAAAAGAAGAACAAGCAAAGCCCACGGTTAGTAGAATAAAGGAAATAAAAGATCAGAGTGGAAATAACTGAAATAGAGACTAAAAAACAATAGAGAAGATCAATGAAACTAAGAGTTAGTTCTTTGAAAATATATACAGAATTGATAAACATTTAGTTAGATTCATCAAGAATAAAGGAGACAGGGCCCAAATAAATAAAATCAAGGATAAAAGAGGAGAAGTTACAATCAACACCATACATACAGAAGATTATAAGCGATTACTATGAACAATTATACACTAATAAAATGGATAACATAGGAGAAATGGATAAATTCCTGGAAACGTACAAATTCCCAAGACTGAATCAGAAAGAAATAGAAAATATGAACAGACTGATTACCAGTAATGAAATTGAATCAGTAATAAAAAACTTCCAACAAGCAAAAGTCCAGGACCAGATGGCTTCACAGGCGAATTCTACCAAACATTTAAAGAATAGTTAACACTTTTATTTTTCAAACTATTCAGAAACATCAATGAGGAAGGAACACTTCTGAACTCATTCTATGAGGCCAGCACATCCTTATAACAAAACCAGAGACATCACACACACACACAAAATTACAGGCCAGTATCACTGATGAATATAAATGCAAAAATCTACAACAAAATATTATCAAATAAAATTCAACAATACATTACAAGGATCATACACCATGATCAAGTGGGATTTATCCCAGGGTTGCAAGGATGGTACAATATCTGCAAATCAATCAAGATACACTTGAAGAATAAAAATCATATCATCTCAATAGATGCAGAAAATGCATTAGCCAAATTCAGTGTCTTTTTATGACAAAAACTGTCAACAAAGTAGGTATAGAGGGAACCTACCTCAACATAATAAAGGCCATGCATATATTAAATCCCACAGGTAACATCATACCCAATGGAGAAGTCTGAAGGCTTTTGCTGTAAGATCAGGAGTAAGACAAGGATCCTTACTTTCACCACTTTCATTCAACATAGTATTGGAAGTTATTGCCACAGCAGTTAGGCAAAAAAACAAAAACAAAAAAAGGAATCAGAATTGGAAAGGAAGAAATAAAACTGTCATTGTTTGTAGGTGGCATGATACTATATATAGAAAACCCCAAAGATTTCACAAAAAAACTTATTCAGGGCTTCCCTGGTGGCGCAGTGGTTGAGAGTCCGCCTGCCAACGCAGGGGACACAGGTTCGTGCCCCGGTCCGGGAAGGTACCACATGCCGCGGAGTGGCTGGGCCCGTGAGCCATCGCCACTGAGCCTGCACGTCTGGAGCCTGTGCTCCTCAACGGGAGAGGCCACAACAGTGAGAGGCCCGCATACTGCAAAAACAAACAAACAAAAAAACCTGTTATTCAGTAAGTGAATTGTTATTCAAAAACTGACTTCAGTAGGTGACTTCAGGAAAATTGCAGTATACAAAATTAATGTATAGAGGTCTGTTGCATCTCTCTATTTTAACAACGAACTATCAGAGGAATCAACAAAGTGATCCCACTTATAAATGCATCAAAAAGAGTAAAATACCTAGGAATAAATTTAACCAAGGAGGTGAATGACCTGTACTCTGAAAACTATGACATTGATGAAAGAAAGTGTAGACAAGACAAACAAATGGAAAGATGTACTATGTGCATGGATTGGACAAATCAATATCATGAAAATGACCATACTGCCCAAGGCATTCTACAGATTCAGTGCAGTCCCTATCAGAATACCAAAGGCATTTTCACAGAACTAGAACAGATAATCCTAAAATTTGCATGGAACCACAAAAGACCCTGTATAGTCAAAACAATGTTGAGAAGGAAGAACAAAGCTGGAGGTATCATGCTCCCAGGCTTGAAACTGTACTACAAAGGTATAGTAATCCAAACAGTATGGTACTGGCACAAAAACAGACACACAGATCAATGGAACACAGTAAAGAGCCCAGAAATCAACGTATACTTGCATGGTCAATTAATCTATGACAAAGGAGGCCAGAATATACAGTGGAGAAAAGACAACCTGTTCAATAAATAGTGTTTGGAAAACTGGACAGCTACATGCAAAAGAATCAAACTGGACCACTTTCTCATACTGTATACAACGCCCCCCTCAAAATCAGTTAAAGACTTAATTGTAAGACATGAAACCATAAAAGTCATAGAAGAAAATGTAGGTAGTATGCTCTTTGACATTGATCTTAGCAGTATTTTTTTGATCTGTCTTCTCAGGCAAGGGAAACAAAAGCAAAAATAAACAAATGAGACTACATCAAACTGAAAAGCTTTTGCACAGCGAAGGAAACCATCAACAAAACAAAAAGCCTACTGAATGGGAGAATATATTTGCCAATAATAGATAAGGGGTTGATATCCAAAATATATAAAGAACTCTTAATACTCATTGTCAAAAAAACCCAAACAACCCAATTAAAAAGTAGGCAGAGGACCTGAGTAGATATTTTTCCAAAGAAGACATACAGATGGCCAGCATGCACATGAGAAGATGTTCAACATCACTGAACATCAGGGAAATGCAAATTAAAACCGTAATGATACCACCTCACAACTGTGAGAATGGCTGTTATAAAGAAGACAAGAAACAACTAGTGTTGATAAGGATGTGGAGAAAAGGGAGCTATCGTGCACCACTGATGGGAATGTAAATTAGTGTAGCCACTATGGGAAACAGTATGGAGGTTCCTCAAAAAATTAAAAATAGAACTACCATATGATCCAGTAATTCCATTTATGGGTCTTTATCAGAAGAAAATGAAAACAGTGTTTTGAAAAGATATATGTACCCCTATGTTCATTGAAGTACTATTTACACTAGCAAAGATATGGGAGCAATCTAAGTGTCCATTACTCTGGGATATTACTCAGCCATAAAAAAGAATATGATCTTGCCATTTGTGACAGCATGGATGAACCTAGAGGGTATTATGCTAAGTGAATCAAATCAGACAGGAAAAACAAATATGATATGATGTTACTCATATGTGGAATCTAAAAAACAAAGAAGAAAAGAAACAAAACAAGACAGGAATGGGGCTTCCCTGGTGGTGCAGTGGTTGAGAATCTGCCTGCCAATGCAGGGGATGCGGGTTCGTGCCCCGGTCTGGGAGGATCCCACATGCTGCGGAGCGGCTGGGCCCGTGAGCCATGGCCGCTGGGCCTGCGCGTCCGGAGCCTGTGCTCTGCAGCGGGAGAGGCCACAACAGTGAGAGGCCCGCGTACCACAAGGAAGGAAAAAAAAAGTACAAAAACAAGACAGGAAAAGACTCATGGATACAGAGAATAAACTGGTTGTTCCCATAGGGGAGGCGGTGGAGGGATGGATGAAATAGGTGAAGGGGATTAAGAGGTACAGATTTCCAGCTATAAAATAAATAAGTCATGGGGATGTAATGTACACATAGGGAATATAGTCAATAATATTGTAGCAGCTTTTTATGGTGATGGATAGTAACTTGACTTATTTTGGTGATTATTTGATAATGTATAAACATATGAAATCACTGTGTTGTATACCTGAAGCTAATATAATATTGTATGTTAATTATAACTCAATAAAACAAAATAAGACAGTTCAGTAGAAAAATAGGCAAAAGGCTTGGATAGGCTCCTCACAAAACAGATATTCTGATGGTTCATAAACATATGGGAAGGTATTTAGTCTCATTCATCAGGGAAATGCAAATTAAAACCACAATGAGATATCACCACACGGCACCAGCATGACTAAAATTCAAAACACTGGCAATACCAAGTGCTGGTAAGGAATTGGAACAACTGATACTTCCATACACTGCTGGTGGGAGAGAAAATGGCTTAACTACTTTGGAAAACTCTTTGGCACTATTTACAAAAGTTGAATGTACGGGTACCTTATGATTCAGCATGTCTACTCATAGGTGTAAATCCAACAGCAAAATACATATGTAAAATGTTAGCAGCAGTTGTATTCATAATTGCTCTGAACTGTAAAAAAACAAACTGCTCATCAGCAGTAGAATGGGCAGATAAATTATGATATATTCAGATAACTGAAAGTGACACAAGAAGGAAAATGAATGAGTTATTGCTACACAAAACAATACAGATGAACATCACAGATAGAATCTTTACAACAGGAGCCAGATGTAAGAGTTCATGCTGTTATGGTTTCAATGAAAGTACATAAAATACAGAACCAGGTAAAACTAATAGCTGGTGATGTTTGTCAGAGAGTAGTTAGATAACCACTTTTATATCTGGCTTTTTATTTTTTTAAATTTTTATTTATTTTTTTAATATCTGGCTTTTAAAATCAAGAGTGTATCTGTGATATCGTTGTGTGTAGCAGCAATTCATCCATTTTCCTTTATATATCACATTCAATTTGAAGGTGTGTCTGTGTGTGTGTTAGTGACGGGAAGAGACATGAGTGGCTTTGGGATGCTGCTCATATTTTATTTACTGGGTGGTGGGCATATAGGTACATACTCTTTGTAAATTTGTTTAGCTGTAGACTAATGATTTGCATACTTATGGATGTTACATATCAGCAAAAAATTTGCTTAAAAACAGGAGATCCTTGTAAAAATAGATAAAAATGTAGAGATAGAACAACATGGATGAATTTAAAAAATATTGTGTTGAACAAAAGAGCCAGATATAAAAGATTACATTCTGATTGATTGTATTAATATGAAAGAACAAGCAACATTACAGATGTATGGTCATGCAAATCAGGATAGTGATTGCCTCTGGAAGAGGATTGTCTGGAAAGAGACATGAGGGAACTTTTAGGGTGATTGAAAAGTTCTGTGTCTTAATGAAATATGGGTGTTATATGTTACGTGGGTGTTACATTTGTCAAAGCTCTGATTTGCATCACCAGCCCCGTAGGAGTAGGTATTGGGACCTGTTCTTAGTTTGATGTTCATCTCTGTCCTCAGCAAAGTGTGGGTCCCTGAATCCTAAACTGGCCTTGTCCAAACTCCCCAGGGAATGATGCTTGGTTTTTCTGATAGCGTGGGGGTAGAGGGATGTTTGTCTTACATTGTGGGCAGAATAAAGAAGAACTGCAGTGTTTTGACTATTTTTCTTAAAGAGTTTCAAGTAGTCCTTTTGTTTTCAACCCCATACCACACCTAGGCCTTACATTTTCCCCTATTTCCCAGCTTTGTTGAGATATAAATTGATGTATAACATTGTATAAATTTAAGGTGTACAGTGTGATGATTCGATATACATACATATTGCGAAATGTTTATTATTGTAAGGTTAGCTAACAAATATTTTACCTCACATAATTACCATTTTGTGGTTATGGTGAAAACATTAAAGCTCTACTCTCACAGCAATTGTTTTTTAAGATTTATTTTTTATTTATTTATTTTTGGCTGCGTCGGGTCTTAGTTGCGGCACGCAGGATCTTCATTGAGGCATGTGGAGTCTTTCGTTGCAGTGCGTGGGCTCTTCATTGCGGGGCGCGGGCTTCTCTCTAGTTGTGGTGTGCAGGTTCTCTCTTCTTCAGTTGTCTCACAGCAATTTTTAAGTATACAATACAGTATATATATATATATATATATATATATATATATATATTTTGTGGTACGCGGGCCTCTCACTGCTGTGGCCTCTCCCCCCGCGGAGCACAGGCTCCGGATGCGCAGGCTTAGCGGCCATGGCTCATGGGCCCAGCTGCTCCGCGGCATGTGGGATTCTCCCAGACCGGGGCACGAACCTGTGTCCCCTGCATCAGCAGGCGGACTCTCAACCACTGCGCCACCAGGGAAGCCCCATACAATACAGTGTTTTTAACTGTAGTCACCATGCTGTACATTACATCCCTGAAACTTACTCATCTTATAACTGGAAGTTTGTAACCCCTTGACTAACATCTCCCCATTTCTCCTACTACTCAGCCCCTGGCAACTATTGTACTCTGTGTTCCTGTGAGTTTGGCTTTTTCTTTTTTAAAGATTCCACATATAAGTGAGATCGTACAGTGTTTG
This sequence comes from Pseudorca crassidens, assembly GCF_039906515.1. NCBI lineage: Eukaryota > Metazoa > Chordata > Mammalia > Artiodactyla > Delphinidae > Pseudorca > Pseudorca crassidens. The sequence continues at coordinate 69,996,319 of NC_090305.1, forward strand.
TCTTTCTCTTTCTGACTTATTTCACTTAGCACAGTGCCCTCAAGATCCATCCATGTTGTCTCAAATGGTAAAATTTCCTTGTTTCAAGTGGCTGAATAATATCCCATTGTGTTTGTGTGAGATATATTTATATCTATCTCACATTTTCTTTGTTCATTCATCTGTCTATGGACACAGGTTGTTTCCATGTCTTGGCTATTGTGAGTAATGCTGCAACGGACATGGGATATCTTTGAGATAGTGATTTGATCTTCTTTGGATACATACCCAGCGGTGGGATTGCTGGATTGTATGGTAGTTCTAGTTCCTCAGTTTTTTGAGGAACTTCCCTATTGTTTTCCATACTGACTCTACCAGTTTACATTCCCATCACCAGTGCACCAGGGTTCCTTCTCCACATCCTTCTCAGCATTTGTTATCTCTTATCTTTTTGATGATAGCCATTCTAACAGGTGTGAGATGATATCTCATTGTGGTTGTGATTTGCATTTCCCTGATGATTAGTGATGTTGTGCACCCTTTTATGTACCTGTTGGCCATTTGTATGTCTTCTTTGGAAAAATGTCTATTCAAGTCCTCTACCTGATTTTTAGTTGGATTGTTTTTTGGTATTTGAATTGTATGAGTTCCGAATATATTTTGGATGTTAACTCTTTCTCAGATAATATGATTTGCAAATATAATTGACTCTTGAACAACATGGGTTTGAACTGCAAGGGTCCACTTATATGCCAGTTTTTTCAATAGTGCTTACAATAGTATTACACAATCCTTGGATGATTGAATTTGTGGATGTGGAACCACGGATATGGAGGAGCCACAATATGGAGGAACTGCATACGTGGAGGGTTGACTGTAAGTTACATGCACATTTTCGACTGCATGGAGGGTTGGCGCATGCCATGTTAAACCCCTTGATGTTCAAGGGTCAGTTGTATTTTCTCCTACTCCAGATGTTACCTGGACATTTTGTTGATTGTTTCTTTGCTGTGCAGAAGCTTTTTCGTTTGATGTAGTCCCACTTATTAATTTTTGCTTTTCTTGTTTGTGCTTTTGGCACTGTATCCAAAAAATAATTGCTAACACTAATGTCAGGGTGCATTTTCCCTATTAGGAATTTTATGGTTTCAGGTCTTACTGTTTAAGTCTTTAATCCATATCAAGTTAATTTTTGTGAGTGATTTAAGATAGGGGTCCAATTCTTTTGCATGTGTATATCCAGTTTTTCCAACACCATTTATTGAAGAGACTGTCCTTTTCCTATTGAGTATTCTTCATTCTGTTGCCAAATATTACTTGACCATATATTCATGGGTTTACTTCTGAACTCTCAGTTATTCTTTTGTTTTTTGTCTCCAACTTTGCCCTTTCTCAAGATTGTGTTGGCTATTCAGAGTCTTTTGTGGTTCCTTATGAATTTTAGGATTGTTTTTTCTATTTCTGTGAAAAATGTCATTGGAATTTTGATAGAGATTGCATTGAATCTATAGGTAGCTTTGAGTAGTATGTATATTTTATTAATATCAACTATTCCAATCTATTGACACAGAATATTTTTTCATTTATGTATGTTCTTGAATTTCTTTCCTCAGTGTCTTATAGTTTTGGTGCATAGATCTTTTACTTCCTTGGTTAAATTTATTCCTCTTTTTTTGTTTTTGATGCTATTGTAAGTGGGATTGCTCCTTTTTTTTTTTCCTATCTTTAAAAAATTTTTTTAATTAAAAAAATAAAAAAAGTCTTTTATTGGAGTATAGTTGCTTTACAATGTGTTAGTTTCTGCTGTACAGCCAAGTGAATCAGCTATATGTAGACATACACCCCCTCTTTTTTGGATTTCCTTCCCATTTAGGTCACCACAGAGCATTGAGTAGAATTCCCTGTGTTATATAGTAGGTTCTCATTAGTTATCTATTTTATACTAGTAGTGTATACATGTCAATCCCAAACTCCCACTTCATCCCACTTCCCCCTTCCCCCCTTGGTATCCATACTTTTTTTTAAAAAAAATAATTATTTATTTATTTTAGGCTGCATTGGGTCTTTGTTGCTGCACGTGGGTTTTTTCTAGTTGCGGCAAGCGGGGGCTACTCTTGTTGTGGTTTGTGGCCTTCTCATTGCGGTGGCTTCTCTTGTTGCGGAGCATGGCCTCTAGGTGTGCGGGCTTCAGTAGTTGTGGCTCGCAGGTTCTAGAGCGCAGGCTCAGTAGTTGTGGCGCACAGGCTTAGTTGCTCCGTGGCATGTGGGATCTTCATGGACCAGGGTTTGAACCCATGTCCCCTGCATTGGCAGGCAGGTTGTTAACCATGGCGCCACCAGGGAATCCCCTATTTTTGTTTTTATTTTCATTACTCTAGCAGGTGGATCAAAAAAGATCTTGCTGTGATTTATTTCAAAGTGTGTTCTGCCTGTATTTTCCTCTAAGAGTTTTATAGTGTCCAGCCTTACATTTAGGTCTTTAATCCATTTTGAGTTTATTTTTGTGTATGGTGTTAGGGAGTGTTCTAATTTCATTCTTTTACATGTAGCTGTCCAGTTTTCCCAGCACCACTTATTGAAGAGACTGTCTTTTCTCCATTGTATATTCTTGCCTCCTTTGTCATAGATTAGGTGACCATATGTGCGTGGGTTTATCTCTGGGCTTTCTCTCCTGTTCCATTGATCTGTATTTCTGTTTTTGTGCCAGTACCATATTGTCTTGGTTACTGTAACTTTGTAGTATAGTCTGAGGTCAGGGAGCCTGATTCCTCCAGCTCCATTTTTCTTTCTCAAGATTGCTTTGTCTATTCGAGGTCTTTTGTGTTTCCACACAAATTGTAATTTTTTTGTTCTAATTCTGTGAAAAATACCATTGGTAATTTGATAGAGATTGCATTGAATTTGTAGATTGCTTTGGGTAGTATAGTCATTTTCAGAATATCGATTCTTCCAATCCAAGAACATGGTATATCTCTCCATCGGCTTGTGTTGTCTTTTATTTCTTTCATCAGTATCTTATAGTTTTCTGAGTACAGGTCTTTTGCCTTCTTAGGTAGGTTTATCCCTAGAATATTTTATTCTTTTTGTTGCAGTGGTAAATGGGATTGTTTCCTTAATTTCTTTTTCTGATCTTTCGCTGTTAGTATATAGGAATGCAAGAGATTTCTGCGTATAAATTTTGTATTCTGCAACTTTACGAAATTCATTGATTAGTTCTAGTAGTTTTCTGGTGGCACCTTTAGGATTTTCTATGTCTAGTATCATGACAGCGGCAAACAGTGACAGTTTTAATTCCTCTTTTCCAACTTGGATTCTTTTTATTTCTTCTTCTTCTCTAATTGCCGTGGCGAGGACTTCCAAAACTATGTTGAATAATAGTGGTGAGAGTGGGCATCCTTGTCTTGTTCCTGATCCTAGTGGAAATGCTTTCAGTTTTTCACCATTGAGAATGATGTTTGCTGTGAGTTTGTCATATATGGCCTTTATTATGTTGAGGAGAGTTCCCTCTACGCCCACTTTCTGTAGAGTTTTTTTTTTTTTTATCATAAATGGTTGTTGAATTTTGATGAAAGCTTTTTCTGCATCTGTTGAGATGATCATATGGTTTTTCTCCTTCAGTTTGTTAATATGGTGTATCACATTGATTGATTTGCGTATACTGAAGAATCTTTGCATTCCTGGGATAAACCCCACTTGATCATGGTGTATGATCCTTTTAATGTGCTGTTGGATTCTGTTTGCTAGTATTTTGTTGAGGAGTTTTGCATATGTTCATCAGTGATATTGACCTGAAGTTTTTCTTTTTTTGTGGCATCTTTGTCTGGTTTTGGTATCAGGGTAATGGTGGCCTCATAGAATGAGTTTGGGAGTGTTTCTCCCTCTGCTATATTTTGGAAGACTTTGAGAAGGATAGGTGTTAACTCTTCTCTAAATGTTTGATAGAATTCACCTGTGAAGCCATCTGGTCCTGGGCTTTTGTTTGTTTGTGCTTTTAATCACAGTTTCAATTTCAGTGCTTGTGATTGGTCTGTTTACATTTGCTATCTCTTCCTGGTTCAGTCTCCGAAGGTCGTGCTTTTCTAACAACTTGTCCATTTCTTCCAGGTTGTCCATTTTATTGGCATATAGTTGCTTGTAGTAATCTCTCATGATCCTTTGTATTTCTGCAGTGTCAGTTGTTACTTCTCCTTATTCTATTTGAATTCTATTAATTGGAGTCTTCTCCCTTTTTTTCTTGAAGAATCTGGCTAATGGTTTATCAATTTTATCTTCTCAAAGAACCAGCTTTTAGTTTCAGTGATTTTTGCTATCGTTTCCTTCATTTCTTTTTCATTTATTTCTGATCTGATCTTTATGATTTCTTTCCTTCTGCTAACTTTGGAGTTTTTTTGTTCTTCGCTCTCTAATTGCTTTAGGTGTAAGGTTAGGTTGTTTATTTGAGATGTTTCTTGTTTCTTAAGGTAGGATTGTATTGCTATAAACTTCCCTCTTAGAACTGCTTTTGCTGCATCCCATAGGTTTTGGACCATCGTGTTTTCATTGTCATTTGTTCTAGGTATTTTTTGATTTCCTCTTTGATTTCTTCAGTGATCTCTTGCTTATTCAGTAGTGTATTGTTTAGCCTCCATGTGTTTGTATTTTTTACAGATTTTTTCCTGTAATTGATATCTAGTCTCATAGCGTTGTGGTCAGAAAAGATACTTGATACGATTTAAAATTTCTTAAATTTACCAAGGATTGATTTGTGACCCAAGATATGATCTATCCTGGAGAATGTTCCATGAGCACTTGAGAAGAAAGTGTAATCTGCTCTTTTTGGATGGAATATCCTATAAATATCAATTAAGTCCATATTGTATAATGTATCATTTAAAGCTTGTGTTTCCTTATTTATTTTCATTTTGGATGATCTGTCCATTGGTGAAAGTGGGGTGTTACAGTCCCCAAATATTATTGTGTTACTGTTGATTTCCCTTTTATGGCTGTTAGCATTTGCCTTATGTATTGAGGTACTCCTATGTTGGGTGCATAAATATTTGCAGTTGTTATATCTTCTTCTTGAATTGATCCCTTGACCATCATGTTCTGTCCTTCTCTGTCTCTTTTAATAGTCTTTATTTTAAAGTCTGTTTTGTCTGATATGAGAATTGCTACTCCAGCTTTCTTTTGATTTCCATTTGCATGGAATATCTTTTTCCATCCCCTCACTTTCAGTCTGTATGTGTCCCTAGGTCTGAAGTGGGTCTCTCGTAGATAGCATATGTACGGGTCTTGTTTTTGTATCCATTCAGCCAGTCTATATCTTTTGGTTGGCGCATTTAATCCAGTTACATTTAAGGTAGTTATTCATATATATGTTCTTATTACCATTTTCTTAATTGTTTTGGGCTTGTTATTGTAAGTCTTTTCCTTCTCTTGTATTTCCTGCCTAGAGAAGTTCCTTTAGCATTTGTTGTAGAGCTGGTTTGGTGGTGCTGAATTCTCTTAGCTTTTGCTTGCCTCTAAAGGTTTCAATTTCTCTGTCGAATCTGAATGAGATCCTTGCTGCGTAGAGTAATCTTGGTTGTAGGTTTTTCCCTTTCATCACTTTAAATATGTCCTGGCACTCCCTTCTGGCTTGCAGAGTTTCTGCTGAAAGATCAGCTGTTAACCTTATGGGAATTCCCTCATACGTTAATTGTCGCTTTTCCGTTACTGCTTTTAATATTTTTTCTTTGTATTTAATTTTTGATAGTTTGATTGTTATGTGTCTTGGTGTGTTTCTCTGGATTTATCCTGTATGGGACACTCTGTGCTTCCTGGACTTGATTGACCATTTCCTTACCCATATTAGGGAAGTTTTTAAACTATAATCTCTTCAAATATTTTCTCAGTCCCTTTTTTTTGCTCTTTTTCTTCTGGGACCCCTATAATTCGAATGTTGGTGCATTTTATGTTGTCCCAGAGGTCTCTGAGACTGTCCTCAATTATTTTCATTCCTTTTTCTTTATTCTGCTCTGTGGTAGTTATTTCCACTTTTTTATCTTCCAGGTCACTTATCCATTCTTTTTCCCCAGTTATTCTGCTATTGATTTCTTCTAGAGAATTTTTAATTTCATTTATTGTGTTGTTCATCATTGTTTGTTTGCCCTTTAGTTCTTCTAGATCCGTGTTAAATGTTTCTTGTATTTTCTCCATTCTATTTCCAGGATTTTGGATCATCTTTCCTATCATTACTGTGAATTCTTTTTCAGGTAGACTGCCTATTTCCTCTTCATTTGTTTGGTCTGGTGTGCTTTTACCTTGCTTTTTCATCTGCTGTGTGTTTCTCTGTCTTCTCATTTTGCTTAACTTACTGTGTTTGGGGTCTCCATTTCGCAGGCTGCATGTTTGTAGTTCCCGTTGTTTTTGGTGTCTGCTCCCAGTGGGTAAGGTTGGTTCAGTGGGTTTTGTAGGCTTCCTGGTGGAGGGGAATGGTGCCTGTGTCCTGGTGGATGAGGCTGGATCTTGTCTTTCTGGTGGGCAGGACTACGTATGGTGGTGTGTTTTGGTGTGTCTGTGAACCTATCATGATTTTAGTCAGTCTCTCTGCTAATGGGTGGGTTCGTGTTCCTGTCTTCCTAGTTGTTTGGCATAGGGTGTCCAGCACTGTAGCTTGCTGGTCACTGAGTGGAGCTGGGTCTTAGTGTTGAGATGAAGATCTCCTGGAGAGCTTTCGCCGTTTGATATTACATGGGGCCAGGAGGTCTTGGGTGGACCAGTGTCCTGAACTTGGCTCTCCCACCTCAGAGGCTCAGGCCTGACACCCGGCCAGAGCACCAAGACCTTGTCAGCCACATCACTCAGAAGAAGAGGGAGAAAAAGAAAGAGAGAGAGAGGGAGGGACGGAGGGAGGGAAAGAAAGAAAGAAAAAAATAATAGAAAAAATTATTAGAAATAAAAAAATAAAAAAGTAATTAAAAAAAAGAGAGAAAGAAGAGAGCAACCAAACCAAAATACAAATCCACCAAAGATAAAAGTACTAAAAACTGTTCTTAAAAAACCAAACAACAAAACAAAACAAAACCACAATGGACAGTCATGGCTCTAGGACAAATGGCAAAAGCAAAGCTACACAGACAAAATCACACAAAGAAGTGTACACATACACACTCACAAAAAGAGAAAAAGGAAAAAATTATATATATATATATATATAAAAAATAAAAAAAGAAAGAGAGCAACCAAATCAATAAAGAAATCTACCAATGATAATAAGCTCTAAATACTAAACTAAGGTAAACATAACACCAGAAACAAATTAGATGCAGAAAGCTAGCCCCAAGTCTACTGTTGCTCCCGAAGTCCACCACCTCAATTTTGGGATGGTTTGTTGTCTATTCAGGTATTCCACAGATACAGGGAACATGAAGTTGATTGTGGAGATATAATCTGTTTCTCCTGAGGCTGCTGGGAGGAATTCCCCTTTCTCTTTGCTGTTCACACAGCTCCTGGGGTTCAGCTTTGGATTTGGCCTTGCCTCTGTGTGTAGGTCACCTGATGGCATCTGTTTCCTACCCAGACAGGACAGCATTAATGGAGAGGCCGACTAGGGGGCTCTGGCTCACTGAGGCCTGGGGGAGAGAGGGGTATGGAATGCGGGGCAAGCCTCTGGTGGTAGACGTTGCAATAGCCTGAGGCACGCTGTGTGTTCTCCTGGGGAAGTTGTCCTTGGACCATGGGACCCTGGCAGAGGCAGGCTGCACAGGCTCCCAGGAGGGAAGGTGTGGATAGTGACCTGTGCTTGCACACAGGCTTCTTGGTGGCTGTAGCAGCAGCCTTAGCATTTCATGCCTGTCTCTGGGGTCCACGCTGATAGCTGCAGCTTGCGTCCGTCTCTGGAGCTTGTTTAGGCGGTGCTCTGAATCCCCTCTCTTTGTGCACCCTGAAACAGTGGTCTCTTGCCTCTTAGGCAGGTCCAGACTTTTCCCCGGACTCCCTCCCTCCTAGCTGTGGTGCACTAGCCCCCTTCAGGCTGTGTTCACCCAGCCAGCCCCAGTCCTCTCCCTGGGGTCTGACCTCTGAAGCCCAAGCCTCAGCTCCCAGCCCCCACCTGCCCCTGAAGGTGAACAGATGAGCATCTCAGGCTGGTGAGTGCTGGTAGGCACCAATCCTCTGTGTGGGAATCTCTCCGCTTTGCCCTCTGCACCCTTGTTGCTGTGCTCTCCTCTGTGGCTCCAAAGATTCTCCCCCACCCACTTCCCGTCCCTGCCAGTGAAGGAGCTTCCTAGTGTGTGGAAACTTTTCCTCCTTCACAGCTCCCTCCCAGAGGTGCAGGTTGTGTCTCTATTCTCTTGTCTTTGTTTTTCCTTTTTTCTTTTGCCCTACCTCAGTATGTGGGAGTTTCTTGCCTTTTGGGAAGTCTGAGTTCTTCTGCCAGTGTTCAGTAGGTGTTCTGTAGGAGTTGTTCCACATGTAGATGCAGTTTTGATGTATTTGTGGGGAGGAAGGTGACCTCCATGTTTCATTTCTCTGCCATCTTGAAGGCACCCCCTCAACTGATTTTTAAAATTGATTTTTGTGTCTTGCAGCTTCAGTGAATTTATTTCTTAGTTCTAATAGTTTTTTTTTTGTGTGTGGAGTCTTTAGGATTTTCTGTATGTAGGATCATATTATCTGCAGGCCTTCTTGAACTCCTGATACCTTGAATTCCTATGATTTGCTAGGGGTTTGTGTTAAGAATTGACTCTTGTTGGCTTCTCTGCTTGTAGATAGGTTTTAGTATTTATCTGTTTGCCTTCAAGCTTCCAAATGTTTAAAGTGATTATTGTCTGCTGGTATCTAAATTACCTTTTCCTAGACTGTGTAAGTTTATTAATTAGTATACAGTTTTTTTACTTACTGTCATTTTACTGAGGTTTTGGGAGAGAGCCGAGATGAACAATTTTTTTTTTTTTGCGGTATGCGGGCCTCTCACTGTTGTGGCCTCTCCCGTTGCGGAGCACAGGCTCTGGACGCACAGGCTCAGTGGCCATGGCTCACGGGCCCAGCCGCTCTGCGGCCTGTGGGATCTTCCTGGACCGGGGTACGAACCCGTATCCGCTGCATCAGCAGGTGGACTCTCAACCACTGCGCCACCAGGGAAGCCCCGAGATGAACAATTTTGATTAATCTACTTTTTAATGCTAAAACCTGAAATTTAAAATTAAATTGAATGCATATTCATTGAGTTTACTAATGGCGAAACTTCTCATTGTGTTCTTTAATTCTTCTTTTTAATTCATTGAGCATCTTTATGGCCATTACCTTGAACTCTTTATTGGGTAGACTGCTTATCTTTGCTTTGCTTAGTTATTTTTCTGGGGTTTTGTCTTGTTGCTTTGTTTGGAGCATATTTGTCTATTCCCTCATTTTGCCTACTTCTCTGTTTTTATTTCTATGTATTATGTAGGTTGGTTACATTTCTTGATCTTGGCAAAATGGTCTTATGTAGGAGTTGTCCTATGGGTCCCAGCAGCGCATTCCCCTGTGGTCTTTAGAGTTATATGCTCTAGGGCTGCATGGGCATTTCTTTTGTGGCAGGGCCGACTACTGGGGGCAGTGTGGTAGGCAGGCTGATCTCTGGCCTGGTTGGTTGCCAGTCCCTGCCTAGTGCAGAGGCTGCTGGCCTACTGGTGCACCGGGCTGTGTTTCTTGGGGGTCCTGCACTGGTGCTAG